>NC_047035.1:40451657-41701657 GCF_011762595.2 Tursiops truncatus
AATATATAGCACAGATGAAGATGGGTAGGTAGAAGTGGTAGCAAGAGCTTATAAAGTTCTTTTATGATTGCTTCTAATTTCTCAGTGAAATAGAAAGTGAGAATATCAGCTAAGAATGAAATCAAGGAGAATGTGTTGAAGGTTTGAGAGAAAGAAGAAAAAGTCATCTCCTAGATAGCAGAGTAAGCAAGTGAATGAACTAAAGAAGTTAATATAGGTTAGGTGACAGCATCACAGATCCACTAGACATTGAATTATAGCGATATTAATCTGCATGGTTGTGTCTTCTTCAGGAATATTCAACTGCACAGGTGCCTGTGTGAAGTAGGCAGAGTTACATTTAATCATGGTTGGAGTTTTGCCAGGGGAGTAGCATGATGAAAGGGAGGAGCAAGGGAGTGATTCTAATAATATACCAGGAAACTTCAACTGGATAAAGAGGGGAAATATGGACAAGAGAGTGAAGGAGAGTGCGAAGGTGGTAGATCAATGAACTCAAGTCCTGGCGGAGGTGAAGAACTGCCAGAGTTGGAGTACTTGAGGAAATTAGTTAAAAAAAATTAAAAAGATGGTGGTTTTGGGAGGGTGAGATTCTTGAAAATGAGATTTTGGAGTGGATGCAATTTTGGTAATGACAAGATCAATGGTATGACCATGGAAATAAGTAGCTGAGGCAGGCCAGGAGTATGATCATTAGAAGAGAAGAGGTTAAGGAAATGAAAGATTTAGAAGAATTATCTACATGGATATTGAAATCATCCAGAATTATGACAGGGCTAAAACTGAAGAAACTGAAAAGAAAGCAGAAGCTAATATATGCATAAAATGACAAAGTGGCTGAGGAGTCTATAGATGTTAACCATAAAGGGGGAAGTAGGTAGCATAGAGTTATGAGATTCAAAGCTGGGGGTTTAGGGAGAGGTAGGTGGTTGACAAGTGGAAATGAGGTGTGACTAGGACACCTATCCCATCTTTAGACAAGTATGAGGGACATGGAAGAGAAAAGAGTGGCCACTTGAGAGGACTAAAGGGAAAGCAGTGTCCTCAGAGAAGTCTTAGGTTCTCTTAGAGTAAGAAAGTTAAGGAAATGTTCAGAAAAGAGTTGAGGACACAGGGTTTTACTGATGACTGACCATACATTCTAGAGGGCACACTGGAAGGGTTTCAGGAGTTGGGGAGAAGGGGGAGATGAAGTCAGAAAACAGATGACAAACAACAAGGTCCTACTGCATAGCGTAGGGAGCTAGATTCAATACCCTGTGATAAACCATAATGGAAAAGAATATATAGATGTATAACTGAATCACTTAGCTGTACAGCAGAAGTTAACACAACACTGTAAATCAACTATACTTCAATAAAATTTAAAAGAAAAGAAAAGAAAAGAAAATGGATGACAGAACCATATGGAGTGAGTCTGGGAAATGAAGGATAACACAGGATTCTTGAAGTGACTGACATACATTGAGATAAGTGGTATAATGTCATTAATCCAAGTGATCTCAAGGCAAATAATGACGACAATGCAATGAGTGGTGGGGATCAAGGACTAGGAAGTAGGGACCTGACCAGATGCAGGCTGAGTTCTAAGACTCTGATTCCCTTCTGCTGACACTGATGTGGAGGCCAGAGGAGGGGAGCTCCTCATTTATTCTCAGAGCACAAAAATTTCCTCAAAGAATCACAACAAGCCAACTGTTTCTGAGACAGCAATATGTACAAGACTTTGCAATCCTTATGGGTTCTGGCCCAATGAGAACTCATAACAATAAAAGCTAGCATTTACCAAGGACCCTACATTTTATATACATTATTATATTTCATTCTCACAACAATCCCAAGAGAAAAGTATTATCACTACCATTTTAGAGTTGTCAAACTAAGGCTAGAGAGATTAAGGTACCTTACATGCTGCCTCAGCTCCCAAGAAAAGTCCAGATAGATCCCAAATCCTACATAAAATCGAAAACAGCAGAATTTTGTGTGAAGAAATCCTTTACTTTCATAAAGATAAAAAATTCTCTTGCACTCCAGGCAAATAAATGAAGAAGTTAATCTGTAAAGACTTATGATAGCCCTTTCTCCAACCAATGAATTCAATCTGAGCATAATACTCCTTTATGACAGTCCGATAAACTGGGGAGAAAATTTAGCTACACATTATTCTCTAGAATGAATATATATATATATATTTTTTTTTTAATATAAAAAATTTGTTAAAGTCTACCTCCACAGAGAATTTTACAATCACTGAAGGAAATTCAATCAACAGAAGGCAGGTGCATCAGTGTATATGAAGAACCATGAAGAAGTTAGCTCATGGACCAAATAAGCTACAAAAATCAAAGAAAAAGAAAAAAGAAAGAGAAACAGAGCTTCTCACTTATATGTCCAAAGTTACCGAAAAGAACAGAGAGTATCAGAATTTCAAAGTTACATATAGATAAACTGAAGGAAAGCAAAAAAATTAGAATTATTTGGAAATCTTCATAAATTGAATATTACTTCCAAATAATTTAAATTAATAAAACAAAACACTTTAGTTAATGAAGACATAATTGCCATGTAGTTGACTAATGTATTAATCTTTTAGTAGAATCCATGATAAAATAACATATGAAGATGTTAAACGATCACAATTAAGTAAAAATAATTTTTTTACACAAAGAAGCAAAATTTCAAAACATGTCATTAAAATTCCAGTCAAGTTTCAGCAGGATTTACAAATATACTCATTTAATGATCTTATTCCTGAATTTGGGATGTTGTTATGAACAATTTGTTACTCTGAGATTAATATCATTGCATTGTTTCCTAGTATTTTTATCTGTCCACACTTTCACCCAAGCCCCTTTAAAGCAGAGGAATATATTTGTGGGTTGGATGGCCAAAAGCATTGGCACAAGTTACAGCTATGAACTATGGATGCTAAATCAGTTTTGCATAAGAATCCCCTGGAGGACGTTTAAAAATATATTCCTGAGTCCCACCTCAGATTCTTGGAATTAGAATCCCTGAGGCTTAGAAACCTCTGTTTACAGAACAATCTGCAGGTGTGTCTGATGCATAGACAGATTAAACAGACTAGAGCTGTGGATTTAGAACTATGCTCTGAAGACAAAATACTCAAGAAATACCTGTGAGCTTCCCTCACCTGTTTCAGCCAGAATAATCCTATTTTTATCTATTTTATGTATCTATTCTGCTTCTTTAAATCTGAAAACAAAGATCATATACGGCAAAGTGAACCCACCCACATAAGAATTAAACTCATGATTCTGGAGTCAAAACCGACCTAATCCAAAAATAGACAAGACTAGGGACTTCCCTGGTGGTCCAGTAGCTAGGACTCCGCACTCCCAGTGCAGGGGGCCTGGGTTCGATCCCTGCTCGGGGAACTAGATCTCACATGCCACAGCTAAAAATCCTGCATGCCACAACTAAAAGTTCCCACATGCTGCAACTAAAAGATCCCGCATGCCACAACAAAGACTGAAGATCCCGCGTGCCGCAACTAAGACCTGGCAAATAAATAAATAAATATTAAAAAAAAAAAGATGAGATTAGACAGATAAAAAGACCAGGACTGCAGAGAGGGAAGATGGCAGAAGAGTAAGACGCGGAGATCACCTTCCTCCTCACAGATACATCTGAAATACATCTACACGTGGAACAACTCCTACAGAACACCCACTGAACGCTGGAGGAAGACCTCAGACCTCCCAAAAGGCAAGAAACTCCCCACGTACCTGGGTAAGGCAAAAGAAAAAAGAAAAAACAGAGACAAAAGAATAGGGATGGGACCTGCACCAGTGGGAGGAAGCTGTGAAGAAGGAAAGGTTTCCACACACTAGAAGCCCCTTCGCGGGCGGAGACTGAGGGTGGCGGAGCGGGGAGCTTCCGAGCCGCAGAGGAGAGCACAGAAACAGGGGTGCGGAGGGCAAAGCAGAGAGATTCCCGCACAGAGGATCAGTGCCGACCGGCACTCACCAGCCCAAGAGGCTTGTCTGCTCACCCGCCGGGACGGGCATGGGCTAGGAGCTGAGGCTCGGGCTTCGGTGCTTAGATCCCAGGGAGAGGACTGGGGTTAGCAGCGTGAACACAGCCTGCAGGGGGTTAGTGAACCACAGCTAGCCGGGAGGGAGTCCGGGAAAAAGTCTGGAGCTGCCAAAGAGGCAAGAGACTTTTTCTTCCCTCTTTTGTTTCCTGGTGCGCGAGGAGAGGGGATTAAGACCACTGCTTAAAGGAGCTCCAGAGATGGGGGCGAGCCGCTAAGGCTGCTGCTGCCGCCACCACGAAGCCTGTGTGCAAGCACAGGTCACTATCCACACATCCCCTCCTGGGAGACTGTGCAGCCCGCCACTGCTAGGATCCCGGGATCCAGGGACAACTTCCCCAGGAGAACGCACGGCATGCATAAGGCTTGTGCAACGTCACACCGGCCTCTGCCACTGCAGGCTCGCCTCGCACTCCGTGTCCCTCCCTCCCCCTGGCCTGAGTGAGCCAGAGCCCCAGAAGCAGCTGCTCCTTTAACCCTGTCCTGTCTGAGCAAAGAACAGACGCCCTCAGGCGACCTACAAGAAGAGGCGGGTCCAAATCCAAAGCTGAACTCAGAGAGCTGTGCCAACAAAGAAGAATAAGGGAAATCTCTCCCAGCAGCCTCAGGAGCGGCGGATTAAATCTCCACAATCAACTTGATGTACCCTGCATCTGTGGAATACCTGCATAGACAACGAATCATCCCAAATTCAGGAGGTGGACTTTGAGAGCAAGATATATTATTTTTTCCCCTTTTCCTCTCTTTGTCAGTGTGTATGTGTATGCTTCTGTGTGAGATTTTGTCTGTATAGCTTTGCTTTCACCATTTGACCTAGGGTTCTGTCCGTCCGTTTTTGTTTTGTTTTTTCTTTAACTTAAAAAAATTTTATTTCTTAATATTTTTTATTTTAATAACTTTATTTTATTTTATCTTTATTTTATTTTATTTTATCCTCTTTCTTTCTTTCTACTTTTTCTCCCTTTTATTCTGAGCTGTGTGGATGAAAGGCTCTTGGTGCTGCAGCCAGGAGTCAGTGCTGTGCCTCTCACGTGGGAGAGCCAACTTCAGGACACTGGTCCACAAGACACCTCCCAGCTCCATGTAATATCAAACGGCGAAAATCTCCCAGAGATCTCCATCTCAACACAAAGACCCAGCTCCACTCAACGACCAGGAAGCTACAGTACTGGACACCCTATGCCAAACGACTAGCAAGACAGGAACACAACCCCACCCATTAGCAGAGAGGCTGCCTAAAATCATAATAAGGCCACAGACACCCCAAAACACATGACCCAACATGGACCTGCCCACCAGAAAGACAAGATCCAGCCTCATCCACCAGAACACAGGCAATAGTCCCCTCCACCAGGAAGCCTACACAACCCACTGAACAAACTTTAGCCACTGGGGACAGACACCAAAAACAACGGGAACTACAAACCTGCAGCCTGCAAAAAGCAGACTGCAAACACAGTAAGATAACCAAAATGAGAAGACAGAAAAACACACAGCAGATGAAGGAGCAAGATAAAAACCCACCAGACCTAACAAATGAAGAGGAAATAGGCAGTCTACCTGAAAAAGAATTCAGAATAATGATAGTAAAGATGATCCAGGGCTTCCCTGGTGGCGCAGTGGTTGAGAGTCCGCCTGCCGATGCAGGGGACACGGGTTCGTGCCCCGGTCGGGGAAGATCCCACATGCCGCGGAGCGGCTAGGCCCATGAGCCATGGCCGCTGAGCCTGCGCGTCCGGAGCCTGTGCTCCGCAATGGGAGAGGCCACAACAGTGAGAGGCCCGCGTACTGAAAAAAAAAAAAAAAAAAAAAAAAAAAAAAGATGATCCAAAATTTTGGAAATAGAATACAGAAAATGCAAAAAACATTTAACAACGACCTAGAAGAACTAAAGAGGAAACAAGCAACGATGAACAACACAATAAATGAAATTAAAAATACTCTAGAAGGGATCAATAGCAGAATAACTGTGGCAGAAGAATGGATAAGTGACCTGGAAGATAAAATAGTGGAAATAACTACTGCAGAGCAGAATAAAGACAAAAGAATGAAAAGAACTGAGGACAGTCTCAGAGACCTCTGGGACAACATTAAATGCACCAACATTGGACTTATAGGGGTCCCAGAAGAAGAAGAGAAAAGGAAAGGGACTGAGAAAATATTTGAAGAGATTATAGTTGAAAACTTCCCTAATATGGGAAAAGAAATAGTTAATCAAGTCCAGGAAGCCAGAGAGTCCCATACAGGATAAATCCAAGGAGAATCACGAAAGATACATATTAATCAAACTATCAAAAATTAAATACAAAGAAAACATATTAAAAGCAGCAAGAGAAAAACAACAAATAACACACAAGGAAATCCCCATAAGGTTAACAGCTGATCTTTCAGCAGAAACTCTGCAAGCCAGAAGGGAGTGGAAGGACATATTTAAAGTGATGAAGGAGAAAAACCTACAACCAAGATTACTCTACCCAGCAAGGATCTCATTCAGATTTGATGGAGAAATGAAAACCTTTACAGACAAGCAAAAGCTGAGAGAGTTCAGCACCACCAAACCAGCTTTACAACAAATGCTAAAGGAACTTCTCTAGGCAAGAAACACAAGAGAAGGAAAAGACCTACAATAACAAACCCAAAACAATTAAGAAAATGGGAATAGGAACGTACATATCGATAATAACCTTAAATGTAAATGCATTAAATGCTCCCACCAAAAGACACAGACTGGCTGAATGGACACAAAAACAAGACCCATATATATGCTGTCTACAAGTGACCCACTTCAGACCTAGGGACACATACAGATTTTCTTTTGACTTCCATTTTCCATCCTGGAAAAAGATACTCCATGCAAATGGAGTATCCATGCAAATGGAAAAAGATACTCCATGCAAATGGAAATCAAAAGAAAGCTGGAGTAACAATTCTCATCTCAGACAAAATAGACTTTAAAATAAGGACTATTACAAGAGACAAAGAAGGACAGTACATAATGATCAAGGGATCGATCCAAGAAGAAGATATAACAATTGTAAATATTTATGCACCCAACATAGGAGCACCTCAATTCATAAGGCAAATACTAACAGCCATAAAAGGGGAAATCGACAGTAACACATTCATAGTAGGGGACTTTAACACCCCACTTTCGCCAATGGACAGATCATCCAAACTGAAAATAAATAAGGAAACACAAGCTTTAAATGATACATTAAACAAGATGGACTTAATTGATATTTATAGGACATCCCATGCAAAAACAACAGAATACACATTTTTCTCAAGTGCTCATGGAACATTCTCCAGGATAGATCATATCTTGGGTCACAAATTAAGCCTTGGTAAATTTAAGAAAATTGAAATTGTATCAAGTATCTTTTCCGACCACAACGCTATGAGACTAGATATCAATTACAGGAAAAGATCTGTAAAAAATACAAACACGTGGAGGCTAAACAATACACTACTTAATAACGAAGTGATCACTGAAGAAATCAAAGAGGAAATCAAAAAATACCTAGAAACAAATGACAATGGAGACACGACGACCCAAAACCTATGGGATGCAGCAAAAGCAGTTCTAAGAGGGAAGTTTATAGCAATACGATCCTACCTTAAGAAACAGGAAACATCTCAAATAAACAACCTAACCTTGCACCTAAAGCAATTAGAGAAAAAAGAACAAAAAAACCCCAAAGTTAGCAGAAGGAAAGAAATCATAAAGATCAAATCAGAAATAAATGAAAAAGAAATGAAGGAAACGATAGCGAAGATCAATAAAACTAAAAGCTGGTTCTTTGAGAAGATAAAAAAAAAATGATAAACCATTAGCCAGACTCATCAAGAAAAAAAGGGAGAAGACTCAAATCAATAGAATTAGAAATGAAAAAGGAGAAGTAACAACTGACACTGCAGAAATACAAAAGATCATGAGAGATTACTACAAGCAACTCTATGCCAATAAAATGGAAAACTTGGAACAAATGGACAAATTCTTAGAAATGCACAACCTGCCAAGACTTATTCAGGAAGAAATAGAAAATATGAACAGACCAATCACAAGCACTGAAATAGAAACTGTGATTATAAATCTTCCAACAAACAAAAGCCCAGGACCAGATGGCTTCACAGGTGAATTCTATCAAACATTTAGAGAAGAGCTAACACCTATCCTTCTCAAACTCTTTCAAAATATAGCAGAGAGAGGAACACTCCCAAACTCATTCTATGAGGCCACCATCACCCTGATACCAAAACCAGACAAAGATGTTACCAAGAAAGGAAACTACAGGCCAATATCACTGATGAACATAGATGCAAAAATCCTCAACACAACACTAGAAAACAGAATCCAAAAGCACATTGAAAGGATCATACACCATGATCAAGTGGGGTTTATTCCAGGAATGCAAGGATTCTTCAATATATGCAAATCAATCAATGTGATGCACCATATTAACAAACTGAAGGAGAAAAACCACATGATCATCTCAATAGATGCAGAGAAAGCTTTCGACAAAATTCAACACCCATTTATGATAAAAACCCTGCAGAAAGTAGGTATAGAGAGATTTTTTCTCAACATAATAAAGGCCATATATGACAAACCCACAGCCAACATAGTCCTCAATGGTGAAAAACTGAAACCAATTCCACTAAGATCAGGAACAAGACAAGGTTGCCCACTCTCACCACTCTTATTCAACATAGTTTTGGAAGTTGTAGCCACAGCAATCAGAGAAGAAAAGGAAATAAAAGGAATCCAAATCGGAAAAGAAGAAGTAAAGCTGTCACTGTTTGCAGATGACATGATACTATACATAGAGAATCCTAAAGATGCTACCAGAAAACTACTAGAGCTCATCAATGATTTTGGTAAAGTAGCAGGATACAAAATTAATGCACAGAAATCTCTGGCATTCCTATACACAAATGATGAAAAATCTGAAAGTGAAATTAAGAAAATACTCCCATTTACCATTACAACAAAAAGAATAAAATATCTAGGAATAAACCTACCTAAGGAGACAAAAGACCGGTGCACAGAAAATTATAAGAAAGTGATGAAAGAAATTAAAGATGATACAAATAGATGGAGAGATATACCATGTTCTTGGATTGGAAGAAGCAACATTGTGAAAATGACTCTACTACCCAAAGCAATCTATGGATTCAATGCAATCCCTATCAAACTACCACTGGCATTTTTCACAGAACTAGAACAAAAAATTTCACAATTTGTATGGAAACACAAAAGACCCCAAATAGCCAAAGCAATTCTAAGAAAGAAAAACGGAGCTGGAGGAATCAGGCTCCCTGACTTCAGACTACACTACAAAGCTACAGTAATCAAGACAGTATAGTACTGGCACAAAAACAGAAATATAGATCAATGGAACAGTATAGAAAGCCCAGAGATAAACCTGTGCACATATGGTCACCTTATCTTTGATAAAGGAGGCAGGAATATACAGTGGAGAAAGGACAGCCTCTTCAATAAGTGGTGCTGGGAAAACTGGACAGGTACATGTAAAAGTTTGAGATTAGAACACTCCGTAACACCATACACCAAAATAAGCTCAAAATGGATTAAAGACCTAAATGTAATGCCAGAAACTATCAAACTCTTAGAGGAAAACATAGGCAGAACACTCTATGACATAAATCACAGCAAGATCCTTTTTGACCCACCTCCTAGAGAAATGGAAATAAAAACAAAAATAAACAAATGCGACCTAAAGAAACTTAAACTTAAAAGCTTTTGCACAGCAAAGGAAATCATAAACAAGACCAAAAGACAACCCTCAGAATGGGAGAAAATATTTGCAAATGAAGCAACTTACAAAGGATTAATCTCCAAAATTTACAAGCAGCTCATGCAGCTCAGTAACAAAAAAATAAACAATCCAATCCAAAAATGGGCAGAAGACCTAAACAGACATTTCTCCAAAGAAGATATACAGATTGCCAACAAACACATGAAAGAATGGTCAACATCATTAATCATTAGAGAAATGCAAATCAAAACTACAATGAGATATCATCTCACACCTGTCAGAATGGCCATCATCAAAAAATCTAGAAACAATAAACGCTGGAGAGGGTGTGGAGAAAAGGGAACACTCTTGCACTGCTGTTGGGAATGTGAATTGGTACAGCCACTATGGAGAACAGTATGGAGGTTCCTTAAAAAACTACAAATAGAACTACCATATGACCCAGCAATCCCACTACTGGGCATATACCCTGAGAAAACTATAATTCAAAAAGTGTCATGTACCAAAATGTTCATTGCAGCTCTATTTACAATAGCCAGGAGATGGAAGCAACCTAAGTGTCCATCATTGGATGAATGGATAAAGAAGATGTGGCACATATATACAATGGAATATTACTCAGCCATAAAAAGAAACAAAATTGAGTTATTTGTAGTGAGGTGGATGGACCTATAGTCTGTCATACAGAGTGAAGTAAGTCAGAAAGAGAAAGACAAATACCATATGCTAACACATATATATGGAATCTAAGAAAGAAAAAAATGTCATGAAGAACCTAGGGGTAAGATGGGAATAAAGATACAGACCTACTAGAGAATGGACTTGAGGATATGGGGAGGGGGAAGGATAAGCTGTTACAAAGTGAGAGAGTGGCATGGACATATATACACTACCAAACGTAAAAGAGATAACTAGTGGGAAGCAGCTGCATAGCACAGGGAGATCAGCTTGGTGCTTTGTGACCACCTAGAGGGGTGGGATAGGGAGGGTCGGAGGGAGGGAGATGCAAGAGGGAAGAGATATGGGAACATATTTATATGTATAACTGATTCACTTTGTTATAAAGCAGAAACTAACACACCATTGTAAAGCAATTATACTCCAATACAGATGTTAAAAAAAGAAAAAAAAAAACCACCATGACTGATGGACATAGAATATTTGTTAATGCCAAAAGAAAAGCCTTATGAAAGCAGTTCCGTAATTCATACACTTTTATTTATTGCAACTTAAAAGAACTTATTCAATAAATGACTGAACTGCATAATAAAGTTTCAAATGGAAAAAACTCATACACATATAAGGGGGGCAGAGATGGCAGTAGTAGATCTGAGAAGGTGTTCTCGAGGAGATGATCACCCTACGAGAAAGATGACCAGCATGAACACCTGTCTACTGCCCCATAACACAAGGTCTGGATCCTTTAAACACCTTTCAGGTGCTTCCCCTAATCGAACCCAGAAAATTATGTCACATGTTGTAGAGAAAGGCAGGGAAGAATGCTGGTTTCCTCCTCCCATTCTGTCCTTGGATATTCCCCTGTAGAATTGGGTCTACATATCCTGACCTTTTGAAATTTTCCATTTCAACCATCCTACCTAATAATAATGTATGTCCGCTGGAAATTTGAGATTTGAGACAGCCAATCCAATGTACATAGATATAATCACAATGGGCTACTTCATCAAATGAACCAGCATAGCGCTTCCCTGGTGGCACAGTGGTTGAGAGTCCGCCTGCCGATGCAGGGGACACGGGTTCATGCCCCGGTCCGCAAAGATCCCAAATGCCATGGAGCGGCTAGGCCCGTGAGCCATGGCCGCTGAGCCTGCGCGTCCGGAGCCTGTGCTCCGCAACGGGAGAGGCCACAACAGTGAGAGGCCCGCGTACCCAAAAAAAAAAAAAAAAAAAAAGAATTAGCATAACATTTTACTCACCTGTCTGAATACACAAACTAAGCAGGAGATGAACTGAGTAAGAAGCCAGGAGAGCGACTATCAGCAGCAAGAAACTAAAATATAAAACAGCACATGGTCAAATCCCCCCAAATTTCTTTTTTATGGTATCTCATTAAAAAATCAATTTTTTTTTCACATTGAAATGCTCACAGGGACTGTCTTTAAGTAGTTGGATTATGGTCATTAAAGAAAGTAAGAAGATACTTTCTATATTTACCAAATTTTATTTAAACGAATATGTACTGTTTTTAAAACAAAACTCAGAAAAAAACCAAAGTTTATTTAAAATGACAGAAGAATTTCCTTCTTTAGCGCTCTTGTCTGCTGACTGCTGGTTTAGCCATTCAGTTATCTTGTAATACATCCCTTTTATAACTATTTTTCCTATTGTTAAGTCTAGAGAGAAGTTTCAGTTGTGAAATCTCATTGTCTTCTGTTTTCTTTCCTCTATCCCTCCCCTTCCAAAGATGTGTACCTCCCTATAATTTTGAATTAACACTGCATTTCCTAGTATCTATTAAACACACACTCACCAAACCAAACCAAAAAAATACAGTTAACACACTTCTAATGACACAATTTGAAAAATGTGCAATGTAATAATTGGAGTCCTCTAGCCAGAAGTATGAAAAGAAATAGCATGAATAATCCCCTACTTATTCTCAGGAAGGTACTGGCAGGACAAACTTCTAGAGAGCTGTCCCCAGTGGAGTGCTCCCGAAATTGAAGAAATTCTATCTTTGTAGTCCACTTAATACTTGTTAATCAGTAGCAAAACTGAGAGATGAAAGTACACTTGTCAACTGATGTCAGAGACCTCACAAAGTAACAGTTTGGCATCACCAAATGGAAACTGTGATATGATTCAGCAAGCACCCATTCAGTGGTATACATCTGCGTTTAAGACGCTGGAGTATAAAATGTGATTTTTCAAAGGGAACTAAGAAATAAGTCCCATGATTATGTCTTGCCTAAGATGTCACACATAGCTTTGAAGTTTTAAAACTATGGAAGTCCATGAATACATGCCATAATAAAAGCAAGTTGGTTTGCTAATCAAGAATTTCAAAATAAAGGCAAAAATGAACCTAAATGAGACTGTGTATTTTATTTTTATTATTTTTTTGAGACTATGTATTTTAAATTTCCTAGAAAAATAGGTCTGCTTCTACTGACAAAACAAACTTGTTCATTCATTCTATTAAGCATGGTGCTAGATGCTAAGGATAAGGTCTAGTCCTAAAGGATTTCGGGGTTTAGTGGGGAAACTCACTTGCAAACAAATCATTATATTATAACAAAAGAATAAATATACAAAGTACTATGGAAGCACAGAAAAGACAGGAATGTCTTCTATCTTGGGCAAACTGGCATACGAGCTGAGTCTCAAAAGATGAGAAGGAATGAGCACAGAATACATGTCTAGCCTCAGAAAGTGAAACAAGACTACTTAAGTAGGAAGAGAGAAGGAGATGGAGAGAAATGAAAGAATCATGTGCTTTATTTACACTCACAAAATCGCTCTTTATAAGTAATCTGCATGGCTGATAAACTGATTTACTTTGGCCAACTTGACACAACAAACAAGCCACTTCTTAAGGTTATAAACAAGTGTGGATCAAGTTTCCATTTTTTAAAATTAGCCACACTTTGGATGAAAAATACAAATTATGTAGCATCCCTCCAAGCTACAGGCTAGCAACAATACAAGACTAAGAGGAAAATGCTAAAACCCCAGAAATAACTAGAAATTGTATAATACCAGCTTCTGCTCTCTACCTCTTTGCTTCTCAGTGTACTATAAAAATGAAAAAAAAATAAGTAAAATAAGAAAAAAACTCACCTAAATCCAAGGATACCAGTATGAGCCATAACATAAGCTAAGCCAAGGATACCACTTCCTATGATGGCATTCATCAAATTAAACACTGAGAAACCAAATGAAACACCTGGGGATCCCTGTCTGTGAAGTTCCTGTAAGCACACAAATTTAATAAAGTGTTTGAATGGTGAAGTTCAAATTTCCTTCAGAAATGACTGACACGTTATGGAGAAAGTCTCTTACAAACCACAGGCATCATGTAACATACTAGCTGCTCAACCAGCACTGGTTTCCTTTCCTTCCCTTCTCACCGCTCACTAGTGCAGCTCCAGGAACCTAGTTTCCTGGGAAAATCATTGCCACCTGCACAGAGACCCGGTAGGCTTCAGGAAGAGCCATGACTAACCAACCTTGTGACTGCAAAAGATGAAGATAGGGTAAGACGGGGTGGGGACAGAGAGCAGGCAGATGGCCTCAAGCTCACGTGATTACTGAATCCCTGAGTCAGCTTGGAGCTGCTGCAGACAACTGTTGCTCCCCAATTAGTAGGACTGCAAAACTAATCTCTATTTATACACTCAATGAATTAAGTCTACCCAACTGGAAGGATGGTCAGGAATGCCATGCAATGACGATATAATAAATAGAAGCAATTCACATTGCTCTGGCGAGGATACACCCCAGAAAACACTCTCCCCTAAAATAGCATTCGGGAACAAAGTCCTAGAAACTGTTATTGCCCTGGGACTTGAGTTAAAGAGCCGAAGTGCCCACTGCACAGGCTTTAGGGCCAGGGAAGTGCTACATACTTATTACCAGGCCACCTCCGCTCCTTCACGGTTCTTTGTATTAAGATGTTTACAGGTCCCCAATGACTAAGCCGAGAAAAGAAAAATCTTGTGACTCTTGCAAAAAGCTCACAAGACTAGTGGAGGAAACGAGAAGCCGACAAAGATACTAACAAACAGCAGTGAGTTACATAACCGCGGGGCTGCTCCTCTGTGGGGTCCCCAGCCTCCACCCGCTGCTGCACCTCTTCCACCTGAGCCTGCACCTTTACTTCAGCTTCTCTTTCCAGGACACCTTAGGCTCCTATCACATTCATGAACTCCGCCAGATCTCCTCGGAATCTCGGCTGCTGCCTTTGGGCCCCAAGCCCTCCCCTCCACTTCTCCCCTCTCCCCTTGCCATCCCCTTTCTTTTCCGGGTTTTATTTGGCAGGCACTTCAGAGAAGTGCCGGGAAGCGTGTGGAGCGAACTTACGTTGCTAAGCAACGGGCTCAACTCTTCCGCCTCCGCCTCTTCGGGCTGCCTGGCAGAGACAAACCAGCCGGGCTCAGCGTCCACGATCCCCCAGGGCGCCTCCATGCTGCTCACTGGCCGACTACCCAGTCCATCTACAAGCTACTACCCCAGCCCTCCCGTCGGGTAGTCGCGCCAAAGGCGGAGCTATGTTCCCAGCCCTTCCGGGTTCCCGTACCTCACCAGGGCCGGGAAGAAAGGAGGAATCGACGTGATCTGATGACGCTCGCCCCTCGGCGGCGAACATTGATGGTGTCATCGAGGGCCCGCCCACCCGCCGGCGACCCATTTCCGAGCTGCACCAGAGCATGAGGTGAGGGTCTGGTCTTGGAGCCAGCTGCTGGGCGACGCAGAGAAATGAGATGGTGACGTTGGTGAGATGGCGGCCGCCGTGCCCTTGATAGTTCGAAGAGGCTGAGGGTATGGTGGCGGTACGGGTCCGCTCGGGGCTGCTCTCCGCCTCGCGCTCTCTGGGCGCGGAAACGTCACGAGGTCACCCACCATCTGGTGTGGAGCCTAGGTCTGAGTACGGCGGAGTGAGGAGTGTTTCATCTTTTCAAAAGCTTTCCGATAGAGCCTTTAGCCACATTTTACATGCGTAAAGACGAGACTCACAATAAGTAATTTACCCAAGATCACACATCTGGTTAACTTCTAGACCCAGTTTGAACCCTGTGAACTTTGACAGTTGCTTTACAGGGTTCCCGGGCAGGGCCCTTTCTTCTGACAGTTACTTCTTCGGTATTCCAGAAGGCAAAATTAATAACTGATACTGCTACTGGGATGTGCATATAACACTTAGCAAAGTTCTCGTCCTCAAAATACTGAACTGCTGCTGGTATGTGCATATAACACTTAGCAAAGTTCTCGTCCTCAAAATACTGAACTGCTACTGGGATGTGCATATAACACTTAGCAAAGTTCTCGTCCTCAAAATACTGAAACCTCTAGTTACAGGCAGGACTTGTGGCAGTAAAACATCGAAGACATTGAGATAGATTAAGAGCGCAGGCGCTGGATTTTAATCCTCGCTCAGCCACTTACCAGCAACGAGACTTCGGGTCAATTTACCTACTTCTGAGCTTTAGTTTACTCGTATACAAGACGAGAATGTGATACCACACACCTCCCAAGATTGACAATGTGCATAAAGCATTTAGTACAACATCTGACCCATTAAGCATCCATAAGAATATCCTTTTAAAAATTGACATTGGTAAAATCGTAAATATAGTGACCATTTCGTTTAGAGGTGATCCTTTAACTTAAACTTCAGCCTTCTAATTCCAAACTTATTCTGTAGAAAATTGTGGGTGGGGAGGTTTATTGACTATAGGGAGGGTGATGGATCACTAAGCCCTAGTCCTGGCAGCAGGTGGAGTGAAGGTTCAAATCTTGCAGTCATCCTGTCCTAGAAAAGATAGTATACTTCTCACATACCACTAAAAGTTTTAATTATCAGCATTTAGCAGGCTATTTAAAACAGTAGTGAATTTAAATTTTTATCCTCAAGACCTATTGTGAACATGTTAAGTTAGTTTGTAACTTTATGGTATTTCTTTTAATTAATACTTTTTTTAGGATCTTATGGAGGCCATTTGGATTCTCAAGAAGACTTCTCAAAGTGGAAAGCTGTAGAATAACTGAAGCAGAATCCTTGAGTCCACTAGCTTGGGCATCACTGATACAGAAGCTTAGCAGAACACCTGGTATTTTCTTGTTGGATCAAAGAAAAATATTCTCAACCATGCCTGAAATAGAAACAAATCAGAGAGACTCTGAATTGTTTTCACCCCCCTCTGATGTTCGAGGAATGACAGAACTTGATAGAACAGCTTTTAAAAAGACAATCACCATCCCGGTGCTTAAAGTGAGGAAAGAAATAGTCAATAAATTGATGCGATCTCTTAAAAGGGCAGCACTGCAGCGCCCAGGCATAAAACGTGTGATTGAAGATCCAGAAGATGAAGAAAGTAGACTAATTATGTTGGATCCCTATAAAATGTTTACTGATGATTCCTTTGAGAAGGGAGAACTCAGTATTTTAAAGCAGCTGAATGTCAGTCCACAGATATCTAAACATAACTTGGAACTAACTTATGAAAACTTTAAGTCAGAAGAAATCTTGAAAGCTGTGCTTCCTGAAGGTCAAGATGTGACTTCAGGGTTTAGCAGAGTTGGACATATTGCCCACCTGAACCTTCGAGATCATCAACTGCCTTACAAGCATTTAATTGGTAGGTGTGTCTTAGTAATATTCACATATTAGAAAGCAATTAGCAAGTTCTAATTTTTGTTAAAAAAATTTTTTTTAATGCCGAATTACAGAATCAGGACATTTTATCATTTTAATTTTAAGCTGGATCTTAAGCTACATATTTTTTCTTTTGAGGGCCATATTGGAATACTCTTCCCAGAGTCATAGCAATCTCTAAATATCAATTCAAGCTTTTGTGTACACAATACGTAAGCGTAAACTTGAATCACTTGCTTTTGTAGAACTCTTTGGCAGTTATTATTTTGGTACACAGGACTTGTTAGTCCTTCAGGACTATGTTGAATGCTAGGTTTCATGAGTGTTTCGTAGTCAGAAGGGCAAGACACTGTTTAGTCATGCTTTCATTGATTCAGTTAACTGAGCCTCTTCTATATGTCAGGCACCATACTTTTTTAGTGTTCCTAGCCTTTTAGAAACACTGCTGTGTATCTCTTACCTCTGTAGCCCAAAGTTGAAGCGTGGGTCTTTTATGCTTTGGGATAAGAAAGAACTAGAAGACTAATCAAAATCGCACTTGTTCTTATATAAATATTTAATGTCCATGCATTCTCCAGATTAATTTTTTTTAATGTAGAGTAATTGTCAGAACTTCTGAGAATGATTTTCAGCTTTAAAATGTAGTGCTCAGTGTTTTGCATGGGTAGGATTTCAGAGCTATGCTATTATGCATTTCCTTTGTTTTTATTGATGAAAGGAGCTGATAATGCATAGTGATAACATAATAAATACTTAAGCAGATCCTTATAATTATGACCAGGTGCAAATGTCAAGTATAGGCTTTCCTATGAGTCATTGCCTATCCTAACTCAACATTCCTTTTAGCACTCTTATTTTATAAACTTTCTTTCATAAAGGGGCACTCATAGATTAAAAATGAAATATTTTCATACAGTGGTAATTCTAAAGCTATTACTATAGACCTTCAGAATATTTTTTTTATTTCATTCATTTCAAACTAACTTCTGTACCTTAAAAATTGAGTTTTGATACCTGAAGCAGAACAAGATAAGAACAACTATTGACAAGAGTTTATTGACATTATCATATTCAAAATCAGGTATTTAACTATCAGAGAGAAATTGGACAAATTCTGGTTGTATTTAAGCATATTTGTATTATGGAGTACTTTATACTAACTTACAGATCAAGTTATCTTTCCTTATACAATGAGATAGTGTACAGATTCTTTTTTTTTTAATTTAATTTTATTTTTTTATATAGCAGGTTCTTATTAGTCATCCATTTTATACACATCAGTGTATACATGTCAATCCCAATCTCCCAAATGATACCACCACCACCACCACCACCCCCTGCCGCTTTCCCCCCTTGGTGTCCATACGTTTGTTCTCTACATCTGTGTCTCACTTTCTGCCCTGCAAAACGGTTCATCTGTACCATTTTTCTAGGTTCCACATATATGCATTAATATACGATATTTGTTTTTCTCTTTCTGACTTACTTCACTATGTATGACAGTCTCTAGGTCCATCGACGTCTCTACAAATGACCCAATTTCGTTCCTTTTCATGACTGAGTAATATTCCATTGTATATATGTACCACACCTTCTTTATCCATTTGTCTGTCGATGGGCATATAGGTTGCTTCCATGACCTGGCTACTGTAAATAGTGCTGCAATGAACATTGGGGTGCATGTGTCTTTTTGAATTGTGGTTTCCTCTGGGTATATGCCCAGTAGTGGGATTGCTGGGTTATGGTAACTCTATTTTCAGTTTTATAAGGAACCTCCATACTGTTCTCCATAGTGGCTGTATCAATTTACATTCCCACCAACAGTGCAAGAGGCTTCCCATTTCTCCACACCCTCTCCAGCATTTGTTGTTTGTAGATTTTATGATGATGCCCATTCTAACTGGTGTGAGGTGATACCTCATTGTACTTTTGATTTGCATTTCTCTAATAATTAGTGATGTTGAGCAGCTATTCATGTGCTTCTTGGCCATCTGTATGTCTTCTTTGGAGAAATGTCTATTTAGGTCTTCTGCCCATTTTTTGATTGGGTTGTTTGTTTTTTTAATATTGAGCTGCATGAGCTGTTTATATATTTTGGAGATTAATCCTTTGTCCGTTGATTCATTTGCAAATATTTTTTCCCATTCTGAGGGTTGTCTTTTCGTCTCGTTTATGGTTTCCTTTGCTGTGCAAAAGCTTTTAAATTTCATTAGGTCCCATTTGTTTATTTCTGTTTTTATTTCCATTACTCTAGGAGATGGATCAAAAAAGATCTTGCTGTGATTTATGTCAAAGAGTGTTCTTCCTATGTTTTCCTCTAAGAGTTTTATAGTGTCCGGTCTTACATTTAGGTCTCTAATCCATTTTGAGTTTATTTTTGTGTATGGTGTTAGGGAGTGTTCTAATTTCAATCTTCTACATGTAGCTGTCCAGTTTTCCCAGCACCACTTATTGAAGAGACTGTATTTTCTCCATTGTATATCCTTGCCTCCCTTGTCATAGATTAGTCGACCATCGGTGCACAGGTTTATCTCTGGGCTTTCTATCTTGTTCCATTGATCTATATTTCTGTTTTTGTGCCAGTACCATATTGTCTTGATTACTGTAGCTTTGTAGTATACTCTGAAGTCAGGGAGTCTGATTCCTCTAGCTCCTCTTTTTTCCCTCAAGACTGCTTTGGCTATTTGGGGTCTTTTCTGTCTCCATACAAATTTTAAGATTTTTTGTTCTAGTTCTGTAAAAAATGCCATTGGTAATTTGATAGGGATTGCATTGAATCTGTAGATTGCTTTGGGTAGTAGAGTCATTTTCACAATATTGATTCTTCCAACCCAAGAACATGGTATATCTCTCCATCTGTTGGTATTATCTTTAATTTCTTTCATCAGTGTCTTATAGTTTTCTACATACAGGTCTTTTGTCTCCCTAGGTAGGTTTATTCCCAAGTATTTTATTATTTTTGTTGCAATGGTAAATGGGAGTGTTTCCTTAATTTCTCTTTCAGATTTTTCATCATTAGTATATAGGAATGTAAGAGATTTCTGTGCATTAATTTTGTATCCTGCAACTTTACCAAATTCATTGATTAGCTCTAGTAGTTTTCTGGTGGCATCTTTAGGATTCTCTGTGTATAGTATCATGTCATCTGCCAACAGTGACAGTTTTACTTCTTCTTTTCCAATTTGTATTCCTTTTATTTCTTTTTCTTCTCTGATTGCTGTGGCTAGGACTTCCAAAACTATGTTGAATAATAGTGGTGAGAGTGGACATCCTTGTCTTGTTCCTGATCTCAGAGGAAATGCTTTCAGTTTTTCACCATTGAGAATGATGTTTGCTGTGGGCTTGTCATATATGGCCTTTATTATGTTGAGGTAAGTTCCCTATATGCCCACTTTCTGAAGAGTTTATCATAAATGGGTGTTGAATTTTGTCAAAAGCTTTTCCTGCATCTATTGAGATGATCATATGGTTTTTATTCTTCAATTTGTTAATGTAGTGTATCACACTGATTGATTTGCGTATATTGAAGAATCCTTGCATCCCTGGGATAAATCCCACTTGATTGTGGTGTATGATCCTTTTAATGTGTTGTTGGATTCTGTTTGCTCGTATTTTGTTGAGGATTTTTGCATCTATATTCATCAGTGATGTTGGTCTGTAATTTTCTTTTTTTGTAGTATCTTTGTCTGGTTTTATTATCAGGGTGATGGTGACCTCATAGAATGAGTTTGGGAGTGTTCCTTCCTCTGTCATTTTTTGGAAGAGTTTGAGAAGGATGGGTGTTAGCTGTTCTCTAAATGTTTGATAGAATTCACCTGTGAAGCCATCTGGTCCTGGACTTTTGTTTGTTGGAAGATTTTTAATCACAGTTTCAATTTCATTACTTGTGATTGGTCTGTTCATATTTTCTATTTCTTCCTGGTTCAGTCTTGGAAAGTTATACCTTTCTAAGAATTTGTCCATTTCTTTGAGGTTGTCCATTTTATTGGCTAGAGTTGCTTGTAGTAGTCTCTTAGGATGCTTTGTATTTCTGCAGTGTCTGTTGTAACTTCTCCTTTTTCATTTCTAATTTTACTGATTTGAGTCCTCTCCCTCTTTTTCTTGATGTGTCTGGCTAATGGTTTATCAATTTTGTTTATCTTCTCAAAGGATCAGCTTTTAGTTTTATTCATCTTTGCTATTGTTTTCTTTGTTTCTATTTCATTTATTTCTGCTCTGATCGTTATGATTTCTTTCCTTCTGCTAACTTTGGGTTTTGTTTGTTCTTTCTCTAGTTCCTTTAGGTGTAAGGTTAGATTGTTTATTTGAGATTTTTCTAATTTCTTGAAGTAGGCTTGTATAGCTATAAAGTTCCCTCTTAGAACTGCTTTTGCTGCATCCCATAGGTTTTGGATCATCGTGTTTTCATTGTCATTTGTCTCTAGTTATTTTTTGATTTCCTCTTTGATTTCTTCAGTGATCTCTTGGTTATTTAGTAACGTATTGTTTAGCCTCCATGTGTTTGTGTTTTTTACGTTTTTTCCCTGTAATTCATTTCTAATCTCATAGCGTTGTGGTCAGCAAAGATACTTGATATGATTTCAATTTTCTTAAATTTACTAAGTCTTCATTTGTGAACCAAGATATGATCTATCCTGGAGAATGTTCCGTGCGCACTTGAGAAGAAAGTGTAATGTGCTGTTTTTGGATGGAATGTCCTATAAATATCAGTTAAATCTATGTGGTCTATTGTGTCATTAAAGCTTATGTTTCCTGATTAATTTTCTGTTTGGAAGATCTGTCCATTGGTGTAAGTGAGGTGTTAAAGTCTCCCACTATTATTGTGTTACTGTCGATTTCCTCTTTTATAACTGTTAGCAGTTGCCTTATGTATTGAGGTGCTCCTATGTTGGGTGCATATATATTTATAATTATTATATCTTCTTCTTGGATTGATCCCTTGATCATTATATAGTGTCCTTCCTTGTCTCTTGTAACATTCTTTATTTTAAAGTCTATTATATCTGATATGAGTATTGCTACTACAGCTTTCTTTTGATTTCCATTTGCATGGAATATCTTTTTCCATCCTCTCACTTTCAGTCTGTATGTTTCCCTAGGTCTGAAGTGGGTCTCTTTTAGATAGCATATATATGAGCCTTGTTTTTGTATCCATTTAGCAAGCCTGTGTCTTTTGTTTGGAGCATTTAATCCATTCAGCTTTAAGGTAATTATCGATATGTATGTTCCTATGACCATTTTCTTAATTGTTTTGGGTTTTTGTAGGTCCTTTTCTTCTCTTGTGTTTCCCACTTAGAGAAGTTCCTTTAGCATTTGTTGTAGAGCTGGTCTGGTGGTGCTGAATTCTCTTAGCTTTTACTTGTCTGTAAAGCTTTTGATTTCTCCATTGAATCTGAATGAGATTCTTGCCAGGTTGAGTAATCTTGGTTGTAGGTTCTTCCCTTTTGTCACTTTAAGTATATCATGCCACTCCCTTCTGGCTTGTAGAGTTTCTGTTGAGAAATCAGCTGTTAACCTTATGGGAGTTCCCTTGTATGTTATTTGTCATTTTTCCCTTGCTGCTCTCAATAATTTTTGTCTTTAATTTTTGCCAGTTTGATTACTGTGTGTCTCGGTGTGTTTCTCCTTGAATTTATCCTGTATGGGACTCTCTGCACTTCCTGGACTTGGGTGGCTATTTCCTTTCCCATGTTAGGGAAGTTTTCAACTGTAATCTCTTCAGATATTTTCTCGGGTCCTTTCTCTCTCTCTTCTCCTTCTGGGACCCCTATAATGCAAATGTTGTTGCGTTTAATGTTGTCCCAGAGGTCTCTTAGGCTGTCTTCATTTCTTTTCATTCTTTTTTCTTTATTCTATTCCGCAGCAGTGAATTCCACCATTCTGTCTTCCAGGTGACTTATCCATTCTTCTGCCTCATTTATTCTGCTATTGATTCCTTCTAGTGTAGTTTTTGTTTCAGTTATTGTATTGTTTATCTCTGTTTGTTCTTTAATTCATCTAGGTCTTTGTTAAACATGTCTTGCTTCTTCTCGATCTTTGCCTCCATTCTTTTTCTGAGGTCCTGGATCATCTTCACTATCATTATTCTGAATTCTTTTTCTGGAAGGTTGTCTATCTCCACTTCATTTAGTTGTTTTTCTGGGATTTTATCTTGTTCCTTCATCTCATACATTGCTCTCTGCCTTTTCATCTTGTCTATCTTTCTGTGAATGTGGTTTTTGTTCCACAGGCTGCAGGATTGTAGTTCTTGCTTCTGCTGTTTGCTCTCTGGTGGATGAGGCTATCTAAGAGGCTTGTGCAAGTTTCCTGATGGGAGGGACTGGTGGTGGGTAGAGCTGGCTGTTGCTCTGGTGGGCAGAGCTCAGTAAAACTTTAATCCACTTGACTGCTGATGGGTGGGGCTGGTTTCCCTCCCTGTTGGTTGTTTGGCCTGAGGTGACCCAACACTGGAGCCTACCCGGGCTCTTTGGTGGGGCTAATGGCATACTTTGGGAGGGCTCATGCCAAGGAGTACTTCCGAGAACTTCTGCTGCCAGTGTCCTTGTCCCCACTGTGAGCCACAGCCCTCCCCCCTGCCTCTGCAGGAGACCCTCCAACACTAGCTGGTAGGTCTGGTTCAGTCTCCTATGGGGTCACTGCTCCTTCCCCTGGGTCCCGATGCACACACTACTTTGTGTGTGCCCTCCAAGAGTGGAGTCTCTCTTTCCCCCAGTCCTGTCGAAGTCCTGCAATGAAATCCCACTAGCCTTCAAAGTCTGATTCTCTAGGAATTCCTCCTCCTGTTGCCAGACCCCCAGGTGCGGAAGCCTGCCGTGGGCTCAGAACCTTCACTCCAGTGGTTGGACTTCTGTGGTATAAGTGTTCTCTAGTTTGTGAGTCACCCACCCAGGAGTTATGGGATTTGATTTTATTGTGATTGCACCCCTGCTACCATCTCGTTGTGGCTTCTCCTTTGTCTTTGGATGCGGGGTATCATTTTTGGTGAGTTCTAGTGTCTTTCTGTCGATGATTGTTCAGCAGTTATTTGTGATTCCGGTGTTCTCACAAGAGGGAGTGAGAGCACGTCCTTCTATTCCGCCATCTTGAACCAATCAGTGTATAGATTCTTATAAATTTTTAAAGTGCTGACAAAAATGTAGACTTTGATTATAGGGCATCAGTATACCATTGCTGGTGTACTTTACCCTTGTAGCTTTTTCTGCTCTGGCAAATGTTTGACATAAAGAACAATTTAAGTAAATGGACATTTTGTTTAGATAAAACTCTAAAGAATCTATGTTTCTTTTATTTGAAAACATTATTTTGCTGGTATGTGTTTCCAAAGTGGAAGTATCTGTTTCAAATACACAATCAAGCAAACATTTGGTTTGAGGCCAATGAGGACAGGCTGGTGTTTTCTGGGACCATTTGTTCCCAAAGTCCTTACATCTTTTCCTTCTGTTTTTTAACCAGTTCCCTATGGTCTACCTGTTTGCTTACTGCTGTATTGATACATTTGAGAAGACTAAGTAAAAGACACGGAAAAATATTAGGTAGAACAAAACTCCTCAAAAAAATTTTTTTATAAATGTACCCACACATTTTTTGTGTGTGTTTGCATTGGGAGCTGTCAGACATTAACTTTAGTAATCTGCTGAATTTTTAGAATTGCATGCCTCTTTACACATACTAGATGCAGGTTTTGTCTATAAACCAAAAGAAAATATAGTTCACATCTATTTCATACTTGCAGTTTTAGCTTTTATTTTGCAACCAAACGGCAATATTTATTATGAATTCTCTGATTTTAGGCCAAGTTATGATTGACAAAAATCCAGGAATCACCTCAGTGGTAAATAAAATTAATAACATTGATAATACCTACCGAAATTTCCAAATGGAAGTGCTATCTGGAGAGGAGAATATGATGACCAAGGTATGGAGTATTTTATTGTCTCCTAATATAGTGTATATCAAGATTAATGTTTGAAATCAGAATAGATAACAAAGATTAAGAATATATAATAAATACCCAGTATTGATGAATACGTGAGAATGTGAGCATTTACATATACTATTGATGGGAGTGCAAATTTGATACAGTCAGGAAGAGTATATGGTAATATATTGCAGTTTTGAATAGATACATCCTTTGACCTAGCATTCCATTTATAGGAAGTTATCTCAAGGATATAATTGGACAAAACTGTAATGATGTACGTACTAGGTTCTGCATCATTTTTTTTTTTCCTTTTTTGGTTGCGCCGCGTGGCATGTGGGATCTTAGTTCCCCGACCAGGGATCAAACCCCCACCCCCTGTAGTGGAAGCACGGAGTGTTAACCACTGGACCGCCAGGGAAGTCCCTGCATCATTTTTATAATAATAAATAAAACAAACAAAGAAATGGAAACAACCTAAATGTCATCAGTAGATAATTGATTACATTTTGGTATAACAATACAATGGAATACTCCATCATTAAAGATTATTTATATTTAGCTCCATACTTAAAATAAATTGTCCACTGACACGTTAAGTGACAAAAAATAAGTTGTAGAATAGTATATATAACATAGTTACATTTTAACTATGATAATTTTAAGTATGTAAATATGCATATACACCAGAACATTAACAGTGAGCATATTTTTATTTGGTATAGCTACTGGTGACCTTTGTTATCGTCTGTATACTTTTCTACTGAGCACATATTTCTTTTATAAGAAAAACAAAACAAATCTATTTCAAAGAAAAAATAATTTAAAATATGTAGGAACAGATTCCTGGTATAAACCACTTTCTTATTTTCCACCCCCCAAATCCTCTGGAGTGTTGGATATAATAAACCTTTTTTAGCCCCTTAGATAATTACATGTTAACATTATGTGAAATTTTGTACCCAAGCTAAGAAATAGGTTAAACTCTCTCCATAATTTTAATAACAAAAGCCATTCTTAAAGTGTTAGTCATATCTTTCAAACAGGACTTTATAAAACTCAGGAGAGAACTTATGCAAAATAATTTTAAGATTCTGGGCCAATATTTCTCCAGAATTTAATAGTGTCAGGATATTAAAATACCATTTACTACACACTTATTTTAGGTCCTGAGCTAAATGCTTTAAATATAACAAATCCTAAGAGACCCACAAGATAATGGTTGTTGTTATTCATATTCTCTTTATGCAGATGAAATAACTAGGAATGACTGAGTGTTTGGAGCAAGCCTTCTGACTCGAGTCCATGCATGGTCTTTCCTTGTATACCAAACCTCCACTGCCTACTACTTGTGTATAATGTGTGAGGTCTGTTATGGCAAGCAAGATTTGAATATGAATCCTTTGGTAATAACAGTGCTTACCTCAGCCGACCTGAAGACCTACTAAACTTTAGGCATACCCTGATTGAACACTGTGCATGTTCTTTTCTTGGTACTGACCCTTAGGGTAACAGATAGTATCATTCTTCTCAGAAAGAACATCTAAAAGTTCTGAGAAACTTCTGTAATTTTATAAATGCCTTGTGATTGATTTCCTAAGTCAACTAAAGCTTGTTCTTAAGGACATACTTTATACCTAATATTTATACTGTCAAATAAATGTAAAAACTCAGTATAATTTCTTTGCTCCAAACAGAATCACATTTAAGTTTAACTTTAGGAGCTCATGCAACATTTAAGTAGTATGTGTGTATATTGTGAGGTAAAAAGATTCCTAAAGTGAATCTGCTGAAAGTCATGCTTAACTAAGGGAGCGAGATATCAAAGACAGCATGATAAAACCAGAGGGATACTTAGAATCTAATTTTTTAAGCTAGAACTGTGATTCACACTAAAGAGCTTAAAAGGGGAGTAGAAAGGAGATTTCGGAAAAAGCATCCCAAGACATATATAAGCGTTCCAAGTTATATACCTAGAAAGACTTTTAGTTGGCAGAATCATAAAGAAACGTTTCCAATACTGGAACCTTAATAATATGGCCAGAGCATCTGATGTGGTCAGGAAGAAAAAAATATGTACAAATTTGGAATTAAGGTCCATGAAGAGAGAATACAGAAGATATCTCTATCATATTTATAGAACTTAAGAACTTTCTGGCCTTGTGATTCTTCATCTATTAAAATAAGGGGCTTAAGATGATGGGTGAGGTCACATTCTACAACTGTAATTTTAGTTTTGTTTTCTATTTTCTATCATGTTTATGATAATCCCCAAAGAAATGCTGCAAAGTCTTAATTTTGTTCAAGACTTTGCTTCACTGTATGTATTTAGTTTATCCATGAAAACTCAGATTTGGGAAAGGAGAAAGTAGGGGAATAATTTGTTCTATACACTGGCTCTATTTATAGACATGAAACCTGCAAAGTCCAAGTAACTGTCTGAAAACACAGCAAAATACCTCCAAATTCAATGACACATGACACATCTATCATGACTCCCCCTGACAAACTGAAAACTAAGGAGGGAAGCTTGCTTGCTGTGTGGAAGTGCTGTCTGCAACTTAGCTACCCACCATGAAGATATGTGTAGTGTGTTGTTTCAAAGTATAGGTTTTTTTTTCTATCAGGTGACAGGAGAGAGTATAATTAAGCCAGTCAAATGGCCTATCTGAAAAATTCCTAGTGTGATTGGAGAACCACTTTATAGCCCTTTAGGATGAGATGGAGAACCACTTGGCTTTGAAGAGAGAACTTTTCTCATGAAAACTTCTAATGCAAGATATTAAGTGGCCTCAAGTATAGCGTAAACACCAGAATTCTAATTAAAATGCCTTTAAATGCACTGCTTTTTTTGCTCTTAATAATACTAAATTTAAATGTGTGTATGTCTGTGAGTGCATCCATCCAATATCAGTGACTAGAACTTAAGACTAAGCAGTTTAACCAAAAGCATAATACCTTTTTCAGGTTCGAGAGAACAACTACACTTATGAATTTGATTTTTCAAAAGTCTATTGGAATCCTCGTCTCTCCACAGAACACAGCCGTATCACAGAACTTCTCAAACCTGGGGACGTCCTATTTGATGTTTTTGCTGGGGTTGGGCCCTTTGCCATTCCAGCAGCAAAGAAAAACTGCACTGTATTTGCTAATGATCTCAATCCTGAATCCCATAAATGGTTACTACACAATTGTAAATTAAATAAAGTGGACCAAAAGGTGAAAGTCTTTAACTTGGATGGGAAAGACTTCCTCCAAGGACCAGTCAGAGAAGAATTAATGCAGCAGCTGGGACCACTGTCAAAAGAAAGAAAACACTCTGTGCACATTGTCATGAACTTGCCAGCAAAGGCTATTGAGTTTCTCAGTGCTTTCAAATCACTCTTAGATGGACAGCCATGCGGCAGTGAGCTTTTTCCCATTGTGCACTGTTACAGCTTTTCCAAAGATGCTAATCCTGCTAAGGATGTTCAGCAACGAGCTGGAACTGTGTTAGGCATCTCCTTGGAGGCATGCAGTTCAGTTCACCTAGTAAGAAATGTGGCCCCTAACAAGGAAATGTTATGCATCACTTTTCGGATTCCTGCTGCTATACTTTACAAGAACCAGACCCTAAATGGAGGTGAGCAATTTCTGGGAAATTAAATGTAAGCTGTAATACTTTTCATATAACTTTCTGGGGCTACATATATATTTTATATTATTTTTTAAACTTGGAAATAGGTTAAACTCATTCTAGTTAGATATTTCAGTTCAAGACCCCTTGCCATTCAATTGTGACTACTTTCTCACAATTTTACAAATTTTAGTATGATTTACTGTTCAGTCTAGTAGAAGTCTACTTCACTAAAATAATAAATCTGCAGGAATGTTACTATTTCATGTGTAAGTTAATTAGATTAAAAATCTTTAAAATGCCTGTATTATTTGCTTTTTAAAAGTATTTTCAAATGTTAAGTATCTTACCTAATATAGGTTTTCTGGATTTGTTACAGACAATCATGAAGATCCACCTATTAAACGCCAGAGGACAGATAAAGACTTTTAGGAAGAAAAAACACAAACTGCTTCAATCACTTAATTGGAAATATTTTCTCCAGCTCCCCACTAGACCTTTATGTAGTGAAATATCATTTGTATGATTTGTATATTTTAGCATTCAGTTACTTTAGTATTGAACCCTTATATTTTGCCCTAGCTGTCTTATAAATTGGGGATTATCAAATTTAAGTCTACTAAATACATTTTTATGTTACAATTATAATTTTATCATCAAATGTATCTAATATTTTATTAGATAAATATATTTAAATATTGTCTTTCTCTTGGGAAAATAGTTTTTGAAGGTAGGATAATTGCGTGCTAACTAGGAAAGAACTAATCATTTTACAGTTATCCTTAGTTGAAGAGTGTAGCTAAGTCTTATATAAGTACTCCTACACTATTACTATAAAAGTACTAACAAATGAGATTATTTAGATCAGAGATAGGCAGACTCTGTCCAGCAGGCCAAATCTGGGCCACCACCTGTTGTTGTATGGCAAGTGACCCGAGAATGGTTCTTACATTTTTAAATGGTTGAAAAAGAATCAAAAGAATAATATTTTGTGACATGAAAATTATATGAAATTTGAATTTCAGTGTCCATAAATAAAGTTTTATTAGAACACACCATACTCATTTGTTTACATACTGGCTATGGCTGCCCTCATGGTATAACAGCAGAGTTGAGTAGTTGCAACACAGATGGGATATGATTCTCATCACTTCATACTGCTGCTCAGCACACTACAAATCACAGTGACACAGTTACAACTCAACAACATTTTGAGTGCCATGTGTATTGCCAAGCTATTACATTTTATTTTACTATTATCAGTATGTATCCCTCATTCCAAAATAAGAAAAGTGGCCATTCATGCTGTGCTTTTAAGGCACAGTAGAGTGTGAATTTTTTTGACATTGAATTAGATGACAAAGCATCCATACCTGAGCTAAAGTACAATATACTTTGACATTTCTCAAAGAAGTACTCATCACAGTATTTCCAACTCACAGGCAAGCAACTGTCAGAAAAATTAGGTATTTAAACTGGAAATTCATGGCAGAATTTCTTCACAAAATGAAAGTGAGGCTACAACCAAAGTAAGTCTCCAAGTGACTCTTTTGTTAAGCCAAGCAAGGAAAACCATTTACTGTCGGTGAGTTAATTGTGTTTGAAAGCAGCAGTCTAAGAAATGTGTCTGGAGAAAGCAAACTTGTCTAGGACTGTTGACCTTTTGGCAAGGACAGTTGCTCAGGGTTGAGAACATTGGGAGCACCGTCAGCAGTCAAAAAGGTAGTGAGTCCAAGTAGTTCTTTACTCTTGATGAGTTGATAGACATTACTAATACTGCTCAGTTCTTGTTTATTTGAGGCGTGAATTCTGACTTTGAAGTTACTGAAGAATTAGCCTCTATGAATACTCTGCACGCAACAACTACTGGTGAATACTTTCAAAGAAACTGAGAAAATTAATTCTGTAAAAACCTGAAGTAGAATCTGATGTGTTATAACTGATGATGGCTAAAAAGAAAAGTGTGAGGTAGAAAAAGCTCTAGTTGGAAAAATTTACAAAGCTTATGAAAATGCACCGTGTTTAAAACCTATAGTTATTCACTATATTATTCACCAGCAAGTACATTGCAACAAATATGTGAATCTGTCATGTGTTAGTGAACCAGTAATGTCAATGATAAACTTCATTTGCTTTCATGGACTTTAACCATCCTCGGAGTCCTTGAATTTTGTCAGAAATTGAAGCTGAATTTCTTCAGCTTAACCTAAGTTTTATTTGCTTAGCAATTGTAAGGTATGACTGCAATTTTTGGGGGTCATGGACAAGACTGAAATTTTTCTTAAGAAGAATCAACCTTAAACACTTCTAAAATACTGAGTGTCTTTGGAAATTAGTTTTTGCTAAAGACTTGATAATATTTCTCAAAGATATCAACCTACAGTTACAAGGCAAACATAACTTTAATGTGAAACATACTGCAGTAGTCTGAAATGACTACAACTGTACATTTCTCATGCTATCAAAAATTAAAACAAGAAACAAGATTTTCATTCTCATAAATTAGCAATGGATATATTTTCTGAGTTCAGCATTCTTGGAACCTTGGTGCAAATGCAAAGGAAATTTCCATATTTCAAAATCCATTTAACTACAATTGAACTTCCATCTGATCTTCAATTGGAAGTGATTAATGTGTTATTGTAATGACATGCTAAAAGGCAAATACCAAGGGATTAAGAATCTCATAGTTTTACAAATGCCTTCCAAGTGATGTATATGTTCAGTTAAAATCACATGTTCTAGAATTTGGCAGTATCTGTCTGAAAAGACTTTTTTAAAGATGAAATGTGTAAAATCTCATTACATATAACCATCAACATGTGATCAATTAAAATTCATTTTGATGATAGGAACACTTAGAACCCCAATCAAAGGAAATGTAATTCTCCAAAAAGCCCTACAAAAAATGTACTCAATTGTATTTTGAAGTCTGTTAATTTAAAAAATTGTGCCAATTTATTGTATCTCTTGTATCTACATAATGGCCTCAGTTTTGTCTCTTGGCCCACAAAGCCTAAAATATTTACTCTCTGGTCCTACAGAAAAAGTTTGAGGACCCCTAATCTAAGTCATTAATTACAAACTCAAATGCCTTCAGAAGCTAGGTAATATAAATAGATGATGGCAATAAATGGTAAGAAGTATAGGGAAGTAATGACTTGGAGCTTTTATTCCTTATCGAAAGACACTTAAAATGGTTTTGGAGTTCAACCCAACCTATCCTATGCAAAACCTTGAGGGCTAATTCAGCCAGGGATTGCTAGTTTGGGACTTCTAATTTTCTTCCTCTCCCTCCCCTCCAAGTGTATGTAGGGCAAGGGTCAGCAAACTTTCTGTAAAGGGCCATTTAATATTTTAGGCTTTCTAAGCTATAAGGTCTCTGCTGCCTCTCAACTGCCATAGTAGTCCAAAAGCAGCCATAGACAATACATAAACACATATTCCAAAAAAAAAAAAAACTATGAACACTGAAATTTTAATTTCATATGCTTTTCACATGTTAAAAAGTATATTATTCTTTTGGCTTTATCCAACCTTAAAAGTATACAGACACCAACCTTAACTCATGGAGCATACAAAAAAAGGAAGCCCCTGGATTTTGCCAGAGGTCTACAGTTTGCCTTCTCCCGATCTAGGTGAAGATAATTAATTTGCAAGTAGGCATAAGAACTTTTTTCCTAGTACTACATTGATACATCCATGTGCTAGGCTATAAATATTAAGTGTGGGTGCAAATGATGTGCTTATCCATATGTAAAGTGGTAAGATCCATTTAGTCACCCCTTAATTAGAAAAAATATGCAGTATATAATTGTAAAGAAAACAGAATTCCTGGGGCTTCCCTGGTGGCGCAGTGGTTGAGAGTCCGCCTGCCGATGCTGGGGACACGGGTTCGTGCCCCGGTCCGGGAAGATCCCACATGCCGCGGAGTGGCTGGGCCCGTGAGCCATGGCCGCTGAGCCTGTGTGTCTGGAGCCTGTGCTCCGCAACGGGAGAGGCCACAACAGTGAGAGGCCTGCATACCGCCAAAAGAAAACAGAATTCTTTAAATGCTTCTATTAACACACTTTAACCTCTCCTCCTTTTTCCCTCAGAGTGGATAAGTGAACATGTGATTATTTCATTATTTAAATTTGGCTCATCCTGAACTTTTTGATGTGATACCTAGTAACTGAACTCTTGGTTAATCCACTAGAAAATGACAGCTAGAGCACTCATTAGGTAGAATTTTTTAATTTTGTTAACTTTTTGACAAGTTTTCTGCCACGTTAATTAGATTTTGAAATGATTATTCCAAACCACCTGCTGACAGCCTAAAGGTAACTTCTAAGAGAAGCTTAACTCAAATATTTATTGAAAGAAATTAAGGAATACTAAATAATAATGCATCCTAATTACCAAGTAAATGTATTCAATCCATTAATGTCTGCATAAAAGGGAGTGCAGTTAGCAGTCAAATCATGTTCTACATAATGAATTCCTCAGGACTTCTCTCAAGGATATCAACACCATTATTTAGTTGATGTCACTTCTATCCCATATAAGAACTAGATACTTGATCTGTAAAATTTCCTGGAAGTCTTAAGAACTTTGACTACTCAGATTTGGTTTTGCACAGCTGTTGTTTATAAGTTTGACAGCTATCTCTAGAACATGAACTCTGCAGTTTAACCACTTGGGTTCAAATCCAAACTCTTCTCCTTTTAAGATGTATTGACCTTTGGTAGGTTGCTGAACCTCTCCATGCCTTAGCATCTCCACCTGTTAAAATGGGGAAATAATATTAGCACTGTTAGAAGGATTAGACAATTCATAAAGCATGAAGCACAGTGCTTGGCATATAGGTTAATGCTCAGTAGTTGTTTCTGTGCTAGTGTTATAAAATATTAAAAGACTTATTAAATTCATGTAGATGAAAAGACTTGTACAGCCTTTTGTCTCTGAGAGAGGAAATCACTGGGAGGATTGGGGATAATTTCATCAATGTAGAATATTTGTTATTTAGTGAATTGTTGCCATTAGGTTATCTTTCACCATTCCCTTTGATCTAATAGGGTCAGTTAACTTCTAAACCCAGCCTATTGAACAAAGTATGGCCATAGTAAGGGCAAAATAATTACAAACATATCTAGGTGGTGGAATTTAACTGATTTGCCAAATCAGGTGCAGGCAATTTCCACAATAATTAAGGTAGGCTCAAAAAAAGTTTTGAAAGCCTTTGAAATGTTTTGTTAATAATTAGTTCCTTCCATTTAAATACATCATACAAGGTACTGAGAATAAATAATAGTGTTTCTTTTTTAAAGACTGGATACCTTACTTTGGCAGCTGAGTACAGAAAATCTCTAACCACAAGTCCAACGTTCTCACTATTCTTTGAACAGATTTATGTATTGTACTTAAAATGCTAGTCCTCTATTGGGGAAAACTAATAGATATAAGAAATAGGATGCAGACTAGTAGAGTTATAGAATTAGACTTGGATAAAAAACTTTTGTTCTAATTTTGGCTTTTACTAACTTGTGTATATGATCTTGGCCTACTCAATTATTCAATGCCTTGGTTTTCTCAATTATCAAAGATAGTTAGAAGTGTTATAAAGATGAAGATGTACTCCTGAAATTAATACCTACTTAGTCAAATAAGATGGAGCTGTTGCATATGGATATTCCACCCTAATATAACCCACAAATCTTGTTTCACATAACTTTCCACTCTAACAACTGTTGTAATGGAGATTTAATAAAAAATCCTTTAATTCCCTTGAGAAACGATGTCCCATACCCAGTTGTCTAGGTAACAGACTCATACAAGGTTGAGATGCTACAAATATATATCCTATCCACATCCAAACTCTTTAAGCAACATTCTGGGTATACTAAAAGCCTTTGAAGTTTCAACAGAAACTGTACCAGAGTGTGCAATTTACTCATAGGGAAATTTCATTTAAAATATATTCATTCCAGTCTCGAAGGTTTCATCATAAAATGAGCTCACATTGAGGTGAAAGGTGCCTTTTAAGTATTAAATTTTGTTAACTTACTTCTTTGAATTTGTCATGAAAGCAGGTTAGTACTCTGGTTTAGCCTAAGCGAGACTCACAGCTGGGAACTATAACACATTGATCAAGGTTCGTCTCACTTTCCACTGCTCAAAACAGACACTGAGTCCTTAATGTTGAGAGACTGACATTATCACAGGTCAAGTTTTACTTGCCACAACCTGTTGGTAGAAGGAAATATATCCACTTGTCTGGACTAGTATTAAGAAGACATTGGGGAAAAAATGGAACATTTTATGAGAAGAAATAACAGACTTGGATATTAACACTAAGTGTCGTATTCAAAATGGCATTTTTAATGTGTGTTCAAGTAAAACACTGTAATAAGAGAAAAACCACAAAACAGTATAAAGTCTAGCTTTATTTTTTAAAAGATTTTACAAGTCTATCAACCTCAAACATACACAGGTGAATTATTCATAGCTTCCATTGGATGAGTCTTAACAGCTTCAATCCCTCTCAGAAAAATATAAGTAAAAAATAAATTTCTTCACAAATATTTATCCACTATATTACTCAGCTTAGTTCTGAAATTTGCTCTCTATAAATACTTTAACACAGCTGCTAGTGGTAATACTGTTGCTGTACAGCTGCACATGGCTATAATTTTACAAGTATGCTTTACTTTTGCTAGCTCCCTGGTTCGGCTCCAGGGTCCAAATCTTATAGAGGAGAAATAAAGGTTAACTGGGCTGCCAGAAAAGCCCACTGAATGCATCCTGTAGTGCTCTGTGACAAGCCAGAGAAGAAGTATAGCCTCCAGCAAGGTCCTGTGGAGAGGCAGCTCTGACATGGTTTAAATACCTAAAACAAAACAAAAAGTGTACCATTGATATAGAAAGCACATATAAATTGGTAACACTTTAAAAAGCAATAGTAAAACTGATTCAAATGTTAAAGAAGAATTCTAAGGCTGAAATGTTCAGACTTTATAAATGCATTATTTCCTTTTAAAAGGAAACATACCAACTCTAAATTATAAAGCGAATTACATTAAGATCTAAAAACAGCTCTGAAGGAGGTTTCAGAAATAATACTTGTTTTTAAAATGTTCCCTATTCCCAATTTTCAGAACTAATCTATTTTGCTGGCTCTTGTTCGGGTACCTAACTGCTGCTCTCCTTCCTGGCATACTCTTAATAAATAAATGCACATCATAATACTATTGTATTACTAAAATTTTACATAAATATGTTCTGAAGAAAATACATAAACAAGTGATAAAGGGGAGAGAACAGACTAGTTACTTCAAAATTACTTCAATATTACAAAAATATATTGTCTCCCTCCTTACAGGAAAGGAAACCTTAGAAAATTACATCCAAAACTGAGCCTGGGTTCAAAAGAATGTCCCAATTAGTAAATACAGAAGAGTCTTTTGAGTCAATCTCAAAAGGCTGTAACAGACACTATTATTCTTCAATTACACACATGTTACTTAGCAATTAAAACTTTCTACCTTGATAAAGGTACACAAACAGCCCTAAAAAATGGGATAATCCTGGCCAAAGAGGGACAACTTCTTAGCATGACTACCAGCACTGTCAGAAAACAAGTATGTCCAGCTTTGCTTTAATGCCTAGTTTAAGAAACCACATTGTTTCTTCAGGCCTCAGGAAGTAAAGGAGCTTCATCCACCTCAGAATTACAGGTATAGCAAATGAATAAATCAGGTACCAGAACATTTTAATAACTTGGAAACTTTTCTATTCATTCATTCAGACTTCCTGTGTGTCAAAGTCTTGATGCATGAGCAACTTATTATTTCTAACATAATAACAAGTCTGTTTTTCATTTGTATCCATGTTTAATAAGCTTGTGTGATTAAAAAATATATGGCAATACAAGAGGCCAAATAGAAAAAGTGGTCAAAGTAAGACACAGCATAAGCTCCTGCAATTGGCTATAATTTATTCACGCTGCCACAAATCAAGGTGTTAATTCTTTGCTTCTCTGCCAAGGGTGAAAGGGGAAAGTGAAAGGAGAAAGGAAATGAATATTTATTGAGCAACAATCTCCAAACTTTTTTGATAGTATATTTATAGCAGTAAAAATATTTGAGCGTGCAGCTCTAAAACTTGTATACTTGTTCATAAATTATATATTTATATATTATATACTATTATATAGTATATACACATAATATATTAATATAGTAAGTATATTATAAAATATATATAATATATAATTTGAAACATTTAAGGGATGAAACTAAAATGTTTAAATAAAAGTTCTAATATTTTCTCCCTACACCCCATCTTACATATCCTGGTGGGATGCATCTCACTTTGGAGACTACTGTTATTAAACAGTTGTTGTCAAACTCTTAATAAAACCTTGGGTATCACAGGATTTAAATAGAGATTCACCAAACCTAATACATGGCCATAAAGGTGTCTGCTTATTACCTCCCAGGATAAAATAAAATGTCCACTGTTAAGACTATGATGCATGAGAAATGAGGTAAGTGTTAAATCACCTCAGAAAGTAAAAATTAACCTGGAACAGCATAGAATCAATTTCTCTTCATTGAGAATTCAGTAACTATCACACAAATAAGTGAGTAATATTTTTACAGGTATCTTGAAAATGAAAATGTTCCATTCCTGACACAAGTTTCCAGCTAAGTTTTATCCACACCCCAGATAGCGTTGTATCACCCTTTTCTCTTTCCTCAGACCCTCAAAAGCACAGTCTTAGCTCCAATGGCTCTTTACTCATGGCAAAATTCAAGTACCACAGTAGAATGCATCAACCTTACAAAGCCAACTATCATAAATGAGAACTGGTTTTCATAACTGAATACAAACCACTGTGCAACTAGCTGTTTTAATTCATCACATTTTGGTATAACTTGCTTCTGGGAAAGTTGAGTCATACCATCTCTGGCTTGGCAATTCAAGCATAAACTTGTAGTGTACATACAACTTTTTATATGTTATCCTGAGAAACCTGAAACAGCTGCACTGCTGGCAGGAAAACACAGGACCACCAGTAAAATATCCAAAACAGTTGCATCTTTTAATTTATGACTGTGCACTGTTTCCATAAAGAGTATATAAAACAGTTCAACTTTTTATAGGTAAAATGTAATAAACAGTCATACTTATTGATGTCATAAATGTGTTTTTAAAAGTTTATTTAAAATGATTCATTAGTGTTTGAAAACAGTATTTCTTGAATACAGTCATAATCTAGAGCAATGAGCAAATATTTTAAAATTTGAGTTATTAATGCTAATTTGTAGATTCTCAATGCCAACATCAAGTCCATTAAAATTTCTTTGCATAGCATTGAAAAAAATGCATTTCCCTTCTAGCAATCACTTACATTAAACATATTTGTAAGTATGATTCTTTAAAGACCTGCTTATTTACATTACTGTTTTTGATCTCTAGGGCTGCACAAAACAGTTATTATTAAATATTTCAACCTATTTTCACCATGGCAATCTACATTAATTTCAATTTTAAAAAATAAAACAGGTCATTCTTGTTATTCAACTGTGGGCTTTTATTTTCTAAGTATCTTAACGTTCTTAAACCCTTTAATTATTGTGGTATACCAAAGTATTTTGAAGGATCTGCAACACTGAAACCACACAATGAGAATTTAGTGTTTTGCCTACTTTTTCACATTAATCCACATCTGTGTTGATTTAATTCTTTCATGACCATTACAAGTACATCACTGAATAGGATTCCTGGGGTTTCTGGCAGAGGTCAGTATCATTTCATGTACACCTTTATACAACAGAATAAGGAAGAAGTCTTAGCCAAATTTATTTCCAAAAGTCAAGCTCAGTTGGATTTTGGAGCCTGGAGGTAATTGCTCTGACTATTTAGCCAATCCCAGGACAGTATTTCTGTTTTTCATGGGTTTATTTTAAATACCTGTAAATCTTACAAGCAGAAACCAGGAAAGAAAAAAAAGAGGTTTGCTTATTTTGGTACCTATACCTTATTTTTACTGAAAGCAGACTAAACTCAAAGATTTAAAAATCATACCTTTGATTATTTTCTTAAATAAGGCTAAAAAAAAAAGTATGTTTTCAAAAGCATGTCTAAGATAATTCCTGTACAAAGAGCATCTTATGCCCTAATTTATACTACGTCTAAAGGTGCCTTCCTTTGCCATTACCCATCAAAATCTCTTTCAAGCAGACTTTGGAGAAGGAGGAGGAAAAGGAGGGAATGGATCCTGAGAGGGGAGTAAAGGATTAAGCATAAGAAAACCACACTTGAAAGCCTGTTCCTGAACTTTGATTTCCTACACTGTCATTTTCTTCTGTTACATTTAGCAGCTTTTGCTCCCAAAGAAGGTGGTATAATTTACACTTAGCTTCAGAAAGACTTCATTTTCTCAGTTCTTTAACACAAGAGAGTTCCTCTGAAATTACTCTTTTACTATTTCCCTTCCTTTAAAAGCCCTATATTGACCATATGGCTGAAGTTTTGGACTCAGCTCATTTTAGTGCTATGTAACAATTCTTTGAGTTCTCAGCTAGGGGCAGAGGGCAGGGGTTGTCACTCAGAACCAAGAGGCAGCACTCTTCCCCTCCAGTCATAACCTCCTCATGAAAACCCTTGAAATGCTTTTGGCTCCAGAGAATCAAAGAATCTCAGAATTTAAACTGAAATGAAAATGTGAAGTTCATATTAGTTTCCTCCACCTCAAATTACCAGGCCCTATGGAGAGTTTAAAAATTAAAAAAAGTCCAACTTTTTAACTCCACTGAGTTGTAAAGTTGGACTGGTTCAAACTAAGAAAGGGAATGAACTCTAGAGACTAAGACTTTCTTTTTACAAGGTGGCCCATTTTTTAAAGTCTGCATTTAAAGCCATCATGCGTTGAAAAGACCAGTTCCAAGTAGTTCTGCCTCCCAGCCTGCAAAATTCAAATCTAAGTACCATTAAGAGAGATCAGCTAACACATCTCAGCTGTCAAGACCAAGAGCTCTTGTAAGAAATTCAGCCAAAGCTATAAAAGATTTCCCTTAACAACCTGAAGTCTATCTCAAGATTTAAAAACAATCAGAGCAATGATGTGCTCAGACAATTATCACTAAAATGCAGAAGCATTCTAAAAAACTGAGGTTAGTGCTCAGGTGTCCTAATCCAATCACAATGTCAGAAAAACAGATAAGCTGTCTACATAGAGAAATTGATAACCATATATTCTAACATAAATGAGGAAAGCGCTACAAGTCAGAATTACTGTCCATAATTCTGAGGGCAGTTTGGTCATAAAAATACATGGCTTCATGAACTCCAACCAAAAATATAACGAATTCCACAAACAGTCATGATGCTACTCTTCACTTTATTATCTAGCCAGCAACTTGAATAAACTACTTATTAAAGCTGATTTCAGACTTACACTAACATAATTGGTAATCAAATGACCAATTATTCCAGACATTTAGACCACCTGAACAACAAAGCTCAGATTTGCAAATTAAAAGCCACATTGCTCCAAAGTAAGAGATAATTACAGATTGCTCAGATAAGTCTTTCTGAATTATAACTGAAGCAAACTGTACAATTTATTACTATCAAAGAACACACCAGGAATTTTAGGTCAAGACAGCTATTACTGAAAGTTAATGTAACTACATAGTGAAAGGAATACTTTCTTGATTTGAGTGTGAATTACTGAACACATAGACGACATAGCCCATTCTGGTTTGTCTAATGTAATGTTTTACTATGAATTCCATGCTAGTAACAGATGTATGCCGGAAGTTTCATCACATCTTTATAAAGGAAGAATGAGTAATTTTTCCCCAAGTGTGGGACAGGTAAAATGCAAACATTCATATGTATGCAGCTCATTCATTTCAAAAAATAAAAAAAAAAATTACTCAGTGTCTACTATTTGCCAGGTATTGAAGCAACTCTCAGAATAAAACAGACAGAAAAGACTCCATGCTCTCATGGAACTTGTAATTCAGTAGGGAAAAAAAAAAAAGATGTTAATAAATATCATGAAAGAGAAAGTCAGGGTTCTATGGCTGTGGATAAAAAGGGAAACCAATGTGAACAAGTTTAGAAAAGGCCTTCCTAAGGAAATGACAGTTAAGCTTAGATCCAAAGGATGAGGAAACAGCGCATACTGAGAATACAGGGAAAAGGTCACTCCAGCTCAGGATGAGGCTAGTGATACAGGCAGAAAGTATCCAAAAGAAGGCCTTATAGGAATGTTAAGAACTGCAAATTTTATTCAAAGGGCAATGGGAAGCAACTAAAAATTTGTCAGGAACCTGGTAATTCAAATAGGCTAGTTTGGCTGCACAGTGGATTAGAGAAGCAGAAGTTGATTATAGAGACTCCATATGAGAATGTTTCTCTATTCCAGGCTTGAGACAATGGTTCCTGGATTAGGGTGGTGGCAGTGGAAATAAAGTACTAGTTCAAGAGATATTTAAGGACCAACGGAATATGGGGGAAGGGGAAGGGAAGGAGGAAGTATTGTCAAGCTCAACTTCCAGCTACCTAGTCAGGTATAACAGAAAAGATGCCCTCACAGAGACAATGGAAAACTGGAGGAGGAGAAGCAAATTGGGGTGGGACAAGAGAAAAGGGAAAGATCATGAATTTAATTTTGGACTTGAGTCTGAAGCGCTTATATAAGAATACATGAGTTGAGATGCAGAATGGTAGCTGGATATATGCACCAAGTGCTAAGAATAAAATTATGGAATGAACGTAATTTGGGAGTTATCAGTATTTAGATGGTATCTGAAACCATAAGAGTAGATGCTTAATATTTAGGGAGAGGAGACAGAATGAGAAGAGAGAAAGGACTAAGGCAGAGACCTAGAGAACTACAACGTATAATCGTATGACAAAAGAAGCTGTGGTGGTTAATTTTATGCATCAACATAAAATTATATTGAATAAGCCACAGGACACCCAGATATCTGGTTTATCATTACTCTGTGTGTGTATCTGAGTGTCTGTGAGGGTGTTTCTGGAAGAGATTAGCATTTGAATTGATGAACTAAGTAAAGCAGATGGCCTTCCCCAGTGTGGGTGGCTATTATCTAATCTGTTGAGAACCTGAGATTAACAAAAAGGTGGAAGAAAGTTTAATTCACTTTGCCTGACTCTTTAAGCTGGAACACTGATCTTCTCTTGTCCTTGGTGCTCCAGACTGGCATCTGGACTTGGACTAGCATCTACACCGTTGGTTCTGTCTCAGGCCTTTGAAATGCACCACTGGTTTTCCCAGCTCTCCAGCTTATAGATAGCAGATCATGGGACTTTTCAGCCTCCATAACTGTGTGAGCCAATACCTTTTAATTTCCTTCCTTCCTTCCTTCCTTGCCTTCCTCCCTCCCTCCCTCCCTCCCTTCCTCCCTTCCCTCCCTTCCTCCCTTCCCTCCTTTCCTCCATCTCTCCCCTTCCTTCCCTCCCTTCCTCTATTTCTCCTAATGGTTCTGTTTCTCGGGACAATCCTAACACATAAGTTAAGCTATTTTAGAGTGAAGGGTGTATTCAGGTATGGTAAATGCTGCCGTCCCCTGCCAATATCTCATACACTCTCTTCCCCTGGACTTGCACAGGAGGTAGATGCAAGGGAGGCATGAGCCACTTGGAAAAGAGTTAGAACCTGCTACTTGTGCCTCTCCTGTTCTTGTAATTTTAGGGTGGTAATAATAGCAGACAGGGACAGAAAACCTATTAGATTTCTCCATCGAGGGGCTCCAAGGGGCCTATTCCTAGTATTGGGTGGCCAAAAAGTTCGTTCGGGTTTTCCATAACATGTTATGGAAAAACCTGAATGAACTTTTTGGCCAACCCAATACTTATAGCAGTAGTGTTTCTTACAGCAAAAGAACAAAAGAAACAACCCAAGTGTCCATTGACAGGAGAATGGACAAATTATTATTACTTATACAGTAGAATATTATACAGCAGTAAAAACAAAGGAGCTACAGCTACATGCATGCATGTATTAACATTAGGGAATCTCACAAACAATGCTGAGAAAACCAAAACTACAAACAAGTTACAGAAAATATGCAGAGCATGGTCCATTTATATAAAGTTCTAAACATGCAAGATATATGATCAAACTGTAAAGAAAAGCAAGGAAATGATAATCACCATATTCAGGGTGAGTGAATCTCTGATGTTAGGTGGAACCACAGTAGGGGTAAGAGAAATGCACACAGGTAGTTTCAACAGCATTGGTTATGCTCCACCTCATACGTTAATAAGTAGAATTCAAAATACAGGACTTGAAGGAGTAGAGGAGGGAGAAGCAATGAGAATGGAAACAATTTAGTAACTGTTTTATTATTACTCTTTATAAAGTACATACTATATATTTTCTATGTATGAAATATTTCATTAAAAAAAGAGTAGTGCACAAAATATAGTCACAACCACAGCTGCCATTAATCCAGTCAACAATCTGCTTGGAAACACTGAACCATTCCTAGCTGACCTTGATTTCACCAAATATTACTACTTATAGCTACTTTGATTCCATTTGTAATAATTCATGTTAATTATAATAATTCATCTTAAAGTATAGATAATACTAAAACATGTTACATTCATATTGTTCTTTCTACTGTTTTAGTAGACTCCCTCCTGGTTTCCATGCAAAGTCAATAACTAATTTAAGATGAGAAAAGTTAGTAAAATCAGATTTATCAGCAAAGAACCCTTTGAAGATTACACATCTAAACAGCAGGCCTAAGTACTGATCAGTGGTCAAAAAGCTGATCTACTAAAGCAGCAAAAACAAAGTGATGGATGAAATCAGTTAAGTGGTCAATGAAGCCTCAGCCAAAGCCCTGATAATCTGGAATTTTTTCCTATGATAATGCTGCAAATTTCTATTTCTTTATTAGCATGAAACATACTGAGTTCTCTGGGGCTAGTAATAAGGCTAAGAGCCTAGATGGAGAAACCAAATTCAATTCCTCTCTCCATCCAATGGTAGTTGGGTAAGCACCCTGTTAAGGTTGAAGAAGGAAAATTCTCCCCCTTGGCATGGTCTCCTAGTGACTACAGACTCTAAATTAAATATACACCACCCCAGTCTTCTCCCCTGTACCATTTCCCCCTTTGTCCCTGTACCACATAAATATATAAAGACATATTGGTTTAGTAGAAAGGACAAAGATTTTAGAAACAGATACATTTGGGTTTGAATCCCTCCTTGGACAATTACTAACATTATGATTTAGAAAGTTCTTTTATTTTTCAAACTTCAGTTTTTTTTTCTGTAAAAGGGAGATAATGATACCTCATACTATTTTTTAGAAGATTAAATAAAAAATAAGTAAAAATAAGCATAGTGTCCCTGTCCAAACTACATGTTCTCTCTCTCTCTTTTTTAAACATCTTTATCAGAGTATAATTGCTTTACAATGGTGTGTTAGTTTCTGCTTTAAAACAAAGTGAATCAGGTATACATATACATATATCCCCATATCTCCTCCCTCTTGTGTCTCCCTCCCAATCCCACCCCTCTAGGTGGTCACAAAGCACCAAGCTGATCTCCCTGTACATATTCTCTTTGACACTATTAACACAAGGTATGCTTTCATAAGGAATAGGCTTTTCATAGCCCAAATTTCCAAAGTCATTTACCTTTTACTAATTAGTATGTACTTCTCCTTTCCAACTCTGTGACCTTCATCTACTCCCACATCTATTCCAACAATAATGTTGCCCTCTCTCTTCCCCCTTTCATTATACCCCAATTATGAAGATCCAAGTGAAGGTTTCATTTTTGTTTTTTTTAATTAGACAAATTAGAGTACTGCTTGTTAATCTTTTATCACAGGGTAACAGAGTATCCCAATACCTACATGTTAAAAGTGGGAAAACTTTACACACATACATATACAACATATATAATACATTTATATATTCACAAATATATATGTGCAGATCTATACTTCATAAATCCTATGCACACCTTAGTATATTTTATTTCAAAAGTTAAATTGCGGGCTTCCCTGGTGGTGCAGTGGTTGAGAGTCCGCCTGCCGATGCAGGGGACATGGGTTCATGCCCCGGTCCGGGAAGATCCCACATGCCGCGGAGCAGCTAGGCCCGTGAGCCATGGCCGCTGAGCCTGTGCGTCCGGAGCCTGTGCTCCGTAACGGGAGAGGCCACAACAGTGAGAGGCCCGCGTACGGCAAAAAAAAAAAAAAGTTAAATTTCTACATTATTTCCACTCTCACTACCTTATCTTCCTCTTATTCTTCATATTCTGTGTTTTAACTCCCACTCCTATGAACTGACCCTTTCTCTGTCCTTGTCCTCCTCAACATCTTCCACTCTCTCTACATCTGGAGACAGCCTCCAGCTGTGAAATGCTCTTAGCCTATGGCTTCCATAAAAATGCCTATAATTTGGACCATACTCCTAACTGCTTTGACACATGATTCCCCAAATTTCTCTTCTTCCACCTGCTTCCTAATTTACTAGTTTTCTTTTCGGCTTACTTCCTCTTCTCCAATTCTTGACTCCATCTCTGAAATGGATTCATTCACCACCACCTTCATTCACTACCTCTGTTCTACTAAACCCTATAACGCTATCCTTTGCCCTTTTACCCTTCTTTCTGTTTGGGTGGCCCTTTGTGCTTGACTGTCTCACTTGCACTATAAATTTAATATTTTCATAACTGAACTCATCTTCCTTTACAAACCTACCCCTCTGTGTCTCTTATTTCTCTTAATAGTTTCAATGTACTCTTAAGGTCATTTTGGAATCCTCTTTCCCCTGCATACCAATGAGAAATCTACATCACAGTATCTCTCTACAAACATCTATTTACCTCTCACATCATCTTCATTGCCAATATTATTACCTTATTTCAGCTCCTTATTACCTCCTTCTGGACTACTGCTAATAGTCTCTTAACTGAGCTCCCTATTTCCAGTATGGTCTCTCCATTCCAACCTATTCATGGTTACCAAATTACTCTTCCTAGGGCAAAGCTCTGCATCGCTCTCACACAAACAGACGTTCATAGGCTCCCTGCTGTGTGTAGAATGAAGTCAAAATTCCTTAGCCTACCACTCAAGGACTACTGCACTTGATTCCAACCTACCTTTCCAAACACATTTCCCATTAATCATCTCCACATACCCTGAACTTAAGTCAAAGTCAACCGTGAGGTTTCCAGTTATTCCCTATGAAAGCCTCATCACTACTCACTCCATACCTTTGTTTAGGCTGTTTCATTATCTTGGAATGACCTCATCATTGCCTGTCTTCCAAAGCCATGGTTCAAATGTCAACCCCTCAATTCTGAACAGAAACATGAGAAGCTTCCCTATGCAACACAGAATTGTTATATATACTGTAACAATAAAATAAAATAAAATAAAATAACTAAGTTTAAAAGCAAGAAAACTCTCAAGTGCCAGAAATTATAGAGGAACGCAAAGTCAGAGCATGAGCGGAGGCCGAAGTTCAGGGAAGTGATGGGTACCAGTGATTCGACACCCATATAGGGACAGAAGACAGGCTGCAGCCCTGTCAGAGGTGGGAAGCTGGAATTAGGCTTGGCTCCCTGCATATAACCTGGAGCTACAAAATGCTGTCCATCCCATTTGTAAAACAACTTGTAGGAAAATTTTGTTCACTGGCGTGGGACAGTCACAAGAAAGTCTAGGGGCATTGGTAGAAAAGAAAACATAAGAAATCATAATACCCAAGCCTACTCCCCCACCAGGAAATTAAGAATAGCAATTGTTCCAGATTCAGTGAAGCCAATAGGACCTTGGCAGAAGCAAACATGAATCTGTACATCAGCATGCCTTCACAATCCAAGGCTCATGGGAAAGCAACTCCCACTAAAAGGGTTCATAGTTAAAAAAAGAAGAAGAAGAAGAAATGAACCTCACTTATAAAACGAGTCAGAAGACACAAACAACCAATGGCGGGACTAACACTCAGACCCATAGATAAGAGACTCTGAAAGAAACATTAAAAGAAGTATATTTCATGTCAAAAGAGATGAAGAAAGAAATAGATGCCACAAGGCAAGAAAAATACAAAAAGACCAGACATTTTCTTTAAAAAAAATCCAACAGCAATATTTGGAACAAAAACATCAATGGACAGGTTAAGCAGTTGATTATCCACAGACAGCGAGAAAATGAGTCAATTGGAAGACACGTGTGGAAAACACAAAGAATTTAGCAGGGCTTAAACAGATGGAAAATGTGAAAGAAGCACTAAAGGAGATACTGCAGCAAGGTGGAAATTAAATCCCAATGGGAAGAACAGGATACAAGGAGCAAAGATGAGCCAAAAACACTATCACCACCACCACAAAATGGTATCGAAAGAAGGGGAAGTCTAAGGTTAAAACATTCTAAAGCCTTTGTTTTGTTCAAAAGGAAGAAAGATGTTACCTTTAGACCTCTGAAAAATAACATTTGTTAATTCCAGGTGGCAGAATTATATCTCTTTATTAGATTATTCTCTGTACTTCTCTATGTTTAAAATAGTTAACGACATTTTTAGATGCCACTTCCTCTGGATTGCCCAGGTAGAATTATTTCTTCCTCCTCTGACTTTGCATGTACTTTACCTCTCTGGTAAGTATCATGGCTGTTTATAACTGCTATATATTCCCTGTTAGATAAGTTTCTTGATAGCAAGATAAATATCTACTCACTAAACAGCCATTGCTTAAAAAAAAATCCTAATTTTTAAGTAGAGGGTATAGAATTTTTTAAACTAAATCAACTCTTGTTAAGTTAAGGATCTAAAGAATGGCCATGAAAATAGATGTCAAGTAAAAAATACAGGGGCTTCCCTGGTGGCGCAGTGGTTGAGAGTCTGCCTGCCGATGCAGGGGACACAGGTTTGTGCCCCGGTCTGGGAAGATCCCACATGCCGCGGAGCGGCTGGGTCCGTGAGCCATGGCCGCTGAGCCTGCGCGTCCAGAGCCTGTGCTCCGCTACGGGAGACGCCGCAACAGTGAGAGGCCCGTGTACCAAAAAAAAAAAAAAAAAAAAAAAAAAAAAAATATATATATATATATATATATATATATATACAGGACATGAAACGAGTTATCACCACAAATTATGAACTATGGAGGAAGATGGCAGGGGACTGAATGGAAGACAGGCTGTGTACATCAGTCACTGAGGAAGACAGGAAGATTTCCTGGAAATTAGAAGATGTCTACAATAATGAAAGATGGGCAGAATGTATAAATATGTAGAGTGTAAAATGACATTATTTAAAATAAAAATATTCATATTTTCATAAATAGGTATATTTGAAAATTGTTTTGAGATTTTATCATGCTCTGTCTCATAAGCTGAACTCTCAATGTGTTAACCAATTTTATACTCAAAGATATATGCTATAATGGAGTATAGCTATAAATGCAAAGAAAAACCAGAAATTCAAACAGAAGTAGACACACCCAGAGCTAGATATTTTGTAAGATATTTATTTTTCCATTCAAAGCACCTTCTCAAAAGCTCTATTTCATACACTGGAATCTGAATCATGTCGATAACTTAGATAAATCTCTAAAGCAAACAATAACAAGCAGAGACAAAGTCAAGTGGATAAAATAACTGATGTTTTTCCTTAATTATGGAAAATTCTATTTTCCAGCAAGTAAAAACAGGTTCATAAAATATCTACTCAAGGGACCAGTGACTATAAGCAGTAAAATCCGAAAAAGCTCCAAGAGTTCTGGTTTAATGCATAACAATTTCAAGTTTTTAAGAAGCATTTTTAATACTTAAGCCCACAGAAAACTTGTACTCCCTTCCAAAAGCAAAACCACAGCATCACTTTGGGAAAAAAAAAATCTATGCCCATTATCATAAGTAATGTGTTAATGCAATCAATTTTTACCAAAAATGAAGTTTTTCTGGAATAGAATGCCTTAATAGACTAATCAGTCAGTGGGTTAAATACCATTTGGACCAAAAACTTCATGTGTAAAGAAAATATTTTCCTCTTATTTAAAAAATTATAGCCTTATTTTCAGTATTCTGATTTGTTTCCAGACTACATTTTTTAGCAATGCGTTATGCCTTTGCACATGCTGGTATATTTTAAATAAAAACACATTTTAATCAGTTACATATGACATTTTGAAAATAAGTTTTTAGAGTTTAATTTTACAGAACCTGCTTTAATACACTGTAAAACTTCTTCATAGTTAAACACCTAGATTTCTTATTTCATTACTTTAAAAGATTAAAGAAAGAAAAAAGCCCTATTGTTATCTTGAATTCTACCTTTTGGGAGAAAAATTATTTTTATCTGTCATTCCAAAGTTCATAAAACAAGCCAGATAATATGCTTATCTCTAGGATCATGCTTTGAGGTAGACCTGCCTCAATGAGTCAGCAAAAGTAAAAAAGAAGCAAAATATAGGGATTTCCCTGAAGGTCCAGTGGTTAGGACTCCACGCTTCCACTGCAGGGAGCATGGGTTCTATCCCTGGTCAGGGAACTAAGATCCCACATGTCATGCAGCACTGCTAAAAAAAAAAAAAAAAAAGCAAAATACAAACTAAGATTATTCATGATTTTTTGTTCCTAATTGGGCCTCCATTTGTAAAAACTAATGTTTTATGGAACTAAAGATAGAATAATTTTATTTGAAATGATATAAAATAAATACCAAGGGGATCCAACCCCATCCTTTAAAGATACACTTAAAATAAATCCTACATGTGGTTACTGAAAATAAATTCTAAATGTTTTGTAAAATACATGAGAGGAATAGTGGGTAAAGAAAGCATAGACAGTACAGTAAGGGAAGCAACACAGAATCCTAAAACTGGAAGGGAACATTAGAAATCATCTTATCTCACCGCTCATTAATAAATAAAGCTCACCAACCATGCCAAGACACAGCCCTGCCCACCAGCAGGTGGGCACTAGCTGCAGGACTTCCCAGGGCCCTGCAGACATGCACCTGAGGACCTGGCTAGCAAAGCCCTAGTACCCCCAAGGCACCACAGCCAGCTGTGCGAGGACATGGCCACACCCACCAGCAACTGGCAGCCTTCACACAAAGAAGGGCCTGGCAGCCAACCAGGCAGGAGGCAGAAGTGCACCCACAGTGTCTACCAGTGCACCCACAGTAGTCAAGCCCTCCTTAACAGAAGAACCTGCACACCCTGCACATGGGGGAAGCCCTAAAGCATATAGCTCCGGTAACCAGAGAGTAGTGTGCTGCTGAGCCTCCCAGGACATCACCTGCAAAAGACCACTCCTCCAAGATCAGGAAACATAACCAACCTACCTAATACATAGAAACAAAAACAGAGAATTAGACAAAATGAGACAACAGAAGAATATGTTCCAAAAGAAGGAACAAGATAAAACCTCAGAAGGGCTTCCCTGGTGGTGCAGTGGTTGAGAGTCTGCCTGCCGATGCAGGGGACACGGGTTTGTGCCCCGGTCCGGGAAGATCCCACGTGCTGCAGAGTGGCTGGGCCCGTGAGCCATGGCTGCTGAGCCTGCGCATCCGGAGCCTGTGCTCCGCAACGGGAGAGGCCACAACAGTGAGAGGCCCGCGTACTGCAAAAAAAACCAAAAAAAAAAAAAAAAACACCTCACAAGAACTATGTATGCAGAGTGGAGGAAAGTGATCTACCCAATAAAGAGTTCCAGGTAACGATCATAAAGGTGCTCAATAAACTGAGGAAAAAAATGGATGAAAACAGTGAGAAGTCTAACAAAGAACTAGAAAATATAAAGAAGGATCAAACAGAGCTGAAGAATATAGTAACTAAAATAAAAAAACACACTAGAAGGAATCAACAGCAGATTATATAATAAAAAGGAATGGATCAGTGAACTGGAAGAATGAGTAGTAGAAATCACACATGCAGAACAGAAAAAAGAATAAATAACGGGGACACTTTAAGAGAAAACTAGGACTACATCAAGCATACTAATACTGGCACTATATATAGGAGTCCAAGAAGGAGAAAAGAAAGGAGCAGAGAATTTATTGTAGAAATAATAGCTGAAACTTTCCAACCCTGGGAAAGGAAACAGACATCCAAGTCCAGGAAGCACAGAGAGTCCCAAACAAGTTTAAACCAAAGGGGTCCAAGACACACTGTAATTAAAATGGCAAAAGATAAAGATCAAGAGAGAATATTAAAGCAGCAGCAGAAAAGGAACTATTTACATACAAGGGACCTACCATAAGACTACCAGCTGACGTTTCAGCAAAAACTTATATATATATAAAATATACTTTGCCACTCCCACTCAGAGGGAGTGGCAAAATATATTCTAAGTGATAAAAGGGGAAAAGTCTACAATCAGCAATACTCTAATTGGCAAGGCTATATTCAGATTTTAAGGAAAAATAGAGTTTTACAGACACCAAAAAAGCAAAAGAGCTCAGCGTGTAAACTAGCTTTATAAGAAATGTTAAAGGGATTCTTCTAAGAAGAAAAAACCACAATTAGAAATATAAAAATTACAAAAGGAGCACACTGAGATCAAGATGTTGGAGTAGGAGGACATGGAACTCACCACCCCTCATGAAGAGATCTCCATGTGAAGCAATTCACACTGAAAACTAACTGAAGACTAGCAGAAAGACCCTTGTACAACCAAAGTTGTAAGAAAGATGTACACAGAATCAGGAAGGAAGGGAAGAGAAGCAATCAGGTTGGGACCTGTGCCCCTGCAGGGAGACACAGAGGGCTGAGCCATATATTGAGTGCTTCAGCCCTAGGGTCCAACACTGGAAAGACGAGTCCACTTAGCTGGGTAGAAATATAGTGGGACTAACAGGAGGGCTGTAAGAAACATAGACTCTATGCAGGAAAAGCGTGAATACGTGCTTACTCTTGAAACAAGGCAGAGAAAACAAATTGAAACTGCACTGGACTCTGGTCCATTTCCCACAACCAGCCTGGCATGAGTCCCAACCTGAACCAAGTGCCCGCTCAGGCTCTGCTTGCTTCACAACTCCACATCAGGGCGAGGGCTGCCTCAGCCTGGGGCCAGGGAGGCATCTGAACAGGGTGGGGGTTAGGCCATTACTGGGCTTATAAAAAGGAAGTGAATCAAAAGTGGTTTTGGGCTCTGCCTCCAGCAGGGACTGCCACAGCTGCACCCAGACGCATGCTAAGTGCTGATACCCATACTGAGTGTCCACACTGCCCTACGTACTCTGCAATGTAGCTCCACACTAGGGCAAGGGCTGTAGCAACCAAGGGGAGCGCTCAGTTGTGCGGGACACAAAGGCAGCTTGGACCCAGGACAGCAACTGAATGGGGCAAGGGCAGTCATAACTGATGCTTATTGAGGCAGCACATCACAAGCGGTCACAGGCTCTGACTGTGGCCAGGACCACCACAGCCCGCATCCAGACCCACACTGAGCTCCTGTACTGGCCCCTCTTGTTCCAGTACCGCTCACCCTGTGGGGCAAGGGTGCCAGTGCTGGGATGGAGAGAGCACACACTTAGAGGAAATGGAGCCAGCTCAGACCCAATCCTTAGAGCTTCTGCTCCAGCAATTTGGGAACTGACCCTGCCCCCCAACAGGGTGGTGTGAGCAGAGGGGAAGCCCCAACTCACGCTTGGCTCTACTCTAGCCCCTCCATTTCCAGCCCCACCTCCTACCCTAGGGAAAGACATGATTTGTGCTCACGTCAGATCCAGCTCTCCTACCAAAGTCACTGGGTACATACAGACTATATAGGGATGCTTCCATACAAGGACACCCCTTCAACAATACAACAGGTAACTGTTTCACCTAATTTCAGAGACAGAGAAAGTTAAGCAAAATGAGAAAGCAGAGGAATTTTTTTCAATTGAAAGAATAAGAGAAAACCTCTGAAAATTACTAAAAAAAAATCTCATCAGTAAAAGCAAATAAACAGTAAAGGTAGTAGATCAACCATGTATAAAACTAGTAGGAAGGTTAAATGATAAGGTAGTAAAATCACCTATATCCACAATAAGTAGCTAAGGGATATACAAAACAAACAGATGTAAAATATGATGTCAAAAATATTAAAGGCAGGGGAGTAAAAATACAGGGTTGTTAGGATGTGTTGGAACTTAAAAGATCATCAACTTAAAATAATCATTCATATATATGTGTGTGTGTGTGTGTGTGTGTGTGTGTGTGTAACAATACTTATATGAGACAAAATAGACTTTAGTACAAAGACTATAACAAGAGACAAAGAATGACATTACATAGTGATAAAGGTATAGATCCAAGCAGAATATATAACAGTTGTAAATATTAGGTGTTCCAAATATTAGGTGTTCCAAAATAAGAACACCTAAATACATAAAGCAAATATTAACAAACATAAAGGGAGAAATTGATAGTAACACAATAATAGTAGAGGACTTCAACACCCCACTAACATCAATGGACAGGTCATCCAGACAGAAAATTGATAAGGAAACACTGGCATTAAATGACACATTATACAAGAAGGACTTTATATTTATGTAACATTCCATTCAAAAGCAGAATACACATTCTTTTCAAGTGCACATGAAATATTCTCCAGGATAGATCACATGATGGCCATAAAACAAGTCTCACTACACTTAAGAAGACTTAAATTATATAATGCATCTTTCCCAACCACAACAGTATGATACTAGAAATCAACTACAAGAAAAAGACTGCAAAAAGAAAGATGTAGAGGCTAAACAATATGCTAAACAACCAGTGTGTCACTGAAGAAATCAAAGAGAAAAATTTTAAATACCAGACGACAAAAGAAAATGGAAACACAACAATCCAAAATCTACGGAATGCAGCAAAAGCAGTTCTAAGAAGGAAATTTATAGCAATATAAGCCTACCTCAGGAAACAAGAAAAATCTCAAACAATCTAACCTTACAACTAAAGAAACTAGAAAAAGAACAAACAAAATCCAAAGATAGTAGAAGGAGAGAAATAATGAAGATCAGACTGGAGATAAATAAAATAGAGACTAAGAAAGCAATAGAAAAGATCAATGAAACTACGAGCTGGTTCTCTGAAAAGATAAACAAAACTGAAAACACAAAACACCCCAAATAGCCAAAACAATCTTGAGAAAGAAGAACAAAGCTGGACATATCACATTCCCTGATTTTGAACTATACTACAAAGCTACTGTCATCAAAAAAAAAAAAGTATGGTACTGGTACAAAAACAGACACATAAGTAAATGGAACAGAATAGAAAGTCCACAAATGAACCCACACTTATATGGACAATTAATCTATGACAAAGGAGGCAAGAATATACAATGGGGAAAAGACAGCCTCTTCAATAAATAGCATTGGGGAAACTAGACAGCTACATGCAAAATAATCAAACTGGACTACATTCTCACACCATATTCAAAAATAAACTCAAAATAGATTAAAGTCTCAAATGTAAGACCTGAAACCATAAAACTCCTAGAAGAAAACATTTTTTGGGGGGTATGTCTCCTCAGGAAAGGGAAATAAAAGCAAAAATAAACAAATGGGACTACACCAAACTAAAAAGTTTTTGCACAGAGAAGGAAACTACCAACAAAACGAAAAGGCTGTCTACTGAATGGGAGAAGATATTTGTAAACAATAAATCCAATAAGGGGTTAATATCTAAAATATACAAATAAGTCATATAACTCAACATCAAAAAAACAAACATCCCCATTAAAAAATGGGCAGAGGACTTGAATAGACATTTTTCCAAGGAAGACATACAGATGGGTAACAGCCACACAAAAAGTACTTCAGCATCACTAATTATCAAGGAAATGCAAATCAAAACCACAATGAGATATCACCTCACATCACTCAGAAAGGTTATTATCAAAAAGACAACAAATATCAAGTGTTGGCGAGAACGTGGCAAAAAAGGAACCCTCTTGCAGTGTTGGTGGGAATGTAAATTGGTACAGCCACTATGGAAAACAGTATGGAGGTTCCTCAAAAAATTAAAACTAGAACTATCATATAATCCAGCAATTCCACTCCTGGGTATTTATCCAAGGAAAATAAAAACACTAATTTGAAAAGATATCTGCACCCCTATGTTCACTGCATAGGAACAATATGCAATTGCATATTTACAGGAACCAAGATAATGGAAGCAACCTAAGTGCCTATCAATAGATTAATGGATTAAAAAGATGTGGGGGGTGTGTGTGTGTGGAATCATAAAAAAACAGAAAGAAATCTTGCCATTTGCGACAATATGAATGGGCCTAGAGGGTAATATGCTAAGTGAAATAAGTCAGGCAGAGAAAGACAAGTACCATATGATTTCACATATACGTAGAATCTAAAAAAACAAAACAAATGAACTAACAAAACAGAACAGAAACAGACAACAGAGTCCTATATACAGAGAACAAACAGGTGGCTGCCAGAGGGGAGAGGGGTGAGGGGATGAGGAAATAGGTGAGGGAGATTAAAAAGTACACATTTCCAGTTAAAAAATAAACAAGTCACGGGTAAGAAATGTTCAATGTAGAGAATATAGTCAATAATAATGTAATATCTTTGCATGGTCATAGATGACAACAAGACTTATTGTGGTGATCATTTTGTAATGTATAGAAATATCAAATCACTATGTTGTACACCAGGAACTAACATAATGTTGTAGGTCAATTACACTTCAATTAAAAAAAAAAGAATCACAGGGCTTCCCTGGTGGCGTAATGGTTAAGAATCCGCCTGCCAATGCAGGGGACACGGGTTCAAGCCCTGGTCCGGGAAGATCCCACATGCCACGGAGCAACTAAGCCCACGTGCCACAACTACTGAGCCTGCGCTCTACAGCCCGCAAGCCACAACTACTGAGCCCCCGCGCCTAGAGCCCATGCTCTGCAACAAAGAGAAGCCACCGCAATGAGAAGCACGTGCACCGCAACAAAGAGGAGCCCCCGCTCACCGCAACTAGAGAAAGCCCACGCACAGCAACAAAGACCAAATACAGCCAAAAATAAATAAATAAATTTATATTAAAAAAAATCACAAAGTTAAGGTAAAAGAAATTAAGGGGCTTCCCTGATGGTGCAGTGGTTGAGAGTTCACCTGCCGATGCAGGGGACACGGGTTCGTGCCCCAGTCCGGGAAGATCCCACATGCCGTGGAGCGGCTAGGCCCGTGAGCCATGGCCGCTGAGCCTGCGCGTCCGGAGCCTGTGCTCCGCAACGGGAGAGGCCACAACAGTAAAAGGCCCGCGTACCGCAAAAAAATTTAAAAAATTTAAAAAAAGAAATTAAAATGACAATGATGCTTTTTATATGTTTGTAGCATTCATTCCACTAAAGTTATTAAAGCTTAAAATTTTGGGATATCCTACATTTGATAACTGTATTAAGAAAATGGACTCCTTATAAAAAAAAAAAAAAAACAAGATTGCTGGGTCCCACCCCACCTCCAATTCCCAGATGATGCTAATCTGGGGAACACACTTAGGAACAACTGAACTAGGGTGATGCCCAGGTTTCTGGTTAGAAACCTAGGTGGACTTAACACTAATGACATTCTTGCTTATCTCTGTATCCTAGTGCCTAAAGGTTGGGTACATAGTATCAATTCAATAAATACTTTGTGAACAGATGAATTGGCGGGGGGGAGGGGGACAGGGACAGATACAGCAGGGGACACCCAGATAGCTTAAGAAGTTTTATTTTCTTGGAAAGAATCTATTTATTCAATGAACATATCTTGAACACTTAACTATGTACCAGTATTGTGCTAGTTGATAGAAGACAGTCTCTGTTCCCAAGGAGATCAAAGTCTAGTGTAAAGAAAGATGATTTTTTAAATATAAGAGAACTGGAAGCCTTGAGAAGTCAGGAGAGTGTTTGCAGAAAACATAATGCGTAACTTGATACATAAGGGACAACAATCACTTGCCAGGTAGATAAAGAGGCAGGAGGAATATAAAAGAAAAGAATATACAATGGCTAGATGCCTGAGAGAACATAGTGTATTCTAAGTGTCAAATTTGAAGGGCCTTGTATACTTTGAACTTTTTTTTAATTAGATAATCAGGACACATAAAAAATGTTAGTAGGTGAGTATTGCATTCTGACCTGAATTTTAGAAACCTTTATATGAAAAAGATTGAAGAAAGAAAGAGTGAAAAAGGAAGCAAAGTAAATTATTATGAGCGCCTCTAGGGGCTATGACCCCCAGGACCTTAACTCGCTTAATTATATGTGAGACAGAAGCAAGAAGAACTATTTACCCAAGTCTCTGGCACAGAAGATTGGCTGGGCTAAGTTTCACCACCAACAGAATGCACAATAGTTAGAACAGGTTTCACGAAGATAAGCTCCATTTTGGGACATAAGGAACTGAAGTACATGTCAGACATGCAGGTAGAAAGATAGAAATGTTCAGAATCCAGTTGGAAATCTAAGTTTAAAACAAAATAAATAAGGGCTTAAGAATTAGTACCAATCACTGTACCTTTTTAACTGGTTTTCCCAGAGACCTTGGGTTCTGAGTAAGTTCATTTAAGGGCACAGTGAGGGCAGAATGGGGAGGATGCCCACACTGGACCTGTCACCCCCAATCTAACAGAGCAGTTCTGTTCTCATCTGTATTATATTTTGGGGTCCTAGTAAGAATTTTTTTAACTATTCAGTTTCTTCTAAAGGTTTGAAAACTATTATCATATATAGCTTTAGAGTCAAACATTTGGTGTTATATCTTCTTTACCCGCTTAGTAGTGGACTCAGGAAAGTTAACGTGGCTGTTCAGAGTTGTTATAAATTATCAGGAACAATACACAAAAGAGTACCTAGGATAGAGTCTAGTACATAGTAGGTACTTAACAGTGAATGAGACTAAAGGTCAAGGAAAGACCTTATACAGCAACAACTTTAGCAGAGGAAGAAGAGATGGACAAAAAGGATTTAGAAGAAGTCAGAGAGAAAGAAAACTAAAAGGAAGTAGGTGATAAAGCAAAGGAAAGACACAGTTTGAGGAATATGAGAGTAGTTTAGCAGAGAGGTAAAACAAGATAAGGACTACAAGATAACCCACCAAATTTTATAATTGGGAAGTCATGATGAATTACCAAAATCAGATTCTCTTTGTATGTAAATGTCATATACTGAAACAATATAATTAAAACACTAAAAATACTTACGTGTTCTTGATTCATAAAGTATGTGCTTATAAAGAAATTTTAGAAAGTGCCCCAATGACCTCTCCCCTTCTTGTCCTGTGGTTATGACCAAAGATTTATTCAGGCCCATGTTGTATAGTGTTTCTTATAAAAAATCCATTTTGTGTCCAAATTTATTCTAAATAAAAATGAGAAATATACATATTATTAGAATTCTGAATGAAGATCCTCTAATTGGTACAGCCGCTGTGGAAAACAGTATGGAGGTTCCTCAAAAAATTAAAAATAGAACCACCATATGATTCAGCAATTTTGATCCTGGGTATATATCTGAAGAAACGAAAACACTAATTTGAAAAGATATACGCAGCCCAATATTCATAGCAACATTATTTACAGTAACTAAGATACAGAAGCAACTTAATGTCCATCAACAGATGAATGGATAAAGAAAATGTGGTGTGTGTATATACACACACACAATGGAATATTAGACATAAAAAAGAATGAAATTTTGACATTTACAACATGGATGGACCTGGAGGGTATTATGCTTAGTGAGATAAGTCAGAAAGAGAAAGACAAATACTATGTTTTCACCCATATGTGGAATCTAAAAAATAAAAAAAAGAATGAATATAACAAAACAGAAGGAGACTCACAGATACAGAGAACAAGTCAGTGGTTACCAAAGGGGAGATGGGGAGGGGGAGGGGCAAGATAGGTGAAGGAAATTAAGAGGTACAAAGTACTAGGTATAAAATAAATAAGTTACAAGGATGTAATGTACAGCACAGGGAATATAGTCAATATTTTATAATAACTTTATATGCAGTATAATCTATAAATATATCAAATCGCTATGTTGTACAGTTGAAACAAATATAATATTACAAGTCAATTATATGTCAAGTAAAAAAAAAAAAAAAAGATCCTCTATCTTTTTCCTGGGAAACATCTCTAAACATTGTCAAAGTATCTGACTCTTCTCTTACATAATAATAAGTTTTTCAGGATACATTATAGACTCAGAAAATGGATTTTTTTTTAAAAAAATGGAAATGCTGCCTATATCTCAGAAAACATTTCTAAACATAGTAGGAGGCTACAGTTTAGGAAATATCCTTACTCCTAAAGAATGTTACCTTGAAAAAGAAAGTACACTGCTGAGACTTGATGAGTGAAAAGCACTTGAGCCTACAGGATGCTATTAAGTGGTACTTAGTAGCTTTGAAACTCTGATTCTTATCTTCACATTAGCTGCTTAATTGAAATGACTTGAGTTTTCCATTAGGTGACCAAATATTTATTTTATTGGCTTTGGGAAACTGTTATAATCATATTTACAGTAAGAATTTTCTAAACATTTATTTCCTCACAGTGAACAAAGACTTAACACTCCTTAATAGCTATGTTTGCATGAAAATTCCTTGAGTTCTCATTACTTATTTTTCTATGAATAGTTAGGACAATAAAATGGTTCTCAGTACAAGCCAGAAAACCAGAGGTAATTTCTCATAGAAAATTATTAGTTCTAGAAACCAAAACTGAAGTTCCTGGCTTACCAGAATTTAGACAATTTGTAGTTTTGTAATTCTTAGAGGATTTTGCAATTCTTAAGGAATCAGGAGGAAATCAGCTTTTATTCTGGTATAAATTAATATATTCTGCAAACTTAAAAAAATGGTCACATGTTGGCTAATTTGGGCAAACATTTTAGATATTACCTAAACAGGAAACTAAAGCTCTCACATTTAATATTTTTAAAATAGCATAGCATGCTCAAATCAATGTTTCCCATGTAATGGAGTACACTGAAATGTCTGTCAATGTGTTACAAGTGAATATATATGAAACTCAAATATTTAATTAACTATATAGCATAGCTGAGGGAAGTCCTGCAAAAGGATGACAAATCACCTAACATACATTATAAATATTCAGAGGCTGACTATGGTAAAGAATATCTATGAAATAATTCTGTATTTCTACATAAAATAACATTTTATAAAATTATCAAGACCATAAAGTATCAAACATTAAAGTACTGCAGTAATTATATGATAAGGATGTTTTAACATTGCCTAATGATAACAGACAGTACATTAAGTAGAACTTAAAATAAGGATATATTTTTTTCATAAAGTACATCATACCTTTCACCTGTATACAAGGAATCTTTTAAATAACAAAAAGTAATATACTATAATCAGAGAGCAAAGTTGATTTTATACAAATATGTCTATAGCCCATCTCCTCATTCCTACTGTGTTTTCCTTTAAGAAGATAATATTTTCAAATGGTTGACAGTGTCTTTGAGTCTTGTGTCAGAAAAATGGAAATTTATATAAATATAAAGAAAACAGAAGATTAAGAATGCTAAGACACAGAGTACAGATTTTTAATCAGTCTATGTTTTAATATTCTAGGTAACTGGAAATGTTCATTAAACTCAAATTTGATTACAAAAGATTGAAAAAAGTTTAGTAATGTCCCTAGTTTGCTTCCTTTTCTTTCTTTGCTCAAGGGCATTTTAGTCTGCAGTGATCCAAAAAATATGCATGTTCTGCTGTAACTATAATCTGCTGACAAAATATGTGGAACAGAGAACAGATTCACAGAACTCCCAGTTTAACTTACTTCTACTTAATGGTTCTTGATGACTCATATTTCAATTACAAAAAGAAAATAAGCATTGATAAGGTTCCACATCAACAGATTATATAATTAGATTAATTTTACAAAAATACTTTCATGTTCATTTTCTTCTTTGCTCTTCATAATAACCAAGGGGGGAGAAAAGAGGGGAGGAAAGCAGAGTATCTTCAGTTTATAAAGAGCAACTCAAGAATCAGGGAAGTCAAATTTGCCTCAGGTAACAGACACTGTCACCTCTGCCTACCAGGTGAAGATAAGAGAAACATGAACAAAACTATTATTACATAATGGTGGTCAAGGAGACATAAACAAATTATAAAAGTAAATGAGGGGCCAGGATATTGGAAAATGATGGAGGCAGCTCCAAGCTCCCATCCCTCCACAGAAACACTGAAAACAAGTAAAACTGTCAGAACCAACTTTGTCAGAACTCTGGAAAGTAGCTAAAGGTTTACAGCAACCAAGAGACGGCTGAATCAGGAAAACGGTAACTTTCAAATGGTAGGAAAGCTTTGTGGAATTTTTACTTGCCCTTGCCCCACACCTTCCCCAGCTCAGCAGCCTACCTTCCCTGTGTGGGGCCGTGGTCCCGGTTTTCAGAGGAAGAAGGGTAGATATTATAAACAAGTTATTGTGTTTGTCTGTTCTATTCTGTCTAGGGGCCTGACTGGACTGACTGAAGGACTGACACGGGGCACTCATCTTTATCTGGAGGAAAAGATTACAGTTGAGAAATACAATAGACCAACTAAAACCTGGAAGGAAAAGCTAGGGAAAGAAAATACATTTTTTAAAATGATAGGATAGAGCATATGTTAGGTCACAAAACAAGTCTCCATAAATCTTAAAAGACTGAAATCATGCAAAGAAACCTCTCTAACCACAATGTAATGAAGCTAGAAATCAACTGAAGAAGGAAACTGGAAAATTCATGAATATGTGGAAATTAAACAACATACACTAAGAAGCAATGGGTCAAAGAAGATATGAAAAGGGAAATTAGGAAATACTTAGTGATGAGTGAAACAGAACACACAAAATTCATGAGATACAAAGAAGGCAGTGCTTAGAGGGAGATTTATACCAGTTAATGCTTATATTAAAAAAACCTCAAATCAATAACCTAATGTTACACCTTAAGAAATTAGAAAAAGAAGAATAAACTAAATCCAAAGCTAGTAAAAGGAAAGAAATAATAATGATTAGCATGAACATAAATGAACCAAAGAACAAAAACACAACAGAGTCAACGAAAGCCAAAGTTAGTACTTTGAAAAGATTAGCAAAATTGACAAACCTTTAGCTAGACTGACCAAGAAAAAAGACAAAAGATGCAAATAACTAAAAAATAACTATGAACAACTGTATGCCAACAAATTAGATAACCTAGATATATGGACAATTCCTGGAAACACAAATTATCTAAACTGATTCAATAAAAAATAGAAAATCTCAACAGACCTATAACAAGTAAGAATTGTACCAGTAATCAAAAACTCCCAACAAGTAAAAGTCCAGAACCAGATAGCATCATTGGTGAATTCCACCAAATATTTAAAGGAGAATTAAAACCAATCCTTTCCAAAATCTTCCAAAAATAGAAGAGGGAGAAACACTTTCTAACTCATTCTATAAGGCCAATGTTACCAATATCAAAGCCAAACAATGATATCACAAGGAAATTACTGAGCAGTATCTCTTATCAATATAGATGTAAAAACCTCCAACAAAATATTAGCAAAACAAGTTCAACAGCATATTAAAAGAATTATATACCATGACCAAGTGGGAATTATCCCATGAATACAAGGGTGGTTCATCATAGGAAAATCAATATGATGTAATACAAAGGAAAAAAAAAGTGACTGTCTCAAATGACACAGAAAAAGCATTTGAGAAACTCCAACACCTTTTCATAATAAAAACACTCAGAGATGGGACTTTCTGGTGGTCCAGTGGGTAAGACTCTGCACTCCCAATGCAGGGAACCCAGGTTCGATACCTGGTCGGGTAACTAGATCCCACATGCATGCCACAACTAAGAGGTCGCATGCCGCAACTAAGAAGCCTGCATGCCACAACTAAAAAAAAAAAGATACTGCGTGCTGCAAATAAGATCCAGTGCAGCCTAAATAAATAAATAAATATTAAAACTGTTAAAAAAAAAACACTCAGAGAACTAGAAATAGAAGGGAATCTTCCTTAACATGATTAAGGGCATTTATGAAAAAACAACAGCTGACATCATACTCAATGGTGAAAGACTGAAAGCTTTTCTGCTAATATCAAGAACAAAGACACGGATGCCTGCCTTCGCCATTGCTGTTGAACACTGTACTGGAAGTTCTAACAAAAGCAATTGGGCAAGGAAACGAAATAAAAGGCATCAAAATTGGAAAAGAGGTAAAACTAACTCTATTCACAGAATACATGATCCTATATTTAGAAAATTCCAAAGAAGTCACAAAAAGGTCACTGGAGGTAACAAATAAATTCAGCAAAGCTGCAGGATACAAGATCAATACACAAAAATCAACTGTATTTCTATACACTAGCAAAAAATGTTCCAAGAAAGAAATTAAGAAAATAATTCCATTTACAATAGCATCAAAAAGCATAAAATACCTGAAAATAAATTTGACCAAGGAGGTGAAAGACTTGTACTTTGAAAACTACAAACATTGCTGAGATAAATTAAAGGCCTAAATACTGTAAATAGAAAAATATTCCATGTTAATGGATTAAAAGATTTAATATTGTTAACACAACAATACTACCCAAAGCAATCTACAAATTCAACTCATTTTTAAAATTACAACAGCATTTTTTGTAGAAATGGAAAAAGTGATCCTCGAATTCATATGGAATTATAAAGAGGCCTCAATCAGCCAAGACAACCTTGAAAAAGAACAAAGTTGGAAGACTGACAGTTCCCAATTTGAAAACTTACTATAAAAGCCAAAGTAATCAAAATAGTGTGGTACTAGCATAAGGATGGAGATATAACTCAATGCAACAGAATTAAGAGTTCAGAAATAAAGCCATACATCTATGACTGACTAATTCACAACAACAGTGACACCACCATTCAATAGGGAAAGAATAATCTCTTCAACAAATGGTGCTGAGACAACTGGATATCCACAAGGAAAAGAATGAAGTTTGACTCACACCATATATAAAAATTAACTCAAAATGGATCAATAAACTAAAAAATATGCACTAAATATATGCACTAAAACCATAAAACTTTTAGAAGAAAAGATAAGGGTAAATCTTCACAATCTTGGACTTGGCAATGGATTCTTATATCAATACCTGACACCAAAAGCATGAGCAACAAAAGAAAAAATAGTAAATTGGACTTCGTCAAAATTTTAAAACTTTGTGCATCAAAGGACATTATCAAAAAAGTGGAAAGATAACATAGAGAATGGGAGAAATATCTGCAAATCATCTATCTGATAAAAGCCTAGTATCCAGAATATAAAGAACTCTTAGAACTCAATAACAAAAAGGCAAAAAACCCAACTAAAAAATAGGCCAAGGATTTGAATAGACATTTCTCCCCCAAAAATATACAAATGGCTGCCAACACAAAAGATGTTCAGATAATTAGTGATTAGAACCCTTGTACACCACTGATGAGAATGAAAAATGGTTCAGCTGCTGTGGAAAACAGTTTGGTAGTTCCTCAAAAAGTTAAATATAGAATTATAAGACCCCACAATTCCAATTCTCAGTATGTACCCAAAAGAACTGAAAAGTACCAAAATAAGTACATGTACAGGCATGCTTAACACAATTCACAATATCCAAAAGGCAGGAACAACCCAATGTCCCTCAATAAATGAATATATATACAAATTGTGGAAGATCCATACAATGGAATATTACTGGCCATAAAAGAAACGATATATACTACAATGTGATGAACCTTGAAAATATTATGCTAAGTGAAAGAAACCAAACACAAAAGGCCACATGCCACATATTGTTTGATTTTATTTATATAAAATAGACTGGAAATTACACATTTTTTAAAAAGTATCACTTCCACTGACATGAAAGAAAAGCTTTAGGTAAAGCTTAAGAGATTCATCATCTCCAAGAGAGACAATGAATGGCAGGACCAAGAAAAGGGGGATGTTACAATTAGTTAAGTCCCATGTGAAAAGCATGAGTTCAGAAAGCCCTACTAATGTAGCAAGAAAGATATGACTACACTGGCTTAGGTTCTGGATCATATAACAGGATTCCAACTAAAAAGAGATGGCATACTCTTCTTAGGATAACCTGAGGAAGGTTTATTTACAAAAGGACTATTTCCAGAAGTGACGAAGTAGAGAAATATAGGGGATAGCTCAATAACCCAGAGTACCAGCAGAGGCATTGCCACTCTAGGCAAGAGAAACAAGTGTGGCTCTAAGAATCCAAAAAAGAGAGAATGGTTTAAGAAAGGACTGTCTTGAAGAGCGGTGACTTTTTGTTGAAGGGCAGAGCCAGCATATGCCAACCCAGTATGGAAATAAATACCTTTGTCTCATTCCCCTCCCACTCTCTAATTTCCTGCTGAGGCTGGCCACTGCCCACCCCCACTACAACCCAGAAACCAAAAGATGCAGGAGCCACTGATATAGTCCACACAAGTCAGTTTCCCAGGGTATAGAGCAGAGTAGAGAAGGGAAAAGAATGGAATTGAAAGAGCTAACAAACATATCCAACAGGAAAAGTATTCCCAAGTCTCATGTCCCCTTCCCAGATATCCAGTCAAGAACCCCAAGCTATTAACTCAGTTCCAGATAGACTAAGACTGTAATTCTGTCTACCTTGGAAAGCGAGTGAGTTTAACCTTACAAGAAGTACACCTGACCTTTGAACAACATGGGTTTGAATGCACAGGTCCATTTATACATGGATTTTTTTTTCCATGAGTGTATGTTACAGTACTACACCATCTGCAGTTTCTTGAATCCACAGATTAGAAAACTTTGATACAATGGGTTGACTGTAAAGTTACACAAGGATTTTCAACTCCTGGAGGGTCGGCACCCCTAACCCCTGCGTTGTTCAAGAGTCAACTGTAAACTGAAACTACAGTAGTGATACTTTTGTATAAACTGTGATTATATGGATATATACATAGGTTCTGTAACTAATGAGCTGTGTTGTATATAATAATTTCCTTTTTTAAATGTTCAAACCACTTAAGAACACTTGATTTACTTAATTTTTGTCAGATTTATGCCATTTACAATTGTTGGACTTCTAGGCAGATTTTGTTAGATGTGTAAATCAGCTTTCTAGGAGTCTGATGCGCTTTAAAGAATCAGAGTTTTAAATTTGTAGTTAGAATTTTAATTAAACTTCTGAGTTAACTGAACGTTAAGAGAAAATGATTCTTATTTTACATAAAAATTACTGTATTCATAAGTAAAATCTGTAAGTAAAGAGTAACAGCTTAAGAATAGTTAGGTTTACATGTATAGTAATAAATTGTATAGTAATTTACACATAAGTAATTGTGTAAATTTCTTCCAAACCTCAACAAAGGTAATAAATATTCTATTTACAAATGATATAAATTAAAACCACACAGGAAACATGAAAATAAAGGAATTTTTAAAAATCTCACATAAAATGCAACTACTGACAAGAAAGAAAGCTGGTTTAATGCACTGCTAATAATGTATTTATAAATTTAAAACACACCCATTGGGGCTTCCCTGGTGACGCAGTGGTTAAGAATCTGCCTGCCAATGCAGGGAACATGGGTTCAAGCCCTGGGCCAGGAAGATCCCACATGCCGCGTAGCAACTAAACCCGTGCACAACTGCTGAGTCCTCATACCACAACTACTGAGCCTGTGCTCTAGAGCCTGCGAGCCACAACTACTGAAGCCCACGTGCCACAACTACTTAAGCCCACATGCCTAGAGCCCGTGCTCCACAACAAGAGAAGCCACCACAATAAGAATCCTGCGCACCACAACAAAGAGTAGCCCCTGCTCACCGCAACTAGAGAAAGCCCACACGTACCAACAAAGACCCAGCGCAGCCAAAACCAAATAAATGTATTAAAAATAATAAATTAATAAATAAATAAAACATACCCACTATTTATAGACTTCCCTGGTGGTCCAGCAGTTAAGACTCCGTGCTCCTAATACAGGGGGCCTGGGTTCAATCCCTGGTCGGGGAACTAGATCCCATGTGCCGCAAGTAAGACCCAGCACAGCCAAATAAATAAATAAATAAATAAACAAGCCATTATGAATAGGAATAGAGAGGGAATCTACACACTAATAAGAGGGGCAATCCTCTAAGAAGATTTAATAAACTTGCATACACCTGAAAAGTAGCCCCAAAGTATATAAAGAAAAAAACCTGTAATATGTGTTTATACAAATTCTCTTACAGTAAGTTAGACTACTTGTAGATAACCAGTCAATGTATAAATTGTGGCTTTTTATGAAAACTCTAAAATAGTGAGGTTTAAAATTTTTTAATTTACTTTTAAAGTAGAAAAAAAGATAGACAACCTCATTTTCTTATACCTCATGATATTACCTAAATATGTTTGAAGTTAAACTTCCCATAAATATTCATGATCAATAAACTACTCCCTTGCCTTCAGCTGCTCTACCTACACCACCCAGATCCCCGACATCTACACAGTACTGTAACAGTAATCTTTCTGTAGGAGTATTTCATCATGTCACTTCTCTGCTTAACATCCTTTAATTAGTTTCCCATCAGCTATATAATAAAATTCCAACTCTTCAGCAGGACACAGCAGCAGGACACAGAAGACCCTTAATCTGGCTTGATTATTTCTCCAATCTCATTTCCTAATGTCTCTCCTCCCTGCCCTACCCCACCCCCGATATTTTCTATTATAACAATAACTAAGAACTTGTAATTCCTGAAACACAATCTTCTGGGTCAGGCTTCTGAGCCTTCACGTATGCTTTTCTTTCTACTAGAATGTCTTTCTCCTCCTAACAGTTTGGCAAATATCTAGTCATTCTTTACACCCTACTTAGGTATCAGTTCTTGCAAAAGTCTTCCCAGATCTACTTTCACTCTCCTTCCAAAACAAACATAATGACTACCTCTTACATGCTGTTTCTGAATTTTATTCCACTTTAACATAATTCTATTTCTGCATTTGTCATATCTTAAAGAGGTTGTAAAATAAGTTTTTGATCTGAAAACACTTCTATCAGCTCATATTTTCCATTTCTACTCTAATATAATAGTTAAGACTTGCTTTAGCTATGAAACAAATGGACAAGAAAAAAAGGAAAAAAATAAAGGACTCACCAAAACAAATAGTTTTAAGATGAACACAATGAAAACAATCCCAACATGGCATACTTATTAAATAATGTCATAAATAAGAAATAGAAAGGAAAGCGTTATATACTAAGTGACAAAAAAAATGAAGCTGAATACTTCTTACATGAACGATTTATGACACCTTAATGACTAAACATGTTTTCTAATACATTCTACTTTTTATATTTCTATCTGTTTTACAAATAAACATTTTAAAACATACCCTTTCTGATAAACAGGAACCCTTTTACTAATTAATTTCAAGTGGAATCAAGCTTGATTAGAAGATAACTCTTCATTAAATTCATTATCTTTTTCTAAGCAACTTATTTTTTTATTGAAGTATAGTTGACTTACAATATTCTGTTAATTTCAGGTGTTCACTAAAGTGAGTCAGTTATATATTTTTTTCAGATTATTTTCCATTATAAGTTATTATAAGATATTGAATACTGTTTCCTATGTTATACAGTAAATCCTTGTTGCTTATCTATTTTATGTAGTTTGTATCTGTTAATCCCATACTACTAATTTATCCCTTCCCCCCCTCCCTTTCCCCTTTGGTAACCATAAGTATGGTTTTCTATGTCTGTGACTCTGTTTCTGTTTTGTCTATAGATTCGTTTGTATTTTTTTTAATTCCATGTATAAGTGATATCATATAATACCTGCCTTTCCCTGTCTGGCTTACTTCACTTAGTATGACATTCTCTAGGTCCATCCATGTTGCTGAAAATGGCATTTTCATTCTTTTTTTATGGCTGAGTAATATTGTTGTATGTGTGTGTGTGTGTGTGTGTGTGTGTCTGTATCTGTGTGTGTGTGTGTGTATACACACATCTTAAACCAATCGTCTGTTGATGGGCATTTGGGTTGTTTCCATGTCTTGGCTAATGAAAATAATGCTGCTATGAACACTAGGGTATATGTATCTTTTTCAAATTACTGTTTTCATGTTTTCTGGATATATGCCTAGGAGTGGGATTGCTGGATCGTATGGTAGCTCTATTTTTAGTTTTTTAAGGAACCCCCATATTATTTTCCACAGTGGCTGCAACTTACATTCCCAACAGTGTAGGAGGGTTCCCTTTTCTCCACAACCTCTCCAGCATTTACTATTTGTAGACTTTTTGATGATAGCCATTCTGACCTGTGTGAGATGACACTTCATTGTATTTTTGACTTGCTCTTCTCTAATGATTAGCCACATTGAGCATCATTTCATGTGCCTATTGGCCATCTGTATGTCTTCTTTGGAGAAATGTCTATTTAGGTCTTCTGCCCATTTTTTGATTGTGGTTTTTTTTTTCTGATATTGAGTTATATGAGCTGTTTGTATATTTTGGAAATCAACCCCTTGTCGGTTGCACCATTTGCAAATTTTTTCTACCATTCCATAAGTTGTCTTTTCGTTTTGTTGACAGTTTTCTTTCCTGTGCAAAATCTTTTAAGTTTGATTAGGTCCCATTTGTTTATTTTTGCTTTTTTAAAAAATAAATTATTTATTTATTATTTTATTTTTGGTTGCATTGTGTCTTTGTTGCTGTACGCGGGCTTTCTCTAGTTGCAGCGAGCAGGGGCTACTCTTCTTTGCAGTGAGCGGGCTTCTCATTGCGGTGGCTTCCCTTTTTGCAGAGCACGGGCTCTAGGCACGTGGGCTTCAGTAGTTTTGGCACACTGGCTCAGTAGCTGTGGCTCGCGGGCTCTGGAGTGCAGGCTCAGTAGTTGTGGAATGCAGGCTCAGCAGTTGTGGTGCACGGGTTTAGGTGCTCCGTGGCATGTGGGATCTTCCCAGACCAGGGCTCAAACCCGTGTCCCCTGCATTGGCAGGCAGATTCTTAAACACCACACCACCAGGGTAGTCCCTGTTTATTTTTGCTTTTATTTCTTTGCTTTGGGAGACTGATCTAAGAAAATATTGCTACAATTTATATCCAAAAATGTTTTGCCTATGTTCTCTTCTAGGAGTTTTATGGTATCAAGTCTTATATTCAGATCTCTAAACCATTTTAAGCAACTTATTTTTAAAGTATGTCAAAGCTTAAACATAAAAATAAAATCTTTTTGTAATATGCTCTAAGAAAATAGCCTTCAATGTTACTTTTATACATCAGAAGCATAAGGAGCTTTTCATAATCTATATGGCAATAAGATTTTTCATACAGTATAATTAGTAACATAAAATAAATTCTTAAAAATTTCTAAAATTCTTATTTCTGAGAAATCTTTGTCACAGTAAATCCTTCTTTTATATACAAATCACTTCTACACTATAGGACTATATAAACTAAAAGTCTTTGATGAGCAAGGACACCCACCTGGCTGACCATTTGTCATTTTCTTCAGGATAAGAAGCAGCTAACTATCTACCTTCTCAGTACTACAATACAGAAAATATTCTGCCTCCTTCCATAATAAATTTTGCTTCACTCAAATTTCTAGGTCCAAACCACCAGATGTACTGAATCATGAGCTAATCACAGAAATGCCAGAAACAACCTAAGTAAGCATTTTAACACCTTTGCAGGACACTGCAGTCCTAGCTAGAGATCAGCAAGAGCTTATTCTATGTGCATAACCTGTATAGATAACATTTTTCAATTCTATGATACTGCAGCTGCAGTAGTACACGATTAAATCATGCTTAGTTTATAACTAACCCTGGAAAATTCACTGTTTGAAAAGACACAGCTCCACTTGGATTTACCTTTGTTCTACAAGATGTAACAGTTAGGGACTTCCCTGGTGGTCCAGTGGTTAAGACTCTGTGCTTCCAATGCAGGGGGTGCAGGTTCGATCCCTGGTTGGGGAACTAAGATCTCACGTGCTGCATGAGGCCGCCAAGAAAATAAATAAATAAAGGATGTAACAGTCTTTCTTCCCTTTCCCACCCAGCATATATTTGGAAATTTTAAAAGCTACTAAATTAGGCATAGGTGCCCTAGCAACCAGCAACTTGGAAAGTAGAAAGTAACACATTTATCTGTTTTGGATAAATTTTTATCTTGGTAGAAATGCTTTGGAATAAAAAGATAAAATAAATGAAAAACAACTCCTTCCTCCCATCCCCACCCCCTACTGCCCAATGGCTGGACATGTAATTGATCCTTAAGAGAAAATAGGAAAAACAAACAGTTGAGAGATCAGCCAGAAGGTGACATCCTAATTCTGCTGCCTATGAGACATACAGCCTGAAGAAAATGACTTTGCTGCAGTTTCCCCACCTGTAAAATGGATGTGATAATAACATAAAACAAAATAATACAGTAAACAATAAAACTTGCCCTGCTTATCTCCCAGGACTGTGGTCAAGAATCAAATGAGATGATGTGCTTTGAAATTGCAAAGCACTCTGAAATTATATAATCGTATTAGTGAAGGCATATTTACTCAGTTAATTCACAGTTATTTTTTCCAGTAGCAATTTATACAGTGGCTCACAGATCTATAGGAGCTAAACTTCAAAGGTGAATAACATATTCAACATGCATTAGAAGAATCACATGTGATGATATACATGGTTCTAATTTAATTTACATAAATTCATGGAAAGTCAAATGACAAAATAAGAATCAGAAGTCAAATGAGAAAATATTTGAAAAGATTATACTTGAAAACTTCACTAACATGGGAAAGGAAATAGTCATGCAAGCCCAGGAAACACAGAGAGTCCCATACAAGATAAACCCTAGGAGAAACACACCAAGACACATATTAATCAAACTAACGACCATTAAATTCGAAGAAAAAATATTAAAAGCAGCAACAGGAAAGCAAAAAATAACATACAAGGGAATCCTCATAAGGTTATCAACTGATTTCTCAGCAGAAACTCTACAGGTCAGAAGGGAGTGGCAGGATATACTTGAAGTGATGAAAGGGAAACACCTACAACCAAGATTACTCTACCCTGCAAGGATCTCATTCAGATTCAGCGGAGAAATCAAAAGCTTTACACACAAACAAAAGCTAAGAGAATTCAGCACCACCAAACCAGCTCTACAACAAATGCTAAAGGAACTTCTCTAAGCGGGAAACACAAGAGAAGAAAAAGACCCACAAAAACAAACTCAAATCAATTAAGAAAATGGTAACAGGAACATACATATTGATAATCACCTTGAATGTAAATGGATTAAATGCTCCAACCAAAAGACACAGACTGGTTGAATGGATACTAAAACAAGACACTTATATACATTGTATACAAGAAACCCACTTCAGACCTAGGGACACATACAGACTGAAAGGGAGGGGATGGAAAAAGATATTCCATGCAAATGGAAATCACAAGAAAGCTGGAGTAGCAATACTCACATCAGATAAAATGGACTATAAAGACTGTTACAAGAGATAAGGAAGGACACTACATAATGATCAATGGATCAATCCAAGAAAAAAACCTAACAATTATCAATATTTCTGCACACAACATAGGAGCACCTCAATACATAAGGCAAATGCTAACAGCCATAAAAGGAGAAATCGACAGTGACACAAAAATAGTGGGGACTTTTAACACCCCACTTACACCAATAGACAGATCATCCAGACAGAAGATAAATAAACAAACACATGACACAATAGACCAGATAGACTTAATTGATATTTTTAGGACATTCCACCCGAAAGCAGAAGAATACTCCTTCTTCTCAAGTGCACATGGAACGTTCTCCAGAGAAGATCACATCTTGGGTCACAAATGAAGCCTTGGAAAATTTCAGAAAATTGAAATCATATCAAGCATCTTTTCCAGCCACAACGCTATGAGATTAGAAATCAATTACAGGAAAAAAACTGTAAAAAACACAAATACATGGAGGATAAAAGTGCACTGCTAAATAACCAAGAGATCACTGAAGAAATCACAGGAGAATTTAACAAATACCTAGAAACAAATGACAATGAAAACACGACGATACAAAACCTGTAGGACACAGGAAAAGCAGTTCTAAGAGTGAAGTTTATAACAATTCAAGCTCACCTCAGGAAATAAGAAAAATCTCAAATAAACAATCTAACCTTACAACTAATGCAACTAGAAAAAGAAGAACAAAGAAAGCCCAAAGGAAATAAATCATAAAGATCAAAGCAGATATAAATAAAATAGAAACGAAGGAAACAATTGCAAAGATCAGTAAAACTAAATTGGTTCTTTGAGAAGATAAACAAAACTGATAAACCTTTAGGCAGACTCATCAAGAAAAACAGGGAGAGGATTCAAATCAATAAAATTAGAAATAAAAATGGAGATTACAACTGAAACCACAGAAACATAAAGGATCATAAGAGACTATTACAAGCAACTATATACCAATAAAATGGACAACCTGGAAGAACTGGACAAATTCTTAGAAAGGTACAACTTTCCAATATTGAACCAGGAAGACTTAGAAAATATAAACAGACCAATCACAGGAAATGAAATTGAAACTGTAATTAAAAATCTTCCAACAAACAAAAGTCCAGAACCAGATGGCTTCACAGGCGAACTCTATCAAACATTTAGAGAAGAGTTAACACCTGTTCTTCTTAAACTCTTCCAAAAAATTGCAGAGGGAGGAACACTCCCAAACTCATTCTATGAGGCCATGATCACCCTGATAAAAAAACCAAACAAAGATATCACAAAAAATAAAAATTACCTACCAATGTCACTGATGAACATAGATGCAAAAATCCTCAACAAAATACTAGCAAACAGAATCCAACAACACGTTAAAAAGATCATACACCAGGATCAAGTGGGATTTATCCCAGGGATGCAAGGATTCTTCAATATATGTGAAACAATCAATGTGATACACTGTATTAACAAATTAAAGAATAAAAACCATATGATCATCTCAATAGATACAGAAAAACCTTCTGATAAAATTCAACACCCATTTACGAAAAATCTCTCCAGAAAGTGTGCACAGAGGGAACATACCTCAACATAAAAAAAGCCATCTACAACAAACCCACAGCTAACATCATTCTCAATGATGAAACACTGAAAGCATTTCCTCTAAGATCAGGAAAAGACAAGGATGTCCACTCTCGCCACTATTATTCAACATAGTATTGGAAGTTCTAACTACGGCAATCAGAGAAGAAAAAGAAAAAAAAGGAATACAAATTGGAAAAGAAGAAGTAAAACTGTCACTGTTTGCTGATGATATGTCACTATACATAGAAAATCCTAAAGATGCCACCAGAACACTACTAGAACTAATCAATGAATTTGGTAAGGCTGCAGGATACAAAATTAATGTACAAAAATCTGCTGCATTCCTGTACACTAACAACAAAAGTTCAGAAAGAGAAATTAAGGAAGCAATCCCATTTACCATAGCAATGAAAAGAATAAAATACCGAGGAATAAACCTACCTAAGGAGGCAAAAGACCTGTACTCAGAAAATTATGAAACACTGATGAAAGAAATCAAAGATGACATAAACAGATGGAGAGCTATACCATGCTCCTGGATTAGAAGAATCAATATTGTGAAAATGACTATACTACCCAAAGCAATATACAGGTTCAATGCAATCCCTATCAAATTACCAATGGCATTTTTCACAGAACTAGAACAAGAAATTTTACAATTTGTATGGAAACACAAAAGACCCCAAATAGCCAAAGCAATCTTGAGAAAGAAAAACAGGGATGGAGAACTCAAGCTCCCTTGATTAAGACTATACTACAAAGCTACAGTAATCAAGACAATATGGTACTGGCACAAAAAGAGAAACAGAGATCAATGGAACAGAATAGAAAGCCCAGAGGTAAACCCATGCACCTATGGTCAACTAATCTATAACAAAGGAGGTAAGAATATACAATGGAGAAAAGACAATCTCTTCAATAAGTGGTGCTGGGAAAACTGGACAGCTACATGTAAAAGAATGAAATTAGAACACTCCCTAACACCATACACAAAAATAAACTCAAAATGGATTAAAGACCTAAATGGAAGACCGGACACTATAAAACTCTTACAGGAAAACACAGGAAGAACACTCTTCGACATAAATCACAGCAAGACCTTTTTTGAGCCACCTCCTAGAGTAATGGAAATAAAAACAGAAATAAAAAAATGGGACCTAATGAAACTTAAAAGCTTTTGCACAGCAAAGGAAACCATAAACAAGTCAAAAAGACAACCCTCAGAATGGGAGAAAATAATTGCAAACGAATCAACGGACAAAGGATTAATCTCCAAAATATACAAGCAGCTCATGCAGCTCAATATTAAAAAAAACACACAACCCAATAAAAAAAATGGGTGGAAAACCTAAATAGACATTTCTGCAAAGAAGACATACAGATGGCCAAGAGCACATGAAAAACTGCTCAACATCACTAATCATTAGAGAAATGCAAATCAGAACTACAATGAGGTATCACCTCACACCAGTTAGAATGGGCATCATAAGAAAATCTACAAACAACAATTTCTGGAGAGGGAGTGGAGAAAGGGAACCCTCTTGCACTGTTGGTGGGAATGTAAACTGATACAGCACTATGGAGAACAGTATGGAGGATCCTTAAAAAACAAAAAATAGAATTACCATATGACTCTGCAATCCCACTACTGGGCATATACCCAGAGAAAACCATAATTCAAAAAAACACGTGCAATCCCAATGTTCATTGAAGCACTATTTACAACAGTCAGATCATGGAAGCAACCTAAATGTCCATCAACAGATGAATGGATAAAGAAGATGTGGTACATATATACAGTGGAATACAATTCAGCCACTAAAAGGAACAAAATTGGGTCATTTGTAGAGACGTGGATGGACCTAGAGACTGTCACACAGAGTGAAGTAAGTCAGAAACAGAAAAACAAATATCATCTATTAAGGCATGTATCTGGAATCTAGAAAAATGGTACAGATGAACCGGTTTGCAAGGCAGAAAGAAAGACACAGATGTAGAGAACAGTGTATGGACACCAACGGGGGAAAGCTGGGGGTGGGAGGTGGGATGAATTGGGAGATTGGAATTGACATATATACACTAATATGTATAAAATAGATAACTAATAAGAACCTGCTGTATAAAAAATAAATTTAATTTTAAAAAAAGAACCTGCTGTATAGCACAGGGAACTCTACTTCACTTTGCTGTACAGTAGAAACTAACACAACATTGTAAAACAACTATACCCCAATTAAAAAACAAAAACAAAAACAAAAACTGGAAAACAAAGATTAAAAGCCAAAAAAAAAAAAAACCTCCCTAACACCATACACAAAAATAAACTCAAAATGGATTAAAGACCTAAATGGAAGGCCAGACACTGTAAAACTCTTAGAGGAAAACTTAGGCAGAACACTCTATGACATAAATCACAGCAAGATCCTTTTTGACCCACCCCTTAGAGTAATGGAAACAATAATAAACAAATGAGACCTAATGAAACTTAAAAGCTTTTGCACAGCAAAGGAAACCATAAACAAGACAGAAAGACAACCCTCAGAATGGGAGAAAATATTTGCAAATGAAGCAATTGACAAAGATTAATCTCCAAAATATATAAGCAACTCATTCAGCTCAATAACAAAAAAACCAAACAACCCAGTCCAAAAATGGGCAGAAGGGACTTCCCTGCTGGTGCAGTGGTTAAGAAGCTGCCTGCCAATGCAGGGGACATGGGTCCGAGCCCTGGTCCAGGAGGATGCCACATGCCACAGAGCAACTAAGCCCGTGCACCACAACTACTGAGACTGTGCTCTAGAGCCTGCAAGCCACAGCTATGGAGCCCGAGTGCCACAACTACTGAAGCCTGCGCATCTAAAGCCCATGCTCCAAAACAAAGAGAAGCCACCACAATGAGAAGCTGCACACCGCAACAAAGAGTAGATCCCACTTGCCACAACTAGAGAAAGCCCGCACACAGCAACGAAGACCCAATGCAGCCAAAAATATAAATAAATAAATAAATAAATAAATAAATTTTATTTAAAAAAAAATGGGCAGAAGACCTAGATAGACATTTCTCCAAAGAAGAAATACAGATAGCCAACAAATACATGAAAAGATCCTCAACATCACTAATCATTAGAGAAATACAAATCAAAACCACAATGAGGTATCACCTCACATTGGTCAGAATGGCCATCAGCAAAAAATGTACAAACAACAAATTCTGGAGAGGGTGTGGAGAAAAGGGAACCCTCTTGAACTGTTGGTGGGAATGTAAATTGATACAGCCACTATGGAGAACAGTATGGAGGTTCTTTAAAAAATGAAAAATAGAAGTATCACATGACCCAACAATGCCACTACTGGGCATATACCCTGAGAAAACCATAATTCAAAAAGACACATGCACCACAATGTTCACTGCAGGACTACTTAAAATAGTCAGGACATGGAAGCAACCTAAATGTCTATCAACGTTTGAATGGATAAAGAAGATGTGGCACATATATACAATGGAATATTACTCAGCCATAAAAAGGAATGAAATTGAGTTATTTATAGTGAGATGGATGGACCTAGAGTCTGTCATACAGAGTGAAGTAAGTCAGAAAAAGAAAAACAAATACCAAAAGAAAAACAAATACCGTATGCTAACACATATATATGGAATCTTAAAAAGCAGTACTGATGAACCTAGTGACAGGGCATGAATAAAGATGAAGACGTAGAGAACGGACTTGAGGACACAGTGGGGGAAGGGAAGCCAGGATGAAGTTAGAGAGTGGCATTATATATACACTACCAAATGTAAAGTGGATGGCTAGTGGGAAGCTGTTGCATAGCACAGGGAGATCAGTTGGATGTTTTGTGAAGGCCTAGAGGGATGTGATAGGGAGGGTGGGAGGGAGGCTCAAGAGGGAGGGGCTATGGGGATATATGTCTACATATAGCTGATTCACTTTGTTGTACAGGAGAAACTAACACAACATTGTAAAGCAATTATACTCTAATAAAGATGTGAAAAAGAAAGAAAAAAAAAGACGACTTAATGATAATCATTTCAATTACAGAAACCACTCCATTTATGAGTCTGTTCCCCTAAAAGTGTTTTTATCAGCTTAAAAACTTTTTAAGGGCATCTGGAAAGAGGATTTGAACAACCACTCCCTACCTAGTCAGTTGTATCACCTTGTCCATTCATCAATACAATTTCCTAAATTTCCTAAATTATAGGGGAAAGGGAACTTAAGAGAAATATTTTCAGATGAGACATAAAGCAGCTGTACAACTGAAGAAATTTCTAATTTGTTAAATTCACTATTATTATCTAAACATCACATAAAATAATCACAACAAGAACTACATATTATAAAAAACTAGAGATAAAACAAAGTTTCTATATAAATGAAGCTAACTAGAATGCTATAAAATTATCAGTACTTAACAAAGGCACTTCCTGGAAACTTTTAAAGAAGTAATTCAAATATTAACACTAGGTGGCAGAAGGTTATATTATGTTCTTAATACACAGTTTAAATTTTTCAATAGAAACAATAAATTACAAGCCTGAAGCTTACAGTCAAAAATTTTTGAAAAATTGAGCTTCTCAGACAATCTATTTTAATTTTAACCTTTTTAAGATTTTATAACGTTGAAAAGCCTCATAAGAAAGAATAGAGAAGAACTGAATTTAATGGGCATCCTTTTAGATATCTCATGGTAAGTCTACCTAGTCAATGAATTCAGATAAATAACTAAGAAGGCTTGATGGTAGACTTCCTCCTTTAAAGTGACTTTGAAATCTAATACTGCATCCTACACAGTTTGAAAAAAGCAGCAGCTGTAAGGGCCAAAAATCTATGAATATAGAATATATTGCTTTCTCATTTCTCCTCCTATGCTGCTTTGTACTCTTATCCCTGGCATTTCTTCATCATTTGACATTTTCTCTTTTCATCCTTTGCTATTTTGATATCTATTTCTGACCACCTACTTCATCTGTTGGATTTTAAAAAAAACAACAAACATAAATTTAAATAGTAATCAAAATAAACAGAGTTGCAAACAACATAAAAATAGCATCTTTTTTTGGTTGTTTGTTTTGTTTATGTTCTGCTGCTTCTCCTCCATGCTACAGCACATGTACAGAGAAGGAAGTTGTGAATTATCAAAGAGGTGGTGATGGGGACTTACTTCCCTGGTGGTCTAGCAGTTAAGACTCTGTGCTCCCAAGGGGGCCCGGGTTCAATCCCTGGTCAGGGAACTAGATTCCACATGCTGCAACTAAAGACCCCACATGCCACAACGAAAAGATCCCGCATGCAGCAACTAAGACTGGACACAGCCAAATAAATAAATATTTTTTAAAAAAAAAGAGGTGGTGATAATATGACTGAATTAAACAAATTTACATATTCTTCCTAGATTCCTTCCTGAAACTAATCAAAAAATGAAAATGGCTATCAAACTGTATGTAAATTAACTTTCCAGATTAGCAAGTAAAGCAGATTACAGCATGCCCATTTTAATTTAATTAACTTTTTTTGTGGAAATAATACCATTTTCTTGACTTTCAAACTTGTTTTTAAAATTCTTTTTTATCCTTATCAAAGAATTTTAAATTATTCTTCATATCTTTTTGTTCCTACCTTTAGATACAAGTCTAATTCATTACATTATATGACTTCAATATATCATAATCCTTTGGGGCCTCCATTTCTTTGTCTCTAAAAATAAGGATGTTGCTGGAGATGATATCTAACGTCATTTTTTTCTTACAATTCTATGATTCATTCTTGCACTGTACTTGCTAAATGTTCTACTAAGCAGTATGAAATAAATACAAAGATGTCTTACCTCCAAATTATAAAACAGTGCTAATCAAAAATGAAAGGAATTCATAAGAGTGTGAATATTCCAATGACAACTGAAGAAAGTTCAAATTCTTCAACCTGATACAATCTAATTCCAACCTTTTTCCACCTTACCTTCCACTATTCCTTCTTTTTAAATTGAAGTAGAGTTGATTTACAATGTTGTGTTAGTTTCAGATGTACAGCAAAGTGAATCAGTTATACATATATATATATATATATATCCACTCTTTTTTTTCTTTAGATTCTTTTTCCCATATAGGCCATTACAGAGTACTGAGTAGAGTTCCCTGTGCTACACAGTAGGTTCTTATTAGTTATCTATTTTATATATAGTAGTATGTATATGTCATTCCCAATTTATGCCTCTCTCCCTTATCCCCTGATAACCATAAGTTTGTTTTCTACATCTGTGCCTCTACTTCTGTTTTGTAAATAAGTTCATTTGTACCTTTTAGATTCCACATATAAGCAATATCATATGATAATATTTTTCTTTCAGTGTCTGACTTACTTCACTCAGTATGTTCACTGCAGCACTACTTAAAATAGCCAAGACATGGAAGCAACCTAAATGTCCATCAGCAGAGGAATGGATAAAGAAGATGTGGTACATACCATATATACAATAGAATATTACTCAGCCATTAAAAAGAACAAAATAATGCCATTTCCACTATTCCCTTTTCTACAACTGATTCTGCACCCAAGCTTCAATACTATTAGCCATATATGCTCTACTGCTTTGCCCTAATTCCTCATCTGCTCATGTTCCATAATAGGAAAGTTGTTCTTCACTTTTACAAGACAAAATCCTACCTATCCCCAGCTGCAGTTCCTGAAAAACTTCTAAGCTTACCTGGATCTCTTTTAGAGAGTAGAAAGAATATACAGTTTGGATTCAGACAGTTCCAGGTTTAAGTACTATTTTCAAATATCATTTGGAAAGTTATTTAGCCTCTTTAAGCCCTGTCTCATCTATAAAATGGTGATAATTTACCTATACATCATAGGGTTGTTGTGAAATTGAAACCGAGTGGGGCCCTGTGGGGTGCCTGAGCAAGGAGGCCCTTTTGTCCCCTGTTTCTTGTAGGCAAGACTGCAGCTTCCATGACCTTCCCTGATTTCCAAAGGATGGATTCGAACAGTTGCTCACCAAGGGAGAAGCAGCCAAGAAACCACCTGAGGTAAGATTAAAGGGACCAAAGAAGCTCATCAAGATTAGGAGACTAACCACCTGAGACAAGATTAAGGGAGTCCAAGCCCTGTTCACACCCTAATCTTGTCAGAGACCCCACCCTTGAACCAATTATAAAACCCTTCATCAAATCCTCTGGGGCTGAGAGACAGTTTTTCAAGGCAGAAGCCCAGTGTGTCTCCCTTTGCCTGGCAATGCAGTAAAGCTATTCTTTTCTACTTCACCCAAAACTCTGTCTCCACAATTTGATTCGGCACCAGTGCACAGAGAGGTCAAGCTTTCAGTAACAAAATGAATTAATACAATAAAAATACTTAATCTAGTGTCTGGCAAACAGCAGACATTTTCCGTACATAGTCCATGTTGGGAATTAGGACTGTATATGCTCAAAATTAATTCCCCTTCTTCATTACCTCCTCTGAACCCCAACATTGCTCTGTATCTACTCTCTTACAGTTCTCCTCATTTCCTACTTTGTCTAATAGTTACTTATTTATACGAGTAGTCTATAAACTCTGAGAGCAGAAGCCATGTCTAACATATCTTAGAATTTTTCACGTCAAACACATCATGTACCCATAATGCACTCACAATATTTGTTAAATGAATTAAAAATACTGGAAAATAAAAGATACTACTTCATGATTAAAAGGGATAACAGCAATGCATCTGAAAGTTAATATAGAATACTTCCATCTCCTTCAACTAATGGAAAGTGAATATCAATAAGAACTGGAATGCCAACTTTTCATCAATGCAAAATTTATATGTACATTCTTGTACTTTACATAAATTATTGCCATATCAATTACAATATTTTTTAAAAGTAACTGCCTAGAAAGTGGCCACTATCTACATAACACAAATAATCCTTCCTTTTCAGGAAAATAATTGTTACTAGATTAAAAAGGAAGAAGAAGAAGAAAGAAGGAAGGAAAAAGAAAACCAACATTTTACCTGCATGATTTCTGAGGTTCCTTTAATACTCAATTAAATTTTCTGCAATATACAAGATGAACTGTAAGACTTTAATAAACATCCAAGTGACAAGCCAGAAAGAGTATACAACTTGGTTTTTCCAAATGAGTACTATACATTCTCATTATATCATAATCTAAGATTGGCACATATATTTTTTGCTGGTATCAATGAGTAGATGATTAAAGCATTTACCAGACACTTTTCCCTTTATACAAGATGACTGTCTAATTGCATTGGGTGTGGCAGCAGCACTTGGAGGTGGTGATAGAGTAAGAGAAATCACCATTTACTAAGGCCTTATTATGTGCCCAGTATTGTTTTAAGCCCCTTAACACTTTATCTCATTTGTTCCACACAACAGCCTTACAAAATAGGTATTGTATTTTTCATTTTAAATGTGAGGAAACTAAGACTTAGAGAGGTTAAGCCATTTGTGAAATGTTATACAACTAATATGTGATAAAGTAAGGTTTAGAACCTACTAAGTACGGCAACTTTACTGCCTCCCTTAAATCTGTGTCTTAATTTTCTTACCATCTAACATACAAAAAAGAAAAAAAAAACAACTAATAAACAAATACAAATATACTAAAGTAGAGAAAATTCTACTTTAACCAGAATTCCTTTTGGGGAAAGCACCATCTGTATTTATTGGTACTCTTTAATTGTTTGGAAGAAAACCCTTGATAAACTAGGGAAGAAGGTGAAATCCCTGACCCCTGCTAAGAGCTTGTAAATGTGGGAGAAATTGCCCTCCATGAGGTAATGGAAGAAATTTCTTTCTGTTACATAAAAAGGAAAGAAAAGGGAAGAAAGAAGAAGTTGAACACAACAGAGTGACACAAGATTACAGTTACAAGTAGATGGAATATAATCCCTCCTTTTGTAGCCCTTAAATCTTCAAGAAAATGTAAGTTCCATATCCAAGGTGCCACTGGGTGGGATAGAGCCTCTTAAATGAATACCACAGCACAGAACTAGAGGGAGGAGATAAGCAAGGGAAAGCAACAAACTGATGGAGAGGGCTTCAGGCTGTTAATAGCTATTGAATAGTTGAGATCCATGTTTTAGATGCGATTATGCTCTTTATTTAAATAGCAAAGGAAGAGCATATCATTTTCTCCTTTGAGAACCAAAACTGTCATTAAATAAGTAAGTGGGGAATTAGTCAATCATGCCCCCCTCCCCTTTTCTTCTTCCTTAAATTCTTACCTGTGATTTTCCCAAGGTTTTAAGAGAAAAAAGATGAAATCATTGGGACAAAACTTCTTACCTGCTACTTTGTTTCAAAACATTAGAAAACCATAGTAGTTTTCCTCAAAGATAAACTAAATCTTCATTTCAACAATTAGAAAACAAACGCTTACATTAACTAAATGCCAAAACTATAAAGAAGAATGGCAGTACAACCATTTATCATTGAGTTGATACCCATAATTGCTCAAATTGGGGGGAGGATAAAAAGGAAAGAAAGAAAAGCTAGGAAAACTCAATAGACCTAAAAACAGTATACTACAAATAGATTCTAAGGAACTAGACTTTCCATATTGTACATTCATCTTCTACCAGTCAGTATTCTAGGGCCTAACATATATTATCTCATTTTGTACTCAAGCATAAGATAGGAGCTACCTATCTTATTATCTCTATTTTATAAGGGAGGAAACAAAGACACTCAATGATTAAGTAGCTTGCCTAGGGTTATAAACCAAGCAAGGACACAGATATAAACCCAGGCAATATAACTCCAAAAACCCTTCTCACAACTTCTATACTATGCTGCATTTTATTAGCATTTACAAAGTGATTTATATGTCTTCAAAGATTTAAGATCACTATTATATTTATCATTTTCTGAAAATATATTATAACAGTTATGAAATTATGGTACAAAGTCACTAATATTTAGCTATTCAGACATATGGCTTTAAAAATGATAAATGCTAGAGCACAGGATAGGAAATAGTTAAACAACAGCTGTATAGTATGCTTAACTGCCTTGGGAATTAATGTCAATAGTGCAGACTAAGATTTTTAAGTAAGTGACATTAAATATGGGTGTTATATATACATATAATAGTTAAACTCTTAAAAGTAATGATCTAAAGGGTAAACTAAAGTTTATCTGACATTTAACGAATGAAAGTAAATAGCTGAAATACTTGCACACTCCACCTGTGATATTTCCTTGAACCATAGTAATAATTACTTAACCATATCTCTAAGGGGAGGGGAAAAAACCTCCCATTGTTCTAAACTTGGTAGCTTCTTAAAAATGAAATGGAATTACATTTCATTTTTAAGTGGAATTACAGTTAAATGGAATTACAGTTCTGGGATGCAAGCCAATTTATGATGAACACCTATGGCATAATTTAAGGTTGATGTAGTTTTACAAGGAAAAAGATGAACTAAATATTATACTCTTAAAAGGTGTTTTTAACCAAAAAAAACCCCACCTATCTTAAGAAATATTAATGAATAGGAAACTAATTTGCCAGTTTAATTTTAGACTGCACTTAACCTAAAAAGAAAAATAGTAAGATTTTAATAAAACTTGTTTGAGAGGAATCATTTCCTCAAAGTTAAGTAATAATAAATTCCTGATGTCATTGGGTGGCAAAGTATTCATAATAAAAGAAAGTACCTGCACACTTTTGGTAAGAAAACCTCATATTTCCCATGTGCAACTGGAACCAATATCATGCCAATTTGAAAGTATCTGTCTTTTATAAAGCTACAAAGCAGGATGCAGAAATGAAATATGTAGTTGAGTCCATAAAAAAAAAAAAAAACTCCCTATCATTATTCTCTATTTCGTATTCTCTAACAAATAAGCTATGGAAAATAAAAAGTGAATGGAAATTAATCTACTGATCATCAGGAAAGTAATATTAACATAATGATACTACTGAGAGGTTCCACTTGTTTTTAAAAAGTGAAGCTGTGATTTTTAAACACTAAAGCAAGCTTATACAGGTAGAAATACATCAAATGATTGAAAGATATTATTCCACATATAAACATGATGGGGACTGGGCCTAGTCACTCAGTGAAGATAATACTGTTCTCCACAAATTACAAAACAGAAGCAGAAAGGTAGAGGGCTAGTGGGGAATGTCAACCTTATTAAAATATTTTGTGCCACTGACTGTATATGTTATAAAAATGACACATTTGGATCCCAGATTACCAATAAGCATAACCAAATAGAATGATAAACCCAAAGGCAGTCTTTGAAAGAGCCCTTGCCCTCCTCAGATTGATCACTGGCTGCAGAATAATGGACAAGATACAGAAAAAAAGCCAAAAATAAGATTAAAAAAATAAAAAAGACTTTACCTTTCCAGACAGGAAGGCCAAGGGACTTATACAAAGCAAAACTAAAGACATATACTACAAGGGGGAAAAAAGCTTGATAATTAAATATAAAATGGATGAAAACTAATAACCTTATAATATGAAGTTTGGACTAAAGAAAAATTAGTAAAACTAAGAAGTTTGAACATGCTAGAAAAGGCAAATATTTAAGTACACACTATGCTGTGGACAAATAGCATGCTTAATTCCCAAAATCACTGAATGAAAAACTTAAATAGCTGACTGTGTATCTCAGGGAGTAGTACATTAATTACTTCACCACTACTTTAAAAAACTGACTTTGGGAGTGTTTAAAATCTTTTACCATGACAACTAAGCAATTCTTCTCAGACTCTAACAGCAACTCCACAGCTCTAATATATTTTTAATTATATATATGTAATAGCTGTATATTTGTATATAAATATATTTTTATATATATTGGGACTTTAAAGTAGGCAATAGTATTCACCACACTAAATCATGAATATTAAGGGTTTCAGCGTAGTAAATGAACAATTTAAGTCCAAGATAGATAGATACATAGATATATATCTCTACAGACAGACTTTTTATATTATTTTTATTTATTTATTTTTCACATCAAAGAAGACATACAAATGGCCAACAAACACATGAAAAGATGCTCAACATCACTAATCATCAGAGAAATGCAAATAAAACCACAATGAGGTATCACCTCACACAGGTCAGAATGGCCATCATCAAAAAATCTACAAACAATACATGCTGGAGAGGGTGTGGAGAAAAGGGAACCCTCCTGCACTGTTGGTGGGAATGTAAATTGATACAGCCACTATGGAGAACAGTATGGAGGTTCCTTAAAAAGCTAAAAACAGATTTTTTAAATAAAGAACACTAAGGCAAAAGTTGGAGAAATATCATGAATACAAAATTTTAAGGTACACCCAGTGCTGCAATAGGCTTTGTTATGACAGAAGTTTTTACAATCTACCTACTTTGGTCCAGCCCAGCAGCTGTGGCAAGTGGTGGTGGTGAATCAGAAGGAAGTGGCAGCTGCACATACTCTCCGGCAGCACAATAAATGCAGTCTCTGTCCCCCATTGACTTCTCTCTCAGGGCCTCCCTCGACACAGAAAGCAAAAAGAGTGAGCAATGAGAAAGAAAGCCTGAAGCAGCTGCCTTGATCATTCAGATGCTGGTTGTAGCTCTCACACACAGACTTGTGTCTGAGTATCACATTCCATAGGCCATGCAAAGCTCTGAAGGAGGCCCTCTCTCTATGGAAGTAACCAAAGAGTCATCTAGACACTTGAGCCAAAAACCTTGTCATTTTCCTAGACTATTCCTTATTCTCCACATGAAATCAGTTGCGAAGTCCTACCAGTTCTATCCCTTAAATCTCTTGAATTCCTTCTCTTAACTCCATCCTCGCTGTTCAGACCTCTATTTTGGGCTCTCTATTTTTTTATTTTAATCTACTCAAAATCGATACATCCTCTACACTGCTGCCTTCAGAAGTGTTTTTTTAAAATATAAATCTTAATATGTCGCCTATTAGATGTTCTTCAACAACTCCCTATTACTGAAATTATATGGTCTAGAGCCCAGCTACAGAGAAAACAGTGGTTTTTCAACCTTGCTGTAAGACACATAGAAATAAAAAGGGGAAACCGTGTATCATTCAAAATACTTAATATGGCAAATAAGACTCTTCGTGATCTGGATCCCAACTAGTCTCTTGTCAATCTCTGTTACAAACTGTGCTCTAGTCAGACTGAACTACTTGTATTTCTATCAAAGATACCATGCTCTTTCAACTCTCCTTCTCTAACAGAATGGTCTTGCATGCTACTTAGCAGACTTCAATTTATCCTTTAAATTCTACCATCTCTCTGAAGACTTTTTTGACCTTCTCCCATATAATGGTATGCTTGCTTATCTGACAATCTCCCTCTCTGGAGGTCAGCTCCTGAGAGAGGAACCATAGATGACTGGTGTTCATAATTTTAGCAACCAGCACAATTACACTTAATACACCTCAGAAGGAAGAAGAATCTTGGCACTTGGCACTGTCATGACTCTCCTGACTATACCTTTTAAATTCCCTTCAGTTTAAAAACTCATTCAGAAACATCTGTGCCCTCAAGGCACTGTGAGATAAGGTAGGGTCGAATGCAGTGAGGTAGAGAAACAAAAGCGAGTAACAGGTATTCTCAGACTTAGAAGAACTTACAATTTAGAGTGGAAAACAGACTCAAAAAGATAAAGAGGGAAAATAAATCTTTAGTAATAAGAATTTTGAAGGAGGACGTCTTCTTTAGCAAATAACCTGGGATTAACTGATGACAGTATTTGTAACACAGCCAAAACTAAACACTGCCTCAATTATCTCTAATTTTTGACCTGGAAAAGTAATTAAGGGAGCCAGTTTTGCTTTACCAAGGCATGCTATATTTTTCTGACCTCTGAATGAAAACATTTTGGGTTTGAAGACTGAAACAAAATTTAGACCTTTTGGTGTTAGAAGGTTAGGTGTTTGTTTGGGGTTGAAAGAGTTTCCTGTCAAAATGTTTCCTAGCTTAGGAATCAGGGACCCTCTTGGATCCTAAACATAATAAATATTTATTTCAAGATTTAATTATAAATTGACAGGAAAGATGTGAAAGGTTTCCTTATAGTGTTCACATTTAAAATTAAACATACCTCTAACTTAACACACACCTCTACACTCACTATTACTACTCCAGATAGGCTCAAAAGCTAAAAATGTACTTCAGGAAAAGATATATTCTCAGGTCAAGGAAAAGTTCAGGACTCAATAATCACACAGCTTTGCTTATAGTAAGAATTACTGAGGATGACAGGCAAAACATGTGGCTTTAATAGAATTCAACAGGGAAAGGATATTCTTTTCAACAAATGATACTGGAACAATTGGGTATCTATGTCCAAAAAGATGAACCTGGACGCATATCAAACACCATACACAAAAATTAACCCAACATAGATCCGAGGTCTAAATGTAAAAGGTAAAACTATAAAACTTTCAGAGAAACATAGGAGGAAATCTTCATGGCTTTCAATTAGGCAAAGGTGTCTTAGATATGATACCAAAAGAATAATCCACAAAAGAAAAAAACCGGTAAACTCAACTTTATCAAAATTCAATATGTTTATGCTACAAAAGAAAATGAAAATATAAACCATACTATGGTCGAAAATATTGACTAGTTAAATATCTACAGAAGAACTGGTTGGGAATTCCCTGGCAGTCTAGTGGTTAGGACTCATCGCTTTCACTGCAAAGGGTGCAGGTTTGATCCCTGGTTGGGGAACTAAGATCCAGCAAGCCGTGCAGCACGGCCAAAAATTTTAAAAAAATAAAAATAAAAAAGAACTGGTATCCAGAATATATAAGGAACTCATAACTTAATAAGATAAATGACCAATTTTTTTAAATAGGCAAAATATGTGAATATTTCAACAAAGAAGGTACTTGAATGGTTAATAACGATATAAAAAGATGCTCAACATCATTATTTATTAGGGAAATGCAAATTAAATCCACAATGGGATACCGTTTTCACCCACTAGAAAGGTTACAATCAAAATGACAGGTAATACTATCTCTGGACCATGCACACACCTGGGTAAAAGGGCAATAGTTTCTCCAAAATTTATTCTATTTTGGGGATTGGAAATGCTCTGCATCTTTTTAAAAGCTAAACAGAAGCCCACCCACTTCCTCCTAACTCCTACCCCTACCCTCCACACACATTAAAAAAAACTTTTTTGAGACAGATACTACTACTGTATAGCTCAGGAAACTCTACTCAGTATTCTGACCTATAGGTAATGACCTATATGGGGATAGAATCTAAAAAAGAGTGGATATATGTTTATGTATAACTGATTCACTTTGCTGGACACAACATTATAAATCAACTATACTCCAATAAAAATAAATAAAGACAGATATTAATAAATGATGCCAAGGATAAAAAAAATGGGAACCCTCATGCTACTGAAAATGCTAAATGGTATAGCCTCTTTGTAAATCAGTTCCTATACCTATTCCTAGACATACAGCCCAAAGAAATGAAAACATATATCCACACAAGGACTTACATGTGAATGTTTGTTTCAGAGCAGCATTATTCACAATGCCCAAAATGCGAAAACAATCTAAAAATCATCAACTAATGTATGGATAAGATAGATAATAGTTAGATAAAATATAGTATATCCATACAATGGAATATTATTTAGAAACAAAAAGAAATGAAAATATGCTACAATACTGATATATGCTACAATACGAACCTCAAAAACACGGAAGAAGCCAGACACAAAAGACCACATATTGTATGATTACACTTATATGAAACGTCTAGATAGGCAAATCTACAGAGACAAAAAGGAGATAAAAACTGTTGCCCAGGTCTGGGGAAGGAAAATGGGAATTAAATGTAAACTGGAATGACAGATCTTTTGGAGGTGACGGAAATGTTCTAAAGCTGGATTGTGGTCAGGCTCAGTACAAAATAAAAATGTTCAAAAAGCAAGATTTTTTCCCCCTTTCTTCTAGATCTGTCATGATACTTTTTATTTGCTATTTAACACTGTGCTTCCTTAGTCATGAGGATACTCGCTGGGTGAGTATAGACCTTCACGGGCATGCAAGGGCACATATATCCAATCCTGACCTTCCCTGGGTCCACAACCCTGCTGGGGTTGGTGGTGACAGCAGTAACTGAGCAGGGGCAGGGAATACATGACTGAAAACTTGTTGCAGAGAGACAGGTCTATGTGGCTCCAAGCCCCTAAAGTATGCCCTGCTGTCCCATCAGACTTTACTTACCAAACACAAATTCAAATATAAAATAATTAAGAATATCAAGATGCAGGGCACAGGGCCCTGTGAGACTGCACTGGTCATAGACACATGAAGCAGGAATCAATATGGTGATGACTGCACAACTTGGTGAATTTAGCAAAATTCACTGACTCATACACTGAAAATGGGTCAACTCTATGGTATATAAAATTATACCTTGATAAAGTGTTGTGGGTTTTTTAATGGCTTTAAGTCTTTGGTGGCAGCATGTTAAAATTTACCAAATGAGTAAAGCATCACAGACAGTGCATGTGTCTGTACTTTATGTCTAGGCCTAAGTGAGTGTCCCAGCCTGAGGGTCTTTCCCAGGGCCAGATAAACAAAGGATAAAGGAACTGTATCTCAAAAAGCCCCACATCAGGTCAGAAGATATGGTTCTCCTTTTGAATGTGTAAGTGGACAACTCTTTGTAGATAAAATAAGGGTGATTCCTGAAGTAATGAGTTCAACTCACAACTGGATAAGACCTTTTAAATGCTAGGAGTTTCTAACCAGAGAGTATGGCCAAATGCACAGTACTGTGACCACAGTCAAGACTGAATTTCCATCAAAAGATCTCCTCTTACACTGAGCAATTCTTAGTGCTAAACTGTTTCCAACTGAGCCTACTGTGACTCAATGAACCAGAGGCCTATATCTCTATGCTGGCTTGTTTGTGATAAGCATTCTTGAAAGACCTCACATTCTGCCAAAATGCATACTTAAAAATTATAGTTAAATACAGAAAGAAAGAGGGGAAAAAAGACTTTCAAATTTGTTGTTTTCAAAAAAAATGTTTTTTCTATTCTAGCTTCTTGGCATTACATAATTTTAGAATCAATTTGTCAATTTCTACAAAAAGAGACTGTTAGGATTTTTAATGGTTTAGTGTGTTCATATAGAAAAATAGGGGAGAACTGACATTTTAAAATATTGACCATTCAGATTGAAGTACATGATTACCTTTATGAAGATCCTTATTTTCTATACTTCCAGGAACAAGATATTTGTAAAAGCTATTTTAGCATCCTTGCCCACCAAGTCTTGTATGTTTCTATTGATTTGGGGGTTACTTCCCCCTGCTAATGTGTGTTATATTTCTGATTGTTCACCAGGATAATAATTATCTTTGGTTACCAGAAAAAAAATTATGCATAAAATAGCATTGAGGCAATCCTCACAAAACCTATACAAACTTCATAATCAGAGCACTAACAAAAACATTAACAATCCTCCCAAAAGTATTAGCATAGTTTATTTTAAAAGGTTATTACATTGCAAATAAATAGATTATACAGTAAATATAAATTTTATGATAAAGGAAGAAAAAAGTAAATGTAATTTGATGGGAAGGAGTTGTAAAGAAGGAGTAAGGTTGCCAAGTTATGAAAACAAGGGCAGAATGCACAAAAATTAGGAAGAATTCCAAAAACAGCACTTCCGAGAGAGAGTGCAAGGCAAAACTAAGCCAAAAGGAAGAACATGGCGAGAATGGACATCCTGTATGGTACTCTATTCATTCTCCTGTGGCTTACTGCATTAAGCTGTGTTGATGTATCTGTATATCTGAGTTCAGCTGCTATTACCCAGTTATGTTAACACATTTACCTGCTGGGAAAAATCATGTGCCAACCAAATGACTTTCACATTATAGAGATATCATTCCCCTATTTACCAGTCAAATGTGAACTAATTCATGTTACAGATACATGTTCTAGAAACAGACAATGTAACAGGACAGAACGTATTTGATTTACTTCCTGCTTCAATTTGTGTCCAAGTTGTCAACTCTTTCCCTCACCCTTTCTCTGGCTTGCTTTACCCAAGATTCCCAATGCTGGACACCTATAAGTATTCATATTTGTGGAACTCTCCTTCAGATTATTTTTCTCTGTATGGGTTTATTATTTTATCTTGAGAATCAGGAAGGCACAGGGGTGGGTGTTTATCAGGATGGTTTTAAAATACAACACAGAAACTAAATACATATTCCTATTTCTTAAATTTAAAAGGCAATACTTCATTATTTTCTCAAATCAAAAACAATGTCTCAATTTAATTTTTCTTACTATAGCTCTAGATAAAAATACTTCCCCACATTAATCTATACCACAGTTTTGCTATATTCAAGGCAAGCAGTACAATTTTTTTTTAAAGGCACTGAATTTGAATAGCTCTTTAATACTGGCACAAACTTAGTAATATAAATTTTTGTGCAAATTGTAACTATGTGTATGTGACATACCAATAAAATAACATGGCAAATATCGCCCCTAATTTTTTTAAAGCTATTATTACTCTCTAGAAATGTTACAAAGATTGAAATATGTGTTTTAATTTAGAAAAATCTATTGGTCAAACAAGTTTTCATCATTAAAAAGATGCAAACTATTGAATCAATGAAAAGTAAACACAGTTTCCTTAAGTAAGCTTTCTGTTTTACTTTTTAAATTTCTTCTGTTTCTTTTAAAGTGGTGATTGTTATATTTACAGTGTTCAAGTCCCAGATATCAAAAGTCATTTAGCCTCAAATGAGCCTTAGAATCACGTCTATCCTTCAATCCAGGGATTTTGCTAATGAAATAATTGGAAGATAGCACCAAAATTTAGCAACAATCTATTTATAAAAACAACAAATGAAAAATGACCTAAATGCTTATTAGAGAATTGGTTAAATAAATTATGATATGGAAAACATTAAATGATACTATAGATAAATATGAAAAGACAGTCAAAATAAAGTTAAAAGAGGTAACAAAATAATACGGCATAAGTGTTTTTATAAAATATGTATTATACATGAAAATAGGAAGAGCTCTAGAAGGTTATTTACCAAGGCTAAACCAGAGTTCTCAAAGTGTGATCCCCAATCAACAGCATCAGCATCACTTAGGAATTTATTAGAAATGAAAATTCTAGGGTTGTACTCCATTCCTACTGAACCGGAAACCTTGGAGGTAGGGCCCAACAATCTGTGTTTTAATAAACCCTCCAAGTGATTCTGATGTGTGCCAAAATTTAAGAACCATTACTCTAGATTCTTTATTGGGATCAAGATCCCTTTGAGACTCTGATGAAAATTATGAACTTTCTCCCAGGAAACTACCCATTTGGACAAATGCTCAATTTTACATATATTTCAAAGACAAACATAGGGCAGAGGGTACCTGCAGCAGTAATATACTATTCCCAAATGGGATATATCTATTGAGCCCTAGGACTCTTTACCTACAATAAATAATGCATACTTATTGCACGTAAGTTGCCAAAATTAAATTGAGAAAAATGAAAGAACCAGAAAACTGTAAACCAATCCCTCAAGTCTGGCACACCAGTATTTCTTCTGGTTTGTCTTCACTTACTCAGATTCCAATGCTGACACAAAATCTCCTGGGTTTAACTTTCCAAACTTCTGAACTTTATTGAGTTCATAGGCTGAACTTGTGGCCTTTGCAATGGAGAATTCTCACATGATCGCTATTCCATTTAACTATCAATCTGTACTTCATGGCCTTAAGAAAAAAAACTTTTTGGATAAGTTTATTTTTAATTTTTAAAAATTTTTGAACAATGTGAATGTTTTAGAAACATGGAGCATAGAACTCATATGTCCTATAATTTAAGCAGATCCCTTAGCTTATAGTAAGAACAAATATCAAACTACAAAGACTTCAAGTTATAGTTTCATAAGAAAACAAAGGCTAAAAATTAAAAGATTTAATTAGCCAATCGGTAATCATCCCCTAATTTTATTTTTCCAAATCAACTGCAGGTTTCTGTGGTAACATATACATCTCATATGATAATGAATTTTAGCCATATATAAACATAAATGTCATTCTAAGAAAAATATTTCAACTCTTTTAAAAATGCTATATGTACACCTGCTATTCTCCTATCAATTCTAGCAGGAAACAATTTTTCCTCTACATCATGAGCAATAGAAAAGTACTTATTAAAACATTAATCACAGTCCATTATATTCTGACTCACTGCCAAAAGTTCCCATTACATCACTGAAAATATCTATTAACCAAAACCTGCTTCTGACAAGTTACAGGAGTGTAGCATTCAGAATTTAGTAATGTAATAGTTTAAAAAGAACAGTTACACAATTGATTTTGCAATGGCAGCAAAAATAATTTTTTCTGACATTTATTATGAAAAGGTTGATTTAATTGGTGTTTCTACTGTAAAATTATTTTAAAATTATTTCGAATTTCACCTAGCATTATTAAACACATTTACTATGAAATTCTTAAATACAGACGACTGTTTAAAGAATTTCAAAATATGCTGAATACACCACTGTATGTAAAACTATACTGTCTTGTGTAAATATAGGCCTTGTTTAGAGCCATGTCTCACAGGAAATTGTAGCAAATGAAAACCATCCCCGTTTTTCCACTCCCACTCTTTAGGATTTATGTCTTTACATTTAAAACCAGTTATACAGAGAAACAAAAAAACATGGCAACAATACTTTCAAACCAGAATAATGACTACTATGGGCATTCTTATAATGTTAAAATAATTGAATATTATTAGAAGCAAAGCTTAGATATATTTTGATTCTGTACCGGCAGAACCAACTATCTAGTCTTCACTTGCTGGACATTTTTTTGAAGAGTGGTGACACTAGATTCTTCCAAAGCAGGAGAAAGGTGGTTGACATTTAGGAATAAAGTACTAAGAAAAAAGCATAGCGAATATCGGTAATTATTTCCTGAGAATAGAGACCATTTACAGCTTATTGTGATTTTGAATATTGACAAAAAATAACTACATAGTAGAAACAGGCAATTTTTTCTTCTATTTACTGTGTTTTCAAAGTTTTCCTATAATGAACATATCATCTTTATAATGGGGAAAACTCAAAGAATTTATTTTAATAGAAGGCCTCAAGACAGCCACATGTGACAACTGGGGGAGAAAAATCTTACTTGTCTTAATGCATTATACTGTATGTATTTTTTTTTTCAAATTTAGATGTTTATAATCTCTATTTCTAAAAATAGGAGTGAATGACAATTTCTAGTAGCTTGTATAAAATCTAATGTTTCTTAAGCATGATGCTTAATTTAGTTGGAAAATTCATGGTAGAGGGATTTAGAGAAATTAAAAACATGAATTATATCTTAGTTAATAAGGGGACAGAAAAAGAAAACAGACCTAGGTTACAATCATAGAACATTATAACTTTAAATTAGCAGGGTTCTTTAACCTAAGAGCCAACTTGTTTTACATTTGAAAGGTTAAGAGAGTCACCAAGCTACACATGTCTAATAATTTCCTAACAACTCAATCTCCAGATTACTTTTCCTTCTTTTTTTTTTTAACTTTAGTCTCTTCAAATGGAAATACAATTTCTACATAACCAAAGAAAATAAAGTTACCTCTACTTGAAAGTGGTTTTTAAGAGAATATGACTCTTTCAGGACACACCTCAAAATAGTTACCTGAATTCTAGCATGTGATCCTGAGTTCTTGCCAAGGAAATGAAGAATTAATGAGTGGTTGTACACTCTACAGTACCGTCAATTAAAGGGCCAGTCAACATACAATTACAAGAGAGGGCTTCCCTGGTGGCACAGTGGTTCAGAATCCACCTACCAATGCAGGGGACACGGATTCAAGCCCTGGACCAGGAAGATTTCACATGCCACAGAGCAACTAGGCCCGTGCGTCACAACTACTGAAGCCCGTGTACCACAGCTACTGAAGCCCGCCCGCCTAGAGCCCACGCTTGGCAACAAGAGAAGCCACTGCAACGAGAAGCCCGTGCACTGCAACAAAGAGTAGCCCCCACTCGCCACAACTAAAGAAAGACCTCGCGCAGAAACGAAGACCCAACGCAGCCAAAAATAAATAAATTTATAAAAAATAAATAAATAAAAGAGAGGCTTTTGCTGGTGTTTTTACAGACTCTCAGTTCATACATATTATCCCCAATGTGAATATAAATCTTGAGGTGATTAATTTTTGTTCTATGTCTTATTACTAAAATTATTATTTACAAAACTCAAAACTGCTTCTAAAAACACTTAACAATACCCATTAAGTCTTCTTTAGAACAACTACAAGCAAAAGATAAATGACAAGGGAATTAATTCCCTGGCGGTCCAGTGGTTAGAACTCTGTGCTCTCACTGCCAAGGGCCCGGCTTCAATCCCTGGTCGAGGAACTAAGATCCCGCAAGCCACGCAGCACAACCCCCCCCCAAAAAAACAGATACATGACAAATCACTACTAGTATACTCATCTTACTTCTTCCTCATCTATTTAAGCCTTTAACAAGCACTCCTTGATTACTACTTCTGTTAGTAGTAATCAATACACTAGTCAATACAACATTGACTAGTGAGTGATTCTCAATGGTATGATGTATATGTTACATATTTTTATATTTGTCTATAAATTTGGACAGAAAACAAACTACAAGGGTATGACTATTCTTAATAGGCCTTTAAAAATCATTACACTTAATAAAAAATAGAGATTATAGAAAGATAAACAGTACTTAAAAACTTAATTTTGAAAAAAATTAAATTCATATAGAACATGCAAGACAATTAAATGACCCAGACTACATAATTTGACATTGTTTTTATATTAAAGTACTTTGGACAAAAATGCAATTTGATCATCATAATGAAAAAACAAACAAAATCAATCAACAAAGTTAAGGCTGAACTTAAACTTCAAAATGAGTTTAAGTTCAATATTTACAGAGTTCACTACATATCAGCAATATTCCCAGTAACAAATGTTAACTCCAATGGTAGCATTTGTCACTCAGATAGCTAATGTTTATATAGCACTTATCATGTGTCAGATATTATTCCAAGGGTTTATCATTAACTCACTTAATCCTCACAACTCTATGAAATAGGCACATCTTGAAAATGAGGAAATCAAGACACACAGAGATTAGTAAAGTGTCCAGGGAATTAAAATTAGTCAATGAAAAGCCCAGTATTCAAACCCAGGCAGTCTAGTTCCAGAGTATGTTCTCTTCTTACACTAAAAGGTTAATTTGATAATAAAGCTTAAATACTTTGGTTTTATTGCATCTTATGTTTGATAAATTAAGAGAGGAATAGGTGACATTATTCCTACTGGTAATTTATCATCTTGATTCTATTCATTAATCACACTGATTTTTCATCAGGTGGGGGCAGTATGTAATTTCAACTACTACATGGCATTCCTTTTGTCTATGTTAACTAGCCCCCAGTGCTGACCAATCAAAATGAGACTCATTCAACAAGTGTCCACCTCCATTAATTCTTCCTTTGCCCCTAAATCTAGATGTGACCTCTCCCTCTCCCTTGGTACATAAAACCTTCTTCACTACTAAACAACAATAACAGTTAATATTTATTGAATGTTTCCTAAGTATTAAAAGCTTAAATATCAATACTATAAACTAAGTTATATAATCAAAACAATCCTGAGAGATAGATTCTATTACCATCAGCCTTTTACAAATAAGAAAAGTAAGGTTGAGAGAGGTCAAGTTCTCATAGCTAAGGAACAGAGCTTGGGTTTGAAGCCAGGTATGTTTAACACTAAAATCTATGTTGCTTAAGCCAGGCACAGTGACACTACGGCAGTATATATCTTTTTTTTTTTTTTTTTTTTGCGGTATGCGGGCCTCTCACTGTTGTGGCCTCTCCCGTTGCGGAGCACAGGCTCCGGACGCGCAGGCTCAGCAGCCATGGCTCATGGGCCCAGCCGCTCTGCGGCATGTGGGATCTTCCCGGAATGGGGCACGAACCCGTGTCCCCTGCAACGGCAGGCAGACTCTCAACCACTGCGCCACCAGGGAAGCCCGGCCATATATATCTTACATTGCTTTGTATCCTATTTATTTACATATGATGCCCAAAATGATGGCTTATATACTTTTAATTCCTAAAAATAAATTTGGCTTAATGAGCATCTGATGAATAAACGGATGATAAACAGATGATTACTACTGTACAAAAGCTACATATCTAATGAAAAAAATATGTAACAGATTAGCAATTCTCAAACTTTTTGGCCTTAAGACCTCTTTACACTCTTAAAAATTACTGAGGACACCCAAAGAGATTTCGTTTAGATGGGTTATATTTACCTGTATTTTCCATATTAAAAATTAAAACTAAGAAATTGGAAAATATTTATTCATTTAAAAATAATAATTAAAGCCCATTACATGTTAACATAAGTAACATACCATGTTGACACTAGTCAAAAGGAAGATAGAATGACTATTTTAGTATCAAACTAATTAGATTTCATAGCAAAGAATATTATCAGGAATAAAGAGGAACACTTCATAATGATAAAGAGGTCAATAAATTAACAGGTTATAACAACAACTCTAAATGTTTAGTTCCTAATAAAACATCATTTGCAGAAGACATGATTATTTACATTTTAAAAAATCCAATGGACTACAAAAAAACTACTAGAACTAATAAATGAGTTTTGCAAGGTTGCAGGCTACAGAATCAATATACAAATATGTCCTCATTCCAGAAATAAGCAATCATAAATTGAAAAAAATTTTAAATACCATTTACAATAACAAAGTATAAAATACTTAGGAATAAATCTGACAAAATATATCCAAGATCTGTACACCAAAACTGTACATTATTGAGAGAAATTAAAGACCAAAATAAATGGAAAAATAAACCTTGCTCGTGAATCAAAAGATTCTATTTTTAAGACAGAGACAATTCACTCCAAAGTCATCTATTGATTTAGTACAATCCCAATCAAAATTTTGGCAGATCTTATGAGTAATGATACCCATGTAGCACAAGGACACTTACAGCACAGATATTGGTTTCTAATACTATTCTCCAATAAAAGAAACCAGGGCTTCTTAGAAAAATGGCTGCTTCTAGAACTGGGTCAAGAAATACATATACCATGAGCCTGGAGCATCTTGCAATGCTGAAAGTAAAGACGTACTTTAAAAAAGATGCAATGGGGCTTCCCTGGTGGCGCAGTGGTTGAGAGTCCGCCTGCCGATGCAAGGGGACACGGGTTCGTGCCGCGGTCCGGGAAGATCCCACATGCTGCGGAGCGGCCGGAGCCTGTGCTCCGCAACGGGAGAGGCCACAACAGTGAGAGGCCCGCGTACCGCAAAAAAAAAAAAAAAAAAAAAAAAGATGCAATGATGGGAAAAAGGCAAATAGGCACCAGAGCCAACTAAAAACATCTCAAATGGCCAAAACTGGATTATAACCCAAAGTGTAAAATAAATATTCATGAGTCCTTAGTGATAGGAAAAAAAATGATTGAATAAGTAAATAGATGGGGCAGAAGAGAAAAATCTCCAGTGCAGAAGAATTCCAAATAATTTATGTAGACACTACATCCTCAAGGAAAGTGAGCATAAATCCCCACTCCTTAAGTGTAGTCTGTGCATAGGGACTTTCTTCCGAAGAGTGTAATAAAGATAGGGGGAATAAGAGTACTTTACAGTGGAGAAATCTGACAAACAATACCTTAGCCAGGTGATCAAGGTTAACATCAACAGTGATAAGACATGTTGATAGCATGTACCCTTGAAATGAAGTGATGAAAATGGTACCTTATCTCCGTGGTCTTCCTCAAAAGAATATAAAACCCCAGTCTGATCATGAGAAAAACACTGGACAAATTTCAATAGAAGGATATTCTACAAAATATATGGCCACCACTCAAAACTGTCAAGGTCATCAAAATCAAGGAAAGTCTGGGAAATTGTCACAGCCAAGAGGAGCCTAAGGAGACATGCCTACTTAATGTAATGTGGTACCCTGGATGAGATCCCAGAATATAGACGGGACATTAGATAAAAACTAAGGAAACTGGAATGAAGATGGACTTTAGTTAATTAAAACATATCAGTATCAGTTCATTAATTATAACAAATATACTAATGTTAGGTGGTAGGTAACAGTAGGAGAAATCACGTGGGGGTATATATAAACTCTCTATACTCTCTTTGCAATTTTTCTATAAATCCAAAGATGTTCTAAAATTAATTTTTTTTTAATTCCAGCAGGAGTTTTTACAGAAATGGACAAATTGATCCTAAAACTTACATGGAAATGCAAAGAACCTAGAACAGCCAAACAGCTTTCTAAAAAAAAAGAATAAATCAGAGGGCTGATATTCAGACTTTTTTATAAAGCTATGGTAATCAAGACAATATAGTTTTGGTATCAAGATCAACAAATTATTGAAAGAGAAAAGAGGTGAGAAAGAGATCCACACATATATGGACAACTAATTTTTGACAAAGGTGAAAAGGCAATTTACTGGAGAAATAATAGCCTTTCAACATATAGTGTGGAAACAACTCAATATGCATATGCTAAAAAAAAACCACTACTTCAAATCATACCTCTTACAATATACAGAAATGAACTATAAATCACAGGCCTAAGTGATGCTAACCCCCAAAATATAAAATTTCTAGAAGAAAACACAGAAGAAATTATTTTGACCTTGAATTAGGCAAAAATTTCCTAGATATAACACCAAAAGCATGATCCATAAAAAGACAAAAACTCTAATTCGAAAAGATACATGCACCCCAATGTTCACAGCAGCACTATTCACAATAGCCAAGACATGGAAGCAACCTAAATGGCCATCAACAGAGGGATGGATAAAGAAGATGTGGTATATATGCAATGGAATATTAACCATCTACTAAAATAAAAATGAAATATTGCCATTTGCAGCAACATGGATGGACCTAGAGATTATCACACTAAGTGAAGTAAGTCAGACAGAGAAAGACAAATACTCTATGATATCACTTATACAAAGAATCTAAAAACTAATACAAATGAACTTATTTACAAAACAGAAACAGACTCACAGACATAGAGAGCAAACCTATGGTTACCAAAGGAAAAAGGGGAAAGGGAGGGACAAATTAGAGATATGGGATTAACATATACACACCACTATATACAAAATAAACAACAAGGATTTACTGTACAGCACAAGGAACTATATTCAATATCTTGTAATAACCTGTAATGAAAAAGAATCTGAAAATATTTATATATATAAAGTGAATCACCTTGCTGTACACCTGAAACTAACACAATAATGTAAATCAACTATAGTTCAATTTTTTTAATTAATTTTTAAAAAGCATGATCCATAAAAGAAAAAATATATAAATTGGACTTATCAAAATTAAAACATCTACCCTCCTAAAGACACTGTAAAGAGATGGAAAGACAAACCACAGACTGAGAGAATATATTTGCAAACTACATATCTGATAAACAGAATATATAAAAACTGGATATCAAAATATACAAAAAGCTCTCAAAACCCAACAAGAAAACAGACCTAATAAAGAAATGGGCAAAAGATTTCGACAGACACTTCACAAAGAAGATATATGGATGGCAAGTAAACACATGAAAAGATTCTCGGGATTTCCCTGGTGGTGCAGTGGTTAAGAATCCGCCTGCCCATGCAGGGGACACGAGTTCAATCCCTGGTCCGGGAAGATCCCACATGCCACAGAGCAACTAAGCCCAAGTGCCACAACTACCGAGCCTGCGCTCTAGAGCCCGCGAGCAACAACTACTGAGCCTGCGTACCACAACTACTGAAGCCCGCATGCCTAGAGCCCATGCTCCACAACGAGAGAAGCCACCGCAATGAGAAACCCGTGCACTGCAATGAAGAGTAGCCCCCGCTCGCCGCCAACTAGAGAAAGCCCGTGCACAGCAACAAAGACCTGCCACAGACAAAAATAAATAAATAAATTTATTTAAAAAAAAAAAAAGATTCTCAGCATCACTAATCATTAGGGGGAAATGAAAATTAAAACAATGATATCCTACTACACATCTACTAGAATGACTAAAATTTTAAAGACTGATGATACCAGTTACTGGTGAGGATGAAAGGCAACTCGAACTCTTACACACTGGTGGTAGAAATGTAAAATGGTATAAGCTTTTCGGAAGACAATTTGTCCGTTTCCTCAAAACTTATGCATACATCTACATATGATACAACCATTCCACTCCTAGGTATTTACCCAAGAATAAAAGGTTGTGCATGAATCTTCATATCAGCTTTGTTTTATTAGCCCAAAACCAGAAAAAAAAAAAACTGGAAACAACTCAAATATCCAACAAGAAAATAAATGGAAAGGAAATTGTGGGATATACATACAATGGAAAAGTACTCAGCAATAAAAAGGAATGAACCATTGATACACACTACAACAAAGATGAATCTCAAAACAATTATTCTGTGTGAAAGAAGCCAGACAAAAAAAGAACACATCTTGTTCGATTCAATTTATATAAAACTCTGAAAAATGCAAAATGATCTACAGTTACATAAAGCACATGAGTGGTTCCTTGGTTGGGAGATGACAAGTGTGAAGGTGAAACTACAAAGAGACACTAGCAAACTTTTGGATATGAAGGATATGTTCATTATCTTGATTATGGAAAGGATTTCATAACTACATACATATGTCAAAGCTCATCAAACCATGCATTTTAAATACATACTGTTTACTGCATGTCAATTATACCTCAGTAATGCTGCTTAAAAATAGAATAAATAAATTCTAAATTGCCATAATAAAATGCCATACAGATCCATTAGACAATCTTAGTGACCTTATTTTTACTAAAGCTTGAAACATACTACTGTTTTAGCATCCTAGAAATTATTTCAATTATTCCCCATAATGATAAAAAAAAAGCTAAAGTAATAAGAAACAAAAGGATGATGGAATCACCTGAAGAATGATGCAATAGTTAAATAAATAACAACTACTATATCAACCTTCAGTTTTTTTACTGCAGTGCCCAAATTACTACATCTTTTTTTGTATCATCTCTTAAGAGGATATGACAATATCCTAGATGAATTTTCTCAAACTCAAAAAATCAGTGAGTTACTGGTATATTCTTAAATATACAATTTAATGATTTTTAGTAAATTTACAAAGCAACCATCAAAACAATCCAATTTTAGGACATTTTCATCAACCCAAAACAGATCCCTGATTCCCAATTACAGTCACTCAAGTGTATATTTTTAAGGACTAAAAGGAAATATTACCTTCTCATCCAGTCAGTCATCAGAGAATGGATTTCATTCCACAATAATATGGGACAAGAACTTTGACTATCCATTTTGCTAAAAGAATGTGTGTTAATTTTTTCTTACTTTTTATGATGTTTGTGTACCATCACTTTTACACAACTTGCTACAGTTAAGTAAATAAATACTATAGGCGGGTACATATACAAAGGTATTGTGAAGAAAGGAGATGATGTAGAAATGATTAATTAACTGGATTGGTCATTCTAATTGGTGTTTATAAATCCAAAAATGAGAACCTTTTATAATTATAGGGTAAAAGAGATAGTGGTCCTCTCTTCAATCAAATTACAAGGCATCAAAGTTTTCAAAAGTATTTAATTTTGACAAAGCAAATGCAAAAAAATAAGATAATAAGCTTGGACTTATTACTGATGCATTTGCTTTTTGTTTTTTTTGTTTTTTTTTTTTTGCAGTACACAGGCCTCTCACTGTTGTGGCCTCTCCCGTTGCGGAGCACAGGCTCCGGACGTGCAGGCTCAGTGGCTATGGCTCACGGGCCTAGCCGCTCCGCGGCATGTGGGATCTTCCCAGACCGGGGCACGAACCTGTGTCCCCTGCATCGGCAGGCGGACTCTCAATCACTGCACCACCAGGGAAGCCCCTGCATTTGCATTTTGATGATACAAATGCAAGCAGAACCAGTGATAAGGCAGAACCCTACTAAAGATGTATTTGAAATCTGAACTCAGTATTTACGAGATAGATACGTTCCATGTTCATGCACGACCATTGATCAGTGGTTAGCTGCACTCAAAGGATGTCATCAATTTTGGGTATATATATCTTCTAAACCAAGAACATATGGAATAAAAATTTGATTGTGCTATGTCTAAATCTCTACTAAATTTTCTAATAAAATTTTTTTCCACTATTCATTTATTCTTATATCTGCAAAATTATTCATAAAATAACTTAAAATTACAAAAAAACTTAAAAGGCTCCATTAGACCTGGATGATAAAAGGGGATGACTATTTTTCCTGATTAAAAAAAGGGTTAGAAACAAATGAAATTCCACAAAGCATTATGCTAGAAGAAAATCAGAGGCCATGCCCACCTATGCCCATACATAATTTCCCTTAGCCTCAAAAGTACTGTTTCCTAGATTTTAGAAATTATTTGAGTAGTGACTTCTACTACTATGTACTTTGTGTTTAAAGCAACATTTCTCAAACTTTTCTTACCATAATTAGTAAATATTCTTTACATGAAAAACCACTACAAATGTGTATACATATGCACATATAACTGAACAATACTTACATTTCTTTTTGTTTCACAAAACAATACTTACATTTACTGTGTACAGTGCCCTTGTCTAGTTTATTTTGTTTTACTCCATTTTGCAAGATATTGGACAAAATCCACAATCTGAAAACACTAATAATATAGCCTTTCAATATATCATTTTTAAACTTTAAGTTGAGAGTTAAGATGGTACTGGATAAATTATCTGTAACAAGTAAATAAAACCCACCAAGACCAGTAGGCAAGCTCAACAAACAGATGAAGTAGTAGAGCCACCATGAGGTTACACACATTAACTTCAAGCAAATGAAAGGATAAAGGAAACAACTAACTCAGAAAGAACGGCAGCTTCATGGGAAAGTTACCACAGAGTTCCAAGAAATACCCTCCTGCTGCTGACTTTTTCTGGGAAACCAGAGCTGTCCAAATGTCTTACAACTGGAACGACTACTGTCTCACTAGCAAGTTCAAGCTATTGAATCTTTCTTCCTCTTCTTCTCTGGGATGAAGAGGTGAAAACAGTAGAATGAAGTAAACATTACTGTTTCTGCTTCCCTTACTTTCAATTCTTTCTAAATTAAGTTTGAGGTAAAACTCAAAGCAAGAGACCTAAAGGTTGAATGAATTTTCTCTAAATCTAAAAACAGTTAATCACTCCTTGGAAGAATATTTTTACAAGATTTAGAAAGTGGCAATCCCTCAAATCCTGATGTTACTCATCATAAACTATCAAAGCAGATACACTGCATGCTTATAACACAAGGCAAACAAGAGGACAGGAGAGACTAAGCTAGTAACAAAAATATGAAGTGCCATCTACACTGGGTAAGGAGGTTAAAAGAAAGCAGAAGGTGACGAATGGTGGGATTCTATTTTGTTTTCATATTCATTAGGCCCAGAAAGGGTAAGATAATTTGGGGGCTTGATGGGATAGATAAGATGCTGACTTAAATGAAAATATAAAATTTTTGAAGACCCCCACCCAAAAAGGGCAAAGCAATCATAATCAGAAATCTAAAGAAACATAATCATTGTACAATCATGACCCAACTGAAAATAATATTTACGTATTTACCATGGAAATAGTGAATACTGATTTAATTTTAAAACTGTGATATAACTGTATTGGGAAATAATAGGAGAAGTGAAATAAGAATAGAGAAGGAGTTTTAGAGGGCTAAATCTTCATCTCTCAATTAGGATGTCAAGAGGCAGGTCTAAAACTGGAAATCAAGAAACTACAGTATAACTGTATGATTTAGAAATATACAGATAAATAGGACAACAAAAATTAAGATGTAGAAGCTGGGCAGAGTCAAAACTGGTCATCTGATCCACATTTTACCATCTTATTGAGAATTTTCCTTTCAGAAACATTGATCCCTTCAAATATTTTTCATAAACTAAAAAATGATTAACTATCCCTTCTGAACATAAGTAGGACATATTTAGTCAAAAACGTTACTGGTACTATCTTGGAACCAGAGGGGAGTGACTATTAGAAATTGGAGTAAGCACCAAAGAAGAAGAGTGAGAAATGGTGAAAGAAACTGAATCCTGGTCAGATCACTGGGGCCCTGCATCAAGTCTCACTTGAAGCTATTCCTTCCCTTTCCCTATTGGCCAATAAAGTTCACTTATTATTTAAGGCAAAAAAAAAAAGATTAACCAACCATGTTCATTCTGCTTTCCCAAAGCATAGCCAGTTGTTTTCCAGACCCAACAATCACAATTCTTTTAACCAAAGGAGGATCTAATTCCTGACCCGTGCTTATTTCTATTGCTCTTATTTTTTTCAAATCTAAGTCTGTACATTCTTCTGAAATCAGTATGACCAAATATGATGGAGAATTTATTTTTATGACTAAATTGACAAGACTTGGTATTACAGAAACATGACACAGGATCCCATCCTCAGGGCCAACTCTTATCAGGCAACTGTACACCTAGCATATTGGACAGCCAGAGCAGATCATTTCTCATCATACCTGCTCCTTTATACAACAAAATTATTTTCTGTAATAATCATGAAATGAAAAATAATAATGCAGAAAAGATAAAAATTTTTTCTTCTATTGGATTTTGTACACATTATGCCACTAAAAATTTTTAAATAAAAATAAAATTCACACAACAAAAGAGGAAAAAGTAACAGACAAAAATACCCATTCATTGGGCTTCCCTGGTGGCGCAGTGGTTGAGAGTCCGCCTGCCGATGCAGGGGACCCGGGTTACTGCCCCAGTCTGGGAAGATCCCACATGCCGCGGAGCGGCTAGGCCCGTGAGCCATGGCCGCTGAGCCTGCACGTCCGGAGCCTGTGCTCCGCAACGGGAGAGGCCGCAACAGTGAGAGGCCTGCGTACCGCAAAAAAAAAAAAAAAAAAAAAAAAACCCATTAATTATACTAATTTAATTTTTGAAAACAGGAAAATATTTGTAAGTACATAAAAGATTGTCACATCATAGTTTCTGTTTTGAGTTTTACTTATGCAAATTTGTCAGTGAATTCATTAAAGTTGATCTTCCTCGTATATTCATGTTCAATAGGGAATAAAGCCAGATATTTCCATTTATCTTTGCTCATAATAAATTGAAGAATACTTTTTGTTAATTTTGAGTTTTTTTCTTTAAGCAACAGGTATCCAAATAGCTAGAAAATATCTTAATGATAATAAGTTTGATAGTCTTTTAAAATAGCCATTTCACAATAAATTCCAGAAATTGCAATAATGTTCATGTCTTTGCTTCTTTAGGACTTTTTTCTAGCAACTTTCAGGTGTCCCATAGTCGAAAAGCTTTAAACAAAAATAAATACTCCAAGAACTTAAGTTCTATTTCTTCATCTCTACAATCACTAGACTATCAGTTAACTCCAAATCTACCACTTAAACTCAGAAATATTTAATACCATGGGGGAACTGGAAAGAGAAATTTTGCCAGAAAGGAGTCAGAAGGATTCTAAAATCTGACAAACTTACTCTTGAGTGAGGCTAAATGTAGGTGGGTTCGTTAGCAGTGGCGGGGGGTGGTGATGTTCTGGGGCTGACTATAAAACTGGGAGTTCTCTGATTACACCTCTGTATACAACACAATATTATTCAGGAACAAAGAATAAAGATGTGCTCATTGGAAGCTTACTTATATACTATGAAATCAAAAGTAATAACAGCAATTGTTTAGAACTTGGACGAAAAGAAGATGTTTTCAGGAAGGAGTATTTGAAAACCAACATTGTTTAGAACTGCTAGTACGTGCTGATTAAAAAAAAAACAAACAAACCAGACTGACTTTTTATTGGTTTTATTATTTTTTTTAAATTCTCTACAGATAATGCAACCCTTATTGCCTGCATCTGGCTGGGATGGACCACTCCTACCACCCCACCCTTGCTACACCTCTGCTATCAGGGCACCAACTCAAAACTTACATAAGCTCCAACCCAAAAGCTTGTGAGTCACAATGCCCAACTCAGTCCTATTTTCCTCATGGGGGAAAAAAATGGAGGCTGAAAACTTGGCTCATACTTAGAGCAGAATAATTTTTTTAAGTTACAGGATTTTAAAAATATACAAATTTTAAAATGCACACATGAACTCAAAATTAGGTAAACAAAAGCTTTTCAACCAACTGCCCCTTGAAACAGTGAAATGGGCTTATTTCTATAGGATTTACCAATGACCTTTTTTTAAAATTAATTTTTATTGGAGTATAGTTGTTTTACAATGTTGTGTTAGTTTCTGCTGTACAGCAAAGTGAATCAGCTATATGTATACATATATCCCCACTTTTTTGGATTTCCTTCCCATTTAGGTCACCAAAGAGCACTGAGTAGAGTTCCCTGTGCTATACAACAGGTTCTCATTAGTTGTCTATTTTATATATAGTAGTGTATATATGTCAATCCCAATCTCCCAATTCATCTCACCCCCTCTTCCCCCTCCCACGGTATCCATATGTCCATTCTCTACGTCTGTGTCTCTATTTCTTAGAGCAGAATAACTTTGTTTTCATTTTTTTGAGAATAAAATAAGCAAAGTTGATATATAAACTCATTGCCTTTAAACATACTATCTGAAATTAAAACAATCTAAAAGTGTAATAAAAATAAAGCTCATTCAGGGGCTTCCCTGGTGGCGCAGTGGTTGAGAGTCCGCCTGCCGATGCAGGGGACGTGGGTTCGTGCCCCGGTCCGGGAAGATCCCACATGCCGCGGAGCAGCTGGGCCCGTGAGCCATGGCAGCTGAGCCTGCGCGTCCGGAGCCTGTGCTCCGCAACGGGAGAGGCCACAACAGTGAGAGGCCCGCGTACAGCAAAAAAAATAAAATAAAATAAAATAAAGAAAAAATAAAGCTCATTCAGATTTTGAAAGCTCTGTAAATGGAATGGCCTTGGCCATAAGGTACCGCAGAGAAAAAGTATCCTAAGAGACTAAAAATCTAGTCTTAGCTTTGCACTACCCAGAGATGTGACTCTGAGTACAGAAGCATTTCCTTCTTTGGCCTCTACAGTAGTGAACTCATGACAGCTCACTCTCCCATAAAAGAGAAGAGCTGCTAAGGATTTTTCCCAGTTCTTGCAGCCTCTTTAGAAACATATATTTTTTTTAATATTTGATAAATAACTGAACTTAAAGCAACTCACACAACTGTCTTGCCCCAGAGAACGCTTCCCCCTAGTCTCCCTTATCACATTTAAATGGCAATTTTGTACCTCAGATATAACCCTGGGAGCAACTTTTTAGTAACCCTGCACACGACATCCAATCCATCAAATATTCTCTATTTTATGCTATCAAAATTATATTCATATTTTGACCACTTTCTCAGCAACTACACTGTTACCATCTTAGTATAAGCCACTACCATCTTAACTAAGACAGTTGCAAGTTTTCTTGTTTTCTCTCCACCATCCATTCTCCTATAACAGACCTTTCTAAATGTAAGTCACATGACACACCTTTGTTCAAAATTCTATGACATCTTCTTCACAGTAAAATCCCAAGTCTTGACCATCATCTAAAAAAAAAACCTTACATGGTCTAACTGGGCCCAGCCTGCCTTCTTATATAAAAACCTGCTACCACTCTGATCTCATCTCCTGCTATTCCCCAATTCACGCTACTCCAGGCACTGGACTCCTTTCTCATCCTCATACACATGCCCATCTCAGGGCCACTGTACTTAAGAGTTCCTCTGCCTATCCCCATTATATCACATGATTAGCTTCTCTGCTTAATTCATGTCTGTTCAAATATCATCCTACAAAAGATTCCACCCCAACCTATGTAAAAATAGCGCTCTACACCAATCACTACATATCCCTTTATCCTGCGGTATTTGTCTTTTGAAGACAAATAACCGCAGGATAAAGTATTTTGATACTGCCATCTAACAAATTCATCAGTGTATTTATATTGTTCATTTCACCCCAATATAATGTAAGCTTCATGACAGTGGGTGCTTTCTCTGTTTTGCTCACTGTTGTTTTTTTAGTACCTAGAAGAGTAACTGACACACAGGAGGTGCTTCATAATCGAATGAGTGCTAATCAAATGAATAACAAAAGTAAAAAAAAACCTGCTGAATAATCAATTATTTTCTCAATTAACATGAGCTAAATACTATGAGGTTTCGTTTCCCAACAGAAACAATTACATATAGATATACAGAGTCAATTGAATTTTATAGCGATTTGGGAGGAACTGAGCAAATTCCAATAATAAACGGAACTTCCTTTTTTAGGGTCCTGCAGAAATCTGAATTAAAACTATATTTCATTGTCATAATTTATAGTTATAATTTTATTACTAAACTAAATAATTTAGTTTATTTAGTGCTGATTTTCTGAGATTAATTTTGGAGTATACATATTTTTTAATTAATACTATGATTGAATACTTTTAAAGTCCTTACTACAAACGACTATTCTGGAATCAACTGCATAATTACATTTCCTCAGTGACCCTGTAATCTCGTGAGCATTTACTCTAGACTAAACAGCCTCGTTCAGCTGCCCTCTGTCTGACGGTCGATGAAAGAAGCTTGTTTGACAACTGCTTCAAGCAGAAACATATTTTTTTCCATGACTGTAAAAAAAGATTTAAAACTTACCAGACTAGTGCCAGACTAGAAGATTAAGCAAAAGATTCATGATAGATGTGAGTTGATTTCTTTCTAATTCAAATGCCAGCAAAAACAGATACTAAAGACATTTTGCTGTCATAGCTATAAAAAAAGTTAATTTAGTAATACTTTCATAATTACAACAAAGTATATATCATATATTATATACACATACATATTGCAATTTTTGTGAGTTTTATACTTCTCCGTATTCTTTGATTTTCTGGTGTCCAGGAATTTTTCCAAAACTAATGTATAAACTTAAGTGTACAGGATTCAAAACAAACATAAAACAAAACAAACACCTTTTCTCCATTCTTAGACAATCCATGTATAATAAGTCAATAGGTAAAGACTTTGACCAAAAAATAGAAATTCTACAACATGATTTTAAAAAAATACTTCAACATAAAAGAAAAATCACTTAATCAACCAACATGATACTTAATGATGAAACACTTGAAGGATTCAACAACAACAAAAAACTGAGACACAAGAAACTGCAATTATCAAAACTGTATAACACCAAGTTAAGAAGTTCTAGCCAAATGCAATAAAATATGAAACTGAAATCAGAGACAGAGCATTTAAAAGTAAAAAATTGTTTTTTCAGGTGACTGGCTTCCAGATAAAATCCCAGATAGTCACCTTAAAAAACAAAATTATCAGTAAAACAGCTATATACAAAATGAAAATATATTTAACCAAGAACCAGTAAGAAAGCATAATGAAAACAATTTTATAACAGCATCATAAGTAAGATGTAACAAAAATTAATTTCCAAGAAATGTGTCAGATATATGAAAACTTAATAAATTTTAAAAGTCCACTCTTTCCGTATCAGTTTATAAGTTTAAAGCAATTCCAAATAAAATACCCAAAAAAGGGGTGTTTGGTTGTATCTAGTGGGTAATAGGGATGGCCGTGCCTTAGTTGTTAAGGTGTTTTGGTTCGCTTTGTTTGATTACTTGTTTCATAATATTCTATAATGAAAATTTTCAAACATACAGAAAACTTGAAAGAAGTGTAGGGTGCTTTGTTGCTTTGGCCAACAAAGTTTACTTGGAAGAACATATGTATAAAAATGCTAAGAACACTTTGAAAAAGATAAGTAGCAAAGGAAGACTTGCCCCACTCTGGTAGGCAGAATTCTGGGATGGCCCCCAAGATTCCCACCCCCTTGTGTGCAGCCCTGCATGATTTTGTCCCCATGGATATGATGGATTTCAATCCTTACATTATATCACAAGACGGATTTTGCAAACGTAATTTAGATCTCGAATTGGTTGATTATAAGTTAATAAAAAGGGAAATTATCTAAGTGGGCCAAACTTAAACAAGTAGGACCCCTTAAAAAAGGAAGAGATTTTCTCCTGTTAGCACTGAAGAAGATGGAAGCCACTGTGAGTTCTACACTGGCAAGAAACCTAATTCTACCAATAATATGAATGAGCTTGAAAGACAGCCCCCCAGACCTCGCTTACATGGACCCACAGCACCTGCTGACACTTTGATCACAGCCACATGCAATCTGCGTATACGATCCAAGTAACCCATGCCCAGACTCATAATCCACAGACACTGATAATAAATGAGATAAAATGGATGTTGTTTTAAGCCACTTAAATCTGTGGTAATTTGATACACAGCAATAGAAAATAAATATACAACTTAATACTAAAACATATCATGAATTTAAATGAATAATAATGTGATATGGTTAAAAAATGGAAACAAAGATTATTGGAAAAGAAAGGTCAGTGGACCAAAGCCCTAGTATGTTAATCTAAAACATGAATGGAAAAAAGAAGGACTACTGAATAAATTATTCTGGGCCAACTGATTTACTAGTTGAAAAAAACAGAGTAAAGATTCTTTTATAGCTCCTTACAAATAAATAAATTCCAGATGGATTAAGTGATTACATGTAAATATCAAAGCTACCTAAAAATTAGAATATAAATAAATATATATAAAGTTTTGTGTTGGTTTAGGACTTCTTAAGTAGAAGAGCAATGGAAAATTAGCTGGACGTCATTAATAAATTTTACTGCTCAAAGATTAAACCTACTTCACATAAAGCACACACACACACACTGGAATGTTACTCAACCATAAAAAAGAATGAAATCCTGCCATTTGCAACAACGTGGATGAACCTAGAGAGTATTATGCTTAGTGAAATAAGTCAGACAGAGAAAGACAAAAGCTGTTATTAACAGAGCTTTGGAATCTAAAAAATAAAACAAATGAATGTACATAACAAAACAGAAACAGACTCACAGATATAGAAAACAAACTAGTGGTTACGAATAGGGAGAGGGAAGAGGGAGGGGCAAGATAGGGGTATGGGATTAAGAGATGCAAGCTACTGTGTATAAAATAGAAAAGGAACAAGGATATACTGTACAGCAAAGGGAAACATAGCCATTATTTTGTAATAACCTTAAAGGGAATATAGTCTATAAAAATACTGAATCACTATGCTGTAACCTGAAACTAATATAATATTGTAAATCAACTACATTTCAATTAAAACAAAAATAGGCACAAAGTCAATCATGGCCATAAAAAGTCAAAAAAGAAAAACATAAGATATCAAACGTTAATAGTCTTACTATATGGCTGACATATAAATAAGGAAAAATGCTACTCCAATAGAAAGGGAATAAGGGGCATAAACAGACAATTCATGCATAGGGAGGAAAAGAGGGAAAGAAATTACTGAGGGGACTGTGCCACTATTATAAAGGTGCCTCCTAAGGAAATGGAACAGCACATGCAATGGCACAAAAATTTGTGAGACACCATGAGGTTCTTAAGAAACACCAAGTATGAGAGGACCAGGACATATGGCTACAAAGGCAGATAGGGGACAGATTATGTAGATAATGATGAGCCACTGAAGAATATTAATAATAGAGAGACATGCCCAGATTGATATATTAGAAAGTTTTCTCTGGCAAAAATGAGGAAGACTTAAGGAGGGAGACTAAGAGAGTGTTATAACAAAAAATTTTTTAGAATATGTTTCATACCTCATCTCAAATTCTTGACATATAAAGTTCCAATTTATCAATTTTTAAGAGCAAAAGAATGATCACAAAAAGTATCTCCAGGGTTGGTATAAACCTTCCAGACTTCAGAAAATACTACAAAGCTACAGTAATCAAAACAGCATGGTACTGGCACAAAACCAGACATATAGATCAATGGAACAGAATAGAGGGCCCAGAAATAAGCCCACACACCTATGGCCAATTAATCTGCAACAAAAATGTCAAGAATATACAATGGAGAAAAGACAGTCTCTTAAGTGAGTGGTGTTGGGAAACCTAGACAGCTAAATGTAAATCAATGAGATTATAACACTCCCTCAAACTATATACAAAAATAAACTCAAAATGGTTTAAAGACCTAAATGTAAGACATGACACCATAAAAATCCTAGAAGAGAACATAGACAAAACATTATTGACACAAATCATAGCACTATTTTCTTAGATCAGTCTCCCAAAGCAAAAGAAATAAGCAAAAATAAACAAATGGGATGTAATCAAACTTAAAAGCTTTTGCACAGTAAAGGAAACCATAAACAAAACAAAAGACAACCTACAGAATGGGAGAAAATATTTGCAAATGATGCAACTAACAAGGGGTTAATATCCAAAATATACAAACAGCTCACACAACTCATTATCAAAAAAACAAACAACCTAATCAAAAAATAGACAGAAGACCTAAAGAGACATTTCTCCAAAGACATATGGATGGCCAACAGTCACATGAAAAGATGCTCAACATTGCTAATTATTAGAGAAATGCAAATCAAAACCACAATGAGGTATCACCTCACACAGGCCAGAATGACTATCATCAGAAAAGTCTACAAATAATAAATGCTGGAGAGGGTGTGGAGAAAAGGGAACCCTCCTACACTGTTGGTTAGAATGTAAGTTGGTGCAGCCACCATGGAAAATAATATGGACGTTCCTTAAAAACCTAAAAATAGAGCTACCATATGATCCAGCAATCCCACTCCTAAGGATCTATCCACACACACAATGGAATATTACTCAGCCATAAAAAAGAATGAAATATTGCCATTTGCAGCAACATGGACGGACCTAGAGAATATCATGCTAAGGTGAAATAAGTCAGACAAAGACAAATATTATATGACATTACTTATATATGGAATCTAAAAAATAATACAAATGAATCCATAGACAAAACAGAAACAAACTCACAGACATAGGAAACACACTTATGGTTACCAAAGGGGAAAGAGGGGGGGAAGGATAAATTAGGAATATGGGATTAACAGGCACAAACTACTATACATAAAATGGATAAGCAACAAGGATTTACTCTACAGCACAGGGAATTATATTTGATATCTTATAATAACCTATAACGGAAAATAATCTGAAAAAAACTTATATATAACTGAATCACTTTGCTGTACACCTAAAACTAATGGAATGAAGGAAGGGAGGGAGGGAAAGAATCTCCAGGGTTACTGTGAAGGTGGATCTTCTATTTTAGGGGAACTATATCTTATCCTATTCCCTCAAGAATGAACATTTTAATTGTTTTGCCAATAACAGTAATGGATTCGTAACAGGTCAGTTACTTCTGTTCAGCAATTTGATTTTTATCAGTGTAGTCTACAGCCACACAAGAAAACAAAATTGATAGGTACTGATGAAGATCAAATAAGAAACCTTCTAATTATCATCAGGTTCTACTATTATTACAACCACAATTTTTTTCACAAGTGATTTCATAATAATAGCTAAATAATCTTATCAACTGGTTAGGAAGGACTCTAGATAGTAAACTATCACAGTTTAAGTCTGTTTTTTAAAGCTCTCATAGTTGATAGCACAGGACTTACATCAGTTATGTTAACAGAAGAGACAGAAATGAATGTGTGCACTTGGCTACGACACTCTACCACAAAGAAACATACAAAAATGTTCTACAGAAATGAAGATTAAAATTTTATTCTACAGAAATCTGGTAGCAAATGGTTTCATTTAAATTCACAAATAAGTAAAAGTGAAAAATATACATCTTAAAGATTATAGCTTATAACAGTTGTTCCTTATTTCTGGAATAGGTTCATGAATGAAAAGTTCATATTAAATAAATCACATATTTTTAAAACAGTAGTGATATTTGACTAAATAATTTGAAATTGATGAATAAAATTGATAATCCTTGTAATTTATATTAGTTAAGGGAAATACTTTTCTTTGGGTGGGAAGTAGTAAAATATTAACTAGAAAGCCAGTTGGTTATTAAAAAGACACTCTCACAGTGCCAATCAATGAGACTTTACTAAACTAACCACTAAAGCTGCAGTCTGGGGAATTTCAATTAGCAGTTAAGTTTTCCCAATGCTTGCTCCCACTGGCACAGAGTTAATAAAACATGTTTACGTATTTCCTTGAGCAAACCAGAAAAGTACTGCCAGTGCAATTCGAACTATAATTATATATTCATAATACCCTCCTGAATGAGAAATTCTCATTTATTCTTCATCTACTTCTAAAGTTTAACTAACTTTAGAAAAGATTCCAGTAAAAATCACCTAAAATCTCATGGCAATGTACTTCTGATTTTGTCCTTTATCTAAGTTATCCATGAGGACAAAAAAGTAGTTCTTTGGAGACACAATGCCTCCTAAGACCTTATGCCACATACTCCCAAAAATATATAATTAAAATTATTTTGAAAGTGCCTGCATTCATAGTTTTGCACCAACTAAAGTGAAGCTACAAAGTGTAGTATTAACTTCTTCATTTCATACAGATTTCAAAGCAAATATAAGAAAATGGAAATAAGGTAATGTATTCTCTATTTGCCTCTAGAGAAACTGAACTTGTTTCCTCTGTAGGATAAAATAACACAAAATGGAAAATTTGTTGTAACAGGAAAAGAAAAGAGAGAGGAGTAGAAGCTAGAGTTTTATGGGAAGGAGGAGAGCCCATTGTAGAAAGATTAACTGGGGCTTATTAGATGTAATCTTCTAACAAAAATATGGACAACCCTTAGAACAGATGTGTAACTACTATACCTTAAGTCAACTAAAGTTTATATTCCTGTACCTTAAGAGTAGCACCTTTGTAGATACCAAATTATTCTTTGAAAAGTCACTTCACAGAGTAACTTCTTCAGTTTCTTTCTATATGTTTCTGAAAATTAGATTATGTAAAAATACATTTTTAAATCTAAAATAATTTCTAAAAAGGAAGAAAGCAATATAGCTTCAAATAATAATTCCAGAAAAGAAAATGAACTAGCAAAGTAAGAAATCTATTTAGGATTTATTTTGGCAAATGTTTAAGTATGAAGTCATAACATGTCACCAAAGAGACCACCTGAGCTAATTCATCCTGGCTCCCAAAAAGAAACTGTCTGTGTAGAATTCAATCCCTTACAGAACTTCCCTTATGGCACAGTGGTTAAGACTCTGCACTCCCAATGCAGGGGGCCCAGGTTCAATCCCTGGTCAGGGAACTGGATCCCACATGCACGCCGCAACTAGGAGTTCACATGCCACAGCTGGGGAGCCCACCTACCGCAACTAAGACCCAGGCAACAAAATAAACAAATAAATAAAATATTATTTGAAAAAAAGAATTCAATCCCTTTCTTAAGATACAAGGCTGATGAGAAGGAAGGTGTGAGACACATTCTATTTTGGTAGATACTTCTACATCAAGAAGAAGTCAATGTTTCTTTAGCAATTCTGACATCACTATGGATGACCTAGAAATTCTTCCCCTACTTAGCCACAGAAGCTAAAAGAAACTTATAATCAAGGTCCATTGCTTGAAATACATACAAACTCATAATCAGAACAATTTGTCTTCTTAAATGTTGTGGATACAGAATATATTGTACAGTCTTTGTTGAGAGAGACAAAAGTATACTTCTAGAATTCTGGAACTAACTATATTTTAAATAGTCAATAATTAATGAAAGCCCCCCAACCACTAAAACTAAACAAAATAAAACCATGATCCAGCATCCTTTATTTAGGATCAAATAAGATTTTAGATATGAAAAACTTGGGAAAAGTACAAACACTATAGTTATACCTTATGTAAATTGTGCTTACCCTACATTTTTTTTTAATAAATTTACTTACTTATTTACTTATTTACTTATTTATTCATTTTTGGCTGCATTGGGTCTTCATTGCTGTGTGTGGGCCTTCTCTAGTTGCGGCGAGCGGGGGCTACTCTTCGTTGCAGTGCGCAGGCTTCTCATTGCAGTGGCTTCTCGTTGCGGAGCACGGGCTCTAGGTGCACGGGCTTCAGGAGTTGTGGCTCGCGGGCTCAGTAGCTGTGGCACACAGGCTCAGTAGTTGTGGCTTGCGGGCTCTAGAGCACAGGCTCAGTAGCTGTGGCACACAGACTTAGTTATTCCGCGGCATGTGGGATCTTCCGGACCAGGGCTCAAACCCATGTCTCCTGCACTGGCAGGTGGATTCTTAACCACTGTGCCACCAGGGAAGCCCTACCCTACATTTTAAAATTCAAACCACAATAGTAAAGACAGAAGTAAAACAAAAAGGGCTCCAAACAATCAAAAGTGTTGCCAAAGCTTATTCAATTTTAAAATTTTACTCAAAACAAGAAAAAAAGAAAACAGTCAATCAAGCTACTCTATTTTACAGAGACTTCTAACAGAGTTAGCTAAATATTAACATACAAATATACAGCAGCACCACCACCACAGCAGATTAAAAGAGGAAGATGAGGAGGATATTCCATTGAGTAGACCAAGTAAAAATCAGCAAAAATTGAATATGCACGAGGAAATGAACTATTAAAAAAACAGCCAAGACTCAGCTGCTGGGGTAGGGCAAAGGTTGGGTGCCACTAGAGGAGGAGTGAAAAACCTACTGCCACCCTCCCCAACCCTGTACTGACACAGAATAAAGCCTTCAATCACTGAGGAAAGGCAGGAAACCCACTCTTACCTAAACTAACATAATGATGCGAAGCAGAGGTTGAAAGAAGGGCAGGAAACTGTCTTATACCCAAGACTTCCCATCCCCACCATCACAAGGCAGAGCTCACCTGTGGGGTTGGGAGAGGATAGCAAACTCAACTGCATCCTGAAATAGGAGACAGAAGTTGTTTGCCTCTGGGGAAGAGAAAGGTACACTGAGAAAGCACCACTCTGAAGCTCTGGCACACAGACCTCCTGAAACAAAAATCAGAACAGGACAACTAAGAAACCCCCTTGCTCCTACCACAAGACTCATTCCAAGTAAAAAGCAAGAGGAGCCTATCGCTGAGGAGGGACACTGAGAGAGAGAACCCCTTTCTGGCTCAAGCTTGCAGAGTCTGCTGAAAGCTGAGGGTGGAGCAAGAAGACTAAGAAAAACCCTCCAGCACTCCAGGCCTCATACTAGGTACAAAGTGGCAACAGGTCCTGGCTGGAAGAATCTGAAGCCTGTGATAGAGCAACAACCACCAAACTGAGATCAAACTACAGACTTGATACTCAACTCCTTACACTAATGGCCTAACAGAAAAAGGGACATAAATATTGCTGGCCATAAATATTATTTATCTCAGTCTCTACTGTTCTGTTATACAATATTCAAAGAAAATTACAATAAACACAAGAAAGCAGGAAAAACAAATCTACTATTAAGGTATAAAATAGTCAATAGAATCAGACCCAGAGATGTTAGAACAATCAAAGAGGCACCTGAAAATAACATGATTACTAAGCTGAAGGATCTAGTGGAAAAAGTGGATAATATGTGAAAATTGACAGGGAATTTCAACAAAAAGATGGAAATTACAAAAAGGAGTGAAATGGAAATGCTAGAAATGACAACTGCAATATCAGAAAGAGTTCCTTTGATGAGCTTATCAGCAAAAGGGACATAGAAGAACAATAAGTGAACTGTAAGGAAAGGACAAGAAGAATCATCCAAACTTATGAAACACAAAACTCAAGATTGAAAAACACAAAATACAGCATCGAAGAACTGTAAAACAACATCAGAAGGTCTTACCTATGTGAAATCAGAGTCTCAGAATGAAAACATAGAGAAAATGGGGCAGAAGAAATCTGTGAAGAGATACTGCCTGAGTTATTTACAAAATAAAAACAAATTATAGTCCCAAGATTTCAGAGAAACTTTTAAAGCTCAGAGAAACTATATCTTCATATATAATGTCACATTATTATAGAAAATATATAGTAAAATCTTGCTTTTTTAATCCAATCTGGCAATTTCTGCCTATTATTTGGAGTATTTAGACCTGTTCTGTCAAACATGGTAGCCACTAACCATATGTGGTTATTTAAATTAAACTGAATAAAATTTAATATACAATTCTTCAGTTACACTAGGCATATTCAAATGCTCAGGAGAAGCATGCAACTGGTGGCTACTATACTGAACAGCACAGACATAGAATTCCCATTTCAGAAAGCTTTATTGGATAGTGCTTGTTTAGAACAATGTAATTACTGATATAGTTAACATTAAATCTACCACCATGCTATTTCTTTCCTAATTATACCATTTCTTCATTTTTTGCCTCCCTTTCCCTGCCCTCCTATTCACTAATGGAGTATTTTTAAGGATCTCATTATTTACTCTGTTACTTGCTTACTGTCTGTCCCTCTTTGTTTTACATTTTTAGTTGTTGCTCTAGGATTTATACTAAATATCTCCAAATACTATTATACCTCTTCATGCATAGTGTAGGAACAGTACAACAGCCAAGTTTTTCCCTCTTCCTATCCTTTGTACTAACAGTTGTACAGTTTATTTTTGTGTTCTTATTATTCATGGCCATTTCCATAACCTTTCAAATGTAATTTTTTAAACAAATTTATTTATTTTATTTCTTTATTTTTGGCTGTGTTGGGTCTTCGTTGCTGTGCGTGGGCTTTCTCTAGTTGTGGCAAGTGGGGGCTACTCTTCATTGCAGTGCACGGGCTTTCACTGCAGTGGCTTCTCTTGCTGTGGAGCAGCATGGGCTCTGGGCGCATGGGCTTCAGTAGTTGTGGCTCGCAGGCTCTAGAGCACAAACTCAGTAGTTGTGGTGCACAGACTTAGTTGCTCCATGGGATCTTCCCGGATCAGGGCTCGAACCCGTGTCCCCTGCATTGGCAGGTGGATTCTTAACCACTGTGCCACCAGGGAAGCCCTCAAATGTAATTTTAATGACAAAATTATTAGAAAAACCAACTGTAACAGAGGAGTACTTTCAACACTCTGTCCTCACTAATATTAAAAGTAGATTGCAAGAAAATTTATTTGAAAGATACAGAATTCTGGCCCCTGCTAACCCAGTAAGAAATAAGAAATCAATGTCTATATCACTTATACCTTTTTACATAAAACCCAATATTGTCTGTCTTTTCAAGCTTCAATTTTAACATCCAGGCCAATTATTTGATATATTTGTTATCTAAAACTCAAAAGGGGTTTTAGGTTTTTTTTCACTTCCCCACGGCTTCATGCTTGGAGGCTCCAGGACTTTTAAGAGAATACAAAACTAAAGAAAATCTTAAGATCTACCAAAGAGCAGATAAATGAATTATCTATAATTTTCACAGTATTTTGAACCTGGAGTCTCCACATTCATATGTAAAATACTACACTTTATGTTCAAGATTGCAGTTTGGGTTTTGAAGATGCCTGTAGCGTTTATTATCTGTTTCACCTACCTTATTTTTTCTATTGGGGCCTTTTTTTAAATTACTTTTTTATTACTTGGTTTCACCGTATCCATTACTTTCTTTTCACATTGTATTTTTTTTTAGTCTTTTTAAAAAAATTTTTAAATTTTATTTTATTTATTTTTTTATACAGCAGGTTCTTCTTAGTCATCAATTTTATACACATGTCAATCCCAATCACCCAATTCAGCACACCATCATCCCACCCCACTGTGGCTTTCCCCCTTGTTGTGCATACGTATGTTTTCTACATCTGTGTCTCAACTTCTGCCCTGCAGACCAGTTCATCTGTACCATTTTTCTAGATTCCACATACATGTGTTAATATACGATATTTGTTTTTCTCTTTCTGACTTACTTCACTCCGTATGACAGTCTCTAGATCCATCAACGGCTCAACAAATGACTCAATTTCGGTCCTTTTATGGCTGAGTCATATTCCATAGTATATATGTAACACAACTTCTTTATCCATTCGTCTGTCGATGTTGCCTCCATGACCTAGCTATTGTAAATAGTGCTGCAATGAATATTGGGGTGCATGTGTCTTCTTGAATTATGGTTTTCTCTGGATATATGCCCAGTAGTGGGATTGCTGGATCATGAGGTAATTCTATTTTTAGTTTTTTAAGGAACCTCCATACTGTTCTCCATAGTGGAGAACAATTTACATTCACACCAACAGTGCAAGAGGGTTCCCTTTCTCCACACCCTCTCCAGCATTTGTTGTTTGTAGATTTTCTGATGATGCCCATTCTAACTGGTGTGAGGTGATACCTCATTGTACTTTTGATTTGCATTTCTCTAACAATTAGTGATGTTGAGCAGCTATTCATGTGCTTCTTGGCCATCTGTATGTCTTCTTTGGAGAAATGTCTATTTAGGTCTTCTGCCCATTTTTGGATTGGGTTGTTTCTTTCTTTAATATTGAGCTACATGAGCTGTTTATATATTTTGGAGATTAATCCTTTCTCTGTTGATTCATTTGCAAATATTTTCTCCCATTCTGAGGGTTGTCTTTTCGTCTTGTTTATGGTTTCCTTTGCTGTGCAAAAGCTTTGAAGTTTCATTAGGTCCCATTTGTTTATTTTTGTTTTTATTTCCATTACTCTAGGAGATGGATCAAAAAAGATCTTGCTGTGATTTATGTCAAAGAGTGCTCTTCCTATGTTTTCCTCTAAGAGTTTTATAGTGTCCGGTCATATATTTAGATCTCGAATCCATTTTGAGTTCATTTTTGTGTATGGTGTTAGGGAGTGTTCTAATTTCATTCTTTTACATGGAGCTGTCCAGTTTTCCCAGCACCACTTACTGAAGAGACTGTCTTTTCTCCATTGTATATCCTTGCCTCCTTTGTCATAGATTAGTTGATCATAGATGCGTGGGTTGATCTCTGGGCTTTCTAACTTGTTCCATTGATCTGTGTTTCTGTTTTTGTGCCAGTACCATATTGTCTTGATTACTGTAGCTTTGTAGTATAGTCTGAAGTCAGGGAGTCTCATTCCTCCAGCTCCATTTTTTTCCCTCAACACTGCTTTAGCTATTCGGGGTCTTTTGTGTCTCCATACGAATGTTAAGATTTTTTTGTTCTAGTTCCATTAAAAAATGCCATGCGTAATTTGATAGGGATTGCATTGAATCTGTAGATTGCTTTGGGTAGTATAGTCATTTTCACAATATTGATTCTTCCAATCCAAGAACATGGTATATCTCTCCATCTGTTGGTATCATCTTTAATTTCTTTCAGCAGTGTCTTATAGTTTTCTGCATACAGGTCTTTTGTCTCCCTAGGTAGGTTTATTCCTAGGTATTCTATTATTTTTGTTGCAATGGTAAATGGGAGTGTTTCCTTAATTTCTCTTTCAGATTTTTCATTATTAGTGTAGAGGAATGCAAGAGATTTCTGTGCATTAATTTTGTATCCTGCAACTTTACCAAATTCATTGATTAGCTCTAGTAGTTTTCTGGTGGCATCTTTAGGATTCCCTATGCATAGTGTCATGTCATCTGCAAACAGTGACAGTTTTACTTCTTTTCCAATTTGTATTCCTTTAATTTCTTTTTCCTCTCTGATTGCTGTGGCTAGGACTTCCAAAATTATGTTGAATAACAGTGAAGAGAGTGGACATCCTTGTCTTGTTCCTGATCTTAGAGGAAATGCTTTCAGTTTTTCACCATTGAGAATGATGTTTGCTGTGGGCTTGTCGTATATGGCCTCTATGATGTTGAGGTAGGTTCCCTATACGCCCACTTTCTGAAGAGTTTTTATCATAAAGCGGTGTTGAATTTTGTCAAAAGCTTTTTCTGCATCTATTGAGATGATTATATGGTTTTTATTCTTCAATTTGTTAATATGGCGTATCACATTGATTGATTTGCGTATATTGAAGAATCTTTGCATCCCTGGGATAAATCCCACTTGATCATGGTATATGATCCTTTTAATGTGTTGTTGGATTCTGTTTGCTAGTATTTTGTTGAGGATTGTTGCATCTATATTCATAAGTGACACTGGTTTGTAATTTTCTTTTTTTGTAGTATCTTTGTCTGGTTTTGGTATCATGGTGACGGTGGCCTCATAGAATGACTTTGGGAGTATTCCTTCCTCTGCAGTTTTTGGAAGAGTTTGAGAGGACAGGTGTTAGCTCTTCTCTAAATGTTTGATAGAATTCACCTTTGAAGCCATCTGGTCCTGGACTTCTGTTTGTTGGAAAATTTTTCATCAGTTTCAATTTCATTACTTGTGATTGGTCTGTTCATATTTTCTATTTCTTCCTGGCTCAGTCTTGGAAGGTTATTCCTTTCTAAGAATTTGTCCATTTCTTCCAGGTTGTCCATTTTGTTGGCATAGAGTTGCTTGTAATAGTCTCTTAGGATGCTTTGTATTTCTGCGGTGTCTGTTGTAACTTCTCCTTTTTCATTTCTAATTTTATTGAATTGAGTCCTCTCTCTCTTTTTCTTGATGAGTCTGGCTAATGGTTTATCAATTTTGTTTATCTTCTCAAAGAACAAGCTTTTAGTTTTATTGATCATTGGTATTGTTTGTTTCTATTTCATTTACTTCTGCTCTGATCTTTATGATTTCTTTCCTTCTGCTAACTTTGGGTTTTGTTTTTTTTCTTTCTCTAGTTCCTTTAGGTATAAGGTTAGATTGTTTCAGATTTTTCTTGTTTCTTGAGGTAGGCTTGTATAGCTATAAGCTTCCCTCTTAGAACTGCTTTTGCTGCATCCCATAGGTTTTGGATCGTCATGTTTTTATTGTCATTTGTCTCTAGGTATTTTTTGAATTCCTCTTTGATTTCTTCAGTGATCAGTTGGTTATTTAGTAATGTATTGTTCAGCCTCCATGTGTTTGTGTTTTTTACATTTTTTCCCTGTAATTCATTTCTAATCTCATAGCGTTGTGGTCAGAAAAGATGCTTGATATGATTTCAATTTCCTCAAATTTACTGAGGCTTGATTTGTGACCCAAGATGTGATCTCTCCTGGAGAATGTTCTGTGTGCATTTGAGAAGAAACTGTAATCTGCTGGTTTTCGATGGTTTTCGATAAATATCAATTAAATCTATATGGTCTATTGTGTCATTTAAAGTTTCTGTTTCCTTATTTATTTTTATTTTGGATGATCTGTCCATTGGTGTAAGTGAGGTGTTAAAGTCTCTCACTATTATTGTGTTACTGTCGATTTCCTCTTTTATAGCTGTTAGCAGTTGCCTTATGTATTGAGGTGCTCCTATGTTGGGTGCATATATATTTATAATTGTTATATCTTCTTCTTGGGTTGATCCCTTGATCATTATGTAGTGTCCTTCCTTGTCTTTTGTAACATTCTTTATTTTAAAGTCTATTATATCTGATATGAGTATTGCTACTCCAGCTTTCTTTTGATTTCCATTTGCATGGAATATCTTTTTCCATCCTTTCACTTTCAGTCTGTATGTGTCCCTAGGTCTGAAGTGGGTCTCTTGTAGACAGCATATATATATATGGGTCTTGTTTTTCTATCCATTCAGCAAGCCTGTGTCTTTTGGCTGGAGCATTTAATCCATTCAGCTTTAAGGTAATTATCGATATGTATGTTCCTATGACCATTTTCTTAATTGTTTTGGGTTTGTTTTTGTAGGTCCTTTTTTTCTCTTGTGTTTCCCACTTAGGGAAGTTCCTTTAGAATTTGTTGTAGAGTTGGTTTGGTGGTGCTGAATTCTCTTAGCTTTTGCTTGTCTGTAAAGCTTTTGATTTCTCCATCGAATCTGAATGAGATCCTTGCCGGGTTGAGTAATCTTGGTTGTAGGTTCTTCCCTTTCATCACTTTAAGTATATCATGTCACTGCCTTCTGGCTTGTGGAGTTTCTGCTGAGAAATCAGCTGTTAACCTTATGGGAGTTCCCTTGTATGTTATTTGTCATTTTTCCCTTGCTGCTTTCAATAATTTTTCTTTGTCTTTAATTTTTGCCAATTTGATTACTATGTGTCTCGGCGTGTTTCTCCTTGGATTTATCCTGTATGGGACTCGCTGCACTTCCTGGACTTGGGTGGCTATTTCCTTTCCCATGTTAGGGAAGTTTTCGACTATAATCTCTTCAAATATTTTCTCGGGTCCTTTCTCTCTCTCTTCTCCTTCTGGGACCCCTATAATGTGAATGTTGGTGCGTTTAATGTTGTCCCGGAGGTCTCTTAGGCTGTCTTCATTTCTTTTCATTCTTTTTTCTCTATTCTGTTCCGCAGCAGTGAATTCCACCATTCTGTCTTCCAGGTCACTTATCCATTCTTCTGCCTCAGTTATTCTGCTTTGATTCATTCTAGTGTAGTTTTCATTTCAGTTATTGTATTGTTCATCTCTGTTTGTTTGTTCTTTAATTATTCTAGGTCTTTGTTAAACATTTCTTGCATCTTCTTGATCTTTGCCTCCATTCTTTTTCCGAGGTCCTTGATCATCTTCACTATCATTATTCTGACTTCTTTTTCTGGAAGGTTGCCTATCCCCACTTCATTTAGTTGTTTCTGGGGTTTTATCTTGTTCCTTCATCTGGTACATAGCCCTCTGCCTTTTCATCTTGTCTATCTTTCTGTGAATGTGGTTTTTGTTCCACAGGCTGCAGGATTGTAGTTCTTCTTGCTTCTGCTGTCTGCCCTCTGGTGGATGAGGCTATCTAATAGGCTTGTGTAAGTTTCCTGATCCACATTATACTCTTTGTGCTATTTTATTTTGTTAAGAAACAACTGTTTCTAGATTATCTTTTCATTCAGTAGTTTAGATTGAGACACCAGATCACGATATGATTTACTCCATCCAACAAAGTTTATATCTATACTTTCCATAAGTACACAAATACCCATTTGTTCCCCTAAGACAGAATGTGATCATCTCCATCACTCACAAAAGCCATAATCCCAAGTTCATTTCCAAAATGGATGCATATATTACAGGTTTTGAGCCACTGGGCCAGCTCTACATCATACCCTCTGACAAAATATATTTTGTAGCTCATTTCTCATAAATATAATTTCACTATACAGAACAGACATTGAGTAAATCTACTCTTTTTCATGGCAAGGAGTTCAACTCTATTTTCACTGGCTTACTGCTGACTAAATTAAGCCCCTATTTCTAAAAAAAATACACAGTGAGCCGAAAATGAACAGCTACTTCAGTATGGCTGGCTGCCAATGACATCCTTAAAAGGGAACTAATACAATCCAGTCTCAATCTCAAAAGATCTAATAGGACCATAGGAAAAATAACAGATTAACTTAGTATTAAGCACCATTCATTTCTTACAAAAGAGTAAAGTTCTGTAAACTCAAAATCTAAGAATGCTAAAGTATCAGTTAAAAATGGCAACAACCAAGTCCTAAACATCAGTTCCTCAATAAGAAGTTCTTCTGAACACTTACCCAAGTCTTCCTAGCATCTCAAGCTCAGGAACTTGTGGCCCACAAGTCTCTATTTGCAGTGGTTGATATTCATATAGAGCTTCTTCAAGCTTCTGAATGGGTGGTAATGTAATATGTTGACCCTGTTAGAAAAATGAATGAAAATAATACTTTTTAATATTATTTTCATATTAATACTTATTTACAGTCATTTTAAAGATGAGCTAAATTCCTCACATTAAAAATATTACCCATTATTCATTACATTACTGAAACCTGTATTATATAATTAACACATAGTCAGTGACACATGATTTAAAGGAAGAAAACTAAATCCATCATTAAATTAAAATTTAGCCTTAAAGGATATAGCTGTTAAATGTCAATGGTAGAATTCAGGAAACATATAAGCATAGTCTATTCTCACATTTTTCTATTTTTATTATACAACTGTGACAGTTTTGGTAACCTGTGTTTTGTTGAAAGCTTTAGTTAAGGAAGGACACTAATGAAATTATTCTCTGCAAAGTTTTGCCACATAAATATCTATTCTCTTAAGTCTTTACAATGGAATTAAACTTACTTAACAAATATGTGTATCTGATGTCTACTTACACACACACACACACACACACACAAAATGAGGAATATTATGCTAAAAATTAAGTTGAATGGAATATCCATGTATTTTTCTGATAAGAACTACTGGATAAATAAAATAAAAAGATCATACTTGATGAAAAATATACAAAATAAAATACCACTCAGCCACATAGCACCATTACACTGAGATTTATATATTTATTGTAATCTGAGCACATAATTCTAATTTTGAAAAATCCGTATTTTTTTATATAGTCCCTGTTTTCTGATTCTAACTCTAATTCTGTTATTTTTCTTGGTATAGTTCTCACCAGCTTCTCTATGTCCTAACTTTTTAATAAAAACTAGTTCTTACAGTTATTAATTCCAATGTTTTCTGGTTTATAATTTATTCCTCTTGTTACCTCCCTTAGTTTCCATTACTTAAATTACTAAGTTGGATACATAAAACATTTGTTCTCTTTTATTTAAAGAAAAAAAAAGGTAAAAACCATGAATTAAAAGTGATACAGTGCAACTGAGGTGGTGAGGAACGACCACTGAGGATGTTTGCATATGACTCACGGTTCTTCTCTTCAACAAGTTTAATACCATGTAGCATTATCCTAGCTAGTTTACCATCATATTAATAGCTTCTCTGACACTGTGACCTCAAAACTCCTTCAGCAAACTCGGGCAAAGGACTTGAACAGACATTTCTCCAGAGATGTACAAATGGCCAACAAGCACCAAAAAAGATGTTTAACATCACTAGGCATTAGGGAAATGCAAACCAAAACCATGAGGATATAAAATTGCCCCTCAGTATCCCTGAGGGGTCTGGTTCCAAGTTGCCCCAGGGATACCAAAATCATGTATGCAGAAGTCCTTTATATAAAATGGCATACTAGCACAGTCAGACCTCCCTATCCCCAGATTCCTCATGCCTGGGTTCTGCATCCATGAATTCAACCAAACCCAGACTGAATTTCATGGCTGCTTGAAGTCATGGATGTGGAACCCACAAATACAGAGGGCCCAACTGTAGCACTTAACACCCACAGCTATTTAGGATGGCTATTATCCAAAACAAAAATACACATAAAATAACAAGTGTTGGCAAGGATGTGGAGAAATTGGAACTCATGTCCATTGCTGATGGGAATGTAAAATGGTGCAGCTACTATGGAAAACAGACAGCAATTCCTCAAAAGATTAAAAGATTAAATATAAAATTACCATATAAGCCAACAACTCCACTTCTGGGTATACACCCAAAAGTAGTGAAAGGAGGAACTTGAACAGATATTTGTACACCCCTACTCATAGCAGCATTACTCACAATAGCCAAAAGGTAAAAGTAACCTTGTGTCCATCGATGGATAGTGAATAGGGTATTCACACAATGGACTATTATTCAGTCTTAAAAAAGGAAAGAAATCTGATACATGCTAAAACATGGATGAATCTTGGAGACATTATGCTAAGTGAATGAAATAAGCCAGTCACAAAAGGATAAATATTGTATGATTCCAATTATATGAGGTTCTTAGAGTAGTCGAATTCATAAAGACAGAAAGCAGAATGATGACTGCCAGAGGGTGTGGGGAGGCAGGGAATGAGGCATTACTATTTAAATGAGTACAGAGTTTTAATTGGAGAAGATAAAAAAAATCCTGGAGATGGATGGTGGTGATGGATGTACACTGTGAACATACTTCAAAATAGTTAAAATGGTAACGTTTATGTAATACATATTTTACCACAATTTTTTAAAATGGGTTTCAGGACTTCCCTGGTGGCACAGTGGTTAGGAATCTGCCTGCCAGTGCAGGGGACACGGATTCGAGCCCTGGTCTGGGAAGATCCCACATGCCACAGAACAACTAAGCCCGTGCTCCACAACTACTGAACCTGTGCTCTAGAGCCTGCGAGCCACAACTACTGAGCCCACACACCACAACTAGATGAAGCCCACCCGCCTAGAGCCCATGCTCCGCAACAAGAGAAGCCTCCACAATGAGAAGCCCACGCACCTCAACAAAGAGTAGCCCCCACTTGCCGCAACTAGCGAAAGCCCGTGTGCAGCAAAGACCCAACGCAGCCAAAAATAAAATAAATAAAAATTTTTTGAAATAATAAAAATTCTTGGTGAAAATGAAAAATGTGTCTTTAAAAAAAATTTTAAAAATTAAAATGGTTTTAGATATTCTGATTTGCTCATTTACCTGGCTGAAATAATACATATCAAAAACGAAATAAAGTGAGATATATGGAAAACTCCATTAACATTATTTTAACCCTTAACCTCCATATGTTTCAGAGCCTTTCTAAATAAACTTGAAACTGTCAAGCTAAATCTTGTACTACCTCTCAGTAATCCAATTTCTGAACAATGAATCTGAATACAGAGTATTACACAGGTTAAGAAGGGGCCTGCCTAAGCAGGACATTCTGAGTGGCATTTTGACATCCCTGTTTCAAAGTGTCTTCTTCATAAGTTACTAAGTACTATATTCTCCTGTCACATTATACAAAAAGTCCAGTATTACTGTCACATTTTTAGGTTAAAAAAAAAAAGAAGATAAAGGAAACTGTAAGAATTTTAAAAGGACACCTATTATATTATAGTTATCCCATAACACAGTAATGCAGATTACTTTGATTACTCCATTTTCACATTACAAATTGGAAAGCAAGACCCAGGAAAGATGATAAAAAATGGACAATTCCAAGAGCTGGAATATTTTCCAAGGAAGATAATATTCAAAAAAAAGACAGGCTCTCTTAAGTCATTAATGTGGGAATGAACACATTAAAAGTAATAATTCCCTAAATAGCAACAATGATGCCCAAGTTAAAAGTTATGATGTCAGGCTCCCCTGGTGGCGCAGTGGTTGAGAGTCCGCCTGCCGATGCAGGGTACACGGGTTCGTGCCCCGGTCCAGGAAGATCCCACATGCCTCTGAGCAGCCAGGCCCATGAGCCATGGCCGTTGAGCCTGTGCGTCCGGAGCCTGAGCTCCGCAACGGGAGAGGCCACAACAGTGAGAGGCCCACATACAGCAAAAAAAAAAAAGTCATAATGTCATATAATCCAAAGTATTGTCTGCAAGTTTGTGGGTACATAAAAGATCATACAATAATAATAGCTAACATTATTTACTCAGGCACTGGTCTAAAGGCATTTAATGCATTATTTCTTTAGTATTCACAATAGTTTTATGAGATAAATACTATCATCCCTACTTTACAAATGAGGAACAGGGGCTTAGATATGTGACTTAGCAAGGTCACACTGTAGGTAATGGCGGATTGAGGATTAAAAGCCAAGGGTGTCAGATTCTAAAGCCTGTGTTCTTTTCCCCTAACTTCCTTATTTTATGGATAAAGAAACTAAGACCCCTAAAATATAAATTTCTCCTAAGGTCACATAGTTAGAGTCTTATCTCCTAATTCCTGTCCAGTGTGGGCTCTACCATACCACACTGCCTATCAATATCCTATTTTTAGACAATATAATCACAGTTGCTCAATTTAAAAGTCTGATATTAATAAGTAAGTCCTAGATTTCTATACAAATTCTAATAATTTAGATATGGTCAAAATGCCATAGGTTCAAAAAGACAAATTTTTTTATTATAGCATTTAGAGAGAAATAAACATTACTCAGTGGTAATTCTATTTATCATGAGAATGAGAAAATAAAGTTCATAAATGATACACAACCTAGTCTTCTAATATCCAATCTTTTCCCCCCAAAACTGGTGTGAGATAGATGCCAAGTTTCTCAAATCTAAAGCTGAGGAAGAACTTACAGTACAAATCACTGACATAATTAAGATTAAAAAAAAAAAAATCACCAAGAGACCAGCTATCTCAACAAGAAGTCCTATGAGGAAAATGTTAGGGGTTTTTAAATGACTGGAGGCAAAACGGTGTTTAAAAGTTTCTGGATGCAAAATGAAAACGAAAGTGATATTTCTACACAAAACAGTAAGTGTGATATTATTCTAAATTATCAGGAAAAGAAGGATTCAGATTAAAGAAGTCACACTGTATGATGCAATAGTGATATTCAACACCTGAACTAAATTTGACTTGGCACCAAATGATATAGTATAGATTGAAGAGGGCTATAGAAAAATCAAGAGAGGAAAAATCAATGAAAGGTGGAAAACTGAAACAGTGCAACTTGTGCAAGACCTCAGAGGGCAGACAAAGTCTACAAAAGCAAGGCAATAAAGAAGACAACAATATCACTAGAGCAGTATGTGTGTCTTGAGACTATATGAAATAACAGGGGCAGAGAATGGATATATGGGGAAGTGGGGGCCGAAAGAGACTGAATCAGCATGGCACAGCTTACATTACAGCCAGAAAATATTCCAAGACTAATTTGAACTCATATGGTAAAAAATCAGACCATTCAAAACAATGTCGAAACAAACCTCCATCAAATTACCAAATAAAGGATAAAATGAAAGAATGATGCCCAATATGACAAGAGAGTGTGGAGAAAGATGTTCTCATACACTGCTGATAGGAGAGCAAATAATGGAATTGCTTTCTTTATGAAAAACAATTTAGTAAACATTTAAAGTACTCATATAGCTTAACCCAATAATTCTACTTGTAAGAATTTATAAGAAAAAACAGAAATATACTAATCAAATCTTTATTCAAAAGACTGACCATCACAGTTTATAACTGAAAAACCAAAAGGAACATAAATGTTCAGCAATATTGGGAAAATTAAGTAAACATGAGTTCGACTGTAACAGAATGTATGCCATTTAAAATTATGTTCAAAGAGAAATTAATAAACTAGTAAGTATATAATAAGGATGATCTAAACTATTTTTTAAATCTGCATAAGAAAAAAGCTATAATAAAAGCACCAAAATGTTAACTGTAGTAATCTCTAGGTGATGAGATTATGATTTATATTTTTATCTTTATGCAGTATTTTCTAATTGGCCAAAATGGGTATAATTTTTATAACCATAAAAAAGATAATAAAAATATACTAGGGACCATACTGAACAACACCATAGGGGAAAAATTAAAAACCATACTATATGACAACTGGCTTGGTCTCTTCAATAAGTCAGCGGCAAGAGAAAGAAAAGCAAGAAATGTAGCATGAGATATGAGCTGTTCTAGATTTTAAAAGAATTAAGAGGTTTAATAAATATAACAAGAGTCATTAGCTCAGTAACAATTTAGGAAAGGAGAAAACAGTCATGAGACATTTGGGGGACAACTGATGAAATCTGAATGTGGACTGGGTATAAGATTACATTAGAGAATTTTTATTAATTTTGTTTTGTGTGATTATGGCATTATGGCTACATATAAGAATGTCCTACATCAGGGCAGGTCAGAGGGAGATGCAGGTTAAAGAATTTAAAGGTAAAATTTCACAGTAACTGCAATTTACTTGAAAATGGTTCAGAAAAAGATACATATATATGAAGCAAATAAAAGATTACTGAATCTAGACATTAGGCATATGAATATTCATTGTATGATTTTTCTACTTTGCTCTTTTTGAAATTTTTCATTACAAATAGTTTAAAAATATATCATAGAATCTTTGTTAGTCTGAAAAGAAATTAGCTAAGCATTTATAGCCGAGAAAATACAATAGTGCTAAAGAAAGAAGAGCCTAGAATCAAGTAGGTCAGGTTTGTAGCTATTTTAATTAGGTTTGAAGATTTGAGTAGTGACTGAGAGGAAGAGGAAAAAAAAAAGATTATAATTAAAACTGCAAGACTTGGTAGCAATCTGGAATAGCTGAGTTGAATACTAAAATGTGAAAACCAGACAGAGCTGAAGACTAACAGAAACAGGGTAATTGGGAAAGAGAAAGATTGAGGAGAGAAGATTTTTTTAAAAAAAGATAGAACACAGACTGGGAGAAAATACTTGCAAATTACATGCCTTATACAGAATCTGTATCCAGAATATATACAAAGGACTCTTATAGCTGAATAATTCTTTAAAAAAAACAAAAACTGCAATTTAAAAATGGGCAAAGATTTTAATAGACATTTCACCAAAGAAGATACACATAGGACTAATAAGCACATGAAATGATGCTCAACACCATTAACCTTTAGAAAAATGCAAATTAAAACTACAATGAAGTACTACTTCACACTCACTACAACGGCCATAATCAAAGTGTCACTGAGGATGCAGAGAGAAATTACAACCCTTAAACGTTGCTGGTGGGAGTGTACAAGGGTGCGACCACTTTGAAATTAGTTTGGCAGTTTTTCTTAAATTTACAAATAAATTTACTATATGACTTAGTAATTCCACTCAAAGGTATCTACCCAAAAGAAATGAAAACACACGACCAAAAACTTTTTTAAGAACAGCAGCATTACTCATGGTAGCCAAACAGTAGAAACAATCTAAATGTCCATCAACTGGTGAATGGATAAGCAAAATGAAGTATATTCATACAATATGCATATGAATTCATTCAGTTAATATTTATATGCTGAATACTATTTAGCAACAAAAAGGAATAAAATATTGATACATGCTACAACATATTAACTTCAACAATCTTATGCTAAAAAAAAGAAGCTAGGCAAAAGACTACATATTGTTTGATTCCATTTATAAGTAATGTCCAGAAAAGGTAAAACTACAGACAGAAAGTACATTAATAATCACTAGGGGCTAGAAGTGTGAATGCAAAGTGACTACACAGAGGTACAAAAATCACCAAATCATACATTTAAAATGAGTAATTTTTTATAGTAAGTAAACTATACCTCAATAAAGCTGTTTACAAAATAAAGAGTTTAAGATGGTGGTTCAAATCAAATCAACATTGCTGACTATATATGAAATATCCAAGTAGAAATATTCAGTAAAAGCAGCTAAAAATATATAATAAACCCAAGAGAAACTTTGCTATTATCATCAACAAAATGATGGGCAAAGTCACAAGAAAAAATAAAATTTGAGGGAGACAAATGTATAAGGAGTGAGATCCTAGTAATGAGTCCTGAATAACACCCACATTAAGTAATTCAACTACATTTTGCTGACTTTCAAAACCATAACACAAAACTGGCGCCCTTTCAATTTCTGTTGTAGTTGCCATATAAATAATAAATAAATGAGGCGTTGAGGGTAAAAATGTAGCAAGAAGAGCCACAGCAAATTATGCAACCTTAGATAATATCTACACTCAGGTGGAAAATTGCAGGCAAACTCTACATTCAATAGTATAATTAATGTTTTACTCTCCTAGAATGTAACAAAATGGAGCCCCTGTTTCTCTTCTAAGGTATACCTTAGAGCCCTAAGTTATATTTCAATAATTTGCTTGTCAAAAATATAAGCATTTGTGGAAAGAGTTTCCAAAATTCAGCTCATTTCCATATAGAAAAACATAAAAACATTTGAAGAACAATGCAAATGCTGACAAAGGTAATTATACATGGCTGTAATTTTTTTTTAATTTATTTATTTTTGGCTGTGTTGGGTCTTCGTTGCTGTGTGCGGGCTTTCTCTAGTTGCAGCGAGCAGGGCTACTCTTTGTTGAGGTGCACAGGCTTCTCATTCCGGTGGCTTCTCTTGTTGCGGAGCACAGGCTCTAGGCGTACAGGCTTCAGTAGCTGTGGCACGTGGGTTCAGTAGTTGTGGCTTGTCGGCTCTAGAGCACAGGCTCAGTAGTTGTGGTGCATGGGCTTAGTTGCTCTGTGGCATGTGGGATCTTCTTGGACCAGGGCTTGAACCCGTGTCCCCTGCATTGGCAGGCAGATTCTTAACCACTGCACCACCAGGGAAGCCCATGGCTGTAATTTTAAGTAATAATTTGAAATATATCTTTAACTTGTCTTACTCAGCAAGCTTCAAGTCTACTATAAAAAGTTTACAATTTACTGCGATTTATCTGTTAGATAATCTATAGTACACCACAAGTATTATCGTTATTCGTGTCCCTCAAGTAAAGGAAAAGCACAAACTATCTTTTGTGCTAACTCTAAAATGCAGGATTTAATTCCAAATTAAAAATTATATGATCTAGGTTTCTGGAAGCCATTTGATAAGAGATAAAGTTAACTCTGAAAACAACTCTTACTTTAACAGCAACAAAAAAGTTAATTAGTAATCATTAATATACAGGTTGTTGAAATAAGCAATAATGAAAATACCCTTCCAAATCAATCAGTATATGATTTTGATAAGTACCACAGAACAGGTTGTAATTCATAAAGTACTAGCAATTCAGAGTGATGCGTTAAATGATTCTGAAAATCCTTTAACAAAATTTTAAGATTCAGAACTCTCTTAATTTTTATATTTGCTAATAAACTCTGTAAGCTTGGTAAACTCTGTGTATAAATATCTGTTAACATCTGTCTCCCCCATTAGACTGCAAGGCCCTGTTGTTCACTGCCATGCCTCACAGCACAGTACCTGACACCAAAGAGCTGCTCGGTATTTTGTAGAATGAACGAATAATACAAAGGGGCATGTGAACAGTCATCTGGTGTAGTAGTATAAACATTAGAAAAACAGTAAGATGGAGAGTCAGGTTTCCAAATTCTATAAATTTTACAATGCTCTTACTACATGTAAACAATTGGAATTTTGTAATCACATGTACTACGAGAGTACATAAGGAATACAGCTCCAAATTCTCCACATTTTAATACTGTTTCTTATTCATTAGAGAAAGTCAGTAGATGTTTTTTTTCCCTAGCCTGGAAATGTGCTTTCTAGCCACTTAAGAACTTCAACAAAATTTCAGACAACAAAACATTGTGGTTATTCTGCTGTAATCAACAACCATTCAAAAGACAAATATTGAACACTAACTATAGCCAAAAACTAAAAAGTACAGCAGTGAACAAAACAGATACAAGCCCCTGCCACCAACAAGCTTATATTCTAGTAGATCACTTTTCAATGAGATTGTTCCTTTTACTTTTATTTTGGTGAATCATCTAAATGCAAAATAAAAACAAACAAACAACAAAACAATGATAGTGGTGACTGTTTTTAAAAAACTGGATCCTCTCACATGTTAAAATTATCAAATGCTATAGAAAGTATCACATTGCTAAAGGAAATTAGAAACCAGAATATTTCACTGGTCTCAGAGCATTAAACCAGTACAATTCTACTGATTATTTCCAGGGAAAACATCTACAGGAGACCTTTCAGAAAATCAATTAATGATTTTTGAAATACTGTTTCTATGTCAGTAAATGTCCTAGTAATTTAAATATGTGTGTGCACATATGTACATGTGTTTTCTATTTGTGCACATGTATGCATCTGTATGTGGATGTGGACATATTTTTTAAATTGTATTTGTGTGCGTACTCACACAGTTTTTTAATGGAATGAGAATACTTAAAAAATACACATGAAAAAACTAAATAAATAAAATTTTAAAAAATAAATAAATAATAAATTTTTAAAAAATACACATGGCACTGCCGTCAAGCTACTGATTCTGGGTAATTTCTTTTGGTAATTCGGTTGCTTTCAATTTATTTTAGGAGCAAGCAGAGCAATTTTTATACTATGCTGCTCTGGTCATTCTAGGGTGACATCAGCCTGTCATCACTGCAACAGCTGCATGGTGACAACTTCCTGGTAGCACATAATTTCATGGTAAGTACAATTCATTTTCCCCCATAGAAATGGCTTTCTCTAATTTCTTTCAAAATTTACAGTAAACAGCGTAAGACAAATGAGGGACAAGACCCTGCATGGTAAGAAGTAACTATATACTTATGCTAACACTGCCTCTAAACTAAAATGAACTGAGGTGATTTTATTTCTCTAAACTTCATATTCATCAACAACAGTGAGGGAGTAGGGGCAAACTGAAGGGTTGGACTAGATGTTCGTCCAGGTCCAATCTGCTACAATTTCATGACCATAGTGGAAATAAACCACTACCTGATAATGTATGATGAAAATAAAAATAATTTTCCCCAAATTTAATGTAAAATAACTTGATTCTATATATACTAAAGAAACGGCCAGTGGAAAAAACAATCACTAATTCCCAGATACCCAAGTCTCTACTAGAATCATCAGACTCCATTCCCTTTCTGAATGCGTGTTTTGGAATGAGCAGAATATAACTTTTAAAAAAAATGATTATGGGTTGGTTTTTTTAAGCATTCTAACATTGACTTATTCCCACAAATCAGCCTTTATGAGCACTCCTGTTTTTTGAAATACTATGCCTAATAGTTAGACCACCTATTTTTCCCCCAATTTTTCCTTCTCAAAAAAAAAAAAAAAAAAAAAACAGACTTTTCCAGAATATGAAAGAGGATTCATCTTGAATACACTAGGAACAGCACCATATTTTTCTGGCTCTTTACTGACGATCAGTTCCATTTGAATATGTAAGATGCTTTGAAACATCAAAGAAGAATTTCTTTATCTAGCCGGGCTTAAACTTCTTGTTCATTAGAAATCAAATAGTCCTAAAAAAGTTATATCTTCACTTGGCCAAGCCAAGTCTCTGAAACTGTTTCTATATCAAATTGGCCCTGAAAACATCATCAAAATCTGTTCACTACAGGGGAATTACTTTAAGCCTTTGTTAACTAAATTCATTTGTAATCTCCCCACCACACACACCATTAGTGTTCAAATTACCACACAGAAAAATGTTCTTTAATAATGCATCAACTCTATTTTAGAACTCATATTGTCACACCAATCTAAACTATTCCTTGAGAAAGAATTTCAAAAATAAAATATAACATATACAGAAATGTTAAATGTAGGGGAAAATTAGGAAATAATATCTTTAGAAAAAGATTAATATCATTAAAGTATGTTGAATACAATAACCACCAAATCCTGCACATTTTTAAATTTAATTAATTAATTTATTTTTTTGGCCATGCTGTGTGGCTTGCAGGATCTTAGTTCTCCAACCAGGGATTGAACCCGGGCCCCGGCAGTGAAAGCACCGAGTCCTAACCATTGGACTACCAGGGAATTCCCTGCACGTTTTTTTTTTAAAAAGCATTTCTATGAATTCCTTTGTATTGATGTAGAACTACTATGGTTTATGTAGAAACTAAATGCAACAATATATTTGTGGACACGTGTAATTAGTTTTCAGAAAGCCCAGGGTTCCAAACTATAGGTGAACATGAAATATAAAAGGAATAACATTTTCTCCCTCTGATGTAATGTGTTTTGACTATAATTATGTATACAAACTTCTTTCCTCCATGATACAAAAATAAAGACAGAAAAGGAACTAAGCTAGTCATCGCTGCCTTAAATAGTTCTATACCTAACACATCCAAGAGACATCCAAATGTTATCTAGAAGGATCCTAAGTGATGTGAGTGATTTAAGTTCAACACAGCTATAACAATGAAGTCACACCCTGCACAGGAGTTACACTCGGTTCTAAAGTCAGAGTAAGGCAAAAACTGGTCAAAATAATCCCTCAAAAATCCTTTAAATAGCCCATAAAGTATACCGTACATTGTTCTGCACATATTATAATCTCTTTGTATAAATCCAACTCAGCTAGTTTTTCCTCCAGCATTAGAAGAGATTACTGTTTGTTCTGTGGAAAACCAGATAAAGTACTTGTCTTGCTTTTAGCAACTTTGTTGTTTCAAAAACATTTTTTACTGGGGGAAGAGAGGAATTCTTTGCTATTTTTCTCCCTCGTTTGGTGTTTTCAGCTTTAGTTGAATTCAAATAAGTTAAATGTACATATGATATGACTCTGCTGAACATGACAGGTATTTGAATGTTCATTCAATTGAATTCATGGACAAAAATGACATCTGAGATGGGCTATGAAGGCTGAATGGGGCTGAAATGGAGGGAAAGGAAGAGTATTTCTAGTGAAAAGAATTTTAATACCAAGAACAGCTTCAGTGCAGTAGTGAAAATAGGAGCCAGAATATAAATGATAGAAGAAAGAATGGGAGTTGAGAAGTAGAAACACTGAATAAACTTGATTATTATTTTCATCAAATTCTAAGATAAAATAAAAATAGGGAGATATGGCATTAGCTTAAAGAAAAAGTAGGATCCAAGGAAAAGATTCTGTTTATCTTGTATGGTTTTGTTGTCCTAGGTTTTATTTTTCCTTGAGCACTGATAAATGAGGCAGTGTTGAAAAGTATTATTTTTACATTCTTTCTCTGATGCTTGTCTTGCTACTGAACTACCATTTGTGGCCAAGAGGACAGAGCGTCCAGCAAATCATAACTGTTTCTATAAAAAGATCAGAAAAGAAAAACATCAAGGAGACTATCTGGTGAGACAAAATCTACCTCGTTAAAAGAGTCTGCACTAATTTTAAGAAAAACAGCATTTACCAGCAATTTTACAAACTTTTTAGGCATATAGCATTTTAGCTCATTTACTTTTAGTAACTGCAAAAAGTTTCCAAAAAAGAATTCTCACCTTGGCACTTTAAGTAAACTTTTAGTTAACCATCAGTAACAACAACTTACACATAAGTCTAAATTTTTGAATATGATAAAATATGAAAATTGCTTTATATAAAGTTTTCTACAAATACTACTATTATGATATAAGCAAAACAAAAAATATCACATAAGATTAGTAGTATTTTGAAGCAGAAATATTTTTCAGTGAAAAGGTAGCAGAAAGCTTCTTTACACCATAATAGAGACTGAATAATTCAAGAAATCATATTTTATTTAGATATAAACCCTCTGTGCCTAGTACAGTGCTTGGTACATATTAGGAATGTTTGTTTCATGAATGAGCATATGTTTTATAATGATCCACAGTATCCCACTCACTCCAATCCTCTAATCCAAACCATCCCCCCAAAAAACTACATAACAAATATGATTCAATTTGAGGTCATTTAACTACAGATGAGTAGTTATTGTGCTATTCCCACTGTAGAAAATAAACAGCTAAGCCAAACTATACTGACTTTATCCTTCTGTCCTAAAAGGAAACAACAAATACTAGGAATACCTTAACCATCCTAATCTGTCTTCCCCAAACACATATCACCACTACCACCTTCACAAAACCACCATGTAATTAGATCTAGACTCTAAATGTAGAATAGGATAGAATATTTAGGATTCTTTGATTCCCTTACAATTTTGCATAAACTGTCTTTTACTAAAGTCACGCTGATATAGAATGTTATTACTTAACAGTGGGATTCCACACAAAGGACACAGAAATATTTACTGAACATCTACTTTATGCCATGTACTATGTTAGTCCCTATCCATATAGTTGAGGTAAGTATTATTTTGTTTATGTTACAGGAAAAGAAACTAATGTTCTCCAAGGCCAAGTAACCTACCCAGGTTTTAAGCCCTATACTGCCAGAATTCACCAAGCACTATCTTATTACAGGACTATGGTATTAAAATTGATTTATCTGAACATTTAGTGGATGTTAGGCACTAGTGAAGGGATGATAGAAAGGATACACCACCAGAACTGATTCTACTTTGAAGCATTCAGCAATATATATTTATATTTATTAAACGTAAATTAGGAAATGCTCATTTGTTTTAAAAATGTTAGTATATAAGTGCTTTTTAAATGACAGTTACCCTAGTCCATTAAAACATACAACTCAATTTCTTTTTAGAAAATATTCACATTCAACTTTACCATAGTACATTTAGATTGATGCAAATTTCACCCGTACTGAGATATGTGCTTCATTCTTCTTAGAAACTCTCTTAGAAGTTCAGTCTTCTTTTTATAACAAGCAAAAATATTATCTTCCTCAAAAAAATGTACAAAATTGTGGCTTGTCTATGAATCTGTGAAAATTGAATATATTTTGAAATACGAACCAGAAAGACCACTTCAGCTAGAAAGAATTCCTAGCAATGTAGAGATAAGCTACCTTCCTAGAAAGTTGACTTAATAACCAAATCTTTAAATCACATTTTACTACACTTGAACAGATCATTTTTCATAATTGACAGACATGTTTTATGTTTATGATATGAATTACAAAAGCAATGCAGAAAAAATCATTATCTTGGTAAATTTTTCATCTGAGAACATTATGTGTTCACCGAGGATAAAAATGGTTCCACAAATACAGGAGTACACAGACTATCACATAATTTGTTTTCTTTTTTAAAAATTAAAAAAACTAACTTTATTTTATAACCTTCATAAATAAATACATAAATATACACATAAATAAATAAATGAGAGGTACATTTAGTAAAACAGTGCCCTAGAAGACAAAGAAAGCAATTAGTATGGGAGACTTTAATGAACACAGCTTTAAAGCCCTTCTGGAAATTACTGGCTGAATAAAAGCACTAACATTCTACCAGTTGCTGAGACAGGTGCTACTGACAGTCAGCTGCATTTGCTGAAGCATATTCTAAAGATTACTAATTAATCTCTATACTGAAACCAATGGCTGCCTGCCATTTTGATCACCATTTAAAAAAAAAAAAAAGCAAAAGAAATAGTCGCTCTATGACCAAACACAACTCTAGGTAAAACACAACTCTAAGTAAGCTCTGCATCTACTTAATTACTTAGTTACATTATTTTCTGGTGTTCTTTATTCTAAACCCAAGACTTCTACAGGTTGGACTCATGGGTCTTATAGTCTCTCCACTTGCTATTTCTGAGTTATTTCTACTTACCACAAAGAATATGAAAGCATTTGTGAGATACTTGGGAAGAAGAGTCTTTCTTTGTTGTTAATTTTGAACCTTTCGATCCTAAGTTCAGGAGAATATGACTCATGGAGGCATTCTCCTTTACACCCAATCTGCCTTTTCATTAGAACTTACCCACACTCCCCTTTCCCAGCTCCCCACACACCCACACACACACACACACACACACACACACACACACACACACACACACACACACACACACCTGAATACTCTGTTCTACCACCATAATATCCTACCTTCATCTTATGAACTCTGTTCAAAGCACTGCTCAGAATTTAACAAACATTAAAATAGTTAATGTTTCCAAGTCTGGGCAATTATTATAAAAGTGATTCTGCAGTTCTTTTAAAATATGCTGGGACAAGGTGCCAAAGAAATTGTTTTAAATCCATTTGAAAACATATAAACATATACAGATAAAGTGAAAAACGTATGTGAGGGTTCTTCTTGTGATTTTCCATCCTTTTAATGTTTCAAGTTAACATTGATCCTTGAGTCTTAAGTAACACTATCTGTTCTACATGTTTTTAAAGTTGCTTTCATTCAACTGTACATGCCTGTGACCTCCACAATGACCTCTACAAAAGCAGTTGTGCACTTTACTGTGGTGCAAATCCTCACAGACAAGTTGAACCTGTTCTTTTTGGCACTGAGCCCTTGCGCTGAACACACAGCTGAGATTTATTATAAAAGGGGAACTAAGGGGCATTATTGCACAACATTTATCCTTCACATACAGCCAAGTATAATCTTTTACGACCTTTGAGAGCTCTTAAATAAATAGATCTTCCCTTAATTGCATAAGGAGTTTCTTATTTGTCACCAATCATATGGCATATTGAGATTCATTTTACATTAGGAAAAAGCTAGCGCACAAAACATACGTACTAAAAGTTGTTAAAGTTAGTCTCTTAATATTTATTCAAAACTAATAATACTTTGAATACTCAGACCTAAGGATAATTACCTAACTTGCTGTTTTTAGCAAGGTCAATGCTGCAAAGTAATAAACACCTGCCTTCAAGGAGCTATACTTTAAGAAAACAGGTTTAAAAAAATCTTCCTACAGCACTCCTATGGGTCTTTTAAAAACATTTCAGAGAAAATATTAACCTTTACTTTTACACTGTTTTGTGTTTTCTTTTTAATTTCAAAGTTCAATTTTAATTAGCTTTCCCATAGCATTTTAAAAACAGTTTCCATTTCTAAAGAATTTTGAACTGAGCTGATAAACATGACTGCAACTAGTATACTTCCTCACTTCAAGAACAGATTGATACCCTGGGGGAAAGAGGAATTTCATGAGTTCTAAGAAGTATCTCTTATAACAGGAATTACCACACCATTTACATTAATTCTTCAGGATTTGCTAATTGATCTATCATCAAGACTTGCCTGCTGAAAACAAAGAAACTACTATAACCTCAAAAGTATTCTATCTTGAAAGTCAGGTTCAAACTAGCTTATCAGCTAACTGCTCAACATAAAGGAAACTAAAATATGTTGATTCAGGTGAATATTTCCTTGCTCTAAATTCTTCTAATTTATTTTATTACTATTAAGTGTACAAACAATTGGGAAAAAACGCCTGTAGACTTATGGGGGCGGGGGGACAGGGTGTATTGTTTTATGGACACAGAATTTCAGTTTTACAAGATGAAAAAAATTATGGCGATTGATTGTAGTGGTGGTAGCACAACAATATGAATATATTTAATACTACTGAAATGTACACTTAAAAACAGTTAACATGGTAAATCTTATGTATGTGTGTCTTACCAGAATAAATTTTTTTAATTTAAAAGATAAAATCATAATTTTTTTAAAGATTGATGAATGAATTGATTTTTTAAATGGTGAAAAAAATCTAATGTTACATTTTTAGCAATCAGGGGTTCATAGTGAACAAAACAGACATGTTCACAGATGATACCAAATACATTCTGTAATGACAAAATACCTGAAGAGTTAAATAAGAAATTTCTTTCATTAAAATTAAACATTTTAAGCAACACATTTATATTGTTCCATACCTAAGAAAAGATGTTTTAAACAATTTGTCTCTCTAATACTCTCTCCCTTTGTCTAGGGAATACAAGTAGAAGTTCATGAGTTTGGACATTTTTTAAATTCATCACTAAAAAGAACACATTTTTTCTTTATGTTGTCTTTCAGGAAAAAAACTGTATTAAATTTTAAGTGATTTTGCAAGCATTACATCTTTAAATAGATATAATTAGCATGCTAGAAAATCACCAGTTTTATTCATAATATTTGTACTACTTGAGGAAACAAAAATTGATGAGAATAACTATAAAACATGAATCAAATATGTTAAAAATGTCTCAAGACTTGATCTTACACTATGTTCTAACACTATGTCAACACTGGTGGTATTTTTTAAATACCTAAGCCCTCTAATTCATTTTGAAATGCATGCGCTTCAAGATTTCCATAATTTCCAAAACCACTCTTGATGAATCATAACTATAATTAAAAATAACATCCAAAGAACCCATAGTTGCAATGTCAAGCAGTTTAACCCAGGTTAACCTCCAAATAACTTAAAGCAGCTGTAAGAACAATACCAGTCTCCATTTATTTTGGTTCTTCACACTATAACAGCTTTCCCATCTATGTCTCTCTTCTTTCCATCAAGAATGCAAGCAAATACTCTATCTGCCTATAACTTCTGACTCTTTTAAATTCCCCATGTTATGTGTCTTCACAGAATAACACAGTGTTTAAAACACAGTCTTTGGAGTCCAAAAAGTCAAATCCCAGCTCTACCTTGAGTATCTTTTTTTAACAAGCCTTAGTTTCACCTGTAAAATTATATTAATGAATCAAATAAAATATATTTAAAGGACACAGAAGAGTGTACTGTCTACAAAATGCTACTACATCATCACCTTCATCAGGAGCAGAAAGAAGAGGAATATTCTGCACCACCTCCGCAGACCATCTCTTAGTCACTACCACCAGATAAAATCACCACAGGCAATTATCAACATAGGAACTGGTAACCTTTCAAAAGTCTGCCTGTAAGAGCTCAAAACATCTTCCTGCAGAAACAAAGTTTTGAAAGAGGGCACAATCCTAGGCTAACAATATATAAAACATTAATTATCTTAAATTGAATGTAGAACCCTGGAAGCAATACAGGAGAGAAAACAAAGAAGAGTTTACTTTCTGTTTCCTGGGTGCAACCCTGGCCTTAGGCAAAAACTTCAAATTTCTGAAATTTTAGCTTCTCCCATTTTGCCTTTTGCATTCCTATCCAGCAGACCTAGTGTCTTTCCCAGGCATTTTATGTCCCCACAACGCTGTAACACTAAGTTCCTAATTGGAAACATTCCACTCAAACCTACTGACTCTTAATGTGCTCCCTGATCTTAAGTTACCAACCTGCACCTCACCACAATCAAAACTTCCTGCTATCACTAAGGTGTTAGAAGGAAAGAAATTGCATTGCATGATTTTACATACTGGACATCTGGTTTTTATTACATTATTATTGTTTTTAAAAAGAACATTTGTAAAACATTTTTTTCTGGAACAAAATACAAAGCAGTAGTTGCCTTTTAAATATATGGGCTAAGAAATATTCACTGATATCTCAGGCAAATTTTTCATCTTCATATTTACCTATATAAAAAACAGATTCTCAAAAAGCATTAACATTTATCAAAATGACAATTAGAGTAACATCAGGAATTCCACAATGAGAACTGGTAAGGGTACAGAAGCCCTTACCAGTACCCCGCTGGTACCCCGCTCAGGGTACCCCGCTCAGGGTAAAATCTGAGCGACCAAAAATAATGAAATTCAAAGAATCTCAGAAGTATGCAAGATATTAAACATCATCTCAAGTCTTACTGGCCACTGGATTTTGAATCTCTTCTTCAAAAAACCAAAACCAAAGCACCAAAACAGTCTATAGAGATATGTCTCAGTACCCAAATAAATGTATAAAAGTATACACCTAACTGAATGAAGAAGAGATGAAACCTGTATGACACAACAAAATTTTATATCTCTATTTATGTGCACAAATCACAATATCTGTCTTACAGAAGTTTAACTACAACTTTTCTTCTCTTCATTTTCTTTATCCCATAAGACTTTCTAGGAAACATTATTTTTTTTTTTTTGGTCACACCGTGCGGCATTCGAGATCTTAGTTCCCCCAGGGATCAAACCCACACCCCCTGCAGTGGAAGCACAGCGTCTTAACCACTGGACCACCAGGGAAGTCCTGGAAACATGATTCTTACTGAAGAGAGATATGCTCTTGCTTGAGAACAATGCACTGAATCAATCACCATGGTAATACACATACAAATTCATAAATATTTAGGAAGCTTCCTTAATTACAGTATTTTAATCAATAAAGCACCAGCTAATTTCTTAACTATGAGTTCATCTAAGGCTTTGACTTACTCTACATTCTTGGTTTCTGTTTCTAATAATTCCAAGTGATGGCCAGACTAATGTTTGTTTTTCCATATATTTACCACACAACATCTGCTCAATAGAAATTCCCATAAATGTGAAACCAATAAAGAATGGAGTTACTTTTACAGCTTTTATTATCTGCAAAATGAAATTATACTTTAAGTCATTCTTTAATGACTTAAGTCATTAATACTTTTTAACGAACTATATCATTATTTCCTATTAGCCTATTTATAACTTAGAATAAATTCTTCTTCCTTTGTGTTTAGACTGCTTAAAATTTTAGGAAATTCTACATCCAGTTCTAACACTTACATTTAGAGTTAGTCACTTAAATCACTCTCTTCCTTTTACTTCTTTGTTTTCAGCTTCTTTACTTTTTGAAAAAATTATCTACTATGTTACCTATAAAGGAACTAATAAGTTAAATCTGGAAATAAGTTTGCTTTGTAATTTACGGTATCTAAGAAAATCATTCAAAGGATCTGCTTTGAGCCTACTTTAATTTCATTTTATTCTCACAAATACCACATTACAAAATATATTCCAATCAATAAGGCTTATATTATTCCAAATGAATAAGGTTATTTACCCATGTCCCATAAGCATTAACTCACAGAGCCAGAATTTGAACCTACTCAGTCTGATATTAAAGCCCTTTTCTATCCCTAACCACAGTGATATCCTGCCTATAAAAGTCTCTCGCTTGTGCCATTAAACAGAATGTCAGGAGGCTACCATTACCTTTCATTACTTCTCATTCTCAACCCAAATGCTACTATTGGAAAAGCACAAGTTGCTACTATATAGAACACAAGGAAAATAGCTTGATAATCTTTGATAAAACACAGTGGAACTTTGCTAGAACTAGTGACAGCTATGAAAAACTATGCAAAATTATTTACCATTTCAAGGATAAGAGGTCTTGTACCAGAAATGGTTGATTACATTTATGGATCTAATTTCTAAAACTAAAATCATTACTACAGAAATAAAAAGACTATTTTACAGAGCCATATCATTATCAATAATCCTCTTCATATACACAAGGGCAATGTAAGAGTTCCTACCAATGACAGTATGGTTGGTTCAAGGTCTAACATTATTTCCTGTATCATATACTTTTTCCTTCTTTCATTTCCATCTTTACCTGTCTCTCTCCTACTTCACATGTTTAACTCAAGAGATACTCTGGTATAATGGAAAAAGAAATGATCTTAAGGATCTGAAGGCTTATACTCTCACTCTGATTTCCATTGTCCTTCTGGGCTTACAGGACATATCAGTAACAAAGGGCGGGTAGGTAGGATTAATAATATTGATACAGAATATTTACATGTAAGTACATTCAATGGTATAAAATACTCTTCAACTAAAAGATCTTATTAATATGATTACAGATACAGAAATCTAGCACCACAGGCATTTCAAACAACTCAATATACTGATTTTAGATGTATTCTAAAAAGCCCATTTACACTAAATAACATTTATTTTTATAGCAGAATATAATCAACAAGACTACAATATTCAGGAAGTTTTGAATGAATGTTTGTCAATTATTTGAATTAGCACTCTTCAATTTAAATGTATGATCCTCCAAATGTATTCCCAAAATACAACTTGAAAAAAGGCACTGTTATTTATCTTATGAAAAAGTAAGCCCTAAATAAATTTCCAGCAAAATAATCCAAAATGGTGTTTACATTACATGAGTGATTTGCTGTTTCTCAAAAACAGAAATGTAGGAAGTCAATAATTCTCAAACTTGCAAAGTGTTTCCATGTGCTTAACAAGAAAACCATCCAAAACAAACAAAGCTTAAGAAACTTTTTATTATTTTTATTTCCCTGCCATCTGTTTTAGTCCTTTTTTTTCCTCTTGGTTCCACTCACCTTCTTTCTTTCTGTTGCCTGCTCCTAGTAACACTTCTAAAAGAATAAGGCAGCAAAATTAGCACATTGGGGACTTTAGCCCCAGGTGTCACTTGACAATGACACAGTCCAGAGCTAAATATTTATGGACATAAACTCCTAAATAAGTTAATACACACCTCAATGCAAATACTAAATATACTATGGTATCTTTCACCTAGTCTTCAAGATTATCACTCAATATCCACCAAAGGGAAAATATATTAAGATCATATGTTTCTTAAGAAAAGTTAATACCTTTTATTACTATAAGCCTTATTTTTATACATGTGTTTTTATCTAACAAATATATAGAAAATAGGTATATATGTGTGCATGTACATAAAATCTGATGAGGCAGGAGAAAAATATGAAAGCACGTGAAATAAAACAAAAAACTAAAACACTATTACCATTTCTCACTAGCAAAGATGCTTAAGTAGCCCCTCCTCAAACAGGTATTATTGAATTACACGGCTATGAAAATGTGAGGAAAAAGGCAAACAAATAAAGAAATAAGTTTAGGTTATAAGTATTTTTAAAACACTGTGAAAATCTGTGTAATTTTCTTTTAAAACGTACCTCTTTATACTAAATCCCAAAAAAGGTGACAAACTCAGGGAAGCTAAAGCCCTATTGGGCTCTAAAACTACAGAAAGACAAAGACAAAGAGAAATCTTGAAAGTAGTAAAAGAAAAATGACTATTCACGTATCAGGGAATCCCAATAAGATTAACAACTGACTTCTCATCAGAAACCACAGAAGTCAGAATGTGGTGGGATGACATATTAAAAATGCTGAAAGAAAAATACTATCAACTAAGAATTATTTGTCCAACTAAACTATGCAACAAACCAAAGGCAAAATAAAGACATTCCAAGATAAACAAAGACTGAGCAATCTGTTGCAAGCAGACATGAATCACAAAAAATAATAATAGTACTAGTCTTTCAGGCTAAAAGGAAATAACAGCAGGCAGTAACTCAAATTCTCACAAAGAAATAAAGAACACTAAAAAGGTAATTTCATGGGTAAATATAAAAGATGCAATGAAAATGTTTCTTCCTCTTTTCTTCTCTTAACTGGTTTTTAAAATAACTGCAAAGAATGGTAAAACTGTATGATTTGGCTTTTAACATATAATAGAATATATATGACATTAATAGCACATAAGAGGAAAAAGAAATGGAGTTAATCTGGATCAAAGATTACTGGTATTGAATTAGTATTAACATGAAGTAGTTTGTAATAAGCTAAGATGCATACTGTAACCTTAAAAAGTAACTCAAAAAATATGCATAGTAAAAAAATTTTTAATGTCTAACATAAAACAAAGCAAGAAAAAAGAGAGGAAAGAAAGGGACCATGTGACATATAGAATACAAATATCAAAATGGCCAAATCATATCTGTAATTACATTAACTGTAAATGGGTAAACACACCAATCAAAGAGCAAAGACTGTCAGACTGGAAAAACAAAATCTAACTATACACTGTCTATAAAAGACACATGTTAGAATCAAAGACATAGACTGAAAACAAAAGTGTGCAACAAGATAAACTATGAAAACAATAACCATGAGAGAGCCACAAAATAGTCTTAAAGACAAAAATGGTTACATAACTGAAGACAGAACTAGACAATTTGAAAATAGTTACAGATTTCAATACTCCACTCTCAATAACTGACAAACTAGAAAAAAAACCAGTGACGATACAGAATATTTAAACAACATTATTAATCAATCAAAATGATGTAACATCTAATACTGTTCCCAACAACAGTAAAATACACATTAGTTTCAAATATTTTCCCCAATAGAGAATATATTGGGTCATAAAATAAGAATCAATAAGTTTAATAGGGTTGACCTCATATAACATATTTCTCTGACCACAAAAGACTTAAATTGGAAATAAACAAGAGAAGAAAATTTGGGAAATCCACAAATATTTGAAAATTAAACAACAGATTTCTAAATAACCTATGGTCAAAGAAGAAATAACAAGGGAAATGAGAAAATATTTTCAACCATATAAAAATGAAAACAAAAATTATTAGTGCAGATAAAGCAGTGCAGAGAAAAATTTATGGCTTTAAATACCCATTCTAGAAAGAAAGATCTCAAACAAATAATCTAAGTTTCTATCTTAAGAAACTGGGGAAAAAAGAACAAAGTAAACCCAAAATAAGAAGAAAGGCTATAATAAATATTAGAATGAAAATCAATAAAACAGAAATTAGAAAACAACAGAAAAAGAAATCCATAAAGCCAAGGATGATTTTGAAAAGATCAACAAAACTGCCACACTGTTAGCTTGACTGACCAAGAGTAAAAAAGAAAAGATACAAACTACCAAAATAGGAAATGAAAGAAGGGACATCTCACCTAACCCTACAGAAATTCAACTTAGATGAAATTGATCAATTCCAAGGAAAATTCAAATTACTAAAGGAAGGGAGGTAGTGAGAGAGGAAGTGAGAGGAAGAGAGAGAGGAAGGAAACACAAAAGAAAATGGCAAAAAAAAAAAAGAAAAGAAAATGAAAAGGTCTAAATAGACCTACATCAAGTAAAGAAATTTAAAGGTACTTGGAAATATTCCCATTTAAGAAAAGCCAAAGCCAGATGGTTTCACTGGTGAAATCTATGTTTCACTGGTGAAATCTATCAAACTTTTAAAGAAGAAATAATATCAATTCTTCACAAACTCTTCCAGAAAACAAAAAAGAAGGAAATATTTTCCAACTCATTCTATGAGGTCAATATTCCCCTGACACTAAAGCCAGACAAAGTCATGCTATGGCACTGATGAAGCATTAAAAACATTATGTTAAGGAAGCTAGACTCAGGACTTCCCTGGTGGCGCAGTGGTTAAGAATTCGTCTGCCAGTGCAAGGGAAACGGGTTCAAGCCCTGGTCCGGGAAGATCCCACATGCCATGGAGCAACTAAGTCCGTGCGCCACAACTACCGAGGCTGCACTCTGGAGCCCACGAGCCACAACTACTGAGCCCGAGTGCCACAACTACTGAAGCCAACATGCCTAGAGCCCGTGCTCTGCAACAAGAGAAGCCACCCAATGAGAAGCCCACGAACCGTAACAAAGAGAAGCCCCCGCTCGCCACAACTAGAGAAGAGCCTGCACGCAGCAACAAAGACCCAAGGCAGCCAAAAATAAAAATTAATTATTTTTTTTTAAAAAAAAAGGAAGCTAGACTCAAAAGACTACATACTGAAAACTTCCACATATAGGAAATGCACAAAAAAAAAGAGGCAACTTTACAGGGACAGAAAGCAGAGAAGTGGTTGCTAGGGTCTGAGAGTGGGAGTAGGAACTAACTGAAAACTGTCACAGGAATATTTCTGGGGTGATGAAATACAGTAAGTCCCCTACATATGAACCTTCAAGTTGCAAACTTTCAAAGATGCGAACATGCATTCCACCAACGTCAGGCATGAGTGAAACTGTAGTCTGCCCTCCACCTCCTTCAGCTCTACCATCTCCCACCTCCTCTCCTTCCTCCAGTCAGTAACTCTTCTTGCCTGTTCACTTGATGCCAGCCCTGTATGCCAGATGTTGTACTCTACAACTGTACTTTTCAAGGTAATGTACTATAAGATTAAAAATGTTTTCTTTCTTTTTTGTGTGTATTTGTTTTTTATGTATTATTTGTGTGAGAAGTATTATAAACCTATTACAGTACAGTACTATGTAGCTGATTGTGTTGGTTGGGTACCAAGGCTAGGTCTGTTGGACTTACGAACAAATTAGACTTACGAACATGCTCTCGGAATGGAACTCATTCATATGTAGGGAACTTACTGTATTCTAAAACTGTATTATAGTTGCACATACCTGTAATACCATTAAAAATCATTAAATTATACACTTAATACAGGTTAATTTTATTATATGAAATTATACTTCAATAATCCTGTTTAAGAAAAAAACTGACTCATTGAATAAATCAACAACCTCTAGCTAGAGTGATCAAGATAAAAGAGAATACTGGGAATTTTTAAAGAAATATTACTCTAACACTTACAGGCATTAAAAGAGTTTTGAGGGAATATCACAAACAACTTTATGTCAACAAATATGATAACCTGGATGAAATGCTCATATTTCTTGAAAAATACAACTTTAAAAAGATGAACATCTAATAGCTTATATCTATTTTTGAACTTTAGTTGACCAAAAACCTACATGCAAACAGAATTAGAGTACCAGATGGTTTCACTAGTGAAACTCTATAAACATTTTGGGAAGAAATAACACCAATTTCTTACAAACTCTTTCAAATACAGGGTAGATCCCACTTCCAAATGTGACCAAATACTCTGACAAAACCATTCCAGGTATTACCGGTAAAAATGTTAACCGTATTACCCTATACCACAGACAAAGACATCTAAAGGCAAAGAAAACTGTGAACCAATATTCCTTATAAATACAGACATAAAAAATTCTTAATAAAAATATTAGCAAATTGGGCTTCCCTGGTGGCACAGTGGTTGGGGGTCTGCCTGCTGATGCAGGGGGCGCAGGTATATGCCCCGGTCCGGGAGGATCCCGCGTGCCACAGAGCAGCTGGGCCCGTGTGCCGTGGCCGCTGGGCCTGTGCGTCCGGAGCCTGTGCTCCACAGCGGGAGAGGCCACAGCAGTGAGAGGCCCGCGTACCGCAAAAAAAAAAAAAAAAATTAGCAAATTAAATACACATATATCATGACCAGGTAGAATCACGTAGGGTTTATCACAGTAATGTAAAGTTAATTTAACATTTGAAAATTTAACATACCACATTAACAAAGTAATGAAGAGAAACCATTATTCAACAGATGCAGTAAAAAAGCATCTAACAAAATTCAACAGCCACTCATGAAGTTTTTAAAATTTCAGTACACTACAAATAAGAGGAACTTTGCTCAGTCTAATTGAAGACATCCATGAAAATTCTATAGCTAATATGATATACAACGTTGAAAGGCTAAATGAATTTCCCTTTAGGTAGGGAAACATGGCAAGAAAAAGAAAAAAAACAAAGGAAGAAGTAAAACTGTCTCTACATGCAGATGACATGATTATCTAAAAAAAAAAAAAATGTAAAAGCAACTATGAAAAATACAAAGTAAAATAAGCCAGTGCACAACATACAAGACCACTATAAAAAGTATATAGTAGGGGCTTCCCTGGTGGCACAGTGGTTGAGAGTCCACCTGCTGATGCAGGGGAAACGGGTTCGTGCCCCGGTCCACGAAGATCCCATATGCCGCGGAGTGGCTGGGCCTGTGAGCCATGACTACTGAGCCTGCGCGTTTGGAGCCTGTGATCCACAATGGGAGAGGCCACAACAGTGAGAGGCCCGTGTACCGCAAAAAACAAACAAAAAAAAAGTATATAGTAGGAGTAAGCAACAGTAAAATGAAATTTAAATAACTATTTCCTTTAAAAAGTATCCAAAGGCTTCCCTGGTGGCGCAGTGGTTGAGAGTCTGCCTGCCGATGCAGGGGACACGGGTTCATGCCCCGGTCCGGGAAGATCCCACATGCCGTGGAGCAGCTGGGCCCGTGAGCCATGGCTGCTGAGCCTGGGCGTCCGGAGCCTGTGCTCCACAACGGGAGAGGCCACATAAAATGCTTAGGGACAAATTTGATAATACATTCAAGACCAACTACTAAAAAGCACAAAACATTGCTGAGGTAAGTTAAAGAGGCCCTGAATAAAAGAAGTATACCATGTTCATGGATTAGAAGACTGAACATTGTTAAGAAAGATCTCAATTCTCCAGAAATTCATCTATAGATCCAACAGAACCCATATTATCTCATGAAACCTTTTTGTAAAAATTAACGAATTCTAAAATTTTGAAGAATATGCAGGAGGCAATCTTGAAAAAGGACAAAACTGGAAGACATACACTACCTGACAAAGTCTTTTCAACAAATAGAATTAGAACAACTGGATGTCCATGTGCAAAAAAATGGACCTCTACATGTAATTTACATCATACATAAAAATTAATCCAAGGTGGATCAGGAATCTATCTGTAAAAGCAAAAACTATAAATAGCTTTTAAATAGGAGAATATTTTTGTGACCTTAGGGAATTTAAAGATTATTTACACATACAGGAATCAAAAGGGGAATAACCTTAAAAGAAAAAAATAAATCCATAAATGAGATTTCATCAAACTTTAAAACGTTGGCTCATCGTAACATACCATTAAGAAAATGAAAAAGTAGGGAATTCCCTGGGGGTCCAGTGGTTTGGACTCAATGCTTTCACTGCCAAGTGTTCAATCCCTGGTCAGGGAACTAGGATTCCACAACCCGCATGGTCAAAAAGATAAAAATAAAAGGAAATGAAAAAGTGAGCTAAAGACTGGGAGAAATTATTTGTAAAACAGATTATCTGACAAAAGACTTGTATGCAACATATTAGTTCTCAAGGAAATACAAACTAAAATCGCAATGAAATACCATTAAACACCCATCAAAATATCTAAACTTTAAAATGCTGACAGTATTAAATGATGACAAAATGTAAAGCAATCAAAAGTCTCATATTACTGATGGGAGTACAAAAGTGTACCACCACTATAGAAAAAATGATTGGTATTTTCTTCTAAATTAATAAATACCTACACTATAAATAAGCAATTTCACTCATATATTGAACTAAGAATTTAAAACATGTTTTCATATAGATCAATGGAAGAGGATAGAAGCCCGGAAATAAACCCATGAACCTACGGTCAATTACTCTACAACAAAGGACGCAAGAATATACAATGGAGAAAAGACAGTCTCTTCAATAAATGGTGCTAGGAAAACTAAACAGCTTACATGTAAAAGAATGAAATCAGAACATTCTCTAACACCATACACAAAAATAAACTCAAAACGGATTAAAGACTTAAATGTAAGACCAGATACTATAAAACTCCTAGCATAAAACATAGGCAGAACACTCTTTGACATAAATCACAGTACCCATCTCCTAGAGTAATGAAAATAAAAACAAAAATAAACAAATGGAACTGAACTAAACTTGAAAGCTTTCGCACAGCAAAGGAAACCAGAAACAAAACAAAAAGGCAACCCACAGAATGGGGGAAAAAATTGCCAATGAAGCAACCAACAAGGAATTAATTTCCAAAACACACAAACAGCTCATGCAGCTATATGTCAAAAGAACGAACAACCCAATCCAAAAATGGGCAGAAGACCTAAATAGACACTTCTCCAAAAAAGACATACAGATGGCCAAAGAGCACATGAAAAGATGCTCAACATCACTAATTATTAGAGAAATGCAAATCAAAACTACAATGAGGTATCATCTCACACCACTCAGAATGGCCATCATCAAAAAACAACAAATGCTGGCGGGACTTCCCTGGTGGTGCAGTGGTTAAGAATCTGCCTGCCAATGCAAGGGACAAAGGTTTGATCCCTGGTCTGGGAAGATCCCACATGCCGAAAGCAACTACGCCCGCGAGCAACAACTACTGAGCCCACGTGCCACAACTACTGAAGCCCATGCAGCTAGAGCCCATGCTCCGCAACAAGCCACCGCAATGAGAAGCCCATGCACCGCATCAAAGAGTAGCCCCTGCTCACCACAACTAGAGAAAGCCTGTGCACAGCAATGAAGACCCAACGCAGCCAAAAATAAAAATAAACAAATTTTTAAAAAATAAATAAAATAAAATAAATGCTGGAGAGGGTGTGGAGAAAAAGAAACCCTCCTACACTGTTGGTGGGAATGTAAATTGGTACAACCATCACAGAGAACAATATGGAGCTTCCTTAAAAAACTAGAACTACCACATGATCCAGCAATCCCACTTCTGGGCATATATCCAGAGAAAAATATAATTCTAAAAGATACCTGCACACCAGTGTTCACTGCAGTACTATTTACAATAACCAAGACATGGAAGCACCCTAAATGTCCATCAATAGAGGAATGGAAAAAGATTTGGTACACGTATACAATGGAATATTACCCAGCCATAAAAAAGAATAAAATAATGCCATTTGCAGCAACATTGATGGACCTAGAGATTATCATCCTAAGTGAAGTAAGCCAGACAGAGAAAGACAAATATCATATGATATCACTTATACGTGGAATCTAAAAATACACGATACAAACGAACTTATTTACAAAACAGAAACAGACTCACAGACTTCAAAAACAACTTATGGTTACCCAAGGGGAAAGGTGGGGGGGTGATAAATTAGAAGGTTGGGATTAACATATACACACTACTATATATAAAATAGATAATCAACAAGGACCTACTGTATAGCACAGGGAACTCTACTCAATGCTCTATAATAACCTATATGGGAAAAGAATCTGAAAAAGAATGCATGTATATATATGTATAACTGAATCACTTTGCTGTACACCTGAAACTAACACAGCATTGTAAATAAACTATACTCCAATATGAAATTAAATTAAATTGAAAAAAGAAAACGTGTTCACAAAATAATTTATACAAGAAAGTTCATAGCAGCTTAATTTATAGTCAAAAACTACAAACAGCTCAGGTAGTTGTCAACAACAGAATCACTAAACTGGTATATTCAAACAAATAGAATACTATATAGCAATAAAAGCTAATTCGGGATACGCAAAACAATAGGAATGAATCTCAAAATATTTTTTTAAATCTTTATTGGGGTATAATTGCTTTACAATGGTGTGTTAGTTTCTGCTTTATAACAAAGTGAATCAGTTATACATATACATATGTTCCCGTATCTCTTCCCTCTTGCGTCTCCCTCCCTCCCACCCTCCCTATCCCACCCCTCCAGGTGGTCACAAAGCACCGAGCAGATATCCCTGTGCCATGCGGCTGCTTCCCACTAGCTATCTACCTTACGTTTGGTAGTGTATATATGTCCATGCCTCTCTCTCGCCCTGTCACAGCTCACCCTTCCCCCTCCCCATTTCCTCAAGTCCGTTCTCCAGTAGGTCTGTGTCTTTATTCCTGTCTTACCCCTAGGTTCTTCATGACATTTTTTTTTCTTAAATTCCATATATATGTGTTAGCATACGGTATTTGTCTTTCTCTTTCTGACTTACTTCACTCTGTATGACAGACTCTAGGTCTATCCACCTCATTACAAATAGCTCAATTTCGTTTCTTTTTATGGCTGAGTAATTGAATCTCAAAATATTACGCTGCTACTTCTGCATATGACCATTTTACTATAACAAGGACTCTGGACGGACCATTCCCATCTTAAGCAACTAAAAAAATGAAAAAAACATAAGAATCAATGGTTTTCAGAAATTAGAAACTGAGTATCAGTCAGTACAGGACTGTGATCCCCAAGGGAAGAAAAGGAAATGAAGCGATACCTATATTTCCCTGGTGTACTACATGGAGGTCATTTCCAGGCCATGATATGTGCAAGGGAACTCAAACAAAGCCGGGGAGTCAGGGAGACTGAGATCAGACTTCAGGGCTGTCAAGGTGGCTATAATTTACAGGTTAGATTACCAGAAAAGAAAATGCTGCACAGAGAGAAAACTCTAAAGCAGGGGTCACAAACATTTTCTGTAAAGGGCAGAAAAATTTTTTAGGCTTTGCAGGCTATACACAGGCTACTTAACTCTGCCATTAAAACACGAAAGCAGACGAAGACAATACATAAATGAATGAGTATGGCTATGTTCCAATAAAACTTTAGTTACAGTAGCAGGTGGTAGGTGGGACTTGGTCTGTGAGCTGTAAATTTGCCCACCTCTGCTCTAGAGATCTGCAGAGTGACGTCCTTAACTTTTGCCTGTGTTCATCTGGACATGGGGGTGAATTACTCAAACCCAAGGAAATAACCTGGAAAGTAATAGGTCAAAAAATCCCCAAAACTCACACAGGACCAGAATAGTTTATATTCTCAATAAACAAGGTAAAGAGGCCTCTCAATACAACGGACATGACAGATAGAGTCCTCAAAATGGTAACACCTTGAAAGAAGAGCTAAATTAGCCTAACATTAAAGGCAGCTCTGCTAGACCCTACAAATGCTTAAAAGAAATCCATGCAAGGATCTAACAGATTATAGTTAACTGCAACCCCAAAGTCTGAAAATATTTAATGAAATATCATAAATTACCAGGTATTCAAAAACAAGGCAGAAATATATGACCCACACCAGGAGGGAAAAAATATTGTCAATAGAAGCAGAGAAATGACGGATGATGAAATTATCAGAAACAGACATTAAAACTCAGTTCTTAAGAACAGAGTATACTAAGGCTTAAAGAGGTTACAAGATTTGCCCAAGGCCATACACCGAATATGTATGCAGTAGAGGAGCCACAATTCAAGCCCCTTATAACAATATAAGAACAACCCTTTTTAAATAATTCTAAAATAATAAAATTCAAATTTATAATTTTCAACATGAGTGGCTATTCATTTTATAAAAATATTTCTTCAGGTCACATTAAAGTACTCACCATAGGAGTATCTTAAGTTATAAGATCCTCCACTTTCTTTAAAATATGACTGTATTAAACAAACTTCTATTTATTTATGTGTAACTCTTCAGAGATATCCATGGTAAAAATTAGAATAGATCACAATTTTATTGAAATAACACAAAATACCTGGAGAATTTAAATGCTAAAAGAAAGTAATCACCGGGTACCTAGTTAATTATAAGACATAATCATTTACCTATGAGTTTCATAAATGCATAATAAGAACTGATAAGACAGTTTTTAATGGTAATTTGGCTCATATTTCAAAACACATTTATAGACAAAAATATTAACACTACCACTACTTGGGACTTCCCTGGTGGCACAGTGGTTAAGAATCTACCAGCCAATGTAGGGGACACAGGTTCAAGCCCTGGTCCGGAAAGATCCTACAAGCAGTGGAGCACCCAAGACCTTGCGCCACATCTACTGAGCCTGCACTCTATAACCCGCAAGCCACAACTACTGAGCCCGAGTGCCACAACTACTGAAGCCCATGTACCTAGAGCCCAAGCTCCACAATAACAGAGGCCACCGCAATGAGAAGCCTGCGCATCACAACAAAGAGGAGCCCCCGCTCACCACAACTATACACAGTCCAGGCGCAGCAATGAAGACACTCGCAGCAAAAAAAGTTAATTTTTAAAAAATACTTAAAAAAGAAAACCTCTACTACTACTTGCATTTTCACATTACTTTTTTTAACATCGTTATTGCAGTATAATTGCTTTACAATGTTGTGTGGTTTCTGCTGTATAAAAAAGTGAATCAGCTATATGTATACATAAACCCGCATAACTCCTCCCTCCTGCGTCTCCCTCCCACCCTCCGTATCCCACCCCTCTGGGTGGTCACAAAGAACCAAGCTGATCTCCCTGTGCTATGCAGCTGCTTCCCACTAGCTATCTATTTTACATTTGGTAGTATACATATGTCCATGCCACTCTCCCAGCTTACCCTTCCCACTCCCCGTGTCCTCAACTCCATTATCTCCGATTGAGTCTTTACTCCTGTCCTGCCCCTAGGTTCTTCAGAGCCACTTTTTTTTTTTAGATTCCATACATATGTGTTAGCATACGATATTTGTTTTTCTCTTTCTGACTTACTTCACTCTGTATGACAGTCTCTAGGTCCATCCACCTCACTACAAATGACTCAATTTCGTTTCTTTTTATGGCTGAGTAATATTCTATTGTCTATATGTGCCACATCTTCTTTACCCATTCATCTGTCGATGGGCACTTAGGTTACTTCCATGTCCTGGCTACTGTAAATAGAGCTGCAATGAACACTGTGGTACATGACTGTTTTTGAATTATGGTTTTCTCAGGCTATATGCCCAGTAGTGGGATTGCTGGGTCATATGGTAGTTCTATTTTTAGTTTTTTAATGAACCTCCATACTGACTCTGGCTGTATCAATTTACATTCCCACCAACAGTGCAAAAGGGTTCCCTTTTACCCACACCCTCTCCAGCATTTGTTTGTAGAATTTTTGACGATGGCCATTCTGACCAGTATGAGGTGATACCTCATTGTAGTTTTAATTTGCATTTCTCTAATGATTAGTGACATTGAGCATCCTTTCATGTGTTTGTTGGCAATCTGTATATCTTCTCTGGAGAAATGTCTATCTAGGTGTTCTGTCCATTTTTGGATTGGGTTCTTTATTTGATATTGAGTTGTATGAGCTGCTTGTATATTTTGGAGATTAATCCTTTGTCAATTGCTTAGTTTGCAGATATTTTCTCCCATTCTGAGGATTGTATTTTTGTCTTGTTTATGGTTTCCTTTGCTGTGCAAAAGATTTTAAGCTTAATTAGGTCCCATTTGTTTTTTTAATTTCCATTTCTCTAGGAGGTGGGTCAAAAAGGACTGGCCTGTGATTTATGTCATAGAGTGTACTACCTATGTTTTCCTCTAAGAGTTTTAAGGTGCCTGGCCTTACATTTAGGTCCTTAATCTATTTTGTATTTATTTTTTGTGTATGGTGTTAGGGAGTGTCCTAATTTCATTCTTTTACATGTAGCTGCCCAGTTTTTCCAGCACCACTTATTGAAGAGGCTGTCTTTTCTCCACTGTATATTCTTGCCTGCTTTATCAAAGATAAGGTGACCATATGTGCATGGATTTATCTCTGGGCTTTCTATCCTGTTCCACTGATCTATATGTCTGTTTTTGTGCCAGTACCATACTGTCTTGATTACTGTAGCTTCGTAGTAGAGTCTGAAGTCTGGCAGCCTGATTCCACCAGCTCCATTTTCCTTTCTCAGGATTGTTTTGGCTATTCGGGATCTTTTGTGTTTCCATACAAATTGTGAAATTTTTTGACCTAGTTCTGTGAAAAATGCCATTGGTAGTTTGATAGGGATTGCATTGAATCTGTAGATTTCTTTGGATAGTATAATCATTTCCACAATGTTGATTCTTCCAATCCAAGACATGGTATATCTCGCCATCTGTTTGTATCACCTTTAATTTCTTTCATCGGTGTCTTATAGTTTTCTGCATACAGGTCTTTTGTCCCCTTAGATATGTTTATTCTTGGTCTTTTATTCTTTTTGGTTCAATAGTAAATGGGACTGCTTCCTTAATGTCTCTTTCAGATTTTTCATCATTAGTGTATAGAAATGCAAGAGATTTCTGTGCATTAATTTTGTATCCTGTTACTTTACCAAATTCAGTGATTAGCTCTAGTAGTTTTCTGGTAGAATCTTTAGAATTCCCTATGTATAGTATCATGTCACCTGCAAACAGTGACAGCTTTACTTCTTCTTTTCCAACTTGGATTCCTTTTCTTTCTTTTCCTTCTCTGATTGCCGTGGCTAAAACTTCCAAAACTATGTTGAATAACAGTGGTGAGAGTGGGCAACCTTGTCTTGTTCCTGATGTTAGAGGAAATGGTTTCAGTTTTTCACCATTGAGAATGATGTTGGCTGTGGGTTTGTCATATATGGCCTTTATAATGTTGAGGTAAGTTCCCTCTATGCCTACTTTCTGGAGAGTTTTTATCATAAATGGGTGTTGAATTTTGTTAAAAGCTTTTTCTGCATCTATTGAGAGGATCATATGGTTTTTATCCTTCAATTTGTTAATATGGTGTATCACATTGATTGATTTGCGTATACTGAAGAATCCTTGCATTCCTGGGATAAACCCCACTTGTTCATGGTGTATGATCCTTTTAATGTGCTGCTGGATTCTGTTTGCTAGTATTTTGTTGAGGATTTTTGCATCCATGTTCATCAGTGATACTGGCCTGCAGTTTTCTTTTCTTGTGACATCTTTGTCTGGATTTAGTATCAGGGTGATGGTGGCCTTGTAGAATGAGTTTGGATCCTCCCTCTCCTATATTTTGGAAGAGTCTGAGAAGGACAGGTGTTAGCTCTTCTCTAAATGTTCAACAGAATTCACCTGAAGCCATCTGGTCTTGGGCTTTTGTTTGTTTTAAGATCTTTAATCACATTTTCAATTTCAGTGCTTATGATTGGTGTGGTTATATTTTCTATTTCTTCCTGGTTCAGTCTCAGAAGGTTGTGCTTTTCTAAGAATATGTGCATTTCTTCCACGTTGTCCACTTTATTGGCATATAGTTGCTTGTAGCAATCTCTCATGATCCTTTGTATTTCTTGACTGTCAGTTGTTACTTCTCCTTTTTCATTTCCAATCTATTGATTTGAGTCTTCTCCCTTTTTTTGTTGATGAGTCTGGCTAATGGTTTATTAATTTTGTTTATCTTCTCAAAGAACCACCTTTTATTCTATTGATTGATCTTTGCTATTGTTTCCTTCATTTATTTTTCATTTATTTCTGATCTGATCTTTATGATTTCTTTCCTTCTGCTATCTTTGAGGGATTTTTGTTCTTCTTTCTCTAACTGCTTTAGGTGTAACGTTAGGTTGTTTACTTGAGATGTTTCTTGTTTCTTGAGGTAGGATTTTATTGCTATAACCTTCCCTCTTAGAACTGCTTTTGAGGCATCCCATAGGTTTTGGGTCATCGTGTTTTCATTGCCATTTGTTTATAGGTATTTTTTGATTTCCTCTTTGATTTCTTCAGTGATCACAGTAGTGTACTGTTTAGTCTCCACGTGTTTGTATTTTTTACAGATTTTTTCCTGTCACTGATATCTAGTCTCATAGCGTTGTGGTCAGAAAAGATACTTGATATGATTTCAATTTTCTTAAATTTACCAAGGCTTCATTTGTGACCCAAGATATCATCTATCCTGGAGAATGTTCCATAAGCACTTGAGAAGAAAATGTAATCTGCTGTTTTTGGATGGAATGTCCTATAAATATAAATTAAGTCCATCTTGTCCAATGTATCATTTAAAGCTTGTGTTTCCTTATTTATTTTCATTTTGAATGATCTGTCCATTGGTGAAAGTGGGGTGTTAAAGTCCCCTGCTATGAATGTGTTACTCTTGATTTCCCCTTTTATGGCAGTTAGCATTTACCTTATCTATTGAGGTGGTCCTACGTTGGGTGCATAAATATTTACAATTGTTATATCTTCTTCTTGGATTGATCCCTTGATCATTATGTAGTGTCCTTCTTTGTCTCTTCTAATAGTCTGTATTTTAAAGTCTATTTTGTCTGATATGAGAATTGCTACTCCAGCTTTCTTTTGGAAACCACTGGCATGGAGTATCTTTTTCCATTCCCTCACTTTCAGTCTGTATGTGTCCCTCGGTCTGAAGTGGGTCTCTTGTAGACAGCCTTATACGGGTCTTGTTTTTATATCCATTCAGCCAGTCTATGTCTTTTGGTTAGAATATTTAATCCACTTACATTTAAGGTAGTGATTGATATGTATGTTCCTATTACCATTTTCTTAATTGTTTTGGGTTTGTTATTGTAGGTCTTTTCCTTCTGTTGTGTTTCTTGCCTAGAGAAGTTCCTTTAGCATTGTTGTAAAGCTGGTTTGGTGGTGCTGAATTTCCTTAGCTTTTGCTTGTCAGTAAAGGTTTTAATTTCTCTGTTGAATCTGAATGACATCCTTGCTGGGTAGAGTAATCTTGGTTGTAGGTTTTTCCCTTTCATTACTTTAAATATGTCCTGCCACTCCCTTCTGGTTTTCAGAGTTTCTGCTGAAAGATCAGCTGTTAACCTTATGGGGATTCCCTCATACGTTAATTGTTGCTTTTCCCTTGCTGCTTCTAATATTTTTTCTTTGTATTTAATATTTGATAGTTTGATTAATATGTATCTTGGCGTGTTTCTCCTTGGATTTATCCTGTATGGGACTCTCTGTGCTTCCTGGACTTAATTGACTACTTCCTTACCCATGTTAAGGAAGTTTTCAATTATAATCTCTTCAAATATTTTCTCTGTCCCTTTTTTTCTCTCTTCTTCTGGGAGCCCTATAATTTGAATGTTGGTGCATTTAATGTTGTCCCAGAGGTCTCTGAGATTGTCCTCAATTCTTTTCATTCTTTTTTCTTTATTCTGCTCTGCGATAGTTTTCCACTATTTTATCTTCCAGGTCACTTATCCGTTCATCTGCCTCCATTATTCTGCTATTGATTCCTTCTAGAGAATTTTTAATGTCATTTATTGTGTTCTTCATCATTGTTTGTTTGCTCTTTAGTTCTTTAGGTCCTTGCTAAATGTTTCTTGTACTTTCTCCATTCTATTTCCAAGATTTCTGGATCATCTTTACTATCATTACTCTGAATTCTTTTTCAGGTAGACTGCCTATTTCCTCTTCATTTGTTTGGTGTGGTGGGTTTTTACCTTGCTCCTTCATCTGCTGTGTATTTCTCTGTTTTCTCATTTTGCTTAACTTACTGTGTTTGGGGTCTCCGTTTCGCAGGCTGCAAGTTCGTAGTTCCCGTTGTTTTTGGTGTCTGCTCCCTATGGGTAAGGTTCATTCAGTGGGTTGTTTAGGCTTCCTGGTGGAGAGGACTGGTGCCTGTGTTCTGGTGGATGAGGTTGGATCTTGTCTTTCTGGTGGGCAGGACCACATCCGGTGGTGTGTTTTGGGGTGTCTGTGAATTTTTTATGATTTTAGACACCCTCTCTACTAATGGGTGGGGTTGTGTTGCTATCTTGCTAGTTGCCTGGCATAGGGTGTCCAGCACTATAGCTTGCTGGTTGCTGAGTGGAGCTGGGTCTTACCATTGAGATGGAGATCTCTGGGAGAGCTTTCACTGTTTGATATTAGGTGGAGCCAGGAGGTGTCTGGTGGACCAGTATCCTGAACTCACCTCTCCCACTTTAGAGGCTCAGGTCTGACACCTGGCCAGAGCACTAAGACTCTGTCAGCCATACGGCTCAGAAGAAAAGGGCAGAGAAAAACAAAAAAAAATGAAAGAAAGAAAATTAAATTATAATAAAGTTATTTAAAAAAATTTTTAATTATTAAAAATAAGAAAAAATAAAGAAAGAAGAGAGCAACCAAACCAAGAAACAAATCCACCAATGATTACAAGCACTAAAAACTATACTTTAAAAAAAAAACAAAGCACAGACAGAACCCTAGGATAAATGGTAAAAGCAAAGCTATACAGACAAAATCACACAAAGAAGCATACACATACATGCTCACAAAAAAGAGAAAAAAAAATGTGTGTGTGTGTGTGTGTGTGTGTGTATATATATATATATATACACACACACACACACACACATATTAAAAAAAAGGCAGAGCCACCAAATCAATAAACAAATCTACCAATGATAATAAGCTCTAAATACTAAACTAAGATAAACATAAAACCAGAAACAAATTAGATGCAGAAAGCAAACCCCAAGTCTACAGTTGCTCCGAAAGTCCACCGCCTCAATTTTGGGATGATTTGTTGTCTATTCAGGTATTCTTCAGATACACGTTACATCAGGTTGATTGTGGAGATTTAATCCGCTGCTCCTGAGGCTGCTGGGAGAGATTTCCCTTTCTCTTCTTTGTTCGCACAGCTCCTGGGGTTCAGCTTTGGATTTGGCCCCATCTCTGCGTGTAAGTCACCTGAGGGCGTCTGTTCCCGCCCAGACAGGATGGGGTTAAAGTAGCAGCTGTTTAGAGGGCTCTGGCTCACTTAGGCCGGGGGGAGGAAGGGGTATGGAATGCCAGGCAAACCTGAAACAGCAGAGGCCAACATGACGTTGCACCAGCCTGAGGCGTGCCGTGTGTTCTCCCGGGGAAGTTGTCCCTGGATCACGGGACCCTAGCAGTGGTGGGCTTCACAGGCTCCTGGGAGGGGAGGTGTGGATAGTGACCTGTGCTTCTACACAGGCTTCTTTGTGGCCGCAGCAGCAGCCTTAGTGTTTCACGCCGATCTTGGTGTCCACACTGATAGTGGCAGCTCAAGCTCATCTCTGGAGCTTGTTTAGGCAGTGCTCTGGATCCCCTCTCCTTGCATACCCTGAAACAATGGTCGCTTGTCTCTTAGGCAGTTCCAGACTTTTTCCAGACTCCTTTCCACTTTTTCCCCAGACTCCCTCCCAGCTAGCTGTGGAGCACTAGCCCCCTTCAGGCTGTGTTCACGTAGCCAACCCCAGTTCTCTCCCTGGGATCTGACCTCCGAAGCCCGAGCCTCAGTTCCCAGACCCCACCCGCCCTGGCGGATGAGCAGACAAGCCCCTCAGGCTGGTGAGCGCTGGTCGGCACGAATCTTCTGTGCAGGAATCTCTCCGCTTTGCCCTCTGCACCTCTGTTGTTGTGCTCTCCTCCATGGCTCCGAAGCTTCCCCCTCTGCTCACCACCCCCCGTCTCCACCAGTGAAGGGGTTTCCTAATGTGTGGAAACTTTTCCTCCTTCACAGCTCCCTCCCAGAGGTGCAGGTCCTATCCCTTTTCTTTTGTCTCTGTTTTTTCTCTTTTCTTTTGCCCTATCCAGGTACATAGGTAGTTTCTTGCCTTTTGGGAAGTCTGAGGTCTTCTACCAGCATTCAGTAGGTGTTCTGTAGGAGTTGCTCCACATGTAGATGTATTTTTGATGAATTTGTGGGGAGGAAGGTGATATCCACGTCTCACTCCTCCGCCATCTTTTTTTTTTTTTTTTTTTGCGGTACACGGGCCTCTCACTGCTATGGCCTCTCCCGCTGCGGAGCACAGGCTCCAGACGTGCAGGCTCAGTGGCCACGGCTCACAGGCCCAGCCACTCCACGGCATGTGGGATCCTCCTGGACCGGGGCACGAACCCGCATCCCCAGCATCGGCAGGTGGATCCCCAACCACTGCACCAGTGGGGAAGCGCCATTCCTCCGCCATCTTGAAGATCCTCCCCCCCATTACTTCTCTGGTTTCTACAATTTGATTTGCTACCAAAGCGCAACATTATATATTAAGAATAGATTTAATTGCTCAGTACAGTTTTTACTTTCTTATTTCACACACAGTTGGATATCAATTTTCTATAAACAAATGTGAACAAAGAGTTTAATCTTCAAATGAGTTCAGAATAATAAGCAATGTTTGATGAAAATAGCTAAATCCTATTTGTTGTAATCAGAAAAGCCAATTTATGTCACAGATGAGCTCCCTTCTGGCTTACCCATGGATAATATAAAAAAAAGTTTTTTAAACATCAAGCGTAAAATACTCAAACAGCTTTTGCCTTTGGCAACGAATGACAGGCTCCCCTTTACTGCTCTCCAGCAATCAACAACAAAGGACCAAAAGCTATACTTAACAATTCTTAGCTTATCTTTGTAACTCAGTTTCTTTCCAGTTTGCATGCCAAAGCGTAGTGAAGTATAGAACACCATCACAACTGAAGAAGCACCAGATTCCCAGCCTTAGATTCTGGTTTCTAATTTTACAACATGATCAAGGTGTCTTTCTGTGCTTCCAAAAGACTAAGACTTAGTACTTAAATCTGTAGATATGATGTATGGATACTTAATGATACAAGCTAGTAACAAATGGGGATGAAAAACTGCTACTTTGAGGTCTATTCACTGGATCAACTAGGAATGATGTAATAATGGTAACCACATCTATTCTTTAGGGGAAAATTTAATTAGAATTATTTATAAAATAAAAAGAAACAGAGGTCCTAAAATTATATTGTTGGAATCTGAACCAATTAGATTAAAATAACTAACAAATGACTGAGAAAACAAGCTGCAATCCCTACTTTAGGAGTGCAAAAAGCTATTACCCCAGAGAGGACAAAATATATACAAAATAACGTTTCACCTATTCATACATAAAACAGTGATTAAGTGGAACTCTCTTAGATATTCAAGTCACAAATTATATATAAATAATTCTTCTAATATGTACTGTACCCCTAGCACTTCCCCACTCACTGAGAGTTTAATTCCTAGGGAATATAATTCAAAAAATTCAGCCAATCTGTGAACATTCCTAACCAAAATATATTCACTGTCTCAACTCTACATATCTCAATACATAATAATTAAATCCTCATTTCATACTAATTATTTTACGCCAATTTTTAACCCTTCATATTTCTCTAGGTTTACTAAATAAATAAATCCTGTCTTCTCAGTCACACAGCAAAGGATCTACTTCCAAAAAGCTTAATTAAATTTATGTCTCCCTTGGACGCTCTCCAAGTTCAGCATATCTAACTTCATTTGTTGTGTCTGACTTTTCTTTAAGTACAGCAGAACAAGAAAAGGTCATTGCGGTGGCTCCTGTCCCTTAGATTACCCTCTATACAATCAGTCCACTATTAGAAGCAATAGTTGAAATCCTAGCTACCCTCAGATTAGAAGGACACCTAACATAGAATTTATCTTTTGTTTTTGAGTATTCTCATTAACTAAATAAGGTATAGTAGAAAGAGAGTGAGTTTCAGTGCCATCTTTTACATGTAATCTATCCTCTGAGACTCAGTTTTCAGATCTGAAAAAAATAGGAATACCATCTATTTCATGGAGATATAACAACAGAAAACGACACCTTTTATTAAAAGAAACTATCACAGGTCACAAAGTCTTAAGCAGTGTTGGCATCCTTGCCAACATCTGTTCAATGTAATTAAACCCTGGGATACAGGTGTTCAATAAATGTTACTTTTCATCCTGCATTTTAGGGATGATTTTTCCAAACAGTATAGAGACTCAACTTCATAAACATTTAGATTTTCATCTACATTATGTGTTAGTCTCCACATTCAGGAATATGGAATAAATTCAGTAATTCCACATAAAAACTGTGTCTAAATTTTCACCTTGCCCTTGAACCAAATGCTGAATTTTGCTAAAATAACAAACGATAAGTATTCCATCACACACTTAGGTTATATGAATGTCAACATGCATTAAAGTAATTGGATCACCTCCCTCCCACCACACACAAAAAAAGAAAAAAAAATTCCAGGTGGATAATAGAAAGTTAAACAATAAAGAGTTCAAAAGACACCCTTAAGAGAGTGAAGAAAACAAGACATAAAGTGACAAAAGTTATTTACTATACATATGACTAATAAAAGGCTTAGATCCACAACATATAAAGAACTTCTACATATGAGCAAGAGTCTTGAACAGGTATTTCACAAAATAGGACAACCAATGCTCAATCTCATTAGTGATCAGTGAAATAAAGTGCAGATTAAAATCACAAAACAGTACTAAATACCCGTCAGAATGGTTAAAGTGGAAAAGACAGAAAAGCACAAGTGTTGGTAGAAGTACAATTGGTGAAAACCAATTTGGAAAATGTTTTGGCAGTATCTCCTAAAATGAACATACATAATCACTATGACCTAGTAACTCTACTCTTAGGTAAACACTCATGAAACAATGTCTGTGCATGTGACCAGGAAACATATATTAAAATGTTAGTATAATGTATAATACCAAAACTCAAAAAAATCCAAACATCTATCAACAGTAGAATGGATAAATAGTAGTATATTCCTCTAATGGAACATTATCCACAAATGAAAATGAAAAAAACCTACAGCTATATATAAAAACATAGATGAATCTTACAAATATAAGTTGGACAAGCAAAACATTAATCAGGTTAAGGCATACATGCTTAGATGTTAAAGCTATTTAAAAGAGCAAGAAAGGGAATGCCATAAAATACAGAAGAGTGACTGTTTCTAGGAAAAGGAATGGGGTGCTAGCCAGATGTGAGAAGTCATGAGGAGGACTTCTAAAGTACTGTGAATACTTTTTTCTTTTATCATCACTTTGTGATGATTCACTAAGCTATGTGGTTTGGTTCTGTGCACCTTTGTGTATATGCAATACATTTTGCCAAATGAAAGGTTATAAAAAAGAGAGGAAGGGAAGAAGAAAGAAAATAAATAACAAGTCACAACACTATCTGGAAAGATATCTAATATATTAAGTTAAATACTAAAGTCAAATGAAATGATGACAAATAAGCACACAAAAAGATGCTCAACATCATTAGTTATCAGGGAAATGCAAATGAAAACCATAATGAGATAACCACTACACATCTGTTTAGAATGCCTAAAATACTAAAATTCTTAATACTGAGGATGCAGACCAACTGGAATACTCACCAATGTCGGTAGGAATGCAAACTGGTACAGGCACTTTGAAAAATAGTGAATGAAAATTTTTTACAAAGCTAAACATACCCCTACCGTATATAAATCACCAATCTCATTCTTAGTAGTACTTACCCAAGAGAAATGAAAACGTATGTACACACACAATTGTAAGCAAATGTTTATAGCAGCCTTATTCATAATCAAAAAAAAGGAGACAACTCACATGTCCTTCGACTGATGAACGGATAAAGAAACTGGTATATCCACACAATGGTATTATTACTTAACAAAAGGAACAACTATTGATACATGCAGCAACATGGATGATCTCAAATGCATGTTGCTAACTTAACAAAGCTAGACCTAAAAGGCTACACACTGTATGATTCCATTTACATGACAGTCTGGAATATGTATTACCTAACTATACAACATAATGAGATTATAATGTAATTCACTTAGATATTTAACTATAATAACAACAAAAAGCATTACTTGTAAAATTACATTTGCACTTGGTTTAGCATTTTATATACATATTTTAATCCTCCGAATAATCATGTAAAGCTAAATCATCGCAACTTTACCAATGAAAAAACAAATTCAAAAAGTAACATTTTACCCACGGATACACATCTAGTGAGTGGTAAAGCTGGGGTTTAGTCCCACTGTATCTGGGTCTTTCCAAGCCCATTTTCTTTCCTCTACATCATACTGCCTCTTAGTTCAAAAGCACTGGTAATTGCTTAATGGATAGTGTTTTCTTTTGAATTATTTAAAGATGTGTTCATACTTCCTACATTTGCAAGTTTAAAATAAATCATGAAGGGAACACTCCTGCACTGCTGGTGGGAATGTGAATTGGTACAGCCACTATGGAGAACAGTATGGAGGTTCCTTAAAAAACTACAAATAGAACTACCATATGACCCACCAATCCCACTACTGGGCATATACCCTGAGAAATCCATAATTCAAAAAGAGTCAGGTACCAAAATGTTCATTGCAGCTCTATTTACAATAGCCCGGAGATGGAAACAACCTAAGTGCCCATCATCGGATGAATGGATAAAGAAGATGTGGCACATATATACAATGGAATATTACTCAACCATAAAAAGAAACGAAATTGAGCTATTTGTAATGAGGTGGACAGACCTAGAGTCTGTCATACAGAGTGAAGTAAGTCAGAAAGAGAAAGACAAATACCGTATGCTAACACATATATATGGAATTTAAGAAAAAAAATGTCATGAAGAACCTAGGGGTAAGACAGGAATAAAGACACAGACCTACTGGAGAACGGACTTGAGGATATGGGGAGGGAGAAGGGTGAGCTGTGACAAAGAGAGAGAGAGGCATGGACATATATACACTACCGAACTACCAAACGTAAGGTAGATAGCTAGTGGGAAGCAGCCGCATAGCACAGGGATATCAGCTCAGTGCTGACCACCTGGAGGGGTGGGATAGGGAGGGTGGGAGGGAGGGAGACACAAGAGGGAAGACATATGGGAACATATGTATATGTATAACTGATTCACTTTGTTATAAAGCAGAAACTAACACACCATTGTAAAGGAATTATACCCCAATAAAGATGTTAAATAAATAAATAAATAAATAAATCATGAATATTTCCTATTATTAAGGTACCCACATACCCACAATCATACAATACAAAGTTAAAATATACAACTTCTGCCCTCAAGATGTTTATAATCTAAGAGTTAGCACACATATGACAAAGTAGGCAATTTTAAACCTCAAAAATAATAGCCAAGTAGTAGAAACATGGGTAGCGTGAGTACCTTATAATAACAAAATAATTCTAATTGCTTCTTCCCATCCCTTGTATCATCACTATCATTCATTTCACTTATATAAGGATATGTGTGTGAAGTATACATATATACATACACATAAGCAAACACAGTCAAATACAGTGTCATTATTATTTTAAACTGTTATCTGTTAGATCAATTAACAAGAAAAATAAAAGTTTTTATTTTATCTTCATTCATTTCTTCTCCAATGCTTTTCCTTAGATATCTGAGTTTCTGACCTGTATCATTTTCTTTGTCTCTAAAGCACTTCTTTTAACATTTCTTGCAAAAATGGTCTCCTGGCAAAAAATGCCCTCAGTTTTTGTCTGATAATTTTTATTTCTCCTTTACTTTTAAAGGATAATTTTGCACAGTACATTATTCTAGGTTGGTGGCTTTTTTCTCTCAACACCTTAAATAGTTCACTCCGCTCTCTTCTTGCTTGCATGGTTTCTAGGGAGAAGCCAGATAATAATTCTTATCTTTACTCCTCTATAAGTGAGGATTTTTCCCCCTCTGGCTTCTTCAGGATTTTTTTATCTTCGATTTTCTGTTATTTGAAAATAATATGCCTAGGTATAAGAATCTTTTTGGCATTTATCCTACTTGGTGTTCTCTGAACTCCCTGGACCTTTGGTTTGATGTCTGATGTTGATTTTGGGAAATTCACAGTCATTACTGTTTCAAATACTTCTTCTGTTCCTTTCTTTCTTCTCTGGTATTGCCATTATGCTTACGTTACACCTTTTGTAGTCACCCCACAGTCCTTGGATATTCTGTTCTTCTGTTCTGGTTTTTTTTTTTTGGTTTTTTTTGGTTTTTTTTTTTTGCGGTACGTGGGCCTCTCACTGTTGTGGCCTCTCCCGTTGCAGAGCACAGGCTCCGGATGCACAGGCTCAGTGGCCATGGCTCATGGGCCCAGCCGCTCCGCGGCATGTGGGATTTTCCCAGACCGGGGCACGAACCCGTTTTCCTCTGCATCAGCAGGCGGACTCTCAACCACTGCGCCACCAGGGAAGCCCTGTTCTGTTTTTTTTATTCCGGGCTTTTTCTCTTTGGTTTTCAGTTTCCAAGAATTCTACTGATACATCCTCTTGCTCAAGACTCTTTCCTCATGCATGTCCAATCTACTAATAAGGCCATCAAAAGCACTCTTCAATTCTGTTACAGTGTGTTTTTTTTCTCTAGCATTTCTTTTTGGTTCTTTCTTGGAACTTCCATCTCTCTACTTACATCGTCCATCTGTTCTTGCATGTGGTCTACTTTATCTATTAGCACTCTTAGCATATTAATCACAGTTGTTTTAAATTCCAAGTATGATAATTCCAACACCCCTGCCATATCTAATCCTGATTCTCATGCTTGCTCTGTCTCTTTCAATTGTGTTTTCTGCCTTTTAGTATATCTTATAATTTTTTTTTTGACAGCCAGGCATGATACACTTTTTAAAATGACCTTCTATAAACAGGTCTTTAGTAATATGGTGGTAAGGTGCGGGGTGGGGGGGGGGGATGGCTGAACAATGTATAGTCTTATGATAAGATCTCAGTCTTTTAGAAAGCCTGTGCTTCTGGACTGTGAACTTCACACACACACTTCTCAATCCATCTCCCTCCCCTCAGGTGGAACAGGATGGCTAGAGTGAGCTGAAGTTGTGTATTTCCCTTCACCCACACCAGTTAGCCTCTGATAAAACTCCAGCAGGTTAGGCTCTGGTGAAATAGTTTATCCTAAGGGCAAGCCTTGTTAGGAGGAACAGAATGCTCTGGCATATTTCAAAGTCATTCCTTTTCCCCCTCCTCTATCAAAAGCATGAGGGGATTTTTCTGATATTTACTGAGAGAATCTGGTAGAGACACAACAGGTAAGACTCACAAAAATGTGGGGCCTCTGATGACCGGTTTCCCCTGGAGTTTTTAACTCTCAGAGTTGCCCACACTGAACCTCCAGCAATTTGTCAACCAATTCAGGTTTCCCTACACCAGCACTGGCTTCCAACAAGGTTGCTGCTCTAGTGAACTGTGATTCACTGTAGTCTCTGCTGGTCTCTCCAATTTTAAGGGCAGTGGTTTGCTTTGTGACCTCTCTACTAAAAAAGTCGTTGATTTTTCAGTGTGTTCAGGTTTCTACTTGTTGTTAGGATGGAGTGGCAACTTCCAAGCTTCTTACATGCCATAACCAGAAAGCAGAAGTTTGCATTTTCTTTTAAGAAATGTTTTTCTACACCACAAGCTTAAAAACTTATGTAGAATAATAAAACACATACAAACTCAATATCATATAGAACAAAACTGTGTTACATACTTTGTAAATTATTTATTTATTATTTTTCACTTTCCTCTTACAATGCACATATTTATATTTCTAGACATGTAGCCTAGATCAGACACTGTTCTTAAATATTTGAACCTCCCCGTTTATCTATAAAAATCAATATAAAATTATAAACTATAATCCTTGAAATATATCTTCCAAACAAGTGATTAAAATACAGCTTACCATTTTGATGCCTGTGGAAAATGTCACTGGTTTTGTAGGTTTAGGTTTCTCAAGTTGCATTTCCAGTTGGGTAGATCTATCTTTATGCTGAGCCAAAAGTAGAGCAACGGGGAGATCAGAACTCTCCTGCAAGAAAAGTTAAAATGTGAAAGTTAAAAGTTAAAAGTTAAAAATAAAAGCAATGAGTCTTTTATTTTAAATTATGCCTTTCCATAAACATTTGATGTCAACCTAGGTATTCACTTTATGGAGAACACTTTACAAAAAACTTTAACAATCCATAATAAGAAAAGGCTGCTTTAGACTCATAAATCAAAATAACCTACAAAAAAGGATTTTTATAAAATCCACATTAAAGACAATATAATAGGGTCTTATTTCATCTAGCAAAACCAACCATATTTATTAAAATAAAAAAATTAGAAGCTAATCACAAAAATAGTACAAAGTACTATAACTTAGATCAGATGTTTATCTAAGTACTATAACTTAGATCAGATGTTTATCTAAGACACATTTCTTTTTTACCAGTGAATTCAGACCAGTCTGAAATTGTTTCCCATTAGATTTCACCTGAGGCCGTTTGGAAATGATCCTTGCTCTGTTTTGCACAATGGAATGATTGTTAAGTACAATCAAAAGACATTTATCAATATTTTCTCCTTTATTGACTTATTTTTATAAATAATTTATCTTTATAAATTTTTTAATTAACAAAATAACAGTAAACACTTTTAATATCTTATATTGATACTAAATCAGGGCCACTATTTACACAAATCTGTACACACACATATTAATAACACAAATTACTAACTCTTATATGTAGACTGTCATTTATTCTGTTTAACATGAAGTCTTCTCACATGTTTAAAGTGATGCAGAGCTAAGATCTAAACTAAATGTATCCAGACATTTTCCTTTCTGAGCTGTCAGTTAAATAAGAACACAGAAACACATGCAAAAGGAAACCAGGAAGGAAGGAGATCATATACAAACATATGCAAAGACACATACTACTTTCTATATCTGTAAACAAAAATGAAGGTACAAACACATTTCAGTCTCCTATACCAAGGTGACCTAGGAAAACAGTCTTCAAATGGCCCACAGAGTTTTAAAATAGTAACTACCCAGAATTTAATCCTGAAAAAACTATATTGTTACACATTTCATAGTATAAAAGTAAAGACATAGCAGAATCTAATTTTCTTTCCAAAACCAACAACTTAATATTTTGGGGCACAAATATGGCTAATTAATATATTTCAAGGACTTGTTTAAAAGTTATAGTACAGAAGAAATTCAAGTAACAAGCCATTTATTTCCATAGCATCATCCTAGAATAAATCTGTATCTCAAAACTTTGTAACAGAAGCGCTATGCAAGAGCAAATGTTACAAAGATTAAAACTTTTAAAAGTAAATGGAAAAACACAAATTTTATTTATAAAATAGAACTTTATTAAGGATCAAAATTCTTAAGACATGGCTTTAGCAATACTGAAGGAGGATGAATAAAATACACTATGACAACATACTTGACTACCTTTCATATTCTACAACAAAGCGTTAGTAATGCATTAATAATAGTATTTCTGTGAATTCCTGCAGCTATTCCTATTTCCATTAGGAATTTTATAATAAAATGTAAATTTAAAGAATATTTTAAATGGGCGGTGGCCCAAAATATCTTTTAAAATCTCTAACTACCTTTTCATATGTAAAAACTAACAGAAGAAAAATAAATTTCCTTGGCTAAAATGCTAAATCATTGCTTCCTAATTAATACTCTAAGTGAATTCAAATTCCATACCTGGTACTTACCCTAAAAAGTAAAAGTTCTCATGTAAAAGTAAGACAATGTGTGCACTTCAAAAAAGTTGCTAATCAATACTTTGCCTGTTTTAATCCTGGTTTCACCTTCACATAAAAGAACCAGAATATCAAAATGTCTTGATAAAACAGTTGAAATTTAATAAAAATAAACATTCTAGAAAGCTAAAACTAATTTTGATACTAAGGCAATACAATTTACTTTAAATCTGCTGTACTCCACTTTAGCAATCAAAACTTTGGAGACTGAAAATCTTTGTAAATGTTAAACTAGAAGGACTTCCCCGGTGACACAGTGGTTAAGAGTCCGCCTGCCAGTGCAGCGGACGAAGGTACAGGCCCTGGTCTGGGAGGATCCGACATGCCACGGAGCAGCTGGGCCCATGCACCACAACTGCTAAGCCTGTGCTCTGGAGCCCGCCCGATGCAGCTGCTGGGCCCGTGTGCCACAACTACTGAAGTTGTGGTCCGCAGCAAGAGAGGCCACCACAGTGAGAAGCCCGCGCACCACAGCAAGGAGTGGCCCTCGCTCTCTGTAACTAGAGAGGAAGCCCGCGAACAGCAACAAAGACCCAACGCAGCCAAAAATAAATTAAAAAAAAAAAGCTAAACTAGAAATAAGCAGGAGTTCTAACAACAACAACAAAAAAATCTACAGAGTAAAATAAACTATGGGAAACATACATGCTCTCAGAAACACAAAAAATGCAGATTCAGCCTTTCAAGTTATTTCATTCTTCTTAGCTTTCCATTTTTACCCTGAAAGGTTCCCTAAGCTACATTGATTGCCTGAAGGTACACTGCTTAATATTTAAAGAAATTTTAATTAAGACTACCTGTAATACTCATTAAAAGCTTTATAATGACCATTTTTAAATGATTATTTTAACTGACTTAAAGCAAGCCATCTGGTAAACAATATTCTAATAAAAATCAGCTACTGCTTTTGACAATATTAGCCCTTAACAAAATTTAAGACATAGCTGAAGAGAATTTTCAAACAAGAATATAAAAAGATTTAATAAGCCAGGACCTGTTTAAAAATCTTTTTCCAAACTTTAAAAAAAAAAAAAAACCTGAATTTACAGTTAGGATTAAATAAATGGACATTTTAGGCAACATTATAGTAAATGCTAAGCCATAAACATTAAGACCATAACATTAAAATCCTGTCACATCATACAGTATAGTGTAATGCCAATGCTTTTATAAAAGGTTAAAAAGTAACTTGTAGCACAAGGACCAGAAACAGCAGAAAAAAAATGCTAATAAGTTGTGCTTATACTAGTTGCCTAAATTAGATCCAGAGAATCATTCTAAGATTTAAGCTTCTAGATATATTTATAGATGCCAATTCAATCTTTCTTAATAAAATCTAACACATGAACATACATAGAAAAAAATACAATGTATTCTTTTACTTAATAAGGATTCAGGAGGATAAAAAGAAATTTAATGAATTCTTTCAGTTAGTCAATAAGGATGAAATATATGTTAGCATTTTAACAAAAAAATTTTAATAAATATTAAAAAATTAAAGTAACAATATTTAAATATAAATTTAAATATGAAAATGAGAAATTCAAATTGAATTGGTATTTAAACCAATCTGTTGTAATTAATTGTTCTAATGAATACAGTAAATTGTTAAGGATTATTTAACCACTGTGTTACATGATCTAAACAGTAAAGAAAGTATGCACAGTAATGACTTGCAGGTGAAGAAAACAGGAAGGGGGAGCAGTTCTTAACAAAAGCCAATATTAACTCCAGATTATACACAACGTACAACATTGGCAGTTGCAGCTCAATTGCCAAGAACAGCTCAATGAGGCAGCAAAACTTCATGCTAAAAGACTAAAGACAAAAAGAATATGCAAAAATAATTGCTATGCAAAACCAGCTTATCTCAAAATCAAAACTAAAAACGCTTTATACTAAATGGAACATTTTTAAAAAGTTAAAGTGTATTTTCGTCTTATATCTAAGTTCTGTGTTTGGAATTAACTCAATTAATTGTATAGCGGAAAGCATTACCAAAGAAAACTCTGCATAAAATGATGAGAGAAACAACCTTTCAAAAAAATAATTGTAACATGAATCTTTACTAATTCCTTCTTTAAAGTTTTTAATTTCTCACAAGCTACATGTCTATGAAAAAAATGTAAAACATGACATGCATCATTTCAACTGTTAAAGCCACAACTGCCACTTAATAGTTTCAAAAAAAATTAATGGAAGTTAGGGATTTCCCTGGTGGCACAGGGGATAAGACTCCATGATCCCAATGCAGGGGGCCCAGGTTCAATCCCTGGTCATGGAACTAGATCCCACGTGCATGCCACAACTAAGAGTTCTCATGCCACAACTAAGGAGCCCTGGGGACACAAGTAAGGAGCCCACCTGCCGCAACTAAGACCTGATGCAACCAAATATAAAAATAAATAAATATTAAAAAGAAAAATCAATGGAAGTTACTAAGGAAAAAAAACATATTCTATTTTATACACTGCTGTCCTAATTTTTTTTTCCTTTCTTGGCGCAACGGCACACGGTGCAGCCTGCAGTATCTCATTTCCCAACCAGGGACTGAACCCAGGCCATGGCACTGAAAGCGCCAAATCCTAACCACTAGACCACCAGGGAACTCCCTGTCCTCATTTTTAGAACCAAATTTACATTTCATTCATACAAAGTAGATAGGGTTTATGATAAGCATTTTCTGTCTGAGCCTCACTAAGGCCTTTACCCTTACTTTTCCTTTACTTTCTCACCTACTTCTAATTTAAATTATCTTGCTTTCTCTTTTTATTCCTGGTTATATGGCTTAAATGCTTTTAGGGCAAAAGCACAGTAGAAAAATATACACATACACTTTTACCTGATCATAGAATAACAAACAGCATAGCAACTAGTAGACTGAGGAGTTAAGTGTGTTAACACCACATGGAAACTAATTATGGGTCCAGAAAGGGGAAAGGAAGGATGTAAAAAGACTTTACTGGAAAGGACGATTTTCTAATTGTGATTTCATCAATATCACAATGGTTTATAAGCATCAAATAATATTCTCCAATCTATGAAACACTTCATAAACCTTGGTTATAATTACTGCTATTATCTAACAATGTTGTCTACTTAGGGAGCTAATAACTAGAAAACACCAATAACTTGCAAGACATTGCCATTTCTTTCAAATGTATTTTTTTCATGCAAAAATATGAAACGTAGTTCTCACAGAGTAACCAGAGTCACTAAAACTTCAGCATGAAGCCAAAACACTTGAAAATGAGCTAGTTATTAGAAAACCAGTATTAATCAGGAGAAAAATGCTCTGAAAACAATATGTTTTTGTCAGTAAGCTCAGAAACACATCAACAACCTACTAATAGTAAACTGGCTTATGTTAGTTATAATATCACTCTCTTACCTGAAAATAAAATGGATATTGACAAACGTTTTTTTTTTAAATAAAGGAACAGAAGGTGAATAAACCAGCACAAACTATAGAAATGCTATTTAAATACCATTACCCAGAATAATAAATAGGGAAGATAAACCCTGAAGACAAATGATTTTTTATCACAATTAACATTAATACCTACCAGTTCATCTAAAAAAGCCTGCTTATTCTTCCTTTTTAGAATCTGCTGCAGTTGTTCTTCTTTTTGTATAAATAGTCTTCTTTGTTCATTTTCCTGTCGTTCTACCTCTAAAGCTTCTTCCAATTCCTCCTGTTCCCGAGTCTAAAACAGAAACATTGATATATGGCATGGAATAAATTTAGTAACCAAAATCAACCCTATACCATACTCTTTACCTCCTTTCTTAGAAGCATAAAATGCACTAGTCACTAATTGTTTAATAGTGCAGCAATTCCACTTCAAAAGAACTAGAATTCATTTTATTTCATGTGGACATGTTACTATTAAAGAGAATGACATCTAGCACTAAATGAACACCTAAACAAAGTACACTGAGCCCAGCTGCAGAATTGTAGAAACTGCTTAATAATGTCTTTATTTTAGGAGATTTAACAAGAAAAACACAATAAAACAAAAAACCCAACAACAAATAGATAATCTCCATATAGAACTATTGATTGAAACACTCCATATAAAAGACTGGTTTATTTAATAGAAACAATTTTCAGAATATATAAGATAATGAAAAGTTATCATAGGAGTTAGCTTCTTTTTCCCAAGTTAAAATAAGTCTTTCTGATGCTTGAGCTCCAAATAGCATTCATTTAAGGTAAGTTATGAAAAGCTGAAGTCATTTTCTAACACAAGCATATAAATTTCAAGGGTCCTCTTTGTGGACTGAAAAATTCAAAATCCAGAGCTAATATGTAGAGAGAATGAACTACAGGCCTACTCATTTCCCTTTTATGAAGTTCCTCAGAAATATTAAATACTTCCAGGTTCTGAAATTTATTCCAACTCTAACTTGTACTTAAAAGCAATATTATACCTAGCCTCTGCTCTTTAAGTCTTCTGAATGAGAAATATAGTAAAATCTGAATGGCTTTAGTTTAAATCCTTGACTGTTGCTATTGAAAATGTAATACCTTTTTTTTTTTTCTAATTCAACAAGACATTGAGAATTTATGGCACCTCAAGACAAATACAGAATAGAGGGAGAGAGTATAATACATTTGGGGATCACTAACATAATATATGAATTAACAGAGACCTCAGAGAAAAGTACATTTTTATGTAAAATAATAATTAAAACACTCTATTAGATTTTTTTCACTTCACAAATTAAACTCCCCAAAGAAACAAGATTCCCAATTAAAAAGTGTTTCACTTATAATTCAAACTCAGTATATGCAAAATTAAGTTTAGCATTTGGTTTCCCAAAGCTGATCACCCTCCTGTATTCCTGATTTCTGCTAAGCGCACACCTACATCTCAGGCAACTCAAGTTGAAACCTCAAAGTCATCTCTGTTTACCCCCTCTCCCACAACCCCATTCCTCTTAAATTAAATCAGTTGCTAAGTCCTATTAGCATCTCTCCCTGTAATTTTACAAACCTCTATTACTGAGGTTACTATTCTAACTCAGGCACCCAGTGGAGAAGAGAATTCAAACTTGATTTAAAAGGATTACTAGGAATAAATGTAAAAAGTTAGGGGGTGAGATATGAGGGCTAGAAAAGTGAATTACTGGACTATAGGTCCATAAGCAGAAAAGGATGAGTCTCATGATGAAACAGTGACATATAAGTAATAAGTACGACAAGTGACAGAGAGGTATACACAGAGTACAGCTGGGACAGAATTGATAGAGTGGTAAATTCTCCTTGCAATGATGGAGGACAGGTAGAGTTAGAAAAGATTTCGTATACAGTGTTATGGGTTGAATGTGTGCCCCCAATATATATATTGAAGTTTTAACCCCTGGTACCCATAAATGTGACCTTATTTGGAAATAGGGTCTTTGCAGATGTAATCAAGTTAAGATAGGTCATACTGGAAATTTTGCCACAGACACATGGGGAGAAGGCCATGTGAAGACAGAGGCAGAAATCAGAGTGGTGCCAAAGGTACTAGAAAAGGCAAAGAAAGATGCTTCCCTAGAGCTTTCAGAGAGACCATGACCCTGATGACACCTTGATTTCAGACTTCTAGCCTACAGAAGCCTGTTCTTGAAGAGAACAAATTCCTGTTGTTATAAATCACCCAGTTTTGGTAATTTGTTTTAACAGTCCTAGGTAACTAATATATGGAGGTTGAGCAGACTTCAAACGGTAGGTATTTACCCCCACTGGAGAGTGGAAGAGCCATTTAGGCAGAGAAAACAAAGGTGCAAAGACATGAATAAAGCTGGAATGCTTGGTATGGCCAAGTCATGAAGTATGGGAGTTGGGGAAAGCTCTAGATAAAGCTGGAGAGGCAAGCAGACGGCAGATCATGGAAAGTCGACCATACCATACTAAGGGATGCATTTATGCCATACTAAGGCAACTGGGAAGACATTAGAGTTTGGAAAGAGGACTAGAAGCAGTGAAGAATACATATCAGTGGGGTTCAAGACTGAAGACAGGAAGACTAGCTAGAAGAATATTTCAATAACTCAAGTAAGAAATAATGAGGACCCTAAGTAAGGTAACAATAATATAATTAGAGGAGGAACCAGGTTTGAAAGGTCATAAGGAAAGACTATCAACAATATATGAAGACTGACCAGATATGGCTAGAACACTTAGATAAAGAATGTAATAGGAGAAACAGGTGGGAGAGTGAAGATTAAAAAGTTCGATTATGGGGGCTTCCCTGGTGGCGCAGTGATTGAGAGTCCGCCTGCTGATGCAGGGGACACGGGTTCGTGCCCCGGTCCGGGAAGATCCCACATGCTGCGGAGCAGCTGGGCCCGTGAGCCATGGCCGCTGAGCCTGCGTGTCCGGAGCCTATGCTCCGCAAAGGGAGAGCCACAACAGTGAGAGGCCTGCGTACCGCAAAAAAAAAAAGGAAAAGAAAAAAAATATGTTCAATTATGATGAACGTAGATGCAAAAATCCTCAACAAAATATTAGCAAACCAAATTCAACAATACATTAAAAGGATTATATAACATAATCATGTGGAATTTATCCCAGGAGTGCAAGGATGGTTAAACATCCACAAATCATCAATGTGATACACCACATTTACAAATTGAAAAATAAAAAGCATATGGTCATCTCAATAGATGCAAAAAGGTCTTCTGATAAAATTCAACATCGATTTATGATAAAAACTCTAAACAAGTGAGCACAGAGAACATAATTCAACATAATGAAGGCCAAATATGACAAGCCCACGACTAATATCATACTCAACAGTGAAAAGCTGAAAGCATTTCCTCTGAGATCAGGAACAAGACAAGGATGCCCACTCTTGCCACTTTTATTTATAACATAGTACCACAAGTCCTAGCCACAGCAATCAGACAAAAAAAGAAATAAAAGGAATTCAGATTGGAAAGGAAGAAGAAAAACTGTCACTGTTTACGGATGGCATGATACTGTATATAGAAAATCCTAAAGATGCCAACAAAATACCTATTAGAACTCATCAATGAATTCAGTAAACTTGCAGGATACAAAATTAGTATATAGAAATCTGTTGCATTTCTATACACTAACAACAAACTATCAGAAAGATAAATTAATCTCATTTACATCTGTATCAAAACAAATAAAATACCTAGGAATTCATCTAACTAAGGAGGTAAAAGACCTGTACAGAGAACACTATAATACACTGACAAAAGAAACTGAAGACAAGACAAACAAATGGAAAGATATACTGTGCTCATGGCTTGGAAGAATTAATATTGTTAAAATGGCCATACTACCCCAAGGCAATCTACAGATTCAATGCAATCCCTATCAAAATACCAATGGCATTTTTCACAGAACTAGAACAAATAATTCTTTTTGTGTATGGCAACACAAAAGACCCCAAGTAGCCAAAACAATCATGAGAAAGAAGAACAAAGCTGGAGGTATCACACTCCCTGATTTCAAACTATAATACCAAGCCACAATCTTCAAAAAAATATGGTACTGGTACAAAAACAGAGATCAATGGAACAGAATAGAGAGCCCAGAAATAAACCCACACTTATATGGGAAATTAATCTATGACAAAGGAGGCAAGAATATATAATGAGGAATGGTTTTGCAAAAACTGGACAGCTACATGCAAAAGAATTAAACTGGACTACTTTCTCATACCATATACAAAAATAAACTCCAAAGGGACTGAAGACTTAAATGTAAGTCCTGACACCATAAAACTCTTAGAAGAAAACACTGGTAGTATGGTCTTTAACGTCAGTCTTAGCAAACTATAAATCTGATAAGGGGTTAATATCCAAAATATACAAAGAATTCATAGAGCTCAACATCAAAAAACAAACAACCTGGGACTTCCCCAGTGGTGCAGTGGTTAAGAATCCGCCTGCCAGTGCAGGGGACACAAGTTCAATCCCTGGTCCAGGAAGATCCCACATGCCACAGAGCAACTAAGCCCGTACGCCATAACTACTGAGCTGTGCTTTAGAGCCTGCGAGCGACCACTACTGAGCCCACGTGCTGCAACTACTGAAGCCCACGTGCCTAGATCCCGTGCTCCGCAACAAGAGAAGCCACTGCTATGAGAAGCTCGCGCACCGTTATGAAGTAGCCCCCCCTCGCCGCAACTAGAGAAAGTCCGCGCAGCAACAAAGACACAATGCAGCCCAAGAAAACAATAATAAATAAATAATCTTTTAAAAACAAACAAACAATCTGATTAAAAAATGGGCAAAGAACCTGAATAGACTTTTTTCCAGAGAAGACATACAGATGGCCAAAAGGCACAGGAAAAGATGCTCAACATCACTAATCATCAGGGAAATGCAAATCAAAACCACAATGAGATATCACCTCACACCTGTCAGAATGGCTACAATCAAAAAGAAAACAAATAACAAATGCTGTCAAGGATGTGGAGAAAAGGGGACCCTAGCGCACTCTTGGTGGGAATGTAAATTGGTGCAGACACTATGGAAAACAATAAGCTTCCTCAAAAAATTAGAAACAGAACTACCATACAATCCAGCAAATCTGGGTACTTATCCAAAGAAAATAAAAACACTAATTTGAAAAGATATATGCATCCCAATGTTCATTTATGCATTATTTACAATAGCCAAGATAATGGAAGCACCTTAAGTACCCATCAATAATAGAAGCATGGATAAAAAAAGATGTGAGATATAGATATATATAGATATAGATATATATACATATATACAATCAAATATTACTCAGCCATAAAAAAAGAATGAAATCTTGCCATTTGGATTAACCTAGATGGTATTATGCTAAGTTAAATAAGTCAGACAGAGAAAGACAAATACTGTATGATTTCACTTACTTTGGAATCTAAAAAACAAAACCAGTGAACAAAAACAGCAAAACAGAGTCACAGATACAGAGAACAAACAGGTGGTTGCCAGAGGGGAGGGGGGATGAGGAATGAGAGAAATAGGTGAGGAAGATCAAGAGGTACAAAATTCCAGTTACAAAATAAATAAGTCACAGGTATGAAATACACAGTGTGGGAGAATACAGTCAACAGGAATGCAGTATCTTTGTATCATGATGGTAACCATACAATCAAAATGGTAACTTGACTTATCATGGTGACCATTTTGAAATGTATAGAAATATCGAATCACTATGTTGTGCACCAGGAACTAAAACAATGTTGTAGGTCAATTATACTACAAAAACGAACGAACAAATCACTGAAAAAGAGATCAGATTTGTGATTACCAGAAGCAGGGGCTAGGCGGAGGAGGAATTGGATAAAGGTAGTCAAAAGGTACCAACTTCCAGTTATAAGATTAGCTAGGGATGCAATGTACAACATGATAAATATAATAGACACTGCTGCATATATGAAAGTTCTTATGAGAGTAAATCCTAAGAGTTCTCACCATAAGGAAAAGATTTTTTTCTTTTATTTTGTATCTATATGATGATGGATATTTACTAAACTTATTGTGATAATTATTTCCTGAGATATATATGTCAAATCATTATGCTGTATACCTTAAACTTACATAGTGTCATATGTCAATTATGTACAGCTCAATAAAACTGGAAGGAAAAGAAAATTCAGTTCTGGAATGCTGAATCACAAATGCCTTTAATGCATCCAGAAAAAATGTCGATTAACCAATTACAGATATATGGACGTATCACATATAATTCTTGGAGCTCAGGAGGAAAACAACGGGCTGCAGAAACACTTGAGAGTAATCAGTGTAAAGGATTAACTCTTAAAGAGAAGCACCGAGAGGAATCCAAGTGTTTAAGAAACAGAAAGGAAAGAGAAGCCTCTTAGAAGGATGAAAGAGGAAGGTGAGAGCAGCAGGATGAAGAGAATGGAGTGGCCCCACAGAATCAAGGAAGAGTTTCACCATCAAGGGAGAAGCCTGCATCAAATACTGCCCTGCCTACAGACCAAATGACATTCAGACCAACAAAGAGTCTATTGGCTTTGTCAATGAGAAACTGGTAGCCTCAATTTTCTCACTGTATTTAAGTATTTTGAAAATAGAAAGCCTCAATAAATATTGGTTGGCTAGCTAGCTGATTGAATAACTGGGAAAATAGCTGTCATTAAAAATCAAACATTGGGGGCACAAAGAAGGTATTGGACTGGGAGAAGGGAAGCAGGCTTAAAGACTAGAAGGTCTCTGTTTTCTCCCTATTAATGGCACCACCTTACCCAATCAACCTTTACCTCCCACTTCTAATCCATCATTAGGACTTCCTATTTCAAACTCAAAACATTTCTCGAATTCATCCCTACCTCTCCATTCCTTGTTTAAGTCACCTCTGAACTCGCCTACAAGACTGCAATAACCTCCCATTGGCCTCCTAAACTCCAGGTTTGATCCTCTCAAATTCAACCTCCACAAAAGCAATAAATCTATTCTAATAAGGACAATACTTTATTATCACTTTGCTTAATACCGTTCAATGACAATCATTAACAGCTAGGTTTCTATAACATTACTCTAAGGAATCCTGGGAATTCCCTAATAAGATGTCTAAGGTACACTACAGAAGAGACTGAGCAGATGGGAATTCAAGGCTATTCGTCCTCCCGCTGTTGATTCAACAAACGTATTCAGAGTAAGGTTTCATTTGAAGAAAAGGTTCACCTGCTAAAACATACAAACAACTGGTCAATATAAGCCCAAATTACTTTTCACAATACATAAGGCCTTATGTTACCTAGGCTCTTTCTACTTCAGTTTCAACTCTCTATTGAACTTGGCAATATAGAACTACTTACAATTCTCAGCGCTCTCTGTGATTATCCATGCCGTCTTGCCTTTGCTCATGATTTCTTTCTGCCTGGAATGTCTTTGTGCAGCTTCCCAACCCACCCCTTTCCCGTCTTCTACAACTTGGTAACTTCTACTTGTTCTTCAAAGCTCCATTCAGGCATTATCTCACCTGGAATGCCTTTCCCAATCTTCCTAGAACAGATTAGGTATCCCTCTTCTGTATTCCCGTAATAGCAAGCACACAGAACTCTCCATGTGCCTAAGTCATTGTACTGAAATTACCTGGTCCCTACAGAACCAGGGTTCTTATTCATCTTTGTATACTATGTGTTTAGCAGACGTTCAACAAATGCTTATTGAACTAAAGTTTTTTTTGCTAAATTGATAGACATTCTATGCAGCAATATCTGCTGCTCATGAGAATCCAGAAAACGGAAGATAAAAATTAAGCTAATCTTCACTAAAAGTCTATTTCAAGATTAGTTCACCTTTATTCAGTTTCTCCATGTTCACAATTGATGCTAGGTGCCAGCTCCATGAGACAAATAAGATCTCGTTAGCAGACAACTCAGTAATAGTTTCTCTATGTCAGAAATGGGTCATTTCATTGTGCCTAATCATGCAAGAGATTGCTTTTTTTTCCTTTTTGACACAATTCTGATAGTTTTGGAACAGTAAGACTTCAACTTTCACAAAGACATTAAAGGCAAGTTGCTACCTCAGGTTTACAAAAAGACATCAGTCATATAGTCCACACTCCTTGGGCCACTTGAGAACTGTCTCTACCCAATGATACCATAGTTACTGATGTTATGTAATTATGTTATGTTAATTTGCACCATCTTAAAAAATGGTCCTATGTCTGTATTTATGCCCAAAACAAATAGTGATAGTAAGTATCACTAATAGATAAAATGCTCAGCACAGAATGACCAATTAATAAATGATAATGAATTACTGACCAAAATCCTTTGTTATAAGATCCAGGTGCTAAACGTTAATATGAAGAATAAATGCAGTCACTGTAACATGCATTACATAAAATACAAGTTGATCCTTGTACAACACAGGGGGTTAGGGGCACTGACCCTTTGCACAATTGAAAATCTGTGTATAATTTATAGTCTGCCCTCCTTATCAGTGGTTCCCACTGTATCTACAGTTCTGCATCCAAGGATTCAACCAACTTCTCATCGTGTGGTACTGTAGCATTTACTATTGAAAATAATCCAGGTGTTAAGCGGACCCGCGCAGTTCAAACTTGTGTTGTTCAAGGGTCAACTGTATTCAATAACCTATCATTATAAAGTTTTCAGATAATTAGAAATTCCTACTTTAAAATAATATAACCAGTCTAAAATTAGATTATTCTTTCAACATCAATATTATTTGCTACTTTAAAACGATAAATGAAAACAGCACTCACTTGAAAAGAACCTCATTAATTTAAACAGACCTAATGCAACAAGTTACCTGGGCATACCTATTTTGCATGTATCTTCTGATGTACCCAGAGAAGGCTACTGGGCAAAGAGAGTAATTTTTATGGCACACTGATGCTTTCAGAAATGAGACACCTTTCTAAGGAAGCCAGGCTGGATATGAATGGAATAGAACGTCAATTCCTTGAGAGTTTTATTGCAGGAAAGAAGTGCCTAAATGAAACACTTAAAGACTATAAAAAGGAAGTCCTTCTAAGTACAAGACGAAAATACAAGCTATGTAATCCAAATATATCTATATCATTTTTACCAATGATTACAAATTCCTGATACAGTACCTCAAAAACAATTACCTCAAAAAAAAAAAAAAAAAAAAACAATTACCTCTGCTTTCCCCCAAAACTAGAAAGCCAAGTTGTACTGAAGAAATGATAGCTAAATTGTGTAAGTTAATTAAATCTTTGCATGTCTATAATTATTTTTCCTTTATAGGATATATTTTAACAATGCCATCAAAACTGTCTTTGCTACAGTAATGTGTGCTTCGTACCTATATGCCTATATACATAGATTAGTATTTCTGGCATTAATTTCAGCTAAAGTCTTTGTAAATATAACTAGTTTTAGAGAAAGATAGCTTTTTAAAGGATCATGTGGAAGCATTCATCTCTAATACAAAAGAAGAAGAAAATACTTAGCAACCAACCAGCTTTAACTTATTTTTCTGAATGACATCTTTGTTTTCCTTTTGGTATATCTCCATTTTCTTTTTGGTGTTGTCCAAATCCACATTGTTGGTCAAGTTGAAAACTGCATCAGAAAAGAAACACTGACATGAAATACAGTTTTAACATAAATCTTGAGAAGATAATAAAAACCAAATATTCATCACAGTGATTTCTTAATTCATCAGGTTGACAGTCTTTATAGCTTAAGAAACTAGCTCTAGTTCAGCAACTATGTTTTCTGAACCAAATATAAGGAGAGACTGTCAGACTATCACACAGACTATCTAAAGATCTGAATCACCTCAAAAAACCTAAGATACGTGCTTGCCATAATCACACTGGATTTGATTTTTATAGTGCCCATTTTAACTGTAAAAGTATAAAAAAGATTGCTTAAGTTTTTAAATAAAAAGAGTAAGTCTGGGACCTACTATACTGGTCAGAATCAATACTGAAAAGAATCTATGTGCCAGAAACAGAAAAATTATCCAAAGGAATAAAAAAATATTATCAAACTAGAACAGGTTTTATTCTGATCCTCAACATGGCTAGACACAAGCTTGAATCATTTACCATATAGTCTAGATCTGGGAAACTATGAAATACATGAGTCAAAAATTAACAAGGAAGGTAAAGGAAAATCTGGCACCAAAACTTAAGACTAAAATAATTTAGTAAGAGAAGCCACTGAGATATGTTCAGATAGGTGATAAACTTTCAGTGACTTAGAACGATCTTTTTATAATTCCAACTCAAAATAATTTTAATTATAAATGCCTTACTCCCTTCTAAGTTTACATATGTAAATAAAAAGGTTATTATAATACTCTGAACCAAAAAAACTATTTTAGTATATATAAATTCATATTTTGAAGTACTGCCCCACTGCCCTACCCCTTTCAGTGTTTGTATCAGCCCGTCTAAAGAAGGATCATCATCGTTGTCTCTCCTGTTCCATAATTCAATCCAGACTTCCCTTGGATTCCTCATAATGTTTGTGCATCCATTATTAGCCCTTCTATCCCTTCTCCAATTACTTACCACTGCTTCCTCCAGCTTGACCTATAAACAGGTTTGATCTACCCTAAATAACTCTGCTTTACTCCATGTTTCTACAGATTCCTTCCCCATCTCACTCCTTCATTTAACTAATAACCATCTCAAATAGTTCCTAGATTTTTGCATTAGGTCTGTAAGAGCTGAAAAGTAATATTGGAAGCCCAACAGAGGGTTATCTGTTTTGTTGAGTAAGGCCATTAAACATACTCAAAAGACCAATCTGATCCATAATTTAATTTTTATCTCTTCAAAGGACCAACTTATTTCAGAACATCAATTTATCATAATCGTTGAAAATCCAGGCTTATTTAAGTACGTAGAAAAAAAAGCAGCAATTCTCAATTCTATTACATGCAATTTTAAAACTCTGGGAGAAGTGAGAGTAAATGAGAAACAACAGCCCTCTAGCTATTGCTCCAGCTTTTTTATCACAAAGTAGAAAAGAAAATAATAATGGTGGTAAACCAGGGAATCTGTCTAGGATGCAACATAGGGCATTCCCTATAAATCACACTTTGGCCCCAACACAAAATAGTCAGAGAAAGAAGTTCCAAACTAGCAACAGCCCTCAGAAAGACAACTGTGATCCACTCTGATTCCACTGTCCTTGCCAACCACTCACAGTTTACTCCTTGCATTTAACAGCCATCCACTGAGCCACCAAATCCAAAAATCTTTCACAACCTCTACCACCCTCAACATCTATGCCCACTTAACAATTTTGATCACTTTTTTTTCCTCAGCACGTCCTTCCCGTGACTAATTTGTTAATATTTTCTCCTGATCTCCTTCCTACTACTACAACTACCCATTCTTGTTTCCATCTCTGCCTCATCTTGCTCTCTAGGTACACTGCATGATTCTGACTTTTGCCCTCTTTCCTCCCTCTATGTTCCTTGGGTAATCTCATAACTTGCCACAGTTTCAAGCAAAGAAATGCCAGGAAAAGCTGATATCATCTCAAAGTACAATTTAGAAAACCCAGCACATAAACATGTCCAAATTTACTCCTCCTTGTAAATTCTTTACCTGTTAATATTATGACTATCATGCTAAGACACCAGGATTTAACATCTCATTCATGTGACCCACTGTCCTTTGCACTCCATAAGCACCAGCTGCAAAATACTACAGATTCTACCACCAAAATCTCTTTAAAACTGTCCTTATTTTCAATGTACCTGCCAGTACTCCAAGCCAGGATCTTACCTCTCCCTGGATAATTTAATCTCTGACTTAACTTCCTGTCTCCAGAATCTTTGCATCTTTCCCTATTCCCTAACCCCATCCATAGTATACAATGCTGCCAGACTAATATTTCTGAAGCACACCTCAAATCACCTTCCACCTCTACCATCCTATAGTCCTCTCTCATCCCGTCTGCCTTCCCCCATTTACTAGGAAAGAACAAAATCAAACACTTTTAGAATCCAGAGCCCTTCCTAATTTGGCTATAACTACTTTTATCTCCCCTCAATAAAGACCTATCTTGAAACTAGACAGGTGTGCATTTCCCAAATGTTCCCCACATTTCCTGGTCCAGTTCCTTTGATCATACCATTGCCCAGAATGCCTGATCCCCCTTTCTTATTTTTGAAAATATACCCAATCTTCAAATGTCTACCCAAATACTATCTTTTCCATGAAGTTCTCTCCGGTTCCCCTAACTAGAAATAACTTCCTTCTCTTATAAATGTGGAAAATTTATTCACAGCTCATATAAAAATTTCTTTCTACTTTACATGATATGTATACACATACACAGCATTCTTTACTTTGCACTTCATCATATTTTCTATAATCTCTGTATCATCACTTCTCCATTCACAATGCCTTGAAAAAAAATCCAGTCTTAACTCTTACATTACTTTTCCCTCTCTGCTTTGAGAGTTTTGCAGACTCCTCAGAGCCTCTTCAAGAACCAAGGGAAAGAGAGATTGAGCAATCCAACCAAAGTACTTTTCCTTCATTTGTCTGCTTGAGGTGATCTCCTTCTCAAAACTCTGCTTGATGTAAAACAACTATACCCCAATTAAAAAAAAAAAAAAACCTCTATAGCGCGTGTATGTGGGCACGCGCATGTGTATCTATGAAACATCTCAAAGATCTATAAAACACGTATGATAGGCACTACATCTAGCATCTGACCTAATTATATCACTTAATCCTCCTGATAATCTTATGAGATATGTGAGGTACTACTGTCATTTACACTTTACAGGTAAGGTTTAAAGATATTAAATAACTACGTCCAAGGTATAGTAAATGTTAGAACCAGGATTTTAACCTAGGCTGATTCCAAAGCCTGAAATTTTTTTTTAATTTCTATTGGAGTATAGTTGATTCACAGTGTTGTGTTCCAAAGCGTGAACTTTTGTCTACAATGCTAGTTTTATTGCTTCTCTCTATGCCTGAAGACCACTGCTAGCCCAGTTCAGTTATTTCTCTGCATCTGTACAGGCCACACTTTCCTATTTCCATACCTGTGAGCAAACTGCTCCCACAGGGCCCATCTTAGTACCAGCCTCAACCCAGAACAACTGTGAATATCTGTATCTGGCTACGCTTCTATATCCAGCTTAATCAGCAGCTCTTCCTCATAACTCACTTTGCAGGTGCAAATCCTCTCCATCCTCCATCCCTGAATGCTATAACTCACTTTGCAGTTAGAAATCCCCTACATCTCTCCACCCCTGAATGCTCACAACAGATTACGTAATATCATTCTGGTGGTATTTATCCACTTTCTACCCTGTATAATTATTTTCAATGTACCTATCTATTTGACCTAATAGAGTGGTCCTTGAGGGCAGATTCTAGGATTGATTCTGCTTTATCACTCCCAGCATTTAAATAAAAAACTTTCACTATACACCCATTAGAATGGGCAAAAACCAACACATGATGACACCAAATACTGGCAAGGATGTGAGCAACAAGAACTCTCATACACTGCAGTGGGAATGCAAAATGGCCCAGCACTTTGGAAAACAGTCTGACAGTTTCTTACAAAACGAAAGAAATGTATGTCTTATCATACAATCCAGCAACTGCCCTCCTCGGTATTTATCGAAAGGAGTTAAAAACCATGTCCACACAAAAGCCTGCATACGAATGTTTACAGCAGCTTTATTCATAGTTGCCAAAACATGGAAGCAATCAAGACGTCCTTCAGTAGTTTGAAAAGATAAATAAACTATAATATATCCAGACAATGGGATATTATTCAGCACCAAATAATAACAGTAATAATAATAAGCTATAAAACCATGAAAAGACATGGAGGAACCTTAAATGCATATTACTATGAGAAAGAAAACAATTTGATAAGGCTACATACTGTACGATTCCAACTATATGACACTCTGGAAAAGGCAAAAATATGGAGACAGTAAAAAGATCAGTGGTTGCCAGGGATTCAGGGGAAGGAGGGACAAACAGGCAGAACACAGAGGAATTTCTGGGTAGCAAAACTGTTCTGTACAATACTATAATGGTGGATACATGCCATTATACAGTTATCCAAACCCATAAAATGTACAACACCAAGAGTAAACCCTAATGTAAACTATGGACTTAGGAGATAACGATATGTCAATGTAGGTTCATTGACTGTAACAAATTTACCACTCTAGTGGGGTATGTTGATAGTGAGGGAGGTCTGTGCATGTGTGGCACAAGGGGTATACAGGAACTCTCTGTATATTCCCTTTAATTTTGCTGTGAATCTAAAACTGCTCTAAAAAATAAAGTCTATTTAAAAAACAACAGGAACTTCTCATCTGGTAAGAGCTCAAGAAATGCTTGTTGATTACAAAAGGGAAAAAAATAAATAAACCAATGCTGGGAGTGAGGGAATGGACGAAATAGGTAAAGCTGATTAAGAGGTACAAACTGCCTGCTTAAAGTAAGTCATAAGTCATAGGGATGTAATGTACATAGGGAATATAGTCAATAATACTGTAACTACTTTCTATAGTGATGGATGAGAACCGGTCTTATTGCAGTGATCATTTCATAATGCATAAAATTAGCAAATCACTATGTTGTATACCTGAAACTAAGACAATATTGCATGTTAATTATAACTCAATAAGAAACTAAAATAAAAAATAAATCAGGGCTTCCCTAGTGGCGCAGTGGTTGAGAGTCCGTCTGCCGATGCAGGGGACACGGGTTCGTGTCCCGGTCCGGGAAGATCCCACATGCCACGGAGCGGCTGGGCCCGTGAGCCATGGCCGCTGAGCCTGTGCGTCCGGAGCCTGTGCTCCTCAACGGGAGAGGACACAACAGTGAGAGGCCCGCATACCGCGCAAAAAAAAAAAAAAAGCAAAATTAAATCAATGCTAATATTTATAATTATCTTTATAAATACAGATTTAATTTAAATGAGCTTTATAATTACAGAACTGAATTATACAGAATGGCAAAGTAAGCAGGTGCAAAACTACAGGAAAAAATCTTTGTTTCTTATGGTATGAATCTACTGACAAGTAAAGGTAATCAAGTTGATACCCTATGTTGAACTCTACTAGAATGTTTACAGCAGTTTAAGAAAAAAAATTACAATTTATCAGCAAGCTAGACAATGTACTAATGTAAACTTCCCATTAAATAGAACCTAGAAACAGTAAAGTTAAAATCTAAGTGAAAACTGTTTATAGACAATTTCTTTCTTTTTGCTTATTAAAAAATTTATGATGAATTCTAATGAAACTAAAGTAACTAATTTGTTTATTTCATTCTTTAATTGAAAAAGCAAAGGTAAAAGCAATATAATAGATACAAATTGTAATCATAATACAAATCTCTTCCTTTAAAAAAAAGAAAAAAAACATAAAAGTGGATTACAATTTTGAAACATTTTCAGAAGAAGCAAGTCTCATTCATGCCACAATGAATTAGGTTGGTATAATAGCCTTGAAGAAAAAGGAACAATTTTCTGTAACAATCATTTGGCCCTTTATCTATCTGGTTACTAGTTTAGCTCAGAGGTTGATCTGCCTTTAGTCAAGTATTAAAAGCCAACAAAAAACCTATTGTATTTTCTGAAAGATTTAATGTTATTTGAGTACAATTTTAAAGTCTTTTTGACATCCAGAATTTATAATTAAAGCCCTTAGGACTTTCTCACCCTTTTAAAATAAGCATACCCTGAACCAAAAGAATGTTTATTATGAAACTAAGGACAAACCTTTGAGATAATCCCTGAGGCCAAAAGGAACAAGAATTTTTATGTTTAGATTGTCATAACCACAGAAAAGAGCCTATTATTAATGCTATAAGAAAGTTCACCTCCATGTGTGCCCCCTCTACTGTAATTTTTATGCCATTATTTGAAATTCTAATACTTTAAAATTTTTATATTCAAAGGATTCATAATGAAATTTATATAACAAAATGACCAATCCCCAATTTATAAATCCTCAAACACTGAGTCCTTAGCCACCCTACCAACTCTATTCCTTTCACTCTAACCATCTTCAGTATCACCATCTTACCTTCCCTCCTTCCTTCCAAACTTCTTTAAGATCCTTCAAAATATAGCTCCAACCTACTTTTTTCTCTCATCTCCCACTATTCTACCAATCTGCATCCCATGTTCTGACTCAGACTACTAACTATTCTCTGAGACTACTAAGCACTTTCATGGGCTCTGAGAGAGGAAAACCCATGTTCAAAATCTGGCTCCATTATTTACTAGCAATGTGATCTTCAGCACAATACTTAAACTCTCTGTGCCCCCTCTCCATATGCAAAACAGGGATTAAAATGCCTATCTCAAGAGTTGTGAAAATTATACTTTTGATTAACACAGAGATAGCCAATACAGATACCACAAACATCCAACTAATCACCTTTGAAAGCATGAATAAGACACAAAGTACACAGGTACTGAAACAAGATTTTAAAAGGAAGTTTAAAAAAAAAGAAAGTTTTATTTATACCATAACAATCAGAACAATGACACATAACTAAGTGGTGCAGTCACACCCTAACAAAATTTAAGAGGGCTAAAACTGGTCTTACCCTCATTTCCATACTCTCTACCCAACAAAACAATGGAAAATAATGCCAGTTCTCCCACTTTTATTTTCTAGATTAACACCAGCAACTGCTCAAGGTCAGAATACTGCAATTCATCCTTGCCTGCTCTTTCTAACCTCACTTCCTACACGAAATTAGTCACTCGAATATTTTAGTTCTAAAACATCCCTTTTACCTACCTCCCTCAGTTTCTACCTACTCTAAGCACTCATTATTTCTCACCCAAATTGCTGCTACAGCCCCCAAAAAATGGTTTCCCAGCCTCGAGTATCTCCTGTCAATATTCCACATCACTACCACAGTATGTGGCTGGCCATAGAATAAAATCTTACCCTTACAGTCTAGCTTACAAAGCCCTCATTAACCCAGGTCCAATCTGTTTTTCAAACCTCATTGCTAGTCATTCCCCATGTCTACCTACCTATAACAGATTACTTGCTACATTACCCAACATGCTCAACACCTTTATATCTCTGTGACTTTGTCTTTTACTACAAATGTTCTTCCATCCTCTTTCTACCTGGTAAACCACTATTCATCTTTTAAGATCGAACTCAAATGTGTTCAAACTTTACCTCTATTTCCTAATGCTGAATTAACTGTTTTGCTATCTATATTCCTGAAACACTTTATAAATAAATGCCTACACTGCTTTCACATTAAATTATAATTACATAATTATCTCCCCCTTTAGAGTATGAACTTACTGAACACAAAGATCATATATCCTCAGCAAGTAAATAGTTCACATAGAACAATTACTATTTGCTGAATTGAGCTAAAGTTCAGAAAATAAACTATAAGTCCATGAAGCGAGGTCCCAAACTTCATCAATATTTTCAAATGCAGCAGAACTGCTCTTTGTCCAACATGATCAGGATCAGTAGTTGATTACTTAGAAAAGTCTGTTAAAGAAGGGAAACATACATACACTCTTCTTAAACACTTTATTTTAACTTAAAGCATATGCAGTAAGTGTACAGTCATTCTCTAATGTAATAACACACAGTCAAGATACAGTTTTTAATGGGAATTGTGCTTCCTTCTTGTATAAACCATACCTGTCATTTATACTGCTCAGTTTCCATCTTTTTAAAATGGATCAAGGACCTGAGAACTAGAATCCTTCTAGAGGTTTATAATTTTTCCCAATCTTATAAACTACTTAATTAAATTAATTACAATAACAAGTACAACTGACATAAGAAGGTTTGGTTACCAGTACAACCAACTCGATATATAACTGAACTGGTGAGAGAAGTACAGAGGTATAGAAATCTTCTAATGGACAAGATTCATCATGCATTCATTATGCTTCGATCATCAGTCAGTACATGTTACAGAAGGACTGGGAAATATCAGTTACTCCAATGAGTCAATTAAGCGGAGTTTTGTTAAGAGAGCACCAACATAATGCAACTAAAGATAGTCCTTCGTGAATATATCAATACATAATAGCAGAATCACTTTCAGATTAAATGCTCTGAGCCAGCTTTCTTATCTGGTAAAGAAAAAATGGCATATTGTAAGCCCTAATATCTGGACTTGCTCTTACCTGTCAATCCTAGCTCCCACTTCTGGACACGATTTTACCTATGGGCCCTCAGGTTGTTCATAACTTCAAACTTCATAGCAAAAAACATGTATTTCTTAAAATCATGGCTCAACTAAAACCTTGTTCCAGAATCAAGATCCCATCTTCCCCACCTTCTTGGTCCATCAGTTTCTTTTAATTATCCTACCTGCCTGCTTGGACTTGAGACCATGTATTCAACTTGCTCTGTGACATCTATAATCTCCTTTCCCTTTATTGCCTGACCAGACTTTTGAATAACAACACGGCCTTCAGAATAAATGTAAGCTAAGTGTCTTCCTGCTTGGTGTCCAACTGCCTGTTCTAAACCAAATATCTAAGTATAGTCAGATTTCTACATAGCTGCACACTTGCCCATTCTTGCAGATTTGTTTTCAGTTTATCGTCTCAGTCTACATCCTAACTTTTCTACTTTGTCTTAGCACTCCCAATTCTACCATCTTTTCAGCTAAAGTTCATAGCCATTCATGGTTGCTAAGACTACATACAAAGTACAATGAATACAATTAGAATAAAAAAGCAATGGCTCCAAGGCACTAAAAGATCCCAGAAAAAGCCTAACTTATGTCTGTACATGCTACTTGCTATGATATAATAAATGAACTTAGATATTTTAGAAAAGTTTCAGTAACAGGTGAAACAAAAGATTTTCTGGGTTTTTCTTAGTTAATAAAGAAATTAAAGGAACTAGAATACTCCATTCCTCAGGAATTTGAATTTTCTAAATATTTACCATATATAAATATTTTAAAGAATGATAAATTTTATTATAATCATATTTTAAACACAAAATAATGTGAGTATAGCTTGGTTATCAGGTTTGAGAGAAGAATAAAAAGATAACTGTTTAATTCTCTTAATCTTGTTCTAATTTTCATAGTCTCTAATTTTTGTATTATTTCCAAACCTATGGTGAGTAATATTATGGCAAGTTTTTAAAAAACAACATTAATTATTTTAATTGATGTATAACAAATTCAGACTTTTTAACATCTGTGACATCTTATTAAAAAAACAGAAACAATACTTTCTTTTGATGAACGCTTCTTTTTGACTAATCACAATAGAAAGAATAAGCACTAAGATTATTCTAACTTCAGATTCTAGAATAACATTGAATAATAGAATGCCACTTCAACAGTCAACTGCTTCCAAGTATTTTCAAATTACTGAATGCACAGAAGCATAAATGATGATAAACAACTTATGGCTTTAGTCACCATGGAAACCCTATTTCTTAAAAAACTGAATATTTTTTCTTGTTTACTCTAATACATCATCAATGTATAGATGATATATACACATACAGCCTTGCTTCCCAGCTATAAAGTAGTAGTACCTCTATTAGTCATATTTTTCCTAAGACAAAATGTTTATTACTTAAGTATGTCCTTTAAGTGCAATGCAAAATAATTAGGTAAACATCAGCTACCACAACAAAACCTGTCAGAGACTTTTATATGAGATGTTCTCCTAGGCATCTAAAAGATAAAAGCACACAGGCTGGCACACCAAAAGTATAAGCATTAAAAACATACCAATTTCTTCCACTTCTTCCAGGAAATCATTATATTCTCTTAGACTAGGAAAGTCTTCTTCCCTTTTATTGTATCTTTAAGAGAAGAAAAAAATGAACATATTCCATATCATTTGCTTTCAATAGTAACTAACTGGTTTGTTTGTTCTTACTAATTCATACATGATACGTAAAAAAGGACTGCTTACAGCGTAAAACAGTTTTCTTGACACCAGGTTTGTAACTACAGCAAGAATGTTGTTCTTAAATTCTTATGACTACAGAGAAGGAGTAGAATCAGGAGAGAATGGTACAACATGTAAAATCCTAAGACTTAAGGGAAAAATAAAGAAATTAGGACACTGAAGAAATGGGAAATGAGCTTAAACAAGGTCTATCATTGGAATTATGATATTGTTTACTTTTAATAAATAGAGTCACTAATTTCCAGAAAGCTAAAATTAATTAAAAAGACACCTTCCTGGGATTTCCCTGGTGGCACAGTGGTTAAGAATCCACCTGTCAATTCAGGGGACACGGGTTCAATCCCTGCTCCAGGAAGATCCCACATGCCGCGGAGCAACTGAGCCCGTGCACCACAACTACTGAGCCACGTGCCCATGCTACGCAACAAGGGAAGCCACTGCAATGAGAAGCCCGTGCACCACAAAGAAGAGTAATCCCCACTCGCCGCAACTAGAGAAAGCCCGAGTGCAGCAACAAAGACCCAACACAGCCAAAAATAAATAAATAAATTTTAAAAAATAAAATAAACAAATAAAATGTTTCTCTAAAAAATAAATAAATAAAAAGACACCTGCCTGTTTTTCATGACAGTTACAGTCTAAAGGATGCTAGATCAAGAAAATCTATAAATATTACAAGTGTGCCTGTGAAGAATTAGGAAACGAGAGGGCTTAATGAAAAAGATAAGAATCTAAGAGACTATCTCCCATAAGCAATCCAAAAACTAAAAGAGTAGCTTGGGGTATTGATAAAGTAACACTTTATCTAGTAAAGTACCTAGAAAGATGCCGCTAAAACATTGGTGACCAATGTTGAAATGTAGACTACCTAGATAGATAGATATTAATTCTTTAAACCTAAAAAACAATAAAACTAACATACCATTGTAAAGCAATTATACTCCAATAAAGATGTTTAAAAAGAAAGAACAAAAAAATAAATAAATAAAAAACAATAAAGTGGCTTATAACATAAAATGAAAATCCAAAATGAAATCCAAAACTATTAACAAAGAGTAAAAAATTAAATTGTAAGTGAAAAAGAATATTAGAAATATTTATGTACTCACATACACACAGAGAGATCTATCAAAATAAATTGTAGCTAATGCTGATTTTTCTCTAATAGCTTTCAATCTCAACTTAAATGTTACCTCCTCAGGCCTTACCTTACATCACTGACTCACAACAACATTCAGTCCCTAACTTCATAGCATTTTTCTCAATGTATAATCACATATTTGTTTTGTTTGCCTGTTTTACTGTCTATGTCTATGCTATCCAAGCTACTGTACTGTAAGCCTTTCGAGGGCCTAATATGTATAACACTGTTCGAACAGAATAGGTACTCAGTATATATTTACTAATTAAATTAAAGAATAAATAAAGCAAATAAATTGTGAAGCCATCAATTTGGAGGATTTACTCTTCTCTGGGAGTTCCCCGATGGCCTAGTAGTTAGGATTCTGGGCTTTCACTGCCATGGTCCAGGTTCCATCCCTGGTAGGGAACTGAGATCCTGCAAGCTGCATGGAGTGGCCAAAAAACTTTTTTTAATTTTTTAATAAAAAAGATTTACACTTCTCTAACAAAGATTAGATAATTAGGGACTTCCCTGGTGGTCCAGTGGTAAAGAATCCACCTTCCAATGCAGGGGACAGTAGTTCGATCCCTGGTAGGGGAACTAAGATCCCACATGCAGTGGGACAACTAAGCCCGCAAGCCACAACTACTGAGCTCGCACGGTCATCTAGAGAGAGCCCGCGTTCCGCAAACTACAGAGCCCACGCGCTCAGGAGCCTGCATGCCACAATTAGAGAAGAGAAAACCCAGACGCCACAACTAGAGAGAAGCCCGCACGCCACAACGAAGAGCCTGCGGGACGCAACAAAAGATCCCACATGCCTCAACTAAGACCTGACGCAGACAAATAAAAAAAGATTAGATAATTAATATTACTGAGTTCTCTAAGACCTTAATAATTTTTTTAACATTGAACAATTACATAAATGAATTTATACTTATTCACTTGTCAAACTGTCCACATTTCTACAAGTAAATAATTATATCAATTACAGAAATAATTGTTAAAGTCCTCTTTGTGAACTGAATCATTCAAACATTAACACTTACATCTTTAGCACTTTTTTCCGAATCTCAACTTCCTTGTCAACAGTAGGATCTTCAAAGAGTTGTACCCTGAAGTTGCTCTTTCTAAGTGGAGTGCCACACTCAGGACAGTTTCCAGCTCCTCTCACAAAGAGTAAGTCCACGCAACTTTCACACCTGTAAGGAGGAAAATATAACTTTTAAGCTAGTATTCAAATCGGCAACAACTCTGTATATAGTTTGCCTTTGTTTTGGTGTTTCTTTGTTTGGGGGGGCTGCAGAGGGGCAGGAAAATTAATCATTGCTGCTTAAACTCTTATTAAAAACCTTTGGGAAAAAAGTTCATTTTCATTTGGAGCCTACTTCAGACATAGGTGTCCCAAGGGTTACCAGTTTAGTTTTAGAAATTAAACAAATATACAAGTTTTTAAAAATTGATTTGGGATCTGGGAGGACTCAGATAGCAGGACAGGGGGAAGTCAAAGAGGCACATAAAAGAGCAGTCTAGGGTCAACTCCACTCTCAGTCCAGTATCACCCTTAGACCTGGCAGGGGCCTGCACTTTAGAGAACACTGCATATCATAATCACTAAAACAAAAACTTTTTTTCCCCTTTCAGCCTTTGTAAGGAAGTTTTTTAAAGTTCCGTTAGCAATTGAGTAAGTGGCAGTTACTCAAAAGGGAGAGGTGCTAGCTGAAGGAGGCCCCAGGCCAGAGGATAAAGAACTGAGAGTGACCTAGTATATGTGGAGAAAGGAGAAAATTACCACAGCTTCTGCCCTGAGAAATCCTAGAAAGAATGGCTACTTATAAAATCTTTAACCAGTTAAACCTGGCTGTCCTAAATTCACCAAAGTGATTGCCCAGGCAAGCCAAGTTTCCCAAATACCTCCATCCCTTCTTTCCTCCCTTCTTGGGTAGTACAATTTGGGGAAGAACTTAGAACTTCCTGGAAGTCTTGAGTTGGGAAAGAAAGAAGCTGGCAAAGTTAACGAGATTCCTGCAAATTAAGATTCCTGCGAATTGACAGGGTCAGTTCATATACTGTTTTAGATGGGTCCAGGCACCACCCAATCATCCCTGCCCCGCCCTGCCCTAGCAGATCCATGCTAGTAATCAGACTAGCAAGTGGAAAGGCTGACCAGAAGAAAGGAGCTGCTTTAGCCTGTGGGTCTTAAAGATTCAGGTTCCTGGGAACTCAGGAAGCAGCGTTGGAACTAAGGCTGCACTAAAGATGTAGCTTGATTCATACTTTCAAACATTTAAACATTTTGGTATGTAGTCCTCCAATTGTAATATTGCCCCCAACTCCATAGGTTAGGGCCATACCAACCCTATCACTCCTTTCTTAGCACTATATGAAATTATTTATTTCTTTATGTGTTGATTTTCTGTAACCTCCACTAGAATGGAGGGCAGGAATTTAGCCTATTATTATTCTAAACACATCACAACACACACACAAAAAAAAGGACAAATTCTAATAAATAAGGGAAAAGTTGATTTCTTCCAAATATGTAGTTGATTTATGGAATAAGCTAAATGAGAAGAATGATAAAGCTAAATAAGAATAGTTAAGGTTAGTTATCAGTAAAATACTAACATTGACCTTTGCATATTTCTATCTTAAAGTAGAGGGGAAAAAAATCCATCAAAAAATAGAGGCAAAAAATCCCTAAGAGGAAGAACAGAGATCATAGTTGTCATTATTCAAGATCAACAAAACCCCAGAAAATTCACTTGGGATTGGGAAGATTGGGAGTGGTACATTTTGCCTAATCTTTGTGGTTGGAGGAAATTAAATCCAACTAGAGAAGTTGAAAATAAGGACACTTTAGAACTACACTGACTAAAGATATTTATAGGCAAGGAGCCATCTGAAATACTCAAAACCATTGAGCCAATACATAGAATATTCTATATTTCAAGGTCTTGGAGTCAATAATTCAGTTAACAAGGTAATATAGAACACTTTAGTATTTCTAAAAGTCATATTGTAATCTCAGACATATAATTTGTTACCACCATCAGTTCTACATCTCCACTTTTTAAAAATCTACCTTAAATCATAAGGATTTCAACAGTATTAAGGTTTTTTTAAAATAACTTATTTTCCCATACTTTTCCCTTTCTGATTTTAATTGCTAAAAGAACAAATAATTCTTTTTTTAAAGCTCAAATATAGAAGTATATAGAGAAAAAACTCAAAGTTCTACTTCATTCTGTTCTACATCTCACTTCCCACATGTACCATACAACTGTTAAGTTCCATGTTTACGTGGCCAGATCTTTTTCTACATACTTACAATATATGTATTTACAGATTATATACATGAAAACTAGTCATACAAAAAAAGAACAGAAGAAAAAGTTCCTTATTGCTAGTTCACTTCATCTGGCAGCAGAGCAACCAAAAGAGCAGTATGTGGGCAATCTTTTGCCTCCAAGAGTGCTAGGAACTTTTTCAAACAAAATCTTATATTCTGCAGAACATAGGAAAATTTGCTGAAAAAGCCCAAATCCTCAGTTATTACCCATCCCCAAAGATATTTTTATGGTTTTCTTTTGTTTTTAAAAACCAGAATGGTGCCTGCCCTCTTTTCTCTCTGAACAACTTATTTTTAGATTTTATTTTCTTCTGTCAAGGATATTTAACTGCTTATATTCCTCTGTCAAGATTTTTAATCAGCTTGTTTCTTCTTTTTCCAGAGCTAAGAAGTCAATTAAAAATCTTGACAAAGACTAGATACAAAAAAACCTACAGCTAACATCATACTTAATGGTGAGAAACTGGAAATTTTCCAACTAAAATCAGGTACAAAGCAAGACTGTCTCCTACTCTCACTGTCTCCTACTGTCACTACTCCTTCTCAACATGATACTGGAAGTCTTTGCTAATGCAGTAAGACAAGAAAAGGAAATAAAAGATATACAGATTGGAAAGGAAGACACAGAGCTCTCTTTGTTTACAGATGACATGATTGTCTATGTTAAACATCCAAAAGAATCAACCAAAAAACTTCTAGAACTAATAAGTGATTATAGCAAAGTTGCAGGATACAATATACAAAAAGTCTGCTTTCCTATGTACCAATAATGAACAAGTGCAATTTGAAATTAAAAACACAATACCATTTATGTTAGCTCCCAAAAATTTGAACGTTTAAGTATAAATCTAACAAAATATGTACAAGATATTGTACAAAATATGTACAATATAAGAAAAACTACAAAACTCCTATGAACAAAATTAAAAAAGAATTAAATAAATGGAAAGATATTCATGGACAGAAAGAGTTCATGGAAAGGAAGACTCAATATTTTGAGTTGTCAGTTTTTACCATCTTGATCTATAGATTCAATGCAATTCCAATCAAATTGCCAGGAAGTTAGTGTATGGACATCAACGAACTGATTCTAAAGTTTATATAAAAAGGCAAAAGACCAGAATAGGTACCATAATGTTGAAGGAGAAGAACAAAGTTGGAAAACTGATGCTACCTGACTTCAAGATTTACTACAAAACTACAATAATCAAAACACTGTGGTATTGGTAAAAGAATAGATGAATAGACCAATGGAACAAAATAGCCTAGAAATAGACCCACATAAATATACTCAGCTGATCTTTGTCAAAAGAGCAAAAGCAACACATGAAGCAAAAACAGTCTCTTCAACAAACTGGACATCCACATGGAAAAAAATGAATCTACACATGAACCTTACACCCTTAAAAAATTAACTCCAAACTTAACTCACAGGCCTAAATGTAAAATGCAAAACTATAAAACTCCTTGAGTATAACGTAGGATAAAAACTGTATGACTCGGGGCTTCCCTGGTGGTGCAGTGGTTAAGAATCTGCCTGCCAATGCAGGGGACATGGGTTCGAGCCTTGGTCCAGGAAGATCCCACATGCCGTGGAGCAACTAAGCCTGTGGGCCACAACTACTGAAGCCCGCGTCCCTAGAGCCCCGTGCTCTGCAACAAGAGAAGCCACCGCAATGAGAGGCCTGCGCACTGCCTGAAGAGTAACCCCCGCAACTAGAGAAAACCCACACACAGCGACGAAGACCCAACGCAGCCAAAAATAAATTAAATAAATAAATTAAAACAAAAACAAAACTGTATGACTTTGGGTATGGTGATGACTTTATAGATACAACACCAAAGGCATGATCCATGAAAGATATCACTGATAAGCTGGATTTTTTTTTTAATTAAAAATTTCGGCTCTGCTAAAGATGACGTCAAGAGAAAAAAAACACCTGATAAAGGACTGTTATCTAAAATATACGGGGGAGAAAACTTCTTAAAAAAATGGGCCAAAGACCTTAACAGACAACTCACCAAAGAAGACACAGGTACACCTCATTTTATTGAGCTCTGCTTTATTTCACTTTGCAGATATTGTGGTTTTTACTAACTGAAGGTTTGTGGCAACTGCATTGTCAGATGATAGTTAACATTTTCTAGTAATAGAGTATTTTTTAATTAAGGTATGTACTTTTTTTTAGACATAATGCTACTGCACACTTAATAGACTACAGTGCAGTGTAAACATAACTTTTATATGCATACTGGGAAACCAAAAAATTATTGACTCATTTTATTGCAATATTCACTTTATTGCAGTGGTCTGGCACTGAACCCACAATATCTCCAAGGTACGCCTGTATACAGATAGCAAATAAGCACATGAAAAGATGTTCCACATAACACGGCATCAGGGAAATGCAAGTTAAAACAATGAGGTATACACTACACTCCTATTAAAATGGCCAAAATGCAATATACTGACAACACCAAATGCTTACAAAGATGTGGAGCAACAGGAACTCTCATACATTGCTGGGGGGAATGCAAAATGGTACAGTCACTTTGGAAGACAGTTTGATGTTTCTTTATGAAACACAGCATGCTCTTACCATACAATCCAGCAATTATGCTCCTTGGTATTTAACCAAAGAAGTTGAAAACTACATCCACACAAATACCTCCACAAATGTTTACAGAATCTTTGTTCATAATTGCGAAAACTTGGACACAACCAAGATGTCCTTCAATAGATAAATGGATACATAAACTGTGGTATATCCAGACAACAGAATATTATTCAGCACTAAAAACAAACGAACTATGAAGCCATGAAAAGACATAAAAGAAGCTTAAATGCATATTACTAAGTGAAAGAAAACAATCTGAAAAGCCTACATAGTATAAGATTCCAACTATATGACATCTTAGAAAAGGCAAAATTATGGAAACAATATACCTGATCTTAGTCAAAAGGCCAAGAAGGGATTACGGAGATGATAAAAAGATCAGGGGTTGGTGGTGGATGGAGGGAGGAATAGGCAGAGCACAGAGGAATTTTAGAGCAGTGAAAATACTCTGTATGATATTATAATGATGGATATGTCATTATACTTTTGTCCAAACCCATAGAATGTACAACATTAAAAGTGAATCCTAAAGTAAACTATGGACTTTGGGTAATAATGATGTGTCAATACACATTCATCCTTGGTATTAAGAAAAAAAAAAAAGGACAACTCTGGTGAACGATGTTGATAATGGGTAAATGAGAAACCGCTGTACCTTCCTCTCAATGTTGTTGTAAATCTAAACCTGCTCTAAAAAAAATAAGTCTATAAAAAATAAAAATGTTGTCACTTTTTTTTTAAAGCGAAGTATATTAATGTTTGCTCAATGTTTATTAACATTTTCAATTCGTCATTTTAAATATCCAATAAACACTAAGGAAAATCAATTAATAAAATAATAGACAAGCTTGAGACTTGTTCCCCAGATTGTTTTAAAACCTAAGTGTTGGGCTTCCCTGGTGGCGCAGTGGTTGAGAGTCCGCCTGCCGATGCAGGGGACACGGGTTCGTGCCCCGGTCCGGGAAGATCCCACATGCCGCGGAGCGGCTGGGCCCGTGAGCCATGGATGCTGAGCCTGCGCGTCCGGAGCCTGTGCTCTGCAACGGGAGAGGCCACAACAGTGGGAGGCCCACGTAACGGTTAAAAAAAAAAAAAAACACCTAAGTGTTCAACTGCCTTACCCATAAAAGCAATAATAATCCCTAAATTAACTCTCTTCCAGAAATGTTACTCCAATGAGAGGACATATGTGAAACCACTGTGAAAAACTACCTACATGTCCTAAGATCATGCCATGGAAGTTTTTATTCTAGAATGCATTTCCTTAAATGATAAATCCTGCATTTACCACGTCAAAGGTAGTTTTCTTACCAAAGACAACTCTTTAACTCTAGAATACACTTTTTTTAAAATTAATTTTTATTGGAGTATAGTTTCTTTACAATGTTGTGTTAGCTTCTGCTGTACAGCAAAGTGAATCAGCTACACATATACATATATCCCCTCTTTTTTGGATTTCCTTCCCATTTAGGTCACCACAGAGCACTGAGTAGAGTTCCCTGTGCTATACAGTAGGTTCTCATTAGTCATCTATTTTATACACAGTAGTGTATATATATCAATCCCAATCTCCCAATTCATCCCATCCCCCTTCCCCCTCCCCCGTATCCATACATCCATTCTCTATGTCTATAGAATACACTTCTTTAAAAAGATAAAACTACCACTGACCACATAAAAATTACTTACTGAAGTGATTTACTAAAGATATGATGATATAATTAAACCCCATGTTGGTAATCATAAGACCTAGGTTGCCATCCCAGCTTTGTCTCTTACAATATGAGGAACTATGAGGAAGTCAAATTCTAATTTATATCTAAGGTTTCTTCCCACTTGGATAATTCTAGATACCTTGGGGTGTTACACAAGTTGTTAATTTTTTTTCCAAATAAGAATATATTTTCTCTCAATATAACTGATGTTTATCAGTTTAAATTTTCCATATCACCTATACTTACAAACTTTATATATGGTACAGACTTACCCTTAAGGCTTTAATTCAATCAAGAATATTATAACCACAGGAATTCCCCAGGGGTCCAGTGGTTAGGACTCAGCGCTTTCACTGCCAAGGGCCCAGGTTCAATTCCTGGTTGGGGAGCTAAGATCCTACAAGCCGCGTGGCATGACCAAAGGAAAAAAAAAGAATATTATACCCTATGATATTATATTTAGGGATGTGATATAGAATGCTCTATGACAGATGGGATTAGCAATACAAAGTATAAGAAGGCACAGACCCCCAGGATCTCTTCAAAAGTTTCTATAATATGGTAATTTTGCCCAGAAAAAATATACCATTTTCAGCATTTGAAAAAATTGGGACAATACTTTTAGAAGCACATATATTTAAACATATATACACATAAGCACATACATGTATGCACAAAAATATATACAGGTATGCAGAGGAAGAAAGGGTCCTTTAGAAGAAAAAAAAAATTTTGCTAAGAATTTTGTTTCTCAATCTTACTATGCTGATAATATATTCTTTTGAATTTGTACCAACATAATGCTATTTTAACAAATTATGAGTATGACACTACTTTGAATGCATATAACTGTTCTTCTAAAAAGCTTAAAAATCTATACAAAGACCATGATTAAAAAATAAAGGCTGAGTTAGATATTATTTTCCCCTTTCCACAGGCAGTTAAACGAAATGACCTGTCAAAGGTCATAGTTTAAGTGCGGGCTAGAAATCTATGTCGCCTAATTTCTGGGCATTTCTGGGCATCTTTCTACCAATTGAATGTTCCAGATCTGGCCAAACCCAAAAGCTTCAGGTCCAGGAAATCTCACAGCATTATCCGTGATGCTAGAGTATCCAAACCATCATATAACTACTTGGTATGAGAAGGTTTAGATCCATTTGGCAGTGAATTATAAAGTTTGTGTTACCCTATGGCAAGACGAAGGGTCCATAAAACAAAGGGACAAGGTTGTGTCTGCTAAGTGTCAAAACAGTAGTAGATTCACTCCTGAGCAGCTGAGAGGGAACAGAGCACCATTAAGGGCACAAATTCTGGAGCCATTTTGCCTCCTTCTCTTCAGTCATTTGTTAGGCCTGCAACCCTAGACGAATTATTAACCATCACTGTGCCTCAACTTCCTTGTGAAAAAGAAAAATAGTATCTTCCAGGGGTTGAGGTGTAGGGAAGTAGAGATCTGCCTCACAGAGTTGATGAGATTTGTATCAGCTAATTTCAGTTAAAATGTTTAGAAATATACCAGGCATATAGTATGCTCTCAATAAACATCAGCTATTACAACTAGTACTTAATGCAAAGAAGAACTAATAAGGACCAGAGTTCAAAGGAGGCAGTATCAAGGATCAGCTGGAGACGGACTCAGAAAACAGGCTGAACAGCATTGGGCCTTGAAGAATTTGATGGCTTTGAAGTACAAAAGAAGGATGACATTCCAGGCAGAAATCACAGCAAGAACAATGGTGTAAATACTCACAATTTATACATGGAACAATAAACAGAACACTTTGGGGAAAAAAAATTAATGTAAGGATGTAAAGCAGTCCTTCTCACCCTTTCCTATCAAAGTACTCTTAAATGGCAGAGAAAAATGTACCACCTGTAAGACTGGGGACATAGTCTCAAAAAAAAGGTCAACATAAGGTCAACATTTCTCCCAAGGTCAACATTTCTTCAAATTATGATGTTTTATCTTAAAAATTCATAAAAACTCAATTTGACTCCACAATACAATCCTATTTATTGTCATTGAAAGATGTCTTCAAATAATTCCCAGTTATTCAATTACTCAAAAATTTTTCCATATTCTCTAGGTAAAACTGACATTCCAAAAATATACCTATATATTTATGTACCACCAACATACCAAGCACACTTCAAGGACCAAATATACTTCAGTTAAAGAAGCATAGAGGGGAATTCCCTCGCGGTCCAGTGGTTAGGACTCCAAGCTTTCACTGCCGAGGGACTGGGTGTAATCCCTGGTCAGGGAAATAAGATCCCACAAGCCACACAGCACACCCTCCCCCTCCCAAAAAAAGCAGCATAGAGGATAACAAAAATAATAACAATACATCCATCCATGGGAATCTTACAAAGGAAAGAAGTAGCAAATTAATGTGGAAAGGAATGACTACTCAATAAATGGTTAGGACACCACTGGCTTTCTAGATGAAGGGGAAAAAAAACTAGATCCTTGTTTCTCACACTATCAACAAAAAGAAATTCCATATGAATAAATGATCTAAACATAAAAGAAAAAACTTTAAACTGAAGAGATTATAGGAGAAATTATGACATCAGGGCAGGGATTTCTTAAAGGTGACTAAAACACTTTAAACCATGTAAAGAAGATTGATACATTTAATTTCATCAAAATTAAAAGCTTTTATGGGAGGCTGGGGGACACAATACTGGTTACAGACTCACTACAGACTAGGAAATTACTTTTTCATTATACATAAAAAATAATATTCAGACTATATAAAAAGGTTCTACAAATCAGTAACAAACACAGTGCTATAGAAAAATGAGTGGATTATGTGAACAAGCAAATTGCACCATGCAAATTCACTTGCTTCTTAGAGTTAAGTTCACCCTAGATGGGAACAGCTTCTTAGGGATTCTACTTATTTAGTTTCCATGGGAAACCTCCAAAAGAAAGGGACAAACTACAGCCCCAATACTGCCATTGATTTCCTGGCCATAACTGATCCTCATCATCCTGTTCTAGTTTCCCCTCACCCTCTACTAGCACTTCTGCTGGTCTAGGCAGCTTGCCTGCTTACCATTCTCTTTTTAGGTTGTACTTTTTAGGCTACTGTACTTATATATTTACTACAGTAGGCTTGGGAGCACCAAGAGATGTCCTAGTGGATCCCTTAAGTGTCATATTCTTCCCTGACCTCATTGGGATGGTGATCAGAGTCAATTACTCTTGCCAAGATGATGACTCCTTTTTTCCTTTCTTCTTTTGGCACAAGGACCCCAAAGTTACCAGACATTAGGCATGGACTAAAGTTTAATGGAGTTCTTACCCTGTCCCCCGTGGGGCACTTTCAGCTCCAGAAACAAGGATCTCTAAGTCCACAGAGCCTAAAGTTACATGGATGGAAAGCACAAATTCCCCAAGTAATGACTGGGTGTAACATTAAGTGAACCCACTCCCACTTCCATCTCTTGGTTCTAGGATTGATGTATTTTACCTGTTAGGGATGCCCAAAATAATGGTCATATCCATATGAATATTTAGGGTACAGAGAGCATCATGGAGGATTGGTGTCCACCCTTTTAGAGTATCACCTCCAATCCAGCACCTTAGTTGCATTTATGAGCTCATTAAAACTGCTCTACCAATCCAGAGGAGTAAGAGTGGAGCAGTTAGTGTCAGGACCAGTGAATTCATGAACTTAGGCTCACAGTCACATATCTTTTCCTACAGAGTGGGACTCTTGGTAAGAGAAAATGTTGCTCAAGATACCATATTGGTAAAATAAACACTGTGTTAAGTCTTCAGACAGTAGTGCTGGCTACAGCCCTATGAGCAGGAAAAGCACACCTATACTCCGAATGTATGTTAACCCCAGACTAGATGAACTGCTGTCCCTCCCAGGATGGGGGAAGGTACAGTTTTAGAGATTGGTGCTCGATCTTCCCCACTATGATAGCCTTTACCCCACTGGTCACGGAACCAATCTGAGAGTTCTGCCAAACACCATGTATGTCCATTCCAATTATACATTTGGGAACCAAGGAAATGACTACCAGGTGAGAATACAGACCCACTGTGAGCTAAATCTGAGCCCAAACGCTATTTATTATTAGGTGATAATAATAAATCTGATTCTCATACACCCTCATTCTAATAAGAGGAATGTAGTATCACTTTGGGTCCCCAGATTTCAACTGTCAATTCACACCATGGTCAATAATCCCTCACAGGTTTGCAGCCAAAACTGAATCACTGAAGGTGTCTGGGCAGAACGAGCATGAAGCATTAACTGGGCTAAACAGTGACTCAGGATCTTATATAAAGAATCAAAACAAACCCAATATCACCAGGTTAGGCCCAGCAAAGATCTTGAGGCCTGCCCAGTATTCCTTGGGCTGTTGCCAATAGAATGAATTCTCAGACTTCTCTGGTCTTGTCCGGAACCCAGACGATTAAGCTCAGCAGACTAGGCACAACCATCTAACCATTTGTATGGATGTTACACTTATTAAGTCTACATTGTTTCTCATCCTAATCTTTCCACTAGAATATACTTCTATAAATAACTGGGCTGAATAGTGACTCAGGATCTTATAACAAATCAAAACAAACCACTGAAGGTGTCTAGGCAGAACAAGCATGAAGCAGTAACATTTAACTCAGCAGTCCCCAACCTTTTTGGCACCAGGGACCAGCTTAGTGGAAGACAATTTTTCCACGGACGGGGGGTGGGGGGCAGGCGGGTTAGTTCAGGCAGTAATGCAAGCGATGGCGAGCAGCAGATGAAGCTTCGCTGGCTCCCCAGGCGCTCACCTCCTGCTGTGCGGCCCGGTTCCTAACAGGCCTCAGACTGGTACTAGTCCATGGCCCAGGGGTTGGGGACCTCTGATTTAACTGATATCAAGACCGACTGACTTCACACCAAAAATACATGCTAAATGACACCCACTTTTTGCCACCTCCACTGCTACAAGCCACTGTCACTTATTGTCTGAAGAACTGCTACAGCTTGCCAACTGCTCTCCTTGCTTCCACTGTTGCCCCCAACGCACACCCACCACCTTCCCCCAAATTTATTCTCTATAGGATAATCTCTTTAAATTAGAAATTAGCTCATTTCACCCCCTTGTTCATGACCCAATAGTGTCTCATGTTAAAGAGCGTAAAATAAAAATGTGTTACCAGAGCCTTGAAGACCCTACATGGTCTGACCCCAACCTAATTCTCCAGCTTCAGGCCCTACCAATTTACCCCTGTCTTCTTTCAGTCCTTCCAACATGCAAAATCATTCAAGTTTCAGGGCCGGAAACTCTCTTCTTCCCAATTTTCCTATGGCTGACTCTTCTCAGCATTCAAGGCTCACACCCAATGTCATTTGTTCACAAAGACTCTTACTGAAAAACTGTCCCTCTTATCCAAGGCTAAGTCCTTCATTTGTGCCATAATATAACCAAAATTCTTATTAGAAATTGACCTCTCCATCTTTTAAAAGATCTTATCCATCAGATGATGTCTCTTCTTTAGAGATGCCTTCTTACCACATCTGTAAGACATCTAAAAGTTGAAGTACCCAGAGTTATATCCTGAGCACTCTTCTCCCTCCATAGATGATCACATCTAGTACAATGGCTTTAACTGTGACCCTCGGAACTAGATTTCAGGTGTTCTCCTAAGAATCACCCACTTCAATGATACAGACAACAGATTAGCAGCAGTTTTGCTACAATTCCTGCTCTTTCCTGACTTCCTGAAATGCAGCATTTGCCCTTCCCTTACTGCTGCAGTCCTTTTAACAGGTTTGTAAGTCTGTAAATTGCCCACATTAATTTCCTAATGGCTTAAAATAACTAGGGTGGGTTTTTCTTTTCCTGACTGAACTCCAACGGACACACATCCTGCTCTTTGTAGCCCACTTATCAAAATCAATAATTTTACATTTGTTAATTGTGTTTAATATCTGTCTCTCCTACTAGATTATTCAACAAGAACAGGGATCACATTTGTTATGCTCATTACCGTATCCCAAGCCCTGTGTTTCAGGACAAATACCAGTTGAATGAATGTAACACCTTGGTACAATAAAGTTCCACTCACTACATCAAACGTAACAGCTCCAACTCTCAAAGTTCCTCTACTGTCTACCACAATTTAATCTCATTAAAAACAATACCTCTTGAACTTTGCCTTCTTCTCTTCATCTGCTTATTCAACCAGCTCAGAGCCTTGGAATTACTCTTCATTTCAACCTAGCAGCCTAGCACTCCACATTCTGCACTAGAATACAACCAAGAACTCTCAAGCTGACTTTTTACTTTCAGATTATCTCATTTGTTATTAACATGAAATGAGATTATCTCTGTGATGAAACCAATAATGCAATCTGATTTTCTGATCTACATATCTAGTTTTGATCTTAAATTATCTAATTATCATTAAATAATTAGATAATTAGATAAGTTATAAAACATACAATCAAAAGTAATATTAGACCCCTTAAAAATGTGTTAATTCATCTAAAGTGTTCAACAAGGGAAAATAAAACCATTCAGCATAAATGAAAGAAAGTATAAAATTGCTCTCCATTTTTCTTTTGTTTTACAGAAAATTCCTATTTATTCAGAAAACAAAAATACTCTTAAGGAAAATCTACATACCATAAAAATGGCATTTATTTTGTTGCCAAATCCAAATTCATTCAATAAATATGTGCCTACTATGTGACAGGTACTGTTGGATACACTGGGGATGCCTCAGTGAGCAAAACAAAGATCACCGCCCTCATGGAGCCTATCAAAGAGGCTGGAAAAAGATCATATAAGACAGAAGAGACACTATGTATAAGGACCCTGGATTTTACTGTGTGTGAAATGGGAAGGTACTGCAGGGCTTAGAGCAGAGAAGTAACATAAATTATTTATTTGAAAGTATCACCCTGGCTGCTGTGTGGAAATAGACAAGAGGGGCATGAACAAAAGCAGCTAAACTAGGTCATGGGCTAGTATCATAATCCAAACAAGAGATGAAGGTACTCAAACCAAGGTGACAGCAGTGAAAATGGAGCAAAAAGTGGTCACATTCTCACCTTAAACACGTATTAACAGAGGAGGAACCAGAAACTACCGAGAAGCATGAAAAGATGAACGATTGGGGAAATACATTGCATAATCAAAGTAAAATACCATTTCACATCTAAAAATTTTTATAAATTTTAAAATTTGACAATATCAAATGTTGGCAAAGATATACAAAACTAGATTTTCACACTGCCTATAGGAGTGTAGACTAGACATCCTCTTTGGAGAACAATTTGGCATTTCTTAGTAAAATTAAACATGCACATGCCTTACTACCTAATAATTCTATCCTAGGTATATATCCTGGAGAAAACCTAAACCATGTGAATCAGGAGACATGTACAAGAATGTTACGGAAATATTTCCTACAGCAAAACAAAATTTGGAAACAAATTTGGAAACAACACATATGTCCATTAATGGGAGAATGGATAAATAAAATACTATAAAATCATGCAGTGGAATACTATACAGCAGTGGAAATAAACAAATTACAACTATATGCATCAACATGGATGAATCTCAAAACTGTAACTCAAAAACACAATGTTGGCTTCCCTGGTGGCGCAGTGGTTGAGCGTCCGCCTGCCAATGCCGGGGACACAGGTTCGTGCCCCAGTCCGGGAAGATCCCACATGCCGCGGAGTGGCTGGGCCCGTGAGCCATGGCCACTGAGCCTGTGCATCTGGAGCCTGTGCTCCACAACGGGAGAGGCCACAACAGTGAGAGACCAGCGTACCGCAAAAAAAAAAAAACACAATGTTAGGGACTTCCCTGGCGGCACAGTGGTTACGAATCCACCTGCCAGTGCAGGGGACACAGGTTCGAGCCCTGGTCTGGGAAGATCCCACGTGCCACGGAGCAACTAAGCCCATGCACCACAACTACTGAGCCTGCGCTCCAGAGCCCGCAAACCACAACTACTGAGCCTACATGCCACAACTACTGAAGCCCACACACCTAGAGCCCATGCTCTGCAACAAGAGAAGCCACTGCAATGAGAAGCCCGCGCACCGCAATGAAGAGCGGCCCCAGCTCGCCGCAACTAGAGAAAGCCCACGTGCAGCAACGAAGACCCAACGCAGCCAAAAAATAAATAAATTTATAAAAAAACACAATGCTAAATGAACAAAGTTGAAAAAGAACTTTGTTCACATATATATAAACACATATATAAATTGGAACCCCCATACACTGCTGGTGGGGATGTAAAATGGTACAGCAAAGATGAAAAACAGCATGGCAGCTCCCCACCAAAAAATTAAAAATTACCATATGATCCAGAAATCCCACTTCTGGGTATATATCCAAAAGAACTGAAATCAGAATCTCAAAGAGATATCTGTATTCCCATGTTTGTTCCAGCATTATTCACAATAGGCAAAATATGGAGACAACCTAAATGTCCATCAGTGGTTGAATGGATAAACAAAAAGTGTTATACACATACAGTGGAATTCAGACTTTAAAAAGGAAGAAAATTGTGCAACAAAATGGGTGAACCTTGAATACATTATGCTAAGTGAAATAAGCCAGTCACGAATGGACAAATACTGTATGAACCCATTTTCATGAAGTAACTAAGTTCTGTTTCTCATAATTCAGAGAAACAGAAAATAGGAAGGTGATTGTCAAGGACTGGGGAGCAGGCGGAGTGGAGATGAATGTTAATGGGTATAGCATTTCAGTGCGGTAAGCTGAAAAAGTTCTAGAGCTCTCTTATACAACATTGTAAATATACTTAACACTACTGAGCTATACACTTTAAAAGGTTAACATGGTAAATTTAATGTTATTTTTTAACACAAGAAATATTTAGAAAAAGAACATATACATAATACATACACTTACATAAAATTCAAAACTAAATTAGAGCAGCAATATGTGGTAAATCTATAAAGAAAAGGAAAAAAAAGAATGATTAACACAAAAATTCAGAGTAGCAGTCATGTCTATGAGAGACAGAGGAAATATGATAGAAAAAGGATAGAGGCTTCAAATTTATTGGTAATATCCTGCTTCTTCATCTAGGTAGTAAGTATTTGATACAAACACGTTTGGTTTATTATTATTATTTATTAAGCTATTAGTGTTCTATACATACTTTTTGTATGAAAAAAAGATTTAAAAATGTAAACGCAACACTATTTCCTCAGAAACTAGGATAACTCTTTGAAAATGCACATGGCCTTGTCATCACCCCCTCTCTGATAATAGAGGAGAAACACAAAAAGGGTTTGTAAGAAGTGAATTATAGCATGGTGATTTACAAGCAGAGGTTTGTCATCAATTAGACCTAGTTCAATCCAGGCTAAGCCATTTACTAGTTTTTTTACCTTAGGTAAGTTACTTAAAGTTTGTAAGCCTCAATTCTCACATCCACAAAAAGAGGATGTTAATAGCACCTAACCAATTAGAGTTATTATAAAGATTAATTGAGATAATGAATAAAGAGCATTCAGTACTATGCCTAGGACACCATAAGCATTTCTGTAGGAGTAACAGTACTTTTTAAAACCTTCCTAGGTTATTCTAATCCTCCTCTTGCCCTACCTCCGTCTGAAAGATTTTGTCATTATCCTCGAAGAAAGGTTAGAGAAATCCTTTTCAGAGATATAACTCTCAAAAATCCATTAGAATTTCTCCTTGTGTTTCGGTGTGCCTTATCACTTACAAAGACCAAAAAAAAAATGTTAAAGGTCAACCAAGACTTTTAAAAGTCAACCAAGAAGAAAGTTATTAAACATGCAACTCTTCAAAATTACAGATATCATTAAGGACAACCATTCTACTATTTTTAAGCACATATATTCTGGAGCTGTTTGTAAATGGATAATATAATAATACTATATACTCAACCTCAAGCAGAAATAAAGTGAACCATAATTCAAAAACTAAATTGTTCTTGTCTCCAAGATCATTAGAAAACCCAGAAGGTCTGACAGATAATTACCACTTGGATTTTTTTTTTCTTTTTGGGGGCTTCCCACAACCATCCTCTGTTTTATATATCTTAAGTCCCTTAGAATAGGTTTCAAAACTGGGCTCATTTCTCCCAAAAGTAAAGGTATCCAGGAAAGAACCTAGAGGGAAGAAATGTAGTAAAAAGAAATACTGGACCGACTAAGGCTGCAGTAAGCTGGCCAGACAGAGCAAGGTGTCTAGATGCCAGGCTTGTGAGGGAGTATTTGCATGTACCAGAAACTCACAAGACCATAAGTCACAAATCCACAAAGTACAAGGGTTTCTTGTACATATTACCATTGAAATGTTCCTCCACTCACCTTCCAAAATGTAGTTTAGGTTTATATTGCATTTCCAATCCAAAAGTGCATTGTTAACACCTCACGAAGCATATGGAAACCATTTCCATGATCTGTTCCTATATTAAAAATGTTTACTATAAGAGAAACAGATCTCTGAACCTAAACCTTAACAACTTATTAAAACAGAAACTCTCAAACTCGATTTATCTACAAACATTCATTTTTATTATTGAACTCCTAAGTCCCCACACTTTCTCCATACTATCTGAAAACATTTCCTATTTCTTAAAGAACATTTATTCTCTCAGTTTTTATTGTTTCAAATTTCAACTGTAACATATTTGGAGTTCTAACAAGTATATACCCAATGCATTTTGTTTTTAATAATTAAATTATTAAACTGTATTAATAAACCTCCCCAAAATGAAATCTAAATAGTACTTATATAATGAATGGTACTAACTATCCAGTGATTTATTATTTGTCCTATATCTGAAAGTTTCTTGAAAAGATTGTGAAAAACAAGATAGGTACCCAAAAAATGGGGGAGGGTGTACTTTGTACTATTTCACAGATGCAATCCTTTTATATTAACTACATCATCATCTTAAGATATCACCAAAAACAAATATTGGAGAAAAAAGAGGTTCCTTAAAAAATAATCATTTTCAGGTTATACTTCTACTTTTGTATGTAGATTTAAAATATTTTTTTCTAAGACTACAGGTTTTAAATTGTATAGAGGCAGAAAAGAATTCTACACTTTAAAGTTAGATTGAACCTCTGCTAAAATCACATAGTACAAATAAAGTTCAAATTTTTTACCACAACACAGTATATCATAGGTTGAATAGAGGATAAGATTTTTCTATTTAGTACTCGATTTAACTGTAAATAGAAGCCATCAGAAATGAACTACTCTGGTTATGCTTCAGTTTTCCAATGATCATCTTAATTTTAAGAATGCTCTATTTTTTTAGTCTTTTAAACATTTTTTGTCTATTGTTTAGCTCTCTTACTTCTCCAGCACTGGACATAATAGCAGCCTGTTTAATTATATTCCAAACTCTGGCCACAACCTTCTGAACTACTAGCTCTCAATCTCATTACCTACACTGCCCCGCTGAATCTCATCCAGACCTCCTACCCCTTTGATACTTCCTTCCTCTTCTAATTACAGTTTACCCCTAGTTACACTACCTTTCATAATTGGCCCAGACCCCAAGACCCACCATTTCAGCTATTACCACTGGGTAATTTATTTGCCTGCTGATTTACTGACACGTTCCCTATCTTTTCCAGAAAGAAATTCACTGACTCTTCAAAATTCCATTCTTCACCTAATCATCAAAATCCCAAAAGTGAGAATTATCTTAGACAATGCCTTCTTACCCTCAGAGCCAACAGAATCACCAAATACTTTCAATTTATCTCTTAAATCTATCTCAAATCTTCCTTATTTTCTTCAGTTCAACTCTAATGTCTTAGTGAATGTCTTCACACTCCTTAATTCAATATAAAACAAGAAGCTAAGAGTATGGGTTCTAAAATCAAATAGCCCATTAACTTGTAACTGTTTGTGATAAGCTTTATCTATTTAGTAGACTTACAGGTAGTAAACAGTACAAAGTCAAATGACAATTAGGTTCACTACCTGATAAACAGATAAGAGAGGATGCCTTAGCAATCTAAGTCACTGTTTTTTGGGGGGGTTTTGTTTGTTTCTTTTTAACTTGTTTATTTTTGGCTGTGTTGAGTCTTCATTGCTGCACCCAGGCTTTCTCTCTAGTTCCGGTGAGCCGGGGCTACTCTTCGTTGCGGTGCGTGGGTTTCTCATTGCGGTGGCTTCTCTTGTGGAGCATCGGCTCTAGGCGTGCAGGCTTCAGTAGTTGTGGCATGCGGGCTTAGTAATTGTGGCTCACAGGCTCTAGAACGCAAGCTCAGTAGTTGTGGCACACGGGCTTAGTTGCTCCGCGGCATGTGGGATCTTCCCGGACCAGGGCTTGAACCCATGTCCCCTGCCTTGGCAGGCGGATTCTTAACTACTACGCCACCCGGTAAGTCTCTCAGTCACTGTTACTGCAGACATAAATATACAGACGTAAACAAGGAAAAAGGGAGAATGTACTGAACATGAGCAGATCCTCAAGAAAGACAGCTTCGACAGTATTGTATGATTTATGTGTATAAATGTATAAACCTGATGTTTATTTTCTATTTTTGAACTTTACACTACTGCAATAAATACCATGTACACATAAACTTTTCATTTTACATATATGCAGTAGTTTACATACATACAGTATTTTAACAGATATATCATACCATTAACAACTCTTTCATAACACTATAAAGAGAGAATAATTGTCAGGTTTAATGGCATTAACAAGTGAACATTAAAAGACAGTACTATGGGGACTTCCCTGGTGGTCCAGTGGTTAAGACTCCTCACTCCCAATCCTGCATGCCGCAACTAAAAATATCCCACATTCTGCAACGAAGATCCCGCGCAGCCAAATAAATAAATAAATATTAAAATAAAATAAACACATTTCTGGCAAAAAATTTGAAAATGTATATAACAAAATAAAAGATAGTACTGTGTATAGCTAGCAAAACCAATCATTTCCCATTCTGGGCAATGAGTCAAGAATCTCAAACTGTCACCAGCACCTGCATTAAATGTAAACCCAGATGGTAAACAACTGTCACCAAAAGGTAAATCCATGTGACTGTATCTCCAGAGCTTAAGCAAAACTATTTTACATGAAGCAAAACAGCTTATTAAACAACCATATCCAAAGCAGTCCTTTGTTTTGACAATAAGCAATTTAATCATTTTTTTCCATCACTGGGGATCTAAACGGTATGTTAAAATGTTATATTCTGCCAGGCAGATTAATATGGATGTATTAAACTATTCTTATACTAACACTGCTTCCTGGTCATTGTAATTCTAAATTACAGATAATGACAGGCTTAGAAAAATGATTCTTCTCAATTACTACTCACCATAAATTCTGAGTTTTCATTGCTTGATAACTTAAACTAAGTAGGAGAGTAGATGATACAACACATTCATTAACTGAATTTAACCAAGTAAAAGCTGAAATCAGACATTAAGGTCTGTAACCTTACTAAATCACAGTGGAGGCAAGCATACAAAATGCTTAATAGTCAAGGAAGATTAGACAAATCACTCAACCACTTTGTACCCTAGTTTATTCATCTATAAAATAAGAACATGGGCTGGATGCTCTCCAAGATCTCTTCCAACACAAAGAGTTTATGATTCTAAGAAATTGACATACATACACATGCTAGAAAATAATAAGTCATTCCTCTTTAATTAGTCATTTAAAATGATACAGGCCAACAGATGAATGGATAAAGAAGATGTGGCACATATATACAATGGAATATTACTCAGCCGTAAAAAGAAACGAAGTAAGTCAGAAAGAGAAAAATAAATACCGTATGCTAACACATATATATGGAATCTAAAAACAAAAAAATGGTTATGAAGAACCTAGGGGCAGGACAGGAATAAAGACGCAGACGTAGACAATGGACTTGAGGACACAGGGAGGGGGAAGGGAAAGCTGGGACGAAGTGAGAGAGTGGCATGGACTTATATATACTACCAAATGTAAAACAGATAGCTAGTGGGAAGCAGCCTCATAGCACAGGGAGATCAGCTCGGTGCTTTGTGACCACCTACAGGGGTGGGATAGGGAGGGTGGGAGGGAGATGCAAGAGGGAGGGGATATGGGGATATATGTATATGTATAGCTGATTCACTTTGTTATAAAGCAGAAACTAACACACCATTGTAAAGCAACTATACTCCAATAAAGATGTTTAAAAAAATTAAAAAATAAAATGATACAGGCTGTAGCTATTGCAGTCACTAAAAACTGAAGTACTAACCAGCAATGCAGCAATGGCTGCATTTCATCATAAATCATAAATCAATTTAAAGATGAATAATAAAAATACTTGTTCCCATTTGAAACCCAGTAAGAAATTTTCATTAGCACCAATGAGAACTGATTAAATCAACTCATTAGATCTTTTTTTAACTTCATTAACTTACTTTTTTTTAAATTTTAAGTGTTTAATTGAGCGAAAATCGATTCGAACAGGGCAGCACCAAACTGGTATTGGCTAAGAGCACTCCACCAACAGGAGCTCAGGAGAGACTTATATAGAGAAAGTAAGGAAGCAAAGCAAGGAAATTATTGACTGGCTATAGTTTAAAGCCTAGCTGGTATTTGTGATGGGTTGTCCTTAGGTTTCAATTTCTTCACCTTGAGGCATTTACAAGCTTAGGTTTTGATTTGCTTAGTAGGCCACCGAAGCATTAGAGCTACTTCAGTCTATTGGCTTCCTTGTTCACTAACTTAAACTGAGGAAGAGGCCAATCTGAATTTGCAAAGTTTCATCACTCAACAGCTTTAAAAGAAAAATCTATCCTCTCTCATCCATTAAAACCAAGAAACTGTACTAGATGAGGTTTTTTTGGCTTCAATAAGTCTATATATGAGAATAATCTATCTCTGTACAGCAAGTAATAAACTGAACTGCAAAATGGGCTAGAAGAAGGACTTCCCTGGCGGTCCAGTGGTTAAGACTCTGAGTTTCCAATGCAAGGGGCATGGGTTCGATCCCTGGTCAGGGAACTATGATCCCACATGCTGCGCAGCACAGCCAAAATAATTTAAAAAAAAAAAAAAAAAAAAAACTGGGCTAGAAGAAACATGTTTTGTACTCTTTTTTAAATTTTTCTTATGTACAATACCACAGCTCAATAAAAATTTCTAGCCAAGTGTGGTAGTCTCAATTTATTTCTTGGTGAAGCATACATAAAATGCATAGAAAAACCACTTACAGAATACCATATCAAAGAACTATTTTACCACAGAAATGTCTTAAAATTCTTTCCAACATTTGCTCTCTTGATAATCTATTTAAAATCAACTACGATCCATTATAAGGCGTTGAAATAAAGAACTAAAAGTTTTCTCATGAAGATGAGACTTGCCTAAAAAGCATAGTAATTACATCAAAGAACTCTTTAAGGTTTTTCCTCCTAAGAATTAAGCATGAGATTTCTAACAAAGAGATTATGGTCTCCTAGTTGATAATGCTACAAACTTCAAGTCACTAACTCAAACTGAAATAGTAATTTGCTATGTGATAAGAGAGCAGATGATTTATGTAACAGGAAGAGGAGGGGAAAATGAAGAAAAATAGAATTAGAAATAGGAAAAAAAAAATGAGTATCTGATTTGAGAAAAAAGAACAACAAAATGCTGTAACATATAAAGTACCAGAATTAGAATTTATCAACTCACAGATATAGATAGTTTGATCTAACAACTAGCCAGGATATTAATTTATACATATTAAAAATTGTGAACCCACAAAAAAAGGTTAAATAACACATTTAAACTAAACTACTATGTACAAAACAAGAAAGGACAATCAATCCATAAAACCTTTAATTAGAGTTACATTAGATAACCAAAGAAATCTAATAACCAGGGCAAAAGATATTATCATTCTGTAACTATGAATATGCATGGCACACAGTAGTACTCAATATTTGTTGAATAAAAGAAGCAACAAGACTTTAAAAGGAAAATATAACCTGAAAAAGAAATGTACTCCAAAAAGGAAATATAAACTAAATAAACAAAGTTTCATTGCAACTGTTTACTAAACACTGACATAAAATAAACTCTTCAGAGCTATGATAGTTTAAGCTCCTACCTTAGTGCTAACAATTGAAAAATAAATAACTTGCAAATCTGGAAAAAAATCCCAAACTTTAAAGGAGCAAGTACTTAACTTTTCCTTCAATTATTAAGGGCTCTCAGGTAGATTATAGTTTTCACTCGGAAATCTGTTCAAACAGTTCTTACATTAAGATTACTCTGAATGTTACCTTAGTTAAGACCCAAAATGTATTTTAGTATTGTACTTTAAGGGCCAAGTGAATATCAAATGACTGTTAACTCCAGATGACGATGTGAACTTCATTATTCCTAGAATCTGGGACATGGATAACCTCTGTAAATGGGAATCCTTCCTGCCCTACCGTAACCCAGTTTACAGGCAAGAAAAAGAACTGTAAGTCAATATACTTTGCTTTCATGTTCTAAATTAAATAATCATGACACACAATCCACGCCAAAAAAAAAAAAAGAAAGAAAGAAAGGGAAACTACATATCTTACATATATTTTTCAAAGGAGTCACAGTTCAAAAGCATCTAGCAAGAAAAAGCACAAAGGGCAAAAGAGTTGAGGAAATTCATTTTCTTGCACTCAAAATGCAAAAATCTCTGGTTTTCTTTGTGCTCTTTGGAGAATTTGCTAAAGCTGCTGTAGAATGAGAGTACCTAGACTGCCATCATGAAAATCAACAATGCACCTGGTAGGAACACAAAAGACTGACTCACCTGTATGGAATCCATTATCTTTGAAAAAAGCCCAAGTCTGGTACTAGAGGGCCAATATACTTTCTACAGGACAAGAGAATGATTTTTCTTCGTCCTGCTTTCCAGCTGTCTAAAGAATAGATCTTACACTAATTGTAATATGTGTCTTTTACAGAAATAAGAGGTGGATAAAGTGCTTACAAACAATAGCTATTTCATACAATTGTATTTGTAAATGTTCGTTCAGACTTTTATTACTCAGAAAGTTAAATGATTTTAAACCATGACTTCAACCTGTGTATTTGCTCAAAACATAAACATCAATTTAAAAAATGCCTTATATCAGTATTCTTAAAATCATATTGGAGACTTGCTACTAAATACAAACATGAAACGCAATAGGTATAACTGTGATCACAATGGATTAAAACCAATACAGCCTTTACGAATGCCTCAGTGTTGCAAAAGTGTATGGGGAAACAGGCACTTTTATACACTATTGCAGGGTACTAACTAGTGTGCTTTATTAAAAAAAAAAAATTTTTAAAGAGTCATCAAAAGTTCATATTTTTAAATTTTCATCAACAGGAGAAACATCTATACCAATAAATATTAAGTGCTAAAAAGGTGAAGTAATTGTATTAGTTATCTGTTACTGCATAACAAAATACCCTCAAACTTAGCAGCTTAAAACAATAAACATTTATTATTTCATATAGTTTCTGAGTGCCAGGAATTCAGTAGTAGTTTATTTACCAAGATGTTAGCCAGTCATCTGAAGACATGACTAGGGAGAATCCACTTTCAAGATGGCTCACTCACATGGCAGTTGTCAGGAAGCCTCAGTTTCTCACTACATGGGTCTTTCCATATGGCTGCTTACAACACAGAAATTGTCTTTCCCCAGAGCAAGTGGTCCAATGGAAAGCCACAGTCTTTTTATGAGCTAGCCTAGGAAGTGACAAACCATCACTTCTGCCATACTCTGTTGGTCACACAAGCAACTCTGATACAATATGGGAAGAAATTACACAAGGGCATGAATACCAGGAGGCAAGGATCACTGGGAACACTCTTAGATCTGGGCTATAACAGTGATAAACATACAGATATATGGGTGATGTGGTTTTATATATGTCCACAAATTCTTCGACATTTCTCTCATCAAAAGGTGAAGCTTAATTACCCCTCCCGCTGAATGTAGCCTGCACTTAAGACTCTAACAAATAGAATGTGGCAGAAATGGAAGTGCCAGACATCCAAAGCTAGTTCATAAGACACTATGGCATCTGCCTCTCTCTCTTGAATTATTCACTCTAGGGAAAAAAAGTTATGTGTTGTGATAACACTAAAGCACTCTTAGAAGGGACTTCCCTGGTGGTCCAGGGGCAAAGACTCCATGCTCCCAATGCAGGGGGCCTGGGTTTGATCCACGGTCAGGGAACTGGATCCCGCATGCCGCAACTAAAGATCCCACATGCTGCAACTAAAAAAAGATCCCTCATGCCATAACAAAGATCCTGCAGGCAATGAAGGTCCCGTGTACCACAGCTAAGGCCAGGCACAGCCAAATAAATACATGTTAAAAAAAGAGAAAGAAAGAAACTCTTAGGAAAGGTCCATGTAGCAAATAACTGAGGCCAACAAACAGTAAAGAACTGAGGACTCCTCACAAAAGTCACAGGAGTGAGCTTAGAAGCAGATACTCCAGTCCCAGTCAAGCCTTCAGATAGCTCATGTAAGTAAGTTTGCAAGCTGATCCTTCCCCTGTAGAGTCTGGAGAGGACTACAACACCAGCCTATACCTTGATTGCAGCCCTGTGAGAGACCTTGAGCCAGAACCTCCCAGTTAAGCCACTAATGCATTCCCTTCTCACAGAAACCATGAGATAATGTTTGTGCTTTTTAGTTACTAAATTTTGAAATAATTTATTACAAAGAAATAGGTAGCTAATACACAGCACAAGTGGTTTTGTGAGGTTAGAGTAATTCTAATACTAAACCTAACACAGTCATTTAAAAAAAAATTACAGGATATCTAAGCAAAGATCCTTAACAAAGTGTTGGCAAACTAAATCCAACACTATACGAAAATAATAATAAATCATGACATGTTAGGATTAAGGCCAGCAACACATGTTGATTTAACATTCAAAGCTCAATCAATATAATTCACCATATTACCAGAATAAAGGAGAAAAACCATATGGTTATATCAAGAGATTAAGGAAAAGTGTTGACAGTATTCAAAACCAATTTATGATGTAAAAAGGAAAGGAAAAAACTCTCAGCAAACTAGGAATAGTAAGGAACTTCCTCAAACTGGCAGAAGGCATCATATTTAATGATGAAAGACTGAATTTTATCCTCCCAAGACCAAAAACAAGGCAAGAATCCCAATTTTCCCCACTTCTATTCAGCATTACTGTAGAGGTTCCAGCATTGCATTAAGGTTAAATAAGTGAATAAATAAATAAAGATTGGAATGAAAGAATTAAAACAGCCCTATTTAAAAATGATATGATTGGGAATTCTGGTGGTCCAGTGGTTAGGGCCCTGCTCTTTCACTGCCCAGGGTGCAGGTTCAATCCCTGGTCAAGGAACTAAGATTCCACAAGCTGTGTGACCAAAAATAAATTAGTTTAAGAAATTTTTTAAAAATAAAGATATAATTGCGGGTTTTTTGTTTTTTTGTTTTTTGCGGTACGCCAGCCTCTCATTGTTGTGGCCTCTCCCGTTGCGGAGCACAGGCTCCGGACGCGCAGGCTCAGTGGCCATGGCTCACAGGCCCAGCCGCTCCGCGGCATGTGGGATCCTCCCAGACCGGGGCACGAACCCGTGTCCCCTACATCGGCAGACGGACTCTCAACCACTGCGCCACCAGGGAAGCCCCAAAGATACCATTGTTTACATAGAAAATCCCAGGGACTCTACAAACCTACTACTAGAATAACTGAATTTAGCAAGATTGAAGGATATGAAGTTAATATACAAAAATCAATTGTATTCTTACATACTAGTAGCAAACAATTGGAAAGTGAAAACAATTTTAAAACATATATATAGTACAACCAAAAAACATAAATTAGCTAGAAATAAATATAACAAAATTTGTCCAAGACTTCTACACTGAAAACTACAAAACACTGCTGAGCATAATTAAATATTTAAATAATAAAAAGATATATCATGTTCATTGATTGGAATACTCAATATGGTCAAGATGGCAATTCTCCCCAAATTTAAAGCAATCCCAATCAATATTCCAGCAGGCATTTTTACAAAAGTTGACAATGATTCTGAGAGTTATATAGAAATGCAAAGGACCTAGAATAACAAAAGCAATTAAAAAAAAAAAAGGTGGAGGACCACAAATCTATAGTAATTAAAACAGTTTGGATGTAACGGCAAAGATACATATAAATCAATGGAAGAAAATAGAGGGTTCAGAAATAGACACATATTTATTTAGTCAATTGATTTTTAACAAAAATGCTAAGGCAACACAATGAAAAAATAAAAGCATTTCAACAAATGGTGCCAGATCAACTACATATCTTTCTACGGGGGAAAAAACCACTCTTACCTCACACCATACACAAAAAGTAACTCGAAATGGATCACAGATCTAAATGTAAAATCTAAACCTATAAAACTTAAGTTAAATATATACCTACCATACAACCTAGCCATGCCACTCCTAGGTATTTATCCAAGAGAAACAAAAACATGTTTACACAAAGACTTTACATGAAAGTTTATAGAAGCTCTTTTGTAATACTAACAACTGGAAACGAGCCAAGTGTCCATTAACTGGTGAATGGAAAAGCAAATTAGTATAGCTATACTAATTTATATATATAATTATATAATTTACATAAGGAAAAGGAATGAATCATTGCTATACCCAACATCGTGGATGAATCTCAAAATAATTGAGTGAAAGAAGTGAGGCAAAAAAAAAAGAATACAGACTATATGATTCTGGGTAAAATTATAGCAAAAGCAAACTACTCTATGGTAAGAAAAAGTGAATCATTTGTTGCCTTAGGATGGGAGTAGAGAAAAAAATTGATTACAAATGGTATAAGAAAATTTGGGGAGTGATAGAAATATTTCTTATCCTAATTGTAGTGATGGCTTCATGGGGCATAAACATGCCCAAACTGATTAAATTATACAATTCATGTGCAGTTTAGTGAATGTCAATTCTGTCTTGATAAAGTTGAAAAAAGCAAAACCAAAAGAAAAAAAATTGGTAATATCCACCAAAATTTTAAATGCACACTCTGCTGTTAGAAGTTTATCCTACAGATACACTCACAAAGATAAGGATATGTACTGAAAAATTATAATTTTAAACATCTGGAAACAACCAAAACTTCCATTAATATATGACATGTTAAATAAATTAATGTACTTCAAAACAAGGAATATTCTGCAACCATAAAAAGGAATGACATTATGTATATGTATAGCTGATTCACTTTGTTATAAAGCAGAAACTAACACACCATTGTAAAGCAATTATACTCCAATAAAGATGTTTAAAAAAAAAAGGGGGGGGGCTTCCCTGGTGGCACAGTGGTTGGGAGTCCGCCTGCCGATGCAGGGGACAGGGGTTCGTGCCCCAGTCCGGGAAGATCCCACATGCCGCGGAGCGGCTGGGCCCGTGAACCATGGCCGCTGAGCCTGCGCAATCTGGAGCCTGTGCTCCGCAACGGTAGAGGCCACAACAGTGAGAGGCCCGCGTACTGAAAAAAAGAAAAAAAAGGAATGACGTACATCTATATGCTCAAACATAAGAAACTATCCAAGATATACTGATGAATGAATGAAGTTGCAGAGAAATTCATACAGCAAATCCATTTGTGTTTAATTTTTAAAGTAAAAAATGCATATGCATAGAAGTTGCTAGCTGTGATTATACCTAATAGTTAACAAGTACCCTTATCACAATTAAAATTCTGTTATTGCAAATATTTTATAGTTTTCCACAAAGAAACACTACATAATATTGACACCACCACTCCTAATAGTAGTAATAGTAAGTGCCCAATAAATATTAGCTGCTATATGCTAAGCATAACATGCCAAGCACTTTGTACAAATTGTATTGAATCTTCACAACAAACTTGTAAAGTAGGTAGTATTATTTTTATCACCATTTTAGAGAGTTAGGAATGCGGGAGTCAAAAAAAGCTTTGCTGAAGGTCACACAACTATTAAGTGGAAGCATGAGGATTTAACTCAAGTTTCTTTGATTCCAAAGTTGATACCTTTAACCACTGCTCCAAAAGTCTCTCTGCAAGCATAATCTAGAAACCAAAAACCCATAAATGAATACAGCAACTGGGAACACAGTGTTAATAAAGAGAATACAATCGAAAAGCACAGGTTTAATTTCTGGTTCTAACTTTTGGTAGGAAATAAACCCTTCATATTCACATATGTATATAATTGTCCTCTGTGAGGTATTTTATTAATCAATCCACTCTGGCCATATGTTTTCATCTCTAATTTCTTACATTCTATCTTCTACATATGATATATAAATATATAAATGTTATAATATATAAATGTTAGTTTCTATTCTAATTCTAAATAATATAAACCCAAAATTCATAAAGAGGAGACAAAAATATATTTCCCAAGGAGGAATTACAAGCACTGAACTTAAACTAGCCATGGAAATTTATTATTTTTGACACCATTCTATAAATTGTATGTTTTTGCATTTAGTTGTAGCACATTACATAGATTGCTTTTTGCAATTAACCTCCAAAAGGAATTAAATATTAACGAAATCTTCCAGATACAATTATGAGAAATAAGACATCCATGATCTGAATAATGCAGAAAGAAACACCGATTACAACATACCACATTTTATACCTTAGAAATATATTTAAACTACCTAAGAGTAAGAATTTTTATCTTTAGAAGTCTGCTTATCAATCTCAGCTCTCTAAAGAAACTCACTCTCTTTGCTATCAATTCACTGAGCATAGAGCAAATATGAATAAGAAATTTCTACCTACTAACACTGTATTTTATTAAATGTTAAGTTGTCAATTGCATATTCATTCGGCAATATTAGCATTTTTAGAAAATAAAATGTAGCTCAGCAAACTACTGTTCCATAAAAACTGCACATTATAAAGTGATTTCTATAGAACTGCTCATTTGTGTATGTGGACACACACAACCAGAAGGTAAAAATTAAAATAAACACTCTATAAAATTATTATGTACAAATTTTTGTCAAAACTGTTTTTAATATTATCTTTTCAATAAAACTAACAAAATAGATACCTTAAAATAAAAGTATTTTAAAATAAAACAAAAAATGTAAATATCAAAAGTTATAATCCTAATGCCAAAGAATATAGAAATACACCCTAAAATGGTTCTCATATTACGCTCTAACAGATCTCAAAAATAACATCTGCCAAGTCATGCTTCTACAATCTTATTACTTTTTTTTTTTTACATCTTTATTGGAGTATAATTGCTTTACAATGGTGTGTTAGTTTCTGCTGTATAACAAAGTGAATCAGCTATATGTATACATATATCCCCATATCCCCTCCCTCTTGCACCTTCCTCCCACCCTCCCCATCCCACCCCCCTAGATGGTCACAAAGCACCAAGCTGATCTCCCTGTGCTATGCAGCTGCTTCTCACTAGCTATCTATTTTACATTTGGTAGTGTATATATGTCAACGCTACTCTTTCACTTCGTCCCAGCTTCCCCTCCCCCACCCCGTGTCCTCAAGTCTGTTCTCTACGTCTGTGTCTTTATTCCTGTCCTATTACTTTTTTGTTTGTTTGTTTTAATTTTTGGCTGCGCTGGGTCTTCGCTGCTGCGCGCGGGCTTTCTCCAATTGTGGTGAGCAGGGGCTACTCTTCGTTGCGGTGCACGGGCTTCTCATTGCATGGCTTCTCTTGTTGGGGAGCATGGGCTCTAAGCAAAGGGGCTTCAGTAGTTGTGGTTCGCAGGCTCTAGAGCGCAGGCTCAGTAGCTGTGGCACAGGGGCTTAGTTGCCGCGGCATGCGGGATCTTCCCAGACCAGGGATGGAACCCATGTCCCCCACATTGGCAGGCGGATTCTTAACCACTGCACCACCAGGGAAGTCCCTGTCCTATTACTTTTTAAAGGTTTTCCCCCCATATTTTCTACTCCAACTCCACAGATCAGTAGCAAGAAATAAGATCAAATAAAAGAACATGTTTTGGTAACATTATCTGAAACAGAAGATAGGTTAGTTATAGCCAGAAAATAAACATTGTAGAATTATTTATGAAGAAATTATACTTAACATTGGTAGATTTCAAGACTTTTATATTTTAAAGGAATGAATTGTTTGTAAGTAAATCAGTTACTGCTAGAAGCAGTTTGCTTCAGTTACCTGAAATTAGAATAGCAGGCTCATTAAATATATATAAATCAGTGATGCAGAGGCACTGCACCATATTGATGGAGCCCTCATTAATTTTCAATGATACAGCCACTATCATATTTGTGTTCTAAAAAAAACCGAGTGAGGTTTACAATCATTTTTCTTCATCTCAGAAATCTGGCTTTTACATATTCTAACTTAGTAAATGAGAAGAAACCTAATACTCCAAAACATTTCTAATGAAGTCCATTAAATTTTACATTTTCTTGCCTTTTTGTAGGGAATAAATATATTTATTTATACATGTGTATAATATATATATTTATACAATGTCAAAAGTGAAATATGTAAAGTAAAAATACTATAAAATAAATTATCCTTATGAGGTGGTTGATACAGTCTTTCTAGACACTTGCATATAACACAAAACAAAGTCTAAATTTTGGATTTTTCAGAAATATTGTGAGATGCTCTGTTCTCCAAAAAAACTAAATGATCACAGAAAAAAAAGGAAATAAAATTTGCTTCTGATAAAAAAAAAAGTTATCCTCCAAATCATATCCTGGCATAAATAATACATTTAGGTTTCCTAATTTGCATATTATATCTCAAAAACCAAATACAATGACATTGTTTATATATTATCAAAGAAAAAGATAAATTAAAATTAAAAACTGGCAGAAAAATCATTATTGAATGTTTAAAGTATTTTTTAATCTCAAGCTAGCATCCTGGAAACTAAAATACAAAGAGAAAATTGTTCTAAACATACCAAATTGATTTTTGATAATACTGTAGTATTTTCATTTTTCACATAAAATGGGTTTGAGTTACAATCTGGTTGCATTACATTAATAAGAACTGTACTTGGCAAATGTGATCAAAATTTAATTGAACAATTATAACTGGAATTTACACAGAAAAAAGAAAATGGAGCTGGCCAGGTGAGCAATGCAACCATATAACCTTTCTTAGGCTTTAGCTTCCCCATCTGTTAAAAAAGGGAGGACAGGTGGAGAATAGAACTAAAAAGATGACTGCAAAGCTCCTTCCAAATTTACATTAATCGAGTCTGCCAACTTCCTATCAATCCTTTTGATGAAACAAATAGCACTTTGTAGCATGTACTTTTGTAAGGGCTTCCATCCCCAGCCTGAAAGCTAAAACAGACATGACTTTCACTTTCCTAAAGGAGCTAATATTTAGATATTTCCTCTTCAGTGACTGTTCCACAAAAACATTTATGCATTTGGAGCCACCTTAACATTTTGATCCCTTGATGCTAATATTGCAAAATTTCCCAAGTTTAGGATATTCTCACCAAAATTGTTTGCTTCCCCAAAGGCCCTTTTCCTACATCAGCAGAATGGTTACAATAAGGGTTCAGGATTTCAGGTTTCTGTTACTTCAGTAGCATTTTTTTAAAAAATAGTTTAACATGGTAGTTCTCTTATTAGTTTTTTAAGGAAACTGCATACTGTTATCCATAGTGGCTGTATCAATTTACATTCCTATCAACAATGAAAGAGGGTTCCCTTTTCTCCACACTGTCTGCAGCATTTACTGTTTGTAGATTTTGTGATGATGGCCATTCTGACTGGTGTGAAGTGATATCTCATTGTAGTTTTGATTTGCATTTCTCTAATTATTAGCGATGTTGAGCATCTTTTCATATGTTCGTTGGCCATCTGTATGTCCTCTTTGGAGAAATGTCTATTTAGGTCTTCTGCCCAATTTTGGATTGGGTTGTTTTTTTGATACTGAGCTGCATGAGCAGTTTGTATATTTTGGAGATTAATCCTTTGTCAGTTGTTTCATTTGCAAATATTTTCTCCCATTCTGAGGATTGTCTTTTAGTCTTGTTTATGGTTTCCTTTGCTGTGCAAAAGCTTTTAAGTTTCATTAAGTCCCATTTGTTTATTTTTGTTTTATTTCCATTATTCTAGGAGGTGGGTCAAAAAAGATTGTGCTGTGATTTATGTCAAAGAGTGTTCTTCCTATGTTTTCCTCTAAGAATTTTATAGTGTCCAGTCTTACATTTAGGTCTTTAAGCGATTTTGAGTTTATTTTTGTGTATGGTTGTTAGGCAGTGTTCTAATTTCATTCATTTACATATAGCTGTCCAGTTTTCCCAGCACCACTTATTGAAGAGGCTGTCTTTGCTCCATTGTATATTGTGGCCTCCTTTGTCATAGACTAGTGACCATAGGTGCGTGGGTTTATCTCTGAGCTTTCTATCCTGTTCCATTGATCTATATTTCTGTTTTTGTGCCAGTACCATACTGTCTTGATTACCGTAGCTTTGTAGTATAGTCTGAAGTCAGGGAGGCTGGTCCCTCTGGCTCCATTTTTCTTTCTCAAAATTTCTATGTCTATTTGGGGTCTTTTGTGTTTCCATACCAATTGTAAAATTTTTTGTTCTAGTTCTGTGAAAACTACCACGTGACCCAGCAATCCCACTACTGGGCAGATATACCCAGAGAAAACCATAATTCAAAGACACATGCACCCCAATGTTCATTGCAGCACTATTTACAATAGCCAGGACATGGAAACAACCTAAATGTCCATCAAAAGAGGAATGGATAAAGAAGATACAGTACATATATACAATGGAATATTACTCAGCCATAAAAAGGAATGAAATTGGGTCATTTGTAGAGATGTGGATGGACCCAGAGAATGTCATATAGAGTGAAGAAAGTCAGAAAAACAAATACTGTACATTAATGCATATATGTGGAATCTGAAAAAACTGGTATAGATGATCTTATTTACAAGGCAGAAATAGAGACACAGACGTAGAGAACAAACATATGGATACCAAGGGGGAAGGGAAGCAGATGGGATGAATTGGGAGATTGGAATTGACATATATACACTATTGATACTATGTACAAAATAGATAACTATTGAGAACCTACTGTATAGCACAGGGAACTCTACCAATGCTCTATGGAGACCTAAATGGGAAGGAAATCCAAAAAAGAGGGGATATATGTATATATATATAGCTAATTCACTTTGCTGTACAGTAGAAACTAATGCAACACTGTAAAGCAACCATACTCCAATAAAAAAATTTTTTAAAAATAGTTTAACAAATAGCATAAAACCCACTTTCACATCTTAATTACAAAGAATATTTTTATAACTCTAAACTTCCCTTTTCCTCCTTATAAAGAACCAAGAAAAACTAATTTCCATTTAATGACTCAAAAGAAGACGTAAAATACTATAAAATTACTGGGGGCAGTAACCATGTCTCCCACACTCACTGTTGTATACTCAGCACAGTGTTCTCCAAAATTGCTTGAGCGTAAGACTCTCTTAGATAGCCAGTATAAAATACAAGTTCCCTCCACCTGGTAAGGCCCAGAAATTTGTATTTTAAATAGGCACCCAAGGTGATTCTTAGGATGAGGCAAGTTTAGGAATCAGTGGCCTGGAAAATGTATTGAGTATATGAGAAAGAATGCAAACTTATATTTATTAGTAAACCAACAACTAATAAACTACAGTTGAGTCTTACTTTTTAAACTTTGAAAATAAGCTTAATACATATGAAACGTGAAGAAAACCGTTAAGATATCTAGGTTAAATTTTCATTCAATTATTCTCATTCTATTTACTATCTCAGGGACTAATTGCTAAGTAAACAAGAAGTAAATTGCCAAAAATATTCCTGAAACTTAACCTAAAAATTGTTATTTTTCTGCATTTAGAATACTGAAAGCAACTCTTTACAGTTGACTACAAAGTAAATACTCTTAAATTTACCTAAATTTTTAAACTTACTTGAACTGTGCCTCATCTAATACTCACAGCAATGCTGTGAGGTATATGCTACTGGTAAACCTACTATACCCATGAGAAAACAAAGGCTTAAAGAAAATAGTTTTCCCTAAATCACACAGCTAAGAATAAGTGGAAAACCTAGGATTCAAACTGAGGCAAACTATCATTACACATACGTTAGACATAATATTTTATGCCCACAGCAGAAAAAAAGGCAATGAGGAAATATATTAATTCTGTCTCTGTTTATACTTTTACCCCTACAGAAACTAAGTGCCAATGTTTCAAGTTCTTGCAAAATAAAATAATTTGTGTTTTAACAATTAAGTTTGAACATCGAATAAACAGCTTCATATTTATTACCTGCTTGAATCTTATAATACAAATTTGACAATATAACTTCAAAGGAGAGGTGGATATAGATACAAGGGAAAGAGCTCTCAAAGGGCATCCATCCATGAGGGACCTCCTTTTGGTCCATTGGTAAAGAATCTGCCTTCCAATGCAGGGGACACGGGTTCGATCCCTGGTCAGGGAGCTAAGATCCCACATGCCGCAGGGCAACTAAGCCCGCACATCATGACTACAGAGCCCACACGCCCTGGAGCCCTGTGCACCACAACTACAGAGCCCATGCACTCTGGAGCCCATGCGCCAAAACTAGAGAGAGAAAACCTTCATGCCACAACTAGAGAGAAGCCCGCGCACCACAACAAAAAGATCCCGCTTGCCGCAACGAAGATCCTGCGTGCCACAACAAAGAGCCGATGCAGCCAAAAAAAAATGAAAAAGGGTGTCCATCCATGAAACGAAAATTCACCTGCAGGCAAAACCTAACAAAAGGTTTCATCCAAGACAGAAAATGTATGTGTATACGCATGTGTGTGTATATATATACATATATACATATATGTAGTAAACTAGTCAGCAGATAAAATGAATCTTAAAAAAAGATTCCCAGTATAAAAAAAAAGAATTAGAGAGGAAGAGCCATATGGGGTTAGGGCTATATTTTCACATACAAAGAGAAACATTACAGATAATATTAATTACTAAATATTTAGTAACCATGGTTTTAAAGAACTAAGACAGTAAGTTACACTCAATAAGAGAAGGAACTGAAATGCAAACACTGCATCTTCAAGACTCAAATGCACTAATAGTCATTTTTAGTCAAACCAAAAAAATACATATTATAGCCATAAAATAACCAATCCATAGTGATATATTCATATTCTGTAAATAAACTGACCAGCACTCTCTCCCATAATGGAAAAGGAAAATCACCACTAATAAAAATAACTAAAATTTTTAATATTTTAAGAAGCAGTTTTACTAATGGTATAAGGTCAAAAAAAAAAGACTAAAGCTAATGACTACAATGATTTTCTAATTAACTGTTAACTAAATTACCCAAATTTTAAGAGACTGAAGGGGCTAAATATTATCTGTTCTAAGCAAATTAACAAATCAAAGTTAAACAGCTGGCCTAAAACTTGCCAGTCTGTGGCAGAACTAGAACATAGATTTTCTAACTTGTGAGTCAGGGTTCTGTCTATTACCCAATGGATTTGTATAATTAAAATACATGGGAGGGCCTCCCTGGTGGCGCCGTGGTTGGGAGTCCACCTGCCGATGCAGGGTACACGGGTTCGTGCCCCGGTCCGGGAAGATCCCACATGCCGCGGAGCGGCTGGGCCCGTGAGCCATGGCCGCTGAGCCTGCGCATCCGGAGCCTGTGCTCCGCAACGAGAGAAGCCACAACAGTGAGAGGCCCGCCTACCGCAAAAAAAAAAAAAAAAATACATGGGACATGAACTCTTATACATATAGTGAAAGCAAAAACCACCTCCTTCAGGAGAATGGTCTTGAGATATTCATTGTAACTACAATCCACAAATATGAGATATTAATTCTCCAGAGCTGTTCCACAGCATTATATTCTAATCAACTTCAAAACATCCCATTAAAGAAGACAAAGAAGGAGAGGGAGGGGGAGAGGGAGAGGGTAAAGAAAAGAATATTTAGGAGAGTTTTAGGGAAGAGGCTGAGGTAGTAAAAAAAAAAAAATCAGAAACTACAAAAGGAAAGAAATGTTAAAGGGGCATAGCAATTACCAATTTTGAGGTAAAGAAAATAAACATGTACACACAGAACAGAGGCTACAGGAAGTAAATGCCTCAACAATAGTAAGGCCAGCTTTTCCTAACAAACATGATGGAGTAACTGATGTCAGACTAGCATTCTCACCATGAGCTACCATAAAACAAACAAAATGCATGAGACAATCATTTACAGGTATTAGATAATGGGCAACAGAGAGACTATAATCCCTTAGAAATGGTAAACTAACAAGGTGACCCCTACAGTTGCCTCTTCTTTCTACCTGGGAAAAATTTCCATGACCACGGCCCGACAAGTAAGAATTTAAGAAGGGCACAGTGGTTCTGCTAAGCTGTACAGGCAGAGATCAGACTTCAGTGCTGTTGATATGGTTGAAATCTGCAACGCAGAGGGTCCAGAAGTCTGTAAGAACCACGCCCCGCTGTAAGTCCTTGGCCACAGAACAGACTGCACATATACAGGGCAAAACCAATCAAGGATTAAAAGATAATGGCTGGGAGAGGAAGACAGTATAGTTAAGGAGTGCTGGGTAAACTTTGGAGTTCCCACCCAGCCAAAGTAGAGAAACCACATTAACACCTTATTAACACCTCAAACATCCAACTGAGATATGAAAAAGGCCTCAACTAAGAGTGAGGACCACATCATATAATAAGACTTATTCTAGACTCACCCTAACAAAGCCTAATCAAGCCCCAACAAGTTTTGCAAGGAATTGAAAGTTTGGAGGTTGAGTTGCAGTAAAGTAAGGAAACACAATGGGCTCTCCTCAGATCCATCCTAGCAAAGATTAAAACCAAGCCTACAAAGTTCAAGGTAATCAGCCAGTAACTGAAGTATCTACAAGAATTTTTAAAAACACCACTCTACACAGAAAGATAAAATTTGCAATTTCTAGTACCATCTACACGATCAGTATACAATTGAAAAAAGTACTGAATGTAAAAAAAATAAAAGAAAGAAAAATGTGACTCATAGGGAAAAAAAAAAAGAGTAGTCAATAGAAACCAACCCTGGGACTTCCCTGGTGGTCTAGTGGTTGAGACTCTTCACTTCCAATGCAGGGGGCCTAGGTTTGATCCCTGGTCGGGAAACTAGATGCCACATGCTGCAACTAAGAACCTGCATGCCGCAACTAAAGATCCTGTATGCCACAACTAAAGATCCTGCGTGCCTCAACGAAGATCCTGCATGCCGCAACTAAGACCCAGCACAGCTGAATAAATAAATAAACATTTAAAAAATAAGTGAAATCAACTCTGAGACAGCCAAGATGTTGGATCTAACAGACTGAAACTTTAAAATCAGCTATTTTAAATGTTTTTAAAGATTTAACACAAAATATGTCCAAAGAATTACATTCAAAGAAGTAAAGGAAAATATGGTCTTAATTAGTGTGCAGATAGGAAATCTAGTAAGAGAAATGAAAACTATAGAAAAGAACAAGATGAAAACCCTAGAACAAAAGTACAATAACAAATGAAAAATCTACCACATGGGCTTAACAGAAGATTGGACATGGCAGATGGGAGTCAGTGAATTTGAATACAGACCAGTAAAAAATATCTAATCTGAAGAACAGACAGGAAAAAAAGATCAAAGAAAAATGAATAATACCCCAGCAACTTATAGAACAATACCAAAGAGTCTAACACACATGTACTTGGAGTTCCAAAATAAGAAGAGAGTGAAAATAGTGCAGAAAGAATCACTGAAATTTTCCAAATAGGATGAAAAACACTGACTTAACAGTTCCAAGCTCAGCAAACCTCAACTAGGATGAATACAAAGGAAAGCACACCTAGACTTATAGTCAAACTGCTAGAAACCAAAGATAAAATCTTGAAAGCAGCCCCAAAAGATTTTTATGATAAAGGGGTCCAAGGATATAAGTAACAGCTAACTTCTCATCACAAACAATGGAGATCAGGAAACAATGGAATGGGGAGTTCCTTGGTGGCCTAGTGGTTAGGATTCTGCGCTTTCACTGCCATGGCCCAGGTTCAATCCCTGGTCAGAACTGAGATCCCGCAAGCTGTGCAGTGTGGCCAAAAAAAAAAAAAAAGAAAACAATGGAATGATATATTTCAAGTGGTAAAATGACAATCCATAATTTCATATTCAGCAGAAATATCCTTCAAACAGTACAGTGAAATGAAAACATTCACATAAACAAAATCTGGGAGAATTCTTAACCAACAGACCTGTACTACAAGAAATACTAAAAAATGCTCTTCAGGCAGAAAAAAAATCAATGCAACTATAAAATCAGATCCAAAAGAAGGAAGAAAGATACTAAAGATGGTAAATAAGTAGGTGAATACAAAAGACTACATGGCTTCCCTGGTGGCACAATGATTAAGAACCCACCTACCAATGCAGGGGACACGGGTTCAATCCCTGGTCCAGGAAGATCCCACATGCCATGGAGCAACTAAGCCCGTGCACCACAACTACTGGGCCTGCACTCTAGAACCTGTGAGACGCAACTACTAAGCCCACAAGCCACAACTACTGAAGCCCATGAGCCTAGAGCCTGTGCTCTGCAGCAAGAGAAGCCACCGCAATGAGAAGCCCGTGTATCGCAACGAAGACCCAACACAGCCAAAAATTGAAAAATAATAATAATTTTTTAAAAAGACTACAGCACACTAGGATGGCTATAATCAAAAAGATAAATAATAACAAGTGTTGGCAAAAGATGTAGAGAAGCTGGAACCCTTATCCACTGCTGGTGGAAATGTAAAATTCTGCAGTCACTTTGGAAAAGTCTTACAATTCCTCAAATGGATAAATATAGAGTCATCATATGATCCAACAGTTATACTCTTAAGTACACACCTGAAACAAAATCATTTGTCACACAAAACTTGTACATGAATGTTCATGGCAGTATTATTCATTATAGCCAAAAACTGGAAACAACCCAAATGTCCATCAACTAATGAACAGACAAATAAAAAGTGGTATATCCAAACAATGGGATAGTATCCAATAACAAAAAGAAAGAAGCTCTGAAAAATGCTACAACATGGATGAAACTTGTACTAAGTAAAAGCCAATCACAGAGGACCATATATTATATGATTCCATTTATATGAAATGTCCAGAACAGGCAATCTATATGGACAGAAAGTCAATTAGTGGTTACCTAGGGCTGGGAGACAGTAGGACTGGAGGACAGGGCTAAGTAGTAAGGGGTTTCTTTGTGGAGTAACAAAAACATTCTAGAATTAATTGTGGTGACAGATGCATGTCTCTGAGAATATACCAAAAGCCACTGATTCTACACTCAAAATGAGTGAATTTTATGGTATGTGAATTCTATCTCAATAAAGTTGTTTATTAAAAAGACTATTTTTTATTCTCTACATCTCCTTAAAGACAACTGGCTGTTTAAAGCAAAAATAACAATATTAAATCATATATAGAAGTTAAAGATAAGACATCATCAGCATACAGGATGAGAGGGGTAAGTAAATGGTATTATATTATTCACACTTGTGAGGTATTGAAATGTAAGGAATTTGTGAGGAAGTGAAAAATGAGAAGTGTCAGATATTGACTCTTAATAGACTTTGATAAAGATGCACATTGTTGGGCTTCCCTGGTGGCACAGTGGTTGAGAGTCCGCCTGCCACGCAAGGGACACGGGTTCGTGCCCCGGTCCAGGAGGATCCCACATGCCGCTGAGCGGCTGGGCCCGTGAGCCATGGCCGCTGAGCCTGAGCGTCCAGAGCCTGTGCTCCACAACGGGAGAGGCCACAACAGTGAGAGGCCCACGTACCGCAAAAAAAAAAAAAAAAAAAAAAAAATGGGCTTCCCTGGTGGCGCAGTGGTTGAGAGTCCGCCTGCCGATGCAGGGGACACGGGTTCGTTCCCCGGTCCGGGAAAATCCCACATGCCGCAGAGCGGCTGGGCCCGTGAGCCGTGGCCGCTGGGCCTGCGCGTCCAGAGCCTGTGCTCCGCGGCGGGAGAGGCCACAGCAGTGAGACGTCCGCGTACCGCAAAAAAAAAAAAAAGATGCATATTGTTATACTTAGATAAATCACTAAAAGAAAATTTAAAAAATAAAATAACAATAAAGAGCTAATAGGCCAATACTTTAAGTTATCCAATTAATCCAAAATAAGGCAAAAAAAGGACAAATGGAAAACAAATAGACTTAAACCCAATGATAGCAAAAATTACATTAAATATAAAGGGACTAACACACCAATTAAAAGGCAGCAATGTTGGACCATATAAAAGAGCAAAACCAACTATGTACTGTCTACAAGATATAAGACACACATTGGTTGAAAGCAAAAGGACAGAGAAAGGTATACTATCAAACAGGAAGCATTAAGAGAATGATGTAATATCAGACAAAAACTTCAGGACATATTACAAAAGACCAAAAGGAGCATTTCATAATGACAAAAGGATAAATTCATCAAGAAGTCACAGCAATTCTGAATATCTATGTACCTAATAAGAGAGTTTCAAAATACATGAAGCATGACAGAACTAAAAGGAGAAACTGACAAATCCACAATCCAGTTGGAGTAATTGATAAAATGAGTAGATAAGATAAATTAGTATGGATGCAGAAGATCTGAGTAACACTATCAACCAAGTTGACCTAATTGACATACACTATACCCAACAGCTACAGAATACACATTTTTTTTCAAATTTACACTGATTGCTCACCAAGACAGACCATATGCTGGACCATAAATAAGTTTTCAGAAAATTTTAAAAGACTGAAATTTAGTGAAGTGCATTCTCTTACTTCAACAATATTAAATTAGAAATTAACAACAATATATCTGTAAAGTCCCCTTTTTCTAATTCTTCTATCCAGAATGAGTGCCTTTTTCTAATTTTTCTGTCCATTGTTTCCTAGTTCACAAAAAGGTATTGTATAAGCATATTAAACAAATGAATTAATACCACTTATGAATTATTCTTTCCAACAATAAATAAATTGAACTTTAATCTGATAAACTTCTAAAATTACTAGTAATTTATAGAAAATACAAAGGAACATATTAATACCACAGAGATGCAATCAGAAAAATTCAGACTGGTAACTCTTTAGAACTACTCAGAAACATCAGTAAATGAGAGAGAGAGAGACAGAGGGACAGAGAAAAGAAGATTAAAAAGAGAGAAAGACAAACCTTAAGTACGGCAAAATATTGATTTTTACATATATCAAGATGTGTTTTGTTTATTCTACTTTGTGTCTTATGTGTGTTTAAAATGAAAAAAGGAGATTTAATAAAACCAAATATAGGTAAAGTTTCCAGAGACAAGTGTTGCCAAGGATGGTTGGGATAAAACTTAAATTATTAAAGACTTTAGTTTTAAATTTTTGTCAATCTGAAAAATATTATCCAACTATGTTGGGTAATAGAAAAAGAAAAAATAAAGTTTCTGTATTCCAAAGAAAAAATAAAGTTTTCCCAGCTTCCTTAAAAAAAAAAAAAAGACTTCAGTTAAATGAAAATTAGATTTAATTGGCTCCATCTAATTCAATATGCCTTCAGAATTCTATGAAAGAATACTATGAAAGGCCCATTTCTTAAAATAGGTGGCCCTGATAAACAAAGAAAAAATATTATCCTTTTCTGTAATTAAGACAAAGTTCATCATTGAATTGGTAAAAAAAAGCAAAAATAGAATCCAATCTTCTTTGGATGTTCATGCAATCAATTCATTTGGGTGTTTGCTGGACAGATTTGATACATAAGAGAACACACTTCCTCAATAGCTAGCAGTTAAGGGAGAAAAGTATTTTCATAATGTTTCACCTCTTTTCTCCTTTCTGCTCCTGTATTTTCTCTCATAAATAGTATTCCTAAATAATCTTTCCATAATCCTACACTTCCTATCTTTCGTGAAGCACTATTCCTACTCACTTTATCACTTGCTTCCTAAAATGCCTTTACTACTTGAGGACACACAAAATAAAGTGAGTAAAATCATGTGGCCCTGTAATCCTTGTCTCATGGTCTTCACACTCTTGTGTATAAACACCCTCCCACCTTGTAACAGGATTGTTCAGTGCTAACAAATAAAATACAGCAGAAGCAATGATAACGTGACTTTTCTGATTAGATGATGAGAGGCTCTGCAGCTTCTGGTTCTCTCTCACCACTAATTCTGGGAAAAGCCACGTCATGAGCAGTCCTATGGAGGGTCCACAGGGAGGAACTGAAGCTACCAAGAACCACATGAGTGACCTTGGAAACAGATGCTCCAGTCCCAGGCAACAGCTTGAGCGAACCTCATGAAAGACACTGAGCCAGAATCACTCAGCTGAACCACTCTCATACTCCTGACCCTCAGAAACTATGTAAGGTAATAAATATTTATTGTTTTAAGGTACTAAGTTTTGGGGTAATTCATTACACAGCAATAGGTAACTAATGCAAATAGCAATGCTAAACAACAATACCTGCTCCTTTCAGACTAACAACTGTATTATAAAAATGCCCAAGTTCAATGCCATGAAATACATTCTGTACAAATTCAACATACTATCAAATCAAAAGTATTTCACATCAAAATCCATAATGTTTTATTACCTATCAGAAGAGCAAGATTTAAAAAATAATAATGCCCAATATCAGCAAAGATGTTTGGCAACAAAAATTACCATAAATAGTTGTTGGGAGCACAATCAATACAATCTTTTTTGATAACAACTGAGCAATGTTCATCAAAATTTACAAGTCACATACAATTCTACTACTAGGCATTTACATTTACCCCCGTTTGCCTGTTTACCTTACAATATACTTGCATAAGTGCTCAGAGAGAGAGAGAGAGAGAGAGAGAGAGAAGCTCCAGTGAAAAACTAGAAATCTAAAGATTCATCAAAAAACTTTTGGTTAAATCAGTTATAGTATAACTGAACAGTGGACTATCAACCAACTGTTAAAGAGGAAGACATGTACATACCAATTTAGAAAAGATACCCAAGATATACGTTATGAAAAAAGTAAGGATATATATAATCCCACTTCCATGAGAGAACATGATAACGAGTTCATATTAAGAAAATCATCACAAAAGGGTCATTATAATTAAAATTATATTTTCACATTTTATAGTCTCTTAAATTTATTTAAAGATAACCATTGTTGTGCAAGTCTTTCATAGCAGGCCAAACAGATCCTGTTTAAATTTTATTTCTGCTTAACATCCATACCATGCACAAATAATATGATAGCCAATGTATACTGAACAAATACTATGTGAAAGAAACTTTGTTAAGCACCTCCAAATATGATGTTTACATATATTGTTTAATCCTCAAACACTGTAATATATATGGTGCTATTATCTCTATTGTACAGGTAAGAAAAATGAGGCAAAAGGAGTTAGGAATTTGCCCAAAGCCACAGAGCCTGTAAGAGTACAAAGAATTCAAAATCAGAAGTTTGTTCTCTTAGCCAATAACATATAATCTTTTATTCAGTTTGTTCATATTTCAAGTCAAAAAAGGGCTGTAAAACGTGGTCTTTATCTAACAGGTTAGCAAATAAACCAAAATCAATGCAATACGAGAATGACTTAGACAATTCTTAACTCTTATGAAAAAACAGAAAAGACTATGGATATGACAAAAGCAATTTCTAATTAAAAATAAATATTTTATAATTGTCTAATAAAAACGCAATTTATTTTACTAAAATCACATAATCTTCCCTGACTGGCTAATTACTACTAGGTAGAAATTTCTTCCAGTAAATTACATTTAGTTAGCATCCTTCCAAAAAAGCAAATTCCCTTTCCTTGAGCACCAACTGTAACAAATCTGATACAGGAAAATGAAGAGAAGCTGAGCAAAATCTCTCTAAAAACCTAATAGTCTTTACACAGCGTTTGTCTCATTTCCCTTTTTCAATCTACTTGATTATTTTCACCTTATTTCTAAATCTTAACCCATTCAATCACAGCTCTACTGTATTTCCTTTGCTGGATGAAGCAAAGGGAAATAAAGATTAATTAGAAAAAGGGACCAATCCAGTAAGTTACTAAATCCCATTATAATCATTATAACTACAATTAACCATGCAATTTATGCTTACCCAAAGGTCTTGTCCACCACATTGTAGATTATCCATCATTTTTTATCTCTAAGAAACCTCAAAGAAACTACAGGAATGTATGTTCACCTTACATCCCAAAGTGCTTTATATAAACCACCTCTACTGAACCACATTTGACCATAAAAACGTGGCAAGAAACACTCTGACCAGTTCCTGCACTTACTCTTCAAAATATTCAACCTCCCTTCTTCCCCTATCCCCCCAAAATTGGCGTTCTAGAGTCAGACAGCCTGTGTTCCAATTCTAGCAGGGCCCACTAAATAAGAGACGTGGAGCAGTCTCTGTTTCCTTCCCTGTAAAATGGAAACGATACTAGTACCTACTTCGTGGGACTGTTGTGAGAATGAAATAAGATAACTCATGGTAAAGAGCTTAGAACAGTGCCTGGCATGTAATGTGCACTCAATAAATGCCAGCCATTACTGTTATCTCCAAAATTAACTGCCTAAAATCTAAATTTTCTCTTTTAGAGATGAGAATCTAACCAAACTCCATCAGGACAGTGGGCATATCGTCGGGGTTTCAAATTAACTAACGCAATAAATAGCAGCAGTATATAAACACAGTAATTTTATTTTCATAGCACTTTCGCTCTTTTTAATAAAAACATTTTGCGTGAACTTAAACACTCCTAACCCCACGCTTTTAACCAGCGAAATGTCTGGAACCCTGTTGACAACACAGCCTGGAAATACAGTCGAGGTTTGCATCACCTAAGAAGGGTGAAACCTAACAAACTGCTGGTTACCACATCAGGGAACCTGCAGTCCAAACCAGGCCTGAGCGGCTCAGGGCTAGCGGCTAGTCTGTTTACAGAAACAACGTTCCCTTTTCCCATTTTCCTCCCCAGGGTCGAAACTAACGACGCCCTTTTCTCCCCTGAGCCGAGGTCAAGCATCTCCCGGCTCTTTCGAGAGCTCCCACCCTGTGCGTCTTACCCCCATAAATCCCACTCTCCCCCGACTCACAGAGTGTGTCCGCACACATTCACCATCAGCTTCAACGAAGGGTTCCGGTATTTGGTGGTCTTACACCGGGGACAGCCCTGATCGTCCATGGCGCCTTCTTTCCTGTGGACTCTCCTGGATGCCTGCTTCAGTCGCAGCCACAGCCACCTCCAAGCCCCCTCAGACCCGAGGCCAAGCGGATTCCTACCAACAGGCACTTGGCTGGGACGGTCCTTTGCAAATGAGCACCGGCCGGTGGGCGAGGCATGGCAGCACAAAGGTTCCGGCAGCAAGTTTTCCGGTCCTGCAGCTAGGGCTCGGTGTCAGCTTCCGCAGGCCAGCGCAAAGGCTTAGATTTCGGGGAGGGCTCTTAAAAAGGCAAATTGTACATAAAGCCTCATCTCTATGCACCTAGCTGTATTTTTCAAGGAACTGTGTCACAATTAGGAACAGAGATTCCATCTTGTTTTGTCTGGAGACATTCCCATTGTATCAAAGATTTATGCCTGGTGTACATATTCAATAATTCGCACCAGTATTTTCTTTTGAACAACTTGATAGCCTGTGTTTTATACTTCTCCTTTACACTTGCACAGTCGTGCAATCACAGAAAATAATATGCATTCGCAGATATGAAGTTTGGAACAGTTATTTAGAATGAAAGTCTCTGCACCGACCCTAAATATTACAGATTCTCACTAAATGTCAAAATAGTTCTATAAATAATATCTGGCAACTGTAGAGAACCTCTTACCTCAAGATGGTCAGGCATGCTTAACAGTTTCGGCTGGCTCTAATATCTCTTACCACCCTCCCAATCAAGACAATATTGGTTTCCCCAAATACTGGGGTGATTACACAGGAATCTATGCTTTATTTCAGCAATTCTACACTCTGAGAGCCTGAATCTCTTTGGAAATTGTAAGTCACATTCACTAAATTTATCCAGGCTGCAAAGTGACGTCCATAAACAGCTCTATTAGATAATAAATTCCTCCCACTATAAGGGACACATCTTATCCATCCCCTGAAGGAGGATTTGTTTATACTTGTTGAATAAGTAGAGTAAATGAAGAATGAATGAATGAACATCAAAGAGTAGCGTAATGTGAAAATTTTTTTATGCTGAGCACTATATTGTAATCTGACCCAAACTCCATTAGAAGTGGGCATATAAAGCTTTTCAAATTAACCCATAAAATGAATATCAGCTGTATACACTCATAGTAATTTTAATTTTTCACAGCAGTTTTTCTCTTTTCAATGAAAACATAAAGAGGAACATTACAACTCTCACTTTTTTTTAAACAGTGAACCCAACAGGTAACCCATGTGGCAATACAGTTGGGATTTCCATGGATTACGGAGGGAGAACCTGACAAACAGCTGGATACCACATAGGAGAACCAACAGACCAAGGCAGGCCACAGCAGTACAGGGCTTTATATTAGTATACAGACATCAGGGATTCACCTAACAAATAAATCATGTCATTTGCTGGATCATAATATTGTTCACTAACAGAAGCTAAACAAATGTAAATTTACTAAAATAGGCAATATCCAACACTGTGCTGACCTGGAGACATTATCCTGCTATTTATTGAAAGAGACCACATCCAAACCAATTATAAGCTCAAAGTGAAGCTCTCTAAGAATAAAGGCAATTTTTTGTATCTTTATATTTTAACAGAACAGGAAACTTCTGGTGAAAGAGTGAACATGATCAGTGAGCAAATAAAATTTTTAGCCAAAACTACATTGACAACCCATCCATTAAGTTGGCATTATTGTTTGTCACCACCAGCACACTTTTAACTGTATCTTTGAACAGGATACCTCAACCAGTTTGTGCAGTGAATTGCTGTTCCTTTCTCCCAAACCTTGAGATTAAGGCAAAGAAAGCACTGAAGATTATGGAAGGAAACATTGCTACCAACTGTATCCTTTTCCCAGGTTGGAAATTACTGTCAGAGAAGCATGGTAGCAACAGCTGACTTGGAACTCTATCAGATAAGCATTACTCATGGAGCTAGAGGCAACAGAAAGTAGTGCTTATAGATTTGGCCCCAGCACTAAGAGAGCTGGATTCAAGTGCTGGCTTCCTCACTTACTAGCTGCATGATCAAGGGCCTCAGGTTTCCCAAATATAAGATGGGGATAACACCAGCACAACTAGCACAGAGGACTGAGGATACAACTAGCGCAGAGTAAGAGCTCAGTAACTGTTAGCCATTATTAAGAGGAGTATAGGTTTTATTAGCAGTAGTATCGACAAGAGGCATGCAATGTACTAGGAAGAGCCTGTCCTTCTTTTAAAACAAACAGACCTGTTTTTGAGCCAAACTTCTTATCCTCCTTTACCTCAGTTTCCTTCCTCCATATAATACATTTCACAGAGTGTTGTAATGATTAAATTACATGACGTGCATATACAAAGGCCCTACTACAATGCCTCGCATACAACAGAAACTCTGAGAAGTATACCATTACCACTGGTGGAGTTCAATAATACAAAATGGTCAGAAAGCTTTGAGGAGGAAAGCACTGACAGCACCAGACTTCTGACTCAAATGGAAACTCAGCCCTTGTAAAAACCACCCAACTATCAAAGTTTCCCACATTTCTAAAGATAGCTGCATCCCAACGGTGGACCAGTGGAGCCCATTATTTCTCTTCCCAGATCTGCTCATCCTCTAGCGTTCCTAAGAGTAGATTCTACCTCCCTGGGACAATGTTTCTCAAATGCAGCCCTTCCTTTCCAGCCCCAAGGCCATGGACCCAGGTTGGGCCTTCCCCATATGTTAAAGGCTTTTATTGTTTTGTCCCTTGATGATGGATAGCATCCCTCCTCCCTTCTTATGGAAAACAGCTCCTACTCCCCCACAGGCCTGTGTGGGTTGACATACAACCCTTACTGGACCAATCAGAGATCTTCCCTAGAATTTATCAAATTGGCAGCAAGGAAAATGTAGCAGAGCCTCTTGAAGCTAGAATATGTGAGCTGGGAACTAATGGAAGCCATGCTTCCAACCTCCTGGGGAAAGCCCCTCTGAAAGACTAAAACTACTTTGATGAGACAGGCAGAGGCAAGTGAAAAGGGACAATGAATGGGCCTTTAAGTCTGACCAGCTGCATTCTGCTCTTCCCATTGTTTGGTGTCATGATCCAAAAAATTCATCTTTTTGCCTAGGCCAGTTCAAGTGGGGTTTCTGGCTCCTGGGGAAATTAATATCACCTCAAAGAGGCAAAAATGCTGCTACACCTGGGAGAAGACTAGAACCTGGCACTTAGTCTCTGCCAGGATCTTTTCCCTCCACTATCACCCATGTGACTTACTAGGTCACCCTCCCTCTCACCTACTGTTCATCAGCGTCCTCAACAGGCAGATAGCTTAGTCACTGAGAACTCCCAAGCATTACCTCCAAGACTCCCTCTACCAGTCTTAATTCTTTTCTTCATGCAAGTTTGGAAAATCCTAGAAAAGGACTCTGACTGTTTTGGTTTGGGGCCAGTGCCCATCCCTGGACCAGTCAACTATATGGTCATGATATTATGTACAACACAGCCACTATACACAGACCACTGTATCCACCACACCACAGCAAAATGAGCATTTCATTTGAAGTCCCTCATAATTTGTCCCCAACATGCCTTTTAAGCTAATCTCCCATCACACGCCTACATAAAACCCACACTCCAGACACACTGAATTACTCAATATATTCAGAAATAAACCACACACCTTCATGGCTCCATGCTTTGTTCCCTCTGCCTCTAATGAACTCTATCCTTGAACTCTCAAAATTCTTGTCCTTAAAGACCCAGCTAAAAATCCACCCCCCCATTGCCTTCCACCTCTCAAAATTAGTCTCTTTATCCTCACCACTCATATACCCTGTATTGTATTTACTTACAAATATGTCTTACTTCCCCCACCAGATTTTAAGCTCCTCAGGGTCAGAGACTCCAATATATTCATCTTTCTATCCTTCAGTACGTAATGCAATACCATGTACTTAATCAGGACTCAATAAATATTTGGCAAATGAATGATCCTTCAGAAATGCTGATTACGTATCATCAACCATTGTTCACTAAATAACAGTGGAACACCTCCTCTACCTGGGAAACTACTTTAGAACCTAACTTCCTTAATATTACCACTACATAAGCTTTCTGTGGTAGAAATAACTGACCAAGATACAGATATATAGCCTTCCCACTATCTTCCAGACAGCCAAAGTCAGCCTTTAAAAAGGAAATCTCCATTCTTGATGGCCACACCATTAAATATATTCAAGCAAAGTGCAACATTTTGTGCTGAACAAGATTTTCTTCACTACACTAAAATGGCAAAAGATTTCTATATTTCTATATTGCTCATCATTACCTTCCGGCAGGAAGGAAAAGATACAGAAACAAGCAGCTTAGTTTTCACTCTTACACAATCCCAACCTCAACTCTGTTTTCCCAAGTCAAAACACAGCTTTAGACTACATATCAGCACAGCAGACTCAATGTTCACAGCATGGCAGATATAGGAAATAGAAGCAAGTATTCATCAATTTTACAAGTCATTTGGCAAAACAAGTACTCTGAGATTAACTCCACACACCCTCAAGTCTGGTGTTCTATTCTAATGTAGCTGACCATGTTTGAGTCAAGGGCTTCCAATCTACTTTGAAATGCTGCCAGAATGAGCTCTGAGGCTCAGCCAGCTAAAGGAATCCAGAGCCTGGTGTTGGATTTCACTTCTGGTCCTATAGGAATCTCCTCCTGGAGCTACAGAATACCAGTGTAGCCACAGGCTACAGATATCATAAAAGGCCACTGCTGCTTCTATATAATCTGTTGAACTTGGTACTCTGGAGTCAAATATACAGAAGACATGCAGAAACCCAATACATGGTTTTCCAAGTCAATGCACTATATTTGATTGATAATAAACCTGAAGAAGACTCCTATGACCTGAACTTGGAAAGCCCTATAATATAGCCAAATGGATTTTCATTAGGTATATATAATTGAAAAGTTTCCTACTTTGCACTATCAGGAGGAAGATAAGAAACATTTAACAAAGATTAATTATGTGCCAGGTGCTTTTTGGCACATCTTATCTCATTTAATCCTCACAACAATCCTGTCCACTTTTTATAGTCAAGTAGCTAATAAATGGCAGAGCTAGGATTAAACCTACATCTAGCTAGCTGATCCCCAAATCCACATCCTTTCCACTAAGCCACACTACCTCCTGTCTACTTTGCTCTGATAAACAAACTTTAAAAATTCAAGGAACTAAATGGAACGTGGTATCCTGGATTGGATAGAGAAACAGAAAACAGATATTAGCAAAAAAACTGGTGAGTCCAAAAAGAGGTCTGGAGTTTAGTTAATAGTATTGCACCAATGTTAATTTGTTTGGACAAAGTATCATTATAATATAAGGTGTTAACATTATGGGAAATTAGGTAAAGAGTAGGTGGGAACTCTGTACTCTTTTTAAGACTGTACTGTAAGTCAAAATTATTCTAAAATAAAAAACATATTTTTTAAAAGTCAAGGAAGTTATGAATCTCAGATATCGTCCAGAAGTCCAATACCCAACTGGATATTTCCAATGGGGCAGAAACGTGTGGTCTTTTCCGTAATTATAAATTTTGAATCTACCAGAGATGTCAGTGCTGGCTGGCTTCATTAGTGTAGTACAAAAGCAAGTTAACTCCAAACTCACATGACACCTTGGTCGTTGACCAGCAATAACAATGCAGCCTGTCCTCAAAAAAGGAAAACCACATCAAGCTGATCACGATAGCAGGTGACCTAAACAGCTGCTTTATAATATGCTGAAGTAAGCATTTATGGGTAATTGGGGAGCAGAAACAACACAAAGCCACCCAGAAGTAAAGGTTAGGATGATGTCATTAAAATGTTGGATTTTTGAGAAAGAGTACCGGCAGGTAGACCCAACTGACCCACAGTCATCAGAGAAGCAGAGATGGGTTCATCTTTTTTTGAGTGAAGACCTCATGCAAACCATGAAGGAAAGAGACACAGCTGCAGAAAGCAGCAGACTCCACCCCTACGGGCACTTCACCTCAAACCAAAGGGCAGTCTCCCATCTGTTTATGCTGTGGAAATGGCTGCTGATCCCGCAATGACCTCCTCCAAGACACCTGCACACAGAGGAGGTTTCTACCAGGAATATCATCTCCAAAACACTGTCCATACACTTATATTAAAAATGTTCATATAGAGGCTTAAATCTCCATGCTGTTATTATAATCTAAAAGTTAGCTCTCTTCTACCCTACCGACCCAGGATAAACATATGGTAAAACATTCTATACGTTCAGTTGTAACACGTTCAACTCAGTTGGGTTGCCAGCCCGCCACGTGACTTAAGGTTAAACACATTTTTTTTGAAGGCTTCTTGTTTTTGTGTTCTCAGTGGGCTATTTATACCGTTTTCAAGCATTCCCCCCGCCTTTGGAATTTTAATTTACTGTGAGTGCTTCCCCCTTAGAGCATTCCCTAGTGCCATTTTATTCTTGACCCTTTTGAATAAAAATCCTTAATGAAGACATCTGAAAGGGGGGTGAAGGGCAGTAGAGAGACACCAGGGAAGCTTCTGAATTGTCCTCTGAAATTTTGTCATCTAGATGCTGAGGGTGGTCTCTTTGTTAAGAGTTTCGCATCCGGACCTTAAGGCCACATAATTAATGTTCCCACTGGAATCGTAGGGACTCTCCTTGAAAGAGTCTGTTGTCCAGTTTTCAGGCCACATTAGGCATGTTCCCGCCCAGGAGCAGGGCCTGAAAAGAATGTCGGTGTTTCCCTTCAGGTATAGGTGCCTGGGGGTCAGGGGAAGAGGGAACGGCAAGGGGTGGAGTGGGAGGCGGGTGATCGACAGGGATAGAAACGGTGTCTCCTCCTCCCTCTGAATGTGAAATAGCCAATGAGGTGGCGCGGCCGGGCCGGCCGGGCCGCCAGTGCCATATAGTATGCAGCAACCGGAGGAGTCACGTTGGGGGAACGGCAGAAAGCAGCTATCCTTTTACACTACTTTGCTCTAGCAGCTATCTTAATGGTGACTGCGTGGCCGGGGGGAAACCTGATCGGCCAGATCCAGCCGAAACCGGGAGGGAGGGAGTGGGCTTTCCGGAGGGGGGGAGGGGGGAGGGACACGAAGAAGGAGGAGTAAGAGAGGGGAAAAGAAAGAGGAAAAGAGTGCGAGGGAGTGAGGGAGGGAGGAAAATAAACAACAAAAAAATGTCCTCTTCCTCCCCCACCGGGCAGATTGCAAGTGCGGCGGACATCAAGCAGGAGAATGGGATGGAAAGCGCCTCGGAAGGGCAGGAGGCGCCCCGAGAAGTGGCGGGGGGCGCGGCGGCGGGGCTGAGCCCCCCGGCTCTAGCCCCTTTCCCCCTGGAGCCGGGGGACGCCGCGGCCACCGCCGCCAGGGTGAGCGGAGAGGAAGGGGCAGTGGCTGCAGCGGCGGCGGCCGGAGCGGCGGCGGATCAGGTACAACTCCACTCGGAACTTCTGGGCAGGCACCACCACGCCGCGGCCGCCGCGGCCGCCGCCGCCGCGCAGACCCCACTGGCCTTCTCGCCCGACCATGTCGCCTGCGTGTGCGAGGCGCTGCAGCAGGGGGGCAACCTGGACCGCCTGGCCCGGTTCCTGTGGTCCCTGCCCCAGAGCGACCTGCTACGTGGCAACGAGAGCCTGCTGAAGGCGCGGGCGCTGGTGGCCTTCCACCAGGGCATCTACCCTGAGCTCTACAGCATCCTCGAGAGCCACAGCTTCGAGTCGGCCAACCACCCGCTGCTGCAGCAGCTCTGGTACAAGGCGCGCTACACCGAGGCCGAGCGAGCCCGCGGCCGGCCGCTGGGCGCCGTGGACAAGTACCGGCTGCGCAGGAAATTTCCCCTGCCCCGCACCATCTGGGACGGCGAGGAGACGGTGTATTGTTTCAAGGAGAAGTCGCGCAACGCGCTCAAGGAGCTCTACAAGCAGAATCGCTACCCTTCGCCCGCCGAGAAGCGGCACCTGGCCAAGATCACCGGCCTCTCCCTCACCCAGGTCAGCAACTGGTTCAAGAACCGCCGGCAGCGCGATCGGAACCCCTCTGAGACCCAGTCCAAAAGGTGAGCGCCAACTTTCCTCCTCCTCCCCCTTCCTCTCCCCAACCCCCTTCCCAGCTTTCTTTTCCTCCAAGTGCTTGCAAACATGGCGCTTACCTTCCCCACCAGCCTGGTCCGGCTGCCCACCTCTCCCCGCCCCCCACCTCTCTCCCCGGCTGGGGGAGGGGGGGTGGCGGCGGCGAGGGGCGGGGGAACCTTGCTCCTTACCCTCCCCCCACCTCCCCCCAGAAGTTTCTGGTCGCCCGCCTAGGTCTCAGTCCCCGCCCCCACCTCGGCTGGTCACTGCTGCCCGGTTTCCCACCCCCATCCCTCTGGCTTTGAAGTTGCCACTCTCTCCCCGGTTCTGGCTGGGCGAAGGATCGTGTGTAGACGCCGGAAAGGCAGTTCTCGCTGCCGCCCGATGCCCACGGAGGTTGCCAGCGCCCGCCGGGGTCTGCACCTCCATGGGGTCACGCCGGCCCGGCGCGCGCACGCGCTCCCGGACCCCCAGGGTTCGGCTGCCCCAGGCAGGCGCTGGAGGTGGCCGTGGCCGCTCCGGAGGGAGAAGAAAGTTGGTGGGGTCTGGAAGCGCAGAAGGGGGTCTGGGGACGTCGAGGTTTTATATGACAGAGTTAATCATTCACCCTGCCCGCTGTGGTTCCCTTCGCGGCCGCGGCAACTGTGGGGTGTTGGTGCGGCTCGGCTCTGCGGTGTTTTGAAACCTGATTCCGAACTCCTTCGGATCGAATTTCAGCGCCGCCGGGGTGGTGGGGCTAGAGGGCGGCTTCCCCGGCCCCCGAACCCTGCGGGGCTCCCTCTCGGTGTGGTGATTGGGGCTGGGGGCAGGCTGGCACCAGGCGGACAGCAGGGAAGGACTGGGGGCGCTATCCACTCCGCACCTCTTTGAGCGCCCACCCTGGCGGGTTTGAACTTTTTGACTGCCAGGTATTTTTTCCCAACCGGTAGAAAATACCGGGTTTTCCTCCTCTTTTGTACGTCCTCCTGAGTCAGACACCTGGTCTGTGTGTATTGTTGGACAAAGTAAAGAGAAGGTCGCCGAAAGGGATGGTGTCGCCAGCCCCGCGGGGAAAGGAGAGAAAGAATCCAAAAGCAGCTCGAAGGTTCTGCTCAGGGGAGGAATCTGGGAGCCGGGGAGCCCGGCCCGGCGGGGAGAAGGTGATCACCCGACGCGTTCCAGAGCCCGCCGCGGGCCGCTCCTGCCCGTTTCTCGCCCAAGGCAGGAGGGAGGCTCCGTGCCCGAACCCGGCCTCGCGGTAACCAAAACAAAACGCGCACTGCGACCTGTGTGCACCCCTCCGCGGACTTGCGGGGGCGACCCAGAGGAGGCGCCTTGGTAACTCCACGCCAACTGTCCCCGTGCCTACTTGAGGCAGCGGATCCTGTCGGCGACGGAATCCGATGGGCAGGGGGTAGGGGGGTGGGGAGCGGGCGCGGCGCGCCGGCCAGCTGCCCTGGAGCCTCCACTCCCTGGCCGGGCGCGTTCCCCGCGTCTCCTCAGCCACACTCAGCCTGCTTCGCCCCACCAACACACACACCCGCTCCCAGCCCAGTTGCCTGGTTGAGGCCCCTTTCCGGATCTACCTCCCACCCGCATCCCCGGTGAGTCACCCTCGCAGACGGCGACGGCGGCTCAGCCTCAGCTCGTAAATCAAAGCGCCTTCTGCGCTCCTGGCCCCGCAGTCCGGGGTAATCCCCTCCCCTCGGCATGAAAGCGAACCGACCTCGGGGCACTGCAGAGATGTCGAATCTTCTGCCGGGCCAAGTCCCGCCGCGCTCCAAACTGCCTCTGTCCTACCATCCTTTCTCCCCCGGCCCAGCCTCCGACCAAATGGGAAACACCCACCACTACCCCTCCCCAGATTTGGTATTTACCCCCAAATCGGAGAACTGAGGAACACAGTCTTGTTTGGAACAGAACAGAAGGACTGAGGGTGCTGGGGAAGGGGTCTGAAAGGTACAAGGCCACTGAGTGACCCACACCCTTTCCCTCCCACCTCCCCAGGGCACTGGATGGTGTTTGTTAAATAGGCCCCTATGGCTTTCTTTGGATTCAAAGGCGACTGCACATAACAGTTCTTGGGTTGAAAGTGCCTTTCCTACAACAAGACAGCCACTTTGTTGAATGAGACAGTTGTCAGTCTGGTGGAGTAGAAGTTTGGGAGCAGGTGAGAAAATGATCTCTTGTTAACTAACTGGCAGACAAAACTGAGTACTTCCCACCTCCTGCTCCTTTGACAGTTTCATTTACCTCCAAAATCACACTAATCTGAATTGGTTTGAGGGGAAGGGAAAGAGCTCCTAAACAGAAATGACTGACCACCCCTTTAATGAGGTTTTTTTTCTGTGGTATAGATAGCAGCATATTTAACAGTAATAAATAACTTCAGTGCTATAAAAACATATAGACAATTCTGTAAATCCTATTAGCTGAATTTATATCTTTTAGACCTCTGGACTTTCTCTGAACTTATTATTAGTAAAGGTTATTGAGACATGAGATTTCCTCTTCTCAGATGCCCTGGTCAGAATCTGCTGAAAGGCCTCAGAGCTAAAACAAGACTAGAAGACTTAACTGCTGTGCTTTCCTTAAACACTACCTTTAATGGGATTAGAGGCTGGTTTTCCAAACAGTTGGCACTATATAGATTGCCATTCCCATGACTTTCTGAATGTCTTGATTTCCTCCTCTGTACAGTGAGTCGGATGGCAATCCTAGCACTGAAGATGAATCCAGCAAGGGTCATGAAGATTTGTCTCCTCATCCACTCTCCAGTTCATCCGATGGTGTCACCAACCTCAGCCTTTCCAGTCACATGGAGCCAGTATATATGCAACAAATTGGAAATGCTAAAATATCATTAAGCTCTTCTGGAGTTTTGTTGAATGGAAGTTTGGTACCTGCCAGTACTTCACCTGTCTTCCTTAATGGTAATTCTTTCATTCAGGGACCCAATGGAGTTATCCTTAATGGATTAAGTGTGGGAAATACACAGACAGTGTCACTGAACCCACCAAAAATGGCATCAAACATTGTGAGCAATGGTATATCCATGAGTGACATACTGGGGTCTACCTCCCAGGATGTGAAGGAATTCAAAGTTCTCCAGAGTTCTTCAACTAACTCAGCAGCCACCACCTCCTATAGCCCCAGTGCTCCTGTGTCGTTCCCAGGGCTGATACCCAGCACTGAGGTGAAAAGAGAAGGTATTCAAACAGTGGCTTCCCAGGATGGAGGTTCTGTAGTGACTTTTACCACACCAGTGCAAATTAACCAGTATGGCATCGTCCAGATCCCCAATTCCGGAGCAAGCAGTCAGTTCCTTAATGGGAGCATTGGATTCTCTCCACTGCAGCTGCCTCCTGTTTCAGTGGCAGCTTCACAAGGTAAAAGTCTGGTTTGGTACCGTAATGCACCAGTGAATGTTTTAGCCAGCTGCTGTAAATGACGCGTTTGGTGAGAGCTATAGATTGCTGTTACTGTTCAGGTACCTTACTGGCTGCCACAGCTGCAGAATAGCCTTGATTTGTTCCTCTTTCTTCACAACATCCATGTAATATCCAGCTTGCTTGGTTCCCTGGCATCATGGGGGTGGGTTTTTATTTTCCCAACAACTGAATGGAAAAATACAGTTCGTAGTGTGTCCTGCCAGTTCTACAATTATAGAAATATGCTAAGTCAATCGGTGCTTACAAAATAACCCACTGCTTGACATTTTAAGATTAAAAATTAATAATATTGCTAGAACACAAAATAAGTCAAGCAGTTGGTAGGAATGTGTAGACTTCACCTAAGCATTTTTTATTTGACCAAAAGGAGTTTTAGAAGAGCGAGCTAAAGAGACTGGATCATTTGCGTTTGATTCATGTTCCTCCTATAAGTAAGACTAACAGACCTAAAGGGAGAACCGAGGAGTATGTGATTGTCTGTTGCTATGCATGTATACTTGCCCCCTAAATGTGTGGGTTTATTTATGGAGGTAACTGTAAGCCTTATTTTATATGTTGGTGGCTTTACTCAGGCATCTGCTAAAGGAAGCACTGATCTGAAATTTGGGAAACCTGAGGCTGATATGCCAGTTCTTCAATGACTTTAAGCAAATCTGGATGGCTCTGTGTCATTGTTTCTCTGTAGAAACAGGAATGGTTAGAATGGCAGTGGAGGTTGCAGAGCTGCTAAAATTCAGGAGTGGGAGATGTTAGTGCATATTTGCCTTCCTGGAAGCAAATCTGAAAGTCCAAATTTTTACCCAAACAAAATAAGTGACTGTTTGCCTTAAAGATCAGCTTCCTGTAAAATGGTTTTATCCAAAAAAAACACCTCAATTTATACACAACTCTTGTTTCCACAACTATGGTCTACTTCAGTTTGTTTGAGGCATTAATGGAAGAATTGTTGTGCAGTAAATTCCATTCTGTTCATTTGTTTCTCTTTAGGTAAAATGGTAGTATAGTAACACACGACAGTCCTGCAGCATGCTATTTATTTCTTCATTGTTCCAGGCTATGGAAAGGATTAAGCTTAGTCACTATCCAACACAGGGCAAAAATAGGAAAACCACAGGGAGAGCCAAAGTGCTTAGTTTACAATACTTTAATGTGGATCTAACCCTTTTTCTCTCTTTAGGAAATTTCCAAATAGTAGGTAACATTTTAAAGACAACAAATTTGAGCAAAAAGCATGGTATGTACATTGGGGGAGAAGAAAAGCAGGAGTACTTCTCACACATAAACTAAAAAAGTGCTACCATAGAAAATTATTACAAACTAATAGCTAATTCTTAAAATGGGACATTTAGTATGAATAAGAACAGCATTTTCAGTTTAAGTAGCTAAGATCAAATGACAGAGCTGTCAATCCTTAGACTTGTCTGGGTGAGTTGAAGACATAAGTTTAACCAGATGGCCCAGGAAACAACGTTCCCTTAGAGTAACTGTGTATTGCAGTTCTCAGTAAAGCATTTGGGGATTCAGCCTTTCTCAAAACAGATACCAAGCCTTTCTTAAAAATGGCTAGACAAGGTAGATTATCTTTCTATAGACGAAATTTATATAGAAAAGCAGAATCTCTATTTCTTTTGCTCACTTTATAATCTGAGTAAATAAAGGGTTTTTTTAAGCATCATTATAAAATTATACTTTGTACCTATATCATTTCTCAACTGGGTTTTTTTTTAACTGATTTTGAAATGATTGTTCAATTTATAATTCAATTGCAGCTATACTTAAATATCAAGTTTTAGATCACATCTGCTTTTCCCCCTTCATCTATGTATTTTATAATATCTACACATTTAGAAATATTATTTTATTTATATTCCGTAGCAGTTTGGGAAAATGTCGCACCTATTATGTTATATATAGCCCTATCAAAAAATAATGAATCATTTTGTTCACAAATACACTGGCAAACAATTTCACAAACGCATACACACAACAAAGTAACCATCTATTTCAGATGTCTTTTGCTACAGTTTAGTAGTCAACAAGAATTTTAAAGCCTTTTTAGTTCGTTTGACCTGGAACAAAGATTTACGTTAGAGAAGAGCTCAAACATATGTAGAAATGTTTTTCTTAAGTTCAAATAAAGTGTTTTCATTTTTTGTTTGTTTAAAGCCATTCCTTTGCATTTAAGGTGCTTAAAAATGTTGGAGGGCTTCCCTGGTAGCGCAGTGGTTGAGAGTCCGCCTGCCGATGCAGGGGACACGGGTTCGTTCCCCGGTCCGGGAAGATCCCACGTGCCGCGGAGCGGCTGGGCCCGTGAGCCATGGCCGCTGAGCCTGCACGTCCGGAGCCTGTGCTCCAAAATGGGAGAGGCCACAGCAGTGAGAGGCCAGCGTACCGCAAAAAAAAAAAAAAGAATGTTTGGAAGACATATAAACAGCCCTGTGACATACATTTATCAATAGAGGTGGCAGCGTAATCACAGTTATTCTATTAATTCAAGGAGGGAAATGTTTTAGGTGAATTACCTTTAACATTAGGCTGTTTTCTCAAAATAATGAAGATTTTACTGAACATCTAATCCAAGATCAGGGTAAACATCCTGCTTGAATTATTCTGTCACAAAACTCCCCCATGTCCACCTTTCCTTTAATGGCAAGATAATTGCCATTATTTCACTGTGCCTAGGAAAAGACTCAGAAAGAAAAGGGTTTTATTTGATGGTGTGAGTTGGGGGGGAGGGGGTCTAATTTGTCTGCATTTTCTGAGTTAGCTGATTTGAACAACTCAGCTTTCTACTTATATTTCTTTTACTACTTCTGGTCTCTGTAGAACATTATAATGAGAGTCTCAAAAGATACAAACCTTTTACAGAAGCATTAGCTCTAGCTCTTTATGTTAATCTGTGTTTTAAAAAGCACATTTCATTATTATCATTAATTCTTCCTGTAACTACAACACTGAAAATTCAGAACTAGCACAACAAAAGGAAAAAAAAAAAAACTATTGAATGTTTTGTTGACTTGAGTTTATGGTTAGTTTGGTGAAACTTTGCAACTTGTCTGTACAGGTTTATATGGTTAACTGTAAGCCCCAGGGTAACTCATTTATGTGGTATTTTCTGCATTTCCGTTTATATTTTATGTCAGTTACTGAGCTTGCCCTGAACAAAGGCATTCTCTTTCACATTTTTGTTTTCTAGTTCTAACTGGCAGAGCGAGCAATAACTATCAACTAATTGAGAGATATCAAGTCTCAGTAATACTGAACCAGAAACTTCACTGAAATTAGAACTTGGAAACAACATTTTTTTTTTTCACATTTGATTTCTAAGCCAGTAGTTCTTGCTCCCGCTTCATCACCAGAATTACTCAAGGAGTTAAAAATACACCTGTTCTGGGATTTACTGAGTCAGATAGATAGATTCTCAGGAGTGGAGTCTTGAAATCTGTAGTTTTAAGTGCCCAAGGTGATTCTACGGAACCTGAGAAAAATCATGTGTGTAAAAAATAACTTTTTTCTTTCCTTATCAGCCCCATCAATGATAATCTGTACTTCATTTTTTTTTTTTTTAGGTAATATTTCAGTAAATTCAAGCACTTCAGATGGGAGCACATTTACAAGTGAGTCTGCTACAGTCCAGCAAGGAAAGGTTTTCTTGAGCTCTCTTGCTCCCAGTGCAGTGGTATACACTGTTCCTAATTCAGGCCAGACTATAGGATCTGTTAAACAGGAGGGTGTGGAGAGGAGCCTGGTGTTTTCTCAGTTGATGCCTGTCAATCAGAATGCACAAGTAAATGCAAACCTGTCTTCTGAAAGTATCTCGGGAAGTGGCCTCCACCCACTGTCCTCCTCCTTAGTTAATGTATCCCCAACTCACAATTTTTCCCTGACTCCCCCTACCATACTAAACCCCACTGAGCTAAACCCTGACATTGCTGATAGCCAGCCAATGTCTGCACCTGTGGCAAGCAAATCTACTGTGACATCTGTCAGCAACACTAACTATGCAACTCTTCAGAACTGCTCCCTTATTACTGGTCAAGATCTATTATCAGTACCCATGACCCAGGCTGCCCTTGGGGAAATAGTTCCCACAGCTGAAGCCCAGGTGAGTCACCCCTCCCCTACAGTACACCAGGATTTTGTCAGAGAACATCATCTGGTTATGCAATCAGTAGCTAACATAAAAGAGAATTTCTTAACAAATTCTGAGAGCAAAGCAACAAGCAACTTAATGATGCTGGACTCCAAATCCAAGTATGTCCTAGAGGGCATGGTTGAGACTGTCTGTGAAGACCTGGAAACAGACAAAAAAGAGCTTGCCAAGCTCCAGACTGTCCAATTGGATGAAGAGATGCAAGACTTGTAAACTTAATTTCTTTTTTTTTTTTTCTGGCATCAGCAGGCAAATCTTTTCATGAAGACCTGAGGACATAAAGGATTTTCCCATTTGAAGGGAAACATTAGTTTTGCAAGTAAATGCATTCAAGAGACTTTGGATTGATCTGAATGAAGATCACAGTTAAATATGCAGGAGTAGAACTGCATTACTGCAGCCTTTTTGTTCACATGTGTTCTCTTTTAGACAGATGGAGACAGAGGAACAAGATGAAATATATCAAGAAGTCAAAGTGTATCATTTGGTTGACTTAACATAATTCTAAGATCAAATGGAACTTGATAAATAGTTTTCTAAATTAAAAATGTATACACTTAAGGTAGAAATTAAATATCACTACAGAGCGTTAGAAACAAAAGAATTCTTTTTGTTTACTTTTACTCCACGGGCATTGGTAAGGTTAAGAAGCATAAAAGGTACTCTACACTATTCTAAGGGTATATTTTTGAATATGTGCATTTCTGTTTTTCAGCATTTTTGTGAAAGTCTTGGCTTGTCTCTATACGTTTCCAAATGTGATTGGTAATAGTTCACTGTGGCTGAGAAAGTTTGCAACTCCACTAAAAACTCTGAAACAAACTTCAGTATGAGTGTAAATATATTAGTCCTATAAGCAAGAATTTGGGTAATTACAGTGAATTTTATTTATGCTGTATATGTTTCTCTTATACTTCAGACACTATGAACTGAAAAGAAAAATGTTTTCGTACTGTTTAATTTATTTTTATTGTTTGAACAGGAAGTGAACAGTTATTTCCAACAAAGTTTTACTTTTTGTAGGATTTTAAAAGTAATGATTTTTATCAGGAGTCTATTAAGGTCAATATTAATAACACTGAAACAAGAAATCTAACTCCCAGTATTGGAATTTTGGTACTTTTTTTCACATCCTTGTTCTTTATTTAGCAACTCTCTGATTCATTTAAATATATTTTCTACAGAATTCTATGTGCCTTTTTACCTTGTGGCCTTTTTATTATTCTTACTAAGGTACAGAAGTTTCAACAGAAGCACTGATGACTCCTTTCTACTATCCAACAGGGTTAATTTCACAGAATTGCTCTAAATCTGAAGAACTTAAGTTTCACTTATATTATTAGAGTTAATGTTTATGATGCAAGTGGTTGAACAATTAATTATTGTTGATACTTTTCATTACAAAGAAGTAACAGTTATAGACCACCATGTAAAACCAATTCTGGAGGCTATTAAAACAACCATTTTAAAGGAAAGAAAGAATATGTAACTTCTATTGAGCTGAATTATGTCCTGTTGAAACTTAGTTCTAAATGTTTTAACTCAGTTGTTACATTATGACATATGACTGTTGTTTGCACTATATTATCACCTCTTCTTTAAAAGTAAATCTTTCGGGGTTTCTGTAAGAAGCTTGTTTGATAATGTTGTGAGATGTGGTTACAGTTTTTATCAGGACTCTGAACAGAAGATGTAATAATACAAATACATTTATGTAGTGAGTAAAGTCTCTGGCCTCTGAAAAGCAAGAAAAGTGAGAAAATGATCTCTTCAGAGATGACAGAAAGTTGTTGAACATGAAGATGTCACCACATATTGCTTTCTTTAAGATTGGAACAAAGGGTCCACTGTAAATGTCTACATGCCCATCAGCCTAGCATGTTGAATAAGGGCCATAGAGGATTTAACTTTTGTTGTTATTGCAAATGGAACTTGCAGGCATAGGTGAAGAGCCCTTTGAAGAATTCCTCCCCCATCATTTTTTTTCTCCCTCATTTTGATAAAGAACTTAGGTCCCATTTTTTTATGGAATTAGCGAATGTTCCTAAACTGCTGAAATTACGTGTTTTTTTGTTTTGTTTTGTTTTACAACATCAGGTCTTTTAGAGTTCCTTCCACTCCACCACTACTTATACAGCTTGTTTGTTTCTTTGGGTGTGTGCTCATCATGTTACTGAGATTAATTACATGGGTCTATAGTGCAGTTTACATGAAAATGATGTTTTCCACTTGATTGCTGCAAATATCAAGAGTTTGTTAATTATTTTAAAATACCCATCCAATAAGAAAGATGGGAAGGTTTAAAAAGTTATATATGTTATATATACATATATATAACAGGAAAAGTTTTGTGTCTTCCAAAAATATAAGACTCTTTTATTCACAGTTCTTCCTCTTTTCTTCCTTAAGAAAGAGAAAGATAGCACAAAACTTAAGACTTACCTAGGAAACCTATTCATACTCCAACATGATGTAATTATACCCCTACAGTTACTCCAGGTAGCTATACAATATACCAGGTAAGAATCAATGCACATTATAAAGAACTTGTTCTTTTCTATTCTTTCAGTAAAATAAGGGCCAGTTGTTATGTAGCCCATATATATGGGAATGAAATAAGATAAACCCCATGATCTCCTTGCACAGAATTGCAAATGTTTTTTTGCAGTACCAAGGGCCAGACTCAGAACCCTTGTCAGAATTTCCCTCTTACGTAAACCAATGCTTGAAGATGCTGCAAATGACCCTCTAATGATCCCCAAAGAGGAATCAGAATAGGGATAAATAACTCCCTGCAAACCCCAACCCCTGCTGCTGGCTGTGTGAGCCTATCTATGCACTCTATCAGTCAGAATTGATATATAGCTCTTAGTTACATCCAGTAAAGGACAGCCTGTTGTTTAAAGAGAAGGTGCATTTGTTCCTCAGTCAAGCAAGAGCACCTGTGTTGTACTGCTTTATAGCTCATGTATATTCATAGTAAAGAAAAGACTGAATTATACACGTTTCAGTGCCTTTCTTGTGTTACGAAAGGCAGGTAGATGTTATAGCCATAGATAAAATTCATAGTTGAATTGCACACTGACCTTAAATCTCCCTGTATATGCCCTTGCGTCTTGCATGTTAAAAGCTGGATAATTGGGTAGATATTGCAGCCTGCCCTACTACATGTTAGACAAGTGTGCATTAGTACATAACCAGAAGTTCTTCATTCTTTAAAATGTTTTTGACAGATCATCTCATCATAAAAATATAAATAATTCAGGAAAACTGTGGGGAAAAGAATTACATTTTATAGAAGATGTTTCAAAGTCTTCTTAGAGCTTAGATAATAGAGTCTAACAGTTATTTTGTATCTAACTGATACATTTTATGTTAATTTCTTATTACCACCACACATTTTATTACTCAAAATTGTATAGCATGTGACTCTTTTGGCTTTCAGGGTTCTCAAAAATTTTTTATTCTTTTGTTGCATGTACTGTATGTTTAGAGGCAACCAGTTATATACTCAATATGGTTTTACTGTGCCTTACACAAAGAGAAAATCTATACAGAATGTATATCATGGGGTGGGGTAACAGAGTCTATACTGCACTGTTAGGTGATGGCACACAGAGCATGTCCCAGAACATTTCTGTGCTTAATTACCCAACCAAAGAGATCTAGAGTGTGTATGTTGTACTGTAATAGGGGTTTATGCCTGGACAATTAAGTGTTTTATTTGTTTTCTGAAATGATGTGAACTTATTTTTCTAAACACTATGCTAAATAAACTTTATATTTATACATACCTTATGTTGAAAAAGTTATTTATCCCTGGGAAAGCAGAGAAGAGTAAAGAGAAGAAAAACAAAAATCCACAAACATTTCATAGGCTTGCAAATATAAGAGTCATTTTGGGAAAACAGTCTGTCGGTCTTTATACAAAATTACCCAACTCACTTAATTGTACTGCATACTCAGAGCTAAATGATTAGATTTCATCCCCCTTAAAGGAAAGAAATGTGTCATTCATTTAGGTGTCCCCAAATCTGAATCTGATACCATTTTCAATGGAATTAAATTGAAAGGTCCAAGGACCTTTCCATTCCCAACCTTACTGAAAGAGCTCAGTATCACCCCATCTTTAAGGCACTCCCATTATCCAAAGTCTGGTTATACCACAGCTGGGTCCACAAGTGGTTTGGCTTAAAACTATGGACAGAACAGCATTACTGAGTGTGTAGAAGAGTCAGCCTTAGCACAGTTTGGTCCTCATGTTAAAATTACATGACATCTGATTTTGCATGCCTCCCACACTGAAATGAAGAGGAAACTAGATTAAAAAAATAGACTGGGACCACCTGTACAACTCTATTACAAAACTAAAGTCATCAAATTAATTTCAGGTATTATGTGTAGTGTTTTTTATAATCTTGTCATTCAGTTCATTTATTTACAAATTTTCTATGTAGTTAAACCAGTTAAAGTGAATAGTGTCTCAGTAAGTGGGTACTGTATAGGGTCAGAAATTATGGAGTGATTATATTTTATAATATCTTAACCAAACATTTTTAAAATTTTTATTTATATTGGAGTATAGTTGATTAACTATGTTAGTTTCAGGTGTACAGTAAAGTGATTCAGTTATACATATATATATTCTTTTTCAAAGTTTTTAGCTGCATTGGGTCTTCGTTGCTGCACACGGGCTCTCTCTAGTTGCAGCAAGCGGAGGCTACTCTTCACTGCGGTGCGCGGGCTTCTCACTGCGGTGGCTTCTCTTCTATAGAGCCGCACGGGCTCTAGGCATGCAGGCTTCAGTAGTTGTGGCATGCAGCCTCAGTAGTTGTGGCTCACAGGCGCTAGAGCACAGGCTCAGTAGTTGTGGCACATGGGCTTAGTTGCTCCGCGGCATGTGGGATCTTCCCGGACCAGAGCTCAAACCCATGTCCCCTGCATTGGCAGGCGGATTCTTAACCACTGCACCACCAGGGAAGCCCTTAATGAAACATTTTTAAAACATTTGACAAGGTTACTGATCTACTTCAAACATTTATTTTAGCGACAAAATTTTTTAATTTTATTTTATCGTAGTATAGTTGATTAAAATGTTGTGTTACTTCAAACATTTTTGTAGCTCCTTGGAAACTAGCAAATTAAAACCCCTCAATGGGATTCAAGACCTTTAGCTATATGATTCCATCCCACCTTGCCAGTTTGCCTTAAAAATAATAAATGTGGAAATTTACCTTTGTACCTCACCATTTCCAATACAGTAGATAGTAAATAAAATACATTCAGATAATGGTCAATGCTATAAAGACAATAACAGGGTGATGGAATTGAGAATGGGGAATGGGTAGAGGTGGGGATTAGATTGGTCAAGGAAGGTCTCTGAAGAAGTGACATTTCAGAAGAGAGATTTGAACGGTTCAAGGGAGCCAGCCTGCAAGACCTAGAAAAGAGCATTCCAGCCATAGGGAACAGCAAATACAAAGGCCCTGAGGGAGGAGCACAGCGGCTGGATCACAGTGTTATACACTCTAGGGGTCACGTGAAAGGAGATCCAGTCAGAGAGACAGGCAGGGACCAGATCACAGGTAGGGCTTTACTGGTCTGTGATGCACTTCCCTAATGAATATCTTCAGAATATCCTAGTCACCTATGACTCTATATATGAAAATTTAAACTATTATCTTCACTGTAAACCTGTTCTCCACTGTGTGTTCCTCATTCATCCATTGGCCAAATATAAAATCTGGGATTCACTCTGGTGTCTTCTGTCCCTTTCTTCCCACCTCCTCCACCAGATCACTACATCTATCCATGTCTGCTCATTTACTGTCTCTTGAATTAGTTCTTACCCCTCCATTTCTAGGGTTACTGCTATAGTTTACGTAATTACCGTTTCTCGACTGAATTATTGCAGCCTCTGCCTGCTTGGTATCCAGTGTCTGGTCCTCATTCCAGGCTACATTACAACTATATTCAGATAGGAATTTCAGAATTCAAGACTTATCCCAGCCTCACATTCTAGTTTGAAATCTTCAATGGCTCTCCATTGCTTATGAAATACCATTTAAACTCCTTAACATACAAAGCCTCCAAGACCCAGGCCTTACCTCTCTGTCTGGTCACGTCTCCAGCCACATGAATCTGTTCCTTACAGGCACCAGGTTCTTTCTTACCTACCAGATCTCCCAGACTCACTAGGAAGTGAGCCTGCTCCAGGAAGCTCTGTCTCACCCTCATAAACAGAATAGTACATGGCTGATTCTGTGATCAGACAGGAATTTATATCTTCCTTTCATGTGGCACTTATCACATCACTGTAATTATGTGTTTGCCTCAACACTTTCATCTTTGTTTCTCCTTTAGTGTAGCAGAGCACAGTAAGCACTTAAAAATTATTTGTTGAATGAATAGTGACCCGAACAGTCATCCATCCCTTTAAATCATTTCACTTGCTTGGATTAGGGAACTTTATGGCTCAACTGGTTAAACTATTATCCCTATTTAGAGAACAAAAATAAATCACTGCATTTTGGGGTAGGGTCTGAGAGTGGTTCTGTGAATCTCCTAGCATTGGTAGATGGTCTTCATGGTGATTATTTTCCTTACTGCTCCAAGGTTTTTTCCACTTACTTCCAAACAGAGGCTGGGTTCCAGATGATACAAAGTTTGACAGACAATTGGGGGCATTAGCAAAAATGTACTCACTAAGATTTTTTAGATCAATGTTTCAAAATAGCGGTATTTATACTTATATAGAGATATGCTCTCTAAAAATATTCTCTCTATGGATATATTCCTATTATTGTATTTAAACTGAGCAGATGTCTAAAGAGTCTATAAGGAATAGTTAATGGAATGTAGAGTTTAGGCATCAGGAAATCTGGATTCTAGTTAGCCTTTAGATTTGGGAAATATCAACTCACCTCTCTTTTCTTCCATTGAAATGGGTGTGTTGGATATCATTATATTTGAGATCCATGTAGTTATAAGAAGAGAAAAAGGGTTAATAAAATGTACTCCCTCCCAGGCCACCCCACAGGTTAAGACAATCGAATCAATTGCAGAGTGAAAGTACACTGTGACCTGCCAAGGGCTATAAATGTAAGATAAAATAACTGATATTGAGTCAACAACCTGTGACACCCTAGGACTATTTAGAGGTGTAGAGCTAGGTGAGGCAGGGCTGCTTTTGTACTTTTCCACCTTCTTCACCTGTATCTACTTTGCTCCCTAATGGGTCTGCCCTTCCCTTAGGTATTGTCCTACCTTCCCAAGCTCCTTAAGTGATAATCCTGGTGTGGGTAGTTAATAGTTTAAGGTATGAAGAGCCCAACCCTCCACCCCTTGGGAATTTGTATTTTAAGGAAGCCTTTTAAAGATGCAAAAGAACAAAGCTATCATCATGGATGATAAGTTGCAGATCAATAAAACTGAGCAAGGTGTTCCCTATTTCTAAGCACAACAGACAAGTGTGTGTTTGTGTGTGTGTATGTGTGCATGTGTGTGGGTTTGGGGACTAGGGAGAGAAGGATGGATGAGTGGAGGAAAAGCAAATGTCACCCTTTCCTTTCTTAATGTGCTCCACTTCCCTACTGGGTATCAAGGACCAGACAGTGCAATCTGAGCTGTTGGATCCTCTGAAAACAGTTAAGTGTAGTTTCCCCACACACATCTTATCCAGAGCCTGGATAATTACCTTCAAGAGGATTCCTGTGTTGAAAAGTCATTAGCTATAATGAAACCATAAAAATTAGCCGTAGAAAAACAAGGGTTGGGGCTTCCCTGGTGGCGCAGTGGTTGAGAGTCCGCCTGCCAATGCAGGGGATGCGGGTTCGTGCCCCGGTCTGGGAGGATCCCACATGCCACGGAGCGGCTGGGTCCGTGAGCCATGGCCGCTGAGCCTGCGCGTCCGGAGCCTGTGCTCCGCAACGGGAGAGGCCACAACAGTGAGAGGCCCGCGTACCATAAAAAAAAAAAAAAAAAAAAAAAAAAAGAAAAACAAGGGTTGTTTTGGGTTTTTTGTTTTGTTTTCTTTGCTTTTTAAGGTGTGAGCTACTTAGGAGATGTGCCAAAGAGAAACACAAAATATATGTTTGGTTAAAATTAGGGAATGTAATACAAGTTTGTATTCATTTTTATTTATTTAATAAGTATATTCTTACTGTGTTCTTTAACATGTGGATGACATTGAATATCCTAGTATAAACAATATTCATTCCTTGGCAAATTTATTGTATTAGCACTTAATGGGAATGAGGATGGATTAAATTCTGTCCCTGCATGAATACTCATCAGGGATCTTAAAAGGGATCAAGAGGGACTTCCCTGGTGGCGCATCAGGGATCTTAAAAGTGATCAAGAGGGTTTTCCCTGGTGGCGCTGTGGTTGAGAGTCCACCTGCCGATGCAGGGGACACGAGTTCGTGCCCCAGTCCGGGAAGATCCCACATGCCGCAGAGCGGCTGGGCCTGTGAGCCATGGCCGCTGAGCCTGCGTGTCCGGAGCCTGTGCTCCGCAACAGGAGAGGCCACAACAGTGAGAGGCCCGCGTACCGCAAAAAAAAAAAAAAAAAAGTGATCAAGAGACTGGCACAACATTGTAAATCAACTATACTTCAATAAAAAAAATATATATATTTTAAAAGTGACCAAGTATCCTATCCCAATCATCCCAGGTAGATTTTCCAAAATATCTCCAATGAACACACACTAGTTCTAAGAATACATACAATCTCACCTAATAAGAGCCCCTTACTTCTAGTCTCATTATACAGTCATACTCTGATATCTTAACACATATCTGTCTTCCCAAGGATGAGTACAGATTTTTGAATCAGGTAGCAAACTGGTAGTGTTATAATACAGAGCTCACAGCATGAGTCACGCTATATTAAAACAGAATTTGTGTTTTTTTCAAGGAGGAATAAATTAGGCTAAAATTTGCCTTTAGTTATTTTATTTTACTTTTATTATTTTAAAGTTGTATTCATGTACTGCTATGCAATATTATACATATTATTAAAATTCACAAAATCAAAATTGTACAAGTATATAAAGGTGAATAAGTTCTTATTATTGTTTACATTTCCCAAGGAATCTTCTTGGACACCATTTGGAGGAAATATACCCCACTTTGGAGATGAGTGCTGCAAGCTAGTGTTTCCTAATTTTAATGTGCATATGTAAATAGCTTGAAGATCCTGATTAAGTGCGGATTCTGATTCGGTAGGTCTGGGGTGAGGCTTGAGACTCTGTCTAACAAGCTCCCAGGTGATGCTGATACTACTGGCCTGGGGACCACACTTTAAATAGTGAGGATTCACGCAGTAGCTTCTCTATTACTGACCTAAATCTCAATGCAAATTGAAGTTTTAACTGGTCAGTGCAGTGTAGGTGGTGCAGAGAGACTGAAGATCATCAGCCAGTAGTTATTTTAAATGGTGCATGTTAACAATGTACATTAAATACATGAACCAGATTGGGTCCATATGTAAAGCATCTAAGGTGGAAAACTATTTATTAAACACTTTAAACCCCTTAAATGCATTCTCAAATACAGTAGCCATTGAAATGTTAAATACAAAGTAATCCTCTCTTTTAACACAGCAGATCTCCATGGAGCCTACAAGAAAATTTTTTTCTGTTATTACATGGCCTATAAATAAAACTACCTTTTAATTTTTTTTCTGTAATTCCAAATTTTTCATTAGTTCACACTGACAGACCACTTTTCAGTCTTTCTCAGTCAGATTTCTCCGTGAAAACTGTTAGATGTGTCTGTAAACCAAGATAATTTTTATAAAGAAAAGAAAACAGTTAAGTGTAATCTTTGATAAAATATCCTGAATCTGATCATATCACTTTCTATGCCTGATGATCATATACCTCATATGCATATCTCTCAGGGGTCTGGGTCATAGATTTCATGTGTTCCGCATTCATTTTCTCTGATGTAAATTTTAAAATATGGCAACATTCAGTGGAGTTTTGAGCTCCCCAGTGCCAATTTGATGAAGCCCAAGTCTTAAAAATGCCAATGCACTTGTACATAAACGTAAAACCAGGTCTGTGATCTGGGCCCAAGCTCCTGCACCAGAGGAACAAACTTCTGATAAAGAACCACTTCCAAACTCTAGAAACACCAGATCTGAAAAGCTCTCAAAGCTTGGCTTTGTTGAATCGGTTTACTTAATTTAAGCCAAACCCCAGCATCCATGTGGCAAGTGCCCGGTTCATCACTTGGGATTCAAAGATGAACAGGCCAGTCTGTAGCATCTAAGAACTAAGTTAAGTGGATTGATATGGACCTACAAACTATTCATGCTAAAGTACTACAAAAGGGGTATGTACAACATGTCCCTAGGAGTTGTACAAGGCCCCACAGGCAAGATGGTATTGTATTTCAAAAAATGAAGAGTGGGCTTCCCTAGTGGCGCAGTGGTTGGGAGTCCGCCTGCCGATGCAGGGGACGCGGGTTCGTGCCCCGGTCCGGGAGGATCCCGCGTGCCGCGGAGCGGCTGGGCCCGTGGACTGTGGCCGCTGGGCCTGCGCTTCCCGAGCCTGTGCGCCTCAGCGGGAGGGGCCGCGGCTGTGAGAGGCCCGCGTACCGCAAAAAAAAAAAAAAAAAAAAAGATGAGTAGGAGCACTCTGGAAGGGCAGAGAGAAAGGATGTTCTCAGTGGATGATATAGCATTTATAATAAGGATTTTAAACTCTATAGACAATGATTAATCATGAAATGCATTATCATTTTTAAATTTCACTAATATACAAATGGTAGCCATTTGTATATCATCTTTGGAGAAAGGTCTATTTAAGTCCCTTGCCCCTTTTAAAGTTTGGTTATTTGATCTTTTGCTGTTGAGTTGTAGGAATTCTTTATATATTCTGGATATTAACCTCTTTTAAGATATATGATTTGCAAACATTTTCTTCCATTCCAAGGCTGTCTTTTCATTCCATTGATTATGTCCTTTGACGAACAGAAGTTTTTAAGTTTGATGTAGTCCCATTTGTCTATTTTTGCTCTTGTGGACTGTGCTTTTAGCATCATATCCAAGAAATCATTGCCACATCCAGTGTCATGAGACTTTCTCTTATATTTTCTTCTAGTTCTATAAGTTTGGGGTCTTACATTTAGGTCTTTAATCCATTGAATTAATTTTTGTATGTTGCATAAGATAAAGGTCCAACTTCATTTTTTGCATGTGGATATCCAGGTTTTCCAGCACCATTTGTTGAAGGGACTGTTCTTTTCTCATTGAGCAAAGCTTACCCTTTTAACCACTATCTATAGACAGGCATACCTTGTTTTATTGCTCTTTGCTTTACTGAGCTTCACAGACACTGCATTTTTTTTACAAACTGAAGGTTTGTGGCAACCCTGCATTGCCAAATGATGGTTAGCATTTTTTAGCAATAAAGTATTTTTTAATTAAACCATGTACATTTTTTTAGACATAATGCTATTGCACACTTAATAGACTACAGTATAGTGTAAACATAACTTTTATACGCACTGGAAAACCAAAAACTTCGTGTGACTCATGTTATTGCAATATTCGCTTTATTGCAGCGGTCTGGAACTGAACTCACAATATTTCTACAGTAAGTATATATATATATATGTACATATATATATGTGATTTATTATAAGGAGTTGGCTCACTCGATTATGAAGGCTCACAAGTCCCAAGATTGTCAGGGTGTCTCAGCAAGCTAGAGAGCCAGGGAACTCAATGGCTTAGTTCCACTCCAAGTCCAAAGGCCTGAGAACCAGAAGAGTTGATGGTATAGTTTTAGTCTGAAGTCCAGCAGGTTTGGGACCCAGGAAGAGCCAGTGTTTCAGTTTGAGACCAGAAGCAAGTAATTAAAAATAAATAAATAAATAAATAAATAAAATTCCAGTTCAAAGGCAATCAGGGAAGAAGAATTTTCTCTTATTCAGGGTAAGGTCAGCCTTTTTGTTCTTAATGTTCAACCAACTATCTGAGCATCCCTTAGCCCAGTCAAGTTAACATCTAAAATTAACCATCACATACTGCCACTTACTAATTGATTGGCCCTGGGCAGATTACTTTATCTTCCTGTGCATCAAGGTCCTCATCTGTAAACTGGGAATAATTATAGTACCTACCTTACAGACTTTCTGCAAGGATTATACAAAAGCATGCATGCAATACGCTTAGCAAAACACATAATAATTGTTATTTATTACTGTTAACTTTTAAGTTACTACATATGATTCCACTGTTTGGACAGATTACAATTTATTCAACTGATTCTCTACTATTGAATTTCAATTGTTTCCAGTGTTATTTCTTTGTTCCTAGTATTTTTTATTATTGAGAAATGCCTTCAAGAATATCTGTGTAGGTATATCTTTGGGCATACCCATAATTATTTCATTAAGATTAATCTTTATAAGTGAAATCACTCAGTTAAGCAGAGAACCAAAGATTTCAATACATATATAACCACAACCTTTTCCACTTGACTCTGCACCTTGTTCTTGAGGTGATTATATTTCTCTGCTTCACTGATATTAAGCTTGGCTGTGTGATCTGCTTTGGCCAATGGAATGTGAGCAGATATAATATCCAACCAAAGATTTAAATGTACCTGTATGGATTGACTTGCTGCCTTAGAGATTCCACCCCTTATACTTTTTTCTTTTCTTTTTCTTTTTTTCTTTTTGGCTGTGTTGGGTCTTCATTGCTGCGTGCAGGCTTTCTCTAGTTGCGGCGAACCAGGGATACTCTTCGTTGAGGGGCGCAGGCTTCTCATCGCAGTGGCATCTCTTGTTGCGGAGCACGGGCTCTAGGAGGGTGGGCTTCAATAGTTGCAGCACATGGGCTCAGTAGTTGCGGCACACGGGCCCTAGAGGGCAGGCTCAGTAGTTGTGGCTCACTGGTTTATTTGCTCCATGGCATGTGGGACCTTCCCGGACCAAGGATCAAATCCATGTCCCCTGCATTGGCAGGTGGATTCTTAACCACTGTGCCACCAGGGAGTCTTCCACCGTCTTATACTTTTGCCGTGAGAACAACATTCCCTGGGTACCTGTTGATTGCAGAATGGAGGACATGTGGATCAGATCTGAACTCAATTCACAGCCCAAATCACAGTCACTCTAGCTGACCCCAAGATCTGGGGGTGAGAAAAATATTTGTCATGTAAGTCACTAAGATATTATGGTTATTTGTTATGCACATTATTGCAGCAATAACTGACTAACGTACAGAGAGATGAGATCATCAGATTTACTGGCCATACTTCAGTGATCTAAGCTGCCTAGAGTTGTCCCAGAGTACTAAGTCTATTATCATCCTTCCTCCAGACCCCTCCCCCAACAAATCACTGAATCTACATATAAGCTCACTCCTCTTTTTAGGGTTACTGCCAAAATCAAAAGCTTCCAAAATCTATTAGAGAAAATGTTCATGACCAGGAGATGTGTAAATTTCTTAGCCTCTCATTGAGAATCCTTAAAAAAGGTTCTTGGAGTCTAAAGTCTTAACTAGCTTTCCCCAAGATATGTTCCAAAGAACATTAGTCCTTTAAAATGCTAACAAAATCCACAAAAATGGATTCAATTTTGGCCGCTTAAGTGATCACTTAAGTTATAGAAATGCTTTTTCTTTGGAAATGTATTTTTTGAATATGTATTTTATGACATTCTTGAATGTTCCTGATGCACACCAGCATATGAAATTATCTGAGAAAGCTTGCAGTAAAGAAACGTGCTAAGACTCTGCATGTCCCAATTTTAACTTACACTAGCCCTTTTTTTCTAGCAATATCTCAATATTTCTTATTAACTGAGAAGCTAGTATTCTACAGAATCTATTTTGTGAGACCTTAACTCAGAAGGTGGACTCTCTAATGAGGAAATTTCAGACTTTACAGAGGCCAACTAGAAGAGATATTTTAGGTCTCTGTAGTACCTATTATACCATGTCACATTATGTACATATATCAATTAGTAAATGAGCCAATCTGCTGTTTCAGAGGCCACATATTACAGTGACTTCAATAAGATAGAAGTTTGTTTCTTTCATGTAAGAGTCCAGAGATGAGTAGTCTAGGTTGACAAGGTAGTTCTGCCTCACCGGGTCATCTAAAATCCCGTGACCCTCAACATTGGTTTCCAATCCCTGTCATTTCCCAGCCTGAAGGAAGAAAGAAATCTAGAGGAGGAGATTCCACCTTAAGAAACAATCAAGATATTGCTTATGTCACTTCTTACTTATCATTGGCCCAATCCTAGTCACATGTCCAATGCCTAGCTCCCAGGGAAATATACCTCTAGCTAAGTGGCCCTATGTCCTACTAAAAGGTCAGATAATTCTATTCCTAAAAGGAAGAAGAGGACAATAGACACTGGGGGTCAATTAATGGTATCTGTCACTGTATTTAGCTTACTTTCTTGAAACCTCTGGACTCTCCCTTCTAGGTAACAGAATGGAAGTTGTCATATAAATGAGTCAGGAAATGCCGTTTTCCCACTACAGATCTATAGATGCCACTTCCATCAGAATAATAAACATCATCTTTAAGTTACCATTATCTCCTATCTCCTTAAAACATCTGAGGCAATGCACAATTCCTAGTTTAAAATACAACTTGAAACTGCTCATTTTTTAATGTTCAGACTCACAAGTAATCAAAGAAATGTAAGCACCTTGAGGGCAAGGAGAATATCTTACCACTGTTGTCAGAACAATATGCCACACTATAGGTGTCTGGAAAATATATGTTGCATGAATGAATAAAATAAGATGCCAGCTTGAAAAGTGGAATGGGATACTATTATCTCCTTTTAAATTAGTGAAGGTTTAAAGTAATGATGGTGCTTAATGCTGGTGAAGATGCAACAAGGCAGATAGTTTGACATATTACACATGGAAGTATAAATTAGTACAACCTTTCCAGAGGGCAATTCATCAAATTACAAGAACAAAAAGAAACAAATTTTTGTTGATCACATGGGCAAAGATATAAAAATTTGTTAATATGTTATCTTGGTGAAAGTATCAGGAAGCATACTCTTTCATATATTACTGGTGGGAGCCTATTAGTAGTAACCACTGTGGAGACATTGTGGGAATGCCTAGCACAATTAAAATGCACATACTCTGACTTAGTACCTTCTCCTCTAGAGGTCTGTCTTACTGATATATTTGCACAGTTGTGATGTTCGTTTATATAAGGGTACTTAATACAGACTTATTTGTAGTGGCAAAAGACTGGAAAAAGCCTAAATGTCCTTCATTGGGAGGGAGCAATTAAATGCCAAGCAGCTATTTAAAAATACATTGTTAAAATTGTTAAAGTCAAAGTACACAAGAGTATTTCTACCACCATGATTTGATAGGCTTTTTAAAAAGTGGCTGTGGAAGGTACACCCATTTTCATAGCAGCATTATTTATAATAACCAAAAAATGGAGGAAACTAATAAGAACCTGCTGTATAAAAAAATAAAATAAAATTCAAAAAAAAACTGGAGGACAAAACCCAAGTGTTCACGTTTATTTATATATATATATATATATATATATATATATATATATATATATAGCACGAGAGAGAGACAGAAAGAATCTGAGGAAGAAAAAACATGATTGAAGGTCAGAGATGGAAGTCTAACTTGTTAAGGTTTATATTTAACTCTTTTTATCATATGTCACTTTTTCAACAGAAGTAAAAATCTTTGGGGAGTTCCCTGGTGGTCTAATGGTTAGGATTCCTGGCTTTCACTGCTGTGGCCTGGGTTCAGTCACTGGTTGGGGAACTGAGATCCCACTAGCCACACAGTGCAACCAAAAACAAAGAAGTAAAACACTTAAAAAGTCACTATTCATATTCTTTGACTCTGTAATTCTCTTTCTATCCCAATGAAGTAATTTGAAATACAAACAAAAATTTATGCCCACCATGCATCAAAAACTTGGAAATAACCTAAACATCCAATATTACGGGAACAGTAGTGAAAACTATAATTTGTAATTGACATTTTCAATAATACTGGAAAATGATATAATGAAAAACAAACAAACATAAAGCTCGGGACTCCCCTGGTGGCGCTGTTGTTAAGAATCCGCCTGCCAATGCAGGCGTCACGGGTTCGAGCCCTGGTCCAGGAAGATCCCACATGCCACGGAGCAACTAAGCCCATGCACCACAACTACCGAGCCCTGGGAGCCATAACTACTGAGCCCGCGTGCCACAACTACTGAAGCCCGTGCGCCTAGAGCCCGTGCTCCGCAACAAGAGAAGCCACCGCAATGGGAAGCCTGTGCACTGCAAGGAAGAGTAGCCCCTGCTCGCCGCAGCTAGAGAAAGCTGGTGCGCAGCAACGAAGAACCAACGCAGAACCAACGCAGCCATAAATAAATAAATAAATAAATGAAATACTAAAAAATAAAGCATAGTAAAAAGATCACAAGTACCTATGACAGAATGTTATCAGTTGTTGCCCCTGGGGAGTAGCACTACAGATGCATATTATTCTGTTTCTTTATACTTTTTTGTTTGATACAAGTCAGAGCTCTTCTGACTGTTAGTGACAGAAACTGAAATCAAACTACCTTAATTAAAGGGATATTTGTTGGCTTACTGAACCAGTTACTAGGACTGACTGGAACCAGGGACTCTTTCCAAATCTCCTTCCCCCTCCTCTCTGCACATTGGGATCAGTGTCTTCTATGGTAGATCTGCCTTCTCCACAGCCACAGGACTCTGTTGCCAGAAGCTCCTGGATTCACATTTTCTAGTTTTTCCACTACAGAGGCAAAGAATGTCCCCTCATTCTTTGGGGGGTGTGGCAGATCCAGCTAAAATAATCCCAACAAAAAATTTTCATTGGCCCACTTTAGATCACATATCCAATCAGAGTGGCCAGGGTGGTGATAGGGAGGGAGGGGAGGGTAGTGCATAGGAAGGCAGGTTTATGGAAGAAGACAGTATCAATCAGGAGGTAACAGGATCTGTTCTCCTTGAGTTTGGGACAAGTCAGTGCAGCCTGCATTCCCCATGCTGTAGCAGAATTTTTTTTTTTTTTTAAAAGACAGCAGCACCCACTATGGCCAGATGGTTAGTGTGATAAGGAGTGTGCAATGTACCAAGAAAAGAAAAGAGCTGCTAGGCCATCAAAATAACAACTGTCCATCGTACTGTATTTTCAATGAACATGTTTATTTGGATAGTCAGGAAGAAAAATTTTAAGTGAGAAAAGAACACCATTTCCTTCTTGCCCTGGGGTTTAGTGGTGCCTCTGGAATACTTCCTTATTTACCTTCTGGTCACTTGAAAAAACAGTTATATTCACCTTCTGATTAAACCTTGAAATCAAACTTGCTCCCCCTTAAATGGCCTGGTGAAATAGTTTTCTGAAACCCTGAACCTGGTTGGTTGTTTTTTCCCCCCAAGTCACCTTCCAGGCAACAGAAACACAGCTAACATCTGAGTTCTATCCTATAATCTGAATTTTGGGTTGACGTTCAGTTCCAAAGGTCCTGGTTTCTGCATCTCTCTCCCACTCCTGAACTGGCCAAGTCTGAGTTTATTGACCTTCACAGCACAATACAAAATACACTTGTTTGCTTTGGCCTGTTCTGGTGGGCAAGGAGTCCTGTCTGACTTTGCCTTCCACTGTTTGGTTTGCTAATTATATTGTGTATTTTAGTCACTTTCTGTACACATCACTAGACACCTTTCTTAATGACTCATTATTTCAATGTTTTGGGAAATATATATATAATGTGCTCTGCTTTTTTATGACTTAATTCATTTCTTTTTGTAAAGTTATGAGACTAGGCACTAACCCTTAATTGGAATATACTTGTTACAAATTTATTTCTAAGTCTAGCAGAAGCAACTACTATTATACTAGATATAGGATAAAAGTTACACAGAATTGTAGAAAGTTGATGAAATTCATCCATTCTTTTTTATTTTTAATTGCGGTAAAATACACAGAATATGAAATTTACTGTTGTAACCATTTTTACAGTAAAGTACATTCACATTGTTGTGCAACCAATCTCCAGAATTATTTTCATCTTGCAAAACTGAAACCCTATACCGATTAAACAAAAACTTCCCATTCCTCCCAGCTTTTAGCTCCTGGCAACCACCCTTTTATTTTCTGACTTATGAATTTGACTACTCTAGGTACTTCATATAAATGGAATCATAGAACATTTGTCCTTTTGTGACTAGCTTATTTCACTTAGAAAAATAGCCTCAAGTTTCATCCATATTGTAACATGTGTCAGAACTTCATTTTTTAAGGCTAAATAATATTCCATTTATGTATATACCACATTTTATTTATCCATTCATACGTCAATGAACACTTGGGTTTTATCTTCCATTTTTTGGTTATTATAAATAATGCTGCTACGAAAATGGGTGTACAAATATTTCTCTGAGACTCTGCTTTTAATTCTTTTGGGTATATACCCAGAAGTGGAATGCTGGTCATATGGTAATTCTATTTTTAATTTTTTGAGGAACTGTTATACTGTTTCTCAGAGTGGCTGCACCATTTCACATTCCTACCAACAGTGCACAAGAGTTCCAGTTTCTCCACATCCTTGCCAATACTTGCTATTTTTTGGTTTTTGGTAGTGGCCATCATAACAGATGTGAGATGAAAATCTCATCTATTCTCAGTCTCTCATTTTGTGCATGAGGAACTGAAACCCAGTCATTTTAAATATATTGTCCAAGGTAGTGCAAATCATATGAGGGAGTAAAGTGCAGTGGTTAAAATATTGGACTCTGGATCTAGATTCCCATTTTTTAATCTTGGCTCTGCAACTGACTGACTGCATAATCTTGGGCACATTACTTAACTTCTTTGTGTTAGTTTCCTTGTTTGTAAAATGAGTATAATTTAAGGGTACCTATTTCATAGAGTTGTTGTTGTAAGGACTAAATGAGATAACACACATAAAGTGCAGCTTGAAGACGGCCACGGTTTTTTGGACATTCCTCCTATGAGAGGATGGGATATAACTCCCCTCCCCTTGAACCCACACTGGCCATAGGCCCTCAGTTGTCATTAATAAAACGCAACTGAAGTAATACTGCTTGGCTTCCAAGTCTGAGTCAGAAGAAGACTTTCAACTTCTGCCTTGGTCTCCAGGAACACTCTCTCTGTGGGAAGCCATCTGCCTTATAAGAAGTATGACTGTCCTGCTAGAAAAACCATATGAAACTACATGAAGAGAGAGAGGGGTTTGTTCCACTGAGCTCAGATTTCCTGCCATCCTCACAAGGTGCCAGGCATCTGAATGAGCCTGTTTGGCACCCTCTAGACCAAACCAGCTGTCAGCTGAATAAAAAACGAGTGACCTCAGTCAATACCACACTGAGCAAAAGAATTGCCAGCCAAGTTTTACCCAAATGCTATTTTTACATAATTAATTTGGGCATTAAATCACACAGCAGTTGAACACTGGAACAAATGCCTGGTATACAATAAGTGTCACTAGAATGTAAGCTCTCTAAGGGCAGGTATTTTTGCCTTCATTGCTATTTCCCCAGGACTTAGAGCAATGACTGGCATAGAATAGGTGTTCAATAAAGATTTGCTCAATGAATGGATGAAATCTAAACTCTTGCTTTTATTAGTGGTAGGTAGTAATCAGAACCAGTCTGCTGATCAGAGCTCTCTGCATCACTCCATGCTGACCTAAAAGCTGCTGACCATTTAGTTTATTTCTCCTGAGATTTTTAGGTCTTTATGATACAATTCTTGGTGTATTCTCAAAAAGTTAATGGTAAAGTATACTTTAATTAGTAAAGGTTGGAGAACATCAAAAGAGACTGCATGGTGTTTCTTATACTAATACTACAATACCAGGCACTTAAAACTTGTAGCTCATTAAATCCTAACAACCCTGAAAAATTTATATCATTTTCTCCCATTCTACACATTAAGACACTAGGGTTCAAAGAGTTTAGGTACTTTGTCCAACCAGAGATGAGAAGCGAAAGCTTCAGGATTTGAACCTAGATCTGCTTCCTCCTTGAAGAGCACTTTTCAGTCTAGAAAACTATTCATAAAGATCATCAGCACACAACAGTGAGTAAAGAGGGTCTTTTGCTTTAAAAGTCAAGAATAGGGCTTCACTGATGGCGCAGTGGTTGAGAGTCCGCCTGCCGATGCAGGGGACACGGGTTCGGGCCCCGGTGCGGGAAGATACCACGTGCCGCGGAGCGGCTGGGCTCGTGAGCCATGGCTGCTGAGCCTGCGCGTCCGGAGCCTGTGCTCCGCAACGGGGGAGGCCACAGCAGTGAGAGGCCCGCGTACCGCAAAAAAAAAAAAAAAAAAAAGAATTAAAAGTCAAGAATAGCCCATTCAAGTCCCAGCTGCTGGCCAACTATGAGGCCTTCTTCAACTCATATCATTTATCTCATTTTCCTCAACCAGAAAATGGGAAGAGTTATCCCTGTCCTGCCTACCTTACAGTGATTTGGGTGATTCTTATAACCCAAACACTTCTGCAAACATGCTTCTGCAGAAGGATCTTCCCATGGCAACAAAGATAGAAAAAGATGGGCAGAACTTTTTGAGATCCTAAATAGACAAATATTTTTGACAAAATAGTGGCAATTAGTGATTCCAAAGTTGAAATAATCTTCAGCAAAGCAAATTGAGTTCAAAAGAAATATATGTTAAGACAATTAAGATATTTTGAGGTAAAGGATATATTCATCTAAAGTGAAATTTTTACTCAAAATATAATTGGCAATGTATTCAAAACCTGAATATCAGAAGTTGAATATCAGATTTGAGAATATTGGAGTGTGTGTTAAAATGTTGATGCTTGTAACTCTAGTAGCTTGTGGTACAAATAACTAATCTAGTTTTTTTTTTTAATATATTCTTTCTTTATTTTTGGCTGCGTTGGGTCTTTGTTGTCGCACGCAGGCTTTCTCTAGTTGCTGAGAGCAGAGGTTACTCTTCTTTGCAGTGTGTGGGCTTCTCACTGCGGTGGCTTCTCTTGTTGTGGAGCACGGGCTCTAGGCACGTGGGCTTCAGTAGTTGTGGCTTGCGGGCTCTAGAATGCAGGCTCACTAGTTGTGGCGCACTGGCCCAGTTGCTCCGCAGCATGTGGGATCTTCCCAGACCAGGGCTGGAACCCGTGTCCCCTGCATTGGCAGGCAGATTCTTAACCACTGCGCCACCAGGGAAGCCCACTAATGTAGTTTTTAAATTGTTGAAACAATGGGCTTTCTGCAAATTTCCTCATTTCACCCCCACCTTCCCTCTCTAGCATCCAACTCTGAAAACCAAGGGCTCCTTGGTCTGAGCAGCCTTTGTCAAGCCACAAAATATCCTGTTATACATTTTCTCTAGGGCCTGTGGGGCCTACTTGACATACATTTGCATAACTATGTTCAGCTTCTCAAGTGATACTTAAAAACAAAAAAGAACAAGGAGAATCTGCACCAAGGGGTCTTGTTGTTTTTAAACAGCGACTGTTTAAATGTGATTTATTTGGCTGAAGTTCTGTCTAACCAGAACCTCACCACCAACATGCAGTCAGGTGTACATATGGGTGCACACACACACACACACACACACACACACATATGCACACACAACCACACACACTGAGCTAGGTTTAGTCTCCCAGACTCAGATCCTTAAATGTTTCTATGACCTATGATTGTATACACTCTGATAGCTCGCAACTCTAAATTCGGAGACTCTAAAAAAGATTTGAACATGTTAAAAATGTTGTAAATTTGACTATTACAATTGTAGAACCCAATTCAACAAACCAAATTTAGGGTTATAGGAGTATCAAATTTACCAAGAGAGTTTCTGTGATTTAAACTGATATAAGAGCAAGTAATTTGTAAACTCCACTATTTTTCTGAATTTATATCTTTTCAACTTTTCACCCTTTAAAACTCCATCAACACTCCATTTGTTTAGAATATCTAGAATCGCAATTGCTAAAACATAGCATACAGGTTATGGGTCCTGGATCTGTAGTCAGCAGATCTGGAATTCAACCTAACCTGTGACTTAGTGGAGGCAGATCGTCCTTGAGTCACTTAGTACCTGTGTCATAAGATTTTTGTGAAAATTAAATGAGAAAAATAACAGTGTCAAGCATCCTGCAAGTGCTTGAAAACATCAGCCATTTTACTATCATCAAAAAGTCTACAAATAAATTCTGGAGAGGGTATAGAGAAAAGGGAACCCTCCTATACTGTTAGTGGAAATGTAAATTGGTGCAGCCACTGTGGAAAACAGTATGCAGGTTTCTTAAAAACTAAAAATAGGGGCTTCCCTGGTGGTGCAGTGGTTGAGTCTGCCTGCCGATGCAGGGGACACGGGTTCGTGCCCCGGTCCGGGAAGATCCCACATGCAGCAGGGCGGCTGGGCCCGTGAGCCATAGCTGCTGAGCCTGTGTGTCCAGAGTCTGTGCTCCGCAACGGGAGAGGCCACAACAGTGAGAGGCCCGCGTACTGCAAAAAAAAAAAACTAAAAATAGAACCACCATATGATCCACCAATCCCACTCCTGAGCATACATCCAGAGAAAACTAATTGAAAAAGACACATTCACCCCAATGTTCATAGCAGCACTGTTTACAATAACCAAGACACAGAAACAACCCAAGTGCCAATCAACAGGCAATTGGTTTAAGAAGATGTGGTGTATATATATACAGTGGAATATTACTCAGCCATAAAAGAATGAAATATTGCCACTTGTGGCAACATGGATGGATCTAGAGAATATCATACTAAGTGAAGTAAGTCAGAGAGAGAAAGACAAATATCACATGATATCACTTATATGTGGAATCTAAAAAGTAATACAAGTGAATTTACAAAACAGAAACAGACTCACAGGCATAGAAAACAAACTTATGGCTACCAAGGGGATAGGAAGTGAGGGAGGGATAAATTAGGAGTATGGAATTAACAGAGACAAACTACTATACATAAAATAGATAAGCAACAAGGATTTACCATATAGCATACGGAATTATGTTCAATATTTTGTAGTAACCTATAATGGAAAATAATCTGAAAAAATATATATAACTGAATCACTTTGCTGTACACCTGAAACTAACACAATATTGTAAATCAACTATACTCCAATTTAAAAAAAACTATTGCTATAAAAAAACTCATCGGCCATTTGTAATTAGCATAATCTTTTGCCAAATTTAATGCTAAGATACTTTAGTTTCACAAACTACCCTTATCACTTAATGCTCCCACCAGTGCCATTGCCTTCATTCCTAAGGCCATAGCAAGTTATTTACATTGTCCTTTACAACAGTAAGTATTTTTCACCTCTCTTAGACATGATTGATATAAAATGCAGAAAGCAAAAAATAATTCAATTGGAAAGACTGAGTCTCTTGTTAGTGTCAGGATATTTAAACATTTAGCTCAAGTATTGATTCTTTTTGCATTTAAATCAATTTTAGATGTTAACAATAGCTAATCTAATTGCTAGTGACCCTATAATTAACATAAGAACACAAATCATGGGCATCAAGTACGTATTAAAGTCAAATAACAGGTAATTTTTTCCTCTTAATTCTTTGAGGGTATTGATTAAACCCAATGTAATTTCTCTTTTCAAATGGAATTCCAGCTCTTATTTGAGAATGAAGAAGTAACAACATCCCCTGTAAAGGGCTATCAGACCTCCTTCCATGTCAATGGAAAGGAGGAAACGAAAATTAAACATCTCAGCCAAAGCGCAGAAGGGAAACTGGGTAAGCTGGTCAACCTCTATCTTGATTACTACATTTGTTAGGGCTAAATGCTTGATCTGTGTTTGAGAATGGCAGTTACTCTGTTAAAAAGAAAGGAAATGAATGGTCCCATCAACACTGTGATGTAGTTGAGATTTATCTGCATCAAATCTAACTCTGTTTGAGATAAGCTGAAAATCTTGATCTGTTTAAAAGGTTCCAATTTGGCAGAACTTTCTTCCCTGTCAGCACCGAAAAAAGTCTTTGAAATGCATAGAAACTCTACAAATGAAAGGAGGAGTACGAATAGAGTGAATACGGTCCCAAACATTTTGTAATATTCCACAAGTCTTTTCCACAGCCGCATTTTTCTCCCATGATTACTCTATGCTCATTTTAAGGGAAAGATATTTAGTGAATCAGAAACAGGAAGTTGGTCTCTACTGGAGCCTATAGCATCTTTGCTATGATGTTAATGATTTGCAGAGCCTCTTCCTCTCCACTCCCAACTGATGTGAACTGGGCCAAGGTTAAGTTGATGGAACTACTTAAGCATTCCCTCTAGCTTTTCCCACAAAGATCAGCACAAGGATCAGCAATGGTGTTGTTTATATTACGTTGATTTACTATATCATGCTGCCCCTCACTCCTAACCTCTATGATTCATTCACAGTATTTCACCAAATGCACTCATAAAGTGGGGTTAATCACACTTGCTTATTATAGTGGACAGCTATTGCTCTTGTCTTAATCTTCAGATAAAAGCATTTGAATCTCCTCTGAGGAATACAACTTCCCTACTCAATCCACGGTGTTACAAATACAGATGTTCTCATCCCCAACTCCAAAGATGGGCACATACATCAGGACTGATGGAACCAGAGCCCGGACTCCTGCTGTCCTTGGTCTTTGGTGCCCTGCCCCATCCTTCTATGCAGCAATGGATTTTGCTCCCAGGCCAAGTTGGAAACATCATCTCTGAAGAAATTTAGTCAGTGTATGTGGTGTATTCATGCAATAGTAATTCAGAGTAGAGGTTGGCATACCAGAGAGGACCAAATTTGCATTGGCATTTAGAGAGAAGCCCAGACTGACTACCTGCCCCCAGCACCCTAAAGTAAATCCTATCATCCACATTCCTATTGACAAACACAAAATCTAGCTCTAAGTTTGGAGCTGAACAAAGGAAACCTCACCAAAGCCACCTATATCAATTGGACTTATCCTTGATTCACAAGTAAATGAGTAAAAGACCATGTGTTGGTAGGAAATTCTGTACCTCAAGTTTATTTGGAGAACAACCAAAATAAATATCAAAATAACTGACCTAGACAGTGGAAATATAAATAATTCATAAAACATAAGAAGCTACAAGGAATTCTCATTAATGTCCAAAAAGAGAAGATAATGTATTCATTTAAACCAAAAGAGACTACTATGAAAAAAGAGCAGGTGGGAAACAATGAAGAATTCATGGAGATTAAAAATACAATCACCAGGGCTTCCCTGGTGGCGCAGTGGTTGAGAGTCCGCCTGCCGATGCAGGGGACACGGGTTCGTGCCCTGGTCCGGGAAGATCCCACATGCCGCGGAGCGGCTGGGCCCGTGAGCCATGGCCGCTGAGCCTGCGCGTCCGGAGCCTGTGCTCCACAACGGGAGAGGCCACAACAGTGAGAGGCCCACGTACCACAAAAAAAAAAAAAAAAATACAATCACCAAAATAAAAAAATAACTCTAAGGAATGCAAGAAAAAACTTAAGAAAATCTCCTGGAATATAGAGGAAAAAGACCAGAGACAGAAAACATGAAGGGAAAAATGTCAAGAGGAGTAGAGCAACTAAAAGAACCAATCAATACCTGTCCAACAGGAGTTCCAGGAATACAGACAGAGAAAAAAAAATTTAAATAATAGAAGAACATACCCCAGAGTTGATATAAGATATAAAAATTCAGATTGAAAGGGCTTATTAAGTATAGAACAGGATGAGTTTGTAAAAGAAAAAAAGATTCATTCTAAAATTTCAGAACAGGTATAAAGAGAACACACCAAAAGCTTTGGGGCGGGGGGGCGGGTTAGGGGAAACAGGTTACTACAAACAAGTAACAATTTCAGGGATTCCATTGACACATGGGATGCAAGAAAGCAATGGGGTAGAGCAGAGCAGACCAGCTGTGGGAGATGCTTGACATTCCAGCCACAGAAGTGGCCACTGGTGGAGTAGAGCAGGCCAGGGACCACTTACACCTGAGACGGATGATAGACCAGCACATACCAGAGGTAGAAGTCCAAGTAAAATGTTGAAGGAACAGCCTCATTGAGCAACCAAGAGTGTCAGTCGTACCCAGTGCAATCTAGCAGCTGTAAATATCTGTAGTGGATTTCCAGGTGAAACCAAGACAGGTATTCTTAGCTGAGACACCAAGAGGTGGTTAAAGCAGTATTGGAACATCAAGATAGCTTATTCCAAGTGAAAAATCAGACAATGTAATAAAGATATTATCCAAGAAAAAAAAATAGAAAAGCAAGCAAGAAAGCAATGAAGTAATGATTTCAAACAACTAGGAAAATATATATATTTTTTTTTTTTCTTTATTTTTTGCGGTACGCGGGTCTTTCACTGCTGTGGCCTCTCCCGTTGCGGAGCACAGGCTCCGGACGCGCAGGCTCAGCGGCCATGGCTCACGGGCCCAGCTGCTCCGCGGCATGTGGGATCTTCCCGGACCGGGGCACGAACCCGTGTCCCCTGCATCGGCAGGCGGACTCTCAACCACTGCGCCACCAGGGAAGCCCAGGAAAAAATATTTTGAGCATAAAATTCTATACGCAGGCACACTATCAACCAAGTGTGAAAGTGAAATGAAGACATTTCATACATGCAAAGACTTAGAACGGTTCTTATGTATCTCTTCTGAAAAAAGTTGAAAAGTACCAAAATACACTTTAGCAACTCCAAAGAGGAATCCCATGACAAAGGATGACACAGGATCTAAGAAACAGCAGAAGAAACCCACAAAGGCCATAAAAGAAATAATGGGGATAGATTTGTACAATGTGACAATAAAATAATCTATTTAAAAGTAAGCATTCTGACCTTCCCTGGTGGCGCAGTGGTTAAGAACCTGCCTGCTAATGCAGGGGACACGGGTTCGAGCCTTCGTCTGGGGAGATCCCACATGCTGCAGAGCAACTAAGCCTGTGAGCCACAACTACTGAGCCTGTGCTCTAGAGCCCGTGAGCCACAACTACTGAGCCCACGTGCCACAACTACTGAAGCCCATGCACCTAGAGCCCGTGCTCCGCAACAAGAGAAGCCACCATGATGAGAAGCTCACGCACTGCAACGAAGAGTAGCCCCTGCTTGCCCCAAGTAGAGAAAGCCCACACACAGCAACAAAGACCCAGCGCAACCAAAAATAAAATAAATAAATTTATTAAAAAAAAATTAAATTAAAAAAAAAAAGTAACCATTCCAAAAACAGTATAAATAAAAACTGGGATAATTATGAAGCATTTTCTCTTTCAGCAAGAGAAAAGGAGGAACAATTACAGACTCTGTGAAAATTGTGGTCCATAGATGCAATAAGCTAAGACAAGGCATTCATTTGAGAAATGGATAAACTGTAAGAAAAGAATATCCATTTCAATTTGTTACAGGAAATTCTCAGAGTAGCACAGGTTTAGGAACATAAAATTACAACCCCTTCTCTATGGATTCAATCATCCTACCCATATCTGTAACAAACAAAGTTACATAATCATAATACTATAAATGCTATTATTTGGACTTGAATTTCATAATGAACTTATAAAGGAAGTATGGAAAATTCAATTATAGTTACAAAAAATGTAAGTGTTGTTAAAAACTAACTATGCAAAATGAATTACAAAGTTGAAAAGATTTCTGGTTTCTGGTCAGTAATATAAGGTGTTTGAAAATCATCACTCCATCCTAACAACAAAAAAAAAGCTGAACAAACTGAAAATCAACAGCTCTTCTTAGATCCATCAGAGAATTGAGGTCACAAGGCAAACTGCTGCCCTCAAAACTGGAGAGACAGACAGGCAGATAGAATCATAATTTACTGGAGGAGAAACCTACATGGAAACCAGACTACATTCTTTAATCCAGGACATCAGGACCAGTTTCCAACAAAAAGTTACAAGGCAAACTAAAAGGCAAACTAAAAGGCAAACAACACAGTTTGAAGAGATGGAGCAAGCATCAGAATCAAATTCAGATATGTCAGGGATGTTGGAATTATCAGACCAAGTATTTAAAACAGCTATGATTAATATGCTAAGACCCCTGGGCTTCCCTGGTGGCGCAGTGGTTGAGAGTCCGCCTGCCGATGCAGGGGACACGGGTTCGTGCCCCAGTCCGGGAGGATCCCACATGCCGCAGAGCGGCTGGGCCTGTGAGCCATGGCCGCTGGGCCTGCGCGTCTGGAGCCTGTGCTCTGCAACGCGAGAGGCCACACAGTGAGAGGCCCACGTACCGCAAAAAAAAAAAAAAAAAAAAGAATAGATGGGCAAGAAGAAAGATGGAAATTCTAAAAAGGAATCGAAAAGAAATCTAGAGATCAAAAACAGAAATGAAGAATGTGATAGCTTCTGATAGACTTTGGTGGGCTCGTTAGTAGGCTGGACATGGCTGAGGAAGAAGCATGAGGAGATATGTCAATAAAAACTTCCAAAACTGTAAAGCAAAGAGAAAAAATGGAACAGAATATTCAAGTTCCATGGGACAACTAAAGAAGGCATAACATAGGTATTCCTTTTGGGAATGTCAGAAAGACAATTTCCTCAAATTAATATTAGACACCAAATATTAGACACACATCCAGAAAGCTCAAAGAACAATAAGCAGGGTAAATGTCCCCCAAATTACACACTGGCATATGATATTCAAACTGTAAAAAATCAAAGATTAAAAAATTTTGAATGAGGCCAGAGGGGGGAAAATATCTCACCTATAGAGGAACAAAGATAAGAACTAACATCTGACTTCTCAAAAATTGTGCAAGTAAGCAGAGAGTGGAGGGACTTCCCTGGTGGCGCAGTGGTTAAGAATCTGCCTGCCAATGCAGGGTACACAGGTTCGATCCCTGGTCCAGGAATATTCCACATGTCATGGGGTAACTAAGTCCGTGTGCCACAACTACTGAGCCTGCGCTCTAGAGCCCACGAGCACAACTGCTGAGCCTGCGTGCCACAACTACTGAAGCCCACGTGAGTAGAGCTCATGCTCTGCAACAAAAGAAGCCACCACAATGAGAAGTCCGCGCACCGCAAGGAAGAGCAGCTCCCGCTCACCGCAACTAGAGAAAGCCCATGCGCAGCAACTAAGACCCAACGCAGCCAAAAATAAATTAATTTAAAAAAAAAAGAAGAGAGTAGAGTGAAATATTTAAAGTGTTGAAGAGAAAGAAACATTAACCTAGAATTCTGCATCCTGAGAAATTATCATTCAAAAGTGAAGGAGAAATAAAGACTTTCTCAGACAAACAAAAACTGAGAGAATTTGTTGCCAATAGACCTGCCTCGTCAGAAATGTTAAAGGAAGTTCTTCAGGGAGAAGGAAAATAATATAGGTCGGAAACTCAGATTTACATAAAGAAAAGAACATTAGAGGAAGAATAAGCAAAGGTAAAATAAAACTTTTTTGCTAAATCTTAGTTGATCTAACAGATAAAACTTTGTTCAAAATAATAAAAGCAACAATGTATTCTATGATTTTAGCAAAATGAAAAGAAACTGGGAGGCAGAGACAGAAGGAAGTTAAGAGAAGTGTAGGGACACTAATTTCCTCATCTTACCTAGGAGAGAATCAGATCGTTGATGGATCAAGAAAAAAGAGGTTTAAGTATATTTTTGTAAGCTAAATAGTAACTTATAAAATAATCAAAATTGCATGGGGCTTCCCTGGTGGCGCAGTGGTTGAGAGTCCGCCTGCCGACGCAGGGGACGCGGGTTCGTGCCCCGGTCTGGGAAGATCCCACATGCCGCGGAGCGGCTAGGCCCGTGAGCCATGGCCGCTGAGCCTGCACATCCAGAGCCTGTGCTCCGCAACGGGAGAGGCCACAACAGTGAGAGGTCCGCGTAAAGCAAAAAAAAAAAAAAAAAAAAAAAAAATTGCATGAAAGGGTAGGGAACTGAGAAGTGTTAAGTGGGCTAAACTCCATATCTTTTATGGAAAGCAGTCAAGAGTATACCCGACAGTTGATAAACCAAATAATAGAGACATAGAATACTATTTAGAGTTCTAGATATGTCCATAAGGAGGACCAAAACCAGAAATGGTCCAAAGTGGTTAACTCCAAGGCATGGACTCACAGTTGTGAGCTGGAGAGTAGAAAGCAGAGACTTTTTCTTGTCAATTTATACACTTCTAAATTGGAGGTTGAATTTTTATTTGCATGATCATGTCTGTTATTTAAATATTAACAAAAAGTAGAATTCTACATAGGAAACCTATAGGATAAAATTTCAGAGGAAAATCCATGGCAATAATTATATTATTATTTTGCAAGAAAGACTAAAAATAGGTGGTCAAGATTTCAACTCAAGAAACCAGAAAAAGAAAAACAAATAAGCCCAAAGAAAGTAGAAAGAATTAATAAAGATGAAAGTGAAAACTAGTAAGGGAATAACAATAAAAATGATAAAAGCAATAGCTGTTTTTTTAAGACATTAGAAATATCAAGAGAGATATTTGTAACTTTAATCAAAGACAAGATTTTTCATTTCAATGGTGAAAGAAAAGTGCATTCCTTTCCTTCTGAATGTGTGAGCCTTTACACATACTTAAGAGTGCAAGTAAAACAAAAGCAAGGTTTAATGCTCTATAGGTCATCCGGGCATTTAGGGCCATGCTACCATGATAGATGATAGGTAGATAGATAGATACGTAGATAGATAGCAACAACACTGCTTTATTTCAGCATTAATTTTGACCTAAATTAAAACTGCTGCCTTATAATCAAGTTTATTCAGTCAACAGTCTTTTAAGTTCAACAGGCTTCTACTAATTTAGAAGACAGTGAGATTACTTTAAAAATATCTTATTATAAAGCACATTGATTTAAAGGCCCAGATTCCAAAAGGAAATTGTCCTAATATAGATTTAATAACATATAAATATAATAAATAAAAATTAATATTCTATGTAAAATAAACATTGCTAGGAAAACATAAATTGCTAAAATTGATTTTAAAAGAAATAGCCTGAATAGAGTAGTAACGATTTAAAAACTGTTGTCAAAGGCCCAGACAACTTCAGACACAAGTTCTTCCAAATTTGCAAGGAAAGGAAAGGCAAACTAAAAAAAGAGAGAGAGAGAGATTGAGAAATGAGAGCTTCCAAATTTAGCATCATCTTGATACCAGAACCTGGCAAGGGAGGCATTGAAAAAGAAAATCAGACCATGGTTCTTAACCTGGAGTCTCTAGACACTGGGATATTGATGATGGAACTTTAAGAGGATCCCCAAATTCTTGAAATATTATGGATGATTGGGAGTATATGATATACATATTATATATATATATACATATATATTATTCCGAAGAGAGAGTACAAGGCTTCCATCAGATTTTCAAACATGTATATGACCTACAAAAAGAACCACGACAATAGAGCAATTTCATCAATGAGAATAAATATGTTGTAAATAAAATATCAGTGAAATGAAACCAGCAATGTATTTAAAAACTATTATATGACCTAGGAGGTTTTACACAAGGATTTGAGATAGTCACCACAAAGAAATCTACTTATGTTAATAGTGATAATCTCTGGGTAGCAGGAATATAAAATTTTATTTTTGCTTTTTCTATATTTTCTGATTTTACTATAGTGAATGTGCATTACTTGTATAATAATAAAAGGTTACAAATAAATCTGGTAGCACATTTTAAAAACTATTATTGAGAACATTTTAAAAAAGTCATATATATATGTATATATGATGTTCTCTATTAATAAAGGAGAAAATCCACAAGTACATGTTTATGGAGAGCAAAAAGGTATTTAATAAATTTTAACAGACATATCTAAGAATTATAGAAACCAGAAATAGAATACTTGCTTAATGAAATAAAACACAGTACTAAACATCATATTTTTCTTAAAAAATGAATTATTAAAGGCACTCTGATTAATATTAGGAAGAAGACAAGGATGCTTCTATTGCTGATTTAGCCAAAATTATTACGGAGTTTCAAGCTAAGCTAATAAATACAGGACAGAAGAGACATACTAGCTTGAACCATAAAAAACTGTCAATTTGTAGGACAAAATGGTGAAATAGCAATTTCATATGGTTCAACATAAGACAAATTTGAAAGGAAGAGACATTTATCATTATTTGCAGATGATTTGAGGTCAGCCTAGAAAATCCATGGGAATAATAAAAAATAGTTACAAACAACTATGAGAGTTCTATAAAGAGACCAGTTAAAAGATAACAGCTTTCCTAGATTCCTAGTAGTAGTCAGATAGAAGATTTAAAATTTTTAAATATAAAATATACATAAATATTTTAAATATAAAATCAATATTTTAATAAATAATATTATAAACTTAAAAATTTTTAATGTAAAAACATATAGAATCTATAATAGCAATAAAAACTATGTAATGCCTCAGAATAAATTTAACAAGAATTTTGCAAGATTTATGCTAATAAACTCTAAAATTTACCTGAAGGTCTTTGCATTAGTTTCCTGTGGCTGCTGTAGTACGCAGCCACTAACTGGCCAGTTTGGTTCCTTTATAGAGTCTCTGCGGGAGATACTGTCCCATCCCTCTCTCCTAGCTTCTGGTCATTGCTGGCACTTCTTATCACCCCTTGGCCTGAAGATGCATCATTTCGATCTCTAGTTCTAACTTCACATAGTCTTCTAGATCTTCACAAAATCCTCTATCTGTGTGTCCTTTCTGTCTCTTGTAAGGACTCTCATTTGATTTAGGACCACCCTAATTCAATATGATCTCATCTCAATACTTACCTTAATTACATCTGCAAAAATCCTATTTCCAAATAAGGTACATTTTGGGGTTCTGAATAGACGTGAATTTTGGGAGGACACTATTCAACCCATTACAGGCTTAACATGACCTGAAGAAATATACTATGTTCCTGAATAGGAGGACTTAACATTTTAAATATCTCATTTTGTAATTAAAAAAAAATACTAAGAGAGCAACAAAAATTAAATGGAGATACAATACAATACAATACAATATTAATTACTATAAAAGGAGACAGGAAGGAGGAATAAAGACAAGATGAAACCAATAGAAAACAAATAGAAAGATGATAAATTTAATCCCAATTATATCAACAAACTCACTAAAAATAAGTAGATGTCAGACAGTTTTTAGAAAAGAATAAATTATATTATGTTCATTAAGCACACTTTAAACATAAAGACACAGATAACTTGAAAGTATAATAATGGAAAAAAGATATAGCATGGAAACACCAATCAAAAGAAAGCTGGGGGCTTCCCTGGTGGCGCAGTGGTTGAGAGTCCGCCTGCCGATGCAGGGGACACGGGTTCGTGCCCTGGTCCGGGATCTCACATGCCGCAGAGCGGCTGGGCCCGTGAGCCATGGCCGCTGAGCCTGCGCGTCCGGAGCCTGTGCTCCGCAACGGGAGAGGCCACAACAGTGAGAGGCCCGCGTACAGAAAAAAAAAAAGAAAAAAAGAAAGAAAGAAATCAACACAGAAATATAAGTAGGAAATCCCAGAATGTATTAAAATTAAGAAACATACTTCTAAATGACCTGTGGGCCAAAGAGGAAATCACAAAGGAAATTCGAAAGTATTTGAACTGAAGAAAAATGAAAATAAAACATATCAAAATTTGTGGGGTGCAGCTAAAGCAGTGCCTAGAACGAAATCAATGGCTTCTAATGAATACATTAGAAAAGAGGAATAGTTCAAAATCAATACTCTAAGCTTTCATTTTATGAATACAGAAAATGAAAAGCAACTTAAAAACAAATAGAGCAGAAGGAAGGAAATAATAAAGAATGTACTGCAATCAGTGAAATAAAAAATATATATACAATAAAGAAATCATCACAGATGAAAATCTGCTCTTTAAATAGAGTAATAAAATCTATAATCTCCTGGAAAAAATAATCAATAGAAGAGAGAGAAGACACAAATGACCAATATCAGGAGTTTCAAAATATGATGTCACTACACATTCTACTGATATTAAGAGAACATGATGACAACTTTTTGCCAATAAACTTGACAACATAGACAAATTCTTGGAAAAAATACAATTTACCAAAACTGATATAAAAATATAAAAATCCTAACACTCTGACATATGTTAAAGAAATGGAATTCATGGATAAAATTCCATAAAGATCATCCAGGCCCACGTGACTTTCAAGGTAAATTTTTCCAAATATTTAAGGAGAAATAATAATCTCTCTCAAACCCTTTCAGGGATTAGAGAAAAGAGGAACAATTAACTACTTGTTTTATGAGGCTAACATAAATCTGATGCCAAAACCAAAATCCTTTCTGCATGTGGAGTAAAAAATTCTAAATAAAACATTAGTAAATTTAATAGAGATGTAAAAAAAAAAATTCATAATGACCAAGTATGGTTCATCCCAGGAATGCAAGGTTCATTTAACATTCTAAAATAATCAATATAATTCTTCACATTGACAGAAAAAAAGAAAAAAACATATAATTATCTCAATAAATACAGAAAATGGATTTGATTAAAAAGAAGAAGACCCACTCAGGAAAAAGATGCTCAGCATATTAAAATAGAATGGAATTTTATTAATATAACAAAAACTATCTACAAATAAACCCCAAACCAAAACATCACAGCTTACATATCCGATGGTGCAATATTGAGTACTTTCCCTCTGAGGTACAAATGCAATTCCGTGAAAGAAAGCATGGCTTTTCAACATATGAGGCTAGAACTGTTGTATATCCATATGGGAAGAAAACCTCAAACTTGGCTCCTACCTTATACCACATATAAAAATTAATTAAAGATAGCTCATAAGTATAAATGTCTAATTAAAATATCAAATTTCTAGAAGAAAACATAGAACATCTTCATCACCTTGGATAGACAAAGATTTCTTAAATAGGTTACAAAAGACAGTAACCATAAAAGAATAAAAACATAATTGGACTTAATTGAAATTAAGAACTTCTGTTCAGTATGAGAACTTTAGTATGAGAATGAAGAGGCAGGACACATACTAGGATAATATTTTCATTATCTATATGTCTGTCTATCTATCTATCTGACAAAAGGGTTATATCCAGAAGGTATAAAGAACTCATACAAATAAGACAAAAAAGCACAAACAATTTAAAGAATGGGCAAAAGGCTTGAACAAGTATCACACAAAAGAGATTATCCAATAGCCAATAAGTATATGAGAAGATGGTCAATGTAATTATTCATGAGAAGGATGCAAATTAAAACCACAAGATACTATTATACATCCACCAGAAAGTCTAAAATTTGAAAGACTAAAAAAACCAAGTATTGGGAAAGATATGGAGCAGTTGGGACTCTCCTACAATTGCTGGTGGGAGTTTAACTTTAAAACACAATTAAGCAGTATCTTTTAAAGCTAAATTTACTTCTAGTCCCTGACTCAGCAATTGTACTTCAGGTATACGACCAAGAGAAATGAGAATATATGCCCAATAAAGGACACATGTAGGAATGTTCATAGCAGCTTTCTTCATTATAGTCAAAAACTAGAAACAACTTAAAGGTCCATCAACAGGAGGATGGATTACTAATCTATTGTGTATTCATATAATGGAATACAAAACAATAATTTGAAAAATGGACTACTAGCCCACACAACAACATGGATGAATCCCACAGATATGTTGAGCAAAGGAAGATATCATAAAATTGTTTGATTTCATTTATATTAAATTCAAGAACAGGTCAAATGAGTTGATTTTGATAGAAGTCAGAAGAGTGGTTACCCCTGGGGTGGGCGGGTGAAGTGGCAAGAGGCAACTTTCTGAGGTGATGGAAATGTTTTATATCTTGATCTGGATGATAGTTAATCAGATGTATACAAATGTAAAAAGTTATTGGGCTGTAATTTGTACACTTTCCTATTTCATTTTATCTTTTCCAGACATAATTTAAAAGATGCTAAACTTTAATAATTATAAAATGAAGGGCTTCCCTGGTGGCACAGTGGTTAAGAATCTGTCTGCCAATGCAGGGGACACGGGTTTGAGCCCTGGTCCAGGAAGATCCCACATGCTGCAGAGCAACTAACCCTGTGCACCACAACTACTGAGCCTGCGCTCTAGAGCCTGCGAGCCACAACTACTGAAGCCCATGTATGTGCCTAGAGCCCATGCTCCGCAGCAAGAGAAGCCACCGCCAAGAGAAGCCTGCCCACCGCAACGAAGAGTAACCCCTGCTCGCTGCAACTACAGAAAGCTCACATGCAGCAACGAAGACCCAACGCAGCCAAAAATAAATAAATAATAAATAAATAAATAAATAAATTTATTAAAAATAAAATAAAATAACAGTAAAAAAAATAAAATGAAAAAATTTTAATTAGTCACACTTTTGCAATCAGATTGGCAAAGACTGAAGAGTATAGATAGACACTTGGGGAAAGTTAGCCTATTGTATACTGTCAAGGGGAGGGTAAAATGGTACACATTTGAAGGACAATTTGGCAATATACATGAAAATTTTAATATATATACCCTTTGACTCAGCAATTTCACTTTTGCAGTATACCCTAATGAAATATTCACACAAGTACTCAAAGATATGTGTAAAGATTCACAGAATCATTACTTATAAAAGAAAAAAGTTGGAAAAAAGATATGTCCATCAATAAGGGAATAGTTAAATAAGTTTTTAAAAATCCATGAAAAAAAAAATCCACGAAATATCTTATAGCTATGAAAAAGCTTGAGGTACAACTATATGTTTTGACCTAATAGAAATGAGACTATGAACTGGGTAAACAAAGATGGGAAAGCCCAGGCTCCTAGCCTCCATTCTACCACATATCCAGTCACTTCTACAGTCTTTATCTCAGTTTATTTATAAAATGGAGTTAATATTGCTGCTTCTTATCTATCTTACAAGTAAGGGGCAAACAAAAGAAGCCCTTTGAAAAGTAGAAAGCATTGTAGAAATGCAAAGTATTATTCCTGAAAAACATTCTTTTATTAACCAAAACTTTGTTTTTCTTAAATCACTACTCAGTCCAGATTTCTTTTCTCTATCATATATTTAAACCAGTGTTTCAAAATGTGGGCAGCAGACAAATCTCCATCAAAATGGATGTGGAGAAGTTATTAAAAATACTGAGTCCAGTCCCAAACCTACCAAAATTTTGGAACCCCTGATTTAATGGAAATAGGGATTAAGTCAACAGTTGCCCTTTCATTGAGAAGAGTCTGGGCTGAATCCCATTAATGGTAGCAGGCCATCAGGTCTGGCTTTGATCTGTCCTGCCTTATGGTTTGCCCTCACTGCAGGAGTCAAATGGGCTGGTAAAATAGTACAAATGGTGCCCCCATTTACTCAACCCCAATAGAAGCCAAAGAACATTCAATGAAAAGAACAATGTGATTGCCACTTTGCAGACAAACATGAACCCAGCTTAGCTTTAAGGACTGTAGCTGTTGGAAAACACCATCTCCTGGGCAGCTGCTTTGGCTACTGTCCCCAATTAACTTAGCAGAGTCTCAAAAATAGAAGGCAGCCTCTGTTCTGTTATATAATAAACAGTTCTTTATTTGAAATGACAATATTTACTTTTCCTATAGTGAACTCCAGCAGCCTACTAGGCAGTGGGCAAACAGTAGAAATGCCTAAAATGGAAACTTGAGAAAGCAGTTTAGCTAGTATAGTTTACTCTAACTTTCTACTTTACCAACAAGTAATTGGAAGATCCTCTCCATGTTTCTCTCATATGGATCATGGATTCCATGTGACTTTGTTACCACCATGCATATCTTTCTTGTTTTGTTGAGTCTTGAAACATGCAAAACAGATGTGATGTAGTGAGTTCTCCAATACTCATGTGTTTAAGCAGAGGTGAGGGTTGTCCATCAAGAATGTTTTTGGAGGGATTCTACTTAGTGTGGCAGGTTTATCCAGTGACTTCTTGGCCTTTCCCAACAGCAAAGAGTCTGGTGACTATGTTTCCAAAGGGAGAAAATAATAAACTGTGATTATTAACCATCTTGGGTATTTAATCTCCCTCTCATAAGCAAGAAGCTGTGATTTATGTGATTGTGTTCTTTATTGTAAAAACCCTTTGTATACCTTTGTAAGCAACAAATGACCATTATTTGCAGTGTAGACAACACTTTTAACTTCCTCTTAGATTTTATTTTCCATTCCTTTTATTATATTGTGGCAATGCTCCAGAACATCTCCATTTCTTGCAAATCTTTGGGGAGAGGGGCTCAATTGGGTTACACTATTCTAAAGGGGTCATGCACATTGAGAAATGTTTAAAAAACTTTTTGGTTTCTAAGGTGGTACTCAGGAGGCAATACTGTTCTTTGGCCAATGAGATTTGTTTAATTTTTGTGGTTGGTGCTTGGATTGTCTTCAGAGATTTTTCTTTCTTGTCTCATTCTCCTTGTCTGATGTCACTTCCCTGCTAATGCATTCAGCAGAAGCAATCACTGGAAGAGGACAAACTATTTCCTATTTCTTATCTAGTCATTAGTTAGAAACATTTTAATTCCTACAAAATCCTTCAGAAACCCAAAGATCCCACCCCACAAGTAAAAAACCTAATCTAAAAATTCTCTTTCCAAATCATACAAAGTAGAGACTTCCCTGGTGGTCCAGTGGTTAAGACTCCGTGCTCCCAATGCAGGGGGCCTGAGTTCGATCCCTGGTCAGGGAACTAGATCCCACATGCCACAACTAAGAGCCTGCATGCCACAACTAAAAGGTCCTGCATGCCGCAACTAAAGATTCCACATGCCGCAACTAAAACCCAGTGCAGCCAAATAAATAAATATTTTTTTAAAAATCATACAGAATAAATTTCTGGTTAGGTCAAAATTTGGAGTTTAAATTTTATTCCTGCTGATAGGACATCCCTTTTTTATGTTCCTACACAGAGTGATTGTTTACTCTCAAAGGAGAGCCCACTAACCAGTTGCATTAAAATTACTTGAGGTGCGTGTTAAAATGCAGATTCCAGGATCCCACTTGAAACTTAGGGAATCAAAAATTCTGGGGGGTTGGGCCACGGTATTTTTACAAGTGCCTCACGTCATTTGCATGCCCACCAAACTTTGTGATAACACTGCCCTTAAGACAAGCCAAATCCTTAATTTTCTGGAATTTCTAGTATTTCTTCTCCTAACTAAGCCAAAGAAAGAATTGTAAGCATTGAAAATACAGGCCAAATCTTGTCATAGAATATGTATTCTATTGTAACCCTGTTTATGAACACTTAATAGCTTCTCTGTGGAACAGTTAAGCTGTAGTAATTACCTCACAGTTCTGTAATCTGTATGTCTCCTCCCACATGACATTTGCACCAAGACCATGGCTTATTTCTAGACAGGATGGAAGAACTACCAGACCTGTGTGGACTGTGCCACTTCACGTTACATTTTCTTTTTCTTAGTGATTTAAAGACATTTATGAAATTTCTCACAAATCTTGAACCTGAATTATAGAATCTAACTTAAGGAGGATAAAATTTTACAAGGACTCACTAAATCAGAATCATTTGAATCTGATCTCTTTATGGAAAATTGCTTTTTAGATAAATTGGAAAGGATCTGGGATTCAAAGTTCTTTTTTAAATTGAAGTGTAGTTGATTTACAATATTATATTAGTTTCAGGTATAAAATATAGTGATTCAATATTTTTATAAATTATACTCCATTCAAAGTTATTACAAAATAATGACTATATTTCTCTGTGCTGTATAATATATCGTTATTGCTTATTTATTTTATTGGGAGTCATAGTTCTTATCCCCAAACTGCCTCTGAATTATAATTCCGTGTGCAAATTGTACAACCTCTCTGCCATATTTTTGTAATAGGAATAACCTCTCTTTGCAATAAGAATAATACTGAGAAGTTAAGAAAGTTCTGAGAAGATGAATGAGATCAGGCTTGTAAAATGTTAAAGGTTTCTGAGTGAAGGATCCTATAAAAAGTGTAAATTATTAGTATTCCTTTTATGGGCCTTTAATGAGTTATTGACCTGTCAATGATGAATCTGCCTCTTGAAATATTTCACTTTTTGTTTTTTAGGCTTACTGGAGTAACACAATCTGCCCTTAAATTTTCCTGGAGTATTTTTGGGAGCTTTAAAATTTAGTCAAAAACAAAAAAAGCAACAATACCTCTCTCCCAAACACATATGCACTCCCTGAGACTACAGTGTGCATCTTTATCTTGACTTACTAATGACTAGATCGATTGAACTTAAACAATTTGGGTCCTCAAAGCCTCAAATGCTTTGGGTTAGCTAAAGTATCACAAGGTCTACTAGCTTATTAGCAGTAAACGCTAATGTAGGAAAGTGATTAGAAATAAATTATTTACTTGATGTCACTCTTGGTTGTGAAATTATTCTACCCACCTATAGTTTCAGTTGTTATCATGCAAACTGCTCTTTTAAATTTTTGCTCATCCAAAATTAAGGATTTTTGAAAAATCTAACTAGAGACAAAGCAAAAGCAACACATATCTGCATATCACAATCATTAAATTCCTTAGTAACGAGGAACGCCTAGTTGGCTCAAGAGGGTATTTGAAGATTGTTTCAGCGTTTTCAATTTGCAAAGTAGGAGAAGGAATTTTAAAAGATCATTGAGGGGCTTCCCTGGTGGCGCAGTGGTTGAGAGTCCGACTGCCGATGCAGGGGACACGGGTTCGTGCCCCGGTCGGGGAAGATCCCACATGCCGCGTAGCAGCTGGGCCCGTGAGCCATGGCCGCAGAGCCTGCACGTCCAGAGCCTGTGCTCCGCAGCGGGAGAGGCCACAACAGTGAGAGGCCCGCGTACCACAAAAAAAAAAAAAAAAAAAAAAGATCATTGAGTCTACTGGTTGAAGCTGATCACACTTTGTTGTCTTATTTAATAAAGTTTATCTTATAAGTACAAAAGATGTCACTTTTATGTAGAAGAAAAAAGCTGAAAAAAAAAAACACCACCAAAATCTGGGATGTATAAACAGATAAAATGGGTTGGCAGACATAAAGAAAAGTGAGGGACTTCCCTGGTGGCAGAGTGGTTAAGAATCCGCCTGCCAATGCAGGGGACCTGGGTTTGATCCCTGGTCTGGGAAGATCCCATATGCCGTGGAGCAACTGGGCCTGTGCGCCACAACTACTGAGCCTGCACTCTACAGCCTGCGAGCCACAACTACTGAGCCCGTGTGCCACAACTACTGAAGCCTATGCGCCTAGAGCCCGTGCTCTGCAAAGAGAAGACACTGCAATGAGAAGCACGCACACCACAACTAGAGAAAGCCTGCGCACAGCAATGAAGACCCAATGCAGCCAAAAATAAATAAATAAAAATTTTTTTAAAAAAGTGAGGAATACATGAAATGGTGTGCTGAGGCTGCTCTTCTTGGATAGTAGATCCAGAAGGTAAAAAAGTTTCTGGAACTGAATAAATGACAAATTACTATTGAGAAGTTCCTTGCAGAGTGACGTGAAAGAAAAATATTTATATCCATATTGACAGTGACAAAGAGATCTGGGGATAGTTCAGTGGCTTGGGTTTGACTGACATCACTTCTTGAACAAATTTGAGGTTTAAACATTCACAAATGTTCCTAATATTTTTTGAACAAGGAAGTGAGATATTAGCACTTTTTTTTTCAGTGCGATATCTACCATTATAGCACCTGTCAGCCTTAACTTTAAACCTTATAGAAGAATCAGCATATCCTGATTTGAGAGTTTCCCCCACATGGTAAAAATAAAATGTGAAATTTCAGTAAATGGCATGAAAAATTTTCGTAGTACCAGCAAGTTTTCAGAAACTAGAGCTTTTACATAATATGGAAGTTTTAATGTTTTGAAGGTTCAGTAAATTATGTAGTATACAAAAGTGAAGTCTAAATTACCCACTCAGAAGGGTAACCCTAGAGCCCACATGTCTGGATCCATGTATGCAGATGGACAGATACACTTCATTTCTCCTGGGAAGTTGAGTTCTAAAAAGCTATCACTCAGAACAGACGGTTTTATGATTGCATGAAAAGAAAAGGAAAGATGACAAAGTTGCTGTAAAAATGAAAGGCCTTTTGGTGTATTAACAGCTGAAAACATTACAGCTTAAATGAAGATGTGAAAAAAACTCAGCTTAAAACTGCAAATTAAAAAAAAAAAACTTATGCAGGCTTGAAGCATATGGACACCCACCCAGTTTGCAAAGAGGGCAATGGGAGGCCCAGACTTTAGCTTATTAAAGATGACCTTTCCCCTCTCTAAAATTTCAAAGCTGACGTTTCAAGTGCTGAGCAGACTGTGTGCCATATGTAACATGACCTCAGCCCCACTCTGCCCGAGCACTGATGGCATCACTAATGAGAGGTGAAAGGTCCTTTTCTTGCAGCTTTTTCAGAAACCCACCAACTCTTGCCTGTGAAGTAAGGCTCCTCCCTCCCCTCACCCCTTGATTTCAGGAGAACTGCATTTAATACACAGCCTCAAAACACTTTTATTACCGGTCGATTTCCTTATAGCCACAGCCAAATGGCAGGACGTACAATCACATGCAGAAGAAAATATTTATTTTGACTCACAAGGCAAAGGGATTAAGAGAACATTGTATTAACCTTGCCTTTCATCTATGTTTTAAAGGGAAATTCTCCAGAGGCGTCAATTGAAGTTCATTTTTTTTTTATAAAGAGTATCAAAGACTTTTAGGAGACCAGGTGTGTGTTTATCTGAGGGGAAGAGAGAAAGGGAAGAAACTATATTGGGGGGAAAGGCAGATTTCACAAAGCTGCCTCAGAGACTGAAAAAGACGTACTTACAGGAATCTGTTACAGGCATTCCTACCAGCCAGCTCTCTGCTCCCCCCACCCCCGCCTTTTTCCCCCTTGCTGCTTCGAAACAAAATAGCTTCTTTCCAAGCAGGTTGTTATATTCATGGCATGGTCAATTTCCGTTTGCCAAGAAAATATTTAGGCTGATCAAAGAAATTAGAAAATCGGATGAATAGAAACAGACGTTCCCACAAGAGAAGCGTTTCTCAATGTGAAGAGAGGCAGGCGGATTGCAGCCCACCCAGTTACTCCTAGGAAATAGCTCTCTTGCTAAAGGCAGAACTACAGGGACACCTGGATTCTACTGGAAGGCCTATGGAAGAGTCACGACTCCCCAGGAAATTCACATGGGGACTGGAACTTGGGACTCTCCGGCGGATGATCGGTTCTAGTATCTATGAGCAAACCTGGAGGGCCTTTAATTACGTTCATTAATACAGAGGGACCTTTCAAAACATGAGATCCTTTTGTTTTGCTTTGACTTGTTTATAATGAGCATGGAGAGACAAGAACACATTATCCTTTGCAAATGATAGAGGAGTTTCTCCTGAATTAATATAAATTCAGTTTTTAGATTTGTGGGTTTGGGTGGGGAACGGTTGATAGCAATTGTCCTCGGGACCCTTTGGTCTCCGAGTGTGCAACCGGGCCAGTCGATAACAGTAAATAAGACGGTCTTCTACCTCTTCCTTGTTCCTGGGCAAGGCGCAGCCAAACCAGGTGAGGCCACTTGCTGCGGCGCTTCGATGGGAAGGATTGGTTGCCGTTGCGGTTTCCTTCCGCAGGACTCTGGAAAACGAAAAGTGGGCTCCGTTCGGGCAAAGGAGATCCAGATTCTCCCCTATCCCTTGCTCGCCTTGGGCACATTGGGGCAGCGCAATCGCCAGTGAAGCGTCGCAGACCTTACTCCGACGCCTCCAGTTTTCCAAAGGAGAAAGCGAGGGAGGGATGGCTCTGAAGGAAGGCAACTGTGGGGGGCCCTTTAGGGCCAAAGAAGACTCCTTTCCTGCGAGTTCCGCTTGGGGCAACGCGGCGCTACTAAGGCCGCAGCTGGAGGAGCTGTTGCCAGGCTGTGGGCTGAGAATCCGCTATGCCATCCTTGCCCCTCCCCGCCGCGCGTCCCTCACCCCCGGGGCTCGGCTGGGCAGATTTTCTTTTCCTTTCTTTTCTTTCTTTTTTTGTTTTGTTTCTGTTCCTACCGGCCAGGCATCCTTTGCCAGGAAGACAGCGCCCTCTCTCTCCTCCCACCGTGCCCGCCGCCGGCCTGCACCCCCTCCCAGCTTCGCTGACCTCCCCTCGCCTCCTTCTCGCCCTCGCCCTCCTCGCCCCTGTCCCCTCCTTCCTTACGCCCCTACGCCTCTCGGCCCCCAGAACAACCCAGGGGAACAACCCGAGAGAATGGCGGGCTCCGAAGCCTTCTCAAGTCTGGGCCACTGGGCCGGCTCGGCCCGAGCGCCCAACCTCTGGCTGTAGAACTGGGCGGAGCCGTCCCCGGCGCAGACGCGGCACCCGAGAGCTCGAGCGCGGCCCCGGGGAGGGGTTCCTGGCGCGGGTGGCGGGGCGTGGGTTCGGCCGGCTCTCGCAGGCTGGGTACAGCGGGCCGGCGGGCGGGGCCCCGAGTACGCTGCGCGGCGAGCTCTCCCCCGCGCCGGCGCACACCTGGCAGAGCAGCTTACCGGGGACCCCAGAATGCTCCAGCGAGACGTTGACGCGGGCCTGCAAGCAGGGTGACGGGTGGGGGTGGCGGGTGAACTTGAGTAGAGGTAAGGAAAACTCCTACAGCCTTGCTCCAAGCCCTAAAAGCGCCCCTCGCGGCCCGCCGGCTGCCTGGAAGCCTCACCCTGCCGGCTTTCAGCAGGGCTGCGCCATGTACAGCAACGATGTTGGAAATGGTTGCAAAATCCAAGCCCAGACGGGTGGGCGAGACGCGCGGAGGGGCATGCGTGAGTGGGCACCCTCCACCCCTTATTTAATTCTCCACAGCTCAGAGGACTGCTGCTTCAGACAAATGCCGCGTGGCCCATTCGAGAGCAGAGGCAGTCAAGCTTATGTCCGCGAAAACCTGGATTCTTTAGAACCCAAACAATGTTCTTGTATGGGAATGCAAAAACATTTTCCATGGCGTGGATTTGCACCGACATAGAGGCCTGAAATGCTCCCCTTCCCCTCCTAACCGTTCCCGGCGCTCGGGAGCCACAGGGGGAGTTCGCCTCAAGCTCACCCGGCTGCAGAGCGCAGGCGGCTCCCAGAAATGCACTAATTGAGTCACAAACCACCGGCTGCCCCTAACAAAGCGAACCGTCTCGGCAGCTCAGCGCCCAATTTGTCCGCAGCACTTTCTTCCGCAATTCAGAAGCATTATCTTGTTTTTAAAAGTATCGCGGCAGAAACGTGGCAATTATCCTGGGCTCAGGTTACGCTAAATGGCTTTAGGCTGAGAAATGGAAGAATATAAATGCTGCGAAGGTGGTGATCGGTTTTCTGCCGGGCCTGTATGAGGGTAGGGAGGCGAGCGAGAGGATTTCGGCCAGGGAGAGGGAGGTACGGCGCAAGTTCCCACTCTTGGTTCTCTTTCCCAATGGCACCAACCAGAAAGAAGTGTTGGGCCTTTATCCCTAGAGGTTAAGGATTCAGAGCGATGATCTCCTTCAGAGATCTGGAGAGAAGGGGTCATATCCCGACAAGACAGGGCCAAGCTTCTGGCCTCGGCTTTGGGTCAGGAACAGGTTGGGAGCTTCAGGCATTGCTGGGATAAGGAAGGGAAGAGAGGTCAAGGGTCAGAGGGAGAGATGAGGAAGAATCCAGTTTCGGGACAACTACACTAAAATTGGAGAGGGAGAATGGCACTGGGAGAAAACAGCCATGAGGAAAGAGGAGCCGGCCCTGATGACTGGGGAGAGGCGTTCGCAACTGAGCGAGGGGCAGGCCTGGCCCGGGAGCCCGGGCGGACGCTGTAGGGTGGGAACCCTGGAGAACTGGAGAGGCCCAGAGACCACGAGGCGTCTCCGCATCAAGGGAAAAAACAAACAAACAAAACAAACAAACACAGAAAACCTCTAAGAATCTTCATCTCGGTCCACCAGGGTGAGTTTGGGCCTGGAAAATGGGGAGAAAAGAAAAGAGGGAGTAGCAAAAGGCGTTGGGGTGCCAGCTCCCGGCGGGCAGACGCCTTGCTCGCCGCAGCCGCCCAGCCTGTAGTGGTAGCCACGCTGTGCGCGTGTCTCTTTCCCCTTCTGCTCAAACCAGCCCCCACATCTTGAAGTAATCAGCAGCCGAGAAGGGACTCGTCCCCCTGGCATCTCAGGTTAAAGAAGGAGGTCCAGGAAAATGTGGTAGAGCCATTACAAGAAACCCGAGCCGCAGTCATCAGGGACTCCAATTGCCATCGCATTAGGATTGATTAGAGACCAGCAGTACCGTAATGACCCGGAAAGAGGGGCAGCCGGGGATTATTAATATCAGAATGTGGCGGAGAGGGGAGGTGGGTGAAGGGAAGGAGGGAAGAGCAAAGTGAGGAGGGAGAAGTTTTAAGTTACTAGGATTTATATATAAGTTCCGGCTTACCTGAGGAAACCAGATAGTCAGTGAATCACGCAAACAATAAATCTAATTCCATCTAAAATTTCACGAAGCCTGATTATTTGGGGGGGGGGGAGGAAATCAATGTGAAAATCAGGCCAACATCTAGTTTTTATAAATACGTGTTTTTATAAACTTATTTTAAGAATCTAAGTGAAGAGATGGGGAGAAATGCTGGATGTTCACTTTCCTTACCAATGGGTCCCTACAAAAAGACTTAGGGAGGGCATTTTTGAGTCATTTTGGGTCTTCTCTCAAGGGCTATGGGGCAATGGAGTGGACATTTTCGCAGAGTCTGCAGAGGAATAATAAACCAAATTTTAATTGAAACAGTGATAACTGGGTAGTGATTTTTGTTTTTTATTTTGTTTGCGACAGGAACGATCAGGATCCCTAAGAGATGTAGAGAAGAGAGTGGTTTGTCTCCTTCCTCGGACTATGAGCCAAAACAAATCAGCCCCTGATGGTCTGGGCTGAAACGCAGCTCACTGGATAATTAACTCCATCTTTGCAGTCCACCCTAACTGTTTATTTAGTGTCACCCTGCATTACCATCACTAGCACTTTCCTCTGAACAGGAGGAGCTGCAGGCTTTCACCTCCCAAAAGGAAATTCTTCTTAGCTTAGACAGATGCAGTATACAGGATGTACATTAGCTGACAAAAAAGTTGATTGGAAATTCAGTGGAAGATAAGAACTCTTGCCCTGAGGTAATATTAATAAAGCAAAAGAGGCAAGAGTGTCTTAGGTTCTTAAGAGCAGATTCTTACAACACTCTCCTTCACTTTCCAGAAAGGTGCTTGGCATCTATCTAATGTTGAGTGGTGTCTTCTGACTCAAATCTGGCGGTTGGCAAGTCTCTGGGCCTGAGCCTTCGCAGAGCGCAGCTTAAATCTGCCCTCTTCCCCCCAGGTGGCCAACCCACCTTCCTCAGTCCTCCATGGGTGCCCCCACCTTTTTAACCACACCACCACTCAGTGTGGCGGGTCCCCACCAGCTGAGCTAGACGCCCCTGCTCGGACTTCAGAGTCTACTCGCCCTTTGCTGCCTGGGTGCCCGATATCAGCACAGCACGCTCTGTAAGACCTCACAGCTCCTGGTCCTGGGGAAGCAGGCGCAGGCGCCAATAGTCGTGAGGAAGGGAGAGGAACGAGAGAGAGAAGGAAAAAAGAAAAAGAGAATAGAGGGATCCAGATAGAGAGGAGAGGGTGTGGCGTGAGAGAGAGAGAGAGAGAGAGAGAGAGAGAGAGAGAGAGAGAGAAACGCGGAGAAGAATGAGAATGAGGCAGCGAGGGAACGAAAGGGACAGAGGGTGAGATGGAGATAAGAGAGAATAAAAGAGAGAATGAAGGAATCAGAGGTTCACACACACAGAATGAATGAGCTTCCTCTTTCAGACTGAAAAGAGAGGATGAGGTAGAAAGAGACACGGAGAGAGACCAGACCTGGGGACACACACAGAGGGAGAGGATAACCTCTCCAAACACACACACTCCAGCACTGTCCCCATCCAATCTGAGTTCCCTCGCGGCGGTGTGTCTCAGCCTTTCTCTCTCCTCTCTCTTCCTTCCCCGACCCCGGAACAATGTGGAGACTGTATTTTCAGGAGCCGCGCGGGGCGGCACGGTTTTTAGCAGCAAGCTGGGCTCGCAGCCCGCTCTGTTTGTCCAGGTGTGGGCAGGGGGCGGCAGCCTCCCGGCGTCTTGGGCTGCCGCTGCGTTTTCGCACCAAGGAAGCGGGAGGCTCTGCTCGCATGTTTCCCGCTTCCAGGAGAAAACTCCCTCCCTACCTCCATACATAAATATATTAGGGGAACAGACAAATCTTCATTGTTCAGAAATAAGCCAAGGAGGCCGGCCGGCTCCCTTTGGCCCGGCCAAGCGAGGCTGGAAGGAAGGGAGGGAGAGAGAGGCGGGGGCCGCGCGGATCCGGTGTCACGTTGCAGATTCCCACTAAAGATAACGAAACGTGATCTATTTTTCAGAACAGCAAGTGGATGGGAAAGAACCTTGACAACACAAAACTCATTTACTAATGGACTGGTTTTGGGTTTCTCTCCTTTGGGTCCGCACATCGCCCTGCCTGAGCCCTCGGCCTATTCAGAGCTCGTGGGGAGCAGCGTCCCCCAGGAGGCAGGTGGGCGGCTGCTCGGGTGCCGCGCCGCCATCGGAGCCCGGGATCCCGAGGGTCGAGGGCACCTGGAGTTTCCGACCAAGTAGAGGAAAAAGATGGACGTTGTCACTTCAGCCAGGATTTGGGGAGTCTTCTCACTGCCCCAGAGAGACGACGCTAATTTATTGAAGAGACACCTCCCGAAGCCCTTCCCTTCCAAATATCTTTAGGTAGAGTAGAATCCCCGCTGTCGTTCTTAATGGCAAAGGAATTCCGAGAAAGCCGGCCGGGAGCCTCAAAGCATCTCGTTCCAAGCCAGAAGGGAAACAAGTGGGTCCCAGCCAGAGCTTTTTGAACCAAGGCCTTATGTCAACCCGACCGAGAAACCCCAGCACCAACTGGTGCCTCTGCATTGACCTTTCCATAGACCAATTGTGCGCACCCGGCCGTTACCTGTACGGAGGGAGGCACAGGAGAGCAGAAGCCTGGTGTTGGGAGCTCCTTTCCAGCCGCGTTACCCTCGGGAGCCGCGAAGCGGCGAGGGCAGCAGCTAGAGTTGCTCGTTGCCTTTAAATCTCCGCTGCATCTCTGTTTTCTTGTGATTTGCATTGACAGCAAAAGGTTTTAAGTTACTAGAACAACTCAAACCTTTCTGTGTGCGATTTAAAATGGATCATTTGGTTTATGTGGTTTGTAAATTCATGTCATTTTACCTCTTTTAGTGGTTTTCAGTGAAAGGTTCCATTTTGGGAAACCTTATATATCTGAGCCAATAATTAACATTTATAACGATTGGTTCCCCTAACCGAGGGATTGAAATAGCAGGTAGGCTCGTTGGTACAAAGCGAAAGGCACTTTTCCTTTCTAGTCACGCGATCTACTGGATTGAACGCTAGGAGAAAGGCTGGCGGGCCCGGGCACGGCCTCCAAAGACGAGCACCACATCACATCAACCCCGGTGCCCGCAATCGCGGCATCCACACGGTCGTCTTCCCAGTTGTCGCCAACGTCTAGTGCGTCTTGACTCCTTTTGAAGAGAGATGAAAAGAAGTGGGCAGGGAGGTCTGGAGGAAGCCGGAAAAAAGGTGGTCATATTGGTGTCTAATTGTCATCTCTCTGCTCCCTGTAAATCAATACCTGCCCTTATTTGTCCAAGCTGTGCCTCATTTCCTTATACAAAATTGTTAATTATAAAGTACACCCCATACTCAATTTACCGTTTGTCTTTTAAGAGACTTGGTTGTACTTACAGACTCCCGCCCCCCCCCCCACATTCCTCTAACACACACACACATTGTAATTCTGCGCACTCGCTCCAGACTTTAGGCATTAACTGATTTTTTAGAGCCGAGTTTAAGCCTCCGTTCCAGTCCTCACACAGCTGCCATGTCAATAAGGACTGTTCCAAGCAGAGACGTTCCTTCTGGCAGGACACTGCAGCTCCTCAAGACTTCATCTGAAACATCATGAGCACTAAAATAAGACCGCCAGGGAAAATTACCAGACACATGGGCTTGGGCTCAGCTTTGCCAGTTTTCCAGTTTAGAAAGTAAGTCATTGGGCACACAGTGTGGTAGGGGCTCTTTTGAAATAATATGCACCCATTAAATGCACTTAAAAATAATCCCAAACATATTGAAATATCAGCATCTATTTCCAAGGTCTGATACTGCAGTGTTTCAAAGATGCAAAAAGCATTGTTTGGGAGTTCAGCGGAGAAGCAGCTTCATGTCTACTCGGAGCCTCCTGAGAGACAGCTAGGGAGTGGAAACCCTTCATGAGTTTAAGATGTACATTGCAGGGTGCATTGGAATGGGTGCATTATTTTAAAACCATATAAATAATACAAGGGGAAAGAGACACCGTGCTTCTCCTTCTTCCACTCCCACTTATGTCTCAATATGTAAATGGTTCTGCGATGCTGGGCTCTTGCTGATGGAATCAAAACATATTTAAAGAAGACGAGCAAGTTTAAAGAACCTAGAGTTTGCTCCTTGCATTCACCAAGAGGAGACATTTAAATCAAAAGCATTTTTGAAGTGTACTTAAAATTCTGTTTTGAAGTTATCTAATCAGAGATAAGTATAGTCATAAAGTCACTCTCCTTCCACCGTTTGGCTCCCCTTATCTCCATGCATTGTTCTTATCTCCTGCCAGTCTCAGCTCTGACAATAGATTATCTTTGTTTAGAGACGCTAATTGTTTTCAAAATCTTTTTAATAATTGCTTTGGAACAAGGTGTGCAAATGAGGCTTAAGATAATTACAGCTTCATTTGTTTGTGTAGTTTTAATAAGCATTCTCCACACATACACAAAATAAGAGATGATAGGACTGAAACTGCAAGACATCTCTCATTCCCTGGCAGTAAAATAGGCCAGCATTGCAATCTACACACACACACACACACACACACACACACACACACACACACACACACACACCCCTCTTTATTTAATCTTCTTGGAGCCGCTGTCGTTCTCGCTTTGAGGGCAGTGTCCCTCTCAGAACAGGGCAAGGATTATGTTACAACCAGAGGGCTATTGGAGACGGATACAGTTTTATTTAATTTACACCCCATCCAGCGCCTTTCGCGCGAGGTTCCCAAAGCATTTTTGCTAATAGCAAGTAAATCTTCTCGGCATTCCTCGGTAGCAGAGGTGGCCTTGGAAAATGCAACCACGCTAATGGGGAAACCGAGTCCAGAAGCCTGCCCACTTAAACCATAGAAGATAAGATACCAAATCATAAATGAACCTTCGGCATCTCTATCTGCTCAGCAACTATGCTCTACACAACTCTTTGCGTGGTCCTAAATAGTCGCGGCCTTTTGAGAATGAGGGAAGCGCTATACAGCCGGGAGTATCTGTGACTTTTGGAGGGAGGTGGGGGCAGGAGGGAAGAGAGGAGGAAATTAGGCTTGGCTCCTGGAGCTGAAGCCAGCCGGGAGAGAAGCCATTCTTCCAGCGGTTGCAGCCCGGAGCACTGGTCTGCTCTTGTATTATTTATCGCGTTCCATAAGCTATTCATCAATCCATTACTTATTCATTCCAACATTAAGGTAATTAAATATGAGCTCACCGGGAAAGGGCAAGTCTGCAAGGGACAGAGACAGGGTATGGAGGGAGAGGAGGCGAATCAGAAGGTCTGGAGTCATTGATTTGTGCAGAGATGTGCGCGGCTGCCCTTAGGTGACACTGCAGAGGGGGCTCACTTTTCAAGGTCCTGACGCGCTCACCCACTCCCACCACCCCCGTCCCCGGGAAGCACCGCTCCCTCCCCCCCACCCCCCCCTCGCTTCCCACCGCTCGCGGTCCCCCTCCTCCCACCACTCCCTATCCCTTGCTGCACAGCCTCGCCCTCCCCGCGCGGGGCGGCGCGGCCTCGCGGCCCGGCCTGGCGGCGCGCGGGCTGGCCAGCCCCGGATAGGCGCCGCCCGCAGCCAATCAGCGCGCCGGGGACGCTGCGCGCTTTAAGGCAGCTGCGGGGAGAACAGAAACCAAGTTCCCCGGCAACAAGCAGCATCCACCCGGCGGGAGGCCGGAGCCAGCGAGGCCCGAAAAGCTGCGGAGTGAGCCGGACGCTCCTTGTCCAGCGCGAGTCCTACTCCTCCTCCACTAACTCGGCCGCCCGTCCCCAAGTCTCGACTCGCTTTTTAGCCTTCGCAAAGCCTAGGGAGGGGGTTAGGAGCAGCCGCGCCCCCCTCTCTGCGGCTGCCTCCTCCTGCTTTTTCGGCTTTGCTCCCTGCCGCGTGCGCCAGGGCAGTGCGCCCCGGCAGGCCCCAGCCATGTCGATGCTGCCATCGTTCGGCTTCACGCAGGAGCAAGTGGCGTGCGTATGCGAGGTTTTGCAGCAAGGCGGGAACCTGGAGCGCCTGGGCAGGTTCCTGTGGTCGCTGCCCGCCTGCGACCACCTGCACAAGAACGAAAGCGTGCTCAAGGCCAAGGCCGTGGTCGCCTTCCACCGCGGCAACTTCCGCGAGCTCTACAAGATCCTGGAGAGCCACCAGTTCTCGCCTCACAACCACCCCAAGCTGCAACAACTGTGGCTGAAGGCGCACTACGTGGAGGCCGAGAAGTTGCGCGGCCGGCCCTTGGGCGCGGTGGGCAAATATCGGGTGCGCCGAAAATTCCCGTTGCCGCGCACCATCTGGGACGGCGAAGAGACCAGCTACTGCTTCAAGGAGAAGTCGCGGGGCGTGCTGCGGGAGTGGTACGCGCATAACCCCTACCCCTCGCCGCGTGAGAAGCGGGAGCTGGCCGAGGCCACCGGCCTCACCACCACCCAAGTCAGCAACTGGTTTAAGAACCGGAGGCAAAGAGACCGGGCCGCCGAGGCCAAGGAAAGGTACGCGGAGTGATTCCCGCTGATCGGGCGACCCCGGGAAGCCTTCCTGTCCCCGCCGCCCCTTCCCGCCCCCGCAGGCACCAGCCACTGTGTCCACCCAGCCGGCCGGAGCCCTCCGCCGGGCGGCGCCCAGGCTTCCGCGGCACTGCGGCGAAAGTTCGTGAACTCTGAGATCGCTTGCTAGGGGTGGGGCGGGGGGTGCTCATCTGATTTGAGCGTCCGCGCGTGGGTTTCCTTGGATGTGTGTTGGAAAATGTTGGCGCTAGGTTTGTTTTTCATGCCTCCTTGGCTGGCTGGGGCGAGGAGTGGCGGGTGGAGAGTGAGTTTCTAGATCAGCTTAGAAGGGCAGTGTTGATTGGTATCGCGAGGAGAGGGGTTCGGTGGGGCCTGAGGGTCTCGAACCTCTCTCCTCTTGCTCCCGGTGAGGGTGGAGCTGGCCTGAAACTTCTCAGCCACCACTCCCGCCCCGTCCTTCAATCGCTCTGTCCTGGTAGTCTTCTGGGTGAGAGGTCGCTTAATTCCGCACTAGCTGTACAAAGGGAGGAGTCTTTCAAAAGAAATCCACAGAAAAGAGAGCTTTGGGAGAGTTGGCGCTGCATTTACTCCCTGGCGCCCCGAGCCCAGAAAAGATTGCTCCTCGTCGGCTCCCTCGAGCCTGGCTGGGAGCCGAGGCTGGTCAGTCTCGCTGTCCGCGCCGCCCCCCCGCCCCCCTCCCCGGGTGAGGAAGGGGTTTCCAGTCGCAGACTTCTCTCACCCCAGAGCTCAGAAAGCAATATTTTTTTAACCTGTCTGTGCCCCCGCCCTCCTCACGCCAACACACCCGGCCACCTGGCCCGGCTCCACTCGTTTGCTGTAGAGTTCCCGACCGAGATTCGGAAGAGCGTGTGGGAGGCGGTGGCGGCGGCTGCGGCGGTGGGGAGAGCGCTTCGGGGAGCCGGGCAGTTTGGGGGAAACCTAAGCTCCCGAGTCGGCTAGGTTTCTTTTGTTCGCTTCGGAGCCTGGGGGCCGAAGATGTCGCCGCCTTGTTCCCCTCTGGGTGGAAAAGCAAGAGTCTGGATAGCTGAAATGGGCTCTCTGGGAGAGACTGCGAAAGATGGGGAGAGAGTTGGGGAGACAGGCGGGCCCCGCGGTGGGGAGGACGGCCGAGCCCTCTGAAGGCAGAAGCGCCAAGGGCTACAAGACCCTGCTGTTCACCAGCACCGAGCGCCCAGACTGAGACCCCGGTTCTTCGCACAGGCTCCGGCTGTGCGGGGTCGCGAAGTTCCCCTGTGGGGAATGGGTGCGCTGGTGTGGATGCCCGCAGGGAGTCTGAGAGAGGGCCGTGAGGGACTGAGGGCTGAGCGAGTAACACGGAGACAGGAACAGTACAGTTCCAGGTAGACGTTAGTTTCAAAAAGGCCGTCCTTTAAGCCAGGCCCGAGGGCCCACTCCCTGATGAAATCGGAGAGACTGGCTGCGCTCCCTGTGTTTACTCAGGTCACTGGGCCGCTCTGGACACCACTTCCCATGACCTGTCCTGTGTCTCTGAGACCACAACCTCCGGGCAGGGGCAGGGAAACTCGACGGTTAATCGTTTCCTCAGATGGGAACAGGACAATTGACTTGATTCACCACCAAACATCTGTTCAGTGGGTGCTGTTCGTCCCCCGATCATTTTCTTCATCACCAACAATCATTTGTTGGAAGATTTTCAAATTTCATTACTTCTAAATGTGGTACTTGTTGATAGGTATTTAAAAATAACTGCTTGAACAAAAATTTAAAAATAATTTTTATGTTTCAAATAAGCCCTGCTGATCTGGCTTTCTAAAATCTGGAAGAGGAAGGGACCTGGCTTCCCAGGAGCTCTGTCCGTAGCTCCCCATTTCTCAAGTCTCTTCTGCCTCTTCATTTCCCCTAGGACCCTTGGGGATGGGTGAGAGGGCAGAGCTTCTCCATTTGGGTCAATGACTGATTGCACAATGGCCCTTTCCTCCTTCCAGCTCCCCTCCCTCCATCTCACACTTTTTTTTAACTTACTTTTTTTTTTTTTTTTAACCATATGGTGTTGTCCTCTATTTCTTAGGGAGAACACTGAAAACAATAACTCCTCCTCCAACAAGCAGAATCAACTCTCTCCTCTGGAAGGGGGCAAGCCGCTCATGTCCAGCTCAGAAGAAGAATTCTCACCTCCCCAAAGTCCAGACCAGAACTCGGTCCTTCTGCTGCAGGGCAATATGAGCCACGCCAGGAGCTCAAACTATTCTCTCCCAGGTTTAACCGCCTCTCAGCCCACCCACGGCCTGCAAGCCCACCAGCATCAGCTCCAGGACTCTCTGCTGGGCCCCCTCACCTCCAGTCTGGTGGACTTGGGGTCCTAAGGGGGAGGGATTGGGGCCTCGAAGCAGTGACTAGGGACACTTGTAAATAGAAATCAGGAACATTTTTGCAGCTTGTTTCTGGGGTTCTTTGCGCATAAAGGAATGGTGGACTTTCACAAATATCTTTTTAAAAATTCAAACCCAACAGCGATCTCAAGCTCAGTGCCCTCTTCTCTCCAACTCTTTCCACTTTTGCATTATTTCCCCTCCCAGTGTGGAGATCAGGGAAACGAAAAAAAAAAACAACCCAAACAAACAAAAATATCCAGTCACCCAGTCTTGGTTCTGGGCAACCCGTGTTCCAGCTTCAGTAGCCTTTCTTTTTTCTTTTTCTTTTTTCAATGAATGGAAATTACAAGATCAACTGGATTTTAATTACTTCATTTTAATTTATTTATGGAAAAATGTTTTGAGAAGAGGAAAAGGAAATGAAAACGAGGGAGAGACAGAGAGAGAGGAGATCAAAATAGTGAAAAGATCCTCCAGCCTGGGAGGAACTGGTTGCATTCTTAAGGTGAATAGGAAAAATACGATCTTATAACTTTTTTTTGATGGGGAAAATTAAGTTTACATTTTCATATTTAGTGTTAAACAATTTTATGTAGATTAAAATGAAAGAACAGTATTAGGGGAAAAAACAAGTGCCTAAATGTCTTAATGCTCTCTATGTGAGGCAGTTAGAAATAGAAGTGACCATTAGTAATACAAATACTTCTGTCAAATTTAGTGGGGGTTTTTGGTTGTTGTTTGTTTTCTTGGGGTTTTTTTATGGCAAACTTTAAAAATGTACCAGTGTGAAAAAACACTTTCCTGAATGCCATTACTTCTCATGCCCTTGAAGCTTTCTTATCTGTAGCCTACTCCTGTTAAGGGTTTCTCCTGTTCCTAGTTTCTAGCTTGCAAAAATAGGTAACAAATCTAGCAACCTGGTATTTGTTACTAAAACAGCATGTGTTTTCAGGTTTCTTTTCTATTGTACCTAAACCAGTCTAAATTAAAACTTAGTAGAACACCAGGAGTACTGATTCTGTTTCTGAAAGGTGAGTTGTGTATTGCTGTCATTGGGCCCCCCCCCCCATTTTTTTTAAACGAATAGTTTTCTTGCTTTCTTACTTAATGGTGGTTATGAATTGCAGGGTACTTTGAAGGCCATCTCCTGAACCAAGAGTGGTGACTGAGTTAATTATATGACAGAAAAAGAGTGAATTTAGCTTTGGGGTATTTATTTATTTTTTTATTATTTAGAGATGCAGTTTTGTTTACCACTAGCTCTTCTCCACATCATTCGTATGTTAGCTCTTTTGTATTATTAACAAATTTATGACAAGACTGTGAAAGTAAAATAATTTATCTGCTTGGGGGGGAAAAAAAGGGAACTTGTACAAGGATAGCAACATTGTGAATTACTCTGTGCAAATAGAAAGCAGACCAACAGGACAGGAGTTCTTTGCCGTGCTGCCTGATAGTGTCCAGAAAAATCCCAGTAATCATGTAGGCTCCAAATTATTTTTGCCTGGGGCAAAAATGATGTATCTTTGTATTTAGCTTTTAAAATTAGTGAAACAAATGGCATTATTTATTAAAATTCTACTCAGGATAACAGGATTGGCTTGCTTGTGCTTTGTAAAATATTACTCCCCAGAGGAAGTCTATTTTCTGACATGACAGTTTCATAATTTTGATTTTTCTCCATCTGTGTCACCATTAATATATTCATTTCTTTCTTACTCTTTCCTATCTTTCCTGTCCTGATCTAGAAGTGGGGGTGGGAGATGGGGAGATTAAGGCCTTCTTATTATGAGTTTTTTTTTTTTTTTAAATGCTAAATGGCTGTGACTGAGTTCCAGGGAGAAAGGGTCACTGTACTTAACTGTAGTCACTTTTACTTATAAAGTCATTTTTCCCCTCAGTGATGGACAGATGTTCACACAGCCGCTCAGAGACCATCCTTTGGATTGGGAGCTCAGGGTCCCAATCTCCCTTGTTAGTGTTTTGGATCATTAAGTTGGTGTTTATTTAAGTCACTAGGGTGTTTATTCTCCACGTCTTGGGCCACGGAGAAATGCCACCCTCTGCAGGAGGGGCTCTCACAGGGGATCTCCTCGCATTCTTCACATTCACTCCCCAAAACAAACACCCTGCACAAAGATAGCTTTCAATGACCCTGACAGGCTTCAAAGGACACCGCGGAAATCTCCCTGAAAAATAGGAAGGGCCAATTACTTTAATTTCTTACATGCCCTCTCTTCCTACCCAGATGACTACCCCCCAGTCTTCCAGCTCTGTTTAGTATAATTTTAGACTCGTGGAAGTTCTGTCTCCCTGGGCACCCCGGCCCACTTCCTGCTCCCTTGGTTGGTGAATCTTGGAAATGTCTGCAAATCTGGCAAGGAGCAGAGTGGGCCGGTCCTGTAAAAGCCCCTGTGATTACTGCTTGTAAACTCGTTAAAAGGACAATTTTCTGTCACAGTCATAAACTCTTTGTAAAATCCCTGGCATTCGATCCAGAGTGCGCAAATTCCAGATGTGTTTAATAAGAAATTGCACAATGTGCCTCCCTCACCATCCTCCTCTCAGTCTGGCTAAACCAGGGACAAGCAGGAGGAAGCGAGAAAGCTGAATATTGCTTTGAGTTTTCTTGGCAATCATTTTAGAGCAATCATTAGGGGGAACTAACCATATTTTTTTTTCCTCGAGGAAATCTTCAAGGACCTGCTGTTAAGGGACCTCTAATTTACCTTCTCGGCTTCACAGTTTAACTGAATCAAAAGCCACTTTTCGATTTCTCCTTTACAGATTTCATAAGGAGAGCCCAAAGTAATGAACGACGGCTTATAAATAGTTTTTAGGATGAAACCTTACAGAATTTTATCAAGTAAGATGAGAACAATAACATATTAGGGCGATTTTTAAATTTTTTACGTTTTAGATCTGAACACAGGATTGTTCGGGTCCCCACTGCCTGCTTGCCTTGACCTCTTGGCTGAGAACGAAGCTTCCTTAAATGCTCGGGAGGCCAAGGGGCTTGGCCGACGGTTCCTGAATTTGGCTTAGCAGGTAGGGACTCAAGAGTCCCCAAAGCACCACGAGCTGCGGGCAGGGAGAAGGAGGCCGCTGAGGCCGGGCACCGCCGGTCTTGAACTATTCTCCAGGCAGGACAGGTTGGGCTTGACCCCGAGATGAAGCGGAAGCTTCCAGGAAGTGGCAGTAGCATTGGTGCTTGTGGGCGAACTCTGAGTTTGCTGAGCTGTGACCCTTGTCACGCCGCTCTCTCCCGCACCCTGAGGGCGAGTCGGGCACCTGGCACTGACCCCGCACGGAACGGCTGTTCCTCTGCTCCGCCGCAGCCTCCGCGCCTGCAGCGGCGGCTGCGGCTGGAGGGGGCTTCACTCCTACCGCCTCCCCCGCCTGGAGGTCTTTGGTCAAGTCTCCAAGCAGAACTCCAGGTTAGGGAGCCAGAGGCTTCCGTTCCGCGCGTCTCCGGCTGCAGAAAACTGGAGGAGCTTCTCCTGCCACCTGCAGACTCCCGTGGCTGCTCCTGCCACTCTGCCCTCCCAAGGCGCGGGAAATCGGGGCGCCGCTGCTCTCCGCCCCCGGACCCGGGTGGAGCCGCTTCACCGTTTCACGGAGAATCGCGCGCGTCCCGGGAGCCGCATCACTGCGCAGCTCCAGGCGCGGGCCTAGTGGCCCGGCCTGCGGAGCCCCGGAGGCTAGCCTCTAAGGTCCAGACCGTGGAGGAGGCAAAGGCCTGAGCTTCGGGGGACAACGCAGCTGCCGTGGCCTTGGGCACCCAGGAGCCACCTCCCAAGCTCAAGTCGCGTCTCGCTCTTTGAATTAAGGAGCTAAGTTCCGGGCGAGGCACGTGAGCCACGCGGGAAGAGCTACCGCTGGGTTGGACCAGGCCCAGTGGCGGAGGGATGAAGCGGTCTTGGCCACTCGCGGCTCCCGGGCCAGGCGGCAGGTGGGAGCGTTCCCTGGTTCTCAGACTTGAGGGCAGCCGGCTCAGGCCCAAGAGCCTGGTCGGGAGGCGGCCTAGGCCGGGCCGCCCTTCCTACTTCAGGTATGGCCCGTTTCCTTTGCTTCCTGCGGCCTGGGTCTTGGCCCTCGGACCTGGGCTCATCAGCCGCGCGCTCGGCGGAGGGGTGCCAGCCACAGAGGGCACCCCTTCCCTGGCTTGTCGTTAGAACTTCAACGGCGGCCGAGGAGAGCGGCCCGGGTTTCTAGAGTCTCGGGCAGGACCGGGCGGCAGCTCGGCTTCCTTCGCTGGGCCTGGTCCGGCGTTTCCCCTTAGCCCGTGGCCCTGGGGCGAGCAGCGGCCTCCTCCCGACGCACCTCCCGGGTCCCCAGCAGGGAGGCCCCGGCCGAGGCCCGCAGCGCGCTTCGGGCTGGGCTGTCGCGGCGCACACTTTGCCCTTCTTTGGTGGGGCAGGTGGTGTTGACAGAACAGGTGGGTCAGGGTTAAGGTGAGGAGAGTGGCTGGTGGCCCACGTGCTCTCTCTACGTTATTTCTTCTTTTTTTCTGAGCTTTTCCCAGGAGTAGGAGAGTAAAAACACTCCCAGACTACCTCCTCCAAACACCCGAAGCCAGCGGAGCTAGTGTCTGTGCCCACTTAGCCCCCAGGGGCAATTCGCACCAAGGGTACCCGAGGGCTCAGTTCCTTAGCCCGCAGGTATGCTCCGTGACCTTAGGTGGGGACTTGTGAGCCCCCTCAAGTGACCCCCGCCTTCGTTTCTTCCCTAGTTTGATTGAATCCAATAGCTCCACCTGGCAGATTCTCTAAAGATATGGGTAAGCCAGCCAGGACCGAGAAGTCAAAATCATGGGCGAGTTGTTGGCTTGTCCTCTGCCCAGAAACAGTGCTGCCCTGGAAAGGCTGCATTTTCTTTAGTGTTTTAATCTGAGTATACACACACAACTTAGTTCCAGCTGATGAAATTGGAAACCTGTTCTCCCACTGAGGATGGCAATCACTGTTTTAGGCGCTGTGGTCCTTTCAGACAGCGAGGAACAACACTGCAGTAGCATTTAAAAACAAAGAGAAAGAGATTGCTTGAGGCGCGTGTATGCCTGTCTCCCATCTGAGTTTCAGCTTCTATCCTTTTAACTTGTTAATGGACAGCTGAGACCCCACTTCTCAGCAGGAAGAGCACAGACACCTTAAGGTTTGCTCTCCTGTATTGCTTTGCTGCCTGGGAGTCTCCCCCACTCCTTCTTTTGCAAAAGTGCCCACTAATTGTTTTCCTTTGCCATAACGTTGAAGTGTTCTTAAAATCACATTCTTCTCCCCCCACCCCCTCGAACAGGAAAATGCAGAAAGAAAAACTAACTAAAACTAAAACCCCAATCCTGTCTTATCTTTGAAAGAGAAAAGAGTTAACTTAAGTTGTAACACACACTTAAGTGTACCTGAAGTGGCTACCCAATTGTAATTAAAATACAATTAGGTGATATTGGCTGTTTTCTCTTCTGTGCCATTAGTGGTTATCATTAAAAAGACAGATAAGTAGAAAGATAGATTCTGGCCCTTTACTTACTATAATAAGGAGGCATGGAAATTGTATACCAACTCCCTCCATCTGGTCCCCTGTCCTTTCCATCCTCCCTAACTTAGAAGATAAATCTTTTATGGGACTGACATAGGCAGATCCAAATAGAAGCATTAATGGATTAACACAAAGCAAATTTAATTTGCTATATAATTTATTTTAGAATAGGATTTAAAATTGATTACAACTTTTAAAATGCCATGGCTTATTTATAATAGATACATAATTTATTGCTGGGGTGGTGGTTCAGGACCTGAGCTGATATGCACGTGGCATCTTGAAGGAAAACACGGTCCTAGACTACGTATTTTTTTATCTTAAGATTCTTAAAAAGAAACAATAACAACAACTTTAAAATGTTTTTTAACATTTCATAGAGCTGGTCGGTTTGCATCCCTGATAAAAAATCTGCAGCTTCCAACCAGCAAGCCTGTAAAACCAACTTTCTAGATGTCTTTTACTTTATATTAAGTATTTTTACAAACTCAACTACATTCCTTGCCCCCTCCTTCCCCTTAAGGCATGGCTTTAGCTGCTTTGCAGCACTTCAGTTCTAAACTGAGCTGCTAGTTATCCAAATGATCTAAATGCCAGGGAAAGGCAATGGGACTGTGGAAAAAAAACCCAAAAAACAAACCAAATAAAATCCACATAGCTGTGACATCTTTAGTTGGCTCTCAAACAGATATTATATTTAAACTATAAGCATCAGTATGCAGTAATGTTCCCCTTAACTTTTGCAGCTTTTTGTGTGTGTGGTGGTGGTGGGGACTGGTGTGGTTGGCGGAGGGGAGCAGCAACTTACAGAGCTTGTACAGAAAATGCACATTTTGAGGGTGAGGTGGCATAGTCTGCAGTACCTTGCAAAAGGAAATTTTACCTAAAAGTCAAGGAGGTAGTTATAAAGAAGAAGCATTAGTTCTGTATTTAGGATGTCATGAATATGAAAGTAAGTAACAAGCTTAAAAAAAATTAAGCTAGATAGGTCAGCGTGCCTTTGTATCTATGAAGTGAGAAGAATGTTTAAACAATTGAAGCCTTGTCTGTCTTCAGATATGTGTAGTGAATATTTTCTATGCGTTGCTGATGCTATATAAACATAACATGCTTCTTCCTAAAGTCAAATTCTTTATTTTAATTGAAGAATAATATTGCTCAGGGCTCTACCTCTGAGTACAAACAGCTAATCTAAGAAAATCAGTTCTGGGAATCTGGAACCAATGGCTGTTTTCAAAATAAACAGACAAAATCTTCATAAAGAAGGCCAGGAGGATTATTTTTACACACAGTATATCTCCTGATTTCTCACCAAGAAAAAAACAAAAAAACAAAACAAAAAAAACACCCTTTTATGGAAAAACTAAAAGGCAAAATGACAATGCAGTCCCCTTACCATATTTCTGTTCTTTAAAAATCATTCTGATTTAAGACTCCTAACCTGTCCTGGTTAAATTTTCCAACATTAATATATCTTAGAAGGAAATCTGTATGCACTTTCTCTTTCCCTCTATAAAAAAGAAATTTTCTAGGGCGGGACAGATGTAGGGAAAAGAAAAGTAGAACAAAGTAAAAAATAAAGGTGTAATTTAAAACTTGTATTTATAATATTTAATGAGTAGCAGGTAAACAGTATCCTCACAACAAAGAACACCAATATGCTAACCTTTGTGCTTTTGTTCAACTGAGGCAACTAAGGAAATGAATGAGGGAAAATTTGAAATCATTCGGATTTTCCAATACAGAGCCCAATATGGATGCTCAACAAAGTTGACTTAGGGAAGAATCTGGGGGAGGGGAAACACCCATTTACAGAAATTTCTTACAGATTTATGTTAGGGTAGATATTTTCCTTTTATTAGGATCAAGCCCAACTGCATTGACACCCAGGCAGAAAGGAGATGTCCAAATCTACCTGAGTTTGGAGATCACACTTGGGGCTCCTTTCAGTAGATAGAACCAGGTGATCTGAAGTTGCCCCATTCTCCCCTAGTTCCCGAGGTTCCAAGTCCCACTAAGATGGGAACCCCACAAACTAAGAAACTGCAAAGTGGAGCAGATATAAAGATGTTCTCTCCAAATGTCATTTGGTGTGAATGTGTGTGGTGGGCTTTCTGAAAATGTATTTTTAGTTCCCCTGGGGAACAAGAAAGAGTTAATTTGTTTTCTGACAGGTTTCACACTGTGGGCAGGTCTGCCAAAAAGGAGAGGAAACAGAGAACAGCCCTATGATTAATTCTATCTGTTTTTCCCATGAGCGATCACCTGCTCCAGGGGTCATGAATAGCAGGTAGCTCTCCCTCTCCAGGGCTCTGAGAGCTTCGTTTGTTTGGTGACAGCTGAATGACAAGGCCTGAAACCCGAACCCATCGCCCGGCCTGATGGGGGGATAAAAACCCTGGATGTTCCCTCAAACATTTCAGGAAATGAAAGTTGTAACGCGATCCCTCCAGCGCCCACATCTCCCCCAGCAAACACAAAAGCTCAAAGGAGCCTTCTCGGATTGAATTCGGCCTGGAGTTGATGGAGGGAAAGCGGAGCCCGACGCGGGGCGGGGGGAGGAGAAGGGAGCGGATCGGGGCCACGGTCGGCGGGCCTTCTGAGCCAGGGAAGGAGTGCAGAACCGGGAGAGAGCTGGGCGAGAGAGGCCCGGGCGCCCCTCGGGGCCGGCTTCCACGCCGCGTCCCAAGCGCCCTGCGCCTCCAGACCGCGTGGGCCGCTGCCGCCCCCACCGTTTCATCTGTCTTTAGGGTCAACCCGGATTGAGAAGGAAAACCTGCGGCCTCAAGCCCTCAGACCCCTGCGGGTAGCGCGGCCTCTGCACCGGGGCCTAGAGCGCCCCCGCGGGCCGCAAGCGGGGGCCCGGACCCCACCTTTGAGCCCACGCAGGCCTGGTGGAGGCTCTGGGCGGAGGTAAACCTTCCACCCCGATTCCGGAGGGTGCAGGGGGAGCTGCTGGAACCCTGAGGCCGGGCGGGCCGCCGCGCGGGCCTCACTCACTCCGCGCCCTCGCGCTCGGCCGCCCCCATCAGTCAGCAGAATCCATCTGCCTCCGGCCTCGCCCGCACCGGTAGTGGAAGCTCCCAGCCAGCGGCCGGGAGGTGGCGTGGAGGCGGGCGGGGGTGGTGGGAGCAAGGGGAGCTGAGAAGTTGACGTTCCGACCCCCACGCGGCCGACCGTCCTTGGGTCGTACTCTCCTGTCAATCACCGCGCCCGGTGCCTTCGCAGCCTCTAGGGTTGGTAGGAGGAAGTAAAGCCGAGGCGCCTCGAGGCGAGTTTTTCTCCTTAACCCTGACAGTTGTGACTGCTTTGTTCTCTAACAGAATTTCCTTTTTTCCGTCTTCTTGAATTCAGAAACCTTTCTCAGACAGCATTATCAGTCCCCACTTCCCTAGGGGACTAGGGAAGTGATTGTCTTTTTTCTTCTTAAACGTAGAAGCACGTTACTGACTGGGAAGCAGAATAATGCATTGTCACAGATCCATCACTTGCACACACTTGCAACTTGTGTGACTTTGGGCAAGTTACCTAACTTCGCCGAGGCTCATCAGGGAAAATAGGAACCATGATACACTGAAGGGGTACCATGAAGCTTAAATGAGCTGAAGTATTCAACGTAAAGTGCTTGGCGGAAAAGACAATGAATAGTAGCTATAATTATAACATGCTTGAAGACTCCTTAGACTTTCAGAAAGCTGCTTAGGAAAATTCCCATCATGCTAGAGTTTCCAATGAGGGCAGATTATGACCATTTCCTCCTTTTGTCTGAAACACTGAAAGAATCACAAATTATTTTAATAGAGACCTAAGGTCTGGCTAGCCTTTGGGAGTAGCCAAAGCTGAATCTTATTTCTTGAAGCTCTGAGTCTAGAATCTAGAAGTTTAACTTCAGAATTTAATTCTGGAATGATATTTAAATTTACAATGCTTGGAATTTGTCATCTCTATTGTTCTTCATGATTCAAACACTTGTGTAGATGCCATCATATATGGTAGAGTTCCATTGATGAAAAATAAAACCCACTTAAATATGCCTGAAAATGACAAATTACTTAGAAGGGAACTAAAGCATTCATCTGAGTAGAGAATTTAAGGCCTCACCTAAACATGTCAACATAAGTGTAGAATAAGAAAGTACTTTGAAGATTTAATGCCTTGCTGATGTTAACACAGTGCTGGATATAATAGCACCTGATAAATATTATTTGAGTAAATGAATGGGCTGCTGAAATGACAGAGAGTCTTTATATAGAACACAATTCCCAGAGTTGGAATTTTGCAGGACCCTCTTGGGTACGTTTCTTCTCTTGTGACACTCTAATGATCACCGGGGATGAATAGTTCATTTTGACATGCTGCACATCCTTCTGTGATTTCAAGGACTTTCTCATTCAGGTACTATTGAAAGCTAAGTGCATAGCTGAAATTTGCATGGGTCAATGAGGAGGGGCGGAGAGGGAGAGACAGAGGAAGAATATGAGAGAGAGAGTTATGAGAGAGAGAGAGAGAATATGAGAGAGAACCTCTGGGATTATGTTGAGACTTTTTCCCCCTAGACTGACTCAGTGGTAGAACCAGAGACCCAGAACTACTGATGGGAGGAGCAGCCCCAGCAAAGGTAAATATAAAACCTAGAGAGTAGGTGGAGCATGCATGTGGTAGTGCCTTTAAGGATGGATCCTCATGCACTGCAATCCCTTCACAATGATTTCGTTGTCATTACTGAAAGAAGCAGTTTTGTATTCAGTTCTTTAACTCTGTATTTTTCTCCAGCATCTTCATTTTCTTCGAAAGTATCCTAATCAACTAAAAACTGTACATATTTAAGTTTTTAGTTTGGGGAAGTTGATCAGTTTGTAGTTAATCACCACCATACATGCTCAGGATGAGTTCACCACTTTTTCTGTCAAAAAACGTTGTATTACACTCACTAATTCCTTGAGGTAGAGATAGAGGGCACAGATGCATGTTGAGAAAATTTTCAAAAAGCTCTGTTATATACATATACTCTGTCTTACGCCTGCAGGATTGTGTAGTCCCACACAAGTATTTATTTTTGGAAAATACACGATATAATATTTTATCTGCAAAGTAGAGATCTGAATGTAAGCAGTGCACATACAGAAATGGAGAGAAAAAGTGGGAGTTGAAGCCCATCACTTTTAGGAATGTATCCTATAATCAGAGAAGTATTTGTTAGGAACTATGACTATATTGCTGCTAAATCATTTGCATGTTGTGAAATGATTTGCAGAGTGTCAGGACCAGGAGTTCTCAGAATTATGCTTTCTGTCACTGCTTTTAACATGACCAAAATAAATATGTAGTGTTTTTCTTTCTAAATTGTTCCAGCATCCACATGTTTAGAAACACAAAAATATGTCCATGTGCTCACTCAAACAATAAAAAGAAATAAGAAAGAGCATTTTATACTGAGGAATAAGTTAGTTCAAATTAGATTAAACTTTGCAGAGGGTGCTTCAAGGAGGTTTGGGTAGATTCCAACCTTTAACATATCATTCAAGAAATGAAAGGCCTCAGGGCATTCTAAAAGGCATGTCCGCTTTAAATCAGCTTTAGTTCATTTCAAATAAAAAAGTATATGACTGACCTTGGAGACTGGATAAAGAGTGGAGTCTTATTTCTACTCTGTAGATGTATCACAGTGAAATAAAATAAATGTGGAAATCCAGGCCCCCTCAGTGTTAGAATTTCTCTAAAGGATTTATATGTAAGTGGTGAGGCAGTAGTTCCTGTTCAATCACTTAATCTCCGCGAAACTGAAAGACTTATTTGTCAATATGCTGAGAAGTATAGTAACTTTCTTTCCACTGGAAATTAGTTATAGATAAAATGAATTAGCCCTCATGGAGTGCTTAGAAGATAACATACTAGATGTTTTCAGTATATTTCGTGATGCATGACATTTTATGATTTTAATTATAGGTCGATTTCAGAGAGCTAATTGGTCTTTAACAATTGAAAGTATTTTTTCCCTTTTAAAAAAATTTTATTTATTTATTTTTGGCTGCGTTGGGTCTTCATTTCTGCGTGCAGGCTTTCTCTAGTTGTGGCGAGCGGGGGCTACACTTCGTTACGGTGTGCGGGCTTCTCATTGCAGTGGCTTCTCTTGTTGTGGAGCGCGAGCTCTAGGCGCATGGGCTTCAGTAACTGTGGCACGTGGGCTCAGTAGTTGTGGCTCGCGGGCTCTAGAGCGCAGGCTCAGTAGTTGTGGCACATGGGCTTAGCTGCTCCGCGGCATGTGGGATCTTCCTGGGCCAGGGCTCGAACCCATGTCTCCTGCATTGGTAGGCGGATTCTTAACCACTGCGCCGCCAGGGAAGTCCCTTTTCCCTTTTGATTAAGGCAAAACAATGGAAAAATAAGCCAATTTCTTACAAAATTTAAAGATTTCAACATTAGTTAGCTGAGCTAAACAGGGAATGAAGTGAAGTACAAGGTTTATTTTTTGAAGTTCAAGTTTTTAGCATTATATGGTGGCAAATGTACTGTAAAAAGATGCACATGACAAATGCTATCATTTGTCACACACCATCCCTCCCCCTTTTTAAATGTAGATCACATATGACTTTGGGATAATGAAGACTTGAATTTGAATAACTATCTGAAATAGATGGATAAAATATAGTAAAATAGAAGTACCAAATTTTGTGAAGATATGAAGAAAACTCACAAACAAGACTCAAGATCGATTCTAATCCTTCATTAAGTACACTTCTTATGAACAGCACAAATGATTAGGAAAGACCTATTTTCTTTGCTGGTGCTCTCAGCCACACCTCCCTTGAGAAGTGTACGAAAGGAAGAATGGTAATGAGGGTTAGGAGCGTCAAATACTGCTAGCCAGTGGGTGCACTGTGGATTGTATTACCTGCAGGAGTGGAGGCAAAAATACCCATAAAATAGCCTTTCAGATTCAGTTTGTCTCAAGTTACATTGTGAAATGCAGTGGTTTGGTATAGTTGTATACCTGTTGGCTCTCAAGAATTAAACAGAGTTGGGGAGGGCTGACCCTTGCGCAGAAGGACATGCAGGTGGTACCAGAGGTATTGGGGTTTGTGGTTTCCTATGGGAAATTCTTTTGGTGATTTCATCCCCTCCTGGGTAGAGTGGGTAAGAGGCAGAAGGTCCAGAACCTGATCTACAGCTCCTTCTTGGTTCACAGGCCAGTCTATATTGTGAAGACTAGTTTCATACAAACTATTATTTGTAATTCCGGCATTGGCTCTGTTTGACTGAGGACACTAATTAGTTAAAAACTGAAATTATATCTTTCATCCATTAAGAAAAGAGAGTTCTAACATACCATATTTCTTAGCTGAGAAATAAAACCTTAAGTCCTGATCACATAATTCACGTTAATATTCTTCAGTTCTCTTGGAAGTGATATCAACAATCCTGGTATCCTGGCTGAAATTCAGGTTTAGGACCTCCCCTATGCTTGTTTATGTTCCAGCCATAACTAGAAGTGGTATTTATGTATTCTTCACTTCCCGATCTAGACTTTAGTGTGGTATTTTTTTGTGAGTAGTTGTTAAGCTGATGACCAAGGAAGATTTTCTGTTTAGACATATTTTAATTGATTTAACCTCTTAAGGCTGAACAAAAATTATAATATCTATAAATACTTATTATGGGGAAAATTTCTAAATTTTTGATAAATTATTGAGACCATGACACTAATGACTATATGTATACAGTATCTATTTGGGCTACCAGATTAGTACATTTTTTTAGTAAGAAAAATATCATTTATTGGGTTTTATAGAAATCAGTGGATTATTAGGATGAATGAAGTACCACCTCAGACAGAGTGCATTCATGGCTCAGCTCATGTCAAAAAAGGTCTTATGTTGGATCAGCTATTTAGAGACAATAAACAAGACCAGCAGTAAATTTCTAATGTCTCTGTTTGTTCGTAACGTATGGGAATATTTATTTTCTCAACAATTTGACTTACCTAGTTGTTTTCTTAAAACCTGTATCCTTCTTTTCCTTATGTCTTCCTCTTTCACACATTCTCATAACCATTCCAGGTAGATTCGATGCAGTTGCCTTTACAAATGGAAGTAAACACTATCTTTATCGAATGATTGATTCATTCATCAAAAGTGGGTAATTAATTAAGACTAGTGGGAGGAGATATTAGAGTTGGTAATGAAGATGGATTAAGAGGGATAAGGGAAAATATTTTTCTCTTTTCCTCATAACGTTGTGCTTCAAATTAGCCAAAGATTTGAAAGAGGAAAAATGTAATACTAGAAGGGATTAGATGATTGAGTGAACTTTTCTGTGCTTGTGCTGCCTTGTCGAGCCAATTGCTTTGCGTGTAGGAAGCAGACATGTCAACACAGTGATCTCTGCTAAAATTCTAGCCCCTTTGCTTTCACCAGAAATGAATCCAAATATTTAGATATGCTCTCAAGTGTTACAGTTAAATTACACATTTTGCCTAGAGTGAAAAAGTGAAATTGTGGCCATGTATGTACAAGCGATGATAATAAAAGTAAGGCTTACATAATTCCAAAGGACACATGCACCCCAGTGTTCATTGCAGCACTATTTACGATAGCCAGGACATGGAAGCAACCTAAATGTCCATCCACAGAGGAATGGATAAAGAAGATGTGGCACATACATACAATGGAATGTTACTCAGCCATAAGAGGGAACGAAATTGTGCCATTTGCAGAGATGTGGATGGACCTAGAGACTGTCGTACAGAGTGAAGTAAGCCAGAAAAAGAAAAACAAATATTGTATATTAACGCATATATGTGGAATCTAGGAAAATGGTACAGGCGAACCTACTTGCAAAGCAGAAATAGAGACACGGACTTAGAGAACAAACATATGGACACCAAGGGGGGAAGGTGGGGGGGGATGAATTGGGAGATTGGGATTGACATATATACACTACTATGTATAAAATAGATAACTAATGAGAACCTGCTGTATAGCACAGGGAACTCTACTCAATGCTCTGTGGTGACCTAAATGGGAAGGAAGTCCAAAAAGGAGGGGATATGTATATATGTATGACTGATTCACTTTGCTGTACAGCAGAAACTGACACAACACTGTAAAGCAACTATACTCCAAAAAAAAAAAAAGTAAGGTTTAAAACAATAAGTATCTTATGAAATTTTAAACTCATTACTGTCTTTGTTGATGATGGATGCATGGGAAAGGGGTGGTAGAATGTACCTTTAGCTCTCATAGGAACGTTTTTCTACCTTGAGAATTTGGCAATAGTTAGAAAACCCCCATCGAGAAAGGCCTCTCCCCTCCTGGTGGTATGATTTAAAGTGGCTGTCTCAGAAAGAATCTGCCCATGGCCACTAGCTAATTCATAGAATTGAGGTCACATTTATTTGAAAGAGTTGACCAGTTAAATATAAAGAAAACTCTCCTTTCTAACAATGAGCAGAGAATTATGGTTAAAAATGTTATTCATGAGCAATCCACAAAATGGTTCTTGGGTCAAAGGTAGCATTAACAGTGGGGATTTGGCTACAGACTCTAGATGCAGCCCCGTGTGGGATAGCCTTATCTCCCTGCCCTATCTCTCCCGGTAAGACTGTGCTAGTGGAAACTGCAAACTGTTCAGGTAGCTAAACGACTGCCCTCGAGACAGATTGTCCCTGAGAAATGGGAAGCATAATCACACAGAAAAGCATCATGGTAACATCACATATGTTATAATGAAAGTACAGATTGGTTTCATTGAGTTGCATATCATATATATTATCACTCATGTTTGGGGAGGATAAATATTTTTACTGTAAAAATTTAAAAAAGGATCTTTGTCTTTAGAATATGACTCCAGACCTTAGCTAGGCATGGTTTTCATTAAAAAACCCCAAACAAAAATGCTGCCAGAGCACCCCAGGAAGGTGTTAACCATAGTAAATATTCATAAGGTAATGAGAGAAAGATTTTTATCTGACTAGATTTGGTGAACTTATTGGTGTTTAACGGTATATTAAACCAGGAAAAACAAATCTAATATAAACAGTGCTATCTTTTTGGAACAATTGTAGTTGTTTTGGTTAACAAGTATAAGCATGGGTATGAGCTTTTGTTACACCTTTGAAACCAGATTCTTCCAAGTGCCTAAGGTTGTGCCTACACGAACCTAGCATCGTGATTGTATAAAAAAACGACTACCTCAAACCCAGTGAAACTGACCATTTGGCAACTCAGAAGCCATAATACCTATTGGACTGAATGCTCCAATCTTCTAAATAGTTGGTAAATTTAAATTAGGCAGGCAGTTTCATCACCCTCTTCCCCTACCCCTTAGTAAACTATAGGTCTTTTAAGGTACAATAATGCTTTTAGGCTGCCAGGGTTCCATTTCTATATTTTTATATTTAAAATTTTCTTTCTATATTTTAAATCAGAACCACATTTTCATCAGAGATCTGCCAAGGAGTATGCCAGCAGCCTGAAAACCTTACTGTGTCCAACATGCTGGCAAAGTCAATTTATTGAGAGTGTAACTTGTACACAATAAATAATTTCCTTTATTGCAATTGTCTAATCTATTGTTTGCCATCTTGTTAAGAGTTCAGTGTGGCTAGGAAAAATATTTGAGGTTCTAGATTATTCATGAGAACAGGCTGTTACTTACTGAATAATTGTTGTTTTCAGGGCTCTTGGCAGAAGTATTTAAAGGTTTATTGTCACCTTTGATGTCCACTCCAAACATCTTAATATTTATCTTTTAAAAAAGAATTTCTGGCATTGTTTCTAGAAATAGTAGTTATGCTGTCAATAAACCCCTTCTAGTCTTATTTAGCTTGAGTTCAGCACATTAATTCAACATCAAAGGGCCTAGGGCTGGGGCTGAAATCCCAATAATATCTCATGAATTCTCAAATCGTCCACCCCTCAGATGGGATCAGCAGGCAATGATTTGGGGACCTTGTTTTGGTCAACTTTAGAAGATGGCATTATAATTCCTTTTTGTTTCTTCTTCCCCTCAACAAGAAAACCTTGACTCCAGTGGTTTATGAACAATCTAGAAATTTTCTCTGCTGAGTATTCAATACTTGTCTCTGGAGTGCTCTCAGATAGTCAGATGTTGTCCTGATTTTAGAGGCTGACTGTTCTTTGTTTAAGGTTCAGGTAAGAAATTTATAAGACGACCCCATCTACATGCAGGACCTGAGGAGAGTCTCATCAGGCTATATTTTCCCAAAGTCTTATTCTTGTTCTGCTCCTGTTTTCTACTGAATCTAATTTCCTGTTGTGTTCTTTCTTTTCTCCTTCATGATGCTGTCTAAGTTTTAGAGCATGAATAGTATATGAGGGAAGATAAATAGAGGAAGAAGATGGATATCTATCATATGAGAGGGTGTGTTTTATTTATCTTGGTATGACCAGAGCCCAGCTTAGTGCCAGGCACCTAGAGGGTGCTTAGTAGGTGCTTTTTGAATGGACGAAAGAACGATATTCAGGAACATTAGGGACAGTGAGTTATAGGAACATTTCTTCTTTTATTGAGTATAGCACAAGAGGGAATATATAGGCTATGCTCAGGGAAATTGAGGTGAGACTGTAGGGAAAACCATGTGACTCTAAGGCATTTGGGACCTAAGGACTTTTTACCTGGAAAATTTGGAAGTCCCTGTATTGGGAGAAATTAAAGAATGGGGAGATGGTTATTTTTGGAAAATGGTCTTGCTTAGAAAGTCAAAGGTCTTAATGAACGTTTCTCTATTGGTGTCTCACAGGTGTGGTCTGTAGACCACCCGCATCGAAATCCACTGGTGTGCTTACTTGCATCTTAAATAAATACCACAAGTGATTCTCCCACAAACTAAAATTTGAGAATAATTGTTGCAATTAATATTTCCACTATATAGCCCAGGCCATCATCGTCTCTTACATGGATTCCTGCAATAGCCCACACGTTCTCCCCACTGCTTACTCCCTCTCTCCAGTGTGTTCTCCAAAGAGCAACAGCCAGAATGAGCTTTGGATCATGTCACTTCTCGGCTTTGAGTCCTTCAACAACTTCCCATTATACTTAGAATGAAGTCTAAACTTCTTACTGTAGCCTAGAAGGCCCTGTGTGATCTTTTTTTTGCTAATCTTATCTCATTTCACGCTCCCCTTCAGTCACCATACTGAATTAGTTAGAGCAGGTAGAGTGATGAGCACTGTATAAATGTTAGCAGTCACAAAACAAACAGAAAACCAACCTGCCCTTGTTATTGGAACCCTAAAAACATGCCCACCGATGTGGCTTTTGAAGGTGTAGCCCATACAGATGCCGAGGGAAGCGAGACTTGGGTCAGCTGCCTCTTCCTCAGCAGCCTGAAGCTCAGCTCAGTTCCAACCCTCGGGTACCACAGCATCGCTAAACACCGGCCAGCTGCACACGAACTGCTGGGGTGAACAAACAGGACAGGGGAAACCAGGCTGTCCCACAGGAAACTATTTATAGCCAAGTGTTCCTTCACCTCCAATGTACCATCTAACAGTTTGGTTGGCTCAGCTTTGGGGAAACAGTGTCCTTGTCAAAACACTCGTCAAAAATATCCCAAATCTGTAGAGATAATTGATGAGGAGACCCAGTAAGGATGGATGGAAACTTCTTCTGCCAGGCTTCAGTCCTGTGAGCCTATGAACCATACTTCAGTCCTATGAGCTTTTAGTGTCTCAAACAAGCCAAGTCATTCCCTCTTCAAAGACTTTACAGATACTATTTCCTCTGACCATTAAGATTGCCCCTCTTCTGCCTAATCCTTCCTGTTGCTTGAGTGTTACCTTCTCAGAGAGGCCTTGTCTCTAAGGCCTAAGTATGGCAGCACAGAGTTAAGGTGTGTATGGCTGCAAATATCAGAAGACCACAACCCAAACTGGCTAAAACAGGAGGGCAGGCTCCAGGCACAGTCTCCAGGAGCCTGCTTACACCGTGCCTTCCGGCCAGATCGTCTTCTGTGTGCTGATGTCATCCCTACTTCTGTGTGATGATCATCCCTAGGTTGGTTGCAAGGTGGTTGCAGCAGTGCCAGACATCTCATCTCGTCAAAGCTGCGTCCAGAGGGACAAGAGGAACTTTGTCTTCCTGGAGCTCTCAGGAGGGAGGGAGCTTTTTTTAGAAGCCCCTTTCCCCCAAAGTTTTTTCTTTTCTTTTTCTTTCTTTTGTTTTTTTTGGCTGCGCCACACAGCATACAAAATCTTACTTCCCCGACCAGGGATTGAACCCGTGCCCCCTGCAGTGGGAGCAGAGAGCCTTAACCCCTGGACCTCCAGGGAAGTCTCCAAAAGATTTTTCTTTGTCTCATTGGCCAGAATTGGGTCATAAGCTAATTTATAAACCAGTCAATGGTTGGGGGGAGTAGGGTTTATTGTGATCAGCCTTGAACAGCGATTCCTATTCTATTTTGTACCAAGTACACCTTGAATACTCGGAAAACTGTGTGTCTAGATTGTTTATAAACGACTGGGGTCAAGGTGTTCAAGAAATGATAGCTTAAAACACAGACATATACAGAAGTCTTGGGAATACAAAACCCAAAATAATATCATTTAAATCAATTCATTTTATCTTGATAAATTAGGAATGGGGTTTCTGTGCACTATATTAATATACTGCTGCAAAACAATTTCACATATGAATTCCAAGGCAGTTAGAAAAATGTCAAATGAGTGAAACTAATTGCTGGATGGACAAGAACTTATCAAGAAATATTCAAAATCATGCCAAACTTATGAAAGTTACTAGTCAGAGAACTTGTTCCCTAATGCCATAGTTCAGCACCACCATTCACTGTGATTAATGTGCCTGGACTGTAGCTCACTCTAAGTCATGTTGCTGATGCTGGGTAAGTCAGGATCAGGACTTAGCTCCGCATTCTATAATATGCTCACCTTGGCTCAGTGCTGGGTGGTTCTTACTTGCACCAGGCATGGTTCTTCATTAAATTCTAGTTCCTTACCCACCTCCCTTGAAAAGGATGTAATTTTATGACCATTAAGATATCATATTTTGGGGACTTCCCTGGTGGTCCAGTGGTTAAGACTGTGTTTCCAATGCAGGGGGCACAGGTTTGATCCCTGGTCAGGAAACTAAGATCCCACATGCTGTGCGGCCAAAATAAAAAGATATCATGTTTTGGTCAAAAAGATAAAAGGTCTTCTCGACACACAAGATGGGTGGGGGGAGGAGAGGCATTTGCTCTGCCCATGTGTGTGATTGTGTCTGGAAGGAGAAACTTAAAGAGATGGCTGTTTTCTGATGACCGTTCTCGTATGTTCTCTCCATGAATAAGAGTACCTTCTATTTTTCTGGAAGTGCTCTTTTATTCTCAGAACTACCCTGGGTTAGTTGTTTGGAGGCATTGTCTCCTAGAGGCCAAGCACCCAAGTTTTGGAGTCAGGCAGACCTGAATTCAAATTTTTGACTCTGCCATTTTCTGTCTGTGTGACCCTGAGCAAATAACTTAATAATAATAGTAAGTTGTAAGAGTAGTCGTATCAGTAGTAGTAGTAGAGCAGCAGCAGCTGTAGCAGTAGTAGTAAAAGTAGTTACATGCTTAGGTCTTACTAGGCTAAATGCTTTGTGTTGACTCTAATTTTCACAACCCTAAGAAATAGTTTATACTTTTATTCTCACTTTACAAATGAGGAGGTGAGGCTAAAATAGGTTATGTAACTTGCCTCTAAGCTTCATTTTCCTTTCCTACAAAGTGGAGATAATTGTGCTACCTGCCTCATGGAGTTGTTGTAAAGATTAAATTACTGTGTGTTGCAGGTTTTTCAGCGCATGACATATAATAAATGCTCAGTAAGTGGCAGTGTTAGCTAGTGTTAGTATACCTGATCTTATACAGCCAATGAAACCTTATTGTACTTCTATTCACTTTGCTAAGATAATAGAGTAATTGATTTCGCTTGTTCAGGAAGAGATGATATGGATTAATAATAATTAGTACGTGTGACTCGAGGGTAGATAAATTCTAAGCATAGTCTATGATCATGATGATTCCATCCCTTTTGCAAAACAATTTCTGGGCCTTTATGTACATGATTTGGCAACTGAAGCCACTGTTGTCATATTAAGAGAATCTTTAGCAAGGAATGTCTTTTTTAAAAAAATTATTTTTAGCTGTGTTGGGTCTTCATTGCTGCGTGTGGGCTTTCTCTAGTTGCGTCGAGCAGGGGGCTACTCTTTGTTGCAGTGCGCATGCTTTTCATCTTGGTGGCTTCTCTTGTTGCCAAGCATGGGCTCTAGGTGCGCGGGCTTCAGTAGTTGTGACACGCGGGCTCAGCAATTGTGGCTCGCGGGCTTTAGAGCGCAGGCTCAGTAGTTGTGGTGCACAGGCTTAGTTGCTCTGTGGCATGTGGTATCTTCCTGGACCAGGGCTCAAACCCGTGTCCCCTGCATTGGCAAGCAGATTCTTAACCACTGCGCCACCAGGGAAGCCCAGGAATGTCTTTTTGTCTTTTATTTTTCTCGTCTCAACTCACTCTTATTCAAAATGGCTTTGGCTCGAATTTTTTTTTTTTTTTTTTTTTGCAGTACGCGGGCCTCTCACTGTTGTGGCCTCTCCCGTTGCAGAGCACAGGCTCCGGACGCGCAGGCTCAGCGGCCATGGCTCACGGGCCCAGCCGCTACGCGGCATGTGGGATCTTCCCCGACCGGGGCACGAACCCGTGTCCCCTGCATCGGCAGGTGGACTCTCAACCACTGCGCCACCAGGGAAGCCCTGGCTCGATTTTTAATATTCAAAGTGATATGTGGCTCCTTAATCCTATTCCAAATATTGGCAAATCAGGAAAGGGTCATTAGAGATGTCTTAGGCCAAATTATTATAGACTGGGTGGTTTAAACAACAAGCAATTATTTCTCACAGTTCTGGAAGTTGGAAGTTGGAGAACAGGGTGCCAACATGCTTGGGTTCTTGGTGAGTGCTCCTTCCTGGTTTAAAGAGGGCTGTCTTCTTGCTATGTCCTTGCACGGCACAAAGAGCAGAGTTAGCTTTCTGGCCTCTTCTTATAAGGGCCCTAACCCAATTCATAAGAGCTCTACTCTCATGATCTAATTCCCCCCAAAGCCCTCACCACCAAATATTGTCACATTGGGGGATTAGATTTCAACATATAAATATTGGGGGACACAAACACTCAGCCCATAACATCTACGAAGCTGTATTTTCAGTATGGAATTTCTCTATTCTTGGATTACTTTATTAAAAATTTACATAAATCGACTGGCTACTATGTCCAATGTCAAAACTTCATTTAAGAAGACACTAGGAATGAGATTTACCGTCTTTTACTAAGAAGGCATCTGTCTACTATTTACTGAGCTGTAAGAACAAGTTTTTTGTGTGTGAACGAAGATTTCCCTGGCCAACAGGGAAGCTCCCGGTAGCCTTGGATGTGAGTGCCACCTGCTGGATGTTGTGCACAAACGTTTTCCTGTAGTTCAGCCCACGAATAGGGGAGTTATTTGCAGTTCTTTATGGGAAAGTGCCCAAGTAACACCCCTTTGATTTTAGGTGACAAGGACAGCTGTAATGTCTAATGAGTAATGTGATCTTTGGCTAAGTGTGCAGATTTATAAGAAAAACATTCAGGAAACGAACTCAATTCAAAAATATTCCACTGAGCTATTGTTTGTAAGCTTGCCAGTGCCAAGAATATAGTAAATAGTTCTCTGTTTATATTATGAGCTCATGAGTTTTATATGTTGGTGACATAGGCAGTTGGTGGGTGGCTTTTACCTTAAGGAGCCTGTACCTATATCTTGCAGCAGAGTAGGAAATTAGGAACCTGTTGGCTGTGATCATGTGTTGGCTTCAATGCCAAATATGTAATCTCATCCTAGAATTTTGGTTTTGGAGCCATAGCCCCTATTTGGGGTTTAGTAGAGAAGCATCCCTTTGCATTGATTTACGCTAATGGGCTCTGTGAAATAACTTCACCTGTGACTTATGGGGCAGTTCTGTAGGTTGGATCTCACAGGAGCTTTGGGACAACCTGTAATTTCCATTGAGGGCAAGAAGGTGGAAATGACTCTTTAGGGGAAATAAATACATATATTCATTCTATTAAGAGCTTCATGACATTTCTGTCAGATGGGTCGTTTGGAAGGACATGAAAATACGCATAGCATTGTTTGTGTACTAGCTACTTGGGAGAGGTGGCGGGATGGGGGCCCTAGGAAAGGGACAATCATTGTAACCTTTTCCTTGGGTCATTTTTAAAAATCACTTTTTGCAGAAATTTTAAAGTTCTAGGAGTTGGTCTCCAGGTTATCACTGACCCAGGATTGTCTGTAGTATATTCTTGACATCATGAGACCAGTTTTCTGCTTTCAGGATTTTGCAGAAACCGGTGACATGTATTTCTCCTGCCCTGGTTCTTTTTTCCTATCACTGGAAAACATCATGCATAATTCGCAAAGGAGTCTGTTGGGCTAAAGCAAAAATTCTCTTTCTTTGTTTCAAAGTTGGTTAATGGGTTTTTGTGGCTAAATTTCTAAATCTACAAAATAGGATTCAGATTTGGAAAGGGCTCAAGGCAGATAGAGCTTTCTGTTTTATTTCTGGTTATGTTCAGTTCAGGACCCTGATAACACAGGGATGTTGCAGTTCACTATTTTATGGGGAAATGATGGATGGTTGATTAGATTTCTCCAAAGATTTCTAGTTGACAAGAATCTATACTATGGATGTTAACTAGACTTACTGTGGTGATCATTATGCAATGTATACAAATATAGAATCATTAGTTGTACAACCAAAGCTAATATAATGTTATATGCCAATTATACTTCAATAAAAAAGAACCTATATTGTATGAGATCACATGACATTTGGCACTCTTGTCTGTACCTACATCAGTGCCAAGAAGGAATACGGAATGGAGATGTTAGTTCTTACACCTGCGGTGGCACAATCAGATCATGAGACTGAGGTATTCTGTCCTAGCTAATGACTGCACGTTCAGATTGTTGGCTTCTCTCTACATGTGTGTCCTGATTTGACCTAGATTTGTGGGCTGGAAAACATGGAGCTACTCTTCACTGGGGGAAAATCCCCACTTATTATTTGCCCCTTGGATCTCTCAGGGTGCTATGCTGGTTCTACGTTTCTTGCACTTCTAGTCTGGGGCAACATTTGTCAGTTCTTGGGTTTCCTTCCTCCAGCTCCTCTACCCCATAGTATGCAACTCCCAGCATTTTTTTTTTTTTTTTTTTTTTTTTTTGCTGTACGCGGGCCTCTCACTGTGTGGCCTCTCCCGTTGCGGAGCACAGGCTCTGGACGCGCAGGCTCAGCGGCCATGGCTCACGGGACCAGCCGCTCCACATGAGACCGGGGCACGAACCCGTGTCCCCTGCATCAGCAGGCGGACTCTCAACCACTGCGCCACCAGGGAAGCCTTCCCAGCAGTTTTTTTAAACTGAGACTTTCAAATTATTTGAGTTGCTGTTATAGTTGGTTTAACAGTAGTGTCATATAGATTTGGGCTATATTCATAGAATGGCCTTGATTTTACACTGAATGGATTTTTAGTTCTATTCTCTGATTTTTCATCTTTGGAGTCTCATAAAATGTTGCTATGCAAAAATTTGGTCCTGAGCCTATGTGGAACATAAGAGATATTACAGAGTTACATAGTCATATGCTATAGAAGCCATCAGGTTTTGCAAAAAGAGTTTGAAACAAGACAGGAATGGAAGTCCAAATCGCAGTGGGTTTCATCACAAAGTTTTGTGGTAAAACCAAGATGAAGCCACAAGCTTCACTGTTGGGCAGACCAGCATTGGAAGAACGATCGATTTAAGGTTAGCCAAGGTCAGGCGGAAGCTTGGCTTTTTCTATTCACATGTTCGAACCCCAGACCTACTGAGTTTTGTATGGTTTGAGGTTTCGAAACAGAAAGCATTTTTGGGCCTAGTCCAAAGCCAAGGCCTGAGGACTAAGGGTAAGGGAAGGTTGTTCTGTCTTGGTTTGTTAGCAATGCTAAGGTGAGGGATTTTTGTCTTTGATTACTAGCCGAACCTTATTTACTTAAACTTTGGACGTTTACAAAACCAAAGCATGTCTTTTCTCCCTGTCTGTCTACCGAATAGGAAGATCAGGATTCTTCTCAGAGTCTCCAGACATTTCTATAGACCACAGAAAGATTTATGTCTTGAAAAATTTCATGACTGTGCTTACCAGCACAATATTTAGTTTGGCTCAATATTTAGGTAATTTCTTTGGCTCAATATTTAGTTAATGCAATATTTAGTTAATTCTCTAGGAGTAAAGGTATCAAGGTTGCCTAGTCTGAAAGAATTGGACCTAGCTAAATAGTCTGAAAAAACATCATGTTGTACTTTCAGAATAAAAATTTGAAGAAAACAGAAGAAACAGTCAAGTGCAGAGCCTAAAACCAGTCCCTCAGTGGAGTGTGGGAAACGTGACACATGAAAGACTCGCTCCCTTGGCAGTTTGTGGGCAGCCCAAGTTCTGATCGGGGCATCATCATTGGGTGGTATGAGGCTGGGAGTCTCTCTAGTTGTGCCAGGATCAAATCTTCTACAAGGTGGCAAAATCAATCAAGTCAATTAGATATGTTTTCAGCTGCAAATTATAGAAAACCATTCTCCAAGGTTTCAATTTTATAGGGTGTTAATTGTTTTTCTCAACAGAAATTCTAAGCCTGGCAAGGTGGCTCACCAATGCTAGGTGAGCCAGTCTAGGTTCCTACCTAGAACTTTTCCTTCTTCCCGCTCCACTGTCATCCTTATTATGGTCACCTTAGGATCTCCAGGTGGCTGTCATCGTTCCAGAACTCATGTCTGCTTTCCAGACAGGAAGAAGGAAGAAGGAGCTAAAGGGCAAAGGGCAAAAGTTTAACAGCAAAATGGTGAAAAGCCCCATTTTATGAGGGAAACAAGAGCTTATCCAGAAGACTCACCCAGCAGATTTTCACATATGTTGACTGGGTCATCCAGTTAGCAATAGCCACCTCAACTAGCTCAAAACAAGTGGTCAACAATGAGAGGATATGCTGGAACCACACAAAAAAGCAGATGTGAAGTACTCAAGCTAGGGCGGGTCTCACCTACAAATCAGACCCACAGAATAATGGCCAGTAGAGAGACTTACAGCAACACTGTAGAGGACTCTCAAAGAGCACGTTCTCTGTGAAAGTTCATGGAGAAGTCCAGGGGAGTGGGAGTTAGATGATCACAGAGTGATTGTAAATTACAATAATTGGACATTAGTGATTAAACCATAGTGTTATGAGCTATTGCTGACCATTAGAGTTCTCAGAATGAGAAAACCAGCTAAGCCCCACATCTTTCAGGGTCTTCAGGAAGAATCCCTTCCCTCCCTTCCTTCCTTCCTTCCTTCCTTCCTCCCTCTCTTTCTTTCCACTTCTCTTCTTTCCTTCTATTCATCCTTTTAAGTTTTTAATCATGAAAAAATCTCAGCATACAGAAAAAGAGAAGGAATAACTAATACCCACATACCTTCCATTAAGTTTCAGTAAGTTATTCACCTATCTTACCTTGTCTTTCTTTCGTATATATAAAATTGTACACACATACATATATGAATATATATGGATATGTATATGTGTATACATGTGTGTATATACATGTGTATACATATACACACATATCTATCTATCTATCTAACTCTAAGCTATTTAAGTAGGCTGCAGACTCTTTACCCCTAAATACTTGAGCATACATTTCTTAGGGAGACATTTCTGTCTGAATGTGTAATTGCAGCACATATCTGTGGTAGAAAAACTGAGGAGAAGAAAATTTTATTTATTTAAGTACAATTGACATACAACATTATATTAGTTTCAGGTGTACAACATAATTATTTGACATTTGTATACATTGGGAAATGATCACCATGGTAAGTCTAGTTACCATCTGTCAACGTCAGAGTTAGCAAATATTTTTTCTTGTGATGAGAACTTTTAAGATTTACTTTCTTAGCACCTTTGAAATTTGCAATACAGTATTATTGACTGTAGTCCCCATGCTGTACATTATATTACATTCCCATGACATTTATTTTATTTATCTTTAAAAATGATTTATTTATTATGGCTGCACTGTGCAACTTGTGGGATCTTAGTTCCCCGACCAGGGATTGAACCTGGGACCCACGGCAGTGAAAGCGTGGAGTCCTAACCACTGGACTGCCAGGGAATTCCCACTGATGACATTTATTTTATAACTGGAAGTTTGTACCTCTTGATCCCCTTCACGCATTTTGCCCCCCCACCCAAACCCTCACCCCTCTGCCGACCACCAATCTGTTCTTTGTATCTGTGAGTTTTGTTTTGTTTGTTCATTTGTTTTGTTTTTTAGATTCCATATATAAGTGAAATCATATGGTATTTGTCTTTCTCTGTCTGACTTATTTCACTTAGTGTAATACCCTTGAGATCTATCCATATTTTTGCAAATGGCAATATTTCATTCTTCTTTATGACTGAGTAGAATTCCATTGTATAGATACACCACATCTTCTTTATCCATTCATCTGTCGATGGACACTTAGGTTGTTTCCATATCTTGGCTGTTGTGAATAATGTTGTAATGAATAAGAAATGTTGAAAAGAAAGTGAGTTGAGGAATCCATGAAGCAAGTATGAACAGAACAGAGTGTCTGCATAGCTTCATTTTTTTTTTTTTTTTCGGTACGCGGGCCTCTCACTGTTGTGGCCTCTTTCTGACTGTATCCTTACTTTAAGGAAGAGAAGAGAGTCAGGATGTGAAACATTTTCAAGTTCTTCTGCTACCCTTTTCTATTTTTTTTTTTAAAGTTATAAAAAATTTTTAAGTTAGAGAAAAATTGTTAACATAGATATTCATTTATGTGCAACCTAAAACTAAAAATGGAAATTTAGGAGTAACTTTGCATTTTCAAAAGAGAACAAAACAAATCTTAATATTCAAGTGCATATGTATTGAAGGGAAAGACAGAAAGGTGTAAGTTAAAGATTCCAGAGAAGGTTTATTTGGGGGATTAAACAATGTGGAAAAATTGGAGAAAGAGAAACGTTAGTTTGATTTGTGGAGACTTCGTCCTCAGGATGAAGTTGCATGAAAAGAGTAAAACGAAGCAAGATCAGTTGGTCCCAGCCACTCTTTTACGCCTACCTTGAGGAAGGAACTGCCATTTTTTTCTCTGCAGTTGGTATCAAAGTTCCTGAAGTATTGTCAGCAAAGAAGCCCAGTCCTCACTATTGGCTAGGGCTGATGGCCAGTCCCAGACAGCCCCGGAGAGGATGGGTGCTCTGTGCCACGTGACCCTTTCCAGGGGCAGAGCTGTTCCTTTCTCCTCCACAAGAAGAACCGTGAGCCCATCAAGAGCTGTGAGGGAGCCAATTTGTGGTGCCCAGATTCCAGCCAAAGCCAGCTCCTTTCAGGTGACTGGTGGTGGTGAGAAAACAACAACAGTGGGGTAGATTGAGAATCAAGGGTGAAAAGTGAGATTAGTGGCTCAGTCAGCCTGAGGTAGGGCTGGATTACAGCGTCAGTGCCCAGGATGCCAACAGTTTTTTCTATCCCTCCTCATGTTTCTGGACAACTTGATCCTGGAAGTTACCCACTACTCCTTGATAATCAAGGCAGAGAGACCCAGCACTGTGAATTTGGACGTATATCCCTTTCTAAACCACTTTGAAAGATTAGGGTTTTAGGCTGCTTAAAGGGCAAACAAAATTGTTCTGTTTTCTTCCTTCCTGAAGATTCCTTTGCCATACTCTTATTTTTCCCTGGGTACCTGCTGTGTCTGCTTTTGCTACTGTTTGTCTCATCAAACCTCCCCTCCCACAGGCGATGTGTTTATTAGGCTGCACTGCTATAGGGTTGAAAGAGGTTTCCTCACGGGCACTGACTCCCTCTGGTATCTCTTTGGGGCCAATATATTGTTTTTTTTTGTCTTTCTATTTCTCCTGACTCTCTTCCTTTTAATCAGGTAAAATGAACCTCAGGGCTCTATCGATGGGAGAGGGATTTCAAAAGCAATATTCAGAGGGTTTGCTTGCCCAAAAAGTTAGCCAGCGAGCACCCTGCTCTTGTACAAGGCCATACGTTCTCTAAGTCCATTAACAGACGTTGTTGCCTGAGGGTTTTTTATTCCTTCCTCTTCAGACTTTGAAGGATGTCTAAAGTGTTTATTATTAGCCTAAACTGAGAGCAAGTGAATGTCCTTATCATTCAAAAACAAATACACCTGTCTGGCAGCAGGAGCTCTGCCTGGCTTTATGAACCAGGAAAACCAACACTGTATTCAGAGCTCAGCCAGTGAATCTGAGCGGCCTGTAAAGTCACGTTGGAGAAGGGGTTCTTTGTGGAAAGATCCAAGCTTACACAGGCTCAAGAACTCCCACTGGAAGACCAGACTTTGCACAGTTGCTGCATCCTATTTATGTGCCTTATACTACTGAATACAGAATATAAGAACTCCGAGGGATGAGAACATACTGAAAAATTAGTAGGGAAGAAACCTATGGCATAAAGGGAAACCAATATCCTGTGACTGCTGTCAGGTTAGCACTTCTTTTTGATATCTCCTGAGTGCCCCAGACCTTCATTACTTTCCTTTTTGCTGAAAGAGGAGCTAGTTAGTTCCAAAACTTAGTCATGCTATTGTCTTGAATTCCTTTCTTCTAGAATTAAAGATGATATTTAAGAGTAACTTTACTTTTTTAAAAAAATTAATTTATTTTTTGGCTGGGTTTGGTCTTTGTTGCTGCTCTCAGGCTTTCTCTAGTTGCCTCGAGTGGGGGCTCCTCATTGCGGTGGCTTCTCTTGTTGTGGAGCACAGGCTCTAGGTGCACGGGCTTCAGTAGTTGCAGCATGCAGGCTCAGTAGTTGTGGCACATGGGCTTAGTTGCTCCGAGGCATGAGGAATCTCCCCGGACCAGGGCTTGAACCCGTGTCCCCTGCATTGGCAGGTGGATTCTTAACCACTACGCCACCAGGGAAGTCCCAAGGGTAACTTTACTTTACAAAAAGAGAAAGGTGTCTTGATACTGCCCCAGTTCACAAGGTCATTACACCCAGTATTCATTAGTTATTTGAGTAATCTTTGAGTGCCTGTGAATTGTAAGGCACTGTGCTGTTATGGACAAAATAAAGGTACAGTATGTAGTCCCTGCTTTCTAAAAGTTTATGTTCTAATGGGGATATAAGGTATATACCATTCAGGCCCCCAACAGACACCAGATCCACACATCCATTGCTCCCACTCTTTCATCATCAGTTTCAAGGATGTTTTCATATTGGAGGCAGTTGCCCCTGATTCTTTCCCACTGTAATTTTAGGCCGTCTCAGATTGGTCCCAGGGGAATATTTTTTTTTTTGATAGCTTTAGAGTCACCTGAGCAGGTGGGGTAGTGTTGTCTCCTTTTACCTTAGCTGCTTGGATGTAGTTAGATGGTTTATCCATGTGGGAGAGATTCCTAAGTCAAGAGTAGGAGTCTGCGTGAGGTGAGAAGGATAACATTTTTGATGGAACAAAAGCATTCAGGATCCATTTCAAGAAATGATCCCAAATTAAGGCATAACTGAGCATATTGTTATTAGTATTAATGAACGCAGTCAACCAAATTTAGAAGTCACGTTTGCCATATTTTCAAACCCAGGATAGCCTACAAGAGAGTGTAAGTTTTGAAATTAGCAAATTAGCAGGACTGCGTTCAAATTCTGCTCCACCATTTTCCATCTGTACAGCCTTAGACAAATAATTTGTTCAGCTTCTAAGCCTCTATTTCCACCTCTGCAAAATGGAGATGAGCAGTATTCACTTTTCAGAGTGCTGTGAAGATTAAGTGAAACAAAGTGTGTAAAAGCTTTTAGCTCATTTGCCCCAAATGCTAATTCTGTCCCTATCTTTCCCTCTACTTTTCTTTGAAGGATTATGCCTGTATTTTATTTCAGTCCATCTCCTCCACCACCACCACCCCGCCCCCGCCCCTTGGCTTTTCTCATTGTTTTTGTTCTTATTTTTCCTGGCTGATCTTTTCTCTTTGGTTTCCTCCTCTCTCCCCTCTGTGGATGTTTGTTTTGATGGTGCTTATTTTTCCATCATGAACTTTCCTTGAGTTCCTTTCTAATTTGCCTTTTTGCAGGCATCTTTTGTTTTACCTGGGGCTCTAGCCCTTTGCACATTGATGTCAACACTGACTGCTGATTTTGGACAACTGGGGAAAGGAGGGTGGAAGCTGTGTCAAGACAGCTCTTAATAGGGCCTAGAGAAAGGATACTGGGGGGTTAAAGTGGTTTGTTGCTTGGGTATACATATTTTGCAGACGTCCATCTCAGTTCCTGGCCAGAAGTCTGACACTCTTCCCACAGGTCCTCAGGGGTTTTTGAGTCCGCCCTGATTTCACTTTGCAGTGGGCTCAGCTTTCCCCACCCCAACTTCCTGCTGTCTTACTTTCTCTGAAACATGTTTTACCTATTATGCTCTTCTCTAACATCTTACTTATGTGGAACACCCACTTGGAAGGGGAGTTTTTTTTTTAAAGAGGGGGAGGTCATTATTGATAATGGCATTAAGAATAATTGTTGCATATCAAGCACAGATGCTCACACAAGGCCAAAAACAAGACAGTGGGAACTCATGACTTTATTCATTGGGCACGGATTCCTAACAGAGTACAGAGAGCCCAAAAGATAGAAACAGACTAAGGGAGTGATGGGTGGTGACAGGAAGGAGAAGCTAGGGAATATTCCTTGCATTTTAATTTCCAAGAACATTTGTTCATCACCTACTCTGGCCCAAGTAGTGTGCTAGGCTCTGGGTATCATTTGATGAAAATTATACAGAGGAGTTCTGTTTTTCATAACCTTTGATGGTCCCACTTGTGTTTTAAAGAGTTACAATCTTCCTGCATCACATATCTAGCATTTTAAATATGGACCTAGTTTTCTATCTTGGAATACATCTTGGAAAGGAAATTGGGGCTCAAGGGGCAACAATAGATATTTTGGTGCTTATGAGCAGTTGTTGGTGGCACATCACAATTACCTATTACATGTCCCTAGATATATTTTTTTATGCATACTTTAAGCAAATGTAGAGAGAATAACAGAATGAATGTTTATCACCCATCACTCAGCTTCAACAGTTAACAACATTTTATCAATCTTGTTACATCTCCCGTATCCTCCACTATTTTCCTGAAATGTCATCTTGCAAATTGCAGATATCATGTCATTTTACCTTTGTTTCAGTCTGCATCTCAAGTAGGCAATGACTTTTTTTTTACATAACCACCATGCCATTATCACATGTAACAAAATCAATAATAATTATATAATTTTATCTAATACTTATTCCACATGCAAATTTCTCCAGTTATCTCAAAGATGCCTTTTTATGTAGTTGGTTTGTGTGGCTAGAGGTCAAAGCAAAGCCTGCAAATTTCTGTTGGTCATTCTGCCTTTTAAAGCTCTTATTCTATAATAATAGCATCCCCCCCATTCTTCCCCTATACCCCTGATTTTTGTAGAAATTTGGTATGGTGGACACTGTGATGCATTGCCCAGATCCCTTCTTCATGACAAGAGCACTCATTCATGTAGCTGCCAGGAGTGTGGGCAGTTGATGGTCCACAGCAGGTGTCTAAGACTGGCTTAAGGTAAAAGGTCTTGGCCCTCTTGCTTCAATTTGGGACAACTCTGAAGGACCATCTTAATTCCAGAGCTCCCTATAGGACTGGCTGGGACCTCAGTTGTGACTACGTCACAAATCAATTTCTTCCTCTGCCCAATCTTGTTCCCTCACTCCCTTTGTGGTGTGTTCCTGAGGCTACTCCCCAGTAAAATTCCTGAAATCAAATCTCCACGTCAGAGTCTATTTCCTAGGAAACCTGACCTAGACAGTTGATACCAGGATGCCTCTAACAAGCAGAATCTAAAATGGGATTTCAGAGCTGGATTACCTGCCTCACAGCTTGTGATACAAATACCATCACTGGTGGTGAATGGAATACTGATAACATTGGTACGGTGTAGAGGTACAATTTTTGAAACTTTCTCTCATGGTGAACTGGGATGGGATACCATGGAAGAGAAAACACTGGTGAGGACAGTATTACAAGCATTCAGTGGGTTTGGGAAATGTGGGAAGCATAAAGACTGGTAACTTGGATGGCTGTTGCTGGGGACTATTGATGAGTTGGGAAAAAAGACAATGAAAATCTGAGGGTGATTCATCATCAGAGGGATTCCTTGACAGCATATAAAGGGAGTCTTATCTCTTGCAGCTACAGGGCAGAGGAAGCTGATGATCAGGCCCTGGACTTAATTATAAGGGTAACATAGCTCTAGAGAAGATTGAATTTTCGGTCCTGCAAGTGTGCTACCCGAAGGTCAGGCCCTGATTGGGAAGAAGTAGAACCTGAGACTGAGCGTAGGGACATCCGGATCAATGCACTTGGGAATGTTAAATTACCAGATTCTTCTGAACCCTGGGCCTTGCAGAAATGGTCAACTCCTGTTTTTTATTTATTTATTTTAATTTTAATTTTTTTAAACATCTTTATTGGTGTATAATTGCTTCACAATGCTGTGTTAGTTTCTGCTTTATAACAAAGTGAATCAGCTATACATATACACATATCCCCATATCTCCTCCCTCTTGCTACTCCCACCTTCCCTATCCCACCCCTCTAGGTGGTCACAAAGCACCGAGCTGATCTCCCTGTGCTATGTGGCTGCTTCCCACTAGCTATCTATTTTACATTTGGTAGTATATATAAGTCCATGCCACTCTCTCACTTTATCCCAGCTTACCCTTCCCCCTCCCCGTGTCCTCAAGTCCATTGTCTACATCTACGTCTTTATTCCTGTCCTGCCCCTAGGTTCTTCAGAACCATTTTTTTTTTTTTAGATTCCATATTTATGTGTTAGCATATGGTATTTGTTTTTCTCTTTCTGACTTACTTCACTCTGTATGACAGACTCCAGGTCCATCCACCTCGCTACAAATAACTCAATTTCGTTTCTTTTTATGGCTGAGTAATATTCCATTGTATATATGTGCCACATCTTCTTTATCCATTCATCTGTCAGTGGACGTTAAGGTTGTTTCCACGTCCTGGCTATTGTAAATAGAGCTGCAATGAACATTGTGCTACATGACTGTTTTTGAATTATGGTTTTCTCAGGCTATATGCCCAGTAGTGGGATTGCTGGGTCATATGGTAGTTCTATTTGTAGTTTTTTAAAGAACCTCCATACTGTTCTCCATAGTGGCTGTATCAATTTACATTCCCACCAACAGTGCAAGTGGGTTCCCTTTTCTCCACACCCTCTCCAGCATTTATTGTTTGTAGATTTTTTGATGATGGCCGTTCTAACCTGTGTGAGGTGATACCTCATTGTAGTTTTGATTTGCATTTCTCTAATGGTTAGTGATGTTGAGCATTCTTTCATGTGTTTGTTGGCAATCTGTATATCTTCTTTGGAGAAATGGCTGTTTATGTCTTCTGCCCATTTTTGGATTGGGTTGTTTGTTTTTTTTTTTTGATATTGAGCTACATGAGCTGATTGTAAGTTTTGGAGATTAATCCTTTGTCAGTTGCTTCATTTGCAAATATTTTCTCTCATTCTGAGGGTTGTCTTTTTGTCTTGTTTATGGTTTCCTTTGCTGTGCAAAAGCTTTTAAGTTTCATTAGGTCCAATTTGTTTATTTTTGTTTTTATTTCCATTCCTCTAGGAGGTGGGTCAAAAGGGATCTTGCTGTGATTTATGTCATAGAGTGTTCTGCCTATGTTTTCCTCTAAGAGTTTGATAGTTTCTGGCCTTACATTTAGGTCTCTAATCCATTTTGAGTTTATTTTTGTGTATGGTCTTAGGGAGTGTTCTAATTTCATTCTTTTACATGTAGCTGTCCAGTTTTCCCAGCACCACTTATTAAAGAGGCTATCTTTTCTCCATTGTATATTCTGGCCTCCTTTGTCATAGATTAGGTGACCATAGGTGCATGGGTTTATCTCTGGGCTTTCTATCCTGTTCCATTGATCTATATTTCTGTTTTTGTGCCAGTACCATACTGTCTTGATTACTGTAGCTTTGTAGTGTAGTCTGAAGTCCAGGAGCCTGATTCCTCCAGCTCCATTTTTCTTTCTCAAGATTGCTTTGGCTATTCAGGGTCTTTTGTGTTACCATACAAATTGTGAAATTTTTTGTTCTAGTTCTGTGAAAAATGCCATTGGTAATTTGATAAGGATTGCATTGAATCTGTAGTTTGCTTTGGGTAGTATAGTCATTTTCACAATGTTGAGTCTTCCAATCCAAGAACATGGTATATCTGTCCATCTGTTTGTATCGTCTTTAATTTCTTTCATCAGTGTCTTATAGTTTTCTGCATACAGGTCTTTTGTCTCCTTATGTAGGTTTATTCCTAGGAATTTTATTCTTTTTGTTGCAATGGTAAATGAGAGTGTTTCCTTAATTTCTCTTTCAGATTTTTCATCATTAGTGTATAGGAATGCCAGAGATTTCTGTGCATTAATTTTGTATCCTGCTACTTTACCAAATTCATTGATTAGCTCTACTAGTTTTCTGTATCTTTAGTATCTTTAAGATTCTCAATGTATAGTATCATGTCATCTGCAAACAGTGACAGCTTTACTTCTTTTCTGACTTGGATTCCTCTTTCTTCTCTGATTGCTGTGGCTAAAACTTCCAAAACTATGTTGAATAAGAGTGGTGAGAGTGGACAACCTTGTGTTGTTGCTGATCTTAGTGGAAATGGTTTCAGTTTTTCACCATTGAGAATGGTGTTGTCTGTGGGTTTGTCATAGATGGCCTTTATTATGTTGAGGTAAGTTCCTCTATGCCTACTTTCTGGAGGGTTTTTTAATCACAAATGCGTGTTGAATTTTGTTGAAAGCTTTTTCTGCATCTATTGAGATGATCATATGGTTTTTATCCTTCAGTTTGTTAATATGGTGTATCACATTGATTGATTGGCATATATTGAAGAATGCTTGCATTCCTGGGATAAACCTCACTTGATCATGGTTTATGATCCTTTTAATGTGCTGTTGGATTCAGTTCGCTAGTATTTTGTTGAGGATTTTTTCATCTATGTTCATCAGTGATATTGGCCTGTAGTTTTCTTTCTTTGTGATGTCTTTGTCTGCTTTTGGTATCATGGTGATGGTGGCCTTGTAGAATGAGTTTGGGAGTGTTCCTCCCTCTGCTATATTTTGGAAGAGTTTGAGAAGGATACACGTTAGCTCTTCTCTAAATGTTTGATAGAATTCGCCTGTGAAGCCATCTGGTCCTGGGCTTTTGTTTGTTGGAAGATTTTTCATCACAGTCTCAATTTCAGTGCTTGTGATTGGTCTGTTTATATTTTCTGTTTCTTCCTGGTTCAGTCTCAGAAGGTTGTGCTTTTCTAAGAATTTGTCCATTTCTTCCAGGTTGTCCATTTTATAGGCATAGAGTTGCTTGTAGTAATCTCTCATGATCCTTTGTATTTCTGGACTGTCAGTTGTTACTTCTCCTTTTTCATTTCTAATTCTATTGATTTGAGTCTTTTCCCTTTTTTTCTTGATGAGTCTGTCTAATGGTCTATCAATTTTGTTTATCTTCTCAAAGAACCAGCTTTTAGTTTTATTGATCTTTGCTATTGTTTCCTTCATTTCTTTTTCATTTATTTCTGATCTGATCTTTATGATTTCTTTCCTTCTGCTAGCTTTGGGGTGTTGTTCTTCTTTCTCTAATTGCTTTAGGTGTAAGGTTAGGTTGTTTATTTGAGGTGTTTCTTGTTTCTTGAGGTAGGATTGTATTGCTATAAACTTCCCTCTTAGTACTGCTTTTGCTGCATTCCATAGGTTTTGGGTCATCGTGTTTTCATTGTCATTTGTTTCTAGGTGTTTTTTGACTTCCTCTTGGTTTTCTTCAGTGATGTCTTGGTTGTTAAGTAGTGTATTGTTTAGCCTCCATGTGTTTGTATATTTTACAGACTTTTTCCTGTAATTGATATCTAATCTTATAGTGTTGTGGTCAGAAATTGATACGATTTCAATTGATACGATTTCAATTTTCTTAAATTTACCAAGGCATGATTTGTGACCCAAGATATTATCTATCCTGGAGAATGTTCCATAAGCACTTGAGAAGAAAGTGTATTCTGTTGTTTTTGGATGGAATGTCCTATAAATATCAATTAAGTCTATTTTGTTTAATGTGTCATTTAAATAAGGAAAGCTTGTGTTTCATTATTTATTTTCATTTTGGATGATCTGTCCTTTGGTGAAAGTGGGGTGTTAAAGTCCCCTACTATGATTGTGTTACTGTTGATTTCCCCTTTTATGGCTGTTAGCATTTGCCTTATGTATTGAGGTGCTCCTATGTTGGGTGCATAAAGCCTTGAATATTTATGTGGGAGAAGTTAGGGCTCTAGTGATTGCTGACAACAGACTTGACCTCTTGAGAAAGCGGAAGAGTAACTGACCAGACAGAAAGAAAGTGGATAGTTTTCCTGTTCAAGGCCTTGAATACTCTTACTTTAACTCTGTGAAAATGAGTTTTTGTTTGGCCTGACAGTGAATTAGAAGTGTGAGTTTATACTGGATATAGACAACCATTTCATCACAAAATACGCCTTTGTTTTCCTGCCCTTTAAGTTATCAAGGAATAATTATAGGCATGGTCTCGCTCTCACTTTTTATTGAAAAAATTTTTTTTTTCAATTTTTAGTGAACTTTTTATTTTGAGGTAATTGTAGATTCACATACAATTATAAGAGATAATACTGAGAGAGCCCATATACCCTCGACTCAGTTTCCTTCAGTTGTAGCATCTTGCAAGAGTATGGTACCAGGATATTGACAGTGATGTTATCAAGGTACAGAACATTTCCATCACCAAAAGGATTTCTTATGTTGCCCTTTTATAATCACATCCCCTTCCCTTCAGCACTCCCCTCTCTGGCAACTCCTGGCAACTACTCATCTGTTCTCTATTTCTATAATTTTTTCATTTCAAGAATGTTATATAAGTGGAAATATGCAGTGTGTACACTTTTCAGATTGTCATTTTTTCACTTGGCGTAATTCTGTGGAGAGTCATCCAGGTTGTTGTGTGTATCCTAGTTTGTTCTTTTTAAATTGCTGAGTCATATTCCATGGTATGTATGTATCAGAGTTTGTTTAACTGTTCACCTTTGAAGGGCATCTACATTGTTTCTGCTTTTTGGCTATTATGAATAAAGCTGCTATAAACTTGTGTAAGATTTTTGTTTGAGCGTAAGTGTTTATTTCTCTGAGATAAATGTTCATGCGTTATATGGTAGTTGGATGTTTAGTTTTAAAAATACACTGCCAAGCTGTTTTCCAGTGTGACTGTACCATTTTACATTTCCATCAGCAATGTGTGAATGATCCAGTGTCTCCATATTCTTGCCCACACTTGAGGTTGTCACTCTCTCTTCCTTCCTTCCTCCCACTCCCTCCCTTCCTTTCTTCCTCCCTTCCTTTCTTTCCTTCCTTCCTTCCCTCCTTCCTTCCTTTCTCCCTCCCTTCTTTCCTTCCCTTTCTTACCTTCTTCCTTTCCTTCTTTCTCCTTCCTTCCTTCCATCCTCCTTCCTTCTTTCCTTCCCTTCCTTCCTTTCTTCTTCCTTTCCTCCTTCCTTCCTTCCTTCCTCCCTTCCTCCCTTCCTTCCTTCCCTCCTTTCCTTCTTTCTTCCAGTTTCATTGAGATATAATTAACAAATAAAAATTGTATATATTTAAGGTGTACACTGTGATGTATAGTGTGTATCGTGAAATTATTACCCCAACCAAGTTGAGTGACACATTCACCACCTCACATAGTTACCATTTGTGTGTGTGTGTGTGGTGAGAACACTTAAGATTTACTCTTTTAGCAAATTTCAAGTATACAATACAGTATTATTAACTATAGTCACCATACCATACATTAGATTCCTAGAACTTATTCATCTTATAGCTGGAAATTTGTACCCTTTGACCAACATCTACCCATTTCCCCCACTCCCCCAGCACTTGGTAACAACCTTTCTACTCTCTGGTTCTATGAGATTGACTTCTTTAAATTCCACATGTAAGTGAATTCATACAGTATTTGTCTTTCTTATTTTACTTAACATGGTTCTATGAGATTGACTTCTTTAAATTCCACATGTAAGTGAATTCATACAGTATTTGTCTTTCTTATTTTACTTAACATAATGTCCTCCAGGTTCACCCACGTTGACACAAATGGTAGGATTTCCTTATTTTTTATGACAATATTCCGTTGTGTATATGTACGTGTGTGTGTGTGTGTGTGTATGTGTGTGTACAGTCTTCTTTATCCGTTCATCTGTTGGTGTATCCTTAGGTTGTTTTCCATATCTTGGCTGTTGTGAATGACACTGTAATGAACATGGGGGTACAGATATCTCTTTGAGGTACTGACTTCATTTCCTTTGGATATATACCTAGAAGTGGAATACTGGATCATATGGTTGTTCTAGATCCTCAATCTATTGAGGAAAATTCATACAGTTTTCCATAGTGGGTGCATCAATTTACATTTCCATTAACAGTATACAAGGGTTCCCTTTTCTCCACATCCTCTCCAACACATGTTATCTTTTGATAGTAGCCATTCTACCAATAGTGAGGCGATATCTCATTGTGGTTTTGATTTATACTTCCCTGATGATTAGTGATGTTGAGCACCATTTCATGTACCTTTTATTTAAATTTGATGGTACTTTGTTAAGTTGATAAATTATTTTCGTATGTCAAAGGAAAGGAAAGAGGAAAAGTCTAGGGTCATCCTTCTAGGATCACCCTTCCCTTGCATGGTACTGTATAGCCAGCATCTGAAGATAATGCTTCCATCTTTATTAGTCCATCAAAAGAATGACTGCAAGGATGGGATTCATAGTTAAGCAAGAAGGGAAACACAAGCCAGGGTATCATATTTTTGGTAGGGTTTGAGTGTAGTAACCACCAGTCAACTCAGTGGGCTACAGCTTACTTCATTTACACACAGAGCTGGACAAAAGGCTCATGTTGAAAAGCATTAAGAAAGTTTGGTCACCTGAAAAGAAAGAAAGAAATTATTTGACAAGGCTGTCTGATCTCTCTCACACAATGTGTTACCGTTAATGTCTTACAGTTCTTTTGATTGCCAGTAACAGAAAATAATAGGAAATAACTTAGCCAAAAAGGAAAGGAAAGGAACAGGGATAGATTATGAAATCCAAGGAGAAGGTGATCATTAAATAAAGCTTCAGGAAAGGAAATAAATAGAAGTTAGAAAGCTGTCAGAGAGTGGCATGGACATATATACACTACCAAATGTAAAATAGTTAGCTAGTGGCAAGCAGCCACATAGCACAGGGAGATCAGCTCGGTGCTTTGTGACCACCTAGAGGGGTGGGATAGGGAAGGTGGGAGGGAGATGCAAAAGGGAGGAGATATGGGGATATGTGTATATGTATAGCTGATTCACTTTGTTATACAGCAGAAACTAACACATCATTGTAAAGCAATTATACTCCAATAAAGATGTTAAAAAAAAAAAAAAGGAAAGAAAGCTGTCAGAGCCCAGGCCACTATTCCCTCTTGCAGTGTCTCAAGAGAGAGGTCATGATTGGCTATCTTGCTATCTATTTCCAATTCAGTCAGCCATGGTCAAGGGGACAAGGCCATTTAGTACAATATGGGGGAGGGGCAGTCCTCACTGAAGGGGATTTGAGTTATGGCATAGGTAGATACTGCAGAAGTCAGTCAACATCTAATAAGTATGAGGAGTAGATGAAGGATGTGTGTATGGATGTGTGTGCTTACATGCGTACATGCAAATATATAAATACATGTATTTATATGCATATATATTTACATGTAAAATTCATTAAACAGTGAACACTAATCTTATAAAGAATCTGTAGATCAATCATTGAAATGATAATATGTGAAAGCTTCATGAAAGCAGAGACCTTGCTGTCATGTTTCCTTCTTTATGCCCAGAACCTGGAGGTGTACCTGGCTTATAGTGCATATTTGGTCAATATTTGTTGAATTTATGAATTTTCATAAATAAAAATAAAATGATAATAAGCATTATTAAAAGTGGGATAATGAGCACTGTGAACCTCCCAATAAAAAGCAATTTAAAGTACATAGCACTACCTATAAAATATTCTGGCCAAAAAGTTGAACCTGAGTCTAATCAAGGTTTTAGAACTAACATCCAGTTTACAGGAAATAGAGGAAGAGATGGGCAAGTTAAAATGCTACCTCAAGGAATCAAACAGTTGAATCCAGAATTTTGTACATTCTACAGGACAGTTGACCTGGTTTCTTCAACAAGTAAATGACATGAGGTGGGGGAAGGAGAGGATTAAGAGATATAACAACTAAATGTAATTTGTGGACCTTGTTTGGATAGTGATTCAAACACAACAACTATACAAAGATATTTTTGAAACAATCATGGAAATTTGATCATAGACTAGGTGTTAGGTGATACCAAAGAATTATTAATTTTGTTAAATATGATGATGGCGTAAAGGTTACATAAGAAAGTGTCCATACTTTCTAGGAATGCATATTGAAACATGTGGGAGTAAAATGATATGTTCTCCTAAATTTCATTTAAAATGCTTCAGCAAAGAAAAACAAAGAAAAAGGAATAGATGGTATAATCGCAAAATGATTCTTGAATGTGAGTGATTTGGGTGTGGGGGCTCACTGTCTAGTCTCTGTTTTTGTGTGTGTCTAAAATTTTTCATTAAAAAAGGAATAGAGAATAGAGCGTATTTTCAGCTTTTCCTAAAAATACTGAGTCTTAGGGATGTTTAAAATTCATCATTATAATGTTCTAATTTACATGGAAAAACAGCTCTTGTGGGCCAAGATGAAATGGTGGAAAGTGTACTGCCTTAGAAGTCAGATAAACGTGGTTTGTATCCTAGCTGCTCTCCATAGTCCGGAGGAGGGAGGGAACATGGCTGGAGCAAAAACAGCAAGAGCAGAGGTATGGTTGTTTTCTAACATCTGTGTGTGTGTGTGTGTGTGTGTGTGTGTGGAGGCGGGGAGGGTTGTACTTCAGGCAGGCTGTGTCAAGTCTGGAGCAAGCACATACTTTTTCTGTTTGTCTTTTGGTCTTTTTTCCCCATTATTTTATCAGTCATAATCACTGCCTTGTCAACAAATTATCTAAAAGAAAATTGTTGGAAAGGCATCACTTGCAGAGATTATGCCCTGGAGGTATGTCTACTACCTTTGCTCTCTCCCTAGCAAGAGTGAGTGTGGTGTGAATTGAAGCTGGTGAGGTGGGTAGGGACCAGATCATACAGGGCATTGTAGGCTATCCTAAGGAGTTTTGTCCTGATCCCAACAGCAAAGGGGAGACATCTAAGGATTTTAAACAGAATATGAATGTGACATGATTGGTTTTGTGTTCTGAAATGATGACTCTGGCTGAAGTGTGGAGAACAGATTGGAAGGGATCAGAGTGGATGTACTTAACTCTGTTTGTGGCCCAGTGCTGTGGTCCATGAGAGAGATACTGGGTTAAGGGTGGTAGTGGTGGTGGAGATGGAGGGGAGTAGATGATTTGAGATACATTGAAGAGATAAAATGGACAGGACTTTGTGATATACTGAATATGGTAGAGTGAGAAGGTAGTGTCAAACATGACAGGTTTCTGACTTCTAGAACTGGATGGATGGTGGATTAATTCACTCAGGGATCCCTGGAAGAGGACCAAGTTTTGAGGAGTGAAAGAAATAATGACTTTGGTTTGGGGCACATTGAGTTTGGGTTTAAGGTGCCTTTGAGACATACAAGAAGTGATGTCAAGAGTACAGTTCAATATTAAGTCTGGAGCTCAGATGAGAGAACAGGGTAAATCTATTAATTTGATAGAAAAACATAGTTAGTTTACTTTTGGACTTTTCTATTTAAATGTATTACTGCTATACATATGCAAACATTTCACAGCTATAATACCTATGAGAAGCAACGACTCACATAAACCAAAGTAAAATTTTGTTTTATTTGTTTCACAAATGAGCAGGTTCATTTTTGCAGGAAAGCAGTTAACTTTTCCCTGCTTTTAATTTTTTATTGCAATTGTGGAGGAATTCTGGCAGTAGCTAAGACTTTGAACCGAATATGCCTTAATTTTCTCCTGCTATTACAGTTTCTCTTTTTCATGATGCATATCTGCCAGTTACTAGTTAGGTCAACTTTCTATTGAAGGAGATTGCTCTGGAATTGCAGCCTAGTAATTTCTAAGCAGTAACACCCCTGTCGACCCTATTAGAGAAAGGTACTAGAGAACTGTTAAAATTTTCTGAAGAGTCAGATCCCAAGTATATTTTACGCATAGAACAGAATGAGGTAGGCTGGTGGGGAGGGAGTGGTGGTGGTAGAGGAGATGATATTTTTAATTCTATTTTTAAGAAAGTCTGTAAACTCTTGCTTCTGTAAATAATTTGGTTTCTTAAAGGGCTATAACTGCTTCAGAGCCTTTGGGAAACTCAGACATATCCTGTGGTCAGGTGTCCAATATGGGGTTAGCTTTGCTTAACCTCCCAGAAAACCCTTTGAGTAAAACTAGATTTTTAACTGAGGAAAGAAGAGAAGTTGTTGATGCACTAACTGGTCCTTTGATAACACTTGAGAATTCATCATTCTTTCCTTGCTGCACCTATTTATTCACTTCTAGGTTTTCCTCATTGTTTTCTTTTTTGTTTTTTTTTTTCTCTTTTCGTTTTTCTTTTTCACATATTTATTGGAGTATAAATGCTTTACAATGGTGTGTTAGTTTCTGCTGTACAACAGAGTGAATTAGCTATATGTATACAGATATCCCCATATCCCCTCACTCTTGAGCCTCCCTCCCACCCTCCCTATCCCATCCCTCTAGATCGCCACAAAGCACCGAGCTGATCTCCCTGTGCTATGCAGCAGCTTCCCACTAGCCATCCATTTTACATTTGGTAGTGTAATATGTCCATGCTACTCTCTCACTTCATCCCAGTTTCCCCCTACCCCCCATGCCCTCAAGTCTGTTCTCTACGTCTATGTCTTTATTCCTGCCGTGCAACTAGGTTCATCAGTATCGTTTTTTTTTTTTTTTTTAGATTCCATATACATGCGTTAGCATACGGTATTTGTTTTTCTCTTTCTGACTTCACTCTGTATGACAGATTCTAGGTCCATCCACCTCACTACAAATAACTCAGTTTCATTCCTTTTTATAGATAAGTAATATTCCATTGTATATATGTGCCACATCTTCTTTATCCATTCATCTGTCGATGGACATTTAGGTTGCTTCCATGTCCTGGCTACTGTAAATAGTGCTGCAGTGAACATTGTGGTACATCTCTCTTTTTTGAATTAGGGTTTTCTCAGGGTATATGCCCAGTAGTGGGATTGCTGGGTCATATGGTAGTTCTATTTTTAGTTTTTTAAGGAACCTCCATACTGTTCTCCATAGTGGCTGTATCAATTTACATTCCCACCAACAGTGCAGGAGGGTTCCCTTTTCTCCACACCCTCTCCAGCATTTATTGTTTGTAGATTTTTTGCTGATGGCCATTCTGACTGGTGTGAGGTGATACCTCGTTGTGGGTTTGATTTGCATTTCTCTAATGATTAGTGATGTTGAGCATCTTGTCATGTATTTGTTGGCTATCTGTGTGTCTTTGAAGAAATGTCTATTTAGGTCTTCTGCCCATTTTTGGATTGGGTTGTTTGTTTTTTTTGATATTGAGCTGCATGAGCTGATTGTATATTTCGGAGATTAATCCTTTGTCAGTTGCTTCATTTGCAAATATTTTCTCCCATTCTGAGGGTTGTCTTTTCATCTTGTTTATGGTTTCCTTTGCTGTGCAAAAAGCTTTTAAGTTTCATTAGGTCCCATTTGTTTATTTTTGTTTTTATTTCCCTTACTCTAGGAGGTGGGTCAAAAAGATCTTGCTGTGGTTTATGTCATAGAGTGTTCTGCCTATGTTTTCCTCTAAGACTTTATAGAGTTCTTTAATCCATTTTGAGTTTTTTTTGTGTATGGTGTTAAGGTGTGTTCTAATTTCATTCTTTTACATATAGCTGTCCATTTTCCCAGGACCACTTATTGAAGAGGCTGTCTTTTCTCCATTGTATATTCTTGCCTCCTTTGTCAAAGATAAGGTGACCATATGTGCATGGGTTTATCTCTGGGCTTTCTATCCTGTTCCATTGATCTATATTTCTGTTTTTGTGCCAGTACCATACTGTCTTGATTACTGTAGCTTTGTAGTATAGTCTGAAGTTGGGGAGCCTGATTCCTCCAGCTCTGTTTTTCTTTCCTATGATTGCTTTGGCTATTCGGGGTCTTTTGTGTTTCCATACAAATTGTATATGGATACAGTTATCGATATGTATGTTCCTATTACCATTTTCATAATTGTTTTGGGTTTGTTTTTGTAGGTTCTTTCCTTCTCTTGTGTTTCCCACATAGAGAAGTTCCTTTAGCATTGGTTGTAGAGCTGGTTTTGTGGTGCTGAATTCTCTTAGCTTTTTCTCATCTGTAAAGCTTGTGATTTCTCTGTCAAATCTCAATGAGATCCTTGCTGGGTAGAGTAATCTTGGTTGTAGGTTTTTCTGTTTCATCACTTTAAATATGTCCTGCCACTCCCTTCTGGCTTGCAGAGTTTCTGCTGAAAGATCAACTGTTAACCTTATGGGGGTTCCCTTGTATGTTATTTGTTACTTTTCCCTTGCTGCTTTTAATATTTTTTCTTTGTATTTAATTTTTGACAGTTTGATTAATATGTGTCTCAGCATGTTTCTCTTTGAGTTTATCCTGCTTGGGACTCTCTGTGCTTCCTGGACTTGATTGACTATTTCCTTTCCTATGTTAGGGAAGTTTTTGACTATAATCTCTTCAAATATTTTCTCAGACCCTTTCTTTTTCTTTTCTTTTTCTGGGACCCCTATAATTCAAATGTTGGTGTGTTTAATGCCATCCCAGAGGTCTCTGAGACTGTCCTCAGTTCTTTTCATTCTTTTTTCTTCTGCTCCCTGGCAGTTATTTCCACCATTTTATCTTCCAGCTCACTTATCTGTTCTTCTGCCTCAGTTATTCGACTATTGATTCCTTCTAGAGTATTTTTAATCCCAGTTATTGTGTTGCTCATCACTATTTGTTTGCTCTTTAGTTCTTCTAGATCCTTGTTAAATGTTTCTTGTATTTTCTCCATTCTGTTTCTGAGATTTTGGATCATCTTTACTATCATTACTCTGAATTCTTTTTCAGGTAGATTGCCTATTTCATCTTCATTTATTTGGTCTTGTAGGTTTTTACCTTGCTCCTTCGTGTGTAACATATTTTTTTGCCGTTTCATTTTTTTGATGGGTGGAGCTATAGTCCTGTCTTACTGGTGGTTGTTTGGCCTGAGGCGTCCTGCACTGGAGTTTTCAGGCAGTTGGGTAGAACTGGGTGTTGGTGCTGAGATGAGGACCAGGAGGGCTCACTCCAATTAATATTCCCTGGGGTCTGAGGTTCTCTGTTAGTCCAGTGGTTTGGACTTGGAACTCCCACCACAGGAGCTTGGGCCTGACCTCTGGCCTGGGAACCAAGATCCCACAAGCCGTGTGGCACAGCAAAAAAAAAAAAAAAAGAAAAAGAAAAAAAGGAACAGTACAATAGCAAAGAATAAATAACAAAATAAAATTAGAAAGGTAAAAAATATATTAGGAAAATGAAAATATAATTGAAACAACTGCAACAAGGTAAAAGAAAACCAACAGAAAAAAGAAAAAAAAAGGGTGGGGGGAACAAGCCAAAAGGAGCAGAACAATAACAAAGTATTAAGAGTAAAATAAAATTAGAAAAATAAAGATTTATTAGAAAAAATAAAAATATAAATGAATCAACAGCAAGGTAATACAGAACCCCAATCTAAAAGAGGAAAAAAGAAAAAAAAAAGACTTGGCTATGGGGGTGGAGTATAGGCAGGGGTGGAACTTAGGGGAGTCATTTAGGGTGGGGCAGGACCTAGGTGTGGGGTGGAGCCTAGACTCAGGACCCACGCAGCCAGAAAAGGCCTTGGGGGTGGGTCCTAGGTGAGGTGTTGTTCAAGCATGGGAGAAAGAGTAGCACATAAGATGTAAGATGAGTTTATTTATTCCTTCAAAAATAGTTAAATCATCTTCAGTATTCCCCTTTACATGCTGGAGCTAAAACTCCAGTGGGAGAGATAAACCTATAAATATTACAGTACAATGGGAGAAATGAAAGCACCATGGAAGAAGTATTGCATAAAATAAATTATAACACAAAATTTTTGTTGATGGGCTGTTTTTCAATGCCAAATATCTAACACCTTCTCATTTGTTTATCTTTTTTTTTTTTTTTTTGCAGTACACGGGCCTCTCGCTGTTGGGGCTTCTCCCGTTGCGGAGCACAGGCTCTGGACGCGCAGGATCAGCGGCCATGACTCATAGGCCTAGCCGTTCTGCGGCATGTGGGATCTTCCCGGACCGGGGCATGAACCCGTGTCCCCTGCATCGGCAGGCAGACTCTCAACCACTGCACCACCAGGGAAGCCCCTCATTTGTTTATCTTGAAGTGGATACCAGGTATTATCTTACGTTATTATTTTTCATTGAGGCACTTTTGTGTCTTCATACTATTTAGCCCACATTTTGGCATAGGATTCCTTGATTTTCTCAAGTGTGTATTCTTTCTTAGCCACATTTTGCCCACTGAAGTTGTTGTAAACTCCCATTTTCAATTTTATGCTCCTAGAATTATGGGTTTGGGACATGGGAGGACTGAAGGAGGTCCTCCAACACTGTCTCCTGGACTCCCCTTGTGTCATTATGGCAAATCTTGATGGAGCACCATGTCATACTCCTGTACTTCCAAATACTGTCCATTTCCCCATTAGCATGTAGCCAACCCAGGGATAACTGAAGGGCTAGGTACTATGCCCTATGCTTACCTGGTTTTAAAAATAATTATTTCAGAAGCTTTTGCTACAGCATTAAAAAGTAGAATTGGTTGGGTTTGAGTGCAGAAAAGGTATGGTAACTGATGTGACTTATTTAATAAAATATAATTAACACTTTTCACCTAATGCACCATGCTACTTTGTGTGTGCGTTGTGTGTGTAAATTATCAAGATATAAACCACTGCTACTTCTTTACATTTCAGACGTGATGGCTCACCTATTCTTGTGGTCAGTTTTGAAGAAGGAGATTTGCCTACCTATGCATTTATTCAAAAAGCATTTACTGAGTACCTACTATATTCAAGGTACCTTTAGATACATGGCAGATACAGGTGCCCTGCACCCAGGGGGTTGGCAGGGTTCAAATGAATTGATAAGATAATATGATTATGTGAAAACTGCTTTATAAACGATGACATAAAAGCAAATATTTTAGTATTGTTACAAAAAACCAAAATCAGTCCATCTTTTCCTATTGCTTGTTTGGCACGGAGGTGAAATCTTTTCTGTTTTGTAACAGAAAACAGAATAGCAGTAAATCTGGCTAAGAATTGTTTCATACTCTTAGATCTCAGAAGCTGTGGGGACTATGGTTGTGACAGGGCCATTCATCTTGCCCTCTGTAAACCCACAGAGTTGTAATCTTCACTCCAATTTGGGTAGAAGAGGAAGCTGAGACTCGTTTTGCCTTTTGAGTCATGCAGACATTGAATGTCTTGGATTTTCATCCTCACTGATTTCTTTTGCAAAATGCCCTTGCATGTCAGGTGTGGGCAGAGAAACCACGGTAGGACTCCCTCCCCTTGCAGAGCAAAGTGGAGTGTTATTGTCACAACAAATGCACCTTTTCTTTTCCTCTAGTTTTCATAAATGTGCAGGTGCATAAACAAATGTCCTAGGGCTATCTGTGGCTTGCTCAAAGTTGTAATAATTTCTTTATTTTCTATGTTTGAGCTCTTCTTTTGTCTCCTCTTAATTCTGTTATCTGGCCTACCCAGGAAAAATGCTTATTCTTAAAATATAGATAAAGAAAAATAAGGCTCCATGTATGGAAATCAGTGACAGCTCAACCTGTTTGGCCTTTGTTCACAACATAAGAATTGTATATCTTGGTTATGGTCTGTTAGTTGCTCTGAAATCTTGGTACAAATTAGTAATGGCCTTAGTTGTATTTGGCATTGAAAACAGCAGAGAGTAATACACATTTTACTTTACAGAGTAGTTCCAGCTGGAGCTGACTGGAGCCACCTGACTTTTAAACAGTGTTTATTGCAAAGGTCACCTTACATCATTGCTCTATTGTCCACGGTTAATTGCCAATTTGCTTTTAAATATTATGTAAAAGTATTGGCTTAGTTATAGAAAACTTAGTCTTGGAGAATTTGACTCTTTTAGGGATGAATAATTAATGTCCTGTAAAGTCACACGCCTGAAAGAGAATTCTAAAGTTCACCATGACCGCTCTTCTTCCTTCTAAGTGTATCCTATTTTTAAAAATTCCTGGAAACTGCTCTGTTAAAAAAGAAACAAAAATTTAACAGCAAACATGCTGGGAAAGTATTTACAGAAAATATGATAGACAAAAGATTGTTAATTTTGCTAAAGAGCTTTATATAGATTTATAAGAAAATTATTAAGAATACATTAAATAAATGGAGAAAAGATATGAACAAATATTCCACAAAAGGGAATTCACTTAATAAAAGTGAAAAATTGGTCTGTCTCGCAAGTGTCATAGTTATATAATAACAGATGCTTTTTCTTTTTCTTTATTTTTTGATCAAATTAGTATAGACTTGAGAAGATCATAATACTTGGTGAGAATATGGTGAGATAGGTACTATCTTACATTAGTTTTGGATGCATGAATTGATAATTCTTTTGCTAAGTAAGTTGGAAAACTGTATGAAGTTCCTTAAAAATACCCATACTCTTCATTTTCAGTTCTTCAATTCCACTTCTAGGAATCTATTGGAAGGGTATAATGTTACATAAAGCATATAATGCAGTAAAGCCAAAAATTAGAACCACAGTGAACATGTTCACAAATAGGAAATGAGTCAATAAATGATGTGTATATAATATTATGTCATCCGTGAATAATACTGTAATGTTAAATTGCAAGGTCTTTCATAAAATGACAAATATTATATATTCCACTTATATGAGGTACCTAAAGTAGTCAAATTCATAGAGACAGAAAATAAAATGGTGGTTGCTGGGACTTAATGGGGAGTTATTGTGTAGAGGGTGTAGAGTTTGGGAAGATGAAAAAGTTCCGGAAACAGATAATAGTTGCACAACAATGTGAGTGTACTTACTGTCACTGAATTGTATGCCTAAAAATGGTTAAAATGGTAAATTTTATGTTATCTATATTTTACCACAATTAAAAAATTACAAGATCTTTATAATAGTATGAGGAATACGCGTTACATGATTTTAGTTTAAAAAAAACTAGTATATGTGTTCTGCAAAATACACTATCAAGAGAAAGAGAAGAGAAGCCATAGACTAGGAGAAAGTATTTGCAAAAGACGTGTGATAAAGGACTACTATCCAAAATATATAAAGAGCTCTTTGGGGCTTCCCTGGTGGTGCAGTGGTTAAGAATCCATCTGCCAATGCAGGGGACATGGGTTCGAGCCCTGGTCTGGGAAGATCCCACATTCTGCAGAGCAAGTAAGCCTGTACACCACAACTACTGAGACTGCACTCTAGAGCCCATGAGCCACAACTACCGAGCCCACGCACCACAGCTACTGAAGCCCACACACCTAGAACCTGTGCTCTGCAACAAGAGAAGACACCTCAATGAGAAGCCTGTGCAACACAACAAAGAGTAGCCCCCACTTGCCGCAACTAGAGAAAGCTCGCATGCAGCAACGAAGTCCCAACACAGCCAAAAATAAATAAATAAATAAAAGTTTTTTAAAGACAGAAAAAAACCCCAAATATATAAAAAGCTCTTAAAACTGAACGATAAGAAAACAAAGCACTCAATTAAAAAATGGACCAAAGATCTGAATTGATACCTCACCACAGAAGAGATACAGATGGCAAATAATCGTGTGAAAAAATGCTCCATATCATATGTTGTTAGAGAATTGCAAAATAAAACAGCAGTGAGATACAACTACTCACCTAATAGCATGGCCAAAATCCAAAACACTGACAACACCAAATGCTGATGAGGATATGAACCAACAAGAACTCTCAGTCTTTGCTGGTGGGAATGCAGAATGGTACAGCCACTTTGGAAGACAGTTGGTAGTTTCTTCCAAAGCTAAACATATTCTTACCTATAATTCAGCATGGTTGTCCAAATTTAGTCCAATTTCATTCTTTTGCATGTAGATACTCAGTTTTCCCAAAAACATTTATTGAAGAGATTATCCTATACCCATTGAGTATTCTTGGCTCCATTTTTAAAGTATTACTTGACTGTATACTGTTGAGGAGGAAGAAATTTTCCTCTACCCTTCTAGGTTTTTCCGACTGTTCTAAGAACTAAGTTGACATGAGATAGATTAACAGGAGAAAATCAAACAAAACTTTGGTAACATGTATACATGGGAGAGACCCAAGAAGACTGAGTAACTTGCCAAAATGGCCAAAATCCTCACCTTAAATACCATCTTTAGCTAAAGTCAAAAGAGGATGTTGGGGATATTGGTTCAGGACTTCAAAGGGGAGGAAGGCAATTCACATGGAGATGGAAAAGCAAATGTTTGGTAAACGAATGTTTGCTGAGCCAGGTAAAGACATTGGGACACAGAGAGAAATTTTAACAAACTTTGCTAGGTTTCTTCCCATCTACCACACCTAGCTCATACTATAGTCATCTATGGTGATATCTCCCTTCCTAGAACATGTCCTCTATCTAAATTCTTTTAGGCATTTAAGGGGAAGGTCAGAGGTTCTTCCTGAGTCTTTTGGGCCTTGATTGTTTTCAACTTGAAGTAATCTACATGCTAAAGACATACATTTTGGGGTGGCACATTTTGTTCCCCTACAATATGCATGAGTTTATTTCTGGGCTCTTGATTCTGTTCATTTGGTCTATGTGTCTGTTTTAATGACAGTACCATACTATTTTGATTACTGTATCTTTGTAGTGTACTTTGAAACCAGGAATTGTGATACTTCCAGCTTTGTTCTTTCTCACGATTGCTTTGGCTATTTGGAGTCTTTGGTGATTGCATACAAATTTTAGAATTCTTTTTAAAATTTAACTTTAATTTTTTTCTATTCTGCATGTTGCCTTTTCATATTTTTGATTTTCAAAAGCTGTGCAGAAGCTTTTTAATTTGATACAGTCTTAGGAATCCCCCATACTTTTATGAGTTTTATATCCAGGAATTCTACCAGCTATTTAGAGTAAAAAGCCAAGAAAAATCTTCATGTTTCTGCTAGGGACAGGAGAAAAGCAACCATTTTGAAATACACCTAGAGCAGTCCCCTTAACAAAGGCCTACTTAGCGACAGAAAAGATTACCAGAGCTTAATCTGAAGTGGAGGAAGGAAAATTACCCAATTCCAATCTCCTCCAGTCTTTCTGTCTCACCTAAGGGGAAAAAATAAGGTCACAGCCCAGAAACACAGGCTCACTAAAAGACTGACACTTAATCATAGGCTTATAGAATGGTTCCCCTCTGCTATAGTTGGAGACTTCAACACTCTTCTTTCAATAATTGATAGATCAAGAAGGCAGAAAAATCAGTAAGAATATCACTGAACTGAACAGGGCCACCAATCATCTTGATCTAATATTGACATTTATAGAGTACTTCATCCAACAAGAGCAGAATACACATTCTCAAGTTCACATGGAACATTCATCAAAATAGACCACATTCTGGACCAGAAAAAACACCTGAACAAATTTAAAAATAATAGAAATCATACAAAGTATGTTAGTATATTCCTTAGACTACAATGCAATGAAACCAGAACTAAAAAACAGAAAGATAGCTGAAAATTTCCAAAATATTTGGAGATTAAACAGCATGCTACTAAATAATACGTGTCAAGGAAGAAGTCTTAAGAAATTAGAAGCTCTGTTGGTTTATCTTTCACATTTAAGTTTATAATCCATCTCAACTTGACTTTATGTACAATGTGAGACAGAGGTCAAATTTTGCTTTTTTCCATATGGATATCTGTGAAGTACACACAAGACAACATAAGGCTAAGACCTGACTGATTTGGTCATAAAGATACAATGAACAACTTTTAGATTCAGATAGTTTATTACTACATAGACAGTGAAAGGATAAAAGCTTGCCATGGTCCCTCTACAACACACTAAAAAAAGACAATATCAAAACAAAAAGGGCCTGACAACTACAGTGAGATTTGTGGGCTACCGCATTATGGAGAAGCCAAAGAGCATGACCTTTGGAATCACACAGATCTGGATATGAAGGCAGTTTTGATTACTGACTAACCATGTGATAATCAGTGAGATCTTAGAATCTTCATTTTCCATCTATAAAATGGAAAAAATAACTATCACTATTATTAAATGAAATAATGCATATCGGTGGTATCCAGAAAAATGCATTTTATAGAATACACATTCAGAAAATGTGCAAAGGTGGTAGTTGGGGTGCCTTTTTCCCAGGATTGATAACTCACTAGGGTCCTCAGTTTTCTTAAGCATCCGGGTAGACTAGCAAAAGAGAAATTCAAGTACTTGTTAAGGAATATAACCCACAACTCTGTGCTGCCTAATACTTACAAATATCTGTTGGATAAAATAATATTTATGGGGTATTGCCTGAAGAGTATGCAAGCCATCTGTTCCTCCATGTCTTAGGTTAGGTTGGCTGGGAAACAGACTCTGAAATGGAAATTTGTGTGCAGAAAAGTTATTGAGGAATATCCCCAGAAGCACCATGGTGAGGGAGTGAGGAAAAAGGAATAAGCAAAGAAACTTAACTGTGAGTAGGTTTTTTTCCCTTTGGGTTAGTGAGATTATCAGAGAGTTGCAAAACAGGAGACTGTGATTTTGGCCTCACTCATCCATTATTTCATTCAACAAATATTTACTGAGTAGTTACTATGTACTTTATGTTAGATTCTGGCAATGGTGAACAAAATAGAGTCTCTGACATGATGGAGTTTGTAATCTCATAATGAGAGAAAGACATTTGAACAATTAACTGCAATATAGTGTCAATATTCATGGTTTTTAAAAACTAGATAGGCTGTTTCTAGAGTTACTAGTTAAAATGTATTGTGTGAATCTAGTTAAGTTATGAAAAAACAAGGTAATAAGTGATAGTGGGGAAACTAGCCCTGACAGATACTTAAAACATATTATAAAACTATGCTGGGCTTCCCTGGTGGCGCAGTGGTTGAGAGTCCGCCTGCTGATGCAGGGGACATGGGTTCGTGCCCTGGTCCGGGAGGACCCCACATGCCGTGGAGCGGCTGGGCCCGGGAGCCATGGCCGCTGGGTCTGCGCATCTGGAGCCTGTGCTCCGCGGCGGGAGAGGCCACAACAGTGAGAGGCCCGCGTACCGCAAAAAAAAAAAAACAAAAAACTATGCTAATTAATACCATTGGCACTAGTGAATGAATTTAACCAAGGACTCAGAAATCAATCCAAATACATAGGTAGTATATGAAAAAGGGAGCTTTAAAATAAATAGGATGAAAGATAGTTTACTTGTTGAATGAATGGGTGAATAGCTTTAAGGTAATTGGTTAGTTATTTGGGGAAAAAATCTGGATATGAATTCACTTTTTATACGAAAATAAATTTTAAATGGATCTACTATTTAAAAGTACAAAAGAGACAAAAACATGGAAGAATTTTTTTTAATGAGTTGAAATGGAGAATGGTCTTTTAAAGCAATATCCCAAATAAAAACCCCACAATGTAAAAAACTGTTAGATCTGACTATATGTTAGTTAAAAATAGCTGCTCTGTAAAAGATACCATAAACAAAGTCAAAAGAAAAGTTCATCAGTTGAGGAAAAATAGATTTTCAAAAGATTAGGGCTTCCCTGGTGGCGCAGTGGTTGAGAGTCTGCCTGCCGATGCAGGGGACACGGGTTCGTGCCCCAGTCTGGGAAGATCCCACATGCCACGGAGCGGCTGGGCCCGTAAGCCATGGCCACTGAGCCTGCACGTCCAGAGCCTGTGCTACACAATGGGAGAGGCCACAACAGTGAGAGGCCCCCGTACTGCAAAAAAAAAAAAAAAAAAGGTTAACAATGGCTAGTTTTCCTAGTATATAGAAAGCCCTTAAAATTTTTTTTGCTTACTTTTTAAAATATTTATTTTTATTTATTTATCTATTTATTTATTTATGGCTGCATCGGGTCTTAGTTGCGGCATACGGGATCTTTCATCACGGCATGCGGGCTTCTCTCTAGTTGTGGTGTGTGGGTTTTCTCTCTCTAACTGTAGCACGTGGGCTCCAGAGTGTGTGGGCTCTGTAGTTTGTGGCACACAGGCTCTCTAGTTGAGGTGCGTGGGCTCAGTTGTTGTGGCGCATTGGCTTAGTTGCCCCTCAGCATGTGGGATCTTAATTCCTTGACCAGGGGTTGAACCCACGTCCCCTGCATTGGAAGGCAGATTCTTTACCACTGGACCACCAGGGAATTCCCTAGAAAGCCCTTAAAAATTAACAGAAAATATCGTCAAACCAATAGGCCATGTTCACACACATGTAAATCAGAGGAAAAGAAATAAAATTGACTTTTAAAGATATGAGGAGATAAATGAAATACTGTTTCATTGAGACAATGAAACAAACATTGACTAAATAAATAAATCATAATATCTAATTTGGGGGTAAAAATATCAATCAGTAAGGATAGAATGAGAAGGTCTAACATCCGTCTAATTGGGTTCCAGAAGGGAAGAATAGAAAGAATGGGAGAGACACATTATTCAAAGAGATTCTAATGATTTTCCAGAATTGTTAAAAGACATAAATCTTCAGACTAAGAATACACAGTGAATCCCAAGCAGGACTTTCAAAAAGTAATTCACAATTGGATGTGTCTTGCTGAAATCATAGAACACTAAAGATAAAAATAAGTTTATAAAGGGCAAGCAGAAAGAAAAGAAAATTTACTTACAGATGGTATGACACACACACTTAGAGCAGACTTCTCCTCACTGACATGGAAACCAGAAGACAGTGGAGTCATATATTCAGACTGCTGAGATAAAATAACTGTCAACCTCAGCTCTCATTAAATAAATACAGTTTCTGACAAATATAAACCAGTAATTTTTACCTTCATCATATACTGAAGGTAATTCTAAAAGAATGTGCTTCAGAATCAAGGAAAATATTCTCCAAAGGAATGTATGAGATGCAACAAGGAATTGTGAGCTAATAAATGAAATTGAATAAAATTGTAGATAGGAATAACGTGTAAGATGGGAGGAGGGTGATCCTAATTCAAATGTTCCTGGTTAAATAGAGCATAGTGTTCAAAAGCCTGGAATATAGAACCAGACTGGGTTTAAATCCCAGTCTCAGGATTTATTATCTGTGTAACCTGGGGCAAATTACTCAACCTCTTGGGCCTTAATTGACTTGTCATAAGTAAAGTGCTATGAACAGTGCCTAACAAATAGCAGGCACCCAACAAACATTAATTTTTATGATTATAAAGGTCCTGAAATTGTTTAGAGAAAAGTTGACACACTGATTATCTTTAGACATTAACAAAGTATGTGAGTTAAAATTTTAAGAATAACTTCTAAAGGTATAGAAATAATGGTATATTTTTCTCATCACAGCAAAAGGGGGGAAAAAAACCCTAGTTAATCCAAAGTGAGACAGTAAAAGCAATGAAAAATGAAGCTTATAAAAATAAAAAATCTAGAAAGCACAAAATAATGTGGTAGACATTTATGTAAGAGAAAAGAGATATAATAGAAAATAAATGTGAATTGGTTCCTTTGTGCAAAAGTACTATAGAAAGGGTAAAGCAAAATTTCAAGAGATTGGTAGGAAAGGGGTGCCAAAAGTAGGGGGAGGGATGGGAATAGAATAGTAGGCATGTGGAGGCAGTGATACTTCTCTGAGTATACATTTTTAATAGCTCTATTAGAACTGTAGTAATGTTTTACATACTCTCAAAAATAAATAAACAAAACCAATCAGGATGCCAACAGGAATCCAAAATAGAATACATTTACAGATAATAAGGTAAGTTACAGGTAGTAATTGAATATTACCATATTGAAAGGGATGGTGAAGAAAAGAGCTAATGTAAGAAACCTTGGAATGCAGTACTTTGGATACTGTAAAGAACTGTAGACAATACTGTAATTTAGTTAGTAAATTTGTTTTTCATGGGGTATGGGTAAGCAATTCCAAAACTACATTTTATGTGTACTAGAATAGAACAAATAAATATAATGTAGATAATGAGAGCAAGATTTTTCTCGCTGTTGGAGGAAGAAGGTATAAATAAGGAAAGGGGGAAGGTGAAGGTGAACATTAACCCTATAATGTTGGACTGGAATCAGAGGTAGCAGTATGAATTCATTTATATATAGATAGATAGATAGATAGATAGGGGTTGGTATACATACATAGTACAGTAATTTGACCCAACCATTTGAGTAATTGATAAATAAAACTGAGAAAACTGATTAAGTACATGAGCTTTTATAGTTGATAACATTAGGTCTAATAATCAAATATGGGACCATATATTCAATGATTACAGAATGCACATTTTTCTCAAGCACACATAGAAGGTTGTGGGAAATTGAATATCTAGTAAGTCTCAAAATTTTCAAAGAATTGGTAAAATACCAATCACATTCTCTGACCATAATGCGCTTAAGTTAGAAAACAACTGCAAAAAGTAACCAACTCTGTTAATGGGAGTATAAGTTGGTCCAATCATTTTGGAAAACTGGCCATATCAATTAAAGTTGAACGTACACCTAAGCTATGACCCATCAACTCCTTTCCTCTAACAGAAAGGCGTACATATGTTCAACAAAAAATATGTACTAGGATGATCACAGCAGAACTATTCATAATAGCCCGAAACTGGAAACTACCCAAATGCCCATCAGCAGTAGAATGGATAAAAATATTAACAGTTTTTGTTTTTCTGAAGGTAAACAGTTTGATCACAAACTTCATATGAAGTATCTAGGAAAACCCTAGGGGAATAAAAGTGATGGAGAGAATATAGTTGGTCCTACCCAGTATTAAAACATATTATAAACCTTTATAATTGACACATGAATAAACAGATTAATTGATGGTCACAAAATAGAAAGTCCCAAAATATATCCAAGTATGTATGGAAATGTAATATTTGAAAAAGCTAGTATTTCAAATCAGTCAGGAAAAGATGTATTTTTTAATAAATGGTGTTTGGACAACTGGCTAGCAATTTTGATGAGTAAACTTAGAATCCTATCTCACAGCACACACTAGTAAAAGTTCCCAGTGGCCTAATATGTAAGTGTAAGAACCAAAACCATACAAGTGCCATGTGTGTATGTATTATGGTATTATATATATATATATATGGGTTTGTTTTTAGGTATTATATATGTCTGTATGGAGAGAGACAGAGAGAGAGAGGAAAGAGAGAGAGAAGAGAAATTCTCTATATATCACCCAGGAGATTCCAGCTAAAATGTCACTCACCATCCAACTCTACAAAGATTGAGTCATCAGCGACTGCAGTCAGTTGCTGACCTTCAACACACCCTGAAAGGAACTCACGGCAGAGATCAGGAATGAGGCACTCTGTGCTCTGGGAAAACTGGCAGAACAGGCTTTCAGATAGTTAGGTACTTTCAGGAGAAAATTTTATGAACCCAATTTCTTGCATCTTCCCAAATTTACAAAAGCACTAAAATCATTTACTAAGATATCTGTGCCTCGTGACTAGCAGTAACCTTCTACCAAGAAGTGTGTTTGATTGCATGTATCCCTTCTCCAAAATCACATATGTGCTGACCTCCCCCCTTACCTCTTTGGAGCAGCTTCCTCAGAGCTATCTAAGAGGCTGTCTCCTGGGCTATAGTCCTCAGTGAGTCCCCAATAAAACTGAAACTCATAATAAAAAGAAATTGTGGCACATTCATACAATGAAGTACTCTATAGGAAGGACAATTAACAAACTATAGTTACATACAACAATATGGATGATCTCACAAATATAAGGTTGAATGAAAGAAGTCTGACAAAACAGCTTACAAATTGTATGACTTCATTTATATTAAATACAAAAGCAGATAGATCTGTGCTGTTAGAAGTCAGGATAGTGTTTCGTCTTAGAGGGGGTAGTGAGTGGAAGGAAACATAGTGGCTTCTGGGTTACTGGCAAAGTTCTGTTTCTGGATTTTGGTGTTGGTGACATGGCTGTATTTAGTTTGTAAAAATTCATTGAGCTGTGCCTTTATAATATGTCCTTTGTGTATGCATATTATTCTTCAATGAAAAGTTAAAATTAAAGCCATATGACCCTCATATATTTGGAAATTTAAAAGTATTTACTAAGTAATTCATGAATCAGAGTGTAGTCGAAATGTAAATTTGTAAATGCCTAGAACTACTATAAAGAAAATGCTAAATCAAAATTCATGAAATGTAAAAAAGCAGATGAAATGTCTATTTTTGAATGTTTACATTATAAAGGGGTGGAGGCTGAACATTAATGAGCTAAGCAGCCAACTTAAGATAGCAAAAGATCAGCAGAGTAAACCCAAAGAAAATAGAGAGAAAGAAAGATAAGAACAGACATTAATAAATAGAAAAAATAAAGATAAAATAGAGAGGATCAACAAAGCCAGAAGTTGGTTCTTTGGAGAGACTAATAAAATAGACAAAACCTTGGCAAGACTGAGGATGAGGAAAAAGAGAAAAGTATAAATAAGCAATGTTAATGATGAAAAAGGTATATAGTGCACATTCAGCAGAAATTAAAAAGATGATAAGAGAAAGCTATGAATGACTTTATGCCAATAAATTTGCAAGTGTAGATAAAATAGACTATTTCCTAGAAACTTATAACTTGCCAATACTGATTTAAGAAGCAATAGAAATCCTGAAGAATACATAAGAAATAGTATAATGCCCTGCACCCTACTGCATGCAGAGTGCAGTCCCTGCAGGTTCCCACTGTGAGCATGCAACTTGACGTGTAGCCTTAAAGTCTGTCTGGATACCAGTCTGATACCTGTAAAACTCAAGCATTGATATGACCTGTGATGACGAGGTCCAGATAGGTGATAGGTTAGATTTTGGACTAAGATGGTGACATGGGCGACTACTGAATTCCCCTCCTCCCACTGATATACTGAATATAGAGCTACACATGGAGCAACCCTCTGAGAGAAATCTGGAAACTAGTTGAGTAACTACTACACATCAGCGACTGAGAAAATATCCACATTGAAATGGGTAGGACAGGCTGAGACATACTCTCATTATAAACCTCACCTCAGCACAATGCCATACAATAAGGAGGGAACCCCCAATTCCTAGCTTCTCCCTGAGGAGAAAATGGTTTGGACCACACATCTAGTAACCCTAACTTTTATGGCTGCCAACTGAGGGATGGGCATCCAAATTGCCTAGCTCTAATAGCCATTGAGGCTTATATTCACAAGTCCCACAGGACTGTAGCAAAGAAGCAGTTTTGAAATGGGAATAGGAGCACCTCTACCCTACCCATCCCCCACCCCAGCCTGTGGCTATATAACTGGGTTTAGTGTGGAGGAAGCAGGCAAAAGTGCCCATCTCCCAGTTTCTCCCCAAAAAGGTTTGTGTACTTTACCAGTTGCTGCCTGAGGGTCTGTCTTCTAATTGGCCTGCATCTAGATACTGACTGTGATCCTCCCCTTTGGGGCACTGGTGGGTCTTGGCACACTCTCAACTACTGGGAGCCACTAAGAACAAAGATAGAAGATTAAACAATCACAACAGTTTGAGAGGCAATCAAGAGCTAGGCCTGGGCTGATTGATGATGTTTGTTTCCTATACAAGACCAGTCTGTCAAGACTAGAGGAAGTGGCTGTTTTATCTAATGTGCAGAAACCAACATAGAGAGTCAAAGAAAATGAAGAAACAAGAGAATATATTCCAAACAAAAGAACAGGATAAATCTCCAAAAATCAGTCTTAATGAAATGAAGATAAGTGATTTACCCAATAGAGGTTTTAAAAATGACAGTCATAATGATACTTACCAAGGTCAGGAGAGCAATGCATGAATAAAATGAGAATTTCAACGAAGAGCTAGAAAATATATATAGTACCAAACAGAAATCATGTAGCTGAAGAATACAATAGCCAAGTTTTAAAATTCAATAGAGAGATTCAACAGCAGACCAGATCAAGCAGAAGAAAGAATTAGTGTACTCAAAGGCAGGGTAGTAAAATTCACTCAATCAGAGAAGAAAAAAGAGAAAGAAAGAAAAGAAAGAAAGAAAGAAAGAGTAAAGAGTAAAGATAGGGATTATAGGACAACACCAAGTGGATCAATATATGCATCGTATGGGTTTCAGAAGAGAAAAAGAGAAAGGGGAAGAAAACTTATTTAAAGAAGTAATAGCTGAAAACTTTCCTAACTTGGGGAAGGAAACAGACATACAGATTCAGGAAGCCCAGAGAGTTCCAAATAAGAGGAACCCAAAGAGACCTACACTGAGACCCATTACAATTAAATTGTCAAAAGTTAAAGACAAAATCTTAAATACAGTGAGAGTAAAGCAACTTGTTGCATACAAAGGAACCCCCATAAGACTGTCAGTGGATTTTTCAGCAGAAACCTTGCTGAAAGTTTTCTGAAAGTCAGAAGGGAGTGGGATGGTATATTCAAAGTACTGAAAGAAAAACAACTGCCAACCAAGAATATTCTGTGTGACTAAGATGTCCTTCAGAATTGAAGGAGAGATAAAGAGTTTCCCAGACAAACAAAAGCTGAAGGAATTCACAAGCATTAGACCAGACTTTCAAGGAATGTTAAAGGGAGTTCTTCAAGGTGAAATGAAAGGACACTAATTAGTAACAGGAAAACATATAAAAGTATAAAACTCATTGGCAAAGGTAAATGTAAATTCAGAACATGCTAATATTTTAAGGGTGGTGAGTAAATTACTTAGAACTCTAGAATAAGTGTTAAAAGACAAAAGTATTTAAAATAACTAAAATTTTTAAATGGATACACAATATAAAAAGACATAAACTATGACATCAAAAACATTAAGTATTGGAGGGAGGAGTGTAAAAATGTAGACTTTTGTATATGCTCAGAGTTAGCTAATCATTATCAGATTAATATAGACTGTGGTAACTATAAGATGTTTTATATAAGCCACATGGTAACCACAAAGCAATAACCTACAGTAGATACACAAGAGATAAAGTGAAAGGAATCCAAGAATACCATTACAGAAAATTATCAAATTACAAAAGGAAGAAAGTGAGAGAGGAAGAAAGGAACAAAGAAGCTATAAAACAGCCAGAAAACAAATAACAAAATGGCAATAGTAAGTCCATACTTATCAATCATTACTCTCAGTGTAAATAGACTGAATTCTGCAATCAAAAGACAAAGAATGGGGCTTCCCTCATGGCGCAGTGGTTAAGAATCGGCCTGCTAATGCAGGGGACACAGGTTCGATCCCTGGGCCAGGAAGATCCCACATGCCGCAGAACAACTAAGCCTGTGCGCCACAACTACTGAGTCTGCGCTCTAGAGCCTGCGAGCCACAGCTACTGAGCCCACATGCCACAGCTAGTGAAACCTGCCTGCCTGTAGCCCATGCTCCGCAACAGAAGAAGCCACCGCAATGAGAAGCCCGCGCACCACAACGAAGAGTTGCCCCCGCTTGCCGCAACTAGAGAAAGCCCACGCATAGCAACGAAGACCCAATGCAGCCAAAAGAGAAAAAAAAAGACACAGAATGGCTGAATGGATAAAACAAAAACAAAACAAGACCTGACTATATGTTACCTACAAGAGACTCACTTCAGCTTTAAGAACACACATAGTTTGAAACTGAAGGTATAAAAAGATATTCCATGAAAAGTGAGACCAAAACAAAGCTGGGGTAGCTATAATTATATCAGACCAAATAGACTGTAAGCCAAAAACTGGAACAAAAGAAAAGGTCATTATTTATTTATAAAAGTGTCAATTCACCAAGAGGATATAACAGTTGTCAATATTTTTGTACTCAGTATTGGAGCACGTAAGTATATAAAGCAAACATTAACAGATCGGAAGGGAGAAATAGGCAGCAATACAATAATGGAAGGGGACCTCCACACCCCAATTTCTACATTGGATAGATCATCCAGAAAAATCAATAAGGAATTGGACTTAAACTATACGTTAGATCAGATGGACCTAGCAGACACATACAGAACCTCCCATCCAACAGCTGCAGAATGTACATTCTTCTCAAGCACACATGGAACATTCTCCAGGATAGATCATATGTTAGACCACAACACAAGTCCTAATAAATTTAAGAAGAGTGAAACCTTATCAAGTGTTTTTTCTGAACACTATGGTATGAAACTAGAAACCAATTACAAGAGGAAGACAGGAAAAATTACAAATATGTGGAGATTAAATGTGCTTCTGAACAACCAATAGGTCAAAGAAGAAACCAAAAGGGAAATAAAAAAATATCTTGAGACAAAGGAAAATGGAAACACAACATACTAAAATTTATGGGATGCAGAAAAAGTATTTCCAAATGGGAAGTTTATAGTGATAAGTGTCTACATTAAGAAAAAAGAAAGATCTCATATAAACTACCTAAGGTTATGACTCAAGGAACTAGGTAAAAACAAACTAAGCCCAAGTTTAGTAGAAGGAAGGAAAGACCAAAGATCAGTGAAAATGAAGGAAATAAAGACTAAAAAACAGTAGAAGAGATCAATGAAACTAAAAGCTGTTTTTTGGAAGATAAACAAAATTAACAAAACTTTAGCTAGACTAACCTAGAAAAGAAGAGAGAAGACTCAATAAAACCAGATATGAGGGCTTCCCTGGTGGCGCAGTGGTTAAGGATCTGCCTGCTAATGCAGGGGACATGTGTTTGAGCCCTGGTCTGGGAAGATCCCACATGCTGCGGAGCAACTAAGCCCATGTACCACAGCTACCGAGTCTGCACTCTAGAGCCCACAAGCCACAACTACTGAGCCTGCATACCACAACTACTGAAGCCCGCATGCCTAGAGTCCATACTTTGCAATAAGAGAAGCCACCACAATGAGAAGCCCGTGCGCAGCATTGAAGACCCAATGCAGCCAAAAATAAATAAAATTAAATAAATAAAAACTTTGGAAAATCTTAAAAAAAAACAGATATGAAAGAGGAGATGTTACAACTGATAGCGCCAAAATACTGAGAATCATAAGGAATTACTATGAATGATTATATGCCAACAAATTAGATAACCTAGAAGATATAAATAAATTCATAGAAGCATACAGCCTACCAAGACTGAATCATGAAGAAATAGAAAGTCTGAACAGACCAATTATTAGTAAGGAGACTTAAGCAGTAATCAGAAACCTCCCAACAAATAAAAATCAAGAACCAGATGGCTTTACCAGTGAATTTTACTAAACAGTTAAAGAATTAATACCAGTCCTCAAACTTTACCAAAGAATTTAAGAAGAGGGAGCACTTCCAAACTCATTTTACAAGGTCAGCATTACCCTGATACCAAATCCAGACAAGGACACTACAAGAAAAAAAATTACAGGCTAATATCCCTGATGAACATAGATGCAAAATCCTCAATAAAATATTAGCAAACTGAATTCAACAACACATTAAAAGGATTATATACTATGATCAAGTGGGATTTATTCTTGGGATGCAAAGGTAATTCAACATACACAAATCAGTAAATGTGATACACCACATTAACAATATGAAGGATAAAAATCATATGATCATCTCAATAGATGCAGAAAATCCATCTGACAAAACTCAGAATTCTTTCATGAGAAAAACTCTCAACAAAGTGGATATAGAAGGCATGTACCTTCAACATAATAAGGGCCATATACGAAACCCACAGCTAACATCATACTCAGTGGTGAAAAGCTGAAAGCATTTCCTTTATGATCAGGCACAAGAGAATAATGTTCACTCTTGCCACTTTTATTCAACAGAGTACTGGTAGTCCTAGACATAGCAATCAGACAAGAAAAAGAAATAAAAGGCCAAATTAGAAAGAGAGATGTCAAATTGTCTCTGCAGTTAACATGATAGTATATATAGAAAACCCTAAAGATTCCACCAAAAAGCTGTTAGAACTAATAATCAAATTCAGTAAAGTTACAGGATACACAATCAATATATAAAAAACAGTTGCACTTCTATAAGAATGAACTATCTGAAAAAGAGACTATCAAGAACACTAAAAACTTAGGAATATATTTAACCAAGATGATGAAAGATCTGTACACTGAAAACTGTAAGACATTGGTGAAAGAGATTGAAGAAGACACAAATGGATAGATATCCTGTGTTCATCATTGGAAGAATTAATATTGTTGAAATGCCCATACTATCCAAAGTGACCTACAGATTCAATGCAATCCCTATCAAAATTCAAATGGCATTTTCCACAGAAATAGAAAAACAAACAATCCTAAAATTCATGTGGAATCACAGGAGACCCTGAATAGCCAAATTAATCTTGAGAAAGAAAAAGCTGGAAGCATCACACTACCTATATTATAGATTTCAAACTGTATTACAAAGCTATAGTAATCAAAATAGTATGGTACTGGCACAAAAACAGAAACCTAGATCAATGGAACAGAATAGAGAGCCCAGAAATAAACCCATGCATATAAGATTAATTAATTTACACCAAAGGACTCAAGACTATACAAAAAGGAAAGGACAGTCTTTTTTTAAAAAAAGTCTTTATTGAATTTGTTACAATATTGCTTCTATCTCATGTTTTGGTTTTTTGGCTGAAAGGCATTTGGGATCCTAGCTCCTCGACCAGAGATTGCACCCACACCCACTGCACTGGAAGGTGAAGTCTTAACCACTGGACTGCCAGGGAACTACCAGGACAGTCTCTTCAATAAATGGTGTTGGAAAAACTAGACAGCCACAGACACAAGAATGAAACTTGGACCCCTATCTTACACCACACACGCAAATAAACTCAAAATGAATTAAATACTTAAACATAAGACCTGAAATCTTAAAATTCCTAGAAGAAAACATGGGCAGTAAGCTCCTTGACATCAGTCTTGGTAATGATATTTTGGATTTGACACCAAAAGAAAAGAAAAAAATAAAAAATAAACCACTGGGACTACATCAAACTAAAAAGCTTCTGCACAGCAAAGGAAGCATCAACATAATGAAAAGCAACCTCTGAATGGGAGAAAATATTTATAAATCATATATCTGTTAAAGGGTTAATATCCAAAATATATAAAGAACTCATACAACTCAATACCATAAAACAAACAATCTGATTTAAAAATGGACACAGGAACTGAATAGACATTTTTCCAAAGAAGTGATACAAATGGCCATCAGGTACATGAAAACGTGCTCAATTATCACTACTCATCAGGGAAATGCAAATCAAAACCACAATGAGATATCACCTTATACCTGGTAAGATGTCTGTTGTCAAAAAGACAAGAAATAACAAATGCTGACAAGGATGTGGAGAAAAAGGATACTTTGTACACCACTGGTGGGAATTTAAACTGGTATAGCCACTGTGGAAAACAGTATTGAGGTTCTTCAAGAAGTTAAAAAGAGGGCTAGCACATGATCCCACAATCCCGCTTTTGAGTATATATCCAAAGAAAATGCAATTGCAGTCTTGAAGAGATATATGTACTTGCATGTTCATTACAGTATTATTCACAAAACCAAGGTATGGAAACAACCTAAGTGGCTGTCAGTGGATGTATAGATAAAGAAAACGTGATCTATATATACAATGGAATATCATTCAGCCTTAAAAAGAAGTGAATCATGCCATTTGTGATGACTTCAATGGACTTTGAGGGTATTATGCTAAGTGAACTAAGCCAGATAGAGAAAGGTAAATACTATGTGGTATCACTTATATGTGGATCCTAAAACAAAAGTCACAGTCATAGAAACAGATAGTAGAATGGTAGTTTCCAGGGGCCAGGGTTTGGGGGAAATAGGGAGAACCTGGTAAAAGGGTACAAACTTTCAGTTATTAGATGAATAAGATCTGAGGCTTTCATGTATAACATGATGGTTATAGTTGATAATACTCTATTGCATAATTGAAATTTGCTAAGAGAGTAGAACTTAAGTGTTTTCCCCATAAAAAAAGAAAAAAGGTAAATATGTGAGGTAATGGATGTGTTAACTAACTCAATCTTTTCAAAATATATATATATATATATATATATATATATAAAATCATGGCATACATTAAAATATAATACAATTTTTTTCTTCAATTATACCTTAATAAAGTTAAAAAAAGAAAAGGGGAAGAATAAAGGAATACTGCCATTTGAACTATTTGCTATGTTAAAAAAATCCAGATATAATTTTATAAGAGAGATGTTTAAAACATAAAGACACAGAAAACAAAAGGATGGAAAAAGACACTTTAGGCAAAAGCCACGAGAAAATTTTTGTGGCTATATTACTATCAGATAAAATGGACTTTAAGAAAAAACTATTTTTAGGGATGGGGATGATGATAGTATAATGAACATATAATGATTTTTATGCATGTATGCACTGAATGAAGTAGCCTCAAAATATGTGAGGCAAGTCTACAGAAAGAAATGGATACACAAATCCAGTCATTATTGTGGGAGATTTTAAGCAATTGCTCTTAACTGTTGCTAGATCAAACAGACAAAAAGCAAAGATATAGAAAAACTGGACAGCACAATTAATACACTTAATCTGCTGCACTAATACAGTTTTTAATCCAACAACTAGAGAATTCATATTTTTATCAATCGCATTTGTAATATTTAAAAAAATTGTTCATGCACTAGGCCACTAGGAACGCCTCCATAAATTTCAAAGACTATCACATGCACCTTAATCTCTTGACAGAATGCACTTAAGTTAGAAGTTAATTACAAAAACAAAAAATTTCAGTCCCTACATATTTCAAAATCTATAAAACACTTTGCTTAATAATTTGCAGTTTTTTTAAAGTAGAATTTAAAAACTACTTAGAAGTGAATAATTCTTACTACATACAAGAACCCATGGTACGCAAGAAAAAATTTCCTTCTAGGAAACTTAGCAAAGTCTGAAAATTAATGAAACAAATGTCCATTTTAAGATATTGGTAAAAGAACAACAGAATATATCCAACACAAATAGAAGGAAAATACAATAAAAATAAAATAGACAACAAAGATTCAATATAGATCAATAAAGCCAAAATTGATTTCTTTTTTTTAGAGATTTATTTATTATTTATTTATTTATTTAATTTATTTATTTTTGGCTGTGTCGGATCTTAGTTGCAGCACACGGGATCTTCATTGAGACATGAGGGATCTTTTGTTGTGGCGTGCGGGTTTTCTCTTCTCTAGTTGTGGTGTGCAGGCTCCAGGGAGTGTGGGCTCTGTAGTTGTGGCGTGCGGGTTCCAGAGCATGTGTGCTCTGTAGTTTGCAGCACACAGGCTCTCTAGATGAGGTGTGTGAGCTCAGTAGTTGTGGCATGTGGACTTAGTTACCCCATGGTATGTGGGATCTTAGTTCCCTGACCAGGGGTCGAACCCACGTCCCCTGCATTATAAGGCGGATTCTTTACCACTGGACCACCAGGGAAGTCCACAAAATTGATTTTTCAAAACAACTAACAATATAAACAAGGCACTGACAAAATTTATCTAAAACAGAAGGAAGAAGACACAATTTTGTGAAAGAAAAGGGGAACATAACTAAGAGATTAAAAAATAAGAAAACACTGCCAACAATTTTGCAAATTTAGGTAAGAAGGACAAAACTCTAGGGGAAAAATTTACTAGAAGAAATAAAAGCCTTGAACAGTGTTATACTATTACAGTAATTGAAAAAATAGTTAAAATCTTCCAACAGAGAAAACATTGATAGTTTTATAAGAAAGTTCTGAAATTTTTGAAGAACAGAAAAAATATACAGATTATTTGGGATGACAGAAAAAGAGAAAATACTACCCAATTTGTTTTTCAAGGCCATATAACCTTCAAAATAAAAGCAAACACATTATGAGAAAGAAAAATTTCAGGCCCATTTTTCTAATGAATATACATGCAATAATACTAAGTAAAATATTAGCAAATTGAAAAAACTGTATAAAAAAGATAATGCACCATAATCAAGTTGGATTTATCCCATATATGCAAGGATGGTTTAATAAAAGTGGGAACATTCACCATGCTTATGCATTAAAAGAGAAAAATCTATATGATCATCTCAAAGTTGCAGGAAAAACATTTACCATTAAACACAAATACTTAGTAAACAGGAAAGGAAGGGAGCCTCTTTATCCTGATAAAAATATTTATTAAATACATAGTGCAAACATCATCCTAAATAGGGAAACATTAGAAGTAGTTCCTTTAAAAATCAGAAATGAGATATCATTAGCTGAGGCTCCAGATGTGTGATGAAAATTCCACTTTGGACATTCTAGCCCCAGCAGACATCAGACAGAGAAGAGATAAGCTGTCTCTGTTGTTGCCCATCCAAGTACTGATCCATAGTCTCCTGAGAAGGAGAAAACGTTTATTGTTTTAAGCTACTAAGTTATGAGGTAGTTATGTAGCGATCAATATTGGAGTTACCAGGAGCCTATACACTGTTCTCTTCAGCTCCATGATATACGTGATGTGTGTGGTACGTATATGAGGGAGAAATGCCTGAGGCCTTTTATCTGAACTCTTGCTGTAGAAAAGTTTTCATTTGGTTGGCAATTTGTATGATATGGTATAGATTGTGTGGCACCTAGATGCCAAGGTGACCCCCAGTGATTCCTGCCTCCTAGTGTTCGTGCCTTTGTGTAACCCCCTTGAGTGTTGGCAGGACTTGTGACTTGCTTCTATATATATCATGAGATGTCATTTGCTTTTAACATATATATGTTGGGAGATAGATAAAGATATAGATATAGATGTATATGATGGGACGTCGCACCTATGATTATGTTACATTATATGACTCCATCTTAGCAGACTGGAGCCAGAGATTCTCCTTGTTGGATGAATAAACAGCCATATTGAGAAAGTGCATGTGTCAAAGAACTATTGGTAGCCTCCAGGACCCGAGGGAGGCCTCCAGTTAACTGCCAGCAAAAAGCCAGGGCTCTGAGTCATACATAATCACAAGGAAATGAGGTCAGCCAACAACCCAAAGACCTTGAAAGTGGATTCTTGCCCCGTCGAGCCTCTAGATGAGAATGCAGCGTAGCCAATGCCTTGATTGCAGCCTCGTGAGAATTTGAGCAGAGAATTCAGTCAAGCTAAGCCTGGATTTCTGATCCATGGCAACTGTGAGGTAATAAATGTATCACGTTTTAAGGCAGTAACTTCGTGGTAGTTTGTCACATAGCAATAGAACACAACAGGAAAGTTTGTATTGGAGTGAGTATTGATGGAGTAACCCTACGTGTCCAGCAAAGAAGACCATTGCTAGACAAGTAAGAGATTATAATAAATTCCACACATTACTTCATTCATAGGATATAGCTAGTGGTCATCAGTATGCCTCTTGATTTTGATTTGGAATTGAAGAAAATAAATAATTCACTGCAGCAGGTTGCAATTTTGGAATCGAGTTGTGGTGAGAGATGGTGTAATTTTTTTTTTTTGATGATGAGAAACAATGCCGTATTTTATTTTATTATATTTTATTTTTTGCAGTACGTGGGCCTCTCACTGTTGTGGCCTCTCCCTTTGCGGAGCACAGGCTCCGGACATGCAGGCTCCGCGGCCACGGCTCAGAGGCCCAGCCGCTCTGCAGCATGTGGGATCTTCCCGGACCGGGGCACGAACCCGTGTCTGCTGCATCGGCAGGCGGACTCTCAACCACTGCGCCACCAGGGAAGCCCTATGGTGTAATTTTTAAAAATTAATTAATTAATTAATTTTTGGCTGTGTTGGGTCTTCATTGCTGTGCACAGGCTTTCTCTAGTTGTGGCAAGCAGGGACTACTCTTCATTGCAGTGTGTGGGCTTCTCATTGCGGTGGCTTCTCTTGTTGCCGAGCACAGGCTCTAGACACGCAGGCTTCAGTAGTTGTGGCTCGTGGGCTCAGTAGTTGTGGCTCGCTGGTTCTAGAACGCGAGCTCAGTAGCTGTGGTGCACAGGCTTAGTTGCTCCGCGGCATGTGGGATCTTCCTGGACCAGGGATCGAACCCATGTCCCCTGCATTGGCAGGCAGACTCTTAACCACTGAGCCACCAGGGAAGTCCCGAGATGGTCTAATGTTAATATAAGGTTTTGTTTGTTTATTTGTTTGGTATTTTTGGTGCTTGGTGTGTGTGGTTGAGTAAGGCTCTGCCACGGACTGTTTCTAGAATTTCTGATGGCTTACTTCTTTCTGATTTTCCCCATCTTCATGTTCCCTAGACCAGGAAGGCTTTTAATATTCCAGCTTACAACATATTGGGTGCAGACTTTCATACATTCCTGGTATCCATATGAAAGCCAGTGACATCAAATGTTTTGTGATATTTTGGAAGACTGAGAAGGGTAGTACCCTTTTAATGAAGGTTTGGAGAGATTCAAAGTGGGGAGTCATAATGGGCAATGCCCTGTGTAATATTATCTTGATGGGTCTTCCCCTCTCTCCCTCTCAGTCTCTTCTTGTCTGCTTTGGGAGCACTTAAGTATCTCCTCTCCTTCTCTCATGCAGGGCAGCTCTACCCTTCTTCAGGTCCCCTCAAGGTCTTAGCTTCTATCTGAATTGACTAATCAAGAGATTTCTTCCAAATAAATATTTTGTATGTGACAGGTTCTGCCACTTGCCTACCCAATATCTATTCATCCATTTTTCTTACCAACAGAACCCAGATAAAGTGTTAATTTTCCCAGGCTTTTCCTAGAGCCGGTGAGAGGTATGTTGCCTTTATGGTGCTTTAGGGAGAACTATGCTTTCCTGATATAAAGGGACAGACTCAGCTGACAGGACCCTTTTTCCCTTTGCCCTTCTTCCTGCCTCAGCAGATGCAGTGATTCACAGGGCTTGGGGGTGATGGCAGAGCAGGAAAATAGCAGGACTACCTTGAGACTTCCCTGAGCTGCTTTACTTGCCCTGGATATCAACCTCTGGACCTATTGTCATGGGAGAGAGAAGAATCTCATTTGAATTATGTCACTTTTTATTGGGTTTCTGTTAGGTCATCCTGATCAATACAGTGCTCTTCCTGAAAACAGTTCTGGTGAATAGTTTGTTTCCTTTCCTACTTGTAGTTTTGTCTTTTCTGAAGGGCTTATTTTGAACAAATCAAGTAAAATTGGACCTGTTTGCTCCCTCCTTAAGGGCTCCCTCCGCATGGTGATTTATCTCAAAGAAACACAAATCTGACTTCAAGAAGCAGTGCTGGTATTCTCTGGAGCCTCCTGAGCACAGGTGGAATTGCCATTTATAGCTCACAGCAAGACTTCCTCGAATTCTTTTTGTGCAGCTTTCTCTCTAAAGTCACTAACTAAGCTACATTCCCCCATCTCTCTTTGCTAACTCTTCCTCAAAATTCTGTCCACCTCTCTTTCATTCTCTGCCTTTGAGCCACTGCTGTGGTAAATCAATCTGCTGCCCCCTTTTTTCCTTAATTTTGCAGCTTTACCTATTAGCCCTGGCAACACATCAAGGAATCCATGTGCAGTCACAGACTTGTCCTCAGAAAGCAGCTAAGGGGGAGAGATGTGAACAGGGACACTTGGATAATTTTCCTCATGTATTAGTCAGGGTTGTCCAGAGAAACAGAATCAATGGGATTTATTTATGCATTTATTTTATTTATTATAAGAAATTGGCTCATGCAATTATGGAGGCTGAGAAGTCCCAAGATCTACAGTCGGCAAGCTGGAGAGCCAAGATGGCTGATGGTGTAGTTCCCGTCTGAGTCCGTGGGGCCGAGACCCAGGGGAGCTGGAGGTGTTGTTCCAATCTGAAAGCTTGTGGCTTGAGACCCAAGAAGAGCCAATGTTTCAGTTCAAGTCTGAAGGCAGAAAAAATCTGATGTTCCATCTCTCAGGCAGCCAGGCAGAAGGAATTCCACCTTACTGGAGAGAGGGTCAGCCTTTTTGTTTTGTTATTTGGACCTTCAACTGATTGGGTGAGACCCACCCACATTAAGGAGAGCAATCTGCTTTATCCAGAATACCAATTCAAATACCAGTCTCATCCAGAAATACCCTTACAGACACACTCAAAATAATGTTTGACCAAATGTCTGGGCAACCTGTGGCCTGGTCAAGTTGACACATAATGTTAACCATCATGCCCCATCACACTTGAATCTCTCATACAACTCTCCAACAGCATGGACCAACTCTCTGGGCTCATTTCTCCTCACTTCCCTTCCCTCTCCCTTGCCCCTTTTACACCAGGCTGTTGGTTCCATGTCCTGCAGCAGTTTCTTTCCTCCATACCCATCTCCCCGTCAAACCTCAGTTCATCCTTTAAGAATTAGCTCATGCATCATTTCCTGTATACAATGTTCCTTGATTTCCTCCAGAAAGACAAAATTGCTCCTTTTCTGCATTGTGTTCTGTTCATATCTGTGTCTGACATGTCTGCATCCTGGAAGTGCTCCCCAGAGAATTGAGGGCGTGGTTGAAGTGGTGGGAAAGGTTTGGTGATGTATTTGCATAGATATGGTAGCAATAATTATAGTTTGGCATGCGAGTAACTATATTCACTCTGTTAAAAAAGACAGTTTTGTTGGAAGTTTTTTTTTTAATTAATTTATTTTTTTATACAGCAGGTTCTTATTAGTCATCAATTTTATACACATCAGTGTATACATGTCAATCCCAATCACCCAATTCATCACCACCATCCCCACTCCCCTGAAGCTTTCCCCCTTGGTGTCCATACGTTTGTTCTTTACATCTGTGTCTCAACTTCTGCCCTGCAAACCGGTTCATCTGTACCATTTTTCTAGGTTCCACATACATGCGTTAATATACAATATTTGTTTTTCTCTTTCTGACTTACTTCACTCTGTATGACAGTCTCTAGATCCATCCACGTCTCAACAAATGACCCAATTTCATTCCTTTTCATGGCTGAGTAATATTCCATTGTATATATGTACCACATCTTCTTTATCCATTCATCTGCCGATGGACATTTAGGTTGCTTCCATGACCTGGCTATTGTAAACAGTGCTGCAATGAACATTGGGGCGCATGTGTCTTTTTGAATTATGGTTTTCTCTGGGTATATGCCCAGTAGTGGGATTGCTGGATCATATGGTAATTCTATTTTTAGTTTTTTTTTTTTTTTTTTTTTGCGGTACGCGGCCTCTCACTGCTGTGGCCTCTCCCGTTGCGGAGCACAGGCTCCGGACGCGCAGGCTCAGCGGCCATGGCTCACAGGCCCAGCCGCTCTGCGGCACGTGGGATCTTCCCGGACCGGGGCACGAACCCGTGTCCCCTGCATTGGCAGGCGGACTCTCAACCACTGCGCCACCAGGGAAGCCCTATTTTTAGTTTTTTAAGGAACCTCCATACTGTTCTCCATAGTGGCTGTATCAATTTACATTCCCACCAACAGTGCAAGAGGATTCCCTTTTCTCCACACCCTCTCCAGCATTTGTTGTTTGTAGATTTTCTGATGATGCCCATTCTAACTGGTGTGAGGTGATACCTCATTGTACTTTTGATTTGCATTTCTCTAATAGTGATTTTGAGCAGCTTTTCCTGTGCTTCTTGGCCATCTGTATGTCTTCTTTGGAGAAATGTCTGTTTAGGTCTTCTGCCCATTTTTGGATTGGGTTGTTTGTTTCTTTAATATTGAGCTGCATGAGCTGTTTATATATTTTGGAGATTAATCCTTTGTCCATTGATTCATTTGCAAATATTTTCTCCCATTCTGAGGGTTGTCTTTTCATCTTGATTATGGTTTCCTATGCTGTGTAAAAGCTTTTAAGTTTCATTAGGTCCCATTTTTTTATTTCTGTTTTTATTTCCATTACTCTAGGAGGTGGATCAAAAAAGATCTTGCTGTGATTTATGTCAAAGAGTGTTCTTCCTATGTTTTCCTCTAAGAGTTTTATAGTATCCAGTCTTACATTTAGGTCTCTAATCCATTTTGAGTTTACTTTTATGTATGGTGTGAGTGTGTGTTCTAATTTCATTCTTTTACATATAGCTGTCCAGTCTTCCCAGCACCACTTATTGAAGAGACTGTATTTTCTCCGTTGTATATCCTTGCCTCCTTTGTCATAGATTAGTTGACCATAGGTGCGTGGGTTTATCTCTGGGCTTTCTATCTTGTTCCATTGATCTATATTTCTGTTTTTGTGCCAGTACCGTATTGTCTTGATTACTGTAGCTTTGTAGTATAGTCTGAAGTCAGGGAGTCTCATTCCTCCAGCTCCATTTTTTTCCCGCAAGACTGCTTTGGCTATTCGGGGTCTTTTGTGTCTCCATACAAATTTTAAGATTTTTTGTTCTAGTTCCATAAAAAATGCCATGGGTAATTTGATAGGGGTTGCATTGAACCTGTAGATTGTTTTGGGTAATATAGTCATTTTCACAATATTGATTCTTTCAGTCCAAGAACATGGTATATCTCTCCATCTGTTGGTATCATCTTTAATTTCTTTCATCAGTATCGTATAGTTTTCTGCATACAGGTCTTTTGTCTCCCTAGGTAGGTTTATTCCTAGGTATTTTATTCTTTTTGTTGCAATGGTAAATGGGAGTGTTTCCTTAATTTCTCTTTCAGACTTTTCATCATTAGTGTATAGGAATGCAAGAGATTTCTGTGCATTAATTTTGTATCCTGCAACTTTACCAAATTCATTGATTAGCTCTAGTAGTTTTCTGGTGGCATCTTTAGGATTCTCTATGTATAGTGTCATGTCATCTGCAAACAGTGACAGTTTTACTTCTTCTTTTCCAATTTGGATTCCTTTTATTTCTTTTTCTTCTCTTATTGCCATGGCTAGGACTTCCAGAACTGTTTAATAATAGTGGTGAGAGTGGACATCCTTGTCTTGTTCCTGATCTTAGAGGAAATGCTTTCAGTTTTTCACCATTGAGAATGATGTTTGCTGTGGTTTTGTCGTATATGGCCTTTATTATTTTGAGGTAGGTTCCCTCTATGCCCACTCCCTGGAGGGTTTTTATCATAAATGGGTGTTGAATTTTGTCAAAAGCTTTTTCTGCATCTATTGAGATGCTCATATGGTTTTTATTCTTCAATTTGTTAATATGGTGTATCACATTGATTGATTTACGTATATCGAAGAACCCTTGCATCCTTGGGATAAATCCCACTTGACCATGGTGTATGATCCTTTTAATGTGTTGTTGGATTCTGTTCGCTAGTATTTTGTTGAGGACTTTTGCATATGTTTTCATCAGTGATATTGGTCTGTAATTTTCTTTTTTGTAGTATCTTTGTCTGGTTTTGGTATCAAGGTGGTGGTGGCCTCATAGAATGAGTTTGGGAGTGTTCCTTCCTGTGTAATTTTTGGTAAGAGTTTGAGAAGGATGGGTGTTAGCTCTTCTCTAAATGTTTGATAGAATTCACCTGTGAAGCCATCTGGTCCTGGACTTTTGTTTGTTGGAAAATTTTTCATCACAGTTTCAATTTCAGTGCTTTTGATTGGTCTGTTCATATTTTCTGTTTCTTCCTTGTTCAGTCTTCGAAGGTTATACCTTTCTAAGAATTTGTCCATTTCTTCCAGGTTGTCCATTTTATTGGCATAGAGTTGCTTGTAGTAGTCTCTTAGGATGCTTTGTATTTCTGCGGTGTCTGTTGTAACTTCTCCTTTTTCATTTCTAATTTTATTGATTTGAGTCCTCTCCATCTTTTTCTTGATGAGTCTGACTAATGGTTTATGAATTTTGTTTATCTTCTCAAATAACCAGCATTTAGTTTTATTGGTCTTTGCTATTGTTTTCTTTGTTTCTATTTCATTTATTTCTGCTCTGATCTTTATGATTTCTTTCCTTCTGCTAACTTTGGGTTTTGTTGTTCTTCTTTCTCTAGTTCCTTTAGGTGTAAAGTTAGATTGTTTATTTGAGATTTTTCTTGTTTCTTGAGGTAGGCTTGTATAGCTATAAACTTCCCTCTTAGAACTGCTTTTGCTGCATCCCGTAGGTTTTGGATCATCATGTTTTCGTTGTCATTTGTCTCTAGGTATTTTTTGATTTCCTCTTTGATTTCTTCAGTGATCTGTTGGTTATTTAGTAATGTATTGTTTAGCCTCCATGTGTTTGTGTTTTTTACATTTTTTTCCCTGTAATTCATTTCTAATCTCATAGCGTTGTGGTCAGAAAAGATGCTTGATATGATTTCAATTTTCTTAAATTTACAGAGGCTTGAATTGTGACCCAAGGTGTGATCTGTCCTGGAGAATGTTCTGTGCACACTCGAGAAGAAAGTGTAATCTGCTGTTTTTGGATGGAATTTCCTGTAAATATCAATTAAATCTATCTGGTCTATTGTGTCATTTATAGCTTCTGTTTCCTTATTTATTTTCATTTTGGATGATCTGTCCATTGGTGTAAGTGAGGTGTTAAAGTCCCCCACTATTATTGTGTTACTGTCGATTTTCTGTTTTATAACCGTTAGCAGTTGCCTTATGTATTGAGGTGCTCCTATGTTGGGTGCATATATATTTATAATTGTTATATCTTCTTCTTGGGTTGATCCCTTGAACATTATGTAGTGTCCTTCCTTGTCTCTTGTAACATTCTTTATTTTAAAGTCTATTATATCTGATATGAGTATTGCTACTCCAGCTTTCTTTTGATTTCCATTTGCATGGAATATCTTTTTCCATCCCCTCACTCTCAGTCTGTATGTGTCCTTAGGTCTGAAGTGGGTCTCTTGTAGACAGCATATATATGGGTCTTGTTTTTGTATCCATTCAGCGAACCTGTGTCTTTTGGTTGGAGCATTTAATCCATTCACGTTTAAGGTAATTATCGACATGTATGTTCCTATGACCATTTTCTTAATTGTTTTGGGTTTGTTTTTGTGGGTCCTTTTCTTCTCTTGTATTTCCCACTTGGAGAAGTTCCTTTAGCATTTGTTGTAGAGCTGGTCTGGTGGTGCTGAATTCTCTTAGCTTTTGCTTGCCTGTAAAGCTTTTGATTTCTCCATCGAATCTGAATGAGATCCTTGCGGGGTAGAGTAATCTTGGTTGTAGGTTATTCCCTTTCATCACTTTAAGTATATCATGCCACTCCCTTCTGGCTTGTAGAGTTTCTGTTGAGAAATCAGCTGTTAACCTTATGGGAGTTCCCTTGTATGTTGTCATTTTTCCCTTGCTGCTTTCAATAATTTTTCTTTGTCTTTAATTTTTGCCGATTTAATTACTGTGTGTCTCGGCATGTTTCTCCTTGGGTTTATCCTGTATGGGACTCACTGCACTTCCTGGACTTGGGTGGCTATTTCATTTCCCATGTTAGGGAAGTTTTCGATTATAATCTCTTCAACTATTTTCTCGGGTCCTTTCTCTCTCTCTTCTCCTTCTGGGACCCCTATAATGTGAATGTTGTTGCGTTTAATGTTGTCCCGGAGGTCTCTTAGGCTGTCTTCATTTCTTTTCATTCTTTTTTCTCTATTCTGTTCCACAGCAGTGAATTCCACCATTCTGTCTTCCAGGTCACTTATCTGTTCTTCTGCCTCAGTTATTCTGCTTTGATTCCTTCTAGTGTAGTTTTCATTTCAGTTATTGCATTGTTTATTTCTGTTTGTTTGTTCTTTAATTCTTCTAGGTCTTTGTTAAACATTTCTTGCATCTTCTTGATCTTTGCCTCCATTCTTCTTCTGAGGTCCTGGATCATCTTCACTATCATTATTCTGAATTCTTTTTCTGGAAGGTTGCCTGTCTCCACTTCATTTAGTTGTTTTTCTGGGGTTTTATCTTGTTCCTTCATCTGGTACATAGCCCTCTGCCTTTTCATCTTGTCTATCTTTCTGTGAATGTGTTTTTTTTTTTTTCCACAGGCTGCAGGATTGTAGTTCTTCTTGCTTCTGCTGTCTGCCCTCTGGTGGATGAGACTATCTAAGAGGCTTGTGTAAGCTTCCTGATGGGAGGGACTGGTGGTGGGTAGAGCTGACTGTTGCTCTGGTGGAGCTGAGTAAAACTTTAATCCACTTGACTGCTGATGGTGGGGCTGGGTTCCTTCCCTGTTGGTTGTTTGTCCTGAGGCAACCCAACACTGGAGCCTAGCTGTGCTCTTTGGCGGGGCTAATGACAGACTTTAGGAGGGCTCACACCAAGGAGTACTTCTCAGAACTTCTGCTGCCAGTGTCCTTGTCCCCATGGTGACCCACAGCCACTCCCCACCTCTGCAGGAGACCCTCCAACACTAGCAGGTAGGTCTGGATCAATCTCCCCTGGGGTCACTGCTCCTTCCCCTGTGTCCCAGTGCGCACACTACTTTGTGTGTGCCCTCCAAGAGTGGAGTCTCTGGTTCCCCCAGTCCTGTCGAAGTCCTGCAATCAAATCCCACTAGGCCTCAAAGTCTGATTCTCTAGGAATTCCTCCTCACATTGCCAGACCCCCAGGTTGGGAAACCTGACATGGGGCTCAGAACCTTCATTCCAGTGGGTGGACTTCTGTGGTTTCAGTGTTCTCCAGTCTGTGAGTCACCCACCCAGCCCTTATGGGATTTGATTTTACTGTGATTGTGCCCCTCCTATTCCTACCATCTCATTGTGGCTTTTCCTTTGTCTTTGGATGTGAGGTATCTTTTTGGGTGAGTTCCAGTGTCTTCCTGTCGATGATTGTGCAGCAGCTAGTTATGATTCTGGTGTTCTCACAAGAGGGAGTGAGAGCACGTCCTTCTACTCCGCCATCTTGGTTCCTCCCCCTTGTTGGAAGTTCTAAAATAGAAATGTTGATGGTAATAATACAGAATAGCTATAAAAGCCCTTATTGTGTCCTGGGCAGTACTCTAAATGCTTTACATAAATCACTTTATTTAATCATCACATCAAAACTATGATCTAAGTGTTAATAGCCCTATGTTACAAATGAGGAAGCAGACAGAGAGGGGAAAAGTAACTTATCAGGGTCACAAAGCTAGTAGGTATGGAGCTGGAGTTTAAACCAGGTATAAATGTGTAGTATCCACATACTCAGTGGGGCAGGGCAGAGGTGTGTGAAGTCCCAGAAGGAAAGCTGCACACTTATGTAATCTATCATGCATGGTCTTGGTTCCTCCACCCACACACCCGATAGCATTCTTGTATTCTTGCCAACCACAAAGGTGTTTTTTGGTTCCTTTTTTCCTCTGTTTTCACTCCTTAAAAAGTACCATTAATCATTATAATAAAAACCTTTCTGTAAAAGCAACACCAGGTACCACATGCATTCCAAGCCTGGTTTATTTGTTTTCCACATATGACTCTCACCATGAGCGTGAAGTTAATGGTGCCCTTCTTGTGACATGAGGTAGTTGGCTCTGCTTTGTGGTTGGTGCTGCCAACCTCTGGATTAAATAATAAAGAGCCAATTGTATATTTTCAGGGCCATTATACCATTTAATGAGAATTTTCAAAAAATTGTATAGAGTAATGGAATCTGTAAATGTATTTATAATTAATGCTATTTCCATTTCGCTAAAGTAAAAACACATTATATGGATTATCAAGGGAGGAATATCCTAATTTTTCTTCTCTAGAAATTTCCATCTAGTGTCTTCTTCCTCAATACCAAAAAATGTACGTTATTATAATTTCCTATTGGAAAAAATAGGGTTGGTCAATTCTAATATATTTTTATATTAAAAACTACATTAAATCATAGGATGTTGCCCACATTACCATATAGAAATCAGTGTAGTGCCTTTTATTTAATTTTCATGCACTGAAATATTTTAAAAGGTACTGAAATGAGGTAAATATTCTTACAATTTAATTCTCTCCTCAGGAATTTTCTTGCAGGAATCTTGTAAATGTGCTAGTGTAGGGATGGACCTTTACCTTGGAGGAAAATGAATCATCAGCATCTAAGCAGCCGCTGTATAAATCATGGTGTTTTCAGAGCAGAGTCACAGTTCTTTCACAATGTTTTCAGTAAGCAAATGAGATTAGAGAAAATAGCTATTTCTCAAAAGCTTTTTTTGATGAAAGGGCCCATAAATTGGGCCTTTAAATGTAACAATGTAGAAGTTTTCAAGATGACTCCTTAGTACTAGACCTGTCCATGTGCTGTGGTCTTTGGGGTCTTTGGGGTCAAGAGTTTGCTTTGAGGGAGGAGAATGGCTTTAGTAGCAAGCCACCTATTATGAAACAGCTCGGGGAAGGCTTCCAAGGAAAATAGGAGAAATCTGCTATGTATTTAGAAATGCTCTTTCCCAGATATGGAAGGGACATTACTTGCAAAACTAAAATATTTTGGAAGGGAACTCATTGGCCCGTATTCACTTAATTAGGACATTCCAGGAGTCCTTACCCTGGTTGGCATACAAAATAACTTCTATTTCAGAAAAGTCTAATGGTGCAACCAGAAAAAACGGTATCCCTTCTGCCTTTTAAATTCTGTTTGGTGACTTGATTCATCAATTCAGACTATTTTGAGGGAGAAGAATTAGAGCTGTAGAACTGGAGTAAAAGTTTCTGGGGCCAAATTTGTATTGACCTTGGGCAAGTCATTTACCACTTTCTATCCTGATATTCCCCACCTCCCTGCTGCATTGAAGTAAGCTGGAGTGGATCCCAGATTTGCTGGTCTTGTGGAAGAGGAGAATGTGTCCTTGGCTGGAGAAGTAGGAGATGATGTGGTAATTTTGTGTGTGTTATTTTTAGCTGTTAAAGACTTGCTTTCTTAATGAGAAAGTTAGGATGGTAACATGTATTTGTCAAGAACTTGGTCAATGAACAAGAAACAATGATAGACATGCAAATTATTGCTTCCATGTGGCTTTTTTCTCTCAAGGATCATGGAGACAAACTTGCCTCTAATTATACGTCACTTAGATACGGCACTTTTCATTAAAGGATGTCAGAGTGTTTTGCAAACGTTAATTAAGACTTGCATCCTCCCTGTGAAGTGAATATAATTGTTTTGCTGGTGCACAGAGCAGCAAACTGAGAAACAGAACACTTTAGAAGCTGCCCAAGATTACCCTGCTGAGCAGTGCCATCAAGAGCCAAAGGGAGGGAGGGAGGGAGACACAAGAGGGAGGAGATATGGGGATGTATGTATATGTATAGCTGATTCACTTTGTTATACAGCAGAAACTAACACACCATCGTAAAGCAACTATATTCCAATAAAGATGTTAAAAAATAAAACACATGGGACTTCCCTGGTGGTGCAGTGGTTAGGAATCTGCCTGCCAGTGCAGGGGATACGGGTTCGATCCCTGGCCTGGGAAGATCTCACATGCCGCGGAGCAACTAAGCCCGGGCACCACAGCTACTGAGCCTGCGCTCTAGAGCCTGTGAGCCATAACTACTGAGCCTGCACACCACAACTACTGAAGCCTGAGTGCTGCAACTGCTGAGGCCACACGCCACAACTACTAAAGCCCGCGCGCCTAGAGCCCATGCTCCGCAACAAGAGAAGCCACCGCAATGAGAAGCCGGTGCACCGCAATGAAGAGTAGACCCCATTTGCCACAACTAGAGAAAGCCCACACGCAGCAACGAAGACCGAATGCAGCCAAAAATAAATAAAATTTAAAAAAAAAAGAACCAAAGGTACTGTTTATATAAGCTACTTGTTCTAACCTGCAACACAGTAACAATATAGTTATTTGGTGGAGGTCGAGTAATTAAGAAACTTTTGAAAGAAGGCCAGTCAGCCTTGGTGCCACCAGCTGAAGTTCTCAGATACTTTGGAATGGTTGTGTTCTACACAGAAGTGGAGACAGCCCTAACTAAGTGAGGGAGGGAAAGTCACCATGGAAAGCACTAGGTCTATCTTCTCTTCAGAAGTTGCAGGCTTCATTATCACCTGGTGTGTGGGTAGATCCATGGCATTAGGTGAAGTTTGTAAAAACAGGCTTTCTGAGGAATCGGAATACTCCCCAAGTGTGGGTAGCACTGGGGGTTTCAGGGTCTAAGCGGAGCAGGCTAAGGGTTGGATAAATGGTTCCTCTGCTGTCTAATCTCATTTTTCACAGAAGCACAAAAAAATATGAGTCACCCCAGAGGCTGCTGGAATAATCCCTGAATGCCTTAATAGGATTATTGAACCCTATTTTTACAGGTTCTTAACATGGGAAGTTTTGCTTTTATGAGTGTTCACTTTGTGGCTGTGTGGAGAAGTGGCTGACAGAAAAAAAAATAGTAGTTAGGTGGAACTTACTTTTTTCCTTCCTTTTCGATCATTGCCTTACTCCTGTACCACTGCTTCCTCATTATTTTTGTAATAGTTACTTGTCCCTTCTTCAGTCTATCCTGTGCACAACTGCCAGATTAGTTCAAAGCTTTCATGGTACATCACTTCTAAAACTCCCCCACAGTTCTTTATTGCACGTTGACATCAATAATAACAGCAACAAATATAAGCCACGTCCTTAATTATGAGTAGACATTGTGCTAAGGGCTTTCCATACCTTATTTTTATTTAATTTCATATATTTCAAGTATAATTTTGAAAACCTATCCAAAATTGGATCCTACTCTCGTTTTCCAGTTGTGTTTTCTCCTATTCTAACATGAACTCTCTGCTCTGGTGAGATGATGTCTCATTTCTGGACCCACCACACCCTTCTGCCCCAGATGCCATTCTTACTACCCTTAGCTCTTTCTGTTTCCCACTCACTAAATGGGCCCAGTTTCTTCTGTCCATCCAATTCATCTTCCAAGGAATAGCTTGAATCCCCCTTCAGGGCTTCTATCAACAATTTTACGTTCCTTCTTTATACTTTTCTTCACTGTAGTTACATTATATAATTAGCTCCCAATTACCTGCCAGTATATTTTCTGATAGACTATTAGGATGTACTGAGTACTTATGTGCAAGATGTTCCTTGATCCCTCCATTTTCTCTTGGATTACCATCTCCTTCTAGACTTGACTTCTATATCAGATAAGATAGGCTAAGTTAGGCTGCAGGAATAAACAAGCCTCAAATCTTAATGGTTTATAACAACAAAGCTTTATTTGTTACCTATATTACACATCTATTGTGAGTTGGCTGGATGCTCTGATGCATGTCTCCTTATTCTGAAACTTGGGCTGATGGAGGAGCAACATCTGGAACACTGCCTAAAGCAGTGACAGGGAAAAAAAGGTGGCGAATAGTGTACCAACTCTTGAAGCCAGATTCATGTCTCTTCTGCTCACTTTTCATTGTTCAAAACAAGTTACATGGCCATGCCTAACTTCAAGGAGTACAAGGAAGTACAACTCTATCATGTACCAGATAGAAAGGAAACTGAAATATTTTCCAGAAACTCTGGTGACTAATATAACTTCCTTTTTCTGTATAGCCTAGATCAGCAGTTTTCAAACTTTCTGACTATATGCCATTATGAAAACTACCTTTTATATCACAACTCAGTATACAATACATATATGGATATACTTAACTGAAACAAAAGTTACTAAAAGTGAAATTTACTGTGTTACTTTTTGTTCCATTCCATTTAACTGCAATTTTTTAAAGTGCTGGACATCACCCACTAAATTGATTGTATGATCCACTGATAAATTGTGACCCAAGATTTGAAAAACCTAGAAGATGTGGGCCCAGCACCCTCAATCCTTTCTCCCTGCAGATCCCTAGTTTTTTCTCACTGAAAATGCCAATCCGTACATCTATCTGCCTTCTCTATATCTATATCCTTGCTGCTAAGTACTGCTGATGAAAAATCATACTTATCTCCATGCTCAGTGGAGGTTAGAGATACATTTGTAGAGGTTTGATCCCCGTAATTGCATGATTTCATCCAGCAGCTCTTTGTGTGTCCTATTCCATCACCCTCTCCTCTCTGCAAATGCATCAACACGCACATGAATAATTGAGGCCATTTGGGCGCATGCTCCTTCGACTTCTCACCTCATGTATATAACTCATCAATATCTGCCTTCTCTCTCACTTCCCTTCATCTGGTCTCAGAGGAGGAGGTGCTGCATTATGACATCTTAAACGCCCTTATTATTTATTCAGGTGTTCATTTGCTTTCTCTGGAGCAGTTCCATGTCATTGGGCTTGCATTCTAATCATCCTACCTGTTCCACCTCTTCCTGGCTGCTAGACTGCCTTAGGTAAGGTATTATTTTTCTTTGGGGATCATTTGGGACTCAAGCCTGGTTGCTGGTATATTCTTTTTTTTTTTTTTTTTTTTTTTTGCGGTACGCGGGCCTCTCACTGTTGTGGCCTCTCCCGTTGCGGAGCACAGGCTCCGGTCACGCAGGTTCAGCGGCCGTGGCTCATGGGCCCAGCCGCTCCGCGGCATGTGGGATCTTCCCGGACCGGGGCACAAACCCGTGTCCCCTGCATCAGCAGGCGGACTCTCAACCACTGCGCCACCAGGGAAGCCCTACTGGTATATTCTTAAATGGTAGGGATCCTTCAGGACGTGCAAGGCAAATGGATTTTTGACCCAGCCACCAGCCCCTCCTGAGATACTTGGAGGAGGCCCTCTGCTCTCTGCCTTCCTACCTTGGAGGTCAGGGGAGATTAGCCTTACCATTGGCTCTCTCCTGGCTTTTGGGGATCAGGAAGACCAGCATACTCACATGTGGGGTCAAGATAGATTATACCAGGAGCCATGGTTTGATGAATGACAAGATCTTCCCAGTATCCACTGCCTCTGTTCCTCACCCCGAGTACGGTTCACAGGGAAGAAAGCCCCACACCAGATTACTCCACTGGGAGCCTGCATGGCTATGGCCCCACCTATACACAGTTGCCTGAAGGTCCTAGTAGCCCCATGACTCAGGAGAGGCAGATAGCTTGTGGGAATAGACAGGAAGGAGCTACCTTCAGGATGCCTGTATCTGGGATCCAGATAGCTAATTGTCTCTCTAGTTACCTATTGATCTCTTTCACTATTGCCAACCTTCTCAAAATAAACTATACCTGTTTTTTCCCTTTCCTATTTCATATTGCTTTCAAATCCACTGCAATGAGACATTAGTCTCAGTGCCACTTCCCTGAAACTGCTTTGGCAAATGCAACCATTGACTTCCTAATTGCTTCATGCCTCAGGATCTTCATGGTTCTCAGGCCTCGCTTGACCTCTCAGCTGCATTTACTCTTTTTTTTAAATTAACTTTTATTGGAGTATAGTTGCTTTACAATGTTGTCTTAGTTTCTGCTGTGCAGCAAAGTGAATCAGTAATATGTATACATATATCCCCTCTTTTTTAGATTTCCTTCCCATTTAGGTCACCACAGGGCACTGAGTAGAGTTCCCTGTGCTATACAGCAGGTTCTCATTAGTTATCTATTTTATACATAGTAGTGTATATATGTCAATCCCATTCTTCCAATTCATCCCATCCCCTCTTCCTCCCTTGGTAACTGTAAGTTTGTTCTCTACATCTGTGGCTCTATTTCTGCTTTGCAAATAAGTTCATCTGTACCATTTTTCTAGATTCCACATGTAAGCGATATTATACAATATTTGTTTTTCTCTTTCTGACTTACTTCACTCTGTATGACAGATTCTAGGTCCATCCACCTCACTACAAATAACTCAATTTCATTCCTTTTTATGGCTGAGTAATATTCCTTTGTATATATGTACCACATCTTCTTTATCTGTTCATCTGTCGAAGGACATTTAGGTTGCTTCCATGTCCTGGCTATTGTAAATAGTGCTACAGTGAACATCGGGGTGCAGGCGTCCTTTCGAATTCTGGTTTTCTCCAGATACATGCCTAGGAGTGGAATTGCTGGGTCATATGGTAGCTCTATTTTTTGGTTTTTAAGGAACCTCCATATTGTTCTCCATAGTGGCTGTACCAATTTGTATTCCCACAAACAGTAGAGGAGGGTGCCTTTACTCTTGCTGATCACCCCCACTCCCCTTTTGACTCTTTGGCTTCCATGACAGTACTCTCTTCTAGTCCTTCTCTTATTTCTCTTGTTCTTCTTAGTCTCTTTTTCTGGCTTTTCCATTTCTCTTGTGCTCTTAGTTTTGGTATCACCCATAGTTCAGTTCTCTTCTTTTCTCACTCTACTTGCTGTCCTCTGGGGAATCTCATCTAATCCTTAAAATTTTATAGTTAGCCGCCTGTATGTGAATGATTCCCAAATTCAGGTCTCTAGCCCAGTTCTGTCTTCAGAACTCTAGATCCATTTATGCCACTGGCAACAGGACATTTCCTGGACATTCCATAGGCATTCTGAACACAGCATTCCAAAGTGGAAAGTAATCTTTCTCAGAAGTAGTCCTCTATAGCTCAGGGGTTGGCAAACTGAGGTCCATGGGCCAAATCTGGGCTACTGCCTGTTTTTTGTATGACCTGAGAACTAAAAATGATCTTTAAATTTTAAATAGTTGAGAAAAGTCAAAAGAATAATATTTCATAACACATGAAAATTATATGAAATTCAAATTTCAGTGTTTATACGAAAAGTTTTATTGTAACACAGCCTCACCCACTGTTTATGTTATTGCTCATGTGTGGCTGTCGCTTTCCCCTACAATGGCAGAGATGAGTAGTTGCAACAGAGATCAAATGGTCCACAAAGCCTTCAGTAGTTACTACCTGGCCCTTTATAGAAAGTTTGCTGACACCTGGTGTAGCTAAATGGACCAGCTCTACCACTTGGTTCTCAGCTCTACCACTTATTCTCCATATAACCTGGGCAAATTACTTTTCCTCTTTCAATCATAGTTTCCTCAGCTATAAAATGAGAATAATTGTGTTTATTGCTCCAAGTTTTTGTAGATTAAATGAGATAAAGCATGTAAGACACTTGGCAAAATGCTTGATATGTATTACCTTATAAATGTTACCTGTTGTTATTTCTCCCCAAACTCACCCTTCATCTTGTTTTTTTCTATCTTTGTGACAGCTGCATAGTCTACCAGTAACCCAAGCCAGAAACTTGGGAGTCATCCTAGGCCTTACATCCTATTTGTTGCTGATTTTGCTTCCACAAAATCTAAGATGTCCACCTTTTTTTCTTCATATCCACTGCTATTGCTTTAGGACATACCCTGATCTCCTCTTGCCTAGACTGTCTCTGACTCATATCTTGCCCACATTTCTCAGTTTTTTGTGTGCTGCAATTTGAGTATTTTAAAGTGAAAATCTTATTGTGTTACTCTCCATCTTAAAACCATGTAAGGGGCTTCCCTGGTGGCGCAGTGGTTGAGAGTCCGCCTGCCGATGCAGGGGACACGGGTTCGTGCCCCGGTCCGGGAAGATCCCACATGCCGCGGAGCGGCTGGGCGCGTGAGCCATGGCCACTGAGCCTGCGCGTCCAGAGCCTGTGCTCCGCAACGGGAGAGACCACAACAGTGAGAGGCCCGCGTACCACAAAAAACAAACAAACAAAAAACATGTAAGGACTCCCCATTGTCTGCATGATAAAACCTAAGTTCCTTTCACCATCCTCCATGGTCAGTTGTCTGCTCAGACTTAGTTCTCACCATGCCTGCCTTAGACACCATGCACCAGCCTTATAATGGCTTGAATTTCCAAGGTAACCTGGAATGCCCTTCACCACCCTGTCAATCTAGGCAGCGTGTAGTACTTCACTGTCAACATTCAACATTGAAGCATCACTGTGGCCATGAAGCAAGCTTTTCTTTCATTCTAACCTCTCCCTGTTTTTATGCAGAATTGAGCGCTTCCTTCTTTTGGTTCTTATGGATTCTACGTTCTTTAGTCAAAGTAGGTAATTGTGATTATAGGTTATAAGTTCCTGAGAGCAGGATACATATTCAAATCCCAGAGTCTAGTACAGTGTTTGACACACTGTGGAAACATACGAGTATTTATCAAAAGATAGAAAGAACAAATTCCTACAAAAATTAGGCACATATGGGGATACCCAAATGACTGTTTGTCTACTTGTTTTTTTCTCTGTGATTTTTTTTTTAAATTGAAGTATAGTTGGTATCCTCTGTGATTTTTCAAAAGAGCAAAGTGATTCTCGAAGTGTGGTCTCCCTGGAACAGCACCATCTGGCCATGTGTTAGAAATGTACATTCTTAGGCCCCATCCCACACTTCCTGAATCAGAAACTCTGCAGGTTCATTCAGCACAAATGAACCTGTATACAAAATAGAAACAGACTCACAGATATAGAGATCAGACTTGTGGGTGCCAAGGGGTAGATAGGGAGGGAAAGGGATGAACTGGGAGTTTGGGGTTGGTAGATGCAAACTATTACATTTAGAATGGATAAACAGCAAGGTTCTATATATAGCACATGGAACTATATCCAATCTCCTGGGATAAACCATAATCGAAAGGAATATTTAAAAAAGAATATATATACGTGTATAACTGAGTCACTGCTGCACAGCAGAGATGGCCACAACATTGTGAATCAACTAGACTTCAATTAAAAAAAAAAATGAATGTGGGGCCCAGTAAGCTGTTGCCATAAGCCCTCCAGGTGATTTGGATGTATGCTGAAGTTGGAGAACCATTGCCCCAGACTAGTTTTTCTTAAGTTGTGACTGTGGACCAGCTCTATTAGACTCCCCTGGGCTGATTGTTGAAGCTAAAATGCCAGGCCTCATCCCAGACTCTCAGGGGCATGAAATAGCTATGCTTTCAACCCTGACTGCATATTGGCAGTACCTGGGCAAGACTTTTAAAAAAAATCACTAGTGCTCTGACTTTATTACCAGAGATTCTGATTCTTTGGGTTTGGTGGAGGACTGCCACCAAACTGCCCACGTTTTTTTAAAAAGCTCTTCAGGTGATACAAAGGTACAGCCAGGGTAGGGAGCCCCTGCTCTCTGCTCTGTGAGCACGGGTTCTGGGGTCTGATGACTCAGCTTCTAGTCCTAGTGTGACTTTGGGCAAGTTAATGCTGTTTCAGTCTCTTGTCTGTTTTGAGGATTAAATGAGGTAATATGTGTGATGTGGTAAACACAGGGTCTGTCCCACAGTAACCTCTTAATAGATGTTAATTAGATTTTCATTAATGAATATAAGCCCCTATGGTTCTTTATGTACACTAACATTTAGAAACCATAGAGCCAGAGAATCTCCTATTCCCTGATACTGATTGAGTGCTGGTAGAATTACTTTGCTCTTCCTATAGTTTGATCAGGAACCATGTAAATCCCTCAAGTTCCCAGTGTGCTGTTTCATCCAGATAAACAGTCCAGTCCTATCTTGATGGTGGTGACAAAGTGCAGGTGAATCTGCAGAGACACGCAGCATTGGAAGTACTTTAAAAGTGTATTATCATAAAAAAAAAAGTGTATTATCATGATCTCTGGCTCAGAAGTGTTTCATAGGTATGTCTTTTCTTCCTAATTAGACTCTAATTCTTGCGGACAGGGATTGAATCTTATATTTTGTTTTCATATCATGGTGCCTAGCAGAGAGCTAGATATACAAGAGACCTTCAACTTGACTGGAACAAAGACTCTCCACATGCCAGTCTCAGTTCTGCCTAATGCGATCCTGATTAGGTTTTCTGGATTCCTTGTGTTAAGGGAGGGAGTTAGTTATTTCAATTTACTTCCTAGGGCTGCTATAAAAAAAGGTCCACATAGCACCTTAGCATTTCTAGTATGCCTTCGATTTGCAAAAATTCAAATAAAACAGACACAAAGTTTCCCCACAGCTGGTGGGGGATACTTGTTGGTGCTCCAAGTATTTATTTTAGGTTGACATTACTGGCATCACCAAGTAACTTAGTACAGTCTTCCCTCAGTGTGCTATCTCATTGTGAATGGTCATCTTACTATGAATTATATAAAAATATCCAATTACAAAAAGAATAAAGTTTTCAGGCGCAGCTGCTTTTTAAAAATTTTTTATTGAAGTATAGTTGATTTACAATGTTGTGTTAATTTCTGCTGTACAGCAAAGTGATTCAATTATACATATGTATTCTTTTTCATATTCTTTCCATTATGGTTTATCACAGGATACTGAATATAGTTCCCTGTGCTATACAGTAGGAATTTGTTGTTTATCCATCCTATATATAATCATTTGCATCTGCTAATCCCAAGTTCCCATTCCTTCCTTCCCCTACCTCCCTCCCCCTTGGCAACCACAAGTCTGTTCTCTATGTCTGTGAGTCTGTTTCTGTTTTGTAGATATGTTCATTTGTGTCATATTTTAGATACCACATATAAGTGATATCATATGGCATTTGTCTTTCTCTTTCTGACTTACTTCGCTTAGTACGATAATTAGGTCCATTCATATTGCTGCAAATGGTATTATTTCATTCTTTTTTATGGCTGAGTAATAGTCCATTGTATATATACCACATCTTATTTATCCAGTCATCTGTTGATGGACATTTAGGTTCCCTGTCTTGGCTATTGTAAATAGTGCTGCTATGAACATAGGGGTACACGTACCTTTTCGAATTATAGTTTTGTCTGGGTATATGCCCAGGAGTGGGATTGCTGGATCATATGGCAACTCTATTTGTAGTTTTTTGAGGAACTTCCATACTGTTTTCCATAGTGGCTGCACCAATTTATTGTGGCTGCGCCAATACATTCCCATCAACAGTGTAGGAGGGTTCCCCTTTTTTCTACACTCTCTCCAGCATTTGTTATTTGTAGACTTTTTAATGATGGCCATTCTGACTGGTGTGAGGTGGTACCTCACTGTACTTTTGATTTGCATTTCTCTAATAATTAGTGATGTTGAGCATCTTTTCATATAGGCACAGCTGCTTTTTAAGCCTTGCTGTTGCCCTTTTATTTTCCTTCTCCTAAAGTCCTAAAAGGCATCTGTTCTCTAAGATTTAATTGGCACCTTTAATAAGGAAAATAATAGTTAATTATAGAAGCACAGAAGGCCACTATGTATCTCATATACTTTATGGATGAAGAGTATGTTAAACAGATGGCTATTCTGATTTTTATCTGTGATAAAATGCATAAATCTTATTTCCAGGACATTGATGTTGTTGTTTCAGTAATCAGAGCTTTGTAACGATGCCATCTATGTGATTTTTATCATTGAATCCATTAGGAATGATTGTCACTGTTGAAGGTTTTGGGTCAGAAATCAGTACATCAGAGAGTAGTTCCTTTGAACTGTTGTTAAAGCAGAACTTTGAAAGTCAGAAGCAGGCTGGAGTTATTCTCAAACTCACCTCTTCTCACTACAATTATGTTCTGTACCTTTCTCTATCCTTCCTTAAATCACAGAGCATTGTTCTTAAATTTTTATATATAGTTACTATAGTGCTTTAGGCAGCTGGTTTTTATTTTAGTTAGAATTAGTTACACTGTTCTCTTTGCCTTGGAATTTGTAAGAGTTTTGGATGGAGAGACTGTTCTTGGAAGCTGAGGCCTGTGTAATTTTGTTAAAGTTTTTTTGGCTTGCTGAATTCATTGTTATGGTTCTCCGCAGATGAAGGGTGTATGTGAATTGGCTGTAATTTCTTTGTTGTATCAGGCAAAACTCTCCACTGAGTGACTCCTTTTTTTTTAAAACATCTTTATTGGAGTATAATTGCTTTACAATGTTGTGTTAGTTTCTGCTTTATAACAGAGTGAATCAGCTATACATATACATATATTCTCATATCTCCTCCCTCTTACGTCTCCCTTCCCCCCTCCCTATCCCACCCCTCTAGGTGGTCGCAAAGCACTGAGCTGATCTCCCTGTGCTATGCAGCTGCTTCCCACTAGCTATCTATTTTACATTTGGTTCCACTGAGTGACTCTAATAAATCAGATTTATTTACTTTCTGAATGTTAGAGCATTACATAGGACTCCTAGAGAGAAGTTGGGTAGTTATGAGTACCCCTAGATTGTCTTATCACTGTAAGATTCTCCAAAATACCTCTAATTGTGTAATGATGTACTATAGGAGGTGTAATTTAGGTTTGTGAGCATTTGTAGGATGATTCTGGTGTCTTTGAGTGTTAGGGCTTGGATGATCTATTTAAAACCTTCTCATTTATATCAGAGAACTTATCCTTCAGATAATCCAATTAGGAATTACTTAATTTTCCACCATTGAAATTTCCAGTCACATCAATGTACGTTTGTGTTTCAAAGTTGGTTTAATTTCTTGTATTTGATCAAATTCTAATGGTAAAGTTTTGTGATTCACCCTGCAGAGCTAATTGGTAGAAAACATTTAGTATTGATGTTACGGCTGATTTGTTTTTTGATCTAAAAATTCCACTGAGTTCTTTCATTTGTCAGACATTTTTTGAGTCTCTGCCATGTGCCAAAGGCTGGGATACCTCTGTGCCAAAGGCTGGGATACCCTGGGAATGCAGAGATGGATGACAGCCTCTTCCCTCAGGAGCTCACAGTCAAGAGGGTGTCAGGTGGACAGTAAAAAAAATAGTCCAATACAACATGCTAAGGGCTGTGCTGGAGACGCTGTTTACAGTGCATTCCTGCTATTTTCTCCTTCTTGCCAGGGGAAGTCAGGGATGGTCTTTCTGGTCTTTCTCTACCTCAGTCTCTTCTGAAAAGTAGTGAAGACTCCGTGATTCACAGCACAGAGGCATATATGCTTCCAGTTGGTTCTTGAGGAAACAGAACAAAACAAAAAGCTTTTGCACACGAGGTGGTGCTACAGCGCTGCAGCAAGAACTAGCCATCACTCTCAGAGGTGGGTGGGAGTCTCCTAGTATCTTTTGGCTTGTGCTGAAAGGCTGAATTCTTAGACTCTATCCTCCTCGGCCTTCTAGAGCTTTTAATTCCGAGGTACATTTACTTTCAGAATGAAAGGACCTACTTCATCTCTGAAGTGCTATTCATCTCTCATCTTACAAGGGAATGCTTTTGCTTTCACTAAAAGTTATCGAGGCTTTCTTGGGAGTGTTCTTGAGAAATATGGTATTTACTACCTAAATGCCCTGGGGTTTTTTGTTTTGTTTTGTGATTTTGGTTGGCTTGATGAACTTTTGGAATGGTCTTAGCTGTTGAAGGACTTTTTTGAAAGGGTGGAATGAGGCTGGAGAGGGAGGTCCCAAGGCGCTGAATTGCATTTGAGTTTTTACAATGGCTACAGTATTTCTGGTAAGAAAAGTTATTAGGTGTTTATGGATGTTTCAAAAGACCAAGGGAAAAAAAGCAGATTCCATGTTAAAATATCCACTTGGGGACCCTTAACACTCAGAACAGAACCTAAGCTGGGAATGCTAAGCAGTGTGATCAGCTTAAAGCAGCATTCGTTTCTAATGGGGGAGGGGTGTTAGCTGGATGCAGTCCAAGAGGAAAGGGGTTGCCAGAGCATTCCCAGGGGAGGATGGGTTGGCTTGGCCAGGTGGATCAGGAATACAGGTTTTCTTCCTACTGAGTCACACCCAGCTTCCTCCCACACAGGGAAAGCCCAGTTCGGTTAATGGAAGGCTCCCTCCTTGTCTGCCTCCTCTGGGAGCTGTGGTGGAAGCAGGCTTATGGGAAGAGATTTAAAAAATCAGAATTCCTCAAGGGGCACAAACAGGAAGTATTTTTGGCTAATAATTTTGGGTTGCTGTTTTAGAATAAAATGGTTTGTCCTCTTGTTGGAGATGAGGTTGCTTTGAATTGGTCTTTGCAGGGCAGATGAGGAAGTGACCTTGACCTGGTCCACTTGGAAACCACAAGCCACATTTGCTGTTCAGAATGTAGCATTTGGCCATGGGTTCCTTTAGAATTCAAATTTTGGAATATTCTGGGAAAAATCTGTAAGATATGTTTAAAAGGTTATGAAAATTATGTCAGATATTCTTTTCAAAATATTGTTTTGAGTCAATGGTATGAATAATGGGACCCAATGTTTATATCCTTCTAATCCCTTTAGTGCTAAGGTGGTAAAAACAGTGTACTGCCACATAACATCTCATGGTAGTGTTTGTACCCAAACTGATTTAACATATAGATGCATTACGCTATATTATATAAAGTACATGTAATATATGCATATTATATAAGATGATTATATAAAACACTGTGCATTGGGATGTATGTAACATTAATAGAGGTATACAGTGCACGTTTTAGTTATACGTTAATGTATGTGGCTGCTTTTTATTGTATATTGTGGGATATGGCAGCAGTAAAAAAACTACTACTTAGTAAGATTTAGGGCTAGATAAACAGTAATTATACATTCTAAAGTTCAAATCAAATTAAATATTAATTTGGCACCTACTCTCTGTAAAACTCTTTCCTAATCACTATTTGACATACCTATAAGTTCAGCACACAATTACGAAAAATTAACTGAATTAGGCAAGACCCAACTTATAAATGGGTTGTATTCCAAAAATTTCTTTTACATCTTTGTAAATCAGGACACATTCCTTTTAAAAGGGTCATATATGAGGATGAGTTTCTCTGGGTAGGCAACAAAAGCTCGATTAAACCATAATGACATTTATAATGACTCCAGCCTGATTTCTGGGGCTGGGAAGCAAGGAGTCATGAATATAGAGATGAGAGGGACGTAGAGTTTTTCTGCTTTTCTGAGGCAGAGCCAACCCTCGGCAAAATATTTTAAACAAGAAAAATTTATATTTCTCTAGTGCCAACTTCCCTTTCTATACCCTTCTCCTGAGGATCCAGGACTCCCATACTATCCTAAATGCTTCCCACCTTGTGGCTCCCCACTCAAGTCGAACATCCTCCTAATGTACTCCATGTTCTAGAATTACCCATCCCACCCATTATGTCAGTGATTTGGGAAATATGGTCTTTGCACCACCTGCATCAGAATCACCTGGGTTGCTTGTTAAAAACATTTCTGGATCCCACCCTAGACCCACTGAATCAGAACATCCAAGGATGGGTTCTGTGAATCTATCTGGATTTATGGCAAGCTCCTTGAGTCACATTTAGTTTGGGCAACTCAGAAATGAAATTCATTTCACCAGAAGAGCCAAAAGTGTAGAATATTATTCAGCCTTAAGAAAGGAGATTCTGCCATTTGTGACAACACGAATGAATCTGGGGCCGGGAGATGGGGGAAATGGGGAGATGTTGGTTAAAGGGTACAAAATTGCAGCTATGTAGGCTGAATAAATCTAGAGATCTAATGTACAGCATGATGAATGTAGTTAATATTCAATAATACTGTATTGGAACTGGAAATTTGCTCAGAGTGAATCTCAGGTACTCTCACCATATGCACACAAAAATGGTAACTATATGAGGAGATGGATATGTTAATTAATTTGACCGTAGTAAGCATTTCACTCTATATATGTATTTCAAAATATCATGCTATATACCTTAAATATATACAATTTTTATTAAAAAATAAAAATATATAAAAATCATGAGAAAAAATAAATAAGAAAGAAGAGCATACGGTATAAACGAGTGTTTCTTGAACTTTGGCATACATCAGAATCCTCTGGTTGGCTTGTGAAAACACAGACTACTGGACCCTCATCCCCAGTTTCTGATTTAGTAGGTCTGGGGTAGGCCCCTGAATTTTCATTTCTAACAAGTCCCCAAGTAATCTTCATGCTGCTGGTTTGAGGACCACAGTTTGAGAACCATTGATCTATTTATTATGTAGACTCAGTGGAATCCAGAGATATTTGCATTTTAAAAAGAAGTTGCTTACTAACCCAAATGGATCTCAAGCAGTGGAAAACTGAAAAAAAGAAAATGGGAAGGACATAGAGGGTTAGGACTATTGGGTAGAGGCTGAGGGGTGTGTGTGCGTGCGTGTGTGTGTGTGTGTGTGTGTGCGCGCGCGCGCGTGCATGGAGGAGGTTAGGGTGAGGCGAGTGAGCATCTTGAGAACTAATTAGGAATCTGACTGGAATCCTCTGCCCCCCCCACCCCGATCAGGCCCTGTTTTTCACAGCTGCTTCTCTCTAATATAATCCCACATCTTCCCCTAGTAGTTCCAATAGCAATAAGAAGATAAGTTGGGTGAGGAGAGGTATGGAAGCTATGCCTCTTTTGGAATTGTTCATTTCGGAAAATTTTCTATTGTGCTCCATTTCTTTAAATTTGCTGATGTTAGAATTTTACTTTGGCCACCAGAGGGCTCTCCTAACATTGTATAAAGGATAGTGAGGCTTGAAAGAGAGAAATGGAAGTGATCCTTTAAAAGACTGGAGTGTTTGACTACATTTGCAATTACGGAGTTTCTACATTGTTTTGATTACTACGTTTGCCCAGAAATTAAAATAAGACTTAAAAATCACTAATTGATAAATAGAAAAGGACAATAATATATAAGAACGATAAGTAAACTGAGGCTTGGAAGTTTGAGTTTTTAGTGTAGATGTTGGCTAATAAAAGTTGTGTGATAATTGCCAGGTGTGTGGGGGAACAATGAGAATTAGTCTTTTAAAAGAGTCTAACAATTCCAGACTCAGAGGGGTTTTTTTTGTTTGTTTGGTTTGGTTTTGCTTTGCTTTCTAGACCAAGAAGCCTGCATTCACAGTTCATATTTCATAGGTAAGATGTTTTTCCTATTTTGGATGGGATATGAAGTGTAAGTCCCAAGTGTCTCTACGTATCGATTCTGTGGTTCAGCCTTTTATTAGTCTTGACAAAGTGAAGGAGCTTTCAAGGCAAATCGAGTTGTTTAAATAGACAATAATATTGTGCAGAGTTCAGTTATTTGTGGGATCTTAGAGACAAAATGAATACCACATTGAGAAAGATGACATATTTCCTAGCCATTCCAAAGAGACTTGTTCTAAAGTAAAATAAAAGAATGGAAGCAAGTCTTGTTTCACAGGTTTGTGTCCTGTGCAGTCACACAGGGCCCTAAGCTTAGGAGAACCCCATGCTTGGTTTAATGTTCTTCTTGTGTTCTTAATAATTTTTGAATAAATGGCCTCACATTTTCATTTTGCACTGGCCCATGAAAATTCTGTATGTAGCTGGTTCTGAAAGCAGTAGATTGTTTTCCAACCTTCTGTTGTTTTTTTTTTAACATCTTTATTGGAGTATAATTGCTTTACAGTGGTGTGTTAGTTTCTGCCTTATAACAAAGTGAATCATCTATACATATACATATATCCCCATATTTCCTCCCTCTTGCGTCTTCCTCCCACCCTCCCTATCCCACCCCTCTCAGTGGTCACAAAGCACTGAGCTGATCTCCCTGTGCTATGTGGCTCTTCCCACTAGCTAGCTATTTTACATTTGGTAGTGTATATATGTCCATGCCACTCTCTCACTTCATCCTAGTTTACCCTTCCCCCTCCCTGTGTCCTCAAGTCCGTTTGTTTTTGAAAAGTAGTTCTTGTCTTTGGTTGCACTTTAGAATCACCTGGGGAGTTTTTGAAAATACCAATTCCCAGGCTGTCCCCAGACCGATTACACCACAATCTTCATAGGTGGGTTCCAGGCATTGGTACTTAAAAAAATTCCTCAGATGATTACAATGTGCAGCCCAGGCTGAGAACCAGTGTAAGTTTGGAGCCTTATTTCCAGAACCTTACTTCCATACCGATCTCCCTTGCTTGGATTGCTCTTGCAGTTTAATGGGCTTATAAGATGTAATTAATTTATTTATTTATAATTGAGGTATAGTTGATTTCCAATATTATGTAAGTTTCAGGTGTACAACATAGTGATTCACAATTTTTAAAGGTTATACTCCATTTATAGTTATCATAAAATATTGGCTATATTGCCTGTGTTGTACGATATATCCTTGTAGCTTATTTATTTTCTACACAATAGTTTGTACCTCATAATCCCCTACCCATATCTTGCCCCTACCCCCTTCCCTCTCCCTACTGGTAACCACTAGTTTATTCTCTATATCTGTGAGTCTGTTTATTTTTTGTTGTATTTACTAGTTTGTTTTATTTTTCGGAAACCACATGTAAGTCGTATCATATGCTTCGAAGATTTTAGATGCTTTGCACAGGTTTTGTGAGTTAGAGGAACAAAAGTGTATGAAATCTGAGTTCTTCATATGATGTTTTTTATTTTTATTACTCTTAAAGATTGTGGAGTTACAAAGAAAACCATCTTTCCTAAATATAGGTCTAATCACTCTTGTATTTCCTTTAAAGTAGCAAATTAATGTACTTTGAAAGAAAAACCTCAGTGAGATTAAAACTGAAGAGAGAAATACATAGACTTTCCTCTTTTTTGCTAATGACTGAATATTCACTAAGCACCTTGCCTGGTCTGGGCTTGTATCAGGTTTCATTAAATGCCTCTTTACTATCTATCTGAAGGTGATTTTTTTTTTTTTTTTTTTTGGATACTAATTGTTTTTTCCTTACGAGTCACCTGTGGGCTTTGGCAATAATCTAGAAGCATCTGGTCCCAATCCTTCTGGATTACAGGAATTGAAGTTCCCAATTAGAGACCTGGGGTCCTGCAAGGGCAAATCCTTTTAACCTTAATTCACTGGGGGCCTCCTCCGAACAGAGCTGTTTTGCGCCTCCAACCTTCTTTGTTCCCTAACAAAACGGCACACAAGGAACTGCTTTCTCCTTAGTGTGTCTCCCTAAAGTTATGTCTATTTTCAGATAATTTAGGGATTAATTCCAACCCTAGATATTTTACTGTAAGAGTTATATTAAATCTTTCCACTTGTTTAGCTTTGAATTGAGCATGGAACAGAGAATCGCTTAATGGCAAAGTAATTAAATGTTTAATGAAAATATTAGTAAGCTGAAACCCAAAGGGAGATGAAAAACAGAATAATCCTTTGGCTCTCGGAGCTCAGAAATTCAGACCCACAGGGAGGCAGCGTTTTACTGCTAAGACTTACGGCCAAATTAGAAACCAGAGATGATGGTGAAGCTAAAGTTTGGAATAAGTTATTTTAATATTAAACAGTTTTTCTTTAGCAAATCTCAGAGTAATCTAAATAATTTATGTATATAATTTCAAATTTTGGAAAGTCAATTTGTTTTTTGCATATATCATCCTCTGAATTGGGATGTGTATTTTTTTTCAGGTTCATAAACATACCATTTAATGAGCACTCATGCAATATCAGATATGTTGCCAGGTGCTTTACATGTATTATCTCTAAACCTCAGGACAACCATGCAAGGTAGAGATTATTGTCCATTTTAGAGATGAGAAAACTGAGTCTTAGGCTAAATGACTTTCCCCCGGTCACATAGCCCGTAAATGTCAGAACTGGAACTGCAACTACCTCTTATCTCCAAGCTCTGCCTGTTTCCAATTAAAATAAATTGTGATAAAATATACATAACATAAAATTTACCACTTGAACCATTTTAAGTGTACAATTCAGTGGCATTAAGTGCACTCACATTTTTGTGCAACCATCACCATTATCCATCTCAAGATTTTTTTTCTTTATCTTAAACTGATAATGTTTCTAAGGTTCATCCATATTGTAGCATGTATCAGAATCTGATCCCATTTTGAGGCTGCATAGTATTACACTGTAACTATATACCACATTTTATTTATCTGTTTATCCATTGGTGGAGACTTGGATTGTTTCTACCTTTTGGCTATTGTGAATAATGTTGCTTTGAACATTGGTGTTCAATTATCTGTTCAAGATCCTACTTTCAATTCTTTTGGCTGTATACCCAGAAGTGGAATTTCTGGGTCATATGGTAATTCCATGCTTAGTTTTTCTGTGGAATCACGTACTGTCTTGAAGGCATAGATTTACATTGGGGCATTTGATTTAAAAAATAAAACCTCTACATGGAAGGCTGAGATGATACTCAACTACTGAATGGACCAATAAGACCAGGTCTGTCTCTTGGTTTGTGAGCTCTGATCCAAACATAGAGTTAAGGAGACATGAAAGTCATTGAAGCGGGATATGATGAGAAAGAGATCCTCCTCCCCTCACTGTGGGCTCTTTACCAACAAGTGGCCAAGCATATTTGTCTGACTCTTGCCCCGGGTATTCCAGCAAGAAGGAAGTTCTCTTGAAAGTATGCACTTGTAGGGTAGGGTTATCTTTCTCAATACAACTAAACCCAAGCATCTCTCTTTTGGGACTCTGGAGGGAGCAAGGTCTAATCTCTGATCATTTTATTGTTCAAAATGCAGACACACAGAACCACCTTGTAACTGCAGATATTGAATAATCCAATTTATGAACCACTTGTCATGTTTTCATAATAATAATGCTGATAGATACAGATGATACTGGGCTTCTTTTTCTGTGGGGTCAGGCCAAGTAAGAACCACTGGAGAAAAAATAAAAATAGTTTGGCAGGGTGGATGTCAGTCAGCTAATGATGACTTAATAATAGGTTTCAGCTACACCTCTAATGCCTTGTGTATTAATGGATATTTAATGGGATTCTATGAATTTGCTTTGGCAATAATCATTGTATGTCCGTGTTCAATTCAGCAAACATTTATTGCATGTCTGCTCTGTCTTGCTATTAGGACTAGAGGAACAAATAACTAAAGGGCTCACCAATGATTACCCATATACTCCATTACACGCTTTCGTCCTCATTTATACAACTATAGAGCTGGAATTTATAGAATTCATAGAATTTAGCCCAATCTCTCTCTCTTTTGATTCTACTTCCTCAACATATTATGGATGAGGAAACTGAGGCCCACAAGCACAGAGTTCTGAGTCAGAATCCCTACTTGTGTGTGTATATCTTTCAGTGGCTTACTTAAGCTTTCTTAATCTCAGTTTCTTCATCTGTAAAGGTGAGCTTCAGGCCCTCCCTTTGTTGTGAAATATTGTCTCCACACAGCCTGTGTGACACTATACCTTTCAGATTTTCTTTTTCTCTGGTTATTTATTCTCTTCTTTCAAAGTCCCTCCTCCTTTACTTGTCTCTCAAATATTGGAATTCTTAGGACTCTGCCTTGGGCCTTCTTCTCTTCTTCCTGTATACTGTTTCCTTGAGCAATCTCATCTATCCCCATCTATGGTAACCTCTAAATACGTATCTCCTGCCCTGATATTTCTCCTGAGCTCCACACCAATATACCCATTTATGTGCTTGATCTCTCTGCAGGGGTCCCTCAGGCAGTTCAACTCCACATAACCACAATGGGGCTCAGGATTTCCCCCATGCCTGCTCCTCCTCCTATATTTTCTATTTTAAGAAAAGGCGCCACAGTTCCCAGAGGTTTCCAAGTCAGAAACTGAGGGAACTTTTATATCCAATCAAATTGCCAAGTTGTTTCTACCTACTGACTATATCCATCTTGTATCCATCTCCATCTCCATCTGTACCAACACTTTATTGCCACTATCCTTATTCAGATTCCCATCATTTCTTACCTAGACAACTACCACCGTCTCCTAAATAATCTTTCTGCTTCAAATCTCACTCCCCTCCAATCCATTCTCCACACTATACTCAGAGTGATCTGTCACTCAAACACATCTGATCTATCACTCAAACACATTAAAAAAAGAAGAACCTCTATTTAAAACCCTCCAATGGGCTCCAGTTGCCCTTAGACAATACCCAAACCTCTAAACCTATGTAGCAGAGCAGAACATTTATTATCCTTAACAACAGGAACTAGAATTTTTCTTATTAGGGAGAAAATGGTCTTTGTTAAGAAAAATACTTTAATGTGTTACTGGGGATGAGCTGAGGAAAGTTCTAATGATATGAGATGCCAAAAACTAAGGTAACAAAATAATTGTCAGTCAAAATAAATAGAAATATGAAGTCGGTGAACGTCCTGATGGTGAAGAGGCTAAGGACTTTGGAGAACCAGAATTCTAGTATTCACTTTAATTTTTATGTTGCAATGTTATAACCCTCTCATACACTCTGTAAAATCTGCTACTTACACAAATTACCTGGGTGTGTTGGTGATAGTGTGTGTACATATGTGGGTGAGTGAGTGTTTGTGTGTAAAAGAAAAGAAAGGGCTGGTTCCATGTCCTGGTCAACATTGTGTAGGGATAGGACTAGTCCTCATTCATGACAGTGATAATCCTTTAACTGAATTAAGCAGAAATTCACAGTCAGTAATATAAACCTATTAGAAATTTGATGGAAGGCTTTGGACCTTCTGAATTCTGGTGGAATGAGGTTTTAGATCTGGCTTATCTAGGTCTTTATGTAGCTGACCATGTGTTGCACTTGATTACATTATCTTCCATTATTTCTCCATTGCCTTTCTTTTCAGATTCATCTTGACATAAATCATCTCTAACCTCCTTGCCTTTGCAAATGAAGCACTGCTCTTCCCATTTTTAACTGGCCTACCTCTATTCTTCCTTCACATTGCAGCTTATATGTCATTTTGTCAGGAAACTTTGCCTCATCTTTATCTGACTCTGTTTATAAGGTAGGCTGCAGATTGATTTAGTACATAACCTGAATGGGAAAGGTAAAACTAGAAAGTTAATAGAAATAATGTTAAAAAAATGTCTTTAATGACCTAGGTTGGGGAAGCAAAAATCATACGGAGAAACACTGATGACCTTGATTCTATCAAGATTGTTTCATTCAACGAATGAAAATATGGAAAAAGGAAACAGATGTGATAAATTTGGAGAAAATACTTGAAAGGACCTAATATAAGGTATTCCTACAAACCAACAAGGAAAGAGCAGAAACTACAACAGAAAAATGGGCAAAGGTCATGAATAACTAATCCACAGAAAAAAAAATCAAAATGTTAACAAGCATGTGACAAGAGCTCAAACATTAGTTAATTAGAAAAGTGGGCATGAAAATAACAAGGAGAGAGCACTTTACATGCATAGAAAAGGCAACAATTAGCCAGTTAGTTGAGGTCAAGTGCTGTCAGAGAGTGAGGATAGAGGAAGCTTCATGCCCTGCTTAGCACCTTTTTTAGAGAGCAGTTTGGTGCTCTACGGTCAAATTAAGTGCACCTATTCCCTATGAGCCACCAGGTCCTTCCTAGGTATGTAACAGGGAAGAGCCAAATCTGACTACATGTTGGATCTGTTTCTTTTACTTTAACCTTTGCTTCCTGTTGCTTTTGTTCACTAAAAGGATACTGTCTATACATACTGGCCTGCCCTGGGGAACCCTGCTCCTCTGCCTGAATGTTAAACCGAAGTTCAGGGAAACATCCAGACCCAGTCCACCTGTGGATGGCTGCAAGAAAGAAGAAATTAACACATCCCCTCCCTCAGGCTGGCCATTCCAAGAGATATTTGCAAAACTTACGGCCTTTTCACTTTACTTCCTCATCTCCTCCCCTTCTCTGTGCTATAAAAGAAACTGACATCCAAACCCTGATAAGATGGTTTTTCGGAGACACTAGTCCACCATCTTCTCAGTCTGCCAGCTTTCCGAATAAAGTCGTATCCCTTGCCTCAACACCTTGTCTCCAATCATTGGCCTGTTGTGTGGCGAGCAGGGTGAGCTCGGACTCGGAAACAGGTACATATTCCAGGAAATTCCTCCACAGGTCCGTAAGGAAACATATTTGCAGATGTTAATTCTTGAGTTGTTTGTGTACTAGGAGACTGAGGGCAAATTAGGTGTCCCTTACTGGGAGAGTAGAGATGAAAAAAGTGTGGTAGATACACACTGTGGAATACCATACTAAACTGGTTAAGAAGTGATGAACTAGATGTTCACCCAGCAACATGGAAAGTTGTTATAAATATGATGCTGAATGAAAAAGGAAGAAATAGGATGAAGTCTAGCACAGGATGACTTAAGAAAATAAAAATATAAACTAAACACCACATGCTTCATAAAAACACATATGAAAGGACTTCTGGTTTCCAGCCCTACATACAGATAAAGAGCTTGGAGATTGTCACTCCCATCGTCACAATAAGGAAAAAGCTGAACAAACTGAAAATCAACAGCTCTTAGATTCATCAGATAATTGAGGCCACAGGGTAGACTCCTGCCCCCAAACCACAGAGACAGATGGGTGGATAAAGGGAATCACAGCTTAACAGGGACAGAAGCCTGAAGCTGAAGCTAGTATCAGTAGGAGCACTTTAAATTTTATGTGACCAATTGCTGAGGTTTCGACGTAGACTAGCTTGAGAGTTAAAAACTCTGAGGGGTCCCAGGCTTAGGAGGCTACACTTTCACGAGTTTTACCTCCAGAAGCCCCCACCAGCTTCCCAAAGTATAGACTGGAGAAAAAAATCCCCTAGTGCTTCTGGCAGGGGGAGGGGAAGAGTAACCATTTTGAAATATGGTTACTCTCAGAGCTCTCTGTTCTTCTTAACAAGGGCTGCCCTAAAGGGAAACTATTTTACCAGAACCTAACCGACTGGCACTTTACCAAAGCCTAACCAATCAGGGAAAGGGAAATACCCAACTCCAGCCTACACTAGCCTTTGACTTAGAAGAAGAAAAATACCCAGCTCAAGTTCACTAAAGGACTGAGGCCTGATCACAGGACTGTAGAACACTTCCCTTCCTTGACACCTCAACAGGGCTCCCGTGTAACAGGGGATTACAACTAAAAGAACTGAAAGCCTCAGACCCTATTTAAGGGGTCCTTAGGGAAACTCAAAGACAACAGAGGAGACAAAAACAAGGATACTGGAGGAAATTTTAGCCCCTGAAACAACAGCCACAGCCAAGAGTAATTATAACCTAACTCTTAATGAGATAGGCTAGGGGATACAAAATGGTACAGCCCCTTTGGAAGACAGCTTGGTGGTTTCTCACAAAGTCAAGCATAGTCTTACCAAACACTCCAGCAGTGGTACTGCTAGATATTTACCCAAGTGAGTTAAAAACGTACACCCACATAAAAACCTGCACACAGATATTTAGAGCAGCTTTATTCAAAATTATTAAAACTCGGAAGCATCCAAGATGTCCTTCAATAGGTAAATGGATAAACTATAGTATATACATGCTATAGAATATTATTCAGTAATAAAAAGAAATAAGCTATCAAATCGTGAAGAGACATAGGGGAAACATATTACCAAGTGAAAGAAGCCAGTCTGAAAAACTGCATACTGTATAACTCCAAGTATATGACATTCTGAAAAAAGCCAAATGTTTGGAGGCAGTAAAAAGATCAGTGGTTGCCAGAGGTTTGGGGTCAAGGAGGAATGAATAGGTAGAGAGCACAGAGAATTTTTAGGGCAGTGAAACTATTCTGAATGATAGTGTAATGGTGGATATATGTCATAATGCATTTGTTAAAACTCAATATACAACACAGTGTCATGTAAAATATGGACTTTAATTAATAATAACATATCACTATAGGTTCATCAGTTGTAACAGTTGTACCACGCCAATGTAAGATGTTAATAATAGAAGAAACTGAAACTAACGGTGGTAGTGGGGGCAGAGAGAATATATAGAACATACGGGAACTCTGTATTTTTTGTTCACTTTTTCTGCAAACCTAAAACAGCTCTAAGAAATGAAATATATTAATTTCTTTCTTTTTTTTTTTTTTCGCGGTACACGGGCCTCTCACTGTTGTGGCCTCTCACATTGCGGAGCACAGGCTCCGGACGCGCAGGCTCAGCAGCCATGGCTCACGGGCTCAGCCGCTTTGCAGCATGTGGGATCTTCCTGGACCGGGGCACGAACCTGTGTCCCCTGCATCGGCAGGTGGACTCTCAACCACTGCGCCACCAGGGAAGCCCGAAATATATTAATTTTTTAAATGTCTTTTTTTAAAAAAAGCATGTACAAGACCCAGCACAGGGAAATAGAAAAGCCAATATGCTTGGGAGCTTTTATTTTAAGCTCTTTCCACTTGGAGGTCCCGAGGTTGATCGTGATAACCTAGAAGATACTAAAGAGGCAGGTGGTGCCAAAAGACACCTCCTTGCCCATTCTGGATAGATAAGTAACAATTTTGTATCCAAAATCTCTGGGGGAAGTGTTCCAAACCAAAAGCTGCCAGTATCTGGGAGATTCCCAAGGGAGGGCCAGGTAGGTGGCTGCAGTCAGGTGGCTGGATGAGAATCAAATCTGTGGATGTGAACCTGAATCCACTGAAGTATATGAAGATATAATGATAAAAAAAGAAAGTTCCCAAGATTCCAACTGTAGTCTGTGATAAGGAGATGATGAGATGATAAGAGATGGTTAAATCCCTGGAGGCCATTCTGCCCCTTCCCAGTTATTGATACTCATCTTCAGAGCCAGAGGATTCTGCAAAGGAACATGAGGTTTGTGGCAACTAAAATACACTCTTCTCCTCTTAGAATTTGTTCTCATTTTGAAATACTTTTAAAATATGTTTTGCTGGACTTCCTGGTGGTCCAGTGGTTAAGACTCTGCGCTCCCAAGGCAGGGGGCATGGGTTCGATCCCTGGTCGGGGTGGACCCCCAATGCCGTGTGGTTCAGCCAAAAAAAATGGTTTTGCTTTAATAATTGATTTTATAAGTTTGCAATATATATTATCCTTCATGTGGCACCTAGAGAAAAATTGTTTTTAATGCTTGATTAATAATAACTGATTAAATCTTCAACTAAAAAAACTTCCCACCCACCTGTGATTATAACATATCAACACATTAGAATGATTACCTATTGGCAGAGAGGGGAATGGAAGTAAGGAATGGGAATAAAAGGTCTCAATAAATAAAACTAGAGATGACCTTACACACACCAATAATAGTGGTGTATCCTGAACAGAGGATGATTCCATTAACCCTCTACAATGGCTTTTAAAAATGATCAGTAATTCTCATTTGGGGTGGAGAATGGCATATCAAAATCTCTCAGGTATGTTAGAGTGGATCAAAGGCTAAAAAGAAATGAGTTAGATGGTCTTTCCAAGCTTGTTGAAAGTGATTTGATGTAGTGAAAAGAATGCTGGATAAGGAGTCAGAAATGAGTTCTGCCTAGGCTACTTCAATGGCACAGGCAAGGGATGAAAGCCTGGATTACACAAGCAATATCAGGGGTGGGTCAAAGATGGTTTGGAGGTCAAGCCATTACAATAGGAAGTATTTTGGGTGATGAGGGTGAAGAAGAGGAAGAAATCAAGGATGACTATATAACTTCTGCTTTGGATGACTAGGAAGGTAGGGAACACAGGTGGAAAGGGAGGTTTGGCAGCTGGGTGAGATGAATTCAGTTTGGATGTATTGAGTTTGAAGTGTGTAGATGTGAGGAAAATGCACCTTGCAGAAGTGGCTGACTAGGGGTAGCGTGTTTGGTTAAGGGTCCCAGGTGCTGCTGTGTACTGACACCAATTATATCAATCAGGCCAGGCCAAGCCTCCAATGGGCAGCTCCCAGCCAGTGACTGGGTATGGCAGGAATACTGAACAGATCCTCCAGGCAGATTTAGAATTTCTTTCTTTAATCAGCAATATTGGCTGAGGACTCTCCATCAGTCTTGCTGAAATTTCTTAGAACTGTTACCAACCAGAGTTCTTGGCCTTTCCCAAGCAATAGAAATTGACTAGAGGCCAGACAAAAAATTCAGGCAAGGCTTTATTGGGGCCCCTGCTGTGGCAGGGGGGACCAAGAACAAACAACAGGTTCCCTGGCTTGCTTGCTCACCCTGTGGGGGGTGGGTGCGAGCTGGTTCCTTATATAGGGTGAGGGTAGGGGTGTGTCCAGGGGTCGGGCCAGAGGCGTGGCTTAGGTGGTTTGCCCATCCCTTAGGTGATGATGTGTGCAGGGGGCATGCGCAGTACTCTGCTTTTGCTCCTGACACCCTGTTTTTGCTCCAGGCTCTTCAAAAGTGGCAGTTGGGTTTTTTGGTCTCTTTGTAACTTTTGGGTCCAGAATTTGCCCCAACTGCAGCATGCACACACTTATTTTTAGTCCCATATAGTTTCTTTGTATTTTGTTGCTGGAGGAGAGGTGTGTCCAGGTGCAAGCATTGCAGCAAAGGGTCCCAGGTCCCAACAAAGGGTCCCAGGTCCCAGCCTGTCTCAGAACTGCATAGCAGAGTAAGGCTCTTCCACTCAACCCCCCTTCCTTCTTTCCTTCCTTCTCCCCTCACAAAGGGGCAGACTAGTCTGCCAGCTTTCACAGCTTCATGGACATCCTCCCCATTTTTCCCTTGCCAGTATTGCCCCCAATTAATCTCTTCCACATCTAATCCCATTTTGACACCTGCTTCTCAGACAACCCATGCTAACACAAGTTGTTATTGGGACATCCATTTAGAGATGCCTAGCTGACAGTAACAAATATAGGTCAAGAGCTTTAGAGAGGTTATATCAATTAGAGTGCAAGTAATAGAAAACCCAGCTCAAACTGGCTTAAATGATAAAAAAATTCATAATCTTGTAATCTCACTCAAAAGGGAGTCCATAGGGACAGTAGTTTCTAGGAATGGTATGGACAGGGTTCTCCATTTCTCCCAGACTCTTTTGGTTCTTCTCAATTTTGCATATGGACTTTGTCCTCAGGTGATGGTATTAATCAAAAGATAGCTCTTCTTCCAGCCTCAGCTCAAATGTCTCATATTCTGTGGAGGCTTACTCAGTCAAGCCAGTTGGATGCCATTTCTCTTCCTTTCAGACTTCAGTGTCTTGGTTCAGGCTGATATGACAAAAATACTGTAGACTGAGTGGTTTAAGCAACAAACATTTATTTCTCACAATTCTGAAGACTGGGAAGTCCAAGATCAAAGCACTGGAAGATCCACTGTCTGATGAGAGCTTGCTTCCTGGCTTACATACAGCCACCTTCTCACTACACCCTCACTTGGCCTAGAGAGAGATCAACTCTCTTGTGTCCATTCTTATAAGGTCACTAATCCCATTCATGAGGGCTCCACCCTGATGACCTAATTGCCTCCCAAAGACCCCAAATACAATCACATAGGGGATTAGGACTTCAACATATGAATTTTGGGAGACACAAATATTCAGTCCAATACTTGAATCTATTTGGTACTATTTCAAGGTTAATGGTTTCCATGGCTGCCTCCTTCTAGACTGGAAGGGAAAGTAGAGACCATATTATATTGAACTTTTATCCCTATTTTAATGCTGTGCCCTATAGTTGGTGTTTAGCAAGTATTTATCCAACTAAATTTACTGTTGTTTCTTTGGATAGAGAAATGGAATTTGTGTTTGAATTCATTTAACATTTCAAAATAATCTAGAAAAGGAGGTACATGAGAAAGCTTGACTTTCATTCATTGCATTTAGTCTCATTAGATAGTTGAACAATGTGCTGATGTGGATAAACTGCAAGAAGATGGAATGAGGGTGTGGACAGATGGGTGAAATATAAGAGTTGAAATCTGGGAATGATGTATATGGCTAATGAGTTCCAAGCTATGATTTCCAACATAGGGAAAGGATTTAGGAGTCCATCTGGATTATTTCTTGAAGGTTTTGACCTAATATGTTGCCTCAGTCAAAAAAAAAAAAACAGACAAAAGTAGAAAGAAATACAATCATAAATATATAGAGATGAAAGGTAAGAACAAATCCTCATACTCAAAATCAGAAATAAAATAGAAAACATTATCCTACCAGTGAACAAACTCCTGTTTGAATTTTGAATGATGAATCTCAAATAAAGAGCTAGAAAAGACTATAAATGCTGCTGTGAGGTAATCAAGAGAATAAAAGAATTGCTTAGTGAAGATAGATTGACAACCCAGATCTTCGGTGCAGAAAAACAGTCTGAGAGAAAATATAACCAAGCAAGAGGCACAGCTTAAGATAAAAACAGGGGACTTCCCTGGTGGTGCAGTGGTTAAGAATCTGCCTGCCAATGCAGGGGACACAGGTTTGAGCCCCTGGTCCAGGGAGATCCCACATGCCACAGAGCTTCTAAGCCCGTGTGCCACAACTACTGAACCCATGAGCCCAGAGCCTGTGCTCTGCAACAAGAGAAGCTACCGAAAAGAGAAGCCTGCACACTGCAGTGAAGAGTAGCCCCTGCTCACTGCAACTAGAGACAGCCCGTGTGCAGCAACGAAGACCCAACGTAGCCAAAAATAAATAAATAAAATAAATAAGTTTATATATATTTTAAAAAAAGGTAAAAACAGAGTCTTTCTATCAAATTCCAAAATTCAAAAATTTGGGGGCACACTTTAGTATTGACAAAGCAATTTTAAAAGAAGAAGAAACAACCTTTTTTAACAGGCAGTTTTTAAATTCAGTACTCCAAGAGGTGATATGAATTAAGAGTTGTATTAAATTCAGGGCTATTCAGTTCATACCAAGTTATAAAAATTGGGCTGGTTTAAAAACACACAGAAGTATTTTGAGGTTGATGTTGGGGGGAATCATCATGCCCTTCTGCTAACTACCTTTTATGCCATGGATGGACCTGTTGCTTAAAATGAGAGTTTTTCAGTGATCAGTAGCCACCTGCTCTTCTTGAGGGACTGTGAGTGGATCCAAAATTATGAGTCCACTGGCTTTCAGTTTTATATGTGTCTAAGAAACTATTCACACATAACCCACTATTATAGACAAATTCTTTCCCCACCCCCAAATTCATATGTTAAAGCCCTAACCCCCAATGTGACTACATTTGAAGATAGGGCCTTTAAGGGGATAATTAAGGTTAAATGAGGTCATAAGGATATAGCCCTAATCGGATAGGACTGGTGTTCTTATAAGAAGAGGGAGAGACACCAGACTACCATGTGAGGATACATCAAGAAAGCACTGTCTGCAAGCTGAGGAGAGAGACCTCACCAGGCACCAATCCTGCCGGAATCTTGATCTTGGACTTCCAGCCTCCAGTACTGTGAGAAAATAAAGTTCTGTTGTTTAAGGCACCCAATCTGTGGTATTTTGTTATGGCAGCCTGAACAGACTGATATACTCACTAAGTGAGACACTAAAATTAAGTGAAATAATAAAATTTGGAGTCCAAAACCAAAAAGTAGTATATTATCCAGGTTATATATATGTAGTCTATATATATATATACAGACGTAGTATGCGCTAGGCACTGTTTTATGTACTTTACATATAAACACCCTTTTAATCTTTACAATTACATAAGGCTGGTGCTATTATTAACTCCATTTTACAGATGATGAAATTGAGACCCCCCCCCCCAGTTAATAATTTGCCTAATGACACAGACTGGGTTTCGGACTGACTCCAGACTGTGCTTCTAATCACTGAATATAGTATAGAACAGTGCTGTTCAATAGAAATATGATGTGAACCATGTATGTAATTAAAATTTTTCGAGGAGCCACATTCTAAAAAGTAATGAGAAACAGGTAAAATTAATTTTAATGATATCTTTCATTTAACACAATATATCCAAAATATCATTTCAATGTATACTTAATATAAATAATTATTAATGATATATTTAAATTCTCTCTTTACTACTTAAGTCTTCAAAATCCAGTGTGTATTTTAAACTTACAGCACATCTCAAAATTTATATTATATTTTAAGTACTCAATAGCCACTGTATTGGGCAGCACATGAAAAAAGGTATTATAGCTTAGAAAGAACCCCGAAAAGGTCCTTCAAAGCTCCTACTTTATATATGCACACATATTTGGAATTCTTCCAGTTTTTCAGAAGGAAGTTTTCTTATCACAGTATTCCATTAGTGTTGTCTTGAGTTGGTTGTGGTTTTAAATTGCTCCTATTGGAGTATGAATGAAAATACAGAATTGCTGTTATTTTTTCTTGTAAATTTATGTGTGGTTGAAATTTTGTTATTATCAAGTTCTTTTTTCCCTAGAAAGTGGGAACAGGTAGAGTAGAAGGACTTCCTGGCCCTTTCCCCACCTAAATAGGTTATATAGTTAGAAAAAAAGAAAAACTACTGGGGTAGATGGATTATTGGCCTGACGTGGACCAGCACTGTTTTATTTTATTTTTTTATAACAAGTAAGACACAGTTGTGAGATATGGTTAAAGGAGCTTCTATGACGGTGAAATAGAGTGATGCCTACCAGTTTACATAAATCCTTTATGTCGAGCGCAGTAGAACTGTAGGCCTTCTCGTTACCTTACCATACAGGTATGTATGGTTTAGAAGTGTTTCTGAAGGGGTCTTTTCTCTAACATTAGCCTAACTCCAGTGTTACAGAGAAGTGGTTATTTTTAAACCAAGTAAAAAAAGAGCTTCACCATGTTACAACGGCCACATCCCTTCAAGACTCTTAAAAAAAATGATTTTAGATTATCTCCTTCTGTTTCCCTATATACACATTTATTGCCTCTAGATTCCAAGGATAAGTGGATAAATGTGATGGTTCACATTTGCCCTGTAACTAGTTAGAATTGGTTCTCTAAGGCAAATATTTCTCCTCCTTTGCTTTAGCTTTACCAAATGATCTGAGCTGAAGCAATCTTTTAAAATGGCCACGATGCACTCAGTGTTTTCAAAAGCAAAGCACTGTAACCATTTAGATCTATCGTCATTATTACAATGCATCCAGTAGCTCTTCTTGTAGAATTAATGCATGGAGCTTCCATTAAGTGTTCTCAGAATCTGCTCGTAAATAGGCCAATCTATTGTTCTCTTGACTAAGTATTCATATGTGAGTTGAAAAATATTCAGAGACATCCCCAAGCAGGGAGGAAAAACCCCACAAATGTCAGGTTTGATAAGAGTTTCTCTCTAAAGGGTTCTTAGGAGGTTCAGGGGGGTTCCCAAGGGACGGTAGAATAAATAAGCCATCAGGAAAGCAGCTAGGAGTCTGGAGATCTGATAGTAGCCCTCAAAACCCCCAAATGGTTGTCAACTTAGAAAATCCATGGAGAATAAAAGATTAAGAAAAATACGCTGATTAGACTAATAAAAAATAACAGAAAATATTATAGCAATCTTCAGATATATGAGCTGTGCCTTAGTCAAGAAGCCTGGGTGCAAGTGAAAGAAGACGAATTCAAACTAGTTTAAGTGAAAAAGAGATTTTTAACCTGTTTACATAACTGAGGAATATCTGAGGAACATCTGCCTGTGGGTATACCTGGATCTGGGGTCTCAAGCAATGCTTTCTTGATTCTGTTTCCTTACCTGTCTCTTCTTTCTGCTCCTTTCTGCTTAGTTTCTTGCTTTTCCATTGTATGTGGCATTCCCCCCAAGGCAGAAAGATGGCCTCTGGCAATGCAGGTGTCATTGCTCTACTGCTTGGGCTCCAAAGGGAGAGAGAAAACTGTCCCTTGGCCTCCAGTTTGGAAAATTTCATGAATATTGATTGCTCTGGGTTGATTACTTGCCAGACTGGCTGCCTGGACAAATCACTGTTTCCAGGGGGCTGTAGTCCTGCGATCAGCTCAGCCTGGCTTATAGGCCTGCCCCTCCGTGGTGTGATGGGGAGGAAAGACACTGTGATTAGCAGCTCCACCAAATCCACTTGGAGATTTCATTAAAGTAGCTTCCAGTTCAGTAGGTTTGAGTTGGGGGGCTGAGATTCCGTACTTCTAGCAAGCCTCAGGGGCCACCCTTGAGTAGCACTAATCTAGAAGACATTTGTCAATTGGGTATAATTCTATAGCATCTGGTCAGAAGAAAACTGGAGAAGGCTATTGTGTGAGATTGAGTTTGAACGTTTTAGATTTAATTACTTGAATTATTCCTTAATGGGAGCACTATTATCCAAATTTTGATGTTCTTTTGGGCCATAGAATTTTGTCAATTGCTAAATGCTCTTGACTTGTAGGAGAGCAATGACTAGAGCACTTACTTTGAACATAGTTTTGAGAAATACAAAAGTAAGATACATATGGAATATGTTGTTCTCCTTAAGACATGAAATAATTTGAGAAAGAGAAGGCTATGGGGCTAGGGCTGGGACTGTGGTGTACAGTTGGGATGACACACTCACAGGGCAAGGCTGGAGCTAAGAGGATACTTTGCTGTGGGCAGTGCGAAGAAGTCCAGCTAGGCAGAGAATGGCTTATAGGTACTCAGCATCAGAGAGAATTGGTGACCAGTAACAGGGCTCCATCTCCAGGACTGGGGTTCAAGGGACAGTATTCAAATAATATGGGTGGGGATGGGGAATGAGAATAAAGGCTGGCATAGGGAGGTAAAGATCAAGGTAAAGTATAGAAACTGGGAGATTGGGCAAATTATTATTATTATTTTTTTCTTTCCGGTATGTGGGCTTCTCACTGTTGTGGCCTCTCCCGTTGCGGAGCACAGGCTCTGGACGCGCAGGCTCAGCAGCCATGGCTCACGGGCCTAGCCGCTCCGTGGCATGTGGGGTCTTCCCGGACCGGGGCACGAACCCGTGTCCCCTGCATCGGCAGGCGGACTCTCAACCACTGCGCCACCAGGGAAGCCCTGGGCAAATTATTGAGATAAGCATTTAAGATGCTAAGGCAAGGGCTTAATTTTAGAAGCACAATCAAACTCCAGGTACCAAATCTGAGGTATGAGATGGAAAACAGGCTGGCTTGATGTCTATTCCATTAGTGCTGAACCAGAGCTCTTCAGAGCCTATGGTGGAGAGAGTAAAAGTCTTGGAGCTGAAGGGAGTGGAGGCAATAGGGCCATGAGTCCCGATAAAATTTTCAGATTTGAAGTCCCACAAGTACCAGGAGTCGCAGGTGTGAAGGAGGGATGTATGGATAGGAAATCACACAAGTTATTACAACTGGAAAGTGTTCTATGGCTTTTATGGATAGCTCTTTATCGTGATTTTACAGTTATTGAGTCTAGTCATTGTTGGTTACTTCACTAGTTGAGAAAGAACTGTGTCTGTTCACTGGAGTGGTAGTGACAGTAGGTAGATAAACAGATTTGTAACCCAAAGCCTATATGACTGCCCAGAGGTCCTACAAAGAGGAGGAGTCAGTTCAGACAGTTTTTTGAATCTGAGATACTTTAAGTGTAATATTTCCTCTTGGCCCTTTGGTTAGCTGCGAAGGAAACTACCTAAGTTACAAATCAAAAGCCTTACTACTTTTTACTTCTTTGGATTTATTTCTTAAAAGAATAAGGTGTTGGATCAAAAGGAGAAACCTGGTTGGTTATCTACCCAAAGTATTATGCATATAACCAGAGATGAAATATATTTGTCTTCAAAATTCAGAAATTTCTATACCAAAAATATACAGAGCAAGGAAATTCTCCAAAAATATAAAGGATAATGTGAGGAATTTAGATTCCATGGGGATACTTGTTTTCTTCTCTAATTCCACCTTCAAAAGGTCTGCCGTTGCTTTCACTCTGCACATATTCACCCCTTCTCTCTAGTCATACTATGTGTGGAAGTGAGCTCCCTTGGGAAGCCTTTGGAACTTGCTTGGAGATGGGGAGGGTCCCCAGAACTTCCCTCGAAGTCTGACTCTACATAATGAGGGGAAAAAAGAATCAAGAATAGTCTTTATTGCTCTATTTTACTCTCCATATAAAATAGTCATGGGTCTTTGATTTCCTTAGGATAACTGCTAAACGCCTTTTGTAGAAGGAAGAGAACAAAAGAATCTTTGCAGAAGACAATAGCAGTCATGCAAGTTTTAGAAGTAATTCAGAGATTCAAAGGCAATAGTATGTTATGTTTTGTGGCAGACATTCAAGAGTAAGAAACGGATTTTTTTAAAAATGTCGATTAGGGAATGTCACGTTAATGAGTAGATGCAAGTTAAAAACAGTAAGCCCATGGTGATTCATGGTGAGTCAGCTAAGGTAATTTGGTAATCCTAACACAGGATGTTCTTTGATGTCTCTTTCAGTTTGGGGTTTTCATTTGTTTGTTTTGACTTTTTCTTTTTCTTTTTTTTCATCAGGGGAGGAGGAGGGAGAGAGGAAATTCATTTAGGTGAATTAAAGTTATGCAAAATCACTTTTCTTGGCTTTTGCAGTTTGATTTAACAAATAAATAAGCACATGTCTATTTGACACCCTTACCTGGAAGCACAAATGTGCTGGAGCCTCTCTATCATGAAGAATGTATTGACTCCAGAAAAGGTGATGATATTTTTTTTACTTTTTATTTTGTAATAATTTTAGACATAGAAAATTTGAAAAAAATAGTACAAAGATGTCACATATATGCTTCATCGAGCTTCCCCTAATGTTAATTATTTACATAACTATTAATTAACAGTTAAATATGATGTTAACTATTTCCATCGTATGATGGAAGAACCAGGAAATTACTGTTATCTAAATTATTGACCTTATTGAAAGTTTACCAGTTTTCCCCCAATGTCCTAATTTTCTGTTTCAGTATCCAGTCTAGGATCCCACATTGCATTTGGTCTCTGACAATCTGTGACATTCTTTAGTCTTTCATAACCTTGGCACTTTTTTTTTTTAAATTTATTTTTGGCTGTGTTGGGTCTTTTTTGCTGCGCAAGGGCTTTCTCTAGCTGTGGCACATGGGCTTCTCATTGTGGTGGCTTCTCTTGTTGTGGAGCATGGGCTCTAGGCACACAGGCTTCAGTAGTTGTGGCACGTGGGCTCAGTAGTTGTGGCTCACGGGCCCTAGAGCGCAGGTTCAGTGGCTTTGGTGCACGGGCTTAGTTGCTCTGCGACATGTGGGATCTTCCTGGACCAGGGCTCAAACCCGTGTCCCCTGCACTGGAAGGCAGATTCTTAACCACTCCGCCACCAGGGAAGCCCAACCTTCGCACTTTTGAAGAGTACTGTTTAGTTTGTAGAGTATCTCTCAATTTGGGTTTGTCTAGTGTTTTCTCATGATGGGGTTATACATTTTTGGCAATGATAATATACAAGTCATCTTATGTCCTTCTCAGGGCATCATGACAGAGGTACATGATGTTGATTTGTCTCATTATTGGTGATGTTAACTTTGATCACTTGTTTAAGTTGGTCATGTTGGGTTTCTTCACTGAAAAGTTCCCATTTTCCCTTTTGTAATTGATAACTATCTTGGTTATTTTGAGAGTAAGCTAATACCCTGTTTCTCCTAAAAGTTTTGCCCATTGATTTTTGCCTCCATAGGTGGATCTTGTCTGCAATAAATTTGCAGTATAAATAATAAATACTGCAGTATTTGCCTAATAAGGTCTTTGTATTTCTTATTATCTCTACATTTGTTAATTAGAATTCTTCTATAAGGAAGAGCTGCCCTCTCTTCTCCATTTATTTATTTACTCAGTTATTTATATTGGTATGGACTCATGGATATTTATTTTATGGTTTATAATCTAATACTATCATTATTTTATTTAGTTGCTCAAGTTCTTCCACATTTGGCCACTGTAGGGTGCCTTTGGGTTGGCTCCTGCATCCTTTGACTTGCCCCATCCTTTTTTGAAAACTTCCTTGTTTTCTGGTACCACAAGATTACCCAGGTTCATCCTGCCCCAGCCCTGGAATCAACCACTTCGCTAAGAATCCTGATTCCTTCTATTGGCTTTGTCCTGAGGTCTTGCACTGCTCTGCCTGGGTGGGTAGCCTTTTGGATATGATGTTCTCCTATACTCAGTTTCTTTCTCTGACTTTGGACTTGGAAGGCCAATCCCTAGACATAAACTGTCCTGAGAAATAGCTAATGAACCTCTTCCGGTGCTTTCATTGTGCCTCTATGTTCCCCTCTGAACTATGGATTTTTTTTCTCCTTTGGCTCTCAGTGTCTCCTAGGGACCTTTTGCTACTGTTTTATCTAGTCTGGGACCCATGGATCCCAATATTGGAGCTTACTCTTTTAGTTACTGTACTGACTGACCCTGACACCTCCCAAACCACATCTCACTAGGTGGCATAGTTGAATGCTATGGAGGACTAAACTCATCAGCTACCTTTAACTGTGCTGATTAGACTGAGAGGTGGGGTAGGGTAAACTTGTTCCTCTCTCTGGGCTTTTTGGGGAGAGTGTAGCTTGAATTCTTAGTGGTAGAGATGTCAACGAACGCCCGTGAATGGATGGTCCCAGCAGGTAGAGCCAGGCCAGGAGCCCTATAAAAACCCTAAGCAACAGCCCAGTCCATGGGCTCTGATAATAGATAATAGTCACTTCTGGTAGCAACTGTATTTCCTTCCTCATACTTCCTTTCTGTTATTCTCTAGCCCTTAAGTACAATTTTATTCAGAAGTTGTGGCTTCACATTAGCTGTGCTTCAGGGATTTTAGTGGCGTGTCTATCCTACATAGATGGAGATGCAAAAGGGAGAACAATACCCTCTTCCTTGAATCCAGAGAGGAAGTTACAGTGGGGGGGGGGGATCATAACTGGGAACAGCTGTGCCAGTGGAGTGGCAGTTTCATGTGGTAGTAGGAGTGTGGTAGTAGGAGGTGGCCATAGCAGAAAAACAACAGCACACCTGTAACACAATCTGGAGAACTTTCCAGTAGTTTCTTTCAATTGAGTCAGCAGGGTCCATTGTAACTTCCAGATTTAGTGGGAGTATGAGCTGTGACCTTATTTTGTAGTTATACGTTGTTAAAGCCTGGAAATTTGGGATAGATCTATTAAAGTTTATCTTGATAGCTTTCCCCCAATGATCCAGTAAGATCATCTTGAATTTTGTTTTTATCATCCATCATATTAATTATTGTTTTTGGTTATAATTCTGTTCATTTCAAAAACACGACTTTTTTTTTTTTAACCTTAATTCAAGTGCAGAATAAAAATGTTGACTTAGGATGGTGACTTGTGGCAGGCACTATGGTCCTCCCTGCAGTTAGAGAACTATGGCTCAATCTATGGTTTCCAAAATCTACCCTTTTTCCTCTTTCTGAGATAAGGAGATTATCTTCCCATTCTAGGATTCTGGCACCTCTCCCACTGTCCACTGATTCTCTAAGATTTCTTGATTCAGAGACCACCTCAGCAAGTTCCTTCGGGGTCCATGAATGTAATTCATTAAGATGTAGAAATATGAAGTCATTTAATGTGGCTAAGTGCTCCTTTCTGATCTCTACCTATTGGTCATTTACTAATAATTAGTTAAGCTGTTAAAAGATGGAGAGAATTTTAGTGTGGGTAGAAACTTTAAAGTGCCTTGCACCACACTATATGCCCAATACATGTTGAACAATTAGATGGATGATTATAGGATGACTGAATGAGTGAATGAATTTCTGACCAGATTGCGTATCTATAATAGTGTTAGTGATACCACTGGGTGTTAACAGGGAAAGTACTTCCTCACTAGAGGAATGGGATTTCTGATTTATACAAGTTAAGATATTATAAGTTTACTAGTTAAGATATGATAAATCAAATACCACACCGCTTTCTTTAGCTAATAGGAATGTTATTTAGCTAATTTTAAATTAGCATCTAGGCATATTGTGTGTCAAAAGATCTGACTTTTAAACTAGTGAAATAAGATTAAGACCTTTTTTTTTCTGTCCATAAACCTACTTAACTTTATTGCTTATTAGCATTATCCATCACAGTGGTTTATGTGATTTCCTTTAGGTCACAGAATCTTTCAAGATATGGGGATCCATGATTAAAAGCAAAATACAAGGAGTCCTTGGATAAAGATTGGGGATGACTAGACAAAATCTCTAAGGTCCCTTTCAATCTAACATTTTATGTTTTACGTTTTAAAAATCAGCTTTATTGATGTATAATTTACATACAACTAAATTCACCTGTCTGAAAGTGTAAATTTTAATAGGTTTTAAGAACTTTTTTTTTACTGGGAAGAGAAACACTAATTGGTAGATGGAGAATTTTGTGCTCTCTGGGTTTTTTTTTAACATCTTTATTGGAGTATAATTGCTTTACAATGGTGTGTTAGTTTCTGCTTTATGACAAAGTGAATCAGTTATACATATACATATGTTCCCATATCTCTTTCCTCTTGCATCTCCCTCTCTTCCAACCTCCCTATCCCACCCCTCTAGGTGGTAACAAACCACCGAGCTGATCTCCCTGTGCTATGTGGCTGCTTCCCACTAGCTATCTGTTATCTTTTATTTTTTTGTGTGAAACAATTTTATTTGAACATTTTGTGCTTAGCTTCAACATTGGTATCATTATCATCACCAGGGCTGTTTACTCCACTTATTGAGACCTCTAACAGAGTTGTCCAGAGCACATCATCTTCATTTCTATATAAATTATTTGATCTGTTGCACTTTTTAAACCAAAGCATGATGCTAGCACTTCATGCATATTACATTAGGAAAGAAGGTTCTTCCTTTCATGTTGTAAGTGAATGATCGCTATAACGAAACCACTTTATTTAGAGTTTATTTTATTCATTTAGTTTGAATTATCCTTGAATAAACAATGAATCACCTGGTTAAAAAAAGTATACAGTGAAAAGTCTCCCTCTTATCTGTGAACCCCATCTGCTCAGTTGCTCCCCCAAATTTGAAATCACTTTACAGTTTCTTGTGTATCATCCAAGAGTTTATTTATTCATATATGAATAAATATAAATTTAGGTCTCACTTACGCATCTTTTAAAAAACACTGGCACCATTTAACATTCACCATTTTTCCCTGGAAATCAGTGAGCCATTTTTTCTTTTATTTTTCTTTTGGAAAAAAGTACTTTTTATTATTTTTAGAACTTATTATTCAGACTGAAATTTCCTGAAATGAAACATAGAGATTCCATATATCCCTTTGTTATGTTCATTCATCTGTTTAATTCATCCCTTCAACAAAAATCTACTGATTTTCTTCTGTGTCAAAAGCTCCTGTACTCAGTTCTCAGGATTCAAAGATTATGGATCTTGCCTTTGAAGAACATATAGTATAGTAGGAGCTATAAGACATAAAGCTAAATAACCATGAGAGACATATGAAATGCCACAGCAGTTCAGAAAAGGAAGAGATTAGCCAAATCCTATGGATCAAGGAAGGCTCTGGGAAGAAAATGACCTTTGAGCTGAGCCGTGAAATTTTGAGTCTATGTACCTGTGGAGATGGGCTGAGAGAAAAGGAAGAACAAAAAGAACGAAATTGGGTCATTTGTAGAGATGTGGATGGACCTAGAGTCTCTCATACAGAGTGAAGTTAGTCAGAAAGAGAAAAACAAATATCATATATTAATGCATATATGTGAAATCTAGAAAAATGGTACGGATGAACCTATTTGCCAGGCAGGAATAAAGACACAGGTATAGAGAACGCACGTGTGGAAACAGGGCGGGGGGAAGGGGGGATGAATTGGGAGATTGTGATTGACGTATATACACCACCATGTGTAAAACCTATAGCTAGTGGGAACCTGCTGTACAGTGCAGGGAGCTCAGCTCAGTGCTCTGTGGTGACCTAGATGGGTGGGAAGGAGGGGGTTGGGAGGGAGGCCCAAGAGGGAGGGTATATATGTATACATATAGCTGATTCACTTTGTTGTACAGCAGAAACTAACACAACATTGTAAAGCAACTATACCCCAATTAAAAAAAAAAAAAGTGACAGGAACTTAAAGAAAGAAAAAGTAGGAAGGTAACGTATTAGCTTCTGTAAACAAAACTAGAAAAGACAAGGCTGGAGCTAGCATCAGTGTCAACAGCATACAAAGACTTTATTAAGTTAGCCTTTTCTGTCTCTCCTCCCTCCATAGTGCTTCTTCTCCTGGAGGCTCCTTCTTGTAACAGGTGGTATGGTTGCCAATAACTTTGGCACCATATCCTTACTGGTCTCAGTCCAAGAGTAAAGAGACTGTTGCCCCTTTGCTTCCAATTCAGAAATTTTGGGAAAGAACTTGTCCAACTTGGTGATTATACCCCACTGTGAGTTGGGGAGGGAGGTCCTGTGTTTGGCAGCCCCACTAGAAACACGTCGAATTGGGGAGCAGTGCTCTAAGAGTGCTGCTACCAGAGGAAGGTAGGAAGGGTGCAGGGCAGGTACAAAGCATGGAGGCTCATTTACCTCTCTAGCATGAGCAAAGGCATGAAGGCAGAAAAATTACAGGCTGTGCTTTGAGTATGGTGAGAAGTTCAGTTAATGTTTCAGAAGCTAGACTGAGACCAGTATGAGGGAAGTGAGGCATCTCTGGTGCAAAATTTAAGGAGACACTAGCTCTCAGATGCCAATCCTGAACTTGTAAAACTCTGACTGAGTGCCTTCTTAAATTTTGTACTTTAGGCAGGTTGCTTTCCTCAACCTAATCCTGGCCCTGTTTAGAAGGAAGGGATGCTCAATAGTGTTGAAAATCAACAGGCTGAGTTGTTTGAGGACCAAGTAGAGTGACCTTTGAGGGAACAGTTTTGATGGAATGGTGCAAGTAAAAGCCAGACTGCAGGAGATTGAGGTATAGTCTTAAAAATGGAGGCAAAGAATGTAGACTACTCTCTCATGAAGTTTGGTGGTGAAGGGAATGATAAGGAAGGAAGTGCAACTTGAGGGGAAAGCTGGGGAACCAACAAGTTTATTTTCATTTTATTTTTGATATTGGCAGTATCTGACCCCCAAATCAGTCATCTGCTTCCATGGAATGACTTGAAGTGTTCCTGGCTCTCTTCCAACCAAAACTAATTTTCTACTGGCCTATGAGTGATGTCTGAATTGCTACCATTAGTGATTTGGGGTTATTAAATTAAAGGATTATCTCCTAGCAGTTAGTAGGTACCCTCCCAGGCCCCCATCTGTAAGTAATTCATTAAGCTTTTAGCAGCTATTTGTGTGTTGATGTGAATTGGTTTATCTGATTTTTTGGTGACAACTAAAAATAGATTTTGATAAAGGGAGAGTGAAGAACACTGAAGAGTTTTTGACAGTTTAGGATGCAGCACCTGTAAAAAGGCAAGGTGAAGACACCCCCAAAAGGAAAGGTAACCAGGTTCTAAGGGGTAACCTGTCTACCTCAATTCTACCCAAGGTCAGCTTTCCATGTGCAATCTTAAGCTCTCCCTTCCTCCATCAATGGATCATTTTTAAAGACAGCTTTTGAGTAGAACCTTGTCAAAACTTTCTTGGAAAATACAATTTTGTCCCAGGTAATAGAAAAGAGTACTGAACTTGGAGTCAGAAAACCTCTTTTTGTCAAACTCTCACTGGGCATGTGCAGAGGAAGAATTACCTTGAAGCAAATGATGCTTGGGTTTCAAGATACCTCACCTGCACATGCCCCTTTCAAGGCCCTGGGAGGGATTCTAGCAATCTGTTCCCATGATCATGCATTTAAAAAAAATTAGCAAAATAAGATGATGTAACTACAATAGACCACAGTCTCTTTCCACTCTTATTTTCTCTTTGTCACATTTCCCCTAAGTTCTGGGTGGCACCTGAGTAATTACAGTCATCTTTGTGATCCAGTAGCTAAAGGGAAGTTGAGTTGGAGATGCAGGTAGTTTGGATTTAGTAGTATAAATTGTTATGGTTTGCTGTCACTTCTGTGTATTGCTAGGTTACTGCTAGCTGCTTCAGTGCAAGGATGTCTTGCAGGAATATTCCTGCTGCCCACTGTGCTGCTTTATGTGTCACAACAGGAATGTTTAAGGCCTTTGATCACAAAATGGTTAATGAGTGTTACCAATGCAAAGATTATTTAAGGTGGGTCACTGTTCAAGGAAACTTGAAATATCATGAAACCTTACTGCTTATATATGACAGAAACTTTATAGAGGCCTTCCCAAATTTAATACCAAATTGTATATGGCATTACCAATCATGAGCTATGAAGCTGAAAGAAACCTTTCTAAACCATAAATAATAAAAAAAACATTGAAATCAACCCACATTACAGGAAAGACTGAATTATCTTTCTATTTGAGATTGTACGATAAAATTGTTGTCATATAAAGAAGGAAACAGGGACTTCCCTGGTGGCACAGTGGTTAAGAATCCGCCTGCTAATGCAGGAGACACGGGTTCGAGCTGTGGTCTGGGAAGATCCCCCATGCCGCGGAGCAACTAAGCCCGTGCACCACAACAACTGAGCCTGTGCTCTAGAGCCCGCGAGCCACAACTTCTGAGCCTCCGTCCTACAACTATTGAAGCCTGTGCGCCTAGAGCCCGTGCTCCGCAACAAGAGAAGCCACCGCAGTGAGAAGCCTGCACACCGCAACAAAGAGTAGCCCCCGCTCACCGCAACTAGAGAAAGCCTGCACATAGCAACAAAGACCCAATGCAGCCAAAAATAACTAAATAAATAAACTGTTAAAAAATCATTAAAAAAAAAGAGAAGCAATCAAAGAACATAACAGAGGAAAAAAAGTAGGGAAAAACTATTCTAGAGGTTTATACAACAGTTAATTAATAAAATGATTTTGTTAGTGTTTGAATTTTGTGATGTTTGTTGTATTTGCCAGGTTTTAAAATTTTGTAATTGTTGTCACTTCTTATATCCGATTTTTTACTCACAATCTGGTATCCTTTATCTTAAAGAGTATCCTCCTCTCCAAACTGTGTTAATTTCAAGTTCTACAAAATCTGGATTCTTACCCCATCCTGTGACTTTGAGCAAGTAATGTGAGCCCCAGTTTTCTTATCTGGAAGGTGTGAATCACCATATCTGCTGACTTACCATACAGGGTTCTTGTGAGGAAGTGAGATGATGCAGGTGAAAGAACTTTATTATTAGCTCTAAGAACCATACAAATGTAAATAAAGTGGGATCTCTGCTTCCTCCTCAAAGAAATGCACCTTGCCTTTTCTCCAAGAGATTATGTTATCTTTTCAGGATCAAACGTTACATTTGGGGTCATCCTGACTTGCAGGATGGGGCAGGATCTTTTGGAGAGTTTCACATAGATGACAAGCAGCACCAAGCAGAGTAAAAAGCCTAGGAAAGAATGATGGTGTGTTAGCCTAAGCCCATTTATTACCCCTGTTGGAAAACCAACATGCTAGGTCCTCCCTGCTGAGTGTGGTGAGCAGAGCTGCTTCTGATACTAAGGACAGCATTTAGCATTTAAATTCAACAATATTCCAAATATGTAGATGACATCTATTTAAAAAACAAATTTAAGGGGAGTTGTACAGCCTTTTTCTTTGCCCTGGCATTTAACTAGGAAAAATGGGAAAGGGGAAGTTCCATTCACTCAACACCTATTATATGTGTATTATTATGTATGGTTCTGTGCTAGGTGCTTTAAATACATTATCCCAGACACCTAGCACAGAACCATACATATAATAGGTGTTCAGTGAATTTATAGACAATTTCTCCGGATATTGTCAACCGCTTTTTGCAAAAGTAAAAACCAAGGCTTAACGAATTGAGTGACTTGCCCACATTCACAGCGATTTGGTATTTTAAGCAAGGTGTGTTTGATTCCACCCTCCTCAGGTACCAGCTCATTGCTACATCCTGCTTACAGTCTAGTTTTCCTTTTCCTATTTGCTTGTCTGTTTTTTTTTTTTTAATTTTTTATTTATTTATTTTTGGCTGTGTTGGGTCTTCGTTTCTGTGCGAGGGCTTTCTGTAGTTGCGGCGAGGGGGGGGGCCACTCTTCATTGCGATGCGCGGGTCTCTCACTGTCGCGGCCTCTCTTGTTGCAGAGCACAAGCTCCAGATGCACAGGCTCAGTAGTTGTGGCACACGGGCCTAGTTGCTCCACGGCATGTGGGATCTTCCCAGACCAGGGCTCGAACCCGTGTCCCCTGCATTGGCAGGCAGATTCTCAACCACTGCGCTACCAGGGAAGCCCGCTTGTCTGTTTTAAATTGATGAATCCAGCTCAGTCACAATTGCCTGCAAAAATAATGTTATAGATCAGATGTCTAGTATTACACATAGGTCTTTTGTTGAAATATATACTTTGTCATGAATTTATGGAAAATCAAGAATATATCCATAGCAATAGAATATGCTTTATATATATTTTTTGATGTGGACCATTTTTAAAGTCTTTATTGGATTTTTTACAATATTGCTTCTGTTTTACATTTTGGTCTTTTGGCCATGAGGCATGTGGGATCTTAGCTCCCTGACCAGGGATCAAACCCGCACACCCTGCACTGGAAGGTGAAGTTTTAACCACTGGACCTCCAGGGAGTCCCCTAGAATATGCTTTAAATGGTGCTTAATTTAAACATAAAATATGATTTAAATGGGCAAATCTTTATTAGGAATTTTAAATACCTGAAAATGTTTGAGATGCACAATAAACTAGTTTACCACCAACCACGCTTTTCATATATCAATTTAATATGCACCACCTCACAACACTGTAAAGCAATTATACTCCAATAAAGATGTTCAAAAACATATATACAGAAAAAAATGCACCACCTGAACTCAGATATTTGATTTCATGCTAGAAAATTCAAGATTAATCTCTTCATCCAGGGAAAAAAAAAAAAAGGAAACCAACATTCTCAGGTTGCAGATTGACAGTACCAGGCTAAAATGGCTTTCCTCTTGGCAGCTTTATAACTATTTTATCAGAATTCAAAATTACACACAGTTCACTTGCTTCTTTCCATTAAATTTTAAAATTGAGATGAGTTTGGTAGCCAGTAGTTATTCACAGGGCTTTTGTGATTTATGATTTTAATGAAAACTCTGCCCCCTACCTCATCCCCCAGGTTAGCCTAAGCGTGGGGTGGAAATCAACACACTTTCAAAATTGGACACCTCGTCTGATTTGTGATTTTTTGTATTTACTTTTTAATTTGTAGGTCAAAACTAAAATTGGGGAGGGAATGAGAGAGAGAGAGAGAGAGAGAGAGAGAGAAGAAGAAGGGAGGTGTTATTTTGGAAGGTGAAACTTCTATCATCTTATAGACAAAAACTATTAGGAATTATATTCTACAGGGTTCAGAGAGTGTAACAGCTAGAATTTTCAAAACCTAAGGGAATGACTTGTACCTTTCTATTTGGGAAAATATGTTTGTGAGAAGATAATGTTCATGTTATGAACCCAAAACCACAGGATTCTGAAAAACTGTATGTCTAAAGGGAGAATCATCCCAGAGAACCTGAGAAGTAGGTACGAGCCATTAACCTGAGCTGGGAGGATTCAGGTGAACTTTGGGTCCCATCAACATAAGTCATCTTTGCTGTTCAAATGAGCACAGAGCTGCCAAAACTGCTCCATTAATTCAGAACACAGAGGGCTTCAAGGAAGATCCATTAATTCATTCAATTAAAAAATATTTATTGAGGGCTTCCCTGGTGGCGCAGTGGTTAAGAAGGAGCCTGCCGATGCAGGGGACACGGCCCAGCTCTGGTCGGGGAAGATCCCGCTTGCCACGGAGCAACTAAGCCCGCGTGCCACAACTACTGAAGCCCGGGCACCTAGAGCCGGTGCTCTGCAACAATAGAAGCCACTGCAATGAGAAGCCAGCACACCGCAAGGAAGAGTAACCTACCACTCGCTGCAGCTAGAGAAAGCCCGCATAGCAACGAAGAGCCAACGCAGTCAAAAGAAAAAAGACACCTGTTTCACCTTTATTGCTCTGAAACCGTTTCTGGAACCAAGGACAGAAACCAAGTTTTATATATATATATATATATATATATATATATATATATATATATATATATATATATATATATATGTATTGAGCACCTACTACTTAGGCGAGGCGCTGGGAATATACAGATGAGTAAGATTCAGTCCTTGCCCTTAAGGAGCTTACACTCTCGTGGGGGGGTGATAGGTGAGTCCAACATACAGATAAATAAATGCACAAATGTATTACGAACTTTAAAACAGACGTTTAGATAAGGTAGGGCGGCAGCATTAAAAAGGAAGTGGAAAAGTCGCTGTGGGGAGCCCAATGATTCTAGAAAGACTCCTTCGAGGAGGGCAGGACTGATGGATTGACAGGTTAGCCATCGAGGTAGGGGGCGACGTTCTGGGCAGAGGAAACCACTGGGCAAGCGGAAACAGCTAGAAGAGAGGCACTGAGGCGTGAAACTGCTTGTTCTGCCTTGGGATCGGCCTTACACCCCTTTGTCTCCAGACAAGGAGTTCGATCCCTCACGGTAGGGTACGTCTAAAGAAGTTTGGGACTATAAATCCTAGCAAGTAGGGCTGCTAGGCAGGATCTAGCCTGAGGAGATTTCTAAGAGCTGAAACGAAAGCGGCCAAGTTTGCAAAAGAAGGGGGCTCCGGTGGCGGCTTGCCAGAGTTTAATTGTGCGGTCGCGGACATTTGGTTCTCAGGGAGCCCTGCTCTGGGTCCCCGCCCCGACGGCTGACCCTGTGGATCTGCCGGGTGCGCAAATTCCGCTTCTTGAGCCTGGAGCCCCTCTGCTCTCCCGTCCCTCCTCGGAGACTAGCTCGGAGCTGCCGAGAGACGGCGGTGGCAAATTCTACTCTCCTCCCCGGCCACGCCAAGCTGCTCTCGGCGGCGTGTCCAGGTCCGACGCTCGCGGCCCGCCTGCGCAGGCCCCTTGCGTAGGGGTCCGACGCACGCGGCAGCAACTTGCGCAGGCCCAGACCCGCGCGACAGTCCTGCGGCGCTGGCCGCCTCCTCCCGCTCTAGGCTCACGAACCGCCGCGCTGTCAGAGGCTCGAGGGCGGGCGAGCGCCTCAGCTGCTGCCAGAGTGCACCTGTGGCTGTTTATCCCCTCACCTCGGTTTTTATTTAATTCTTCCCCACGCCCGCATTTTGAGAGGTTTCTTTCTTCGATCTGTATGTCAGGCAGTCTAACAATAGGAGTGGCTCGAGGCCTACACGTCTGAGAGCTCCCAGGGCGCCGGACGGAAAAGGTGGGTGTGTGGAGTTGTCACCTCACAGAGTCGCGATCCGGAGCCTGGAGGAAGGGCCCACCTTCCCGGGTACTGCGGGCCCACTCTAGGCTTCTTCTGGGGAGCAAAGTTCGGGCTCCACTTCCTCGCTCCAGGCTGCCTCCCCTAGGAGACCCACGCGCCCACCGCTCCGGCCGCCATTTCCCATCAGGCCTCCAGGGGGCCTCCCCGCCGCGGCCTTCCAGTCGGCTGCTCCGGGCATGGGGGCGGCCGCGCGGCAGAGGGACGCGCCTCGGCGCCCGGGCCAGTGCGCGGACAATGACTCCTTCTCCCCTCGCCGCCTCCTCCTCCCGACACCGCCCCCCTCGCAGCCCCCAGGCAAACCTATTAGCCATTCAGACCGACAAAACCCCGCGGCCCTGCGCATTGTCCCGCGGAGCGCCCGGCCACCGTCATTAGCCCTGATTACGCTGAGCCGCCTGACAGCCCCGCGGGCCGTCGGCGGACCACCCCCCCATTCACCGCCGACCCCCGGCCCCGCCTCACAATAGGAGCGGAAATCGTCGGCGCTCCCGCGTCCCGGATGAATAGAGCGACAAGCTGCTTCTCTTCTCCTCCCGCCCTATTCACTCTGTCGTTGGATACAATATTTTTTTCCTTTTTGTTAAAACTGGGGAGAAGGAACGAGGTCAAGGAAGATTTTGCTTGAGCTCTTTGCCTGTCATTTGTTTAATGTAAACAAAGAACAAGTCTTCCCCCACCCCCAGCCTCTCATACCCTCCCTCCCAGATTTTTATAAACAAACTGGTGTTGGGAAAGGCGGCACAGGGAGTCGGGGTGGGATGGGGTACGAGGGCGACCGTGGAAGCCGAGTGGGTCATTAAAGTGGAGGACAGAGGAACTGCGGCATTTGGGGCGCAGGAGCTGTCGCGCTTTTGGTTTAACTGCCGGGTGGTTGAAATATTTATTACCCGTAAAGGAGCCCAAGCTGGGGCTGAGGGTTAAATCCTCACACTGGTCAGATCGGTTGAAATGTAAAAATGCAGCTTCTTTCTACTCTGCTGCAGTAACTGCTTTGGGGGAAATTGCTATAGGAAAAGAATTTTAAGAAAAGAAACCCATCATCATAAGTATTTCTCCAGATTCAGAAACCTTCAGCACTGCTAGTAACTAGAATTAAAAACAACAACAACAACAACAACAAAGAACCCCTTTCTAGACCAGGATAAAGCTGATAAGGAAAAAATATCTTAAAAAGAAAACGAAAAACTTTACCTGTCCATGGGAAGATTTGGACCAATTAAAATAAAGTAAATCTGTGTGAAGATTTGGACCAATTTCCAGCAAGTAATCATCAATGAATTGATTATTCACAAAGAATGATTATTCACAAAGAATGATTATTCATAGTTAGGTGCCACCAGGTTTCAGATAAACATTTAAAAAAATCTTTTAAATAATGTGTCACTTCTTAAGATGCTAAAGTGAAATTATATAAATAAATCAACAAATTGGTGAAACAAAATAGTTACTTTATAATGTAACCCTTAGGCAGCATGTTACTTTAAGCAAATTAGATGTACTTTAAAGGCTTTCACCAAAGCAGGAAGAAAAATCCTCCATCACTGTTTGGCCTTCTCTTTTTTGCCACACAATTAAGCATTATTTAAAAAGTATTTGTAAAAAGAAAGTTTAGTTCTTGCTAAGAACTATGTTTATGTTATGTTACCCCCCCCCTTTTTTTCCCCTTGAGAATGCAGAATGGACACATCCTTCTGCTCTTAGGCATCATTTGAACTGCCGAGTGGCGTGGGACTTTTAGAATCTTAAATTCCTTCACATCGTTCCACTAATTAGTCCTTTTCCTTCCCTCTTAGACCTGGAAGCATCAGCTTAAGAGATAAAATTTGCCAGCTATTTTCTTCAAATGCTGGTCTAGACAGCTGTGTAGTTAGGATGGAGTCTGACTGGGGAACAAAACTGGAAATCTATTGATTTTTCATTGAAGAGCGATACTCCTTAGCAGATTCAGGGCTAGGGTGAGGCAAGGGAGGCACCTAGAGTGCAAAATTTAAGGAGGTACTCACTCCCAGATGCTGTGCACTTGCTTGACCTTGAGAGTGAATGCCTCTTTAAATTTTGTAGTCTAGATGCCTCCCTTCTCTTTGGAGTCCTGGTCCTGCTTCTTGGCATTCTAGGAAGTACCAGGGGCTCTAGGAAATAAAATAGAGCCTTGAAGAAGCTCTACCATCCTAGCCTTTCAGGACCCACAGAAGGGCATTTGGTTGCTTTCCGGAAGAACACCAGCTTGATCACCAAGACTTCCCCACTCCTTCCATGTAGAGCTCTTGTGCAAGAGAGTTTTGATTGTCAACAATTCTCTGGATAAGGGTCCCGGTATACAAAGACAACCATTTATACAGCCCAAACGAGGCCAAATCTGTTAAAGTGATTTAGAAACTAAAAATCAGCCCTTATTCATGTCCTGGTCTTTCCCCATATATCTTGCCATTTGACTGCTTTTTGTCTTCCATGACTTCACTTATTTTTGTTTCGTTTGCACATTGGCACTTCTACCCAAATAAGTTAGCAGGCTTCTGAACCAAAGAGCATCTGCTAAGGACGGAGAGGCAAATTGAAAGAAGTCCAGCGGTGGAAGTGAGGGCGGGTGCTCCAGGAGGAAGTTCAGCTCAAGTGATTTAAAGATCAATGTCAAATTTTAGAATATGCAATCCATTTCACTAGGAAAAAGCTTAGAGACCCTTCCAGGTAGCATTTACTTTTTTAGTGCTAGGACAGTAGGTGGTTTGTTTTGTTTTGTTTTGTTTTTGGTATGTGTGTGTCTATGTGCCTGTGTGCATCTGCACACTTTGGGAGGACAAATTTAATCCTGAGAATATTTGATATTTTTAATAGAGGCCATTACAGGACAACGAGGCTCTAGATAACTTGTTTCATGTTCAATACAACGATCAGATTTTTAAAATGCCAGTCCTTTCTCTGCAGCCTTCTATTTGACCTCACTATGTGACATGATTACATCCTTTCCCCCATCTCAGTATCCGTTTTGTTGAAAACAATGCATTTGATTAAAACCTGCTTCTGCGTTGAGAAGATGCTAGTCTAGTTATTACAACCTCTCCTATCTTCTTTTGTCTTATTTTAGTACAAGTTCAATACTAAATGCAGTATGTGCTCACTTGCATGATTATGGGTACCTACTGCTTTTGTACGGGTGGGGGGCCTCAAAGGAGATGGAAAACCTTTCTCATTGCAGAGCCTCTGTTGGAATAGTCTTGCATTTTTATAAAACAGAACTCACTATTGAGTTCCAGAGTTTGGCTTCCAAAATTGTTCCTGAAAGCCAAGTGAGTATCAAATGGACAAGCCATAGTTAGTTATCTGTGCTGGGGATGCGAGGGAGTTGCCTTATAGGGGATGATCATGTTGCCAGTTTCTAGGTTTAAATATATCACACATGCACGCATATGTATGTACATACATACACACATGCATGCAATTTGACAAGGAAGTGGTTATGGACCTACCTTGGGCTGTTTTAAAAATATACCAGGAGACATCAGAAAAGGCAAAAGATACAGAGAAGACGCTCCTGAGACCATTTGCACAAGGACCCCTACCTGGGTTCCCAAGAGAAAGATCTCTCTGTTTTCTTTTTAGGAATCTGAGAGCAGCTCTCTTAATTAAGAAAGGTTGCTCACCAGGTTTTTATTGTTTGGCTTCTTCACACAGAACCCATCGGCTTCACCCTGCACCTTTAGAAACAGCAAGTTCTCTGGATACAGAGAAACCTACCATGCAGTCTCTTAAATAAGTAAATAAACAACATATATATGTTTTGTTAAAAAAAAACTTTAAAGCAAAAGTTATACATATGTAACAGCGTCCTTTCGATGTGAAATACCCACAGGAGATTCAGGGCAGGCTCTCAGCGTGCAGTTCGGGTTCCGGAGGCATCGTTGCAGCAAAATCCTTGGGAAAAAGCAAAGCAAGGAGAACGTGGAGCTGGGTCTGGCCTCACCGCGGGCCCTTGTGGTAGCAGCCGGAGGGCGCCAGTGGAACGGGTCAGGCCGCGGGGCGGACACGGCAACCCGAGCCCGCGGGTCCCTGGCCACCTGGATTCGCAAGCGCTGGGTGGCTTGGTCTCTTGTCCTTTCTCTCTCCTTCATTTTGTTTGTCTTGTTTTTTACACCGAATTCTGTTTCTGAGAGTGCTGGGCGGGCAGCTCAGATGTCGCACTCGCTGTCGCTGGACGTGATGGAGATGGCCGAAGTGGCTGCCTTGCTGGACAGGCTGGCGGCCGGGCTGGCGGCGGTGCCCAGCACCTCGGGCATGCCCTCTTCCTCGGCCCTTAGCGCCCGGCCGGGGCCCTGCGACAGGACCTGCTGCTGAAGCCTACGGAGAAGGAAAGGAAACGAGTCACTGTGTGTAACATAGCCGCCGGTACCCCCGTCCCCCGGTCCGCATCCCTTAAGCCCAGCAGTCAGCGACTCTCCCTTAGACCCGGGCAGTTAAAGCGGGTAAGACGAGGCAACAGAGGCCGGGCAGGAGGCGTGCGGCGGCTGTTCTGTGGAGCCCTGCGGTTGCCCCCTCCTCCTTCTTAGTCCTTTCTTGGCTCCCTATCTCCCCAATCTTTGGGATGCTGTGCTCGCAAGGTCGTTCCTGGTGTTGGTCACCTTTGGGAGATTTACAATGCTCTCAGGATAAATGAGGTGTGGGTGACAAGGAGAGGTCAGGCTCTGGGACAGGAGACCCCTTTCCCAGCCTGCGTCTTCCTAGGGCATACGCCTGTGTGAGTGCCCCGAGGCTGGCAAAAAGGGCGGCCTGACGATTCCACAGAGGCTTTGGACCTGGGAGAAAAGGCTGGGTTCTTGGTCAAAATATTTGGCTGATTGAGAGCCACATGCTGGGGAATGAAAAACCTCTGCCAACTAGTTTGCCGTTTTGAGACAGGGCTGCCCACACGTGGGAAGAGTAGAACTTGACTTTTCACTTCTTACAGACATAAGTTAGAAATTTCAAAGCATTAGAGAAGGATGCATCTGGGCTTTAAAAATGACAACACTAAACTGCCACACTGCTAATAAGCCAGGCTTCACTTAATAATAGGAGCCTGGGCCCGGGCTGACAAGAATTAGCTTTGGGCCTTGGGGTCTGTAATTGCTTATGGGATTTTAATTTTTCTTTCCTTCTCCCTCTCAATGTAGCCTTGGTTTGGTGACTGGAACCAGCTGCTGGAGCGACCCCCAGGCGCCGAGAACCAAAAAGAAAGGGTGGGGAATCAAAAGCTCGGAAGGAAACCCTGACCCAGGATCCCAGAACGCAGTGGGCTCAAAACCGAAGACCTCAATCCCATCCCAATTCCTACGAAATCCAAGTCTCCAGGCCTTGGGTAAGGGCGCGGGGGGTGCGGTCACCCTCTCCCTCCCTGGTGAGTTCAAGGCTCAGAGAAGGCCTTTAGGTACCGACCTGTTCTTGGCTGCAGCCGCCCGGTCCCTTTGTCGGCGGTTTTTGAACCAGTTGCCCACCTGTGTGGGGGTCAGTCCGGTTGCCTGGGCGAGCTCACGCTTTTTGCTGGGGTTAGGGTATGGGTCCTGCAGGTACCATTCCCGAAGCAGGTGCCGCGTGCGCTCCTTGAAGCAGTGTGTCTTCTGTTCGCCATCCCAGATGGTGCGCGGCAGCGGGAACTTCTTCCTCACGCGGTACTTGTCCACTGGCCCCAAGGGCCGTCCTCGCAGCTTCTCAGCCTCCTGGTAATGCGCTTCGAGCCACAGCGCCTGCAGTTTGGCGTGAGACTCCTTGGTGAACTTGTGGTTTTCCAGGATATGGTAGAGCTCGCGGTAGTTGCCACCATGGAAGGCCACGATGGCTCTCGCGCGCAGCACGGATTCATTCTTGTTGAGCGCCTCGCAGGCCGCAGGGGCCACAGGCAGCGACCAGAGGAAGCGACCCAGGCGCTCCACGTCGCCGCTCTCCTCTAGAGTCTCGCATACCCCGGCCACTTGCTGGGGACTGAAATTCAAGATAGGCAGCTGGAACATCGAGGCAGTGCCGGCGGCAGCGGAGGCGCTGAGTCCGCAGCGGGACACGCAGCAGATGCCCGCGGGCGCTGCCGGGTGCGCCAGACTCTCCTTGGGGGAGCGGCTCGGGGCCACCAGGACGCACGGCCGGGGCAGCGGCGGCGGCGCAACCGCGGGGAGCGAGAGAGCGGAAGGGATTGGAGGAGGTGCCGGCTCCGCAGCTCGGGTTCGGCTCGGCTCCGTTAGGGCACGCAGGCCAGCTAGCGGGCGCCGCTACTGGGGTGGGCGGATTGGCGGCGCGGGCGCCATGGAGACCCCCTGTCAGTCACTGGCCGGCTCTGCCAATCAAGACTGCGACCGGAGCGCCCCGGCCATTTCAGCACCTCCCCGCTCTCGACAGCGCCCGCAGTTCTCCGGTAGATTTAGTATTTTGCAGAACTTGGAGGAGGAAAAGACGGGCGAGAGCCGCAGCGTTTCACTACCACCCCCAGCCTTGTTCCTCTCTCTTCCCCCGCAACCCTGCCCCAGCGCCCCCCCCCCCCCACAAGAGGCAGTGATGCTACAGAAATCCACTTTGGGGCGAGGCGCTGCCTGGGTCAAGAGGCCTCCAGAGGACAAAGAGGACTGGGCCAAATCGAAATCCTCCAAGAGAACTCACCAAGTTTAGTTGTAACGAAACACAAAACCTTGAGGGAGGGCACGAATGGGGAGGGAGGGGAAGTGGATCACCTCTCTTCTTGCCAGCACCCATCCCTGCATGCCTTGCCGGCTGCCAAAGCAGCCGAGTAGGAATCGAATGTGAAGCAGAAGGAACAGGACCCGGGATCTGTAGAAGAGGTCAGTTTGGACTCTACCCCCATTACCTTCAAAAGTCTCCTGATATCATTTAAAGTACGAGCTAGGACACTCTCATTCCTGATAACACAGGTGCTGACCATGTAGTAAAACACTTGCAACAAAAGCGGCGCCGCAAACCCCAAGTTTATACTTTTCAGTTTTTTCTCCCCAGTTTAATGGACTTCAACAAATGTGCAGCGTAGCCACATCTAGAGTGAGAAGTCACTGGTAGGTCAGGACAGCAACTTAAAAGCTTGTTTCAAAGACCTTTTTAAAGAAGTATCGATTTGCTCTTCTTGCAGGCTAATTTTGCCATACCCTGTGTTAGAATGTTTAACTCTTGAGCTGGGGATAGAAACTCTAACCTTGGCCTTTGGACCCAAAAGTAATTCAATAAAAGTAAAATAGAGAAGGGGGAACCACACCAATAGAGAAGGGGGTGTAGAAAGCACTTCTTAAGCCCCTGAGCCCTGACCCTTCCTGAAGAGAGAAACGGCCTTCTTGGCGGCTCTGCCTTGGGGCCAGCAGTTGAATTGGCAACTTTATTGATTCTCAGTTGACATTCTCATCATACCGTTTTCTGAGACCTAGGTCAAAAGTAACTACAATATCACCTGGGCTTTTGATAGGGGTTTATTTAGTTTGAAGAAAATAATTGGAAGAGGGGAGTCCAACGAAAACGCCAGGAAGAATATCTTTGGAGGTCCTATCCCCAGAAAGGAATCAGATGGGAATGTTCGCCCCAGAACTGGACTGGGCCCGGCTGTCTTTTCTTTAGTATCAAGTACAATTTGTATGTGGTTTGTACAGCTCTGGTAAATCAGAAGGCAGATAGATAGCACAGATGGTTGGAGGTGTCGGGTCAGATCATGCTACGCCTGAATGCAGGGCAAAGCTCATTCTGACGGAAAACCCTGATATTATTTTCACAGATCTTCACAGTTCACTCAAAAAAAAAAAAAATAGCAGAGAGGAAGAAAAAAGCCCTGCAACCATTTACATCATTTCTGTGAGTTTGCTGCCGCCTCAACGGAGAGACTTTCTTTTCTAAGAGCTTATTTTCATGAAATGCGACAGGCAGAGGCAAAATGGAGAGGGTGATGAGGATAATGTCAAAGCACAAACCTTCTCTAGCTTGAGGAGACTTCCGAATCCTCCGCAAGGACAACTTTTAGTGAGAAACATCACAAACGAGGGCCAACAATGCACGGTGTAGAAAACCCGGCAGGCGGGGAAGGGGTGAAGAGGGACCCCAGGAGGGTTGCGTTCCCGGCACCCCTGGCCAAGGAAGGAAAGCACCCCATTGCTCCAGTTTGCAGAGGTTTCCTAATTTTCCCCCTTTGGGCTCTCTCTAGCCCAATAGCTTCTTGATTGCCCTCCGCGAGCAGAAGCAGCCGCGGGTCCGCGGGATCTTACAGCCCTCGAGCGCAGAGAGGACCCCCAACCTCTGCTCCTAGCCGCCGGAGGTGAGGAGAAGTTGTCGGTGCCCCAGGGGACCGCGCCTCCGCACGCCTTTTTGCTGCACAATTTGAAAGTGGTGAATTCCGGCTTCTTACCCTAAGCAAGTCGTGTAATTTTCCGAGTCTAGGTGCCCTATGCAAGAAATGGGAATGTTTCTTTCCAGATGTCCCCTTTGGCTTCTGCGTTGTCTGGGGCTCTCCGGCGACTGAGACCAAAAGCCTAGGTTGGCCTTGGTGGAATCGCGGGAAAAGGGCGCTGGCTGCTGCCGCCGAGTCCGAACCCCACCGGACGCTGTGTCTGGGCGCCGGGGCGGGCGGGTTCTGAGAGGTGTCTAGAGGCCCGGGTCTACTGTCAGGATATCCTGTCTTCACCATCGCAGGGGGCTTGGCTTAATTTTATCAACTCAAGGGGAATAAACTTCTCCAAGGCACACTGAGGTAGCACATTCGTTCATCAGCTTCACTCTGGGAAGGGACAGAGGGAAGAAATTTGTGAGCCCCCGTCCCTGAGAATGAGGAGCTTCGAGGATTTCCTTAGAGAGAATTCCACTGTGAAGAAGATGGCCCCCCACCCCACGGCTGAAGCGCACTTTTCCGGGTTTGCCAGGCGAAGGCTGGAGCTTTTCTTAATTTTACGGAGGGATAGAATTTTACCAATTTTGGAACGTTGCGCCAACCTTGCAGAAAACTCGCTACACCCGACTTCATTTTTCTTATGTGCTTGACCAGGTAACCTGGAAAGCGCAGCGGCGGCCTTTGGCCTCGGCCCATCGGCAGGTTTGCAACTTTCTGTGGTTGGTTTGCAGCTACTAGTAGATTTGGGAGGCCTTAGATTCTCACTGGGAATACGTAGATGGCTATTCTTTCTGCAAACTCAAGACTTTTATTTTATGGAGAAAAAGCGGGTAGAAGATAAATGCCCTCCCGGGAAAAAAAATGTGTCTGATTGTTCATTGCAGAGGCGCCAGGGCAAATTGCCTCCAGGGAGTTGTGAGGTTCATACCAGAAATCTTGAGTTCAGTCTAGGACTTCTTGCACATATCAATCTCTCCCCTCGTTTTGCCCCTTCTGATTTTGCTCTCTAGAGTAGAGGGACACTTGGAGCCCAGGTTACACTCTGCTGAAAGATTTGCCAGTGGAGAGCACTTTGTAGAGGTCAATACATTCTTATGTCTAGTTTCCAGTCTCTTGTCTTGTTTTGTCTTTCTTTTCTTTGACTTCTCCTAAATCAAGCCGTAAAATAAATGATGTGTCTTTGTTTTATTTCCTATACAATTCACATAGTCAGGGATTTTAAAGATATCATAATTGAATGCATCTGAATTCCTTGATAAAGACGTTTGTGCTGCATGTGAGAGTTACAGACTGGAAGACAATGAGGTCCCAGCCTTTTGTGTATGTCCATTTTGACTTTGGGGGGAGAGATCTTTGTTTTCCTTTCCTGGGCCTCAAAGCCATGTGTTGCGAATAGGTGAGAATAATGTAAAAAAAAACAAAAAAAAATCCAAGATTAGAAAGGCGTTTTACTGCCTTTGAAATTACAGTATTAAAATTTCACTCTCATTTATTCATGAATTTAGAATTCTGATTTTTAGATGATACTGTATAAATATAAATATATATTTGTTTATGTATTTGGTGGTCCAGCTCTTCAGATTATGAAATTAATTGAATATCCTAGTTTTAAAGTACCAACTATCCTAATAAGTTCCCAAGATAGATTGCTGTCTTTCATGCATTCTTCCCCTGACTGTATGTATGCACCTTGTAACAAAGAACAGAGATGCCTCTTTGAGAAATGTTTTGTAGATTTCTTGGTGCTGTAAAATTAACTGGCAAAAAAGTATTACAATCAAAGTATTGATCTAATTTTAATAGGTTAGATATTTTTGTTATTATTTGCAAAATTATTTACCATCTATTTTTTAAATGATGCAAAATTGCTTGTGTTGTTAATTGGAGGAAATGTTTATAAGTTTAAATGTGAGGAAATGTACCATTTGAAGGTATTGGTTAATTAGCAGTAATGGTTTTTTAAAATGTTAGGCTGACTATGTAACTTTGCTTTGACCTCCAGTTTGTTGCTGCTTCTAGGCATTTGGATGATAATTTGTATTTAAGCCAAAGACTATATTGCAAGTTATACCCCTTATTTAAACTATGGTTTTAAATTCACTTTTCTCTCTCTTCTGCTTCTGTGAGGGTAAGTCTAAATCTTCAGAGGGCTAACCACACCACAGCATAGCTTGCTTAGGGCTATGTATCAATGGGTTCTTATGTGAAGGATTAACTCTTAAAAATGTAACCAGCATGTCATTTATAAACACCTTATTATCAGTAATGAAACATTAGTTGAATGACTGAAAGAATAATTAATTTGTAATTCTCTACTAGAACCTTGTTTTTTTCCACTAGCAGGTTATTTTTGACCATTTTCAAATCTAAGATCAAAGTATCTTTCTAAAATACACCTAGACACCTTATAATTCAATGAAGTGAAAGAGTGTAAATTTGTTTATGTCTTCTGGCATGAGTCAAACATTATTCACATTTGATTTTATGTATTGTATGTCATATATATGCATTAATTGCATGTATTATATGTGTAATAAATGATAATTTCCTTCCAAGTAGTGTAAAATCAAATAGAAACATTAGCCTCCAATAAATACCTTAAATTCTGCATTAATCCAGTTCATTAACAGAAAATACTTTTAAAGAATTACATTAAAAGATATAATTTTCATGGCATCTTACCCTTCAAAGTAGCAAATCTCAGGAAGGCAATTATACCCCCTCTTTCCAGGGGACATTTGGCAATGTCTGAAGACATTGTTGGTTGTCACAACTGGCCCTGAATGCATGGAGGCAGAGATGCCGCTAAACATCTTACAGCGAATTGCCACAGCGGCCCCCACCCCTAACCAAAAATGTCAGCAGCATCACTGTTAAGAAACTCTGCTTCAGAGGAGCTCAAAATAATCAACAAGACACAGACATACAAAACCTGCTAAAATTGTTTATTTTGGAGTTGAAGCACTTTTAAAGGAATCAGTGCCCTTTTAATTTCATCTTGGGTCTAGGCCACACCAATAAAATCTTTTCCTAAGGACCCACTGTAATTTTGTGTAATTGATACTTATGGTGACTGAATACTTATAAATTTAGACATATCTCTGAGGAAAGTGGAGTTTTGTTTCTGTCTATGTTCTTTGAGTAACTGGTGGGACAGACAACAATGGTTGAAAGTTATTGCTCAGACCCTCTCCATTTTACAAGTGAATAAAATACGAAGACCAAGAGGTTAAATGATTACTCATATTATACAACTAGTTAGTGGCAGAGATACATTTAAAACACAGATGCAATCCTCTATTTATCACATACGTTGCTTTCCCTACCCAAGGAAGATGGTATAATTCCCATTGAGTTTGAGGGTGAGGATCTGAATCACACATGAATATTTATTGGTGGCTGCCATGTGTAAGGTCCTATGCTATTTCCTGATGTTGTGACTTTCATAGTTTGATGCACACTAGTTCATGGATCTCAGAGAGGTTGAAACTATTCTGGGTCTTGTCAAATGGTGTACCCTTGCAAACCCTAAAAAGTCCTTGAATCTCAAATGTGATTCTTGGACTTCAATTATCTTCTTTGCGGGGTGGGAATGTTGGAGTCTGGATTTATTGAAGACCTTTCTCTGAGTCATCACACTGTATGCTGGCAGGAAAATGGAACTGAATTCAGGCTCATTGGGGAGGAGAGACTGGACTTGAGGTGCTGTAAGGCTTGCTTTAAGTAAAAAAACCTCCGAACTCTTTTATCAGGTCTTTCAAAAGAATAACAGTGATGCTCACTAGCATTTCTATAATTAACAAGCTGTCAACATTTCTATTACAACCACAGAAGTCTATTACAGACAGAGAATTGTGATAAATGTTTCTTTAGGTCTGAAATGTTAGCCTTCATCTTCTTTTCAGCCTAAGGCAATTTTTCAAACCAATTTTGTTTCAATCATTTTGGATCAGTTGTGTGGTAATTTTGGAAGTGCAGATGCTCTAGGCCCACCTATTGAAATAAAGACTTTTAAATGGAAACACAGAGAGGAGTCTGCTTAAGCCCCAGTGGGGACCAGCTGCAAAGCTCTGGCACGGAATTATATAGGCAGACAGTGACAGTAGGTTTAGAAAAAATTAAGAGGCAGAGAAATGTGTGCATGTTTCCTTTAACAGTAGATATTTTCCCCCTCAGATCCTTCACACTATGGAATTTTAATCCTCTCTTTTTTCTGTTCTGTATTTTATCTGTTACTTTCCCTATTATTCCTAGGTTTTTGTGAAGTTAATGTAAGAGAATTTGTCTTTACAGTGATTAAAATTTGGGGCCGAACTGATTTTTTTGGAATTTTAATATTTAATTTTAACTTTCATTTAGTTAAATTTTCTTTCTACCCCTCTCATCTCCTTTCTGCTTGACCATCTTTTTAACCTTGTCCTTGAAATAATAATTTAGAAGTTCTGCAGTATTTTCTAGTCCATCAATGGTTATCTCTCCTTTCCTTGCTCTCTTAATTGTTACATATGACTCTATCATTGTCTATAAACAGGACACTTAATATCTTCCCCATTAAGATGCACTGTTTTTCCTACCATGGCATTACTTTCCCCATTGTTCTCGCCATCCAAATAGGATTAGACTTTTATAGTATTTTCACTTCCCCACTTTCCTCCTCCTCTGTTACCCCGATCCCAAAGTTTTCTGAAATGATGTAGTACCTAGAGTTTTCCTTGTAGTGTATCCCTTCGGTTTTAAAAATACTTATTTAGCAATTATGTCACACACTTCTAGACAGTCTATTCTTATTACACACACATACAGACACATATTCCTCTCCATTCTTTCCCTCTGCTATGGTTCATTTGTTGATATTTAGATTTTTTTTTTCTCATGTATTTTCCTCATCTGGAGTGTTATTTTTTCCCCTACTGGAAATACCTTTTGTGTTTTTCTCTTTATAAAAGCAACACATGCTCACTGCAATAAATATCCATATACTTACGGAGTCAAAAGTGAAAGTTTTTTTATAATGTCATTATTCCATAGATAAATCACTATTAGTGCTCAGTGCATATCCTTATATACTTTTGTTTTTCTACACACAGAGATACAGATTTTTTTCTTTTGACAGAAATGCTGTCATATTATCCATACTGTTTATAGCCTTCTTTTTTTTTAGCCTTCTTTTTTTATGATAACATTTTATGAACATTTTTCCTGATTACAAATACATGTTATCATTTTGAATGGCTGCACTGTATTCCACAGCATACATACCATAACTTATTTAACCAGTCCCTATTGACGATTGTTTAAATTGGTTCCAAATTTTCACCATTATAAACAGTGGAACAATGAGCATCTTTATGTATTGTCCAACTTTTCCTTCAAATTCTTGGAAGTAAGATGAATGCGTTAAAGGGTTTACATATTTAAAAAGTGATATGTATTTCCAAATTGTCATCCAAAAGGATTTTTACCAGTTTTTACTTATACCCACACTGTGTGAGTGTCATTTTCCCCCACACCCTGGCCATTATTCTTCTTTTAAATCTTTGCCAGATTGATAGATGAAAAATGGTTTCTTTGGGACTTCCCTGGTGGTCCGGTGGTTAAGAATCTGCCTTCCAATGCAGGGAACGCGGGTTCGATCCCTGGTCGGGGAACTAAGATCCCACATGCCGCAGGGCAACTAAGCCCGTGCGCTGCCATTACTAAGCCTGCATGCAGCAACTACAGAGCCCATGCTCTCTGGAGCCTGCGCGCGACAACTGTGCGACACAACAAAGAGCCTGTGCGCCACAATGGAAAGATCCCATGTGTCACAACTAAGACTCTACACAGCCAAAAATAAAAATACATAAATAAACAAATATTTGAAAAATGGTTTCTCATGTTTTCAAAATAGCCATTTCTTTGGTTATTAATAAGGTTATGCAGTTTTACATATTTACTGGTCATTTGTATTTCTTCTTTTGAGAATTTCCCAATTCTATCCCTTGATTTGGGATGTTCATTCTTTTTATTCATTTGTAGTATTTCTTCCAACATTAAGGATGCATTTTTTCCCGTCATATATTGCAAATATTTCTTCCTGCTTTTTCACTTTATGGTGTTGTTTGTCCTATAGTTTTTATAATTTTCACATAGTCAGATCTATCAAATCTGTTTCTGTCTCGGGTGTTATACTTAGTACAGTGTCCCTTCCATGTTATAGATAACGTGTATTTTCTTCTCCTGCTCTTTCTAGATTAAAAAAAAAATTAAGCCATCTGGATTTATTTTGAGGTCTCATGGAAATTTGGACTCTAACAGGGTTTTTTCCCCCTTCAAATCATTTTCTAATTTTTCTCCCTCCCTCCCTCCCCCACCCTTCCTTCCTTCCTTCCCTGGACCAAAAAAACTAGAAACACATCCCCTTTGATCCCTGGCCCCATTTCCTTTCTAGGCCCCTTCCTCCTTCAATCAAAAGAATGTAAACTTTTCTTTGTGACTTTTCTTCCCCCTTCTGCCTCAGCTAATTCACCTCAGGCCTCAGAATGTCCTGGAAACCTCCTTCCATTCCACACCTGGGTTTGTCTTCTGACAGCCTGGGTTCTCTTCTTTCTCTGGCAGTCTTGCTTGGCCTGGGTGTGTCTAGATAGACTGTGCTTGTTCTCGGAATGTTAAGAGGGTGGAAGCAGGTGGGGTGCCTAAGGTGCCAAGAAGACTTGCGCGGCTGGAAGAAGACAGGAGCGAGTGTGTCACCATGCAGGAGAGGGAAGCTCTTGACCTGAGCCTTAAGGACTTGTTGGGATGAGCAGAGATTCAGGTTGGAGATAATGAAGTGGTCTGGAGACAGTCTGGAGATTAAAACCAGCGCTCTAAGATTTTTTAGACCAAAAAGTGCCTCTGTTGCATATTTCCCAGAGTTTAGTTTTACCACCTCTGAATCCTGCCATTATTTATTGATTGATAATTCTTTTCGCACAGATATGAAACTCCACTTTTATCACATATTAAATTTCTATGTGTACATAGGTATTCTTTTGGACTTTCTTTTCTCTTTCACTGGTATGTCTATTTATTCCTATGGTTCCCCTACTGTCGTTCAAATACATTTTAATATTTGATAGGGCAAGTTCTTCTTCAGTATTTTTAAAGAAAAATTCTTTGGCTGTTTTGTGAATATTTTCTTCCAGATCAACTTTAAGGTAAGTTTTGTCAAGTCTTTTTCACAACCCCAGATTCCAGTAGAGTTTTCATGGAATTGTGCTGTTTTGCAAACTGGTCCCATACATGGAGGCAGGGAGAGACTGAAGAAAGAGGCAGACCACTCCAGATTGGTAGGTGGCAGGTTTAATAACCAAGGGAACTTATTTATGAGACTTGTCTTGGTTGACCACAAGATGAGTAGATCTCTGCATCTGCCTGCCAAATCTTAAAATTTATATAGAGACCTTAACTGGGTTCAGTCATGTGTTTAGTCCAGATGGCCTCACCAGAACCTTACTCTCTTAAGGCTACATCCATGAAAATGGCTCCGACGTGGGAATGGTGGGCAGAACATTCATTCCAAGGATGGGGAGGAGGTGAGGAGCCTCTGATTGCCTGAGTCTAGCGCATGGGTCAGCTGGTTGTCATGTCCTCTTGATGACTTCCTCCAACACTCCACCCCTTGTGACTGGCTCTTATGGTCTTACACAGCCACTCTTTCCCACTGTGCCCTGAGCGGCCAGCAAGGGGTTTCACTAGCATGGCGGTGGCTTGTTTGGCAGCTATCTGGCCATCCGGGTGACAGGTACCATTGCAAATTATAGTAGATGACACCTTTCCCAGACATGATAGGGCCTTTGGTGTTCTCAGCAGCATAGCAGATTGATCCATGGTGAGAGTCAGGCAGTTTCCTACAACTTCCATACCTTTACGGTATTGAGTGTCTCGTCAGGGGTCCCTAGTCTGTCATATGGGGCAACAGGCCCTACTGGTTGATCATTCAAATGTATTAAAGCCAAGGCGGTTTTACCTGTTAGTATTTTAATCTGCTGCTTTGATATCCTATTTTTCCTTTCTATCAACCTTGCTGCTTGCCAATTATAGGGGCAATGAAACCTCCATTCAATGTCATGTTCTTTTGCCCAGTCCTGCATATCATAACCCTTGAAATGTGACCTCCAATTACTATCTATTTGATGAAGGTATCTGTACATGGTACTCAGCTTCTCTAATCCCCTAATGGTGGCAGCCTGGTTTGAGCCGCGGCAGGGGAAAGATTGGGTTAGGCCAGATGCAGTGTTCACGAAAACCAAGGCATATTTAGAAGCCTTACTTGGAGGGAGGGGACCAATATAATCAATTGCCAATACCTCACTGTTTGGGAACTCCAGTATATGGCCCCAGACTCCTTTGGTAATTGCCTTAGGTGTTGTTTAGAACACAAAGGACATGTCGTTACTGCATTAACCAAGTCACTGTATTTCAAGGGCAATCCAGCATCCTTGACAATATGCCATCCCACCCATATGCTATTGTGGGTGGTCAGTCTTTCTATGCAACCAATCTGCCATATATAGCGAAGGGTCAGTTGCTAGGGCTTGTACCTGAGCTAGGGCATCAGCTTCTTGATTACCAGGGTGTGCCAGTGCCTTGTGAACCAGCATGTGGAAGACAGTAAGGACAGTCTGAAGCTCTTCCAGGTGAACCTAAAAGTCTTTCTACACATCCTGACCCTACAGAGGCTTTTTCATGATCATCCACTCCTTAGCTTCCCGTTGTCCAAGTCATAGGGTTCATCCCTTTATAATAGCCCAACTGTCATTGCAAAGGGTTAATGACCAGGGTTCATGAGTGATCACCAGCCAAACTGCTCTGAGTTCAGCCCACTGGCTGCTGTGGTTTGTTCCTGTTTCCAGGCATTTGTTTATCAGATATCAGCAGGAATTTCCTCCACTCCCTCTCTATAGGCTGCAGGGGCTGCCACAGGAATAGGGGTGGAGGCATTCAGAGCATCTTCATATTCTACAGGACTTAGTAGCACCTGTATTTCTAGAGACAGTGGGCTGGCAGACAGGGTGCTCTTCTGCTGCATATAGGCATGCCACTTAGTCAAAGTGGGAATTTGAGCCATGACAGAAGTGGGTTGATGAAACATATTCTCCATCCACCCTTTGATAGGAAGGGAAGTTCTTCCCATGATATGCTGTTCTTTAGTAAGAGAATCTACCCTGAGGAGCACTGTATACACTGTCAGGAGCTGTTGCTGTATGTGTGTGTTGGGGGTGGGGTGGGTATATTGGGTTTCTGCCCCCTTCCAGGACTGGGACCAAAATCCTAGGGATACTTTCTCATTCTGTTGCCCCTGCCACAGCACCCAACCCAAAGCTTCCAGAGTCACAGATACATCTAACTCAAATGGTAGCCCTGCATGAGAGATGCCCAGAGCTTTAATCTGCTTCACTAATATTTTTGTCTTTTCAGAGGTAGCTTGTTGCTCTCATTCCCAGTCCCACACATGCCCTTTCTTCAGCAGGCAGTTAAAGGATGGAGGCACTGTACTAGGTAGGGAATAAAACCAAAACCCCCAAATTCCTACAAAAGCTTGGACCTCTTTCATGTTCTTAGGGCTTGGATAGGCTTGCACCTTTTCAATCACAGCTACTAGGATAATGCACATCTTACCCAACCAAATAACTCCCCCAAACTCTATGGCCATGCCTGGGCCTTGAATTTTCTATGGGTTCACCACCCATCCTCTCCCTCACAGATGTTCCAGCAAAGTCTGCAGAGTGTCCTACAGCAGAGGCAAGTCTTCACATGTTAACATAATATCAGTGTAATGGGCCCATTTTACTGTAGTGGGGAAGGAGAACAGGGACAGATATTGGGCTACCATCCCGTAAGATACTGTGGGGCTGTGCAGGTAGCCTTAAGGAGATATTTGAAAGGTCTATTGTTGTTCCTCCCACATGAAAGCAAATTGATCTTAATTATCAGAGACCTGTACTGTCAGAGTCTTTTCCTTAAAACACCTTGAAGATAAAGCACTTTTGCAGGAACATTTATATTAATAACATATATTTATACAAAATAACCTAAAGAAAGTTTAGCATCACTTCTTATTTGACAGTGCTTCCCATGTAATTTAATATATCAAATAAGCCTAATTAATTTAATTCTCTTTTATAAGGAGAGATTACATATCTCTGAGATGTTCCAGGGGCCCTCTAGAAAATCCCAGTTAGTTCAAGGTCAACAGGACTTTGTTAAGAATTTGATTTCGGGTAAGTTTGTCAAAAATATCAAAAGGTTTAAAACACTTGATTGAATAGGACCATAGGTCACCGTGAAACAGTACCTAGTTATCCAGTTAACCAAAGTGATAATTAGAGACTTTAAAGGCAAATACATAAAGTTACGTAGTTGTAAAAACAAAAACACAACGTACCTCTTTTAATAGAGAAGACTCAGTTTTCTTAAGTAATCAAAGCCTGATAAAGACAACATGAAGCACAGAAAATTATTTTGATAAAACACAGAATCTCTGTTTTCTAGGCAGATTACTTAAAAGGTGAAGAAAAACCTTTCACAGTCCCACTAAGAACAGACCAACAGTCCAAAACAACTTTGTCCTTTTAGCAGACAAAAAAAATTGTTTCATTTTTACATAAGTACACTATTGATATTAAAGCTTATTTTTCTTTAAGCCAATTAAATAGAGCTCATTTACAGATTAATTTTGACAACACCCTCCAGAGGTAGAAAAATGTCACATATATGTAACATATATTCAGAGACATACATCAACATACAGACAGACACAGAGACCCCATAGTTTTCATTCTAAAACTTTAGCCAAGAATCAGGTACAACAATATAAAACTCACTAATTTATAAGCCAGTTGAATCCAAATGTGTTTCTGGTAGATGGAACAAGTTAAGTTTACCCACTCACATGGCTAAAGCTTTTTACTAATATTTGTGGAGAAGACTTTTAAAATTAAAATTTGTATTTGCCCTTTACCAGTAATCTTATGGAGCTGTGGACTAGATTTTGAGCAAGGGAGCTTCTGTAGTCATCTGTATTTTAAATAGTCTCTTTCCCTCCTTTTTTCTATTCAGTCTCAGGCAATCATGGGCTGTTTTAGTTATTTCCTTAGGTATTTACATTTCAGATAAAATTTAGAACTGGAAGGGACAGAAAATGAATGCAAGTTTTCTCCTGGGAGTTTTGGGGTGTATTTCTCTATTATCAAAGTCTAGGGTAATTACTATTTAAAATTTTTCTTTGTATTAAAGGTCGGATGGCATGGGCCTACTCTGCCTATTTCATTGTCAATCGCCACAATACCCTCCTCTTTGCTCTCCTCACTTTCCCAAAGATTCTACCTCTTACTGTCCTAATCAGGCTTTATCACAAGCATACGGACTTTAATCAATGGCAGCTTGTGATCTCCTAGCTTTCCAAAATAGCATTCTAAGGTCTCCAGCTTATTATTCTGGTCTTCCAAAATTGTCTGCCGCTCCTGAAACTAGCAGAGTAGTGGATAACTGCATGTCCTTTTCTAACTTCAGCTCTTCTTCCAACTTTCTAACTCGAGTTAGTCTCTAGTTGGGCATCAATGGTCAGCCAAACTGCCCACAGTACAGGCCAGCCCACTGTGGCAGCCATTTGTTTTCCTTCTTTACTTAAGTTCTCTCTTAAGTGTAGTTTCTCAAACAAGCTCATTAAAACAGCCACATTTTTGGGGTGTCCTCATACTCATGGGGTGGTCCACATGCATCTGACATATGGGCCACCTCTCCTCACATAGAGGTCAATGGCCAACTCAGGATTTCCCCCACAGATTACTCTTTCTCAAGGCCAATTTATTCCATCTCCTGGCTGGCTCACCAGTTGTTGGTTTGCAAACTGGCCCCCTGAACACAGACAGCAAGGAGAGAACAAAGAAAGAGGCAGACTACTCCAGATTGATAGCTGGCAGGTTTAATAAGCAAGGGAACTTGCTTACAAGACTTGTCTTCGGTGACTGCAATTTGAGTAGGTCTCTGAACCAACCCACCAAATCTTAAAAGTTTATAATAGAGGCCTTAACTGGGTTCAGTCACATATACAGTCCAGATGGTCTCAACAACACCTCACTCTCTTAAGGCTTCATCCTTGAAGATGAGCCCCACTGTTGGAATGGTAAGCAAAGTGTACATTCCACGGACAGAGGAGGGGATGAGGAGCTTCCAGTTGCCTGGGTCCAGCTCTTGGGTCAACTGGCGGTCATGTCCTCTTGATGACCTCCTGCAACAAGTTTCATTACATAGATTAATTTGGGATAAATTGCATCTTTACAATGTTGAATGCTCCCATTCAGGTACATAGACTGGCTCTCATTTATTCAAACACTCTTTAATGTCCTTCAATAAAATTTTATACTTTCCTCATGTAGGAAAAACAGACATGAGAATTGAAAAAGCATCATGGCTTGAGGTTATTATTATAAAGGTCTTAAGTCCTATACAACTCTGTGGATTTTGAAGGCATCATTGTATTACAGCATGGTACAATAATTAACATTTACTATTGTTTAAAATGAATGAGGAAGTTTTTCCGTTGAGTCCCCCTGAGTTGGTAGATATAGATAATTGGAACAGGAAGAGGAGCAGAAAATGACGTTAGAGCTTGAGGAATTGACTAGGGCAGGATCTTGATAATTGGCCTTTCCTATCTGCCCCCTACTCCTGTGAAAGCACCCAGACTGAAGCCTAAGAAATAGTCTTTAATGAAATTGAGTGGTTAGCCTGGGAAGGTATAGGTCTTTCAAAGTGGAGAATTTATGCTTACTCAGGGCTTAGAAACTATGCTAGTGCATTCAAAAATCAGTAAGGAGCCTGAGGGATTTAGTGATATGGTAAAGAAGACATATGGTTCTTCTGTATACAGGGGGAAAAAGTACACTTAGAAACTCTGGGGAAAACAAAATCTGTATAAGAAATCAAGGATCAAATGTGAAACAAATGAAAATATGGCATGATTATAATCAATTGGTGGAGACTAAACAAAGAAAATTTAATTGATTTTGATGCTTGGAAATTTTATACTTTTAGATTTTTTTTGATGTGGACCATTTTTTTAAAACAAATTTTGTGACACTTTGGTTTTATTTTATTTTATTTTTTAATATTTAGTTATTTATTATTTATTTGGTTGCACTGGGTCTTAGCTGTGGCACACAAACTCTTAGTTGTGGCATGCATGTGGGATCTAGTTCCCTGACCAGGAATTGAACCCGCACCCCCTGCAATGGAAGGTGAAGTCTTAACCACTGGACCACCAGGGAAGTCCCAATGCTTGGAAATTTGATGCAAGTAAATTTCAAATGGCATGTGTAGTGACACGAAATTTCATCATCTCTACTTTTCTGTTTTCTTTAAAAAGACTTTAAGGGTGCAGGCAATATAAACCCAACTCAGGCTATCTTGTATGAAAAGAGAATCTCTTGACTTACAGAACTGACTAGCTGACTCTTCTATATCTTGCCTATGCATTCATCTGTGTTGCCTTCATTATAGGGCAGATTTTTCCATGTGGTGAGAAAGATAGTTATCATCTGCTCCATCTTTACAAGGTTTTTGGAGTTCACCAGCTCAGAGAGACAATTTTCTTCTATTATTCTACATGTACCAGTTAAGGAAAGACTGGCCTCAGAGGTGGAGTGCTGTGATTGGCCAGGCCATTCCCTACCTAGTCACATGTCCATTTCTGAGATCAGAGCCCTGTGGGAGCTAGATAGTAGTGTTACTGATTACTGTTATGAAAGAGGAGTTCTGTTGTCTGAGAAGGGAGTCTTGGATGTCCTGAGACTTTAGCTCTTTATAACTGATTGAATCTTTCTTGCGAGCGTCTACCCTGCTGGATACCAGGGGCAGTCAGGGCGACAACTTTAAACTTCTGATAGATACTGCCAGTTTAAAAGTTTCTTTTAGATAACAGTCTGCTTCAGAGGTATGCTAAATCTTTTAGATTTCCTTTGCCTTCCTCTCTAAAATGGCATTTTAATGTATGGGGAGTGGAGTAAAAGTGACTTCATTGTGGGGTAGATGGGGCTTCAGATACATTTGGTTTTCTTTGGATCCTTTCTGGTCTCTGCTTTGGAATGGATGGTTTTACAGTATGGATTGGCCCCATATGGCTTTTTGGAGTGTTGAACAGCCACCTGTTGCTAGAATCTGGGTTTCTAGACATTTACCTTTCTGAGTGGAACACCATACACCTTGTGCTCTGCCTGTACATCTATAAGTAGTCTCTTCAGTAAAGTCTTATCACTTGAATCATCTGGGGCGATTTTTGTTTCCTGCTGGAACCCTGACTGGTACAGAGTTGCTGACTGACTTTGAATTAAAGGTCACTGAAGTCACTGATTTAATATCCCCAAACTATCATCCCATCACATATGTGTATTTCTATGATAGTAGTCATAACTATCAATATCTGTCTTCACTGTCAAATGGTGAGGTTTTTGAGAGCAAGGACTTTGTTCATCTTTATAAAACCAGTGTTTGTTAAGTAGTACACACAGTGCCATATACTTCAGAGAAAAGGAATATCTATAATAGTCAGGGAAGGCTTTCTTGGGAATTGAACTCTGAAGAATCGTAGATCTTGATTGGATCAAGGAAAGAAACTTTCCAGTTGGGAGGAACATTGAACACAAAGCCATGGAGGCTTAAATAAACATAATGTCTTCATGGATCAGTGAGGGAACAGCTTAAAATAGAGAGATTTTGTTGAGAAATAAAGTTGAGGTCAAATTATAGAATATCTTAAAATAGTGCAGAGGCATTCCAATTTGAAGCAGAGGAAAATATAATCATTAATTTCTTTGAATTATATGAGAATCATGATGAAATGCATGTAAGAAAAACCAGTATTGTTATAGGATGGAATAGGAAGAATATAGAATAGATCAAAGGGGAAGGGTTGTCCCCAGCCTGTTACAGTAACCCAGATGTGAAATGATGTAACCACTTTTTGAGCATTTACCATTCATTCATTTATTCCTTAAGGTATCTGTTGAGTTTCTATCATGTATTAGGCACTCTGCTAGGTGCTGGGGATAAATGGTGAGCAAAAAAAGAATAAAATTAAAGAATTATGTGACATAAAGGATAGTATAATGAAGAGTAAATTAAAATTTAAAATCCCACTTAATAGGATTTTAGAAGTAAGTAGACATATTTGAGGGAAATAGCCTTGCACCAAGAATAAAATCAAAGGTACATGAACAGTAAAGCAATGGATGAGTCAGATTAATGTTAAATGGCATCTACAAGAACAAAAATGGCTGTTTTTTTTTTTATTTGCCTAATATGGTTTGCACACACTTGGAAACCTACTAGTGTTAGAATTACTGTCAAGAAAGGTCAGCAGAGTTGTCAGACAACTACCTATATTTTATTGACTTGGTAATTCAAGGAGGTGATGAAGGTATAGACCTAATTTGACCGGGAAAGTCAACTAATTTCAACACAGGGGATCAACTGAGAAAACAAAGGAGAGGTTTTTGTTTTAATATTAAAATGTAAATTTAATCATACATATTTGAAAATCCTGGCACACTTTAATCCTGTTGTTTTTCCCACCGACCTGATTTCTATTCATGTAAATAAATTTGTGTTAGCAGATTCACATTTCTTCACTTCCTATTTTATGACTATTTTCCCTATAAGGACTGTTCTTAGAATGAAGTGGCATTTATTCCCTTGGAATTGCTTGTGAATTGAATTAGGACTATAGCCATTATAACAAAACACTGCTGTAACCTATTCTTGTGGCTGCCAAGATATTTGTATGTGTTGGGGGAGGGTAAAAAGGGGGGCCTGTTTTCATGGAGCCTACAGTATGGTAGATGATATAGATATTTATACAATACCTGCACAAATACTTTAAATTATAACCATGTGAAAGGCTATGAAGGATAAGTACAAGAACTTTGAGAGTTGATAATGGCATTGCTGAGGCTGTGATACTTTAGTTGAGATTTGAAAAATGAGTAGGAGGTTATTAAATGAGGAAGGATAGAGCATTCCAGCCTGAGGAGCCAGCAAGTGCATTGTCCCTGTGATGGAAAGAAGCATGTTAATGCTGGATTTCAGGAGGAAGATAAAGTTGGTATAATATGAAGAAGCAGAGATAGATGGGGACAGGATCATAAATGGCCTCGTAAGCCATGATAAGAATTTTGTCCCCTATTCTTAGAAGAATAGGAAGCCATTGATGTGTCTTAAGTTGTGTGTGTATGTGTGTGTGTGTGTGTATGTGAGAGAGAGAGAGAAAGAAGGAGAGAGACAGAGACAGAGAGAGAGTCAGAGAGAGTATAAAATTTGCAATTAAGAATTGCTCTGTTGAAGGATGGATGATTAATGGACAAGAGGGCCAGAGTAGATATGCATTAAAACCATTTTGGAAGCTATTACAATAATCTAAATGAGAGACTGGTGGTAACTTGGCCTAAGATGGTGGCAATTGAGATGGAGAGAAATGGGTGGATTTGAAAGATATTTAAAAGGTAAATTTGGTACGATTTGTGATGGATTAGATATGGGGGATGATAGGAGAGGAAGGCTGTCAAGGATGATGCCTAGGTTTCTGGTATGTACAGCTGGATACTGATCACATTCATGAAAAGAGAGATGATAAAAAAGGTCCAGGATTAGTGGGGGGAACACACGAGTTGTGTTTTGACTTATCATGTAGGCAGTTAGATATGTGGGTTTAGAATTCAGAGGTTAAACATCATGGAAAGTCCCTATTATTTTTGACTTCCCAGCATTTAAATCCACTTCTTATGTTTGGAGTTCATACCTTAACAGTCTGAAAGGACAAAGAAGTGGAGTATGGGCCTAGGCTTCTCTAATCAAATGTATCCATCCAAAATTTTGGATTGGGAATAAATGACACAAAGAAGTATGCCCTAGGAAGAACCCCCTCTGGCAGTGGAGGCAGTTGAAATAAGATCAAGTTTTTAGGGCGGTTGTGGTACTGAAGCATCTTGTGCCGGTAGTAGTGGTGTGAGCTGCAGCCTGTAGCTCTTGGTTGTGATTGGGTATCTTGACCACCAGTTCTGTAGTATGAGTTTGGGCACTGATCCTTGCTCTGCTGCTTCCTTGCTAGAGCTTGGATCTCAAGCTATTCTGGGGATTGTGTGTTACACAATATCCTCTTTAACAAATTTGATATTAGCTTAAATCAGCCAGAATCAACTTCTGTTATTTGCCACTAAGGACTTGAATTGATACTAGAGGTCTGTGCTAGAGATACACATTTGTGAGTCATATGTATAGCGGTAAGCTATAGACAGTGATGAGATTACTTAAACATAGAGAACAGAACGAGAGAAAAGGGCTAGGACTGAGCCTATGAAATTTATGACAGTTAATGATTGAGTAGAAGAGGATGAATCTGAAAGAGGAGATAGAAAAATTATTAGAGATAGAAGAAAAATCAAGTAAATACTGTGTCTTAGAAGCCAAGATGTAGAATTATTAATTCTCACTTTACATTTGAGGAAACCTGAAGTTTAGGTTAGAAACTTGCCCAAAGTTTTGACTTAACAAATAACAGAACCAGAAGTTGAATCCATATCTAACTACAAAGACTATTTACAGAGTTGATTGGATGTATACAAGGGATATATTAAAGAAAAAAATCAACAGGATTTTGTGAATAATTATTTATAAGAGGGAGTAATGAGTCATGTAAGATACCAACTCTTCATGTATTGATTTTGTGGAAAATTACTCTGCCACTGAGACAGGTATGTCAGAGGGAGAGGAAGAGATGACTTTGGATTTGGATCAGATTGAACCCAGATTGATGGAAAGGCATGTAAATGTAAATATTGGATAACTCTCAGATAATAGAATACAACTGGGAATATAGATTTGGGAGTTTTAAGCACATTTTGAATGAATAATCCAAAGAATGTATAGAAAGGAGTAGAGTTAAAGAAAAAGCTTAGATAAGAGTCTATAGTTGTGTAGTGATGGTGAGAGGGAAAGAAGTAGAAGCCAAAATCAGAAGGGCAGGTAAGAGAAGTGGGAGAACTTTAAGAAAGTAGTGTCTTGGAAGCCAGGGTTAGGGTTGCAGAGAATTTTAATGGGACCAAGTATGGAAGAGAGTTAGGAAAAAAAGAGGGAAGGATAAGACTGAGAAAAGACCATTATATTTGGAATAAAAGTATTTTATTGATTATCTGAGAAAGCAGTTAAATGTGATGGGGTACAGTGGTTGAGTTGAAAAAGTCAATGAAGAAAGGAGTGGAAAGGAATTGTAGGTAGGAGACGTGCTTTCTATTGATAAATTTAGCGGTAAATGTAACAGTGATACAGTGCAATTAGAATGGGCAGCAGTTTTAAACTAAGAATTTCGTTAGATTCTGATTTACATGTGTGGAGCAAGAGGGGAAGTTGCTAAAAATAGGTAGGGAGAGATTTTAATGAGTTGTTAGGATAAATGCTTACCTGAGTCAACATTCTACAATTTTTCAAACAGAACATTATATATCATTGAGGGGATTTAGACGAGAGAATAAAATTTATTATTTAAAACTCTCCAGTAGATGGAACATCTTCATCTTCATTGCTTTTCCAGAAGGAATTTTCACAATGGAATAAGGGGTAGTGGAGTTGGTAGAACTCAGGTATATTTTTATGAGAGTAATTAGGATATGCATAAATGTGAATGTAAATGCAAATAAATTGATTTTCAGGTCTCAGTAAGGTGGTGTTTCTCGGTTTCCACAATTTTACATAAAAGAATCTACTATTAAGTTGAAGTGGATCAGCTCTTTTGACCTGTCACATTTTCTTGACAGTCATAGCAAAGCAGTGCTAGCAAGACTAATGATAACTGAGACTTCATATCCATTCTCTCATACCTTCCTAAAAAGGGATAGCTAATAAATATAAACAAGTATAAGAATAAAGCTTCTAAATCTCTTATGTCATCAAATTAGCCTTGATGACTATCATTAATACTAATGAGCAGCATTACATCACATTATAATAAAATTGGTTATGCATATATGATCTGAAGTACTTAAGCAAACAAATCTCTGAAAGTATCTTTTTCATTTTAATAATCTGTGAAACAGGTTGTTGGGAATTGAGGCAACTATTTACATCATTTAGTATTAAGAATATTTTCACCAGAAATACACCAATAATGAAGGCAGTTTGGGGGACTATTTGTTTAATTATTGTGAACAAGTTATAAACCATAAATAATTTATAAATTATAAATAAAGTGAACTCTTTATTTCACCTTGTATATGCAAAGTCTAAGCATAAATTACCCAAAGACAGCATTTTGGACAGAAAATATTAATGTGCATTTCATTTCAAACTAAATAAATGAGTCACTCTCAAAACATTTTGTTGAAAGAAAACGTATTTGAATTCTTATACTTGCTTTTCAAGAAGTTTTGAATGCTGAATGCGAAATTGAATTTTGACGATTGGAGTGGTTTTTGTTTTCATGTTAAAAGTTAATATAAATTTTAGTGCTGTTCTCCACAATATATTTTAAACTGTTATTTCACAAGCGGAATCGATAGCCTTAAAAAAAAAAAAAAAAAGAACCAGCCCCTGACAGGTTCCCTAGCCTGGTTTTAGGGCTTCTGACCCCAGCACACCCTTCTGGGGCGGTGGGATGCTGGGTTCTCGCTTCGCCGCGGGAGGGAGGAGGGGGCGCCGCCGCACAGATCTCGCGTGGAGTTGCGTCTTTCTCTTCAGCGTGATCTGCAGCTCCGGCCGTGGGCTTTGTAGCGCTGGTTGGGCCCGAGCGGGGCCGAGCGGGGTCAAGGTTGGGCTTGGGTCGTTCTGTGTCGCGACCTGCTGTAGTGTCCTCGGCGCTCGCGACCCTGACTACAGTCTGGGATCCGGGAAGGAAGGGTGGGCGTTCGGGTCCCAGAGGGGCGGCTGAGGTGGGGGGGAAAGAACTGCGTGTGGCGGTTATTCCTTAGGCAGGCGGCCCTGAGGGGTTTGGGGGGTTGGCGGGCCCTGTCCCGGATGTACGACCGGAGGTCGCGTTCTGGGGGCTTCCCAGCGCGTGGCCTCGCCCTTGGCCACACTGCCGCCCGAGGCTTCGGGGGCCGCCGTGTGGCCGGAGTTTCGGGGGCGGACTCGGGTGAGGAGAAGCGAGTAGGCTGTGAAGGTAGTCGGCGAGCGAACTCCTCGCTTCAAAACGCGCGGGAAGAGTAGCTCCTCGACTCTGCGGGTAGCGAGTGATCCAAACCCCGTCATACGCGTATTTTTTTTTTTTTTTTTAATGCGTCTTGGTAGTCCAGTGAATACCTCCGCTTTTGGATTCTCGGTGGTAAATTCGCAAGTGTCAAATTGCACGGTTCCTGTAGGTTTTACTTCGCTGTTGGTGACTGACTTTCTCTAAGAGTTTTTCAGCGTGTAGTAGTACGCACGCCGAGAAAGGACATATTCAGAGATATTTATTTTAAAGGCATATCCTTTTAAGAAATCTGGATGTCCGTGGACTCCAGAATATCCAATAACTTATGGCACGACCATGTATAAACAATTATGAAGTTTCAGTCATGCAACGACATTCAATTTATTTTATTATAGATAACTGTATACATTTATTTTAATATATATAACGACACTCATTTATTAAATACCTGCTAGAGCTCTGCCCAGTACCGGGATGAAGGTATCTCTTCCCTCCCCACTTCGTGCCCCACCCACATTTTTATGTAATAATGCTATGTCAAAAGGTTGTTTTTAGAAAACCCTTCCTTATTATTATTTTTTTTTAGCAAAGTATCCAAGATGAATGACAGCCTATTTGTCAGTTTGGACAGACTTTTGCTAGAATTTGGTAGGTATAAAATGGAAGTAAAAAGTAGATAACTATTTGTATTATCATTGGACATTTTAACAATAAAATGAAGTCACAAAAGAGTAATTTATTTTAGTTTTCCAGTATGAACAAGATATAAGTACTAAAGAAGATATGATTCAACGAATTAATAGTAAGTAGTTTTGCATGACAAAGATTTTTTTTTTTTATGGAATGTAAGGTATTATGCTGTTGCCTTGTTTAGGGTAATTTATAGTTGGCATTAGAACTTTTCCCCTGGTTCTATCTAGTGACTAATAATGAGCTATTTACCCTATTTTTTCAATAATTTTCTGTATTCAGTGTTTAATTATTTTGTGTTTAAGAATTTTGTTTTAAGTAGATATCACCCTTAATGAAATACAATTGAAAATGTTATTTTTCTCAAGTAACACAGGTCATTTTAAACATTAGAGTGAAAATTTTAAAATATTTTTAGAAATCATCAAAAGTCAGTGGCCAGGATTAATGGAAGCCACATTTTCAGGAATGCTAATTATGAAAATTAATATTATGAGTGGAATGACAAAGCAGATTACATAAATATAGTATTTTAAGATCCTACATAAAAACTATCAAAAGAAACTACACTCAATAATTTCTTAATAGTTCTGAAAGGTATTATAGAATTTGATTATCTTTTCTGCAGCAAAAAAGGATATTGGATATTAAGAATTTATTTTAATCTTTTTAAGAAATTACATTTTATTTTTAGCTTGTGTTTACTCACTATAACAAAGAAATAAGTGAGTTGAAGGTGCATTAAATAATGACATGGAACTGATGAATAGAAATTACACATTTGTCAAAAACAAAACTCTTATGTTAGTATCATATGAGTAAATGTTTACATGAACTCATAGCATCATAAGATGCCATTGATCTTAGATATTACTTAATCCAGCCCTCTTACATTAAAGATGTGGGACAGGGGACGTTTATTTCTCTTCAGTCTAAAACACAAATTCTTAGCTTCTGGGTCTAGGAACAAGCCTGACTCTGGTCCTGTGCTTTTTAGCATAGGGCCCTTCCCATCTCAAGCTTCACTTCCTCTCCATTCTCTGGTTCTCCTTTTCTAGGTCAGTTGCCATACCTTTTTTTCTACTGTATTTATTTTGAATTTATGATTTCCAGAATGCTTTGAAGATATTAAAGAAAACAAAGCGACCATTTGTAAGATACATGAAACTATAAATACAACAGATGAGGAAATCGGTCATTACTGTAAACATAGTAAGGAGATCGAAGACAACTGTAGTAAGTGAGTATTTTAAAGAAATTTTCAATAGTTGTCATTAGATTCTCTTATTCGAGGTTTTTGAGTTTATAGTTGAAGACACTGTTGCTTTAAAGTAGTATTTTATATTAGGAAAATGATGAAGCAAGTCTTAAATTTCCTTGTTACATGCCACTGTAAAAGGGATCACAGAAGTTTCAAAAGAAAAATAGAAGAGCTGTAAGATCTAATTCAGATCCAGTTAGTCTAAATACAGTATGTTGAATAATCTAGGCTCAGTATAGAAAATTCCGATTAGATAAATAAATTTGAAATAATTTCCATCTTCGAATTTTCAAGATGTTATTTTTGTCTAAGGGAACCTAGCCTAAAATTAGTAGCTTTTCAAAATAAAACTATTTAGTAAGTTAAGAATTCTTTCAATATAGCTTCAGGTTCTGGATTCTAGTAGTTACATCTATTATAAGACAAACATCTTGAAACAAAGACTTGTTAATGGAACTTAATTGTATGGACAGGTACTTAAAAAATAAAATGTTTAGTTTTCTGTATTTAATTTTATGTTGATCACTGTCTTTGTAATAAGTACTATATTAAGAATCATATTTGTTTTAAAATATTTTGTTATTTAAAAATTTCATAAACTTTTTGGTTTTCCCTCATTACTTTTTTTATATTGGTTTTAAAATTTTATGAAAGTAACACATGCCTAGTATAAAAATTCAAAGACTATACAAATGTATGGAGTAAAAAGGTTTTCCCTGCCTGTAGTCCCCATCCCCACCCTGTCCTCTTCCTTACAGGTGATCACTCTTAACAGTGAGTACCCTTCCAGACCTTTTAAAATATATATTCAACATCACTATTACATATGTTTATATATACATCTACCTGTATATTTGCCTTCCTTTTTTAAAAAATGCGATCATACCATACTTATTTTTCAACTTGTTTTTTAAATTTAACAATATGTAATGTAAATGGTACTATACATGTAATGATTATGTATGGATTTCATTCTTTTTTTTTTAACAGCTCCATAGTATTTTATAGTATTGATGTATCCTAAGTTATTTAACCATTCTCCTATTAATAGACATTTAGGTTATTTCCAGTTATTTCCTATTATAAACAACATGTACAGGTATCCTTCCATATTTCTAGACCAGTTGCTATAGAATGACCTCCTGGAAGTGAAATTGCCAGGTTGAAGAGTATGCATGTTTAAATATTTGATAAGTAATGCCAAACTGCTCTCCCAAAATAATTATACTAATTTATACTTTCACCAACAATATATGAGAGTTTCTATTCCTCACACCCTTGCTAACACTGAAATTATCAATGTTTAAATTTTTTGGCAATCTGATCAACGAAAAAACTACATATTGTTGAACTTTTTCTTTTAGTTTGATTTAGGTTTATGGTAGTTAAGTTTTACCAGTGGTTTCCCTCAAGTAGCTGCAAAGGGTGCTGGAAAAGTACTGGTAGTTTCCCCGCAGAACCTACTGTGTCCAAGATGTACTTTACTTTAAACAAGATTATTCTCTGCTGGGTTCTGAGGGCAGTTAGTAGGATCTGTTGATTTTAGGATCTGTTGATTTTAATGCATGAATACCTCTAGTTCATGATTTCAGCATGCTGGTTAAGAGGTTTAAATGTGAAATATGAATTCATGAAAGTATTAGAAGAAAATATAGGTGACTATAATCTTTGAGAGAGGAAGACCTTCCTAAGTATGTCATCAAAGGTAGAAACCACATAGGAAACAATGGATAAATATGACACATGCAAATTAAAAAGAAAAACACCTCAAAATGATACAAAAAGCAAAAGGATAAGGTAGGAAAATGTTAAAGAAGGGTTAATTTTTAAAATATAAAGTGCTTGTAGAAATTAATAAGAAAGAGCCAAAGTCCCATTAGAAAAATAAGCAAAGAAGGTAAACAGGTAAATACCAAAATGAAGAAATGTATGTCTAATAAATGTGAACAAATGCTCAATCTTACTAATAATCAAAGACATCCAAATTAAAGCAATAATAAAATACTATATATTCTTTTGCCTTTAAGTTTTGCAGAAATTTAAAGAAGGATAATACCCAATGTTGGCCAGGAAATAAGAAAATCACCCCTCTCATACACTGTAGGAATGTACACTGGTATATACCTTTTGGATGACATATAAGTATACTTCAAAGGCTTTAAAAATAAGCATGACTTTTGATTAAACAGTTCCATTTCTGATAATTTTTCATAAGGAAATAATTAGGCATTTTCTCAAAGATGTACAACAAGGTATTTATTTCAACTTTTTTACGATAGGAAAACATTGCAAGCAACTCAAATGTTCAACATTAGGTGATTGTTCAGATGAATTTTGGTATATCCATATGAATGAACAGTAGGCAGCCCATTAGTTTATGATATAAGTGAATATTGACATGGAAAGGTGTTAACAGTATATTACAAATTGAACAAAACATTAAAACAACATTCATAGAATAAACTCAATTTAGTAATTGTGTATTTATGTGTAATTTAAAAAGTTTAGAAATATGTACATCAAAATGGTTACAGTGAATATCTTTTTAGTGAACATGTATTTCTTATGGAATTTAAAAAATATTCAGAATGTGTGTATATATAACCTTTGACCTTATAATTCTATTTTGGGGAATATTGCCTAAGGAAATGGTTGCAAACTCAGACAAGTGTTTAAGTACAAGTTTTTAAGAGAAACTTAGACTAACCAAAATGGCCAACAATATTGGAATGGTTAGATAAATTGTGTAATATGTTGTATTTATTAAAACTTTTACAATGAATTCTTAGTGACAAAGAAAATGTATATATTGATAGTTTAAAAGTAAGTGATAAAGGATGATATGTTGTATATGTGAATATGATCTCAAAGATGTTAAACTATATACTTCTGGTAAAATCTGGAAATAATTTATTAAAATAATATCAATATTAGTAGTTATTATTCAGTGTTGAGAATATAGATGATAATTATTTTCTTATGTATACTTTTCTGTTCTTCCAAAATGGGTATGCATACTTTTTGAATCTGAAAAAATAAAAAAGATTAGAAAAAAGAGCTAGAGGAAATATTTGAACAATACTTAGAATGTAAGCTGCCATGGTGTATACTTAATTTTAGATTTTTCACACTGGCAACATTTTTTGAGTCATGTAAGAAAACAAATGTATAAGTTGAATATTCATTTTATTCTTACTATCTGATTTTATAATTCATTATGGTCTAGTTTCTTTCTTTCAAGTTCAGGAGGGTATAAAACCTGACTTTCTAAATTTCAAAGGAGAAAAAAGCCTCTCTTTATCCCTTATCCTAGCTCTTTAAATGTTTACTCCAAAAGAATTTCTTAGCTAAGATCTTAGAAGTATGATGAGGAACAAAGCCTGATGTTGGAGCGTTGCAGAGTATATTCCAGAAATGCCATAGTAATACACAGTCCATCCATGTCACATTTGTTCCTTCCCTAGTCATGGTTCCAAACAAGCTTTATGTAAAAATTAATCGATATTGATATTTGAGCATATGTATGATTGCATGAATGGTCATAGTGGTGGTGATCGGAGATGGGAATGTTTTTCTTGATGTAAGCTTGTTTTTTCCAGGAAAGGAAAGATTTGTTTATCTTTAAATGGTTACATTCATTTTTATTATTTCTTAAATTAGTTTATCATTCTGAGATGCTAATTACAGTATTTTTTTTCCATAGCTGGAGGCCAACATGTGATATATTTCATAAACATGAAGACTATATGAAGGACCAGTTTACTATTTATCAAGAAACTGTTGAAAAAGACAGGTACAGTACATATATTAATTTAAGCTTATCAATTCTATAACTTAGTATTAATAAAATATTCTTTGCAAAAATATTAATTGAAAAATTTTTTTAGTTTATTTATTTTTAAAGCAAATTCAGTGTTTTGGACTCTGGTTGTCACTGTTGGCCTACCTATTTGTTATAAAGCTCTACCCAACCTTTGATATATTTAAATATATCCTTAGAAACTATTTATCAGTAGCAGTTATAAGGCAGAGTGCTTCAATTAATATTTTTTATGACTGAATTGCTATAGTCAAACATCTGGGGGAGTAGTTAGCTGTATAATTAGCTTATGAAAAATTTGGAGTGTTGACTTTTGAAGGGTATATTTATATTGAACTTGTTTTTCGGAGTGCTGATTTAGTGGGGTGTTATATTCTGACAGAGAAATACTATTGGGTTGGCCAAAAATTAAGATGTTACGGAGAAATCCGAATGAACTTTTTGGCCAACCCAATAATATTTGTGTGGGCTTATTTTATTATGTGTTAAATCACCTGGTTTGGGGGAGTAAATGTAATTAATGAATATAATGAAACAAGGTGAGGAACTTTGAACACATTATATAGCATTATAATTTCGCTTAATTTAAAAAATTGAAATGTTTTTATTTTTAACATAATTGGACAAGAGCAGTGTTGATTTAATTTTTATTTATTTATCTTACTACTTTCCCCCTAGCTTTATTGAGGTATAATTGACACATAGCAGTAAGTCTGAGGTGTAAAACATGATTTAATACATGTGTGTATTGTGACATGATTACACAATAAGGTTAGGTAACACATCTATCACTCTATTATATTTTTTGTAGTGAGAATATTTAAGATTTACTCTTTTAACAACTTTCAAGTATATAATACCGTATTATTATATTCACCATGCATTATATTAGATCCCCAGAACTTATTCAGCTTTTAACTGGAAGCTTGTACTCTCTGACCAACATCTTTTCATTTCCTCTACCCGTCAGCCCCTGGAAACCACCATTATACTCTCTGCTTCTATGAATTCAGCTTTTTTAAAAGATTTTACATATAAGTGAGATCATAACAGTATTTGTCTTTGTCTGACTTATTCAGTTAGCATAACACTCTCAAGGTCCATCTGTGTTGTCACAAATGGCAGGATTTCCTTCTTTTTTAGTGGCTAAATAACATTCCATTTTTATATATATCACATTCAAAAAATCTATTCATCTGTCAGTGGACACTTAGGTTGTTTCCATGTCTTGGCCATTGTGAATAATGCTTCAATGAACATGGTGCAGATATCTCTTTGGGATAGTGATTTTATTTCCTTTGAATTTGTAACTAGAAGTGGGATTACTGGATCATATGGCTTTTCTATTTTTAATTTTTTGAGGTGCCTCCATACTGTTTTCCATGGTGGCTGTATCAATTTACATTCCCACCACCGGTATACAAGGGTTCCCTTTTCTCTACATCCTTGCCAACACCTATCTTTTGTCTTTCGGTAATAGCCATTCTACGCATATGAGGTACTATCTCATTGTGGTTTTGATTTGCATTTCTCTGATAATTGGTGGTATTGAGCATCTTTTCATGTACCTGTTGACTATTTGTCTTCTTTGGAAAAATGTCTCTCAGCCCTTTGCCCATTTTTAACTTGGATTATTAGTCTTTTTGCTATTCAGTTGTGTGAGTTCCTTATGTATTTTGGATATTAACCCCTTATTGGATATATGGTTTGCAAACATTTTCTCCCATTCTATAGTCTGCCTCTTCATTTTGTTGATTGATTCTTTTGCTGTGCAGAAGCTTTTATAGTTTGATGTAGTCCCACTTGTTTATTTTTGCTTTTGTTGCTTGTCCTTTTGGTATCATATCCCCAAAAATCATTGTCAAAACCAACATCAAGGAGATTTTTTCCCTAGGAGTTTTATGATTTCAGGTCTTACATTTAATTTAAGTCTTTAATCCATTTTGAGTTCATCTTTATGAGTGGTATAAGATAGGGGTCCAGTTCCATTCTTTTGCATGTGGCTATCCAGTTTTCCCAGCATTGTTTATTGCAGACTATCCTTTCCCCATTGAGTATTTTTGGCTTCCTTTCCAAATATTGATTGACTGTATATGCATGGATTTATTTCTGGACTCTTGATTCTGTTCCATTGGTTTATCTGTCTGTTTTTATGCCAATACTATGCTTTTTTCGTTTGTTTGTTTGTTTGTTTTGGCGGTACGCCGGCCTCTCACTGTTGTGGCCTCTCCCGCTGCGGAGCACAGGCTCCGGATGCGCAGGCTCAGCGGCCATGGCTCACGGGCCCAGCCGCTCCACGGCATGTGTGATCTTCCCAGACCGGGGCACGAACCCATGTCCCCTGCATCGGCAGGCGGACTCTCAACCACTGGGCCACCAGGGAAGCCCGATGCTATTTTGATTACTATATCTTTGTAGCATAGTTTGAAATGAGGAAGTGTGATGCTTCCACCTTTGTTTTTTTTTGAGATTTCCAGAAATTGACTATTTGGGGCCTTTTGTGGTTCCATACAAATTTTGGGATTTTTTTTCTATTTCTGTGAAAAATGCCATTGTAATTTTGATGAGATTGCATTGAATTTTTAGATAGCTTTGGGTAGTATGGATATTATAACAGTATTAATTCTTATGATCTGTGAGCACAGAATATCTTTCCATATTTATGTCTTCTTCAGTTTCTTTCATAGTGTCTTATAGTTCTCAGTGTACAAATCTTTCACCTTCTTGGTTAAATTTATTCCTAAGTTTTTAAATGTGTTTGATGCTACTGTAAATGGGATTGTTTTCTTTATTTTTTTTTCAGGTAGTTCGTTGTTTGTGTATAGAAGTGCAACTGATTTTTGTCTGTTGATTTTGTATCCTGAAACTTTATTGAATTTGTTGATTAGTTCTAATAGGTTTTTGGTGGAGTCTTAGAATTTTCTATATATTGATATAAGGATATACTATTTACAAACAGACCATTTCACTTTTTCCTTTCCTATTTGGATGCCTTTTATTTCTTTTTCTTGCCTAATTGCTTTAACTAGCTCTTCCAGTATTATATTGAATAAGAGTGGTGAGAATGGCACCTTTGTCTTGTTTCTGATTTTGGAGGAAAAGCTTTTAGCTATTTACCATTGAGTATGATATTAGTTATGGACTTGTCATATATAGCCTTTATTATGTTGAGGTATACCCAATTTATTGAAAGTTTTTATCATGAAAGGGTGTCTGATTTTGCCAAATACTTTTTCTGCATCTACTGAGATCATATAATTTTTATCCTTCACTCTATTAATGTGGTATTTCATGTTTAATTATTTGTGTATATTGAACCATCCTTGCATCCCAGGATAAATCCCATTTCGTATTCGTGTATGATTCTTTTAGAGTGCTGTTGAATTTGTTTGCTAGTATTTTTTTTTGAGAATTTTTTCATCCATATTCATCAGGAATATTGGCTTCTAGTTTTCTTTTCTTGTAGTGTCCTTATTTGGCTTTTTATCAGGGTAATGCTGGCCTCATAAAATGAATTGGAGAGTGTTTTCTCCTCTTCCATTTTTTGGGAAGAGTTTGAGAAGGATTGATGTTAATTCTTCTTTAAATGTTTGGTACAGTTTACCAGTGAAACCATCTGGTCCTGGGCTTTTCTCTGTTGGGAGGGTTTTGATTACTGCTTCTATCTCCTTACTAGGAATTGACCTGTTCAGATTTTTAAATTTTTTTCATAATTCAATCTTGGTAGGTTGTATGTTTCTAGAAATTTATCCATTTCTTTTAGGTTATCTAATTTGTTGTCCTATAATTGTTAATAGTAGCCTCTTAAGAGCTTTTGTATTTCTTTGGTGTCAGGTATATTATCTCCTCTTTCATTTATAACTTTGAGTCCTCTCTCTTTCCCTTGGCTAGTCTAGCAAAAGGTTTGTAAATTTTGTTTATCTTTTCAAAAAAGCATCTTTTTTTTTAAAAAAAAAGCAACTTTTTGTTTCATTGATGTTTTCCTGTTGTCTTTCATGTCTCTAGTCCATTTATTTCTGCTCTAACCTTTGTTATTTCCTTCTTTCTGCTATCTTTATGGTTAGATTGTTCTTCTTTTTCTAATTCCTTGGGAAGTGACCTTCTTTGTCTCTTGTGACTGATTTTGACTGAAAGTCTATCTTATCTGATATAAGTATAAGCACTTCTGATTTCCTTTGGTTACATTTGTATGGAATATCTTTTTCTATCCCTTCACTTTCACCTCATGTGTTTCATTAAAGCTAAAGTAAGTTTCTTGCAGGCAGCATATTGTTGGGTCTTGTTTTTTTTAATCCACTCAGCCACTCTTTGTCTTTTGAATTTAGTCTATTTACATTTAAAGTAATTATTGATAGGTATGGACTTACTATTGCCATTTAATTAATCGTTTTCTGAGTGTATTTTTAGTCCCTTTGTTCCTTTCTTCCTCTCTTGCTGTCTTCCTTTGCGATTTTTTTTTTGTAGTGGTATGCTTTAATTCCTTTCTCTTTCTTTTTTGTGTATCTACTATAAATTTTTTCTCTGTGGTTACCGTGACGCTTACATAAAACATCTTATAGATATAACAGACTTATTGATAACAAGTAACCTTCAATTGCATACGAAGACTGCACTTTTACTTCTCCTCCCCCCACATTTAATGCTATTGATGTCATACTTTATATTGTGCATCCATTAACAAATTATTGTAGCTATAATTTTAATAATATTTTAAACTTTCATACTAGAGATTAAAGTGATTTGCATACTATCATTACAGTATTATGGTATTCTGAATTTGAGTATATATTCACCTTTACCATTAAGTTTTATTCTTTTATATGTTTTCATGTTGTTACTTAGCATCCTTTTATTTCAGCTTGAAAAACTCCCCTTAATATTTTCTAAAAGGCAATAGTAATGAACTCCTTTAGTGGTAATGAACTCTCTTAGCTTTTGTCTGTCTGGGAATGTCCTTATTTTTCCTTCATTTCTAAAGGACAGTTTTGCTGGGTGTAGTATTTTTGGTTGGCAGTTTTTTCTTTCAGTACTTTGAATATGTGATCCCATTCTCTTCTGGCCTGGAAGGTTTGTGCAGAGAAATCTCCTGATGACATTACAGGGGTTCCCTAGTGATGAGTTATTTTTCTCTTGATGCTTTCAAAATTCTTTTTGTCTTTGCATTTTCTTTGGGTTGATCTTGCTTGGGGTCTTTTGGGCTTCCTGTACCCAGATGTCTATCTCTTTCCTAATATTTGGGAAGTTTTCAGCTATTATTTCTTTTCTTTTTTAAAAATTCTTGTTGGGGTATAATCAATTGACAATGTTGTGTTAGTTTCAGGTACACAGCAAAGTGAATCTGTTATACAAATACAGATATCCACTCTTTTTTAGATTCTTTTCCCATATAGGCCATTACAGAGTATTGAGTAGAGTTCCTTGTACTATACAGTAGGTCCTTATTAGTTATCTGTTTTTTTAAAAATAAATTTATTTATTTATATGTTTATCTTTGGCTGCGTTGGGTCTTCGTTGCTGCGCACAGGCTTTCTCTAGTTGCAGCGAGCAGGGGCTACTCTTCGTTGTGGTGTGCGGGCTTCTTATTGTGGTGGCTTCTCTTGTTGTGGAGCATAAACTCTAGGCGTGTGGGCTTCAGTAATTGTGGCACATGGGCTCAGCAGTTGTGGCTTGTGGGCTCTAGAGTGCGCTCTCAGTAGTTGTGGTGCATGGGCTTAGTTGCTCTGTGGCATGTGAGATCTTCCCGGACCAGGGCTCGAACCCATGTCCCCGTGCAGGTGGATTCTTAACCACCGTGCCCCCAGGGAAGCCCTAGTTATCTGTTTTATATATAGTAGTGTGTATGTGTCAATTCCAATCTTCCACTTTATCTCTCCTACCCCAACCTCTGGTAACATAAGTTTATTTTCTACATCTGTAACTCTATTTCTGTTTTGTAGATAAGTTCATTTGTAGCCTTTTTTAAGATTCCACATATAAGTGATATCATATGATATTTGTCTTTCTCTGTATGACTTACTTGACTCAGTATGAGAATCTCTAGGTCCATCCATGTTGCTGCAAATGGCATTATTTTGTTCTTTTTTATAGCTGAGTAATCAGCTATTATTTCTTTAAATAAGCTTTCTGCCTCTTTCTGTCTCTCTTTTCTCCTTCTGGGACTTCCGTGATGCAAATATTTGTTTGCTTTGCAGTGTTCCATAATTTATGTAGATTTTCTTCACTGTTTTTCATTCTTTTTCTTTTTGTTCCTCTAAGTAGCTAATTTCAAATGAATAGTCTTTGAGTTTGCCGATTCTTTCTTTTATATGATCAAGTCTATTATTGATGCTCTCTGTTGAATATTTCAGTCCTGCTATTGTGTTCTTTAGCTCCACAGTTTCTGTTTGGTTCTATTTTATGGTTTCTATTTCTTTATTAAACTTCTCATTTTGTACATGCATTGTTTTCCTGATTTCGTTTAGTTGTCTGTGTTCTCTTGTATTTTATTGAGTTTCTTTAAGATGATTACTTTGAATTCTTTTCAAGGCAAACTGTAGATCTCCATTTCTTTGGGGTCAGTTACTGAAGATTTATTACTTTTCTTTTGATGGTGTCATGTTTGCCTAATTCTTTGTGATATGCTTAGCCTTGCATTGGTGTCTGTGCACTTGAACGAACAAACACTTCTTCCAGTCTTTACAGTCTGGTTTTGGGAGGTAAAGACCTTCTCTTGTTGGTTTCCTGGGCTGATGGGGTTACCTATAGAACTGCAGTTGTGCTGGGTTGGAGCTGATTTTGAAGCTGTCATTGAGTTTGTAGTGGGATCCATGGTTGGTGTGCTTGTTACCAGGGGCTCAGGCAGGTATGGATCCTGTCTGGTCCCTGGGTGGGTGAGACTTCCTCCAGTACTTTGTTCAGTCGAATAGTACTGGGACAAAGGTCTGATTCAGGTTCCACAGTTGGGTCCTTAGTCAGCAGGCATATTACCAAGTGTGTAGACAAGTTTGTCTCCCAGCAAGTCCCTGGGAGAGTTCATGCCTAGTCACTGAATGGATTCATGGGTGGTCAGGACTGGCCCTGGACTGTGGCTGAGAGGGGCTAGAACTGAGTCTCAGGGCTGTTTCAGATTTTGCAAACAAAACTGAGGTCTACAGTCCTGGTTCTCAAGGCACAGATAGGCATGTCTCCAACCAGCTCCCTCCGTGGGCTGGACTGCTCCCTGATTGTGGCTAGAGGGGCTGGAGCCAAGTATAGGGCCCTTTCAAGATCTCCAGGGGAGCATATAGCAGTATCTCTTTGGGTCCCTGGGCCAGAAGTTCTGTTAGTGCTAGACTGCTTGAGATCTAGAATCAAGTATGGGTCCTTTCATGATCTATGGGGTGCAGACAGGAGTGTCTCTTGCTTGAACCCTGGACCCGCAGTACTGTGGAAAAACTGTGCTGTGAGAGGGCTGGAACCAACTGTAGGGTGCTTTAGGATCTTTAGGGGCATAGACAGGAGTGTCTCCTGCTGGGTCTGTGTGCCAGTAGGATTCTTCAGTGACTGTGGCTGGGACAGGTTGGAATCTAGTTACAGGGCCCTTTCAGAATCTACAGTCTCACTGATCTTGGCAGGTTTATCTCCTGGTATTCCCAGACTGTGGCCATGAAGGGCTGGAACTGGTTCACCTGCTACTTCTGAGACCACAGCCAGGACCAGGGTCTGTATGCCTATTGCCTGACACACAGGTAGGTGTGACTTCTCCCAGGTCCCTTGGTTTATGGGGCTGGTTACAGACCCAATGCTAGATAGGCCTGTAGCTGAGTTCTCAGGGGTACAGAGATGTTTTCTGGGTCTGTAGCCAGGACCACAGTCAGCAAGTTAAACCACCAAGATGTGAGTCCGTTTTATCAAAATGGCTTTCCTCAGTCTTGGACTGCACCAGGATTTCACAGTCTCCTACCTGGATTCCAAAGCTTCCACAAAGGCACTTTTGTCCATGGTTTGATGGCAAACTTTTATTGCTGAGGGGGGTGATATGCGCAAGGGGCATTTTATTCTGCCATCTTGCCGATGTCACTCCTATTCTAATATTCTAATTAAAAACACCCACACAAAATCTAGAATGCAGTACATTTCATATTAAAAACTGTGTCTTAAGGTAGGGACTGAGGTATAGATTTGGACTTCATTGGCATTTGAAATCATAAAAATAGATGAGATTGCCCAGGGAAAGTATAAAGCAAAAAGAAGAGAAGGCTGGAGTACATGATCATCCAAGAAATAGGCAGAGGGTAGAATTAACAAAGGAGACTTACTTTGTTATTTATAGGCCCCACTTCAATTCAAAAAGAATTTGAAATGATTTATATAAATAATACCATAGTGTTAAAATAAAGTTAGACATACAAATTGAGGCTATAGGGAAGTTAGGGTAATATAGGAAGATGAAGCCTTTGATCTGGATAGAAATTCATACGATATGGTCTTACACATTTGTTAGATATAGGCAAAATTAGGCTTTGAAATTCCTAATAGTAGTCAAAGCATTGAGGAAGTGTGATCAATTTGGAATTCAGAATATTCGTTTAAAAAACAGTTCAGGGCTTCCCTGGTGGCGCAGTGGTTGAGAGTCCGCCTGCTGATGCAGGGGACACGGGTTCGTGCCCCGGTCCGGGAAGATCCCACATGCCATGGAGCGGCTGGGCCTGTGAGCCATGGCCACTGAGCCTGCGCATCTGGAGCCTGTGCTCCGCAGCGGGAGAGGCCACAACAGTGAGAGGCCCACGTACCGCAAAAACAAACAAACAAAAAAACAGTTCAGTTGCTTAGGATAAGCAGAGGTTTTTTCCCTAGTACTCAGACTTGAAAGAAATTTGTTCCCTGGATTCTCATAAAGGGGAAATTGTGCGATATGGTAGTCAGTATCTTCAGTGGCCTCCCTCAAATAAACACAATATGTATTACTGCTTTTTATAACATCTCTCAGTGCAAGCTATAGCTATAAAATATTATTTAAAATGATTCTATGAGGGGCTAAAGCAAACCAGTCCAATAAGTACCTCTCTGATAGTGTTTGTTGTGGATGACTTCTCTTAGCTAGCCAGAGGTATGGAAGTGAAGACAGCTATCTCTTTCTTTCTTAAACCAGCCACATAGGTTGATTGACTTGATGACTCAATACTATGTATTTATAAGAGGAAAAGAGTCCATTTGTTGGTATCATGGGTAATGAAGGAAGTAGAGGCACCAGCTACTTATTTCTCCTAATCTCCCATCCCTGTCCCAGGCATTCACGAAGACTGGCATTGCTGGCAAGAGATGAGATAGTAATGGCTCTTCTTGAATCATGGCTTGGGCTAGCAAGGTTCTTGTATGGAGTATATTAGAAGAATTGCCGTGAATATGCAGTCTGAACAGGGTAGATGGGGTGTGCTAATCTCATCTGAAACTGGTGTCCCAGACTCAGTTTTCTTATAGGTATTTCCCTCCTTTTGGACTATTTTCCCAAAAAGTGAAGGCTTAATTAGCAAATATGCATTTAGAAGAATAGGAAGAAACTTGTTTTAGGCTAAACTACTTTATTTTGCATAAGGGGACAGAGTTTAGTAATATTAAGAAATTAAAACATTCTTAAGATTCAGACCTGCTGACCAGTAGAAGGCTGTTATCCTTTTCTTCTTACTATACAAGCAGTTTATGAATACTTCTTTTCTCATCTGCTAAGGCAAGATAATCATTGAAGTATCTTTTAAGAAATTCCCCCATATAGTATGGCTTGATTTAGAAAATTTATAAACTTTTGAGGAATATAAGGACTATATATTTTTAGAAAATTTTCTATGAATGTTATTTTTTGAAAGTATGTATTTGTTAATAACTGGGTAAAAAAAGGATCCAAGAATATATTTTCTTTTTTTAAATTGAAGTATGGTTGATTTACAATATTTACAATATTGTGTTAGTTTCAGTGTACAGCAAAGTGATCAGTTTTATATATATAAATACATATATTTATATATATATATATATATACACATTTTCTGATTGTTTTCCATTATAGGTTATTATAAGATATTGAATACAGTTCTCTGTGCTATACAGTAAAGCCTTGTTGTTTATCTGTTTTATATATGGTAGTGCATATCTGTTAATCCCATACTTCTTATTTATTCCTCCCCCTCTTTGGTAACCATAAGTTTGCTTTCTATGTCTATGAGTCTGTTTCTGTTTTGTAAATAAATTCATTTGTACTATTTTTTTTTTTAGATTCCACATACAAGTGATATCATATGGTATTTGTCTTTCTCTGTCTGACCTACTTCACTTAGCATGATAATCTCTAGGTCCATCCCTATTGCCGCAAAAGGCATTATTTCATTGTTTTTTATGTCGGAGTAATATTCTATTATATATATATGCCACGTCTTCTTTATCCATTCATCTGTTGATGGACACTTAGATTGCTTCTATATCTTGCCTATTGTAAACAGTGCTGCTATGATCATTGGAGTGCATGTATCTTTTCAAATTAGAGTTTTCATCTTTTACAGATATACGCCCAGTAGTGGTAACTCCATTTTTAGTTTTTTAAGGAACCTCCATATTGTTTTCCATAGTGGCTGCACTAATTTACATTCCCACCAACAGTGTAGGAGGGTACCCTTTTCTCCATCCCCTATCCAGCATTTATTATTTGTAGACTGTGAGGTGATACCTCCTTGTAGTTTTGCTTTGCATTTCTCTAATAATTAGCAGTGTTGAGCATCTTTTCATGTGTCTGTTGGCCATCTGTATGTCTTCTTTCGAGAAATGTCTATTAGTCTTCTGCCCATTTTTTGATTGGGTTGTTTGTTTCTCTGATATTGAGTTGTATGAGCTCTTTGTATGTTTTGGAAATTAAGCCCCTGTCAGCTGCATTCTTTGCAAATATCTTCTCCCAGTCCGTGGGTTGTCTTTTTGTTTTGTTTATGGTTTCCTTTACTGTGTGAAAGCTGTTAAGTTTGATTAGGTCCCATTTGTTTATTTTTGCTTTTATTTTGCCTTGAGAGACTGACCCAAGGAAACATTGGTACGATTTATGTCAGAGAATGTTTTACCTATGTTCTCTTCTAGGAGTTTTATGGTGTCATGTTTTATATTTAAGTCTTTAAGCCATTTTGAATTTATTTTTGTGTGTGGTATGAGGGAGTGTTCTGACTTCATTGATTTACATGAGTCTGTCCAGCTTTCCCAACACCACTTGCTGAAGAGACTGTCTTTTCTCTATTGTATATTCTTGCCTCCTTGGTCGAAGATTAATTGGCCATAGGTGTGGGAGTTTATTTCTGGGTCCTCTATTCTGTTCCATCTCTATATGTCTGTTTTTGTGCCAGTACCACCCTGTTTTGATTACTGTAGCTTTGTAATATTGCCTGAAGTCTAGAAGGGTTATGCCCCCAGCTTTGTTCTTTTCCCTCAGGATTGCTTTGGCAATTCTGGGTCTTTTGTGGTTCCATATAAATTTTAGAATTATTTGTTCTAGTTCTGTGAAAAATGTCATGGGTAATTTGATAGGGATTGCATTAAATCTGTAGATTTGTTTGGGTAGTATGGCAATTTTCACTATATTAATTCTTCCAACCCAAGACCATGGGATATCTTTTCATTTCTTTGAATCATCTTCAGTTTCCTTCATCAGTGTTTTATAGTTCTCAGCATATAAATCTTTCACTTCCTTGGTTAGGTTTATTCCTAGTTTTTTTTTTTTTTTTGATGCAATGTGATTTTAAACAGGATTGCTTTTTTACTTTCTCTTTCTGATACTTCATTGTTAGTGTAAAGAAGTGCAACAGATTTCTGTATATTAATCTTGTATCCTGATACCTTGCTGAATTCGTTTATCAGTTCTGGTAGTTTCTGTTTGGAGTCTTAAGGGTTTTCTGTAGAGTATCATGTTATCTGCATATAATGACAATTTTACCTCTTCCCTTCTAATCTGGATGCCTTTCATTTCTTTTTCTTGCCTGATTGCTGTGCCTAGGACTTCCAATAGTATGTTGAATTAAAGTGATGAGAGTGGGCATCCTTGTCTTATTCCAGCACTTAGCAGGAAGACTTTCAGCTTTCCACCATTTAGTATCATGTAAGCTGTGGATTTGTCATAAATGGCTTTTATTATGTTATGTTCCCTTTATACCCACTTTGGTGAGAGTTTTTATCATGAATAAATGTTGAATTTTATCAAATGCTTTTTCTGCCTCTGTTGAGATGATCATGTGGTTTTTGTATTTTCTTTTGTTGTTGTGGTGTATCACATTGATTGATTTGTGTTTGTTGAACCATCCTTGTGACTCTGGGATGAATCCGATTTGATTATGGTGTATGGCCCTTTTTATGTGTTGTTGGACTTGGTTTGCTAATATTTTGTTGAGGATTTTTGTGTCTACATTCATCAAAGATATTGGCCTGTAATTTTCTTTTTTGGTAGTGTCTTTTTCTGGTTTTGGTATCAGGGTGATGGTGACTTCATAGAATGACTTTGGGAGTGTTCTCTCCTCTTCAGTCTTTTGGAAGAGTTTGAGAAGGATAGATATAAGTTCTTTGTATGTTTGGTAGAATAACCCAGTGAAGCCATCCAGTACTGGACTTTTGTTTGCAGGGAGCCTTTTTTATTACAGATTCAATTTCACTTCTAGTGATCAGTCTGTTCAACTTATCTATCTTCTTGATTCAGTTTTGGCAGGCTGTATGTTTCTAGCAACTTGTCCATTTCTTCTAGGTTGTCAAATTTGTTGGCATATAACTGTTCACAATATTTTCTTAGTAATTTTTTGTATTTCTATGGTGTTGTTACTGAGTCCAAGCTCACTCTGCTTGCCACATGGCAGGCCAGTAAATCGGGAGAAGAGGTGTTGAGGCAAGGAATAGTGACTTTATTCGGAAAGCCAGCAGACCAAGAAGATGGCAGACTAGTGTCTTAGAAGAACCATCTTATTGGGGTCTGGATGCCAGTTTCTTCTATAGAACAGAGAGGGGACAGAGGTGAGGAAGTAAAGTAAAAAGGCCATAAGTCTTGCAGATATCTCCTGGAATAGCCAGCCTTGGGAAGGGGATGTGTTAATTTCTTCTTTCTTGCAGCCATTAATAGGTGGACAGGGTCAGGATGTTTCCCTGAACAAAGGCACTTTGGTTTAACATTCAGGCAGAGGGGCAGGTTCCCTGAAGCAGACCATTATGTATAGACAGTAACCTTTTAGTGAACAAAAGCAGCAGGAAGCAAAGGTTAAAGTAAGAGAAACAGATCCAACATGTAGTCAGATTTGTTCATCCCCGTAACAATATTGGTTATTTCTCCTCTTCCATTTCTTATTTATTTGTATCCTGTCTCTTTTCTTCTTGGTGAGCTTGGCTAGAGGCTTGTCAATTTCATTTATCCTTTCAACTATCTCTTGGTTTTATTGATTTTTTTCTTTTTTAAATCTCCATTTATTTATTTCCTCTCTGGTCTTTATTATTTCCTTCTTTCTGCTGAATTTAGGTTTTATTTGTTGTTTTTTTTTTCTAATTCTTTTAGGTGGTAGGTTAGGTTGTTTATTTAAGATTTTTCTTGGGGCTTCCCTGGTGGCGCAGTGGTTGAGGGTCTGCCTGCCGATGCAGAGGACACGGGTTTGTGACCCGGTCTGGGGGGATCCCACATGCCGCGGAGCGGCTGGGCCCGTGAGCCATGGCCGCTGAGCCTGCGCGTCCGGAGCCTGTGCTCCGCAACGGGAGAGGCCACAGCAGTGAGAGGCCCGTGTACCGCAAAAAAAAAAAAAAAAAAGATTTTTCTTGTTTTTGGAAGAAGGCCTGTATTACTATGAACTTCTCTCTTAGAACTGCTTTTTCTGCATCCCATAGATGTTGTATGGTTGTGTTTTCATTGTCGTTTGTTTCGAGGTATTTTTAAATTTCCTCTTTGATTTCATCACTGACCCTTGGTTTTTTAGTGGCATGTTGTTTAGTCTCCATGTAATCATTTTTTTCTCATTTCTCTTTCTGTGGTTGATATCTAGTTTCATACCGTTGCACTCAGAAAAGTTGCTTGAAATAATTTCTGTCCTCTTAAATTTGTTGAGGCTTGTTTTGTGTCCTGGTATGTGGTCTATCCTAGGGAATGTTCCATGTGCTCTTGAAAAGAATGTGTATTTTGTTTTTTTTTTTGGATGTAATGTCCTGTAGATATCAATTAAGTCTGTTCTATTGTGTCATTTAGGACCTCTGTTGCCTTATTGATTTTCTGTCTGGAAGATCTGTCAATTGATGTCAGTAGGGTGTTAAACTCTCCTACTATTGTTGTATTCCCATCAATTTCTCCCTTTTTGTCTCTTGATATTTGTTTTATGTATTTTGGTCCTCCTGTATTGGGTGCATATGTGTTAATGAGTGTGATATCCTCTTCTTGTATTGATCATCTTATTATATGTTGACCTTCATTGTCTTTCTTTGTGGCCTTCGTTTTAAAGTCTATTTTGTCTGATGTGAGTATTGCTACCCCCACTTTCTTGTCATTTCCTTTTGCATGAAATATCTTTTTCCATCCCCTCACTTTCAATCTATATGTGTCTTTCACCCAGAAGTGGGTCTCTTGTAGGCAGCATATTGTAGATTCTTGTTTTATTATCTAACCTGCCACTCTATGTATTTGATTGGTGCATTTAGTCCATTTATATATAAAGTAATTACTGATAGTATGTATTTATTGCCATTTTAAACCTTGTTTTCCGGTTCATTTTGCACATCTTTGTTCCTTTCTCCCCTTTCTGTTTTTCCATTTGTGGTTTGTATTATGCTTGAGTTCCTTTATTTTTGTTTTTTGTGAATCTATTTTATGTTTTTGATTTGTGATTATCCTGGTTTTCAAGTATGTTATCTCATAACTGTATCTACTTCCTTTAGAATCATAGTCATATAAGCTCAAACACATTCTAAAAGATTTGCATTTTCTTACTCCCCTCCCCCACATTTTGTGATTTTAATGTCCTGTTTTACACCTTCATGTTTATCTTTTTGCTCTTCATTGTATTTATAATTGCTTTCACAGAATTTTTTTGATTGTTTTTTAATCCATGTACTGGCTTATTTAAGTGATATTCAATCCTTTTATATATTTGCCTTAACTATTGTGAGTTTACCTTTTTTATTGATTCCTGCTTCTTTTCTATTTAGAGAAGATCTCTCAATATTTCTTTTAGGATAGCTTTAGTATTGCTGTCTTCTTTTAGTTTTTGCTTGTCTGAGAAATTGTTTATCTCGCCTTCTATTCTAAATGACAGTCTGGCCGGGTAGAGTATCCTAGGTTGCAGGTTGTTGTTCTTCAGGACTTTGGATATATCTTGCCCCTCCTTTATGGCCTGCAAAGTTTCTTTAGAGAAATTAGCTGGTAGCCTTATGGGGGTTCCCTTGTAACTGACTCTTTGTTTTTTCTTTTGCTGCCTTTAGAATCCTCTCTTTATCTTTCACTTTTGCCATTTTAATTATGATATGTCTTGGATTTGGACTGTTTGGGTTCATCTTGTTTGGGAACCTCTGTGCTTCCTGTACCTGTATTGCTGTTTCCTTCTTTAGGTTTGGGAAGTTTTCAGCCATAATTTCTTTGAAAACATTTTTGATCCCCCTTTCTCTTCTTTTTTTCCTGGGATTCCTATTATGTGTAGATTGGCTTGCTCTTATTATTCCATAGATCTCGTATGTTGCTTTGTTTCATTTTTTCATTTGTCTTTCTGTCTGCTGTTTTGCTTGGGTGATTTCAGTTATTCTGTCTTCCAGATCACTTCTTATTCTGCATTATTTAGTTTACTATTTATGCCTTTTGCTCAGTTTTCATTTTGGAAATTGAGTTGTCTAATTTCGATTGGCTTCTTTTTATAGTTTCTAATTCCTTGTTACAGTGATCTGCATTTCTATTGATAGTCTTTCGTAGTTCCTTCAACATTTTTATTACCTCCGTTTTGAACTCAGCGTCTGGTAGATTGGAGAGGTCTGTTTCATTGTTCTTTCAGGGAATTTCTCTGGTTCTTTTAATTCAGAGTAGTTCCTCTGCTTTTTTCATTTTACTTATATTTCTCCAACTCTATGAATTTTGGAGAAACAGTTATCTACTGTGGTCTTGAAGGTCTGTTTTTATGTGGGAGTGACCCTTGTGTAGACTGTGTGAGTGCAGTATTTTCAGTGCGAGGGCTGTTTGTGGTATGGATGCTTGCCAAGACTTTCCTCAGGTTGTGCTGGCCCTTGTCCCCTTGATAGGGGATGTGTTTGGTGTTGTGGTGACCAGAGCCTGCACTGGATGTTCGGTGGGGCCTCCTCTTTGCTCTGGTGGTTGTCACAGCCCTGTCAGGGTCAGGGCCTGCTCCCCAGTTGTTGGAATAGAAGCCCCCAGATCCGGTTCTAAGCTGTGATGTGAGGTAGGTGGGACTGGGAGCTCTCCCTCTGAGAAAGGAGGCACTGCGTGTTCTTCCATAGGAGCTGTCCACTGGGACATGCAACTCTGTGATGCCACCTGCTACTTGGTGTGCACGCCCACAAAGAAATCTGTTGTTAGCGCTGCCCTCGAGGGGCCACATCCACTGCCGAAGTGCTCATAATGAGCTCAGAGGTCCTTTAGGCATGCACGTGTGCTCGCAAATCTGCCTGCACAAGAACCTGCCCGAGCCTCACCCCCATGCCAAAGCGGAAGTGCAGGTAATTGGCTCAGATTTCAGCCCTTCTGCAGGAGCAGTGGTTACATGGGAATTTTTCTTGTAGCTTTGGTTGTGTGAGATCTTCTGCAAGTTTTCAGTAGGTATTCTGTGAGAATTGTTCCACTTGTAGATGTAGTTTTGATGTGTTTGTGGAGGAGGTAAGCTCCACGTCCCTCTACTCTGCCATCTTTTTCTCCTCCCAAGAATATGTTTTTTGCAATGAACCTGGATTGAACATGTTCAGTGTTGTAGATGAGGACTGACAAACTTTTTTTTGTGAAGGGCCATATAGTAAACGTTCCAGGCTTTGTGGGAATATACAGTCTTTGTCACAGCTACTCAAGTCTGATACTGTGGTACAAGAGCAACTTTAGGCAGTACATAAGTGATTGACTGTGTTCTAATAAAACTTTATTTATGGACATTACAGTTTGATTTTCATATAATTTTAATATGCCATTATTATTCTTTTGTTTTTTTAATCATTTAAAAATATAAAAATTGTTCTTAGCTCATAGGCTGTACAAAAACAGGTGGCAGATTAGATTTGGCCCATTGATCATAGTAACTGACCCCTATTGTAGATCAAGCAAAATTCAAATGAGAAGGAAGAGTTAATATCCTTTTGCAAGAATTGACCATCTCATTCAAGACTGGTTCCGAAATAGATGACCAGGCACCTCTACCTTAGTTGTACTTGAAGGAGTTCCTCCAAACGGTGCTGAAATTTTCTTATAAAATAGTTCTGGAGTATACAAGAATGTTTGTGACCCCAGAGTTCTATCACCTAGAACATGATAACTTTAGCTTAGAAAACTGAAGAGATTTAATAGCATAGTTATAGAGGTAGCTGAACTGGGAAGAATAGAGATTCAGAACTCAGGGAGGATAGAGATTCAAGAAGTCATCAAAAGAACCAGGTTCTGCAGTGTCATTTAGGATGAAAAGTGAAAAGAGATCACTAAGGTGGACAAATTAGATCATTGATAACCTTGGGAAGGGTAGTTTCATTAAACTGGTGGAAGTGGAAGTTTAATTGAAAATGATTAAGGAGTGAGTAACTCAGGTAGTGGAGAAAAAGAGTAGAGAATTGAAAAGTGTAATAGAGTTAAGAAAAAAGTTTGAAGGACAGACAGTATTGAGGGAAGCAGAATAAGTAGATTTTTAACTTGTCTGTTATGCTTAATTTAGTAGACTTTAACAAGTGATTTTAGATATACTTTTGTTATATTGACATCATTTCTTTTAATTTTAACAGAAAAATGTACCACAGTTATATATGTCAGTATAAAGATGTTTTAAAGCAATACCAACAAAAATACTCAGAAACACCTCTTTCACATGAATATTATGAGAAGAAAAGAGAACATGAAGAAATTCAAAACAGAGTGTTGGCATGTACTGAACAACTAAAAATGAATGAAACTATTTTTATGGAATTTTTAGGTATTAATGGTTTTGTTACATACTGTTTTAATAACATTACTTTTGTAATAAAAATATAATAAATTAGTCTAAAATATGACTTTGTTTTTCAGTGCCTGCTCCCTTTCCATCACTTACCAGTTGGACATTACATATGTATCCACAGTAGTATTTCTACTTAGAATTTTTATTTGATAAGTATTATTTCTGTATTTTAATTGTTATTGCATTTCCTTGTGAGAATCACATTGATTTGGTATTTTGTTTAATTAAAAAATTTAGAGATTACTTTAAAGATCATTTGGGATTAGTTTTCATACATGTGCATGTCATCAGAAGCAAGAAATTTTAATGCCAATAAGTGGTATATGTATCTGTCTTTAAGTGGCATATCTTATCACCCAAACCAATGAAAAAGTCATCTTGCTCTGTCTTACCAAAGAGTTCCAATTAAATCAATTGATTATTACTTGTTAAGATGGAAGATGGTAAGGAGGTGAGTCACAATTCATTGGGTACCTACTTTGTGCCAGGCAATACTCAAGAAGATACAGAACTTTCTTATAAGGAGCTCACAGTTTAGTAGAGGAAACAGACATGTAAACAAGTAATACAGTGACATTGTATTAGATGCTTAAGTAATTCTTAATTGGTCTAAGTCTCATCTGTTTGTCAAGGAGACCTTCCCTGATGATGAACTTGGAACTTTAATCCTCTTCCAACCTCCACAATCCTTCATATGCTTTCCTATCAGATTATAACTCCACTGTTTGTACTAAGTCTTCTTTATCCCTGCATTCTACCTTGCTTCATTCTACTTCATCCCAAATCATCCTTTTAACTCCTTTGCTGCTTGCTCTCTCCATGTTTGGGTTTTAGCTTATTCTGTACTTAGTTGTTCATTTGCTGCCCTTCTGTGTTTAGGAAGAGGCAGAGGTTGGTAGATGCATAAGGCACAGCAGGGGTTTAGGGAGTTGGATGTAGAAACGGATGAGACATAAGATTACATGACATGAAGAGGTGATGGAGGTAGGGAGAATTGAAGATTAGGATTTAAATGTCTATATCTGAAATTTTAAATTGATACTTTTGATAACAGCATAGCATTATAAATAATGTTCATCTGAAATTTCATGTGCTAGCATATAAATCATAAGTTTTAGCGAAATAGGAAAGGTCTGATAAAGATTTTCTCTGGAATTCTTGTTCATTGACACTGTTTTATTCATTTTTAAATTCTCCTAAATGGATTGTAGAGTAACTTAGGAAATGGTAGTAGCTAATAACCATGCAGGGTGTCTATTAACAGCTGAGAAATTCTCTACTTGAAATTGGGTATAAATCCAGTTCAAGCAGAAAGTTCAGATAGAAGATGCAGCTCTCTTTTGAGTTCTGCAGGGTGCACTGATGGGCCTTAAACAGCAAGAAAAGGAAAATTGAGTGGATTTTTAATGTTAACTTTGGAACAAATAAATTATAGAAACACAAGATGTTAAGTTTGGACCTGAATTGATTATGTTCATCATGCCAAAGGACATGATAAAGTTGGGTAAAAACCAAAAGTAAAAAAACCACCCTGTGGAAATATTTAACTGAAAGAAAAAATCCTGACACATATTTTTGAAGAAATGTTATTTTTAAGCTAAATATATAACATAGATGAACAATAAATTGTCTTTGTCAGTTTGCCAAATGTTTGTACTAGTCTTACAGCTATTTTCAGATATTGTTATTAATATTGCTTATATGGTACATATACAAATAATGTTACATAATACTAATTATTTTTATATAGTGTATGTAAGTGTGAAAGTTACTTGTATAACATAGTTCCTTAACATAAAAGGGTTAATTTGAGATGTAAGACACAAGATACTCTTAAACATGCCAACAAATTTTCCAAAAGATCATATGAATTGAAGAAAGAAGTAGATGATGTGGAAATAGAAATTAATTATTTAAACCAGGTATTAATTTTGTTATATGTTTCTAATATATGTGTTAATGTATAAGTGTAATGGTGTGTTAGATGAATGTCTAAGAAGAGCTGTTTCTAAAGAGCCTCGATATGGAGAAGAGCTTATAATAATTTATTTGCCTCAGATTACCATTGAAGCCAAAATGTGTTTTAGGTATTGAGTGTATTCAGCTCTGAGTTTTGGGAAATAGTTTAACTTTCTTTGGGTGCTAAGGAAAGAAGATAGGAAGGAACAAGATGGAGCTTAATAATAGGTATTTAAAGGCATTAGCAGAGCTTACAACAGTGTTGTCAAAAAAGAGAACAAGGCAGTAAATAATTTAAAAGACTTAATCTAGAAAATTTATGACTATAATCTTTATAAAGCTAGTTTAGCCTTTAAGATTGATGGTGCATGATATCTTCATGAATACATTTTTAGTATTGTATTGAAATGTGGCTTTCATTGATGGATATGAGAACCCATCAAAGTCACTTCCAAATCTTGAAAAAAAGTTGAATAGCTGATTTTCTAAATTTTCTGAAAAGTGTGTAAAGATGGTATATTTATCATTCATAGGCATGAGGTTCCAAGTAGTATTAATATCATTTTAGTAATGAGAAGAAAGTGGATGCTACTTTCTTTAAAATATATGGTAACTACATCTCTATGTAGGTAATCAATGTCTACTTTGCTTCTGACTGTCCTTTTTAAAAAAGAAGATGAAAGTTCATTGAAATCTAATAGGTTTGCTAATGGAGTTGTAAGAAAAAAGGAGTATGATTTATTGTTAATTTTGACTCTTTTCACTAAAAGATTGCTAATACTACCAAAAATATGTCTTGTGATTATGTAGAAAAAATCATATTCATTAGTTAGGATAAACCATATGTTTATCCTTAATGCTTTGCAGGTAATTATTTTGTTTTGCTTTATCATTTTTCCTTTTAGCAGATTACAAGACTTTATGAAATGAAGAATCTTTCAGAAACTCGGGAAGAAAAAAATAAAAATATAGAAAAGAGAAAGGAATCGAAAGAAAGGTATAAGTAAACTTTAAAATGGGATTTTATATGAACAGTTATTCTGCATTTAAAATTTGATTACATATTCTAGCCCAAGCCACTAATATTTACATAGTATCTATAAACATTTATTGTGCAGGCTGTTTTCTATTCATTTCTTACAAAAAATATTAATTTATACCTTTAAATATTATGGACTAATATTCAAAATTGCTTATTATTTAGTAAGGTAAAGGATAATGTGTAGAGAGAAATAGGGTAGCAGCAGCCCATTTGCTGTTCTGTAACCTGTCAGTTGTACATTTCATCCAGTTTTCCATTATGGGTCACCAAAAGGAGTAAAACAAGAGGAAAAATGATGGGAACAGCAATGTATTTGCCTTTTTATCATCCTGTCACCAGCTTGACCAGTTCTCCTTTGCCACAGAGAGTGAAGATGAATCAAAATGTTACTGAGGGCTTCCCTGGTAGCGCAGCGGTTGAGAGTCCGCCTGCCGATGCAGGGGACACGGGTTCGTGCCCCGGTCTGGGAAGATCCCACATGCCGCGGAGCGGCTGGGCCCGTGAGCCATGGCCGCTGGGCCTGCGCGTCCGGAGCCTGTGCTCTGCAACGAGAGAGGCCACAACAGTGAGAGGCCCGCATACTGCAAAAACAAAATCAAAAACAAAATGTTACTGAATCTGTGGCATCATATGTTTCCTTGTCTTTCATCCTAATGGTGATAAAATAGACATCAGTGGTGGAGGCACTTAAAAAGAAAAGATTGATTTTGTCTGTTATTGTGTGACAGAAAAATAGATGTATTACTGTTGCTGTTTTTGATAAACTTTCTACTTTTTCTCTTTCTGCCTATACCCTTTTAAAATCTTAAATTCCTCTTCTCAGGCTATATTGCTCTTAATCTGATTTTTCAACACACTCTTCTCCCAAGTTAATTTCCCTTATCTTATTTCGTTGGATCTGTTATTTTTATTGATTTCCCCACTCCCACGTCTCACATCCATGGTAATGTGTCTTTAATTTTATAATGAAATTGATTAGAAAAATACAGAAATGTACAGAATTTCACTTTATTGATAACTTTTTAATATAAAAATTCTCTGTTGAGAGAAACTTATATAACTTTAGTTATTTTTACTTATATTTTCCTAGTTATTATCAAATAATACCAGTATTTACATTATTATTTAACTATCAATAATATAAATTATTTCTCTAATTTAGGAAAAATTCAATGGAATTATTCTTCCAGTAAAATACTTAAGAGATCCATTTATGATTGTAATATTGCTTTAATGATGTCTGTGTTCATGCTAGTTGATTTTTTTCTGAATAAATCTTTTTAAAGTTTGAAGTAGTACTTCAAAATCTAAAGCATGCTATTTGCAAATACAGTTTTGGTTTAAAATGTTTTTCACAGGTTTAGAAAGTCTTTTAAAATGATTATGTTTTAAAAATGAGGGTGTGGTACATTGAGAAGAGCACTGGACTTAATCAGGAAACGTGTATTTTAGTTGTGACACTAGTAAGTAATTTAATAATATTGGGCAGGTTTGTTAAATTCTCTGGAACTTCTTTTCATTATCTGCAAATTGAGGAGTTTTAACTATATAATATCTAAGTATCTCTTCTAGCTTTAAAATATGTTAATTTTTCACTTAGCTAATATTTATAATTCACTCTTTAGAATTTTTGAAAAAGATGAACAGCATGTACTTGTGTTGAATAAAACCCCTCAAAGCAGTCAATTATTTCTTCCATATGAATCTCAGAAATTAGTCAAACCAATAAAGATGCATCCTTCAGAACCAAGAGTTAAAGGTACAGTATCTGTTTATTATTCAAAAACTTAGTTTTCTTTGAAAACACTTAAAAGAAGAAATAGAAAGGAGCAACTTTAGTTATCATTTGGTGTAAGCAAGAGCAAACAATACTGGAGACCTATAGACTCAGTAAAGTGCCACTTTGATTTTTTCTGAGAGCAAACAAGATGTGCCTTCTATACATAACATTTTTCTCTTTGAGAAAGAAATCACTCATACGGTATTTTTTTTTTCTTTTTTTTTTTTCGATATTTTTTTAAAAAGTGTTTCAGCCTGGTTTCCAGCTGTCAGGGGAGGATGAATAATTATATATTTTTCATTTGAGAGGTTGTATTATCAGTATGTATGATTAAAGTGAGTGGCAGACTTGTGATAATGATATTTATGACTTAGTCACTGAGATATTTGAATGTTTCATTCAATGGATAGATTAACTACATTGTGTTAGGTTAACTGTATTGGCTGTTTTAGTCCCCCAGTCATTAATATCACCACTCTTTGTTCTTTGGTTCCCCATTATAAAGATGTAGTCCCATTATAAAGATGTAGTTTTGTCAGCTGTTTTTTTATTTTATTTTTTTTCCCTTTTTTTTTTTTTTTTTTTTGCGGTACGCGGGCCTCTCACTGTTGTGGCCTCTCCCGTTGAGGAGCACAGGCTCCGGATGCGCAGGCTTAGCGGCCGTGGCTCACGGGCCTAGCCGCTCCGCGGCATGTGGGATCTTCCCGGCCCGGGGCACGAATCCGCGTCCCCTGCATCGGCAGGCGGACTCTCAACCACTGCGCAACCAGGGAAGCCCTGTCAGCTGTTTTTTTAAATTTAATTTATTTATTTTTGTCAGCTGTTTTTCATTTTACGTTCATGGTTATTGTAATAGCTATTATATATATTGAGGAATTAAGAATATGTAGTGATTCATAATTCTTTATTTTAATTTAAATTAAATATTAATGTAACTTGATTTTTTAAAATTACAAGATTAGGTTAAATATTGGGCATGCTATTTGATTCTATTTCTGGAATTGATTTGAAGTAGTACCATTTAATAACCTAGATAAAAAAGAAGAAAGTTCTGTGAAGCAGTCAAAACTTGCCAGTATTGACTTCAGACAAAAAGAAAGTGATACTCAGGTAGGTATTTCTTTTTTAATAGTACAAATTAAGTGCTTGCATTAAATGAGATAGTGAATGTATTGCATTTAGGACGTGTGTGTGTGTGTGTGTGTTATAAATATATTAAAGTAGCCATTAGTTCAATCTCAGGATCTAAAAGACTTAAAAGAGTTTCAATATGGCAGCCTGAGCACATACTGTAGCCTTCTCCCTTACTTCTAAAAATAAAAGATACTTGAAAATACCAATCTCTGTACCCAGTAGACCAAAAACGGTAAGACATTTCTAAAGGAATTGTGTTGAAGAGGGAAATTGTGGCACCATCTCCACAATGTCATCATTTCTCAAGCTCCATTGGTGTTTTCTTTCCCTGCTATCCTTAATGCTAAGCTTTCACCTCAAGGTTATTTCATGGTCAGAAGCTAACCATTACAACTTGTCATCATATCTTCCTTCTAGGCAGGAAAGAAGAAGGGAAGAAAGGCTAGTTGAGTCAGCCTCATTTTAGGGATCTTTTATGGAAGCTTCTTAAACAATTTATGTTAATGTTTCATTGGCCAGAACTTTGTAACATGGCTACCTCTATCTGCAGAAAGGTTGAGAAATATGATGGGTTTTTTGTTTGTTTGCTTTTAAAATCACAACACAAAGGAAATGTAGATATTGGATAGGATAGAAAACTGGCAGCTTCTGTCATAAGAACAAATCAAATAGATGAAAAATAAGTAAGGATGTAGAGGATCTGAGTAGCACAATTAGCAAACTTTTTACCCAACATACACAAAATTCAGTTAAATTTTGTTTGCAGTATTCACCAAAATTGACTATTTACTAGAACAAAAAGGATATCTCAACCAATTCTAAAAAGCTGCTCTCTTCACTAACCACAGCATAAAAAAATACAAGTTAAACGAAAACATAGCCCTCTCCTCAAAAAACTATTTGGCTGAGAATAAAGAAATTCACATACTTTGAAATTACTTTTGGGTTATAGAAGAAATCAAAATAGAATTTAAAAACTACTTAAAAGAATACTATAAACCCAAACCTGTGAAAAGTAGCCAAATTGGTCCTCAGAGAGACATTTATATTTGAAAACAAATATACTAGAAAATAAGAAAGATTAAAATTAGCTGAACTTTAAGTATGAAAAGTTGCACTCAAAGTATGAAAAGCTTAACTCAAAATACAGAAATAAAATAATAAATGCAAAGAAAGTAGAAATTAATGAAATTTAAAAGTTGGGTTAATTAATATAGCCAAAAGCTAATAAGTTTCAGCAAGTGTAGAGAAAAAAGAGAATATCCCCCAACAAAAGAAAATAATAAAAAGGGGGAAAGGTGCATATCTCTACACTTATGTAAGACATCTTTTCTAAGTCCTAAAAGGATACTATAAAACCAAATACCCATAAATTTGAAAATTTAGGTAAGATGGACAGGTTTTTAGCACAATATAAATTGCTAAATAGACTGAAAAAGAAAAACATGAATAGATCAATAACTTAGAAGAAACTGATGTAAGTGAAATGGAAGTGTATATAAATACCTATTTCCCTCTTTTCTCCCTTATTTCCCTCCCTTTTCCCTCCACCACACATGCCCTTCAGAACACGCCAGACTCAATTTTTCAGCTGAATTCTACCAAACTGTTAAGGATTAGATCAGAGTTTCTCAATAGTGGCACTGTTGACATTTTGGGTCAGATAATTCTTTGTTGTGGGGTCGTCTTGTGACCCACTAGAGTCCAGTAGCACCTCATCCCCAAATTATGACAATCAAAAATATCTCCAGACATTGTCAAATGTCTCCTAAGAGGCAAAATTGCCCCCAGCTGAGAACCATTGGATTAAATAATCTTTTTATACAAACAATTCCAGAGTATAAAAAGAGTCGGAAACTATCCAACAAATGATAAATGAATAATCCATTAGATAGCAAGGACAAGGATAGTGAAAGAAAAGAAAAATTATGGTATGTAAGTCTCAAGAATGAACATAGATGTAAAAATCCTAAATAAGTTACTAGCAAACCAAATTTTGCAATGTAACATTGAAAGAGTAATATATTGTGACTAACCTTGGTTTTCCCAAAGAATACAATGATTGTTTAGCATTAAGAAAAATCTAACAATATGATTTCCTATATTAATAGATTAATAAATGATTTTAAATAAAGATTTTTAAAAGAATGTTAGGGAGACTCTTACTACCAGATATTAAAAGGTTTTTTTTTATTTTTTAATTAATTAATTTTTAAATAACTTATTTATTTTTGGCTGCATTGGGTCTTCGTTGCTGCGCGAGGGCTTTCTCTAGTTGGGGCGAGCGGGGGCTACTCTTCGTTGCGGTGCGCAGGCTTCTCGTTGCAGTGGCTTCTCTTGTTGTGGAGCACGGGCTCTAGGCACACAGGCTTCAGTAGTTGTGGCATGTGGGCTCAGTAGTTGTGGCTCGCGGGCTCTAGAGCACAAGCTCAGTAGTTGTGGCACACGGGCTTAGTTGCTTCGCGGCATGTGGGATGTTCCCGGACCAGGGCTTGAACCCGTGTCCCCTGCATTGGCAGGCAGATTCTTAACCACTGCGCCACCAGGGAAGTCCTAAAATGTTTATTTTTAAACTTTCATTACTGAGATATAATTCACATATAAAATTGATTGTTTTAAAGTGTACGATTCAGTGGTTTTTAGTATATTCACAAGATAGTGTAACCATCATCACTGTAATTTCAGAACATTTTCATCATTCCCAAACATTTTTAAACATTATCAAAATGCAGTTATTATAACAGTGTGGTACAATAAAAGACAAATTGATCAATGGAGTATATCAAAATAAAAAAGCTTTTGTATGGTGAAAGACACTAACAGAGTTAAAAGAGCGACAGAATTGTCACTTAGGGGATTGGTATCTGTAATGTATAATATACAAAGAAATACATAATAATTCTTAAAAATTAATTTAAAAAACTATAAAAATGGTCAGAGGATAAGTCAGCTTACATAAAAGGAAAGACTAAGGGTCACTAAACATAACAAGATGCCTGACCTCAGGAGAACAGGGAAATGCAAATTAAACCAATGAGATACCTGGTTTCACCTGTCAGATTTGCACACATTAAAACATTTGATAATGTCTAGTGAAGTCAACACCAGTGGGAGTATAATTTGGGACAACTGCTTTAGAGGACTGGTTCACAGTACTCATTAAAAATAAAAATGCACATACTCAGCAATTTCACTTCTTGGCACCTACTCTAAACAATTACTTGAAATACTTGTACAAATACTTGTACCAGGAGGAATATACAAACATGTATATTGTTTAAAACATACATCAAGGGCTTCCCTGGTGACGCAGTGGTTGAGAGTCCGCCTGCCGATGCAGGGGACATGGGTTTGTGCCCCGGTCCGGGAAGATCCCACATGTCGCGGAGCGGCTGGACCCGAGAGCCACGGCCGCTGAGCCTGCGTGTCCGGAGCCTGTGCTCCACAACAGAAGAGGCCACAAGAGGCCCGCGTACAGCAAAAAAAAAAAAAAACAAACAAAAAAACATACATCAAAACTGTAACAACACTTGTTCTTTAAGGGCCAAGTGTTCTTTGAGGGACAAGGTCTTTTTCTTATGATCTAAAGGCACATAAGATGACAGAGTTAAGACCAGTGGCTGTTATAACAAATATAAATGGATAAACTTTCCTATTAAAGGTATTTTAATTTCAGGTCAAATAAGAAAAATCAGTGACTCTTCAAAATGAGTGACTCAGGGAGAATGAAAGACTTGAAACAGACAATACAAACATTAGTAAAGTAGCGATTTAAATATTAGTATTAGTGCTTTGTGACTACCTAGAGGGGTGGGATAGGAAGGGTGGGAGGGAGGGAGACGCAAGAGGGAAGAGATATGGGAACATATGTATATGTATAACTGATTCACTTTGTTATAAAGCAGAAACTAACACACCATTGTAAAGCAATTATACTGCAATAAAGATGTTAAAATAAATAAATAATGTTAGTATTAAATAAAGTTAAAAATGAAATATTAGCTTTGTCATACATATTTTAAAAAGAAAGTTTCAGGCTTTAATCTTTTAACCTACTGCTTTCCTTTCCTATAGTCAATTTGTGAGATTATAGGGGATGGAGAGACACAGACATCAGGTTATTAGTTGAGAAAATGGTAAGATTCACTTGATTAATCATGAATAAGGAAGAAAAATTTTAAAGTTTACCTTAAATGAAGAAATACTATCAGGCATAGTTATTATACTTTTCAAAAACATCAAATTCCTTGAGAGTTAAACCTTTTTTGTTTCCCAGTGTTTGACTTAATGTTTTGTATGTAGTTGTTTCATTTAATTTAATGTTTTGTTTGTAGTTGTTGTTGATGTTGATAATAACAGTGAGGATGAGGAAGATGACAGTGTTCTTGGAGAGCCCTGAGTATCCATGGCAAGCAAAACATTCTGTTGTTTTGTGTAGTCAATTCTAATGCTTAATTTCTTTTGTTCAGGTATTGAATGACTCTGCTGTGAATAACCATTCAAAGTGTTCACATGTTACGGCTTCTAAAAGTTCACAAAATTTTATGCAGTTCAGGTAACCTTTAAAAATAAGAAAATGCTTTAATTTCTGAAATAATTTATCGCTCAGTAAATAATATAAAAATTTTGTTTATTGTATTTTAGATTAACTCCACCGAAACAATCAGATTGCAATCAATGGTTGGAAAAGGGAGATACAGGTATTTGCTGTTTATATTTTTCCTAAGAAATGGTAGTAACAAGTTATATCAGGTTTTTATACTAGTCAAATAAATTATTTGTATTGGTTGCATCTCTGGTTAACTGACCATGCATGCCTGGTTTTTAAATACATTTTTCTTAAATATAAAACAAATACATTTTATTGTAGAAAATTTGGAAAATGGAGAAAAATATAAAAGAAACAAAAATATGACCACCCAGATATAACTGACACTACATAATACTGTTGTATATTCTTATATTTTTTTCTATGCATATCTGTGTTTTGTTCTTTTAGTTTATTCCTCCAAATTTGAAGCATACTATGTATATTATTGTGTATCCTTTTCTTTCCACTTGATGTACTGTTAAGGATATTTTTCCATGCCATTAAATAGATTTTATTTGTGATGACTTATAATAGGTCTTTGCATCGGTATGCTGTAATTTATTTAGCCATTCTCTCACAGTGAATATTTTGTTATTTCCAGGTTTTTTGCTGTTATAAATAACGCTACTATATTCTTTTATATAAATATTTTATTATCTTGGATTATTTTCTTTGAATAAAATCATAGAAAGGTCACAGAATATATATGTATGAGTTTTTTATCCTAGAATCAACTAGCTATTGGAACTTTGATGCACCCTTGAGAGACAGAGACTCATTCTCTGTCTCTATGTATATATGTATATGTATATGTATACATGTATGTATATGTATATATAAAATATATAATATATCATAGAGACACATAGATATGTATATATATATATATTTTTTTGGTAGCCCAATAACGCATAGTAATTATTCTATTCATTAGGCTATATAAAAGTCTTTACCTCTTCTTGTCTATAGCATGTGGATTACTGACTTATTTTGAAATTTAAAAAATGGCTCATTCTGACAGTGTAGTTTTCTGCAAATATATGCACATTCAGAATGGTCATATAATATACTATGAGTCTATTCCTCTCACTCTCAATATAGGATTCAACCAAGACAATATGCTTATTTAATGCAGATGGATAGTCTTCCTGCTTTCTTCTGGAGAAAAGAATTATATCTTATCTGCCCAGGTGATATATTTCACCTGTTTATAATCCTCTATATATGCTAAGCTGACAGAGTGTTAGACAAGGGAGGAACAGATAATCTCTAGGAACAATATACCCCCTAATACAGATATATGGGGAAATGCATGTATCTGGCATAGTCCTAGTTGCCATTGAGCATGTATGGTGAGGCTTCACACCCAAGAAGGCATATAATTATCTTCCAAGAAGAAAAGACTCTTCAACAATCTCCAACCCTATCTTTTGAAGAAGTTAATATGTTGTGAAAATAGTACTGTGACTGAACTCAAGAGACAAAACTATAAAACATTCAGATGACCAAATAGGGAAACATTTATTCAAGATAGGAAAGAATTTCTTAAAAAGAATTAAAAAGCCAAATCATAAAAGAAAAATTGATAAATTTGGCTATATTAAAATTAAGAATTTCTGTTCATCAAAAGACACTATGAAAAGAATGGGAGGCAAGAGAATATATTTCCAATACATAAAACTGTCAAAGGACTAGTTTCCAAAAATGTATAAAAAACTTCTACAAACCAAGAATAAAAATATGGACAACCCAGTAAGAAATATGTGCAAAATAAATGAATAGGCACTTCAAATAGAGAAACTTTTGTGGCAGATAAACATGAAAAGATGTTCAACAAATCAGGAAACTGAAAAATAAACCCACAGTGAAATATTATACACCCATCAGATGAGCAAAATTCGGAAAGTCTGACAATAGTAGATGTTGATGAGAATGTAGGACAGTTAGAACTCTCATAACTATTGGTAGGGACTGTCATTTATAAATGAAATATATTGTCATATAACTAAATTATAATTGGAACTAGTAATTTTGTCTGGTGAAATCGAATGATTTCCTAGGATAGCTCAGGATGGCTAGCTGCCACAACAAAAATTGGTGAATAGTTTCAAAACTAAAGTTTAGAAAATAGTTTAACATCTGGTAAAATGAAAGATACACTACCCTATATTTTGTAATTCCATTCCTAGGTATATACCTAGAGAAATACAAGTACATATATACAAGTATATATATAGAAGAATGTTAACAACATTGTTTGTAATAGCCTCAAAGCAGAAACACCCCAAATGTCCATTTGCAATAGAATGGATAGATAGATATATTGTGTTTGTACAATGGAATACATCCGTAAAAGGAAGCAAACTATGTCTATATGCAACAATACATAACGAATCTCATAAGTGTATACTAAACAAAAAAGCACGACAAATGTATTATTATTTCATCATATAACATTTTAAAACAGGAAAAAAAACTATATTGCTTAGGTGATAAAACTGTATAAAGCAAATCAGAGTATTGATTATTACAGAAGTCAGGTTAGTGTTTACCGATGAGGAGGAAGATATGTGGAATATGGGGCCTTATGGAGAATTCATAATGTTCTATTTCTTTACCTAGGTGGTGGTTACATGGGGTGTTCTCTTTATAATTTCGTTCGTTAAACTGTTCATATAGGTTTTATTCTCTTTATGTATTGGGTTGAACTATCTAAAATCTCCATTTTTAAAAAAATTTTATTTATTTTATTTTTGGCTGTGTTGGGTCTTCGTTTCTGTGCGAGGGCTTTCTCTAGTTGTGGCGAGCGGGGGCCACTCTTCATCGCGGTGCACGGGCCTCTCACTGTCGCGGCCTCTCTTGTTGCGGAGCACAAGCTCCAGATGCGCAGGCTCAGTAGTTGTGGCTCACGGGCCTAGTTGCTCCGCGGCATGTGGGACCTTCCCAGACCAGGGCTCAAACCCGTGTACCCTGCATTGGCAGGCAGAGTCTCAATCACTGCGCCACCAGGGAAGCCCTAAAATTTCCATTTTTATAGACCCAGAATAGTTAAATATTGGCAATTTCATATGGTTTGGCTAATATGTTTTATTTACAATTAAATTACAAACAGAAAATATATTTTGTTCTCATATAACAAACAGATGCTGAGTGTGGAGATAAAGAGACGGTAAAACAATTGAGAGAATCAAAATGTACTTCACAAGTAAGTCAAATGTTTGGTTTCTAATTTCTAAGCAAAATATTACAATTTAAAGTATTCTGTTTCCATTTTAATTTCAATTTGGTATAATGAAGATTATTTATGTGAGGTCTAGATCTTATTAGTTTGGTAATCAAGTTGCTGTGATGTTACAGATTCTATCCCTTGGAGGAGTTATAGATTTAAAAATGAAGCCACAAAAAGTTTACATGAAAATTTACACAAAAAATTGTCATTAATAATTGACTATATATAATTGATACCACAACAACTAAATCATAACTAAAGAAAACAATTTTGTTTGGTAAGATTGAATTATTTGCCCAGGCTGCCACAAAAGTATCTTCAAAATATTTTTTAATAGTGGAAAGCTTTAGTGATGATAGGTGTAGGCAATGTACCGTAGCTACTAAGGGATAAGACAGGAGAAACAAGAGTAGTATTCTGCTGTAAAGAAATACAGGTAAAAAGCACATTTTCATTTTTTTGCTGGAGGGACCCAAACTGTTTCCGTAATGGGATTTGTTAACAAAACATTTGAGAAATCATATTCCTAAGCCTACAAAATGATATAAAGGAAAATTAGTATTCAAGTTCTCAATCTTTGCAGGGAAAGTAGTATAATGAATTTATTAGGGCAAAAAGTGCAAAGAACATAAGAAGTGAGAGCAAGATTGCTCTTTTCTTTCAAGGGGATATCGTATACAAATCTTGACCCAGAGCATGATGTGGAAATTTTAAAAGAAAAATCATTCCTAACCATTTTTCTTCATCAATCTGAGTATGTCCTGGTTATGAGTTACTTTTTCAGGTAGGGGTAGGTGAGATAGAGCTGGGAAGAAAAGAAAAATTGGAAAATCAAAAATAATTATTTTCCTGTTTTTTGAACAGATATATTTTGATATCACTTTCACCAATTATTATTATTTTACTTATTTTGTCTATGAAATGATAACATCGTATGTTAATAGGATGTTTTTAACCTCATATTTTTACATATATGAGTTTATTAATGCAATAACATTCATTTTTATAGTTTTCTGTTACTTTGAATTTGCAGGTTACATATGCCAAACATTTGGGAAAGCCAATTGAAAGTAATAGTGATGAAGTAGAAGAAAGGGCTGAGATTTTTCCACGAACTCCTGAAATTCCTTTATTTTTAAGGACTCCTGAAGCTGTGAGAACACCTGACTCTGTGGAGAAATTACCTAAAACCCCCTCATTTGAAATGTAAGATTTTAATTAGTAATTATAATGAAAGAATCTACATATTGAGTTATGTAAGTAATTGATAGGAATAGTAAAATGCCTAATACCTGTAACTTTTAAAAATTTTTATTATGGAATATTTCAAATATACAAAGGAGAGAGAGAGAGTAAGTATAATGAACTCTCATGTACCTATCACTCTGTTGGAACAGTTATAAACATTCTGCCATCTCGTTTCATAGATCCTCTTCCCCATTTTCCCTGAAACATTTAGCTGAAGGTGGACTAGATCATGAGTACTTATCAAGTTCAATAGTATAAGATTTAAGATTTTCGGAAGAATAAAAAAATGTATGGAAAAATTTTAAACGTCGAGCTAAAAAGTTACTATCACATTTGGTAGGTTGTGTACATCATTGAATAATGTTCCAGCAGTCATTTTTCCTTAATGTTATAGTGTCTAAAACAAGAGTTACCATTCTTTTAAGTAACCTTAGTAGGCATAAATATCTGTAACATCATTATTTAACTTTGGAAAATACAGATTTGTAGTTTACAGCCAAGAAAATAGTGCTGCATTCAAGCTCTCTGTTTAGTTCAATCTTTTCTTAAATCTGAACCCTGAGATTCTTCTAAAATGTATGTTAAACAGATTTCACTTCATCAGGAATCTCTCACCTGTGTTCTACTCTGTTTTTTAAATTGCTACTAAGATTTTTATATATGAATGTCATGCTGTTGACTCAAACACAGCATGTTCAAAGTGGAACTCATCATCAAATCTGAGAACTGTAAAAGTATGTGGCAATCGTATACTAAAACCTCTCTTTATGGATGAGAAAACCAATCTGTAAAGTGACTCATTAATGGTCATGGAGAGAGTTATAGAAGTATCTTCAGACTTCTATTATTTAACACGCACTTAATAACACTATGTGTAAGCATTTAATAAATATTGCTCCTTTCATATTCACAACGGCTTTATGAGATGCAAGTACATTATTATCCTTATTTTATAGATGAGGAAATAGAATCACAGGTGATACAACGCATTGGTGGCAGAGTTGAGATTTAAACCGAGGCAGTTCTGCCTCCAGAATTCATGTTTTAACCACGTGTTATATACTGTCTTGTCTAATTATTTTTCCCAAATCATTTTATAACTTAACTCCCTTATGAAGCAATCTGTCATGGCTGGCTTCTCATTAAGACTAAAATTTTGTGACTGCTTTCAAGATCTTGGGGACAGTATAGCATCAGGCTTAAGAGCTTAGACTTTGAATCTTTGTTGCTACATTCAAATCCCAACTCTGGCACTTACATTCTTTTGAGCAAATCATTTAATCTTCCTATGCTTCAAAATCCTCTTCTCTGAAATGGAGATGATAATAATGGTAGATATCTCATAGGGTTATTGTGAGGAATAAGTAAATTAATGATAATGAAAATACATAGAATAGAGCCTGACAGTATATTCTTAGTAGGAATTCTTTATTATCATTTCATAATTGATTATTCTACTTTAGTTAATATTATTCTCCACCCAAAACCATAGGTTTGTTTTTTTCTCCATAGGTTTGTCACTTCAATAACTACTTCCTCCCTTTTCCTGCTATGCTAATTCTTACCTCTATGCCATTGCCTATGGTGCTTACCAGTCTGCAATATTTAATAATATGTATTTAACATTTTGATGATTTATTTCTCTGTATCAGAAATAGAAATACAGCTACTGAATGTCAAACACAAAAGGAATCCCCTGGATTTTCTTTTCTTATGAGTTATACTTCTAGATCTCCTGGATTGAATTTATTTGATTCTTCTGTATTTGATTCAGAAATCTCATCACATCAGGTAATACGAGAAGCTAAAGTTTTATTTCTAAAAAAATTGTATGCTGAAACCTCAAAAAGTTTAATTCTTTAATACTAAACTTCCTTGGAGCACAGTACAAAACAGAGGCAATTTATTTTATTTAAAAAATTTTTTATTGATGTATATTTGATTCACAGTGTTGTGTTTATTTCTGCTGTACAGCAAAGTGAGTCAGTTATATATATATATATATTCTTTTTCATATTCTTTTCCATTATGGTTCGCCACAGGATATTGAATATAGTTGCCTGTGCTGGACAGTCAGAACTTGTTGTTTATCCATCCTATATACAAAGTCTGCCTTTGCTAATCCTAGACTCCCAATCCTTCCCTCCCCTCCCGCCTCCTTGGCAACCACAAGTCCGTTCTCTATATCTGTGAGTCTGTTTTTGTTTTGTAGGTATGTTGACTTGTGTCATATTTTAGATTCCACATGTAAGTGATACCATATGGTATTTGTATTTCTCTTTCTGACTTACTTCGCTTAGTATGATAATTTCTAGGTTCATCCATGTTGCTGCAACATGGCATCATTTCATTCTTTTTAATGACTGAGTAGTATTCCATTGTATATATATATATGCCGCATCTTCTTTATCCATTCATCTGTTGGTAGACATTTAGGTTGTTTCCACGTCTTGGCTATTATAAGTAGTGCTGCTGTGAACACAGGGGTGTATGTATTTTTTAGAATTACAATTTTGTCTGGATATATGTCCAGGACTGGGATTGCTGGATCGTATGACAACTCTATTTTTAGTTTTTTGAGGAACCTCCATACTGTTTTCCATTGTGGCTACACCAATTTACATTCCCACCAACAGTGTGGGAGGGTTCCCTTTTCTCCACAGCCTCTCCAGCATTTGTAATTTGTCAACTTTTAAATTATGGCCACTCTGACTGGTGTGAGGTGGTATCTCATTGTACTTTTGATTTGCATTTCTCTAATGATTAGCGATATTAAGCATCTTTTCGTGTGCCTATTGGCCATCTGTATGTCTTCTTTGGAGAAATGTCTGTTTAATTCTTCCGCCCATTTTTTGATTGGCTTTTTTGTTTTGTTGTTGTTGTTGAGTTGTATGAGCTGTTTGTATGTTTTGGAAATTAAGCCCTGTTGGTCACATCATTTGCAAATATTTTCTCCCAGTCTGTAGGTTGTCTTTTCGTTTTGTTTAAGGTTTCTTTTGCTGTGCAAAAGCTTGTAAGTTTGATTAGGTTCTATTTGTTTATTTTTGCTTTTATTTCTATTACATTGGGAGACTGACCTAAGAAAACATTGGTATGATTTATGTCAGAGAATGTTTTGCCTATGTTCTCTTCTAGGAGTTTTATGGTGTTTTGTTTTATATTTAAGTCTTTAAGCCATTTTGAGTTTATTTTTGTGTATGGCATGAAGGTGTGTTCTAACTTCGTTGATTTACATGTAGTTCTCCAACTTTCCCAATACCACTTGCAGAGGCAGTTTTTAAAAGATTCTGAGTATTGATAGCATAACAACGTTCCCCCCATTATCTTTATGTTTTCAACCTCAGGTGGCTCAAATTGACATCAGTTCATAAAACAGAATCTCAGGATAGCAATGATTTAAATTGCAGTTAAAGGCAGTTTAAAAATTAATTTGGCTTTGTAATTCTAAACAAACTTCATATATTCTCAGTGTGAAAAAATTTTCAGGTAGGTAGTTGGTCTTTTCAACTACATGTGTATGTAGAAACAAAAATTGACAGGATTAAAGGGAGAAATAGACAAAAACACAAACTTAGTTGGAAGTTTTTAATACTCCTTTCTCAGCAATTGATAGAATTAGGCAACACAATCAAGAAAGATCTCATATAAAATCTGAACAACCCCATCGACCCCCTTGACCTAACAGACATTTATAGAATACCACATCTAACAACTGCAGCATATTTATTCTTTTCAAGCACTGATGGTACTTTCACCAAGATAGACCATATTCTGGGCCATTAAATGGTTCCTAATAAATTTAAAAGGATAGAAATTATACGGAGTATGTTATCTGATCATAATGGAATTAAATTAGAAATCAATAAGATATTAGGAAAGTCCTAAATATTTAGGCCATGGATCAAAGAAGAAATTAGAAAAGATTTTGAAATGAATGGTTATGAAAATTCAGCATATCAGAAACTGTAGGTTGCTGCCAAAACGAGAGCAAAATAACTTTAAATAATTTAATTAACCATTTAAATAATTAAATTAATAGAAAAGAAGAAAGGTCTGTAATCGGTGACCTAAAGTTCCACCTTGAAAAGCTAAAAAAAGAAGAAAGTAAACCCAAAGTAAGTAGAATGAAAAACTACGAAGAATAAGAAGTCAATGAAATAGAAAACAAACAATAGAGAAAATTAGCAAAGCCAGAGTTGGTTGGTTGAAAAAAATTGACAAAATTTATAAACTTACTAGATTGACAGATAAAAAGATAAGATTTACCTGTATTAGGAATGAAAGAGAGGATATTATTATGGCTCCTACTGATTTTAATAATAAGAGAATAGTATGAAATAGAAGACTGATAAGGGGGAACTTCACTTCTACATATTAAAATATCCTATAAGCCTAGAGCAATCAAAATAGTGTGGTAAAGGTACAAGGATTGATTGATTGATCAATGGCATGGGAAATGCCTTGAAACAAAAGAATTTAGAATGCAATATAGATAGGACCACAAATTAGTGGGGATAAATTAGGCATTTGTCTTACACTGTACACCAATAGATACTATAGATGTATTACATTTTAAAATGTTAACCATAAAATATTTCAGAAGAAATATACATGAATATTTACCAGATCTTAAGAGAAGGAAGTATTCTCTAAGCATGAAAACAGTGGAAGAAGAGCCAAAAGAAAATAAAGAGGGTTTTGGTTTGGTTACATACAAAATTTTATATGTTAAAAAAATTTAAAGGCAAAATGATAATGTGTTATAAAATATTTGCAATAATATCACAAACAGTTAAGGTCTTTATTGTATAAAGAGCTTATATGTACCAGCAAGAAAATTACTGCCTCAATAGAGTTATGGACAGAGTCTATTTGGTGAATAGATAATTCACCAAAAAAGAAATTCAAGTGCCTTATAAAATCTCTGGGAAAATCAGCTTTCCTTATTAATTGTCAAAGAAGTATAAATCTGTGCATAATAGTATATATTCAAGTGTGATTTATATTAGAAAAAAATAGAAACAACCTAAATGTTTTAAACAAAAGCATGATTGAAACTATATTGTATGTCCATATTAGAGGAATAATAAAATGCCATAAAATAAGGTTTTGGAAGAATAGTTATGTGGAAAAATGCTCATAAAGCAATGTTAAGAGGAAAAAAAAGAGGACAGAAAACTATGTTTCATGATCCCATTTTTTGAAAACCCTGTTTTACAGAGAAAATGGACTCTTTTGGCAGCAAAACTTTATTTGAACTGACATGAAGCTGTAATACTTTGTATTATTTTTATAGTCAGGAAAGCAGTAACAACAACCTGATTTGTAAAAGGCCTTCAGAATAAAACAAAGTTAATTAGAATTTTAGGTTATATTAATATTCCAAAGTAGGAAGTATCCTTGGTATAATATATATATATATAGCCTATTAATATTTTATCTATTGCCAGAGTCAAATCAATAAACCTTATTTTAATATAAGTCAATGATAGTTTTGAAGATAGATCTCTTTTTAATTACAATAATGCGCTATAAAGAATGTTGCAATTTTGTCTACTCTAATTATGCTTATTAGACAAACTAGGCTTTAGAGTCTAATATAAATGCTATACCTACTGTTCTACTGATTTCATGAGTAATATTTAATGGAAATTTTTTTCAGTTTCATGAACATTATTCTGCAGGAAATTTAAATCTTCTCTCATCACAACAAGAAATTGGTAAGTGATTTGAAGTTTGCTATATATAAAACCATGTTAACTTTCACCATTTGTGTTTAGTTTGTCTCTGATTTTCTTAGGCACTCAGTTTATTCTTTAAAAATATCCGTTACTTCTGCACCATTCACTAATTATTATTTTTTAGCAATTTAGCTTCTTCTCTCACTACTCTACCAAAACTTGCTTTTTCCAATATTACTAATGACTTACTAATTATCAAACATTATGAGTATTTTATTTTTATTATCATATTCGGTCACTTTGCAGCATTTGATATTGTTGACTATTCCCATCTCCCTTCTGGAGTTTTTGGATTTTGTCTTGTCTCGCTGGGGCTTACTTTTTATTGGACCTTCTTTCTTCATTTATCCGTTGATTAGTTCATTTATTCAACATATAAAAATAAATGTATTTATATATAGTATATTTTATATCAGGTACCACTTCTGGCTCTGGTGATAGAATAGTGGACAAGAATGCAAAATTCTCATAGGGTTTATGTTCTAGTGGGATAAACTGAAAATAGACAATGATTATATGTAAGGTAATGCACTAAAAAACAGTTGATATGGATTTGAATTGGCAGTCAGACTCACTGTCACAATTTCTAGTCTTAGATTTACTTAACTTTATAGAAAGATACAGGATAGGAGATAACAGCATGTACAGCGTCTTTATCTTATTGAGAGGCCCACCGGCAACCCAAATAATAAGCTTTCTTTTGCTACCTCGTCTACATGGGATATGTAAAGCTGCTAGGACAAAAGGCATGATGCAGGTAAATCACCTTGACACACAAAAGCTGCAGGCTTGGTTTCCCACCTGAAAGCTAGGAAGGACTATATACCGAGTCACAGGTCCTCTAATTCAGGTGTAGTCCCACCCAGTAGACTAGTCAAATACATCATTATACATTTACCTTAATTCTTATTTTCTAAGAAAACAGTGCTGTGAGGAGTCAGACTCCAAGGTCATTCTTCCAGGTGGGCCTGGATCAGCACAGGCCTGATGTTAACTCTACTCACTTGTGGGGTTAAATATTATGAAGAAAACTAAAGCAGAGTAAGGGAAATAGGGAGTATTTGGATTGGGAAGATAGTTGCTGTGTTCCAAGGGAATCAGAGAAGGCATCACTAAAAGGCAGCATTTGAGCAGAGACCTGAAGGAGGTGCAGGTACAAGCTACTGGGATAACTGTTCTAGGCAGAGGGTTCAAAGGCCTTGAGATGGGAGTGTGCTCAGCGTGTTCATTGAACAGCAGCTTAATTGATATGATTGGAATAAAATAAGGAAGGAAAAACTGGTAAGAAATTAAATCAGAGAAGTTGGAGGGAGAGCAAACTATAGGGGACACTTAGACCATTTAAGGACTTTGGGGTGTTTTTTCTCTGTTTGAGATGGGAAGCTATTGGAGAGTTTTCAGCAAGGACTGAAATGATCTGACAGGTTTTAAAAGAATTGTTTGGCTCCTATACGGAGAACAGACCATATGGAAACGTGGGGGAGATCAGGGAGATTGATCAGGGAGCTATTGAAATAGTACAGGTGAGAACTGATAATAGTGCGGATGATGTCAGTGGAAGTGGTGAGAAAGATCAGATTTTGGTTATTAAGTTTTCTGAAGGTAGAGTTGTAAGGATCTGCTTATGGACTGGATGTAAGGATTAAGAGAAAGAAGGATGATGCCAAGATTTTGACCTGAATAATTTTAAGAATGGAATTAACATCTGTTGAAATATAGAAGGCTGTAGAAGTTGATTTGAGATTGACAGGAGTTTAATTTTAGAAGTGTTATCACTGAAAAGCCTATATTAGATATCTGAGTGAAAGTAAGTAGGAAATTTTATATATGAACCTGGAATTCATTGGGGTGAGACATAAATTTTGGAATTGTCATAAATGGTTATTAAATGCCATAAGACCAGAATGAATCCAGCAATTGTAGACATTCTTTAAATGCGACTATCTAAAATATTAAATCTATTTACATTCTCCCCTTTGACACTCTCATTTGACACTCATTCACTTCAGCATTTTCAAATATTATAATACATATCTTCCCTCCCTGACTTCTCCTAACTCTCTTAAACTCCTGGACCTTACTTTTCTTAGTCTCCCCCCACGTTTTACTGAGATAAAATTGTCATACACCACTGTATAAATTTAAGGTGCGTTACATAATGGTTTGAAGTACTTATATTGTGAAATGATTCCTGCAGTAAGTTTAGTTAGCATCTATCATCAAATATAGATACAATTAAAAAATTTTTTTCTTCTTTGTTATGAGAACTTTTAGGATTTAATCCCTTAACAATTTTCATATGTATAACACAGTAATGTTAACTGTGGCATCATGTTTTACATTACATCCCTAGTACTTATTTATCTTATAACTGGAAGTTTGTACCTTTTGACCACCTTCTCCCAATTTCCCCTCTCCATACCCTCACCTCTGGTAACCACAAATCTGATCTCTTTTTCTGGGAGTTTGGTTTCTTTCTTTTCTAATTTTTTAGTTTCTACTTATAAGTGAGATCATACAGGTCTGACTTATTTCACTTAGCATAATGCCCTCAAGGTCCATCCATGTGGTTGTAAATGACAGGATTTTCTCCTTTTTTATGGCTGAATAATATTTGTATATGCATGTATACATATTTAGATATCTCACAACTTCTTTATCCATTCATCCATCATTTCACACACAGGTTATTTCCATATCTTGGTTATTATAAATAATGCTGCTGTGAACATAGGGGCGCAGATATCTTTTCAAGTTAGTGTTTCATTTCTTTTGGATATATTCCCAGAAGTGGAATTGCTGGATCATATAGTGGTTCTATTTTTAATTTTTTGAGGAACTTCCATACTGTTTTCCATAGTGGCTTTAGCAGTCTATAATCCCACCAATAGTGCACAAGAGTTCCTTTTTCTTTTTCTTTTTTTAAATTTTATTTATTTATTTATTTATTTTTGGCTGTGTTGGGTCTTCGTTTCTGTGCGAGGGCTTTCTCTAGTTGCGGCAAGTGGGGGCCACTCTTTATCGCAGTGCGTGGGCCTCTCACTGTCGCGGCCTCTCTTGTTGCAGAGCACAAGCTCCAGACGCGCAGGCTCAGTAGTTGTGGCTCATGGGCATAGTTGCTCCGCAACATGTGGGCCCTTCCCAGACCAGGGCTTGAACCCGTGTCCCCCACACCTGCAGGCAGACTCGCAACCACTGTGCCACCAGGGAAGCCCAAGAGTTCCTTTTTCTGTACATCCTCTCCAACATTTTTTATTTCTTGTCTTTTTGATGATGGTCATTCTAACAGGTATGAGAAGATATCTCATTGTGTTTCTGTTGTTGTTTTTTTCTTTTTGGCTGCACCAGGTCTTCGTTGAAGAAAGACCGCAGAGAAAGCACGCAGGCTTTCTCTAGTTGTGGCAAGCGGGGACTATTTGTTGCGGTGTGCGGGCTTCTCATTGCAGTGGCTTTTCTTGTTGTGGAACATGGGCTCTAGGTGCGCGGGATTCAGTAGTTGTGGCCCATGGGCTCAGTAGTTGTGGTGCGTGGGCTCTAGAGTGCATGGGCTTCGGTAGTTGTGGTGAACAGGCTTAGTTGCCCCACAGCATGTGAGATCTTCCTGGACAAGGGATCGAACCCATGTCCCCTGCATTGACAGGCGGATTCTTAACCACTGGACCACCAGGGAAGTCCCTCATTGTGTTTTTAATTTGCATTTTCCTAGTGACTAGTGACATTGAGCATCTTTTCATGTACCTGTTGGCCATTTGTATATCTTCTTTGGAAAAATGCCCATTCAGATTGTTTGCCCTTTTTTTTTTTTTTTTTTTTTTTGTGGTACGCGAGCCTCTCACTGTTGTGGCCTCTCCCGTTGCAGAGCAACAGGCTCCAGACACACAGGCTCAGCGGCCATGGCTCACGGGCCCAGCCTCTCCGTGGCATGTGGGATCTTCCCGGACCGGGGCACGAACCCGTGTCCCCTGCATCGGCAGGCGGACTCTCAACCACTGTGCCACCAGGGAAGCCCTGCCCATTTTTTAATTGAATTATTTGTTTGTTTGCTGTTGTGTTGTATAAGTTCTTTATATATTTTGGATGTTAACCCTTTATTGGATATATGGTTTACAAATATATTTTCCCATTTTGTAAGTTGTCTTTTCACATTGTTGATTGTTTCTTTTGTTGTGCAGAAGCTTCTTAGTTTGATGCAATCCCATTTATTTTTCATTCTGTTGCTTGTGCTTTAGGTGTCATATCCAATATTGTTGCCAAGACTCTCATATCAAGGATCTTTTTTCTTATAGTTTCTTCTAGGAGTTTCATGGTGTCAGGTCTTACATTTAAGTCTTTACTCTGTTTTGAGTTAATTTTTGTGAGTGATGTAAGGTAGTGAGTCTAGTTTCGTTCTTTTACATATGAATATCCTATTTTCCCAGCACCATTTATTGAAGAGACTATCTTTTCTCCATTGAGTATTCTTGGCTCCCCTGTCAAATATCAGTTAATTGTGTGTGCTTGGGTTTATTTCTGGGCTCTCAGTTCGGGTCCATTGATCTATTTGTCTGTTTTTATATCAGTACCATTCTGTTTTGATTACTATAGCTTGAAATCAGGAGTGTGATGCCTCCCTCCTTGTTCTTTCTCAGGATTGCTTTGGCTTTTCTTTTGTGGTTCCATATAAATTTTTGGATTTTTTTTCTACTTCTGTAAAAAATGTCATTAGAATCTTGATAGAGATCATCCTGAATCTATAGATGGCTTTTGGTAGTATTGGCATTTTAGCAATATTAATTCTTCCAATCTGTGAACATGGGATACCTTTCCATTTATTTCTGTCTTCAATTTTTTTCTGTGAACATGGGATACCTTTCCATTTATTTCTGTCTTCAGTTTTTTTCACCAGTGTCTTGTAGTTTTCTGAGTAGAGGTCTTTTACCTCTCTGGTTAAGTTTATTCCTAAGTATTTAATTGTTTTGGTGTAAATGGGATCATTTCCTTTATTCCTTTTTAGCGTACAGAAATGCTGCTGATTTTTGGATGTTTATTATGTATCTTGCAACTTTAGTGAATTTGTTGTTTAGATGTAACAAGTTTTTGGTGGAGTCTTTAGGATTTTCTATATATAAAATCATGCCATCTGCAAATAGAAATAATTTTACCTCATACTTTCCAGTTTTGAGGCTTTTTATTTCTTTTTCTTGCCTGAATGCTCTGACATGGACTCTCAATACTATGTTGAATGGGAGTGGACACTCTTGTCTTGCTCCTGATCTTAGAGGAAAAGCTTTCAATCTTTTATTATTGTGTATCATGTTAGCTATGGGCTTATCGCATATAGCCTTTATTATGCTTATTATGTTGAGGTGAGTTTCTTCTATACGTAATTTTTTAAGAGTTTTATCATGAATGAGTTGAATTTGTCAAATGCTGTCTCTGCAACTATTGAGATGATCATATGATTTTTTCTTTCATTCTATTAATGTGATGTATCATGTTGATTGATTTGCATACATCAAACCATCCTTGCATCCCAGGTATAAATCCCACTTGAGCATGATGAATGATCCTTTTAACATGCTGCTTAATTCAGTTTGCAAGTATTTTAGTGAGAATTTTTGCATCTATATTCATCAGAGATATTGGTCTGTAGTTTTTTTTCTGGTGGTGTCCTTTTCTGGCTTTGGTACGAAGGTAATGCTGGCCTCATAAAATGAGTTTGGAAATGTTCCCTCTTTGATTTCTTTGAAGAGCTTGAGAAAGATTGACAATTAATTCTTCTTTAAATGTTTGGTAAAATTCACCAGTGAAGTCGTCTGGTAGGACCTTATTTATAATTGTATAATTGATATCTCTTTATATCTAAGGCATCTGTTGACATTAAAAACTCAGTATATCTGAAATCAAACTTGTTCTCTTTCTGATATACCTAATGGTCTCTCCATTATTCTAGTTGCCAAGACTCAGAACTTCAGGGTTAATTTTAACTTCTTTCTGTGCCTGTGACTACATTCAGCTAGTCATTAAGTTTTATCAGTTCTCTCTCTGAAATATTTATTTTCTTTTCTATTTTCATTATATGGAAATCATTATATTTCAAAGTCTTATTACCATTCACCTGGGCTATTGCAGTAACATTGTGATTGGTCTTTTCATCCTTTTAGCTTACTTATAGATCATACCCCAGTTACTCTCCTTATGCATAATGTTGGCCATCTCATTGCCCTGGTTAAATAAATACCTTTAGTGGCTCCCCTGGAGTAGCAAATTATGCTCCCAGTTTTCTCACCTAGCTCCTAAACCTTTTCTCCTATAAAAATAATCTGTGCTTTAGCCATACTGAAGAACTCACTGCATCCCAAATCTGCCCACACTTTCTTACCCACTTTTTCTTCCTGAAATCCTCAACTTCTATCACTTTCTAACCATCTTTTCAAGACCAAGTTCTCTTCCACAGAACCTTTTATTTTTCCCCTTTGACATTCCATTCCAAAAAGGTCTCTCCCTAAAAGGGCCTAGATGAAGACTATTCCCCAAGCTGTACAACTTGGGGCTCTGGTTGCCTAACAGAAAGTAAAGAGGATATTATCTGAAGACTAAGTAACTGAGTCTATGAAAACTTCCCAGATCAACAACAGACAGACAGCAATTGGAATTGACTTTCCGTTAGTCATTTTTAAAACATGGTAAAAGTAAAGTAGCCATATTTAATTAGGTTATTTCTAGGTATATGACTTCTGCACATACTATCACAAATTATAAATTTTTAAGATATTTTTCTGAATTTTTAGTCATCGTTATCATAGAAATAAAATTTATTTTCTATTTTGAAAAAAAAAGCTCTTTCACTTTCCTGAATGTCTTTTTTAAAATACTTTTTTGTATCTATACCATTATTATACTGTCATTATTTATGAATATATATAAAATCTTTTCTAATCATAGGTTCTTTGAGGACAGGGACTCTTGTTTTGTTTACCTTTGAATTCTCCACAGCACCTAGACTACACAGTAATCTTGTACAGTAATCTATTATTTTATTTAAGGTGATCACAGGAGTTTTATGAAGACTTCATATGAACTTCTTTTGTTCTGAAATTAAAATAATGTCAAATTCATTTTTCAAAGGGAGATTCAAGATTTTTAGTTCTTTCTGGATCTATAGCTATGTTATAGCTGTTTTCCTTTGTTTAAGTCTTATGGATATGTACTGAAGTGAGAAAGGGAGAGAGGAAGAACCCAAGGATCAGTCCATCCTGATCTGTCCATCCCTCCAGCCATCCATCTACCCACCCACCCTATTGCTGGTTGGCTCAGCTTTATTTAGGGTAAAATAACTGAGATATTTGAAAATATATGAAATTTCAAAGTGGCACAAAGTAAATTGTTTTGCTTAACATATTAATTGAATTGGTTCTCTGTGGAAAAAATATAGATGCTTTAAAAGACTTATTTCAAGTAAGTCTTTGGATTACCGTACATTTGAAATTGTTTAATAGTAATTAAAAATTCTAATTAAGATGTTGAAAATATATTTTTATAATTGTAGTCTTAAATAATATAATGAATGAAAAACAATATTTTTCCTTAAAGGCAATTCTGGGGATCATTAACCAAGTAATTCTTTATGTAAAGTTGATTTCAAAAATTCCTTTTAAAACTGTGAAATCCTTTTCACTGTTCTGTCAATTTCCTTGAACAATGCCATAAACAGTATGTTGTAGTTATGCAATAAGTAATAGTTGAATAAATTTGACTTATACAGTATGTCTCAAATCTAGCATTTCTTTCTCCATTCCCTTTTCTATGATTGTAGGTAATGCCAAGCTTTCATCATCTCTTTCCTGTTAGCCCCATTTCTAAACATTTTCCTGTTCCAGGCTTTCTACACATTCTCTCCTGAGTAATCCTTATAAAGCAGTTCAAATCTTGTCATATCTCTGCTTGTAAACTTTTTTTTTTTTTTTTGCGGTATGCGGGCCTTTCACTGTTGGCCTCTTCCGTGCGGAGCACAGGCTCTGGACGCGCAGGCTCAGCGGCCATGGCTCACGGGCCCAGCCGCTCCACGGCATGTGGGATCTTCCCGGACCAGGGCACGAACCCGTGTCCCCTGCATCGGCAGGTGTACTCTCAACCACTGCGCCGCCAGGGAAGCCCTTCTGCTTTTAAACTTTTAATGAGTTCATCTTATCTATCAAATAAAGTCCAGATCCTATAGCTGGAAGTTCAGCAGTCTTTACAAGCTCATCTTTATTAATTCCATTTTAATAACTCTTCGTTATTTCTCAATGGTTCTGATAAGCTGAATTGACTTCTGTTACCCTTATATTTCCTATGTACACCTATTTCTGTTCCTCTGTGTTATTCTCTCCTTTTGACATTTATTACTCCTCTATCTACCTTATATACTAGTTCTTTATATACTTGAATTCAAATTGCATGTAAGTGGGGTTTAAGTTTGGACCTGTTTAACCTTCCACAGTACAAAGGACAATGCTTTACACATAAGAGAAAAACAGTTAAGTATGTGATTCAATGTTACCCTATTTATTGTGTGCAGTATACTGTAATTTGGTAGATTATAACCAAATTAATCATATTATGTAACATGAATAGCATGATATTGTAATATTTATCTTCCTCAGGAAACTTATTTGGGAAACCAGAAGGAGAAGATACCTTTACTTTTTCTTTTCCATTGGACTCTTCAACTCATACATTGGGAGCTGGAAGAGATGATTTTAGTTTTGCGTTTCCATTTGAACAGGATCAAAACTCAACACCTTCTTCTGAAAAAGAGTTTTCATCCTCCTCACAAAATACCACACAATTTACTTTATTTTGAACTAGTTACTAATTTATTGAATTATTTTACTACTCTGTAATCATCTAGGGCAGAAATTTACATTATTACTTAAACTATGAAGACCACTTTCTTTTGTTGATTAAAGAAATGGTTACCATAGTAACATTATTTGATTATATTTATTTAAATATTGAAGGAAATTAAGACTGTGTCATCTACTTTTGTTTTTATTTGCAGCATTAACTATCATTATTTATTTTGGTTTTGATTTTGCAAGTTATATTCATACAGAACCTATGCTTCACTGCTGCAGTAAAAGAGTGGTACTTTAATAATGATCTCAAAGAATTTATGTTATTGATAGTGAATAAAATGTGTTATTTTCTTCTAATACAACAAAAATTAAAATATTATCATTTATTCTAATAGCTTTAGTAGAAGGAAATTAAATGTGAAAGGCTAGAGTAATTTCTGAAAATTGGTTGGTTGCATTAATTGTGATACCATTAATATTTTTGCTTAAACTTTTTTGAAGAACATTTAAAATTTTGTTTCCTGTCTTCAACAAAAAATTCACCTTTATGTTTTATATGTAGTATTTGCTTGTCAATTATATAGCTTAAATGAAGATAATTAAAATTTGATGAAATTATATAAACATAATTGCTCAATATCTTTGTATTTGTGCTTTTTAAAATTAGTTGTATTGAGTTATCAAGAAATAAAGAGTCTGATCCATATCTTGATGTGTGACTGCTGAAAGATTTTGAGCCTCACCCTGTTTTCTTCCCCTTCTGCCCCACATCTGGTCAAGCTGGTAAGAAAGCACAGGTGTTTCCTTCTTTGGCATCAGTGGGAAGTTCAAACCATGTATAGGAACTTTTGCCATGGCTCACCCCTAACCACCATAAAAACCCAAAGCCAGTCTCCCTTCTCTGCTCTATCAAGCCATTTTCAGACCAGCTTGTGAGGCCTGGTCTGCTCTCCCCAGAAAATGTTATTATATGAGTAATAACTTTTTCATACCCTATTGGAATGTGTGGTGTCATCAGTCTCAATATTCAAACCAAATTTTGGGTGAGAATCAATCTTGCTTCTTCAGGGTATCCATAACATATCACAATTGTATTAAAGTAAACCTTCCCAAACTTTTTAGAAGTCAATGTAACTAATGATAGGAAGAATTTAAGGAAACTTTGGATTGTGTTTTAAAAAACCTTCAACAGCTGGTTGAAAGATGAAAATTTCAGTTAAAAACCTGGAATTTTTCTTCTTATACCAACTATTAATTTTATTGTTCCTATGGTTTAATTAATTGGTAGTTTTGATGTAATAAAGACATTTACTATATATGAGAAAGGATAAAAATGTTGTAACTGGCTTATTATTTAGTAAGAGGTTCAAAACTGGTTTTAGCCTTGGAAAACCCACTGATTCCATGGTTTATTTTTACCTTAAATAGAGAAATGTCTAGCAAACCAGTATGGTTAGATTTATCATGTATCAATAAAAGAAGTAAAATAAAATAAGTGCTTTTAAAGTATCTGTAGTGTGTGTGACATTTTGAGGGCATATAAAAGAGCCAAAAGATACAGTCTTATACCCAAGGAACTTATAATTTAGTTGAGGAGACAAAACTTAGGAAACAAAAGCACATGCGAATAAAATAGTTGATAATCAGATTCTACAGCTTATAACTTGGTTTCTGCTAGAGAAGAGATTGAGTGCTTTAAGAATTAGAAAAGAAAGTCCATCATGGACTGGAAAGCCTAGGAAGGATTCATTGAAGAGGTAGGACTTGAATTAGGACTTTAAAAGTATGTAGATGATAAAAGTCTTGCGTATAAGGTTGATGCCTTTTCTAGTTTACATTTTTTATTGCTTAACTTCACTGGCTAGTGTTTAGTAGGATTTCATTAAATGCTTGTTGAATTTATAGAGTTGAACTGAATTGGTAAAGGAGGCAGGGAGCACTTTCTACGTAACGGAGACAATATGATGAGCAGAAGAAAAATGCAATCACAAATTTAATGTATGTGGAAGAAATTCAAGAATAGGCCTAATTGGAGTGGAGAATAATACGTAGTAGGAAATTGAGTTTAATAGATATGGTACTGATTTGTAGAGGATCTTCAAGTGTTTTGACTTGATTTCTGAGGCCAATAAGGAACTTAATCTTAAATGCCAGAGTTGCAAGAAAAAAGAAATGGCTAAGAAAGATTAAACAGACAATACAGTTAGAGTTGGGAGAAATTAGAGTTAAACCAATTAGGAGGCATTATGCAGTGTTAAGTTCCAGGTGATAATAACATTGTCTTGTTGTTTGATACTCCTAACACCTAAAATTGGAAAAGTATACCTTAAGTACATTTGATTGAATACCATCTAGGTATAAGGTAAGAGGAGGAAGGAATCAGTTATTTGGTTGTGTTTGAATGTCACAGGTCCTCCAACTGGTGAAGGCAAGTACAGTGTTTCTAATACAGATCACAAAAATAACTTTGTATGATCAAATAGCCTTCTAAAGGTAATTTTTTTTTTTTTTTTTTTTTTTTGCGGTACGCGGGCCTCTCACTGTTGTGGCCTCTCCCGTTGCGGAGCACAGGCTCCGGATGCACAGGCTCAGCGGCCATGGCTCACGGGCCCAGCCGCTCCGTGGCATGTGGGATCTTCCCGGACCGGGGCGCGAACCCGTGTCCCCTGCAACAGCAGGCGGACTCTCAACCACTGCCCCACCAGGGAAGCCCTAAAGGTAATTTTTTAAAGAGCGGTATTCTCCTAAAGATAGATGAAATCTGCTGTAATCTTCAGAACAGCAATTTGTCTCTACTTCTACTCAACAAAATTTCAGAAATATGAGGTCCAGTTCCAGAACCCTCTCTCATTTAGTTAACAACTAACACTGCATATCTTATCATGTTTAAGAAAAAAGCTATTTTAATATGTTTAGAATAATTTTTTCTCTACAATTATGAAAGGTATTCTCAGTAGATGAGAGGAATATTCCAAAATCAGTCAAGACTCTGATTTATCCTCAAAGGAGCACACAATAATTACTGGGGTATCACTACTCAGTGGACAAAGCCAGGATCTCTCAGTAGACAGAGCTAGGAAACAGATGAATGTTTACTAATCTATCTGTACATACATGTGTCTATCTAACTGACTAAATGCTCAGAACAAAACAAAACAAACATGAGCTTATACGGATAACTTCAGCAACATGAGGCTCATTTTAGTATTACCCTTTTGCTTATTTGTATAACTCCTTTCTCTGGCAGTGAGAAATCTGGCTTTTATTATCTACAACTTATTTATTTTCTGTTCAACCCTAGGATACATGTAGTTTCAGGATTGTGAACTCAGACCTTGTGAGAAATTTATTATAGGTCATAATAGTTTTCTATGGCTGCTGTAGCAAATTACCACAAACTTGGTGGATTTGAAACAACAGGAATTTATTCTCTTACAGTTGGAAGTCCAAAATCGGTTTTACTGGGCCACAATCGAGGCAAGACCATGCTTTCTCCTGAGGCTATGGGAGAATCCATTCCTTGCATATTTCAGCTTCTGGTGGCTACTGATATTCCTTGGCTTGTGTCCACATCACTCCAATTTTCCAAGGTCATTATGTTAGGTTTTCAGAGAAACAGAACCAATAGCACCATCCTTTTTCCTCCCTCCCCCTCTTCCTTCCTCCCTTCCTCCCTTTTCTGTCTCTCATCTATCATCTTGATTTATTTTAAGGAACTGGTTTTCATGATTATTCAGGTTGCACTTCTGAAATCTGTAGGACAAGTTGGCAGGCTGGAAATTTAGGTAAGGGTTGATTTTGCAATTTGGGTCTGAAATCTGCAGGGAGACCTGGCTGGCTAGAAACTCAGGCAGGGTTTCGATGTTACAGTCTTGAGGCCAAAACTTCTTTGGGAAACCTGTCATTGCTCCTAAGGCCTTCAGCTGATTGGATAAAGCCATAGCCAGAGTAATCTGCTTTGCTGAAAAGTCTACTGATTTAAATGTTAATCACATTAAAAAATACCTTCACAACAATATCTAGAATGGTGTTTGACCTAACAACTGGATACTAAATCCTAGCCAAGTTGACACATGCAATTAACCATCACAGCCAGCATCTTCAAATCTCTCTCTGCTCTGCCTTCGCAAGGCTTTCTCTGTGTGTGTGAAATCTCCCTCTGCCTTTCTTTTATAAGAACACGTCGTTGCATTAGAGTCCACCTGGATAATTCAGATAATCTTCTCATTTCAAAATCTTAATAACATCTGAAAGACCCTCCCCCTTTTTCTTGTCATATAAAGTAACATTCAGAGGTTCCAGGGGATAGGACCTGGGTATCTTTGGGGAGATATTTTCTAGCCTATTATATAGTATATAGTATTAGAGTATCCAGTCAAAACACTGTTTTCCAAAGTTACTTAGGATAGCTCCTGTCTTCCCTACCCCCTTGATTGTGATTATGTCACTCATTTATAAAGCAGTCAGATTCATTTGTGGTCATCTGCATTTCATCTTGAGTTTATCTGAATTCCTGATTGATTTTTAAGAAGTAAAACTTCTTTGTGGTGTGCAGTGATGTGCAGGTTTTAACAAATAGAGTTTCATATATCCAGCATTACAGAACCATACAGAACAGTTCCATCACCCCTAGAGTTCCCTAGTGTTGACCCTTTGTAGTCAACCCCTCTCTCTACTTCCAAAGCCTGGAAACAGTGGACCTGTTTTCTGCTTCTATAGTTTTGTCTTTTCCAAAATGTCATATAAGTGTAAATATATTCTTTGTAGCCTTTGGGGTCTGGCTTCTTTCACTTAGCAAAATGTATTTAAGCTTCATCCATGTAGTTGCATAAGTCAATAGATTGTTCCTTTTTATTGCTAAGTATTACATTGTATGGATGTAGTTACAGTTTGTTTATTCATTTACCTGTTGAGAGGCATTTTGGTACGTTTTAGTGATTATGAATAAAGCTGCTATAAACATTTATGTATGGGATTTTATGTGAATATAAATTTTATTTCACCTGAGTCAGTACCTGGGAGTGGCATTCTTGGGTTGCACAATAAGTATATGTTTAACTTTATAAGAAACTGCCAAACTTTTTCCAAAGCGACTGTACTATTTTGCATTCCCACCAGTAGTGCATGAGGGTTCCAGTTGCTTCACATTTTTTTCAGTACTTGGTATTATCAGTTTTTAAGATTTTAGCCATTCTAATAGGTATAAAGTGGTATATTGCTGTAGTTTTAATTTGTATTTCCCGAAAGTCTAATGATGTTGAACATCTTTTCATATGCTTTTTCCATCTGAAATATCATTTTCCATATTCATTTTCCATCTGAATATCTGTTTTCATTAAAAATTTGGGTTGTTTGTTTTCTTATTGTTGAATTATGCAAATTCTTTATGTATTCTGGACACAGGTCCTTTATTTGCAAATATTTTCTCCCAATCTGTGGCTTATCTTTTTATTCTCTTAAGAGTGTCTTTCACAGAATAAAAATTTTTAATTTTGATAAAGTCCAATCTATAATTGGAACATGCTTTTGGTGTCATATTTAAAAGCTCTTTGCCAAACCCAAGGTCATAAATTTTTCTCCTATGTTTTCTTTTAAAAGTTTTAGAGTTTTGTATTTATATTTATGTCTGTGGTACATTTTAAGTTTTTATATAAGATGTGAGGTATGTATCAAGATACATTTTTTTTTGCATCATTTGCTGAAAAGACTACCCTTTCTCCATTGAACTGCATTTGTACCTTTGGCAGTAATCATTTTTTTTTTCCTTTGGCTGCGCCATGCAGCTTACAGGGTCTCAGTTCCCCAACCAGAGATTGAACCTGGGCCATGACAGTGAAAGCCTGGAATCCTAACCACTAGGCAACCAGGGAGCTCCCTAGCAATAATCAATCGACCATGTTTGTATGGGTCTATTCCTGGACTCTCTATTCTTTTCTATTGATTTGTATGTCTGTCCTTTTACCAATACCACATTGTTTTGATTACTGTAGATTTATAATGAATCTTGAGATTGGGTGGTGCAAGTCCTCTAACCTTGTCCTTTTTACTTTTTTTTCTTTTCTAAAATGCTCTTTTTCTTTTTTTTTTAAGTTGAGGTATACTTGATTTACAATATTATATAAGTTTCAGATGTATAACATAGTGATTCACCGTTTTTAAAGATTATACTCCCTTTATAGCTATTCTAAAATACTAGCTGTATTCCATATGCTATACAATATATCCTTGCAAATTATTTATTTTATATATAGTAGTTCGTTCCTCTTAACTCCCTACTCCTATCTTGTCTCTCCCCTCTTCCCTCTCCACACAGGTAACCACTACTGTTCTCTGTATCTGTGTTTGCTTCTTTTTTTTGTTATATTCACTAGTTTGTTGTATTTTTTAGATTCCACATATAAGTGATATCATACAGTATTTGTCTTTGTCTGACTTTCTTCACTAAGCATAATAACCTCCAAGTCCATCCATGTCGTTGCAATTGGCAAAAATTCATTCTTTTTTATGGCTAAGTTGTACTCCATTACATATATATATATATATATATCTCATATTTTCTTTATCCATTCATCTGTTGATGGACCCTTAGGTTGCTTCCATATCTTGGATATTGTAAATAATGCTGCTATGGACATTGGGGTGCATATGTCTTTTCAAGTTCACGTTTTTCTTTTCATATATATACCCAGGAGTGGAATTGCTGGGTCATATGGTAGTTCTATTTTTAGTTATTTTAGGGACCTTCATACTGTTTTCCATAGTGACTGCACCAGTTTACATTCCCACCAACAGTGTACAAGTGTTCTCTTCTCCACATCCTCGCCAACATTTGGTTTTTGTGGTATTTTTTTTTTTTTTTTTTACATCTTTATTGGAGTATAATTGCTTTACAATGGTGTGTTAGTTTCTGCTTTATAACAAAGTGAATCAGTTATACATAGACATATGTTCCCATATCTCTTCCCTCTTGCGTCTCGCTCCCTCCCACCCTCCCTATCCCACCGCTCAAGGAGGTCACAAAGCACCGAGCTGATCTCCCTGTGCTATGTGGCTGCTTCCCACTAGCTATCTACCTTACGTTTGGTAGTATATAAATGTCCATGCCTCTCTCTCGCTTTGTCACAGCTCACCCTTCCCACTCCCCGTATCCTCAAGTCCATTCTCTAGTAGGTCTGTGTCTTTATTCCTGTCTTACCCCTAGGTTCTTCATGACATTTTTTTTTCTTCAATGCCATATATATGTGTTAGCATACGGTATTTGTCTTTCTCTTTCTGACTTACTCTGTATGACAGACTCTAGGTCTATCCACCTCATTACAAATAACTCAATTTCGTTTCTTTTTATGTCTGAGTAATATTCCATTGTATATATGTGCCACATCTTCTTTATCCATTCATCCGGTGATGGGCACTTAGGTTATTTCCATCTCCGGGCTATTGTAAATAGAGCTGCAATGAACATTTTGGTACATGACTCTTTTTGAATTTTGGTTTTCTCAGGGTGTATGCCCAGTAGTGGGATTGCTGGGTCATGTGGTAGTTCTATTTGTAGTTTTTTAAGGAACCTCCATACTGTTCTCCATAGTGGCTGAACCAATTCACATTCCCACCAGCAGTGCAAGAGTGTTCCCTTTTCTCCACACCCTTTCCAGCATTTATTGTTTCTAGATTTTTTGATGATGGCCATTCTGACTGGTGTGAGATGGTATCTCATTGTAGTATTGATTTTCATTTCTCTAATGATTAATGATGTTGACCATACTTTCATGTGTTTGTTGGCAATCTGTATATCTTCTTTAGAGAAATGTCTATTTAGGTCTTCTGCCCATTTTTGGATTGGGTTGTTTGTTTTTTTGTTATTGAGCTGCATGAGCTGCTTATAAATTTTGGAGATTAATCCTTTGTCAGTTGCTTCACTTGCAAATATTTTCTCCCATTCAGAGGGTTGTCTTTTGGTCTTGTTTATGGTTTCCTTTGCTGTGCAAAAGATTTTAAGTTTCGTCAGGTCCCATTTGTTTATTTTTATTTCCATTTCTCTAGGAGGTGGGTCAAAAAGGATCTTGCTGTGATTTATGTCATAGAGTGTTCGGCCTATGTTTTCCTCTAAGAGTTTGATAGTTTCTGGCCTTATATTTAGGTCTTTAATCCATTTTGAGCTTATTTTTTTGTATGGTGTTAGGGAGTGATCTAATCTCATACTTTTACATGTAGCTGTCCAGTTTTCCCAGAACCACTTACTGAAGAGGCTGTCCTTTCTCCACTATATATTCCTGCCTCCTTAATCAAAGATAAGGTGACCATATGTGCGTGGGTTTATCTCTGGGCTTTCTATCCTGTTCCATTGATCTATCTTTCTGTTTTTGTGCCAGTACCATACTGTCTTGATTACTGTAGCTTTGTAGTATAGTCTGAAGTCAGGGAGCCTGCTTCCTCCAGCTCCATTTTTCGTTCTCAAGATTGCTTTGGCTATTCGGGGTCTTTTGTGTTTCCATACAAATTGTGAAATTTTTTGTTCTAGTTCTGTGAAAAATGCCAGTGGTAGTTTGATAGGGATTGCATTGAATCTGTAGTTGCTTTGGGTAGTAGGGTCATTTTCACAATGTTGATTCTTCCAATCCAAGAACATGGTATATCTCTCCATCTATTTGTATCATCTTTAATTTCTTTCATCAGTGTCTTATAATTTTCTGCACACAGGTCTTTTGTTTCCTTAGGTATGTTTATTCCTGGATATTTTATTCTTTTTGTTGCAATGGTAAGTGGGAGTGTTTTCTTAATTTATCTTTCAGATTTTTCATCATTCGTGTATAGGAATGCCAGAGATTTCTGTGCATTAATTTTGTATCCTGCTACTTTACCAAATTCATTGATTAGCTCTAGTAGTTTTCTGGTAGCATCTTTAGGGTTCTCTATGTATAGTATCATGTCATCTGCGAACAGTGACAGCTTTACTTCTTCTTTTCCGATTTGGATTCCTTTTATTTCCTTTTCTTCTCTGATTGCTGTAGCTAAAACTTCCAAAACTATGTTGAATAAGAGTGGTGAAAGTGGGCAACCTTGTCTTGTTCCTGATCTTAGTGGAAATGCTTTCAGATTTTCACCATTGAGGATGATCTTGGCTGTGGGTTTGTCATATATGGCTTTTATTATGTTGAGAAAAGTTCCCTCTATGCCTACTTTCTGCAGGGTTTTTATTATAAATGGGTGTTGAATTGTGTCAAAAGCTTTCTCTGCATCTATTGACATGATCATATGGTTTTTCTCCTTCAATTTGTTAATATGGTGTATTATGTTGATTGATTTGCATATATTGAAGAATCCTTGCATTCCTGGAATAAACTCCACTTTTTCATGGTGCATGATCCTTTTAATGTGCTGTTGGATTCTGTTTCTGAGTATTTTGTTGAGGATTTTTGCATCTATGTTCATCAGTGATATTGGCCTGTAGTTTTCTTTCTTTGTGACATCCTTGTCTGGTTTTGGTATCAGGGTGATGGTGGCCTTGTAGAATGAGTTTGGAGTGTTCCTCCCTCTGCTATATTTTGGAAGAGTTTGAGAAGGATAGGTGTTAGCTCTTCTCTAAATGTTTAATAGAATTCGCCTGTGAAGCCGTCTGGTCCTGGGCTTTTGTTTGTTGGAAGATTTTTAGTCACAGTTTCAATTTCAGTGCTTTTGATTGGTCTGTTCATATTTGATGTTTCTTCCTGATTTAGTCTTGGAAGGTTGTGCATTTCTAATAATTTGTCCATTTCTTCCAGGTTGTCTATTTTATTGGCACAGAGTTGCTTGTAGTAATCTCTCATGATCTTTTGTATCTGCAGTGTCACTTGTTACTTCTCCTTTTTCATTTCAAATTCTGTTGATTTGAGTCTTTTCCCTTCTTTTCTTGATGAGTCTGGCTAATGGTTTATCAATTTTTTTTATCTTCTCAAAGAACCAGCCTATAGTTTTATTGATCTTTGCTATCATTTCCTTCATTTCTTTTTCATTTATTTCTGATCTGATTTTTATGATTTCTTTCCTTCTGCTAACTTTGTGTTTTTTTTTGTTCTTCTTTCTCTAATTGCTTTAGGTGCAAGGTTAGCTTGTTTATTTGAGATGTTTCCTGTTTTTTAAAGTAGGATTGTATTGCTATAAACTTCCCTCTTAGAACTGCTTTTGCTGCATCCCATAGATTTTGGGTCGTCGTGTCTCCATCGTCATTTGTTTCTAGGTATTTTTTAATTTCCTCTTTAATTTCTTCAGTGATCACTTAGTTATTAAGTAGTGTATTGTTTAGCCTCCATGTTTTTGTATTTTTTACAGACCTTTTCCTGTAATTGATATCTAGTCTCATAGCATTGTGGTCGGAAAAGATACTTGAAACAATTTCAATTTTCTTAAATTTACCAAGGCTTGACTTGTGACCCAGGATATGATCTATCCTGGAGAATGTTCCGTGAGCACTTGAGAAAATTGTATATTCTTTTGTTTTTGGATGGAATGTCCTATAGATATCAATTAAGTCCGTCTTGTTTAATGTATCATTTAAAGCTTGTGTTTCCTTATTTATTTTCATTTTGGATGATCTGTGCATTGGTGAAAGTGGTGTGTTAAAGTCCCCTACTATGAATGTGTTACTATCGATTTCCCCTTTTATGGCTGTTAGTATTTGCCTTATGTATTGAGGTGCTCCTATTTTGGGTGCATAAATATTTACAATTGTTATATCTTCTTCTTGGATTGATCCCTTGATCATTATGTAGTGTCCTTCTTTGTCTCTTCTAGTAGTCTTTATTTTAAAGTCTATTTTGTCTGATATGAGAATTGCTACTCCAGCTTTCTTTTGGTTTCCATTTGCATGGAATATCTTTTTCCATCCCCTCACTTTCAGTCTGTATGTGTCCCTAGGTCTGAAGTGGGTCACTCGTAGTCAGCATATATATGGGTCTTGTTTTTGTATCTGTTCAGCCAGTCTGTGTCTTTTGGTGGGAGCATTTAATCCATTTACATTTAAGGTAATTATCGATATGTACGTTCCTATTCCCATTTTCTTAATTGTTTTGGGTTCGTTATTGTAGGTCTTTTCCTTCTGTTGTGTTTCTTGCCTAGAGAAGTTCCTTTAGCCTTTGTTGTAAAGCTTGTTTGGTGGTGCTGAACTCTCTCAGCTTTTGCTTGTCTGTAAAGGTTTTAATTTCTCCATCAAATCTGAATGAGATCCTTGCTGGGTAGAGTAATCTTGGTTGTAGGTTTTTCTCCTTCATCACTTTAAATATGTCCTGCCAGTCCCTTCTGGCTTGCAGAGTTTCTGCTGAAAGATCAGCTGTTAACCTTATGGGGATTCCTTTGTGTGTTATTTATTGTTTTTCCCTTGCTTCTTTTAATATGTTTTCTTAGAATTTAACTTTTGACAGTTTGATTAATTTGTGTTTTGGCATGTTTCTCCTTGGATTTATTCTGTATGGGACTCTCTTTGCTTCCTGGACTTGATTAACTATTTCCTTTCCCATATTAAGGAATTTTTGAACTATAATCTCTTCAAATATTTTCTCAGTCCCTTTCTTTTTCTCTTCTTCTTCTGGGACCCCTCTAACTCTAATGTTGGTGTGTTTAATGTTGTCCCAGAGGTCTCTGAGACTGTCCTCAGTTCTTTTCATTCTTTTTTATTTATTCTTCTCTGCAATAGTTATTTCCACTATTTTATCTTCCAGGTCACTTATCCGTTCTTCTGCCTCAGTTATTCTGCTGTTGATCCCTTCTAGAGTATTTTTATTTTCATTTATTGTGTTGTTCTTCGTTGCTTGTTTCCTCTTTAGTTCTTCCTGGTCCTTGTTAAATGTTTCTTGCATTTTCTCTATTCTATTTCCAAGATTTTGGATCATCTTTATTATCATTATTTTGAATTCTTTTTCAGGTAGACTGCCTATTTCCTCTTCATTTGTTAGGTCTGATGGGTTTTTATCTTGCTCCTTTATCTGCTATGTGTTTTTCTGTCTTCTCATTTTGATAATCTTACTGTGTTTGGGGTCTCCTTTTTGCAGGCTGCAGGTTCGTACTTCCCCTTGTTTTTGGTGTCTGTCCCCAGTGGCTAAATTTGTTTCAGTGGGTTGTATAGGCTTCCTGTTGGAGGGGCCTACTGCCTGTGTTCTGGTGGGTGAGGCTGGATCTTGTCTTTCTGGTGGGCAGGTCCACATCTGGTCGTGTGTTTCGGGGTGTCTGTAGCGTTATTATGATTTTAGGCTGCCTCTCTGGTAATGGGTGGGGTTGTTTTCCTGTCTTGTTAATTGTTTGGCATAGTGTGTCCAGCACTGTAGCTTGCTGGTCGTTGAGTGAAGCTGGGTGTTGGTGTTGAGATGGAGATCTCTGGGAAGTTTTCGCCGTTTGATATTACATGGAGCTGGAGGTCTCTTGTGGACCAGTGTCCTGAAGTTGGCTCTCCCATCTCAGAGGCACAGCACTGACTCCTGGCTGTAGCACTAAGAGCCTTTCATCCACACAGCTCAGAACAAAAGGGATGAAAAGTAGAAAGAAAGAAAGAGGATAAAATAAAATAGAGTAAGATAAAATAAAATAAAGTTATTAAAATAACAAATAATTATTAAGAAAAAAAATTTTTAAGTAAAAACAACAATAAAAAAAATGGACAGACAGAACCCTAGGACAAATGGTGAAAGCAAAGCTATACAGACAAAATCTTACACAGATGCATACACATACACACTCACAAAAAGAGGAAAAGGGGAAAAAATATATTTTGGTCTCAAAGTCCACCTCCTCAATTTGACATGATTCTTTGTCTGTTTAGGTATTCCACAGATGCAGGGTACATCAAGTTGATTGTGGAGATTTAATCCGCCGCTCCTGAGGCTGCTGGGAGAAATTTCCCTTTGTGTTCTTTGTTAGCACAGCTCCTGGGACTCAGCTTTGGATTTGGCCCCGCCTCTGCGTGTAAGTCGCCAGAGGGCGTCTGTTCTTCGCTCAGACAGGACGGGGTTAAAGGGGCAGCTGATTCAGGGGCTCTGGCTCACTCAGGCTGGGGGGAGGGAGGGGCACGGATGTGGGGCGAACCTGTGGCGGCAGAGGCTGGCATGACATTGCAGCAGCCTGAGGTGCACCTTGTGTTCTCCCGGGGAAGTTGTCCCTGGATCACGCGACCCTGGCAGTGTTGGGCTGCACAGGCTCCAGGGAGGGGAGGTGTGGAGAGTGACCTGTGCTCGCACACAGGCTTCTTGGTGGCAGCAGCAGCTGCCTTAGCGTCTCATGCCCGTCTCTGTGGTCCCTGCTTTTAGCCGCTGCTTGCGCCCGTCTCTGGAGCTCCTTTAAGCAGCGCTCTTAATCCCCCCTCCTCACGCACCAGGAAACAAAGAGGGAAGAAAAATTCTCTTGCTTCTTCGGCAGGTCTAGACTTTTCCCCGGACTCCATCCCGGCCAGCCGTGGCGCACTAACCCCTTCAGGCTGTGTTCACTCCGCCAACCCCACTCCTCTCCCTGGGATGTGACTTCCGAAGCCCGAGCCTCAGCTCCCAGCCCCCGCCCACCCCGGCGGGTGAGCAGACAAGCCTCTCGGACTGGTGAGTGCTGGTCAGCACCTATCCTCTGTGCGGGAATCTCTCCGCTGTGCTCTCTGCACCCCTTTGCTGCTCTCTCCTCCGTAGCTCCAAAGCTTCCCCCTTCTGCCACCTGCAGTCTCCGCCCGCAAAGGGACTTCCTAGTTTGTGGAAACCTTTCCTTCTTCACAGCTCCCTCCCACTGGTGCAGGTCCCGTCCCTATTCTTTTGTCTCTGTTTTTTCTTTTGCCCTACCCAGGTACATGGGGAGTTTCTTGCCTTTTGGGAGGTCTGAGGTCTTCTGCCAGCATTCAGTGGGTGTTCTGTAGGAGTTGTTCCACGTGTAGATGTATTTCGGATGTATCTGTGGGGAGGAAGGTGATCTCCGCGTCTTACTCTTCCGCCATCTTCCCCCTCTCGCCCTCTATTGTTTTTTAATCTCTATTTTTATTTATTTCCTCTCTGATCTTTATTATTTCCTCCCTTCTGTTGACTTTACGTTTTGTTTGTTCTTCTTTTTCTGTTTCTTTTAAGTGGTAGGTCAAGTTGTTTATTTGAGATTTTTCTTGTTTTCTTGAGGAAGGGCTGTATCACTATGAACTTCCTTTAAGGATTAATTTTGCTACATCCCATAGATTTTGTGTGGTTGTGTTTTCATTGTCATTTGGCTCAAGGTATTTTTTAATTTCCCATTTGATTTACTCACTGACCCACTGGTTTTTTTTAAGTAGCATGTTGTTTAGTCTTCATGTAATTGGCTTTTTGTCATTTCTTTTTCTGTGATTGATTTCTAGTTTCATGCCATTGTGATGAGAAAAGATGCTTGAAGTAATTTTTGACGTGTTTCTATGCAAAGTTCAAAGGGGTGACTGGAGATGGAAAAGAAAGGACAGGTGAAGACTATTAAATGGAAAGCCCTGAAAAAACTTCCTCACTAATTGGCTATGACAAATGAAAAAGGCCTCAATTATGATTTCTAGATTTTGAGCCAGTGTTACTGGAAAAAATTAGGGGTTAGGAGGAGGAGCTGAAGATAATAGGGAGGAGAGAAGAGAGTAAGTTTAGATTTTCGTATATTAAGATTGAGATGGCAAATGATGACTCATGAGTGTAGAAGGCATTTGAAGTTATATGACTTATGTTTAGAGAAAGGGTTAGGGCTGAGAGTATTTTAAAATTTCTCACTCATTTCACAAAAGATAGATGGATGGGGATATACATAAATTTTGAAATCCTGCACTTGGAAGATGGTTGAATTTATATTTAGGTTATGAATCACTGGTTCTATAAGGCAGAAGCAACAAGCAGAACAGAAGACAAACAGTTGAGTGCTGAGTCTTATGGAATACTCATGGTTGGGGGTAAACACGGAAAGAAGAGTCAGAATAGGTAGTACGAGAAGTTAAAGGAGAATGAAAGCCAAGTGCACAGGGAGTTTCAAAGGGGAGGTTGTAAATGGCTTTAACAGCTACAGAGAGGTAAGGAAAAATAAGGATTTAGAAATAATGAGACCACTGATGGCTATGGATATGTGTTTCAACAGAGTAATGGAGGTGGAATTATAGGATGATGGCTAGGTGCTGAGGAATGCTCAAAGGGTTTAAACCACATTTTGGTAGTAAATGAAAGAAGAGACTTTAATTCAATAACATTACTTTAGGGCTTCCCTGGTGGCGCAGTGGTTGAGAGTCTGCCTGCCGATGCAGGGGACATGGGTTCGTGCCCTGGTCCGGGAAGATACCACGTGCTGCGGAGCGGCTGGGCCCGTGAGCCATGGCCGCTGAGCCTGTGCATCCGGAGCCTGTGCTCCACAACGGGAGAGGCCCACATACCGCAAAAAAAAAAAAAATAACATTACTTTAGTACTTACTATAAGACCTTTACATTGAAAACTAAGAAATATTTCACAGGGAAATTTTAAAAGACCAAAATAAGTGGAGAGATATGTACCATGTTTATAGATTTAAAAACTCAATTCTCTCAAAGTTTATAAACATAGATTCAATTCAACCACAATCAAAATCTCAACAGGCTGTTTTTAGAAGTTGACAAGTTGATATTAAAATTTATATGGAAAAACAAAACCCAATCTTGGAAAAAAATAAAACAAAGCTGATGGACTTACACTACCTAATTTCAAAATTTTACTATAGGGACTTTCCTGGTGATGCAGTGGTTAAGAATCCGCCTGCCAATGCAGGGGACATGGGTTCAATCCCTGGTCTGGGAAGATCCCACATGCTGCAGAGCAACTAAGCCTGTGTGCCACAACTACTGAGACTGCACTCTAGAGCCCGTGAGCCACAACTACAGAGCCCACGCACCACAGCTACTGAATCCCGCACACTCTACGGCCTGCGCTCCGCAACAAGAGAAGCCACTGCAATGAGAAGCCTGTGCACTGCTAAAAAGAGTAGCCCCCACTCGCCGCAACTAGAGAAAGCCCACATGCAATCAACGAAGACCCAACGCAGCCAAAAATAAATTAACTATAAAGTTACAATAATCAAAACAATGTGGTAGTATGGTAAGAACAGACAAATAGATCAATAGACCAGAACACAAAGTCCTGAAATAGACCCTCATGTGTAAGTCACTTGATTTTTGCAAAGGCACCAAGGCTATGCAACAGGGAAAAGTTTTTTCAGCTAACGGTATTACAGCAATGGGGTAAATATATGAAAAAAATGAACCTCAATCCCCACCTCATACACTTCACAAAAAATAATTTGAGATATATCATTGACCTAAATATAAAAACTAAAGCTATAAACTTCTAGAAGAAACATATGAGGACATCGTTGAGAACTTATGATAGGCAAAGATTTATTGGATTGACAGCGCCAAATGTTGGTGAGAATGTAGAGAAACAGGAGCTCTCATACATTGCTGGTAGGAGTGCAAAATGATGAATAACTTTGGAAAACTGTTCAGCAGTTTCCCATAATGTTAATCAAGCATATATCTACCCTATGACTCAGCAATTCCACTCATAGCTATTTGTCCAAGGGAGATGAAAACATCTCCACACAAAGACTTGAGCAATAACGTTCACAGCAATTTTTTTTTTTTTGAGGTATGCGGGCCTCTCACTGTTGTGGCTTCTCCCGTTGCGGAGCACAGTCTCCGGACGTGCAGGCTCAGCAGCCATGGCTCACGGGCCCAGCCGCTCCGCGGCATGTGGGATCTTCCCGGACCGGTGCACGAACCCTCGTCCCCTGCATTGGCAGGCAGACTCTCAAGCACTGTGCCACCAGGGAAGCCCCCCGTTCACAGCAATTTTATTCATAATAGCTGCAAACTAGAAACAACTCAAATGTGAATGGATAAACAAATTATAGTGTAGCCATATAGTGGACCACTACTCAGCAATGCAAAAGAATGAACTATGGATGTAATCAACAACATGATGAATCTTAAAAACATTATGTTGGGTGAAACAAGCCTTACACAAAAGAACACATACTGCATAGTTTGTTTATATAATGCTTAAGAACAGGCAAATTCAATCTATGGGGATAAAAGTTTAATTAGTGTTTGTCTATGGTGGGTGGGAACTGACTGAGAAAGGAGCATAATGGAACTTTGTGGAGTAATGAAATGGTCTATATCTAGATTAGGGTGGTGGTTACATGGGTGTATACATTCATTAGTTCATAAAATTAACTTTAAGATCACTGCTATTCACTGGGTATTTTAACACAGATTTTTTTTTTTAATCCACAGGGACCAACAACAGAATAGAACTGGAGAAGCAGGTGATATTTTCCAGTTTTTTTCATAATATAATTAATTGATTAATATTTCCTTTTCACTTCAGGACCAATAACCATTTAAATGTTTAAACAATGAACGATTGTTTAAAGTTCATCATCTACTTGTTAGATTCCTATTATACTTTGAAGAATTCTAAAGAAAGAATGGCAAGCTAATCATTCTCTTCTGTCAGTCATCCTTTGTATATTCTTAAATCTCTCAGAGTAGAATTAGACCTAAAAACTAATCCAATCTAACAACAGATATCCTAAGGTTAGTCACTGTTTTTTTCCTAAGCCATAATTTTTTCTTAAGCATGATTACTAGAATAGTGACTGACTCTCAGTAGGTTTTCAATAAATATTTGTTGACTGACTTTTGAGTAGTGACAAAAATAATCACCCTCCCCAACAAAAAAACCAAGTAGATCATTGAATGTCCATTAGCATTATGAAGGATAAAGTTAAAAAGCTACAAGCTATTTATATTTCACTCATTTGGTATTAATATCAGAAAGTATTGTATTCTATTGTTTCAACAAAAATTTATTGAACATTCCCAGTTCCTGAGTCCTAGACATGGAATATTGGAGATAACAAAACAGTGTCCCTCCCCTATAGAGCTTACATTCAGTGGGTGAGAGAAAGTCGGTAAAAATAATATGTCAGGAAGTAATAAATTATATGAAGAAAACTGAGGAAGTAGGGTAAGAAGCTAGAGAGTAACAGAGGTACTATTTAGATAAGGTGACCTAGGAAGATCTTACTCTGAGGAGGTGACACTTGAGTAATAACAAAAATGAAGTGAAAGATCCAACAATATGAAGGGCATAAAAGGGAGGATGTTTACAATATGAAGGGTAATAAGAGAAAAGGCCTTCAGGTAGAAGGCAAAGTTCTAGAATCAAAAATAAGTTAGGTGGGGCTTCCCTGGTGGCGCAGTGATTGGGAGTCCGCCTGCCGATGCAGGGGACGCGGGTTCGTGCCCCGGTCCGGGAGGATCCCGCATGCCGCGGAGTGGCTGGGCCTGTGGGCCGTGGCCGCTGAGCCTGCGCGTCCGGAGCCTGTGCTCTGCAACGGGAGAGACCGCAGCGGTAAGAGGCCCGCGTACCGAAAAGAAAAAAAAAAAAAAAGTTAGGTGTTTTCAAGGAAGGACTGAGTGAGGAAGGAGAGGTAGGCGATGAAGTCAGTAAGGTAAGCAAGGACTATATCATGTAGACCCTCAGGGGCCTAGGTAAGGAGTTTGGATTTTATTGAGAGTACAATACTATGTCATTAGAATTTTGAATTGGAGGATTGGAATGGTGAATATCAGAGTGACATGATCTGATGTATGTCTTGAAAAAGTTAGCCTGCCTGCCATTAACAAAATGACTGTAAAGATTCAGTAGTGCAGCCACAGTTTTGCTGATGACCACAGGCCATTATATAATTTTCAAGTCTCACATTTGAACTAGATATGAGAATTTTGAAATTTAGAAGGCAATGTCGTAACTTCTTTGAGATACATCTAAAGAAATATTTAGGTTTCCAAATTCTGAACGATTTACTTGGTGAAATATTTGAAGGTTAAAATTTGTTTGTTACTAACTTATGTAGTTCACTCAGTTATTTAAAAATATTTACACTAACTATATGCAAGGTTAGTCCTCTGCTAAGCACTCTGAGGACATTCAATGCACAGTAAAGGACACCAGCTAGAGATTGTTCCTCTGGTATTTTTTTTAACTTCTTGTTGTTAGCAGTATTGCCTCTTATTTTCAGCACTTATTTGAAACTGTTTTAGCTCACCAGTCTAATTAAAATTTTGCTTAAACCAGTTAAATATTTTTTTATTTCTCTATATTCTATCATTGTTTCTCAAAATGTGTTTTTTATAAGATTACCCCTCAGAGATGTTCCATGAAAAAAAAAAGACTTCTGTGGTCAGATAAGCTTGGGAAACGTATATCTTTCCTCAGAGATTAAAAATGCATATTAGACTATAAGAGATTTTAAGATGTCCCAGAGTAAGGAACTTATAATTTAAAATATAAGTTTAATCTAGCACTTCTCAAACAATTTAGACTACATAATTTAGCTCATATTAACATCCCAAGGAGCTAGTGTTCTACAAAACACATTCTGGAAAATGTTATACTAAGTTGTTTAGTTAGTCGTTTCCAGACAGTTTCTCTCAATTTACATTCCTTGTGTCCTAAAGGTATTGTTTTAAAATCCAAAAGGGTTTCTTGGATTTCTGAATAATCTAATTCTACAATGGAGAAGAGTGAAATAATTCTTCAGCTTCATATTTCTTTTTTTTATTGTGATAAAAAACATATAACAAAATTTAATGTCTTAAATATTTTTAAGTGCACAGTTCAGTAGTGTCAAGTATATTCACATTTTTGTGAAACAGGTCTCCAGAACTTTCTCATCTTGCAAATATGAAACTCTATACCCATTAAACAACAGCTACCCTTCCCCACCCCACCCAGCCCCTGGTAACCATAATTCTACTTTTTGTTTCTATGATTTTGACTTCTTTAGACACCATATATAAGTGGAATCATACAGTATTTCTTTTTGTGACTGGTTTATTTCGCTTAGCATGATGTCTTCAAGGTTCATGCATGTTGTAGCATATGACAGGATTTCCTTCATTTTTCAAGATGAATAATATCCCATTGTATATATGTATCACATTTTGTTTATCCACTGAGGTTGATTCCACCTCTTGGCTATTGTGAATGGTGCTATGAACATGGGTGTGCAAATATCTCTTCAAAGCCCTGCTTTCAGTTCTTTTGGATATAAACCCAGAAGTGTGCTTTTTCAATCATAAGATAGTTCTATTCTTAATTTTTTGAAGTACTATAGTGGTTGTGCTATTCTATATTCCCACCAATAGTGCACAAGGGTTCCAATTTTTCCATATCCTCACTAACACTTGTTAATTTTCTGGGTTGTTGGTTTTGTTTTTTGGGTTTTTTTGATAGTAGCTGTCCAGCAGAGTACCATGTACTGGTTACCAATCCCAGGTGAGGACTCTAAACACTTCTCCCTACTGCATCTAGGTATCAGAGACACCACAGAAAACAACACAGTAAAGAAATGGATGGAACAACACTTTACTTACATAGAGGAGAGATGGAGCAAGACCAGCTTCAGTAGTGGACATTGGTCCCCCATGGCCAGCAGGTCTTTCCTGGCAGCCCACACAAGGCAGTTTGCCTACATGGACCCCTCTCATGTTGGCAGAAAGGACCCTGACCCTTCCCATGTGAAGTCTGAAATACTATATAAAAGCTGGGGGTGAGCCTGAGGGCCTTTGACATACAATTAAGCAAAACAAAAGCATACTTGACTGAGTACGAAACACAGAAAGATATTCTCGCACAAGGTGATAAGCCCAGCACAGGCTGTGTGGGCTCTTCATCTCATGGTTAAAAAGTGTTCTGGGTCCAGGTAATCCCCTTCAACTCTTCCACATAGTTCTAGTATTTACTTCCATATTTCTAAATAATGCTTATATTAGGCTGAATCATAAGAAATTGAGATTTTTGTAGGTGAAAAGTGGTTAACATCAACAATTTCAGATGGTTCAACTTAATACTAATATTTCTTGGGTTTACAGTTCTGAACATTTTCTACTGACTTTCCACTATGGAGAGAAAGGATTTAGATTTACTACAACACCCCCCGACACACACATGCTCACTTCTCCCCCATCCTTCCCATATAGTTATAGCACAACTGGTGATTAAGAGTTCACATTATTACCCTATGTAAATATTACTCACATTTGAGCCTTACACTGTACTGTGATTTCACTTCTTTTCTTGCTCAACTTTATTTTTCCCTGAAATTTAATTGCCTCATTTTAAACTTTGCTCAGTTTTCTATATACCTGTCATAATTCATCCACAAACTTCCTGACGTGATTCTTAAATTTTTCTCAGTAATGTAAGGTAATCTGTCAATTTTCTTTTGCTTGCATACCTGTCTAGAAACTCTCCATCTCTCTGATGTCATGAATGAATTTTTAGAAACATTTTATTCTACTCCTGGTTGCTTATCTCTATTTTTTCTGAATTTCTTTTCTGTTTGCTTTGGTCTTTGTCTTCCATGTTAGAAGTCTTCCTCAGGGACTTCCCTGGTGGTCCAGTGGTAAAGAATCCGCGTTACAATGCAAGGGATTTGGGTTCAATCCCTGGTCAGGGAACTAAGATCCCACATGCCGCAGGGCAACTAAGCCCACGCGCCACAACTACTGAGCTCGTGCGCCTCAAGTAGAGCCTGCGTACCACAAACTACAGAGCCCACGTGCCCTGCAGCCTGTGTGCCACAACTAGAGAAGGGGAAAAAAAAAAACCCGCACGCCGCCACAGCTAGAGAGTAGCCTGTGCGCCACAACGGAAGATCCAGCATGTCTCAGTGAAGATCCCACGTACCTCAACTAAGCCCTGATGCAGCCAAAAATAAACAAAATAAATAAATAATAATAAGTCTTTAAAAATAAATAACAGAAAGCCCAGAAATAGATAAAAATTGATTTAAAAAAGTCTCCCTCAAATGTCTAGCAACACTTAGCTGTCTTTTCCTAGTTAATAGCGAGGTACTGAAAAGCTAATTAGAAGGTTTAAGTGTCAGCTGTTGGGCCTCCGCATAGTGTGATTGAAGGAGACTGATGGTTTCACTGGAGCACTCAAATGTCAGCATTCATGAATGTTTTGCTTGGGTCAGTCAGTTTCCGCCAAGAGGATTCCTCCAATCTCCTCCCCGGGGGTCCAATCCTGGCTGCCAGCATTTAGAAACCTTTACACAGGGAAGGAAATGGAGGAATTCCAGTGTTCAGAATAGAAATTTTCATGTAATTTATCTTTAAGGTATAGTTCTTCCCCCTGCTCTCAACCATACCTATTGTTTCTGAGCACAGGATGTCTCTGATTCAGCGTTTCTCGAGAGTAAACCTCCTGCCTTCTGCTGGGATGGGGAAAGAGTAGTAGAAAAAAATCAGCTGGATGTGCAGGGTAGGAAAGAAGATCTGGAGACTAACTGCTCCTGATACATATTTACAGTCAATCTGCTTCCAGCCACCCCCCACCCCCCGGCCATCAGAGGTACCCGGCACCTCTATGCCTTGACCTTGCCTGAGTGTTGCATTATGAATCAGCTTGCTTCATATTACATTCCCACCCCACACTGGAAATTAGGCTTCAGTCTCTCCATTCACTAAGTACGTTGCTACTCATTTATCCTCCTTTCACCTTCTAAGTTCATCAATCGGTGAATATGAATAAATATTTATGGTGATAAGAAAAAGTGTTCTGGGCCCATGGCTCATTCTTATATGGCTGAGTGGGAGTCAAAAGACTACATGCACAAGACTGTCTATTCCAACAGTAGCCATCCTGATGGATGTGAGGTGATATCTCATTGTGGTTTTGGTTCGCATTTCTCTGATGATTTGTGATGTTGAGCATCTTTTCGTGTATTTGTTGGCCATTTGTATATCATCTTTGAAGAAATGTCTATTCAAGTCCTTTTCCCATTTTTAAATTAGATTACTTGATTTTTGTTGTTGTTGAGTTGTAGGAATTCTTTATATTAACCATTTATCAGATACGTGATTTGAAAATATTTTCTCCCACTCCAATGTTGATTGTGTTCTTTTATATAAAAGGTATTAAGTTTGATGTACTCCCATTTGTCTAATTTTGCTTTTGTTTTCTGCTTTTGGTGTCATGTCCAAGAAATCCATTGTCATAAATCTTTTCTGCTAGGTTTTCTTCTAGGAGTTTTATAGTTTTGAGTCTTACATTTAGGTCTTTAATTTGTTTTGAGTTAATATTTGTATATGATATAAGATAAAGGTCCAGCTTTATGTTTTTCAATGAATATCCAGTTTTCCTGACACCATTTTTTGAAGAGACTGTCCTTTACTCATTGAGTAGTCTTGGCACTCTTGTCAAGGATTATTTGACCATATTCACGAGAGTTTATATTGGGGCTATTCTATTCCATAGGTCTATTTGTGTATCTTTATGTCAGTATCACACTTTTGAATACTGTAGTTTTGTAATATGTTTTGAAATCTGAAAGTGTGAGTCCTCCAATATTGTTCCTTTTCAAAATTGTTTTGGCTATTCAGGGTCCCTTGCGATTCCATATGAGTTTTAGGATGAATTTTTCTATTTCTACAACAATTAGGATTTTGATGGGGAGTGAGTTGAATCAGTAGACTGCTTTGGGTATTATGGGTATTTTAATAATATTGTTTTCCAATCCATGAACATGGGGTATCTTTCCATTTATTTATGTCTTTAATTTCTTTCATCAATAATTTGTAGTTTTCAGTATACAAGTCTTTTGACTCTTTGGTTAGGTTTATTCCTAAGTATTTTATTCATTTTGATGCTATTATAAATGGAATTATTTTTTAAATTTCCCTTTTGTATTATTCATTCTCGATTACAAAACAACTGACTTTTGCATATTTATTTTCTATCCTGCATTCCTTTATTCTAAAAGTTTCTGTGGCTTCTATAGGTTTTTCTACATGTAAATTCATGTCCTATATGAACAGAGATAATTTTGCTGCTTCCTTTCCAATTTGAATGTCTTTTACTTCTTTCTCTTGCCTAATTTCTCTGGCTGGGACTTCCAATGCTATACTGAATAAAAGTGGCAAGAGCAGTTCTCCTTATTGCTGATTTTAGAGGAAAAGATTTCAGTTTTTCACCATTGCATTTGATGTTAGTTGTGGGCTTTTCATATACAGCTTTTCTTATGTTGAAGTAATTTCCCTGTATTCCTAGTTTTGGTGAGTGTTTTTATCATAAAAGGGTGTTGAATTTTGTCAAATACTTTTTCTGCATCACTTGAAATAATCATGTGCTTTTTATCCTTCATTCTATTCATGTGCTGTGTCACATTTATTGATTTGTGGGTGTTGAACCATCCTTGCATTTCACAAATAAATTCCACTTGGTCGTGGTATAGAATCCTTCTAATGTGCTGTTAAATTCAGATTGTTAGTATTTTATTGAGGATTTTTGCATAAATAGTCAGCAGGGAATTGGTATGTAGTTTTCTTTTCTTGAAGTGGAAAGGTACCAGGTTAATGCTGGCCTTATAAAATGAGTCTGAAAATATTTCCTCTTCTTCAATTTTTTGGAAGAGTTTCAGTATTGGTGTTAATTTTTCTTTAAATGTTTGGTAAAATTCTACAGGGAAGTCATCAGGTCCTGGAATTTTCTTTGTTGAGAGGTTTTTGACTACTGATTCAATCTCCTTACTAGTTATTAGTCTGTTCAGATTTTCTATGTCTTGGCAGAATTTTTTTCTTAATCTAACTAAGGGCTTATCAATTTTGTTTAACTTTTCAAAAAAACAATTATTAGTTTCATTGACTTTTTTCCTATTGTTTTTCTGTTCTCTGTTTCATTGCTCTCTGCTCTAATCTTTAATATTTCCTTCTTTCTGCTTGCTTGGGTTTAGTTTGTTCTTTTTCTAGTTTCTTGACTTGTAATATTGGGTTGTTCATTTGAGACCTTTCTTCTTTTTTATTATTTATTTTTTATTGAGTTATAATTAACATACAATATTATATTAGTTTGAGTTGCACAACATAGTTATTTGATATGTTTATATATTTTGAAATGATCACCACAATAAGACCAGTTACCATCTGCCACCATACAAAGTTGTTACAGTATTATTGACTATATTTCCTATATGTACATTATATCCCTGTGACTTATTTATTTTATAGGTGGAAGTTTGTACTTCTTAATCCCCTTTGCCTATTTTGTTCATTTCCTTTACCCCCTCCCTTCTGACAACCACCAGTTTGGATCTATGAGTCTGTTTCTGGTTTGTTTTGTTTGTTTATTTTTTTTAGCTTCCACATATAAGTGAAATCATACAGTATTTTTTTTCTCTGTCTGACTTATTTCACTAAGCATAATATCCTCCAGGTTCATCCATGTTGCCACAAATGTCAAGATTCCGTTCTTTTTCATGGCTGAATAATATTCCTGTGTATGTGTGTAGCTATCTATCTATCTACCATCATCTATCTATCTATCTATACCACATCTTCATCATAGATTCATGGACACTTGGGTTGCTTCCATATCTTGGCTATTGTAAATAGTGCTACAATGAACATAGGAGTACATATATCTTTCCAAATTAGTGTTTTCATTTTCTTTGGATGAATATCCAGAGGTGGAATTGCTGGATTTTGTGGTAGTTCTATTTTTAGCTTTTTGAGGATTTTTATTCTTTTCTAAAGTAGGCATTTACAGCTATAAATTTCCATCTTAGCACTGCCTTTGCTGAATTTCATAAGTTTTGTATGTTGTGTGTTTTTGTTTTCATTTGTCTCAAGGTTTTTTCTAATTTCTCTTGTGACTTCTTTTTTGACTCATTGGTTTTTTAAGAGTATGTTGTTTAATTTCCACATATTTCTGGATTTTTCTGTTTTCCTTCTGCTATCAATTTCTGGTTTTATTCCATTGTGATCAGAAGATACTTTGTTTGATTTCAGTCTTTTTGAATTGTTAAGACATGTTTTGTGGCCTAAAATATGGTCTATGCTAGAGAATGTTCCATGTGTACTTGAGAAAAATATGTATTCTGCTATTGTTGGGCGAAGTGTTCTATATGTGTCTGTTAGGTCCAGTTGGTCTGTAGTATTGTTCAAGGCCTATATTTCTTTATTTATCTTCAATCTGGTTGTTCTATCCTTTATTGAAAATGGGGTATTGAAGTCTCCTACTGTTATTGTGTTGCTGTCTATTTCTTCTTTCAGTTTTGTCAAAGTTTGATGTTTAAACTGGCCAGTTAGGAATCATATTATTAACATAATATGAAACCATATATAATCTATTAAAGTATTAAAAAACAGAAACATCTTAGAAACATTTCCCTCCACTCTTCTGTAGCTTTTTGAAAGAGATTGCCTTGCTTAAGTTAAAGTCACAGTGATTTTTCAGGGCCTTAAATACAGCAGTGGAACCTGGTCTTAAAGATAATTTCTAAATTTTACCTCCTTTATATCATTTTTCTGGATCAACCTGGTCATTTATGATGGCTTCAGTCCAGAGGTAAATTTATGGAGAAACTACTGAAGCTTAAGCATTCTTTGACCGCTTCTGATGTGTTCACATAGTTATGCTTTTGTAAAATTTGTAAGATTGAGGCATTTTAACTGTAATCAGTTAAGGCCACTTTTGTGAGGTGGTTTGGAGTAGCCAGTGGCACTTTTAGGATCCAGATGAGGGACAAGTGAGTTGGGGGCACATTTCCTTTGAGTTTAATGGCATATATTTAGGTAGCTTGCAGTTACTTGTGTGTCTAGCTAAGGCATTGTTAGGTATCAGAATGGTGTTGGAATGGCTTTCAATATGCTCCTGTGGCCCACTGTGCCTGCTCAGCCAGCAGTGTGACAGAAAAGTGTAAGTCCAGAGTCCACAGCACCAAATGAAGGTGTCCTATGGCACTGTGACAGGTAGTTCACAAGGATGCTGCCTCCTGGTATTATTAACTGAAAGGTAAATTTTTAGCACCAAATGAAAAACAGACTCTCTATGTTTGCTGCAAAATCAAAGATAATCAGCCACCAAATATCAAAATTTATTAATGAACTTTATTTGATGATAATTTTCTCTAATTATATAAGCATGACAAACTAATATAATAATGGCTCCCCGTACATAAATATAACTATTTGTTACATTTATTTAAAAATTCATTTAACCAAAAGGAAAAAATATACTTTTCATACTTTCAAGCTTAAATTTAAAATTTGAGCTTTTTATCCATTTTTAATTGTTACAACCACCTAAATATTAGAAAGACTAAATTTTTTTATTTTAAATATTTCAAAGTTTTAGCCACTTCTCTTGAGGAAAAGGCAATGGATAGAAAGACTCTAAAATTATTTTTGTTTTGTTCCATCTCATTATGGATATAGGGAAATTAAACCGACAGGTTATCATTGCTGGACTTACTTTACTCCATGATTATAAACCAACAACCAATCAAATCTTTAACACAGTTCGCTGAAAAGCCAAGAATTTATTAAAAGGAGAAGTACAGGAATGAAAATGAGAAAATTGAAAGTCAAGTTTAAAGTAATCGTTCAAATTCACTTTAAAGAGTTAGATTTTAATCACTTGAAGAAAACTACTAGAGAAGAAAGACTTCTAGGGAACTAATGGTAGACACCAGCTTCTCCTTTTAATTATATTAATTTATTAATTCATTTGCTCACCAACTTATTGTTCAATAAGATACAATATGAAGACCTACTATGTACTGATCACTGTGCTAAATGCTGGGAATGTAGTGGTGAACCAGAAGATATGATCCCTGCCCTCATGGAGCTTCAGCCTCCAGGGATGCTTTATCTGGCAAACTAAGAAACATGCAATGGAGCCTCACAAATTGACTGCAGTTTTAAAGAGCATTTTATTATTTGTTTTTGGAGGAAAAATCTTAGTGTCAAAATGTGAAAGAAGTTCAGTTAAGATCATCACTTTGCCTTTCTGAAAAACAAGAAGAGAAACAACTTATTGTTCTATCTACACCATACTTGAGTCAACAATAAGCAACAGAGAGGCAGCATGGAGCATGGGCTACAGGAAAATATACATGTGCTTCATTGCATTCCTGCTATTGACTCACTGAATCACCTTTGGCAGCTAAGTCGACAATCAGGCTTACATTTTCTCACTTATAAAATGGAATTATCTATGAAGACTTTTAAGATAGGTGAGATAACATAGGAATGTTCAGATGAGCCACTTACTTCACACCATTATTGTACATTAGTTTATCATTGATGGTCAATAGGAAAGATAAGGAAACAATATCCTGAAATAAAGTCAAGTTCAATGTGTTGTGTAGGTTCTGGTGTTCTTCATAAGAGACTGGGACTTTTAGCTCACTCTCAGAATATCAGAAATAAAAGTTTTCTAGCTGCCCCATTTTGTTTGGTGGTGATAGGGGGCACTGATCTGAGCCCACTTTCCCCAACAATGGAATCACATCTCCATTATCACACATGCACAGACTTTCAGGCAGCCATATTTCATAGACATGTATTAGAGAGAGCCAAAAGCAAAGAATTAACACCTGCATAAAGGATGCAAACCAGGCCATCACATTAAAGAGTATAAATTGATCAAATGAAAATGTAGTAAATGACAGCCTAATGGTCCTCATTCTGGCTTCCTAATTCTCTGTGCACTAGATGCTTTTATGCACCACTGAAGTAGAGCCATCACAACCTTCAACTAGCCCCAGTTACTCTAATTACAGCCTAATGCTCTCCAAATATGTCTGGCATAAAAGCCTGCATAACTTAACTTTCCTTAATTTTCATGGGTCAGATTGAGCACTTTTAAAAATCTGAACTATGGCGTAAGCTTATAGTACACACAAAATATACATTCTTAAGGAAAATGTGCATTTAAACTGTTTTTGGTATGGTAACCTATCTCTGTATACAGATCAGAATTTGTGAAACTAGAGGAGTTTGAAGATTAATGAGAAAATGTGATTAAACTGTATGAAAACTCTAAGTAAAAGGTATTATTAATTTCCATGTCTTAATATTTTTATTCACCATGGATGTGCAGTTTTGTCTTATTAAGACTTGGAAAAAAATGGTCAGATAGTTGTTTCAGTATATTATCAGTATAATAATAACAGTAGCTAATAAGCATTAATTGCTTTACCTGAGTTAACTCATTTCATCCTGTAACAACTCTAATCAGAAGATACTATTATTATCACTATTTTAGAGATGATGAAACCAAAGCATAGAGAAGTCGAGTAAATTGTCTCAGGCCATACAACATGTAAGTGGTAGACCTGGGATTTGAACCAAGGCAGTCTGTCTTCAGGTCATATTTTTTAACTACTGTACTAACTGCCCCTATGGGGGTAGAAATGCAAGTCAAAGCCTATTGTACCAGTAAGGTTCTTAGACTGTATCTTAGCTCACAGAATGTCCATGGGGGTCAGAGAGCCAGGTGCGGGGCCATCCAGTCAGGAACAGCGTTGAACATCATGCCACAGACCTGGTTCTGTAAAGCCTATTTGTTCTCCCTCAGGGCAGAACATCACACTTGAACTACCAACATCAGCCAAGCTGAATGCATGCTGCTGTTTGAATCTACTATGGCATCCCCCAGACACTGGATGTAGCCACCACCTCACCAGAATTGATTCTGCCAAGTCCCTACTTTTTTGCATCCCTAGCCTGCATCCAAGTCCAGCCTTTGTGGCTGATAATGATTACAGAAAATACATCCTGCAAAGACATTACAGGCAATGCATTTGTTTCAGGTGAAGCAATCATGTAAACCTTTGAGAAAGAAAGCAATTTTTGATGGTTGATTATGTGTCACCGCCGAGAGGAATTTAAAGTCACCAAGAACATCTCCATTAATTAGGCACAATCAAGCTGTAGAGATAATGGAAAACAGGAGTGTTTCTTCGAGAATGTATTTTCCATTCAGATCAGCAAAAAGTATATCTGAAAATCCTCAGAGGAAGTGAGTAATCACAGGCAATATCTACTGAGTCTACATCTTTCTTTGCACTGTTTCCCTTCATATGACGCTAATGGAGAAAAAATAGTTTTTTGTTTAAGTGTAAAGACTAAATAATGATAAATTGGTTGCCTGAAGTGTGGTAAAAAAAAAAGAAACAAATGGATGTGTGGCATTAACAGAGTTAATTATAGATGCAGATTAAAAGGCAAGATTAAGTAGTGGAAGAAAAGCAGAGAGTCACCTTCGGCCCAGACCCGCCAAGCAGCAGCGGTCAGTCACCTAGCAACAAGTTTCCTATCCCCGCTGTGCTCTTTAATTCAGCAAATCTGCTCAGGATGGCAGGCTGTTCTCCTGACAAAACGCATTATGTAGGAGACGGAGGGATACAAAAATCCACTGTACACAGCACTGTGCTCCCTATTGACCACTGATCCTTTCTCTCAATCCACAAAAGAGGCTCACATAATGCCCTGAAAGGAGAAGAGTCTCCACAGAGAAAACATTTGCTTGTAATTGAGATTGACTACATAATGAAAATGATGTTCTTTTTAAAATTCTGCTTGTTGAGGCCACACTTTTTGTCTCCTGGCACTCAAAACACATCCCCGCTGGGAAAAGGGGCAAACATTGTAAAAACTCAAAACTGTGATTTTTTTTCTTTGCATTGAAAACACCCATTCTATAACAAAATGGCCAGGTCTCTCTCCTTAGGACTTAAACAAGTGATAAGAAGGTAAACAGGAAAACTTCTTTTCAGAGTTTCTGTCACAAATGCTCGCTTTGCTGAAGGCACAGAGGCGATGCATGCTCATTCATTTGCGCAACTAGACAAAAATGGTAGATAGAATTTTGATTTCTTGATTGTGCCCTCTATGAAAAGACCATAAATTGCTGGTCAAAACTCAGTCACCATTGCAAATATGTGGGTTGAAGCACCTATTAAATTCTTAACCTGGCTCAGAGGGAGAGACAGAGACAAGGAGAGGGCAGAATAGCTCATTTCCTTAATCTAGAGGACACCATTAAAGTGACCTGTGTATGGCTTAAGTTGATTTCCTGTAAAAAGATTATGTTGGGATCTTTGTGAAGACTGATCCAGCAAAATCAACTGTTTTAAAACTAGATCATTAAATCTATTAATTTTGAAATAATACTGAAATTATTTTTAAATGATTAGCAAACATTAATTTACATGTCTGGGTTCAAAGACTTTATTATACAAAATAAATGACTTTCACAAAAAACAAATGATTTTCCTACACATTATTAAAATTCTCTTACTGGAACATGCATTCAACAAACATTTACAAGGCACCTACCTGTGCCAGGCACTGTTCTAGATGCTGGGGATCCAAAGATGAAACATACAGAATCCCAGCGCTCAACAGAAACTGAGGAATATCACACAACTACAGCATGGTGTGAAGGGCATTGGGATAGAGTTTGGCACAGGGTGTAAGGGAGCACCTAGAGTGTTATATGGCCCAGAATGTAGGGGGAGTGAAATGTAGGGGGATGTGTGGTTAGAGATTGCCCAAGTGAAAGAGAAGTTCTTGGCAGAGAGAACCTTGTACAAAGATTCTAAAAAGAGAAAGAGCATGGTGTTTTGAGTGACTAAGAGAAGTTCAATATGGGGGAGGCTGGAGGTGGAGAGGTATTCAAGGACAAGATCACATGTAGCCTCGTGAGCCAGGCTAAGGACTTTTCTTGAAAGGAGTGAGGAAATGTTGATAGGTCTTACTCAGGGGTGATTAGATTTGCAGTGACATTCACAGGTAATTTTTTTTTGAAGAATAGTTGATTTACAATATTGTGTTAGTTTTAGGTGTACAGCAAAGTGATTCAGATATATGCGTGTGTGTATACATATATGTGTCTGTGTGTATGTATATATATATTCTTTTTTTATTCTTTTCCAGTGTAGGTTATTACACAGGTGATTTTTATTTCTTCTTCCTGAGGAAAGCTCTCAGATAATAAAGGAATGCAAATTCCCCATTTTAAGTTACCATTTAGGTTAGATGATGGAGTTCAGATTTTGCTGAAAACTCTGATGGGAAAAGAGGATTGTTGGTTTTATTGAATGGTTGAAAGAGAAAAATAATACTTCAGTTTTCAGGGAATAGTGAGGTAGTGAGTCCTTGATGTTACTGAGGCTGCACCAAGTTGGCACAGAGTGAAACAGACATTTGTGCATCATTATTTTTTCTTTTTATACATTTATTTATTTATTTTTGGCTTTGTTGGGTCTTCGTTCTTACGTGCGGGCTTCCTCTAGTTGTGGTGAACGGGGCTACTCTTCATTGCGGTGTGCAGGCTTCTCATTGTGGTGGCTTCTTTTGTTGCGGAGCACCGGCTGTAGGCACGCGGGCTTCAGTACTTGTGGCATGCGGGCTCAGTAGTTGTGGCTTGCGGGCTCAAGAGCACAGGCTCAGTAGTTGTGGTGCACGAGCTTAGTTGCTCTGTGGCATGTAGGATCTTCCCGGACCAGGGCTTGAACCAGTGTCCCCTGCATTGGCAGGCAGATTCTTAACCACTGCGCCACCAGAGAAGCCCCTGTGCATCATTATTATACTGACTAATACAACTGCATCAGGGACTAAATTAGAGTAACAAAATAGGTAATTTTCTGACTTTCTATCCTTGAAAGTGAAAGCTGTCATGCCCTATGGTAAAAAAATCAAGTGGTATTTTCTACTGTCTTAGTAAGTGGACTGAATTGATGGGATGTGTGCACTACGCACCTGGGCTGAAAAGTGGAAGATCATGTAAAACACAAAACAAATCCCAAGAGAACAGTTTATTATCTATATGGAGACATGATTAAAAACATGTCAATACACAGCACAGCAATTGTCTAGTAGTTAGTTGTCATAGGAAGGCAGTACTGTACTGTCTGTAATCATGAGCATCTGCCTGCCCTTTCTACCACCCTACCATTCTCTCTTCCCACACTGTCAGGATACAGTTCTGCATAGACTAGGCACAAGAGGGCGAGTCCAGTATCCATATCAGGACCAAAGATGAACCAGTTCTAAATGATGCTTTCATATCTCTGCTAGGTGGCACATCCCCATATTTGCCACACTGCTGATGGCACCCAGTACAAGGCCCAGCACCAAGCAGTCCAGGCACAGCATTCCTTGCTTGGATGGTTAGCTAAATTTTTAAAAGGCACGTCAGAACTCAAGAGGTAAAAGATCATGAAGGGTGACAAAATTGAAATACTCAGTGCTATAAGGACAGGAGCCACATTAACAGCAGACCCCAGGCCCTTCCATAAGCAAAGTTGTAACTTTTCCTTGAGGGGATTTTTGGTATATTCTGTGGTATAATTGACCCAGACTTTTTAATTGGCCCTTCCACTATTATATTTCAGCAGAGAGCCTTCTGAGATTAAACAGTTTTCCCATTGGTACTATATATATTCCATTGTTTCAGTAGAAATAAGTAGTTTTGAATATCTACTCACTCATTAAAACTAGGACTAGTTTCTTGAATGGGAAGAGTTAATTTTTACCCTTTGTTGCAGTGAGCAGTGGTTAAACCAGTGCTGATGGGCTTAGCAAACTTCAGCAGTCCCTTCTTCCTCTACCCAAAGCATATCCTTGCAAAAATTTCCTAGTGGGTAATTTGTGAAGAAAGCTCCACAGTAGCTTTCTTCTTTACCAGGAAGAATCCATTGGGAAAACAGGGTCTCAGCAATGCCCATCAGTTCCCTATAAAAGGTGAATTTAAACTCTCAAATGAAAATGGGTCATATCAAGTCCACATGATGAGCCACAGAGGATTTATGAAATAGAATTATGTCAGGGTCTGTGGAAATGTAAGAGTTAGGAAGGCTTACTCCAATAGTTTCTTTCAGAGAGTATGCTTAATAACTTTGCACATTTATGTCTAATCAGTTAAACCACATTATCCTCCCTCTTAGCTTTCTCATAGAAGATTATCTGACATTTAGCATTCACCAGTTTTTCTGAAAAGGTTAATAGTTCACCAGCCGAAGTTAGAGCTAAACAGAATTGATCATTCCTAAAACTCTTGGTTGAAATGTGAGGGCTTTGTGTTGACAGCCTAGGGGTTGTAATGAGTCTCCAGTACATTCTTAAGGCTTGTTTCTTTTGCCCTGTGAATGGAGAGAGTAAAATTATAGTCTCTAGGTGTTTTCCACGGTTCTTTCACATGTAGGCTTCCCGACACCAATTAAAGAGATTATGTCATCAAGTGAAAGGAAAGCTATAACTTGTATGTTAATGCTGTGATTACTTGAGACAGGGTCACAGGACCCAATAGCATAGCAGCTGACCTTCAAAAAATTAACTTTGAGCTCAATTCCTAATTAACCTTTTTCAATACAAGAAAGTATAATTTCAGGCCATTGGCCTCCCAAAATATTCACTTTTTCTTGTACTATAAATGTGTTAACGAAAATTAATTAGTAATTGTCAAGAGATTTTTTTTTTTCCCTTAACGATGTAATCTTTGAGGATGGATTTTTATTTCCACTTAAAGTATTCTATTTTCTTAGCGAGCAAAACTGCAGGAAACACACTTATACCTACAATAAACGTAGTGTTAAAATAAGTTCATGTTGGTGCACAAAAATGTCAAATAAATATTACATTTTGCCACTGAATAATCAACATTGTGAGATTATCGATCATGTGGACATATGTGTAAATTTTAAAAGATTATATTGAAATCCAAAAATTTCATCACTTTGATTTAATGTTCTCTGTAATTCTTAAAACTTTTCTCTGCTATATAATGGTGTCTTATTCCAGAAATTGCCCTCGGATAAAAGTGTTCTAATTATATTCGCTCTTATTTTAGTCAGACCTGAAATTGATAGCTGATGGACTTCACATTCTTATAATCTCTGATACCCTCTGGCTGAACGAAAGAGAAAGTAACTTTTAAAGTAGCTCTAGATAATGAATGGCTGAAGGGTTTGGTACCCTTGGTACCAAAGGGGTATTCTTGGTTTGCCTCTGGAGATTATAAGGCTTCTCTGAAGAAATGATTTTTACATTATTTAGTAATCACTCTCATGACCTCCATATTAAAGTGACATTTATCAAATTTTAAATCAAAATTAGCATTTTTATGCCATAGATTTAGAAAATACTTAAATGCGACTTAAATGTAGGTTCTACTACTCACTCCTTTGGCTGCTTTGAATCCAAATTGTACATAACACAGGCCAAAATGTTGTTTTATTAACAAATTATTCAGAAACTATCCTAGCAACATTTGTATTTTTCTGTTTTACATTTTCCCCAGTTTTTCAATAGCAGCAGTTTTTATTGTTAGTTTTGGATAATGTGGCACAAAATCCTGCAATATTTTAATGGAAAGAATTCATAATTATTACCCTTCTGGTTAAAATACCCCAATATTCAGGTCTGAAGTGTATCGTGGTAGAAATAGAGCAATACCCTTTTTAAAAGAGCCCCACAAAATGCTCTGAAATACACTGGCAAATATGAATTTTTTGTATACTCTTTGCCTTGTGGACAGTGTACAGAGGAATACACTGCTGTTTTGTTTATCAGTTGTATTTCTCTTGGAGCATTCATACATAGCAGGACTGAAGAGAAGAGCAGGACCAGTAATGAGACACAATTAATGTCTTGCATAGGTTTCACTCAAATCAGAAAAATGACACCAAGGACACGGTAGTGAGCACAATAGAAAACAGTTGGAGCACAGCTGGAAAAGTTGCTTTGATATATAAGTATGCAATTGGCATTGATCCTTAGGCTTTTAGGATGAAGCAGGGAAAAAAATCTTCCAGCTCTCAATCCAATCTATAAAATAAAGAAACACATGATGTTGGAAAAGCAAACAAAAAGTGCACATTTTTAAAGCAAATTTTATGTAGGTTTAACATTGTTCCAAAAATAAAAAATAATCCTGGATAGGACAGTTCAGGGTCCTTGTAAAATTGTGTGTGTGTGTGTGTGTGTGTGTGTGTGTGTTTATGTATGTACTTGTCAGTGGGGGAATTGGGCACAGGAGTTGTTTAACATGGCTGTGAAATGGAATTTTCAATTTCGGGGAACGACAAAATGACTTCTGAAATCACCGTCAACACACTTGTCCCACTCCTGGTGGATTCTTTTGTGCTGCTTGATTCCCTTGAATTCATTTTAAAAGGAACAGTGTTATGACAGGATTTGAGATATGCTAAATTAGTCCCATTCTTTACTTGGTGACTAGGGTGACTTAGAGAGAGAGCAAGTAGACAGCTAACACATTATTAACATTTACCCTTTTTTGGTCAGCTGAAATGCATATCAACGCACAAAAGATATTATGTAATTCTAGAAGGGTCAGTTATTAATACATTTTATTAAATCTCAGAAGTTAAATGTGTTAAAATATTTGTAATATAAATGAAATTATTATTGGACTTTAGTCCTCCCCTAGAATTGTCTCCTTGGTACACAAAGGAGATGAAATGCAGGGATTCCTGGGTTCTTTTCTCATCTCTCATTGAACTCTATTCCACTCTCCAAAATGTCCTGGATTTGGGAGGAAGGCATTGCTCTCAAGTTCCCAAAGAGAATGATTTCTTTAAAATATCCAGAAACAACCGCCACTCTCAGTAATTATGCATGCCAGCTGTAGAACGCCACTCCACATAAACATATACATTTCCACCTTTCCCCATAACCATTCTACTTTCTTGATCCCTTTCACAGCTGCTCACCTATTCATTAACACAGCTTAAAAGTTTCACTGAATTATTCTCCATCTTATTTAATTCACAAACATTTGATGAACACCTCCTATTCCAGTCCCTCTTCAATCTCTAGTTCGATTTATCCCTTTGAGCAAAGCCCATAACCATTCTGGGCCTCGATCGTTTCATCCTTAAAATAAAATGTTTAAAGTCCCTAGTGATTCTGTACGAACTCTCTTGTAACTCTGTCTTTTTGAAATCTTTTTCTGGAAAAAGACAAAGCACACAAAAATAGATATTAAAACATATTTTCAATGTTTTTCTTTATTCACTAATGGATGCCTATGTTCATATAGCAAATCTCACATCAAAAAGTAAACTGCAGATAAAATATCTTCAGGTTTCTAAGTTATAAGTAATAGGAAGTAGATGGTATCACTTAATTCCTATTATTTATAACCTCGTTCCTTTCATTTAGTTAAAATGTATTTGAGGTATCAAAATCCAAGACAGTATGGGGAGTTGGATAATCCAGTGAAATTCACTGTAATGAAATTTGATACTTTTACAAAGGTATGCAAAAACCTACACACATGCAAAGACAAACGTGTGTATGTATGGAACTGAGAATGTGGATGGGTACAATACTTATATATGATTGTGTTTAAAGTAAAAATTGCTGGAAATGTTTGGATAGAAACCCCTTTTATTGGTGCATTATTATTGGTGCATGCCAAGAATGCATGAAAACATCTGAAGAAAGCATTTAACAAAGGAGTTTGGGGAAAACTCCTTTTACAAATCTTTTAAATCATAGCACTATGAAGTAAGACACTGTGAAGGAGAGAAAGACTCTGGTGAGGAGTGGGGCTTCTATGGTTCGCCTCCGTGGTACACCTCAGGACGCAACCAGGACTGTAATGTCATTCCAGAAGTTCCTGTAGGCTAGCCTCCCAGAGCGCCAGGCTAGGAGCAGTTGGGAGACCAGGGCTCTACAGTGAACACTTAATGAAGGCATTCCTGGACCTAGATAGAGCTGTACTGTTTTACAAAGATTTCCTTACAGAGAAAACAAACTCAAACGAGTATTAAGCCAGCACTTCTCTGTGACTCAGTAGCAGAGTAAGAGAAAAAGAGAGAACTGAAAATTTTAAAAACGGCTTTGCTTACGTTACAATGCAAAGAAAGAAAGAAAGAAAGGCCAGCACACCTTATAGTAAGCATTTAGCTTGACAGTGGACTCAAGTCTTTCTATTAAATATTATTGTTGCTGATATTTTTTAACATCTTTATTGGAGTATAATTGCTTTACAATGGTGTGTTAGTTTCTGCTTTATAACAAAATGAATCAGCTATATGTATACATATATCCCCATATCTCCTCCCTCTTGTGTCTCCCTCCCACCCTCCCTATCCCACCCCCCTAGGTGGTCACAAAGCACCAAGCTGATCTCCCTGTGCTATGCGGCTGCTTCCCACTAGCTATCTGTTTTACATTTGGTAGTGTATATATGTCCGTGCAACTCTCTCACTTCGTCCCAGCTTACCCTACCCCCTCCTCATGTCCTCAAGTCCATTCTCTACGTCTGCATCTTTATTCCTGTTCTGTCCCTAGGTTCTTCAGAACCTTTTTTTTTTTTAGATTCCATATATATGTGTTGTTGCTGACATTTTAATGAAACCTTGAATGCTAAGTTTATTTGAGCTGCTACTGATTTTTTTTTTCCAGCCGTTGATGTTCAAATAACAAACATCACTGGGATAGATTTGGGAACAGGGTTTACTCCGCCACCTGCTGGTCATTTAAAAATACAGCTGCTCTCAGGAGCTCGCGGCTAGAACAGCGAGCCTCAGCCCTGGTTTGTGCAAATGCCACGCTGTACGGGAGAAGAATTCACCTGGCCTGGGTGGTGGTGGAAATAGCACTGGATCTGGCATCAGAAAGCCTGGGGCAGAAGTCGCAGTTTTATCATTTCTTCTATATCCAGCTACTCAAGCTCCTTCCATAACCAGAGTAGCTCTCCTTCCCTCACTGTGGACGGCTCTACCAAACCCTTAATTTCCTCCTCCCTAGAATAGGTGTTGTAAGTTCTGCCTTACATATCTCAAATGGGTAAATGCTTTTAAAACCGTAAGGCATTATATAATCAAATATATTGGTCAGAATTAGGCGTTGAATTAATATCATACTGCCTGCCATCTATTTCATGTGGGCATCGTCACAAAGCTTTCAAAGTCCAAAATCGAACTGGAGTCACCTTAAGTCACCTCAAGAAAGATGGAAAAATATAAATGCATGTACATATTTGCATGTATACTGAACCAGTTTCCAACTTCAGCAGATCCCCGACCTGTATCATCCTTCCATCTTCCAAAAATACCTATTCCAATTAAAAATGCTGAAACGTTCCATAATTTGTGCTTTGAACAGAGAAAGTACCAGTAATCATAAAAACAAAATTACCTTCACGACCTTTTCTACTTTTGCTGAATAGTATTCAAAGTTAGCCTAATGGAGCTCAGGGGGAAAAAACGGAAATATACAAAGCATAACAGCCAAAACTGAATTGATTAAAATTGCCACACTGAACTCTTTTTTTCTAACAATTTCATGATTTCCTCTCTATGGACTATTATTCTGTTTTTAAAAACCCCAATAAAATTTCCACCATTCACCCTCGTGAGGGACTCTCGTTGAAATTTAATATAAATTCGCAGGTATTCACAAAAGGCAGGTCAGGCAAAATCACATCCTCCCCAATTGCTTTATTTCTTCACAGAAATATCCCCTAAAATAGGCTTTTTCATGCTCCTGAGCAGCCCTGCAATCACTCTCACAAAACAAACATAGAATTCTGAACCTAAGCAAGCCACTAAGTCTGCTTCGGGGAGACAATGTCTTCCTTGTCATTGATTTTGCCTTTTTTTTAGAAGAGGAAAGTTTTTTTTTCCCCTCCTATTTGCAGACCACCCATGAACCTTTTTATTTTTCTCTTTTAATCTGAGAAAGGGGAGAAAAGGAGACTCCTTGCCCTTAGCAGTTCTTGGGATTTTCTCCCAAAAGGGTAAGTTAATTATTTTAACCTACTGATGAGGGGTGGCCAGGGCAGTCCGCATGGGTGGGAGGGGGAACAGGTGTTTCAAACACCTGCATTTCTAGGCTTAATTGCTCTGAAATCTTGTAGGCTCTCAACTGCATTCTCCTTTCTTTACAGAGGCTCGGGGGAGGGGTTCATTTGTGGAGTTCTTAACTAATTGTAGCATAAATATGCAACCACTTTGGGTTGAACAAATTATTTTCTTTAAAATGAACTCCAGGTAAATTTAATTAGGAAAAAAGTGATTGACAGGTATTACTCTGAATGCAAGGATTAAAAGCCCTACTGTTGTTAAAAGAAAAAGGCAGAGTCAATTGTCAGCCATGTTCTAGTTGTTATCTTCTCACACCAACAGTTCAGGTAAAGAAAACCCAGATCAATGATTCTGGAATTCTTCATGTTGTGTGACATATCTACCACAATTCCAAAAAGTAAATTTTCTTTTCAGCAGAGTGCATGGAAAAATATGCTTTTAAAAGATGTTGCGATAACCTGTGTACCAAAATGAGTATTTAATGTGGTGTTTTATTTTCAGCTTAAGTGTTTTCATAAACATAACTTGTAATAATTGAATGCCAGGAGTACCTTATATATCTTCTCATTTAATCCTCACTCCAACCCTGTGAGATATTTCCTATTGTGAGCCTCCTTTTACATGTGAAGAAGCTGAAGCATAAGGAGACTAATTAATTTATCCAAGGCCAGGGGTTTGTAGGGATTCCTACTTACGCAGCAAGGCCTAGAGTCTATGACTCCCATTCGTATCATTCATTCACTAGAAGTCAGTCTCCCTACACTGAATAGTTGGTTCTCCAGGAACATTTCCTGTTGATTTCTGAGGGTGGTAAAGATAAGACAGGGATTAGAATTTCAGTGCTGAGCAAAAAGCCCCAAGAGTTCTGTTTTCTAGTCCTGAGTTGTGAGAACAACCCTGGGTCATGCACAATATTATTTTAAAATTGATTTGGAAAGATTCTAAGAAAAGCACAGGACTCCAGGGTGTACCAGGCCTGGAGCCAGGAAATCTTAATTGCAATTCTGACTTGGAAAACCAATTATTTTGGAACTAATCCCCCTGCTCAATGAATAATTAATCTGTGGTCCAGAGAAATTAAGGGAGATTTGGTCAAACTTTCACAGTGGGGTCAGAGTCAGGTGCAAGATTACAATCCAGAAATACTGCTTCACAGCCAGTGCCTTTTCACCCCCAGTAACCAATTTTTCTTCCTTAGATGAGGATAATTAGACTAATCAATTAGGCCAACAATTTAATGACCTTGCCATATGACTGACTTCTTGTGTATTGGTGAAAAGGGCACTGAAATGGAAATACAATCTGTTACTGACATGATGATTCTCATCAGGCAGCAGCTAACACATGCTCACTTGACACAGAAAATCAGGTGTCAACACCGGCTGACTCTGGCAAGTAAACATTCTGGCCTCAGACAAGGGAATCTTAGTTCTTGCTTCCACTTTCCTTTCTGCCTGCCCATTTTCACCTGTATTTTCAGGGTGTGAGGGTATGGAAATAGGAAAGGGGGGATTCCCCACTGGAAACTGCCTGGAACTTCCCTCTTCCTCCTGACGGATCCCAGCCTTACATTAGGCCTGGCTCTACCACCATTTCCCTCCTTGCAGCCTGTTCCCAGTCTCCTTTATGACAATAAAGTCACCTTGGAATGGAGGTCAATAAGCCATTTTAGAATTATGAAAAGGGAGGGGTGCACAACTGCAGCATTGGTAATGTGTCCAAGATTCCTTTGGGACCCACTAGGTCTTAAAGCAGGAGGTTATAATACAGGTTAAATGGGAAATTTCAGAGAAAGCCCTATGTTGCAGGGAAAGGAAAGTTATGTGATTGGTTGTATCTCAGGTGAAGGTTAGGTATGTAGAAGCTTGGTGCATAACAAAATTTGAGCATAGAAAATCTCATCCCAACAGCTCCCGGGTTAGTCTTGGAAGGTCCATCCAGGTATTTTGAGTTTCTTGGATCAATAGTCCTTATCACAAGACAGAGTTGTCACCTAATTACCTTTCCCCACACTTGTATTATCTATAGTACTGAGTATTGGATAGCAGCGCTTCTCAAACTTCAGAAGTACACACAAGCCATCTGGGGATGTTGTTAAAGATTCTGATGTAGGATGTTTCAGGGGGGCCTGAGAGTCTGCATTTCTAAGCAATTCTTAGGTGATGTTGATGCTGCTGGTCTATTGATCTTACTTTGAGTAGCAAGGTGATAGAGTAAATTCAGCTGATTTAAGGAGACAATTCTCTTCTACTTTTAATGAATAAATTTAGGGAAGTCTTAGGGAAGGATTTAAAAAAATATTAATTACACTTTTGTATACCAATGTGTTCTGCTAACATTGTGTGGCTTAACTTGTATTTTTTGAATGTGCACTAGCTGAGAGAATGTGAACTGCAAAATTGGTAAGTCTAACTCACATGCTTAGGAAGTTCTTGTTGACTTCGATGTATAAGTCTGCATTTTAGATGTCTGAAGTGTTTGAGAGAATCAGACATGCTGAATTTATAGCTGTAGTTTGAAGCAGCAGAGGGAATTTGAATAACTATGTAAGTGGCATAAAACTTTAGGGGAATTTGATCTTTAAATTTTAATTAAATATTAGTCAAAGAACTAGACAGAAAAGAAACATACTTAAATAATTCATAGAGCAAACAAAAATTATAATGAAAATGGGAAAATATTAAGAATGGAATGAAAACAAAATACTACATATCAGAACTTGTGGGATAAAGCTAAATCGAGAGTTATAGAAAAATTCAGCTTTTAATACTTATGTTAGAACAGATGAAAGGCTGAACATTAGACGTTAGAAAAAGAATAACAGGATAAATTGAGAAAGAAAATAATAATAAACAATAATAAAGAGCATAACTTTGTGAAATAGAAAACAAAGAGAATCAACAAAGTCCCAAACTGGCTATTTGAAAAGATGTAAATTACAAATTTCAATAAAGACTGATCAAGTAAAAGATACAGGATACATATCAATATAAGCAAAATCAGGACTGAAAAGGAAGTACAACCAATGATGCTGCAGAGAGTTATTTTTTAATTATGAGGATATTATGAACTGTTACAAATACATTTGAAAACCTAGGAGAAATGGACAGATTCTTTAAAAAGCATATATATCATAAAACTGACTCAAGAAAAAATAGAAAACCTGAAAGGTTCTACAAGCATTAAAGAAATTGAATTTAGTAGTTAAAAAGTTCCACAAAGATTATACACCAGACTCCTTCAATTTTAACAGTTTACCAAACATGAAAGGAGTACAGAAAAAAAAGAGGACACTCCCAAACACATATCTAGATGGAAATTCCAGGTGGATTAGAGACTTCAGTGTGAAAGGCAAATCTATAAAGCTTTTAGAAGATGGACATCTTTATGGCATGAGGAACTATTTTTTAAACAAGACACTAACTGCACAAACTGTGGAGGAAAAGATGGGAAAAAAAGTCAAAACACCATAAGGAGAAAATTTGAGATAACATTTCACACTCCCCAAGTTGGCAAAAATTTAGAAGTTTGACCAAACCAAGTGCTTGCAAGAATGTGGAGGAACAGAAACTTCTATATACTGCTTGTGGCAGTGTAGATCGTTAGAACCACTTGGGAAAACAATTTAGCCTTATCTTAAAAAATTGAAGACATGCATGCCATATGACCCAGCCATTAGATATATGCACCAAGGAAAATGGTACATATGTACCAGGAAACATGTACAAGAAAATTCATAGCAGCAAAATCCATAATGGTAAAAAACCTGGAAATAATCCAAATGTTCATCCATAAAGAAAGATATTGTGACATTAGTCATACAGCGGAATATTATACAATATTGAAAATGAATGGACACAACAACATAGATGAGTGTCAGGAACACAATGTCACAGAGGAATATAAAGCAGCAGGAAACTTTATACACACTCCTGTGCCTGGCACTCATCATAGCGGTCCATAATCCATAAGGCCTGTTTAATCTACCCAGGCTCATATCCTTCCTCACACCACAGTCATCGAATCTGCTAGGCACTGCCTTTTTCATAGTTGCTCCTATGTACCGATTTGTCCTCTTCCCTTGACTTCCCTGGGATCGTCACCTCTCCCGGAGTAGACGCTGCTCTTCAGACTCAAGGAACCAGCCAAGGTCTCCCAAGCCCCGCCAGAAATCCAACCCCACAGGAAGCCATTTGTGGCTGCCCCACGTGTCTCCTCGGAACGTCCACGGAATTTACTGTCAGGACCGTGATGTTTTGTAATGAATCGTTCTCCAGGTAAATTTCATCTAGCAGGTACATAGTGAGCTCTCCTTATGTGAGCGAGCCTGTGGGAGGTGCTGCAAAGGCGCAGAGATGAACATGAAATAGTTCCCAGCCTCCAGTTCTAAACAGTAAGCTATCAAAACCGGGTGGGAAATTAGGCAAAGCTTTGTGGCTGCTCTTGAAATAGACGTAAAGCAGTAGGTGGTGAAGTGGTTTGGAATTCGCAGACCTGACTTCTAGTCCTGGGTCCATCCCACACACCAGCGGTGTGACCTGGGCCAAGTCATTTTACTTTTCTATGCTTAAATTCCCTATCTGTAAAGGTATGGTGGTACTACCCGCTTCGTGGGTTGTGGTGGGGACTACACCAGATGCTGCAGGATCGTGTGCTGAGGGCACTGTCTGGCACATAGTAAGTATAGGGGCAAACCTATGCTTACAATGTGCCTAGTAGCAGTGAAGACAGCTAGGATTTTAACATGTGGAGATGGTGTAGGCAGGGAAAGTCACCTCCATTGAATAGTCCAGTTTGCTGGAGCACAGAGTTCAGGCAAGAGGAGATTGGGGAAGGGGAGTGGCTGGATCTGCTGTGGAGAAAGAGGCTGCATCTGACAAGTGTGTACTTAATCCTGTGGAAGAGGGTATTGGGCAAGGTGACCAACAGGACCATGCTTGGCTCTAAGAAGGCCCTGTGGAGAGAGAGTAGAAGCTGGGAATCTGATTAAAACCATTGAAAATTGTACTGTTTTGGCTGTAGTACAAAAATAATAATGCCCTTAATCATTGAAAATTGTAATAATATTATGTTTATATTTTGCTTCTATAGAAACATAAAAAAGTAAATAAAAATTGATATAGACTTATACTCTATAGCATTAACTGCTATCTAACTAATTCCATTAGTAGTCAAAACTTCCAATAATGTTGATAATCATTTTTATTGCCAAAACTGTATAAGCAAATATTAGAAAATTTTATCACCTAGGAAGCTGTGAGGGTGACTCAGTGCTGTCAGTGACAGACCTGGTTAGCATTTCCCTGACTTTCTTCTCTATTCTGGGAGGTAGGCAGGGGGCTGGTGGATGTTTAAAACAAGGACTTACCATGCTACTTTGAATTGGAAATGCTTTCTTGGTTTTATTTTTAAATTATCATGGCAAATAGTAATCATGTAACAAGTTATAGTTATCATCTAATAGAAACATAGGCACATTGACTTGCTTCATAGTCTTTGCAACATCTTTGAAAACTGTAATGCTCACCCAATCCACTTCAGTGCCCATGCTGGACTAGAAAACACCTGAAAGAGCCTCTTAGCTTTATCAGTCAAAGAAGTAGAAAAAGGATCTTCTTCCATCCCATGTACTTTACTCTGGGCCTTTGAGTCTCTTTGTGACCCTGCCAAAAATAAAAATAAGATAAAATAAATATTATGAAATTTGTTCTCTTTGTGATTTTTCTGGCAATTAACACGGAGTCCTCTAGAGTTTAGATGAGATGGGTGGCAGATTCTGTGACTGACAGATTCTCTATGCCATGAATGTAGACAACGAAATTGGAAGATTTCTCTTTCATAACTAAGAAATAAGAAGCCTTTCCTCCCCTTTTCTAAATACCTGACTTTTGCTCCCAAGAATTCTCAAAATTATAGTTAAGTCTCACTCACTGAATTCACAAGTCAATAAACTTAGAAAATGGATTGAATTATTCATTATGATATAACCCACTTAAAAATTAATCATAAGAGAGTAAATCTTCCCATAAGAAAGCCAATGTTTTTCTTGCATTCTACTTCTGTGGACTACTAAAAATAAATCTGCTTATATGGCTCAACTGTAAATTTGTTTTGAAAATCTGAAAGACTGAATTTTGCTAAGTACAGATCTTGCTTATTTCCATTTCCTGGGTGTTACCCAGAGAATGTACAAAGAAATATTTGTAACCTACCAGTAAATGCTAGAGAATATGCCAGGAAGTTTGCAATCATATAAGGTATGACAAAGAAAAATATCCCTTCTTAAAAATGACTTTCAAAAAGAGTTCTTACTTTTACAATGCACTGTGATGCTACAAAAATAAATAAATAAATAAATAAATAATCACCATGGTTTCCTTTCTTTAAAAGAAATAATGTATAGGTATTTCAATTTTCACCATCAAATGCCACAGCTTATGAGATAGTTCAAAATGCAATGCAATTACCTGACTTCCACAAATGCTCCTTTGAAATGGAAATAATGGGAGTTGATCACATTTCCTACTGAGGCAGGATTCCCAATGCTCTATTAATGATAGAAGACCTATTTGTTGCTCTAACTTAAAAACACACACGCAGAGTACAAGAATATGGAAGTGTTATAAACCATGTACAGTCACTGAACAACAATGGGGAATATTTATTGAGGGCTTGCCGTGTGCCTGGCACTGTTCTGAGTACTTCATGTATAAGAACTTCTCTCATTTAATCATAACAACCTGATGAAGTTGGTACTATTATCATCATCTCCATTTTACAGACAAGGAAACTGAGGCGTACGCAAGACAAGTGTTCCAGGTCAAAATTCTCTGAGACCCAAACTGCTAACTACTGTGCAGCCCCACATCCCAGAAAGCTCAGGTACAGTGACCAATGTTACTGCCAAATGCTGGCCTGGAGTGGACCTTTGCCCAGAGTGGTAACCAATGTCAGTGGTGGCAGAGCACTCTTTCTAGACACGTGGGACTCAGAAAGGTGGAGTGAAGGAGCTGGGGCTCCATCTCCTGCTTTCCTCTCGGCCACTCTTTGCTCTACGCCGTACTTCTCCCTGCTTTTTACAAATGTGCTGATTTTATTGGCAGCTACTCTCACAGCTGTGGTTTTGGCAAAGCTAATGGAAGGGGAGCTTTACTATTAAGTCAAAGTTGCAAACTAAGGGTTTCCTAAGTTCAAGTCCCCTATGTCAGGCATTAGTTATCACAGCAGGATCATCGCAACATGACTAAGCGGCTGCCAGACCTTCTGTTTTGGAGAGTAAGATTGCATCATCAGTTTCTCTGTCCTGGGTATTATTGCATTTAAGATGAGTCAAATAGTTTCCTAAGATGGTCTAAAGCATCTGATTGGCTGTACCACAATTTGGTCATTTTGTTCATCTGAACATGGCTTAGACCAAAAGAATATATCCTGCCCAATAGCTATTTCTCTCCTCTTTACCATGTGACACAAAAAGTTTCTGGAGAGTGGAGCTAAGCCACCCTCCATTCCTGCATTCAGTTAACAAGTGCTGATGACATCTCTGTTGAACATTAGGCAACGACTGGCTTTTGACCGTTATGATCCCCACTTTCACAGGATTAAATCTTCCAGGGGAGAGAAACAATCAAACCAGCAAGTACTATAAAGTGTAATCATAAGAAAGGAAAGTTGAAGGGTTTATGTGAGACCTGAGGAAGGGCATCCAATTCAGAAGTGGGGGCCAGGGGTCGACGAAGTCTTCTCTGAGGAAAGACCTGAGACCTGAAGGAAGAATAAGAATTACTCAGAGTGAACGGCATAAGGAAGGAGAGAGAAAGGTAAGACAGGTAGAGGGAATAGCATGGGGAAGGCTCTGAGGTGAGAGAGAGTACGGCACCCCCATGGACCTGGAAGGGGTCCCCAGAGCTATCTGTATTCACTGATTTACATGAAAAAGATTTTATCTTTGTCCAGCTGGGGTTTGGAAATATACAGCCATAATCAAAACCAAGTTACAGGAAACGCTTGCAGGAAATGTGGTAGGAGTCCCCTCTGTTTGTATCACATTCTGTGAGAGGTGGGGCTCTGTGTGCACAGGAAGGACCATAACACTTTAGGGCTCAAGCAACCTCCAGCTGAGTGCAGCTTAGACACATTCTTCTCGCTCTCCCTGAGTGGTGACTAGCATCTCTTGCCTTAGGTGCAGCCTCTGGCAGTCTCAGAGCGGCCACAGCCTCGTCTGCCGGCCAAGGAGGGTTTCCTGCTCTGTGCATATCAGGGCAGTGGTGACAGCAGTGATTGGAGTGAGAATAAGGTAACACTCAGGCAGCACTTCTGTGGAAATCTAGAGGCTGGAGGCAACAGAGTCCTGGCTCAGGTGACAAGAGGAAGATGGTATCACTCCGTTCATGTTATTTGGGAGCTCAAGAGCTTGCTGTGAGACCCCCAAATGGGCAAAAGTAAAAGTAGATTCTCCTCTCTTTATGAGAATAATGGAATAGGGGCATAGCACGTCTTCAGCCCTGCTGGCACCCTGATGCTAGCAGTGGCACCGTGGGCAGATGCCAGCCTAGAGGGAAACCTCCATGGATTTGTTGGATCCTAAGACTGAGTTGTATTTGACTACCAGCAGCAGCAAGGGACCAATGGGACTACTTTGTGGATACCTGTAAGGACCCTGGGATTCTTAGAGGGGACTATGTCAAAGAAGGGTTTTCTATGACCAAGTAGGGAGAAAGGGTCTTGGAGCCACTGAAATTTGGGCACAAATGGGTTTACATCCCTCCTCACCAGCTGGGGAAGGCGGAGATGTGAGTCACATCCAGAAGCCACCACCAGCATAGCTAAACATGATAAACTCTTGGAGATTAGAGGTGGTGTGTGGTTGAATCCTCTGTAGTAATTATTACATGTCTTCCACAAAATTAAGTTTTATAAATATTTGACAATTTAATGACTGACTGCATGTCTTTCTGTTTGATCTTTCTGGAAGGAAAACCTTGAACCACGAAGGCATGAGAATTATGGTGACACAGAATGAGGTATGCATACCCCTGGGCATGTGTTTGGAGGGAAACTCCCTGGGGCATGAATTTCTCTTAAATATTTTTTGGACAAAAACTAAACATTTGAAGTGATCTGGTAAGTAATTTAAAACATTTTGATTAGAACAGGCATGACTGTATTAAGGAATAGCATATTAAAAAGCACACTGAATCTATTCATACTGTGTAAGTGATATGTGAAACTAAATATAAAAAAAAGGTAAAACAAGTGAAAAAAGATAAAACAAGTGATTTCAAATATAAGACTTACACTAGGACACTTAGAACCTTCGTCTCCCCTCCCTCCTCCTGGGGTCTGCATCTTCACTGCCTTTGGCCAATAGAGATGCTTGAGTGGAAAAGTCTGAAAAAGCACTGGTGGAGCAGGGAAGAGAGGTCAGGAGATACAAGTTCTAACTTTCTACTTTAATCGTCATTATCATCCATCTTCTCCTTATTAATAAGAATAGTAGCAGCAACAAAAACAACAGCTAGTTTCATCAAATGCTTACTAAGTGCTAAATACTTTTAAGCTCCAGTTCTACACACACACGTACATCTTTTGAGGTGTATACTATCAATGTGTCATTTTATCCATTTACCAATGGGACACTGATGCACAAACAGCTGAAGTTACATAAGGACTATGGGATGGGGCTGACTCAAATCCCTGCAGTCTGGCTTCAGACTCCACATTGAGCAATAGGACCTTAAGATGCCGACGAGCTCTGCTGCCCCCTGCTGGGGAAATAGGCTGTTGGTTCTAAGCCAAAGCAATCAGCTTTGGACTGCACCATTGCGGTAGCGGGCAAAAAAACTCAGCCTTAATGGCATGCTTTATACTGGCGATGTCCAGTGATCCCACTAGTATTTTCTTGCGGAAAGTGTGAATGTAATACAGTCAGAAATAGGGTAGAAGAGGCAGAGGCAATGAGGAAACAGTTTGAGGGGAAGCAAAGCAGGAAAAAAGAGGCAGGGGGTGATGCGGTCAGAAGTGTCCCCAATGCCCGTGAGCCCCTAGGAGAGATGACCTGGTGGCCTAGTCCCTTGAGTGCTCAATCTACAACTGTAGCAACGTGCTCTGCTTCTCTGTTAGACCTGGCTGGGCCACCCCTGATACGTCTCCTAGGTTTCCTCACCTCCTGTTCAGTCATCTCTCAGCATGCGAGGTTATCTGAGGCTCTCGTCCTTTTTTCTTTTTTTAACATTTATTTATTTATTCATTTATTTATTTTTGGCTGTGTTGGGTCTTCATCACTGTGCACACGGGCTTTCTCTAGTTGCGGTGAGCGGGGGCTACTCTTCGTTGCGGTGCACGGGCTTCTCATTGCGGTGGCTTCTCTTTGTTGCGGAGCACGGGCTCTAGGTGCGTGGACGTGCTGGCTTCAGTAGTTGTGGCACGCGGTCTCAGTAGTTGTGGCTCGCGGGCTCTAGAGTGCAGGCTCAGTAGTTGTGGCGCAGGGGCTTAGTTGCTCCGTGGCATGTGGGATCCTCCTGGACCAGGGCTCGAACCCGGGTGTCCTGCATTGGCAGGCAGATTCTTAACCACTGCACCACCAGGGAAGTCCCAGCTCTCTTCTTTTCAATCTGGAAACCCGACACAATACAAGTTTGGTGTAGGTCCTTGGGCAAATCACTTCCTTCTGGGTCTCAGGTTTCTCTTCAGTAAGTAAGGCAGTTGTGTTTTCAAGCCAGTGTGCTACTGCCCCACTGAGGGCAGTTGGAATGTGCATATGTGCAGGGAAGGGGGCAGGTTGATTGTCACAAAGACTTAGAGGGAGTTCACTGGCATTTAGCACCAGGAACCAGCCATGCTAAACATCCTGCTAAGGCCGTTAGTACCCCTGAGGAACACGGCATGATTCAGAGTCTATATGATTGTTTCTTCTTATAAAAATGTAAGTAAATCCATTTTAAGTTTTGAAGTTCTGTTAAATTAGCTTCTTTAGAGTTGAAGGTTAAAATGTTCAAGGGAAGGGAAAAATAGCTCGTGATTTATACAGAACTTTCCAAAGGGGAATTTAAATCCTGGGTGATTTCTAAAGGAAACAGCTTTTCTGTGACTGGAGGATTTCTGGCATGTTTCTAATGCCTTCAAGCTCTAAAGATCTAAAACCACGATCACATTAAACACAGATGTCCTGTGAGCCGGAAAGTGTTCTGCTGATAAAACTGTATGGCATAGTTTTCTTGAGTTGTGGGGAAAAGTTTTTTTCTCAAGCCATGGGTACCTGATTTTATTTATCTGCTAGTGAAGACGGATGGAATGTTTGGCAGACTCTGACTGCAGCAGACTACGTTCAGGGCCCTTTCTGCAGGGCCAGCTGCAGTTGCCTTTTTTGGTCTTCCTGGATCATCTGTGAACCTATGACTTAACTGTTAGGTGTTCCTTATTGCCTATGTTATTTTTGTCATATCTGGGTACCATGTGGATTACCATGTGCATTATAATTATCTTAATATTTTTCATCAACTCACTTTTTTAAATCTTGTTTGCCTCCTAAGTATTTTCTGTGAAATGATGGTTTGATAGCGGATTTACATTTTTCAAATATACTTTAAACTATATGCATAACTATTAAAAAATTTTAAAATTCATCCATATATTACCTTAAATCATCTTGAATAAGTGTAACCATAACCATAACCTATAGCAATAATAAAGAGGAGTTTTTAAAATCCAGATTCTATATGGAAAACATAGGGATTAAAAGAGAATAAATAAACCCGTGTTTGTAAAATGGGTATGTATAAGTTTATGACAGAGTTGACTTAAGCATGAATGTGTGTGTGTGTGTGTGTGTATGTGTGTGTGTCTGTGAGTGCGCAGTCAATTACATCTAATATTCATTGTGGCCTGATGTGACATTCTGGTATTAACTTCCAAATACTTCTCAATAAGTGGTGAAATACTCAGCCAGCATCACTGCAATGAATTACTTTTGCTATGGCCAAAAGCAAAGAAATTTGACATGTGAGTTATTTATTCTGGCTTTTCTAGGGTGGATATACGATTTCTTTTAGGCAGTGGAAACCACTGAAACAGATCCTGTGACAGAGACAAGGGAATAATTATAATGCTTGGCCATGGACTTGAAGGTGTGGAAGGAGAGAAGTGAGGACATGAGGGGAGTGAGGACAGTTAAACAGGGTTAATAGATTGTGATCCCAGTGAAGGTGAGTACCAGAGGCCCTGCCTTTTCTGTCTGACCTAATTGTTTCCAGGAATGGAGACATGAAGTCCAAGTTCCTTTAAGCCTCACAGTCAAACTCCTATTCTATCCACAGACCCACATTACCGAGGAGAGGTTCGCATGTGGCCAAAGACCCCTCCACCAGATAAAGTCATAAGAAGAACTTAGACCTTTCTTCTATTCTTTCAAACATATGGGTTCCTCCATCAGCTATGCCTTCTTCTTCATTACTGAATACAATAATAGCTTCACATGTTGGGAGGACCCTCAGTGAGTCAGAATTCTCCTTACGTCAAAAGGAAGGATCCAATTTACAGGAAACTAGTGCCAGCTCATCTTCAGGTTGACACTGTCCATAGAGTTTATCGATTTCTCTTGCTTCTTGCAAGCGCCAAGGGGACGGAGATTCTCACCTGCTTTGCTCAGAGTTTGAGCACCAGGGTTTAGCACATAGAAGGTTCTTAATAAGCATTTGTTGAATGAATGAATGAACCTTAGCCTTTCCCAGCTTCAGTGAAAAGTGCTGCAAGACAACTGAGGATAAGGAAGGCTGGGTCCCTGACATTTGTTGATGGAGAGGCTAGAAGCCCATGAGGGGTGGGGTCAAGAGGCTTTTTCGTGGACTCTGCCACACAGGCCAGAGTGAACCCCATGATATGCACCACGACCCCCTGTGGCCATTCTTGCAGCCCGTTTCAGAGACCTAGAACCTTAGCCCGAGACTGCAGACGCAGTTCCTCTGCCCCTGGTCCGGCAGTTCCCACTGATTTAGAGATAAACTGTCTGATGTATACAGTTTGTCTGGCCTTCAATCTTAAATGGTCTTTGCAGTTTGAAAATTATAGTGATGCCTGGCTATTCAGTGCTCAGACTTCCAGATCCTCTCCCTTTTGCCCCAGGAGCAGCCACAGCTCAGAAACCTAACTCCGTCACCCTGTCTTTCAGGAAGAGTACCCCACTGGTAGTGCTGTCCAATTTCATTTTAGTATTTCAATTAAAGTAATTTTTAAAATGTATCTCTAAGAGCGACTTAACTTTTCTAGCCCTGTAAGATTTTCCCCATTTGAAAAAATTTCTAAATCATAGGAAAAAAGTCCTTTGACAGATATCAAAAGGTAGTGTGTGGACGATTGATTTAGGGTTTATTAAATAGGTTTACCGCATAGAAATCATGGCCGGGACCCATTTCACACAAAATTAACCCGCAGACGTAGTTCGGTGTCATCCTTAGTGTGTGTGTGCCAACCACTTCTCTAGCCACACAGGAACTTTTTAAGGTTGATGACGGGAGAGCGCGTCTTAACTCATCAGCGCACACCTACTGGGCGCGGAGCATCGCAGGCCGGGATAAGTACTTGCGCGGTCGTTAACAAGCCCCTAGGAGCCGGCGGCGCGGGATCCACGTCCTCCCCGAGCGTCACGGGGGGCTGGGTGCCAGCAGGTGCGGGGTCAGGTGAAGCCACCGAGAGCCCGCCTGCCCGGCCGGGAGTTGGATCAGCCGCGGCCCGCCAGGCGTCCGGAGCCCTGCTCGCCGCGGGGCCTGGGCGCGGGCAGGCGGCGAACCCCGCACTCCCCGGGCCTCGCGGGCGGGCAGCCTCCTCCCCGTCCTCGAGCCGGGCGGGCAGCTGCGCCCACGCTCGCCGCCTCTCTCGCGCACCCCCGAGCGCCAGGGGCCACCCGGGGGATTTGTCATCGCGCCCTATATAGCCGCAGACAGCTGCCATCTGTTATGTTTAGTAACAACCCCGCGCCGCTCCCTCTTCCGGTGAATAAGCCTGCCTCGGTCATTAAGCCAGGAAGTTATTTTTTGAAGGACTCCCACTCCCTCTCTCAAGCAGGCTTTGCCCCTTACGCAGCGGCTGAGGCTTCAGCGTCGAATCCTCCTTTCTCCCTGCCTCCCTGCTGGGAGCAGGAGGCTGGATTCACTGCTGGCCTGGGCGTATCGGCAGGTGCTTCAGTAAAAAAGCTGAGAGAGCTCCTCGCTCCATGGGTTCAGTGAAGAGAAAAATCTGTGATGTGTGCACCATTTTAATGCATCACATTTCAGTTCTGCAAATGCGAAGTGTAAATTGGGTTAGAATATGATTGTGAATCAGACCAGCCGTCATAATTAATTTATCACCGTGCTCCAGATACATCAGCTAAAATAATATGAATTTAAAGTAACGGTTCCTCTTGCCCTTGTGTTTGCTGGTGAACTCTTAAAGAATATATCCTGGAGAAATAAAGGAACTAAGATTCCAGTCTCTTCTTGTGTTGTCAAAGCATGAATGTAATTAAACATTCTCAACCAAGTTTCTTCCACCAACTGAAATTGAATTTGCCCACTGACACTTTATATCAGCCTATGTCCCACTCTCGTTGACACATCCTGAGCTGCTGATAAACATTGGAGATGAGCTTTTTCATATTTCAGGCATATCTGAGATGCCTAAAGTTCCGGTCCCCCAACTGACTGATTGTTAGAATTTACTAGGGCATTGTCACTCAAAGTGTGGTCTGGGAAGCAACTGCACAGCATCACTTTCAAGATCACTTAGAAATGCAGAATCTCAGGCCCCACCGCAGACCTATGGAATGGGAATCTAAATTTTTATCAAGACCTCCGCATTAAAGTTTGAGAAGAACTGTTCTTTTTTAAAACCACAAATACCTTTGCCCAAACGTCTATATGTGTTTAGTAAGCAGCAGAGGTGATTCTTATAAGTTGAGTAGTTAGGTTTGGAGGGCACTGGTCTCTAAGGCCTAAGGTTCAGGTGACTTTTATGCTTGTGACATCAGCCAAATTTTTGAATCAGTAAAACTGTTTAAAAGTTTGATACAGGTGAGTTTATCTGTTTGGTTGTCCGTGAATTACAGATACAAGAAGGTTTATGAATTATTTGGTTAAATAACAACACATTTATTGCTCCATTAGGGAAGCTCAAAACTGGGAAGGTGGATTTTCTCCTAGTATAACTGGCTCATTCACTCCCAGACTGAGTGTAGTCATGAGAGAATCTTTTGCTTGGCCATTAAAGCTGCTCCCTTCCCCCACCCCCTATTCAAATGGTCTGACTTTATATATAACAGTACCTTTCATTCAGAAGAACACAAAAGTCCTTTATGCTGATGCTCAGCACTGTTTAGGGCTGTGTTAGAGGACTAGGTCTAGTTCTGGACTTCACAATAAAAGAGAGATGTGGAGACCTTGGCAAAGTTTCAGAAGAAATTCCTAAAGGTTATTTTTACAATTCAAAGTGAATCTTCAAATTGTGCGGCATTATCTAGAAAATGGCCATCTGTCCATTGACATAAACAACATGAAATGAGCCTTCACTGCAGCTTGAGAGATTTTTCAGTTTTAGAGAAATAAATATTGTAGGAATGCGTTAGAGAAAAGAATGTCTCTGGACCGCAAGTTCTCAACCTTGGTTACACATTGCAATCAGCTGGGGAGGTTTAAAAAATCCCAAAGCCAATTATGTTGGGATCCTTTGGGCGGGACCCAGGCATCAGTATTTATTAAAGCTCCCCAGGTGATTCTGATGTGCAGCCGAGGATGAAAACAGTGCTCCTCCAGCTGTAGTGTGCATTGGCACCATCTGGGGATCTTGTTAAACTGCAGATTCTGATTCAATAGGTCTGGGGTCAGCCCAGCTCTTCTGCAATTCTAGCCAGTGCTCAGGTAATGTCCAAGCTTGGTCCATGTGCCAGGCTTTGAGTAGCAAGAGGCTAGAGGCCTTTGAAATTAGACTAAACTCTCTCCCAGGAAGAGTCCATGCTCTTATTTTTAGGCCATCTCAGAGTCCCTATGGCTTTATGATATTTGTCAACATGCAAAAGCGATAAGTTCAAGTAGTATATAAACTGATGAAAAGAAAACCAGTATCAAGAACACTGCTTTGGATGAAAATCTTTAACAATGATCAGTATCTCCTTGAATGGAAAACTAACGACAGAACTTAAAGGATGGAAATGTTCCTAGCTTTCCTGGACAGCACCACCATCCCTCTTCTCATGTTACGATTTCCTCAAGATGGCTTTGGTAGTAGCAGAGTTGTCATAATGGTATCTGGTTGAGTACAGGGGCAGCTGGGGTGCTGGCTTTGCTGTATCTGTGCTGGTAACATCTGGTCCAAAGTAGAGCCATCTCAGAACTTAGAGGTTTCTCTGAGTTCTGGGCATAAGATACCCAGCCATTTTGTTAAATGGCAGTGGTTGAGAGTCTGCCTGCCGATGCAGGGGACACAGGTTTGCGCCCCATTCCGGGAAGATCCCACATGCCGCGGAGCGGCTAGGCCCATGAGCCATGGCCGCTGAGCCTGCGCATCCGGAGCCTGTGCTCCTCAACGGGAGAGGCCATAACAGTGAGAGGCCCGCGTACCGCAAAAAAAAAAAAAGAAAGAGATCCTATTCAACTGTCAACATGATAGGGCCAGTAAGTAGAGCTAAATTTTAAATTTAAAAAATGTAAACACGTCCAAGTGATATTAATAGCTAACCTAAATGACAGGGCTTTACATGTACTATCTCATTTAGTCCTCTCAACAACCCCTATTTACAAATAAGACAACAGAGCTTGGAGAAGAGCAGACACTTGCCTGAGGCCACACGACTCAAAAGCAGCAGAGACAGTATTGGAACCCACTTCTGCTTGACTCCAGAACCCTCCACATTGAGTTCATCCACGATAACAGATCTAGCTTGCTGTTTGAAATTTTCTATTGGATATTTCTGCCACTATAAGCAGTGTGTTCATATTTTCCCTAGGCTGTGGACTAAATATTTTTTAAAAGCAGCCTTTTAATTTTTTAATTAGCCTGGTTCCCCAAAGATAAAGCTCTTTAAAGGTCAGATATTAATTTAATCCTCTCTGGGTTATTGCTGAAAAAGATCAGTCCAATTGACCTTGACAAAAACTACCTCAGAGGCCTGGAGACAGACAGGCTCTTCGATATCAGTGAGCACAGACAACCGCTGTTACGGGAAGGGGCGTTTTCTTTGCCTTTGATAGCAGGCAGATTTGTTTTTCTTGACAAGACCCTGAGTAAAAAGACTTAATATCCATCTTCAATGTGAATCGAATCGTGTCCTACTGACATTAGATCCTCAGGCCTGGGGAACACCGGGCTGGCCGCTGGGGGGCTGCGTTAGGCAGACTCAATGACCATGAGAGGAAATGGAGCGTGACATCGCCAGAAAGGGCGGGCTCGTCACACGCTCACTGGCCTGCCTCCACCACAGAGCCTCACCAAGGACAAAGTCAGTAAAGGCCCACAGTTCAGATGACACTTTCCTAAGGACAGTCAGAGTTTCCAAGATATCAACCTAAAATGCAGATTTTGCCTGAGGAGAACAAAAATCTGTCAGCTTTGCGTCAACATGGTAGCAAACAACTTTATACATGACCAACACAACAAAGTATTACTGTCCTGGGCCTGGGCCAAGACAAAGATGGGGGCCTGTTGGCCCACCCCTGGGCCTGCCACCTCCCCCACATGGCTGGAATGGGGACAGCGATGACCATGGTCAGCTGAGTGGATGTGTGGCCCCAGCTGGGCCAATCAGAATCCTTCCCTGGAATTTTTCTTTAATTAATTAATTTATTTTTGGCTGCATTGGGTCTTCGCCGCTGCTCGTGGGCCCCCTCTAGCTGCGGCGAGCGGGGGCCACTCTTGATTGTGGTGCGCCGGCTTCTCATTGCAGCGGCCCACCCCCCCACCCCACCCCCGCCGCCGCAGAGCAAGGACTACAGACGCGCAGGCCTCAGCAGCTGTGGCACGTGGGCTCTAGAGCACAGGCTCTGTAGTTGTGGCACACGGGCCCAGTCACAACGCGGCATGTGGGATCCTCCCGGACCAGGGCTCGAACCCGTTTTCCCCTGCGTTGGCAGGCAGGTTCTCAACCACTGCGCCACCAGGGAAGCCCCCGTGGAATTTTTTTTTTAATTTATTTATTTTTGTCTGCACTGGGTCTTCGTTGCTGCACGTGGGCTTTCTCTAGTTTCGACGAGCGGGGGCTACTCTTCATTGTGGTGCGCAGGCTTCTTGTTATGGTGGCTTCTCTTGTTGCAGAGCACTGGCTCTAGGCACACGGGCTTCAGCAGTTGTAGCACACGGGATCAGTAGTTGTGGCGTAGCACACGGGATCAGTAGTTGTGGCGCACGGGCTTAGTTGTTCTGCATGGCGTGTGAGATCTGCCTGGACCAGGGCTCAAACCTGCATCCCCTGCTTTGGCAGGCGGATTCTTAACCACTGCACCACCAGGGAAGTCCCATTCCCTGGAATTTTTAAAAGTGGATGCAGAGAAAGGAATCTCTGCCCTCCCAGTGACGAGGAGGGATTGAGACTTAGGAACTGTCAGCAGCCGCTTTGCCTCCCACAGGGAGGAATCTGGTCTGTCCAGCACAGAGGATAAGAAAGGCCAGGGAGAGGTGGGGAGAGTGCTCCTGTGGCCCAGCTACCTTCCTAACCAGCCACAATTTAATTGTTCAACCATAGTTGCCTAACCTAGTTTGGTTAAGTTTCTATCACTTGCCATCAATAAAGTCCTGACTCATGCCGGGGAAGTGTGTGAAATGTGATGTTAGCCCTCCTCTTCATTTTCAGTGTCCTCTCCTCTAAAATGGACAAGCAGTTCCTTCCTGCAGGGGATACTGGGTTTTTTTTCCATTCCAAAACCAGCCGGCTGACGGCTCCTTCCCCAAGGATCTGGCCCCCAGCTTTCTGCCATGTGGCTTTAAGAAAAAGGAGAGTTTCAACATTTCTCCTTTGGGGGAAATCTGCATTTTCTTTTTAAGAATGGAAAAAGGGATGCATTTCAGCTCAATAAGCTGATGACTGTAGGTACTTTAGGAGAGAGCAAGCCTTCCAGCTGTTGCTCCCATGACATCAGTGTTGACCCTAGAGGTTTAGTAATGGAAAGGGATGGCATTTATGGAATGTGCCTGACAATGTGTGAGGCACATTTTGCAGAATACCCTTTTTCATTAATCCTCACAATCACAGATAAGAACTGCTAGTCCATTTTGTAATGTAGCTGAGAAATATGATTTTAACTATTTTCTAATCTTTTACCCATATCCTTTCTCTTACCATTCAGGTATTCATGGGGACTTTCTAAATGCCTTCCCCCTAGGGTGGGATCAGTATCCTAGAAGAAAGAGGGAAATTCTTGGTATTTGAGTTCAATGGTAGATTTTTTAAATCTATAGTAGATTTATCTGACTTTTAAATGTAAGAGCCAGGCACTTGAATAATTTTTCTTTTTTTAATTCTAAAAGCTTGTTTCTCAATACTAAGGGCCAAAGACAAGAGGACCTAGAGTCCAGACTTTATAAACAGAGTCAGCAAGTTACAGCCTGCAGGGGTAAAGCTTTTGTAAATAAAGTTTTATTGGAACACAGTCACTCCCATTTGTTTATGTATTGTCCATAGGTACTTTTGCACTAGAATAGCAGAGGTGAATGGTTGCAACAGAGACTGTATGGACTGCTAAGCCTAAAATACTCACTCTCTGGCCCTTTTTGGAAAGTTTGCTGACCTCTGCATAAACGATGGAAAAGAGGAAGAACACAAGAAGAAGTGGTGTCTTCTCCCCCAAAAAGAGATAAGGGTTTGACTTGCAGGAGGAAGGGAGAAATTTAAGGATGGGTGACTAGAGCTTAGAGCCTTCTGAGCTCTGGAGAATGGACACAGAGACCACCATCCTAAGCCAAGTCCAAAAGGGGGAGAGAGAAAAACCACAGATCAACTTGGAGGAAATTGGAGATCTGGGAACCTTTGCCTGCGGGTGACCACATGAGGGGTCTTGGGGCAGCCTCAACACAGAGTGGTCTACAGAAGCATCTGGAAGTTTCCTACATGTCCCAAAAAGGGCTGGAGGTGACTGAGAGGGCTGGTAGCCTGGATGAAGCCTCTCAGCTTTGATGTGGGAATGCTGTCAACAAATGGAACATACATGTTGGAGACCCCAGCAGGACAAAGGCATCAGCAGAGACAGAGCCAATATCCAAATGCCATCAAGGTCAGAGGCTGTCACATGTCCTGGATGCCCCACTCTGAATGCCAGGATAATTTTGGGGGCCCCTATTTCACCCTTGGAACTCAAACTACTCCTGGAGAGGAGATAGAGAATGGAGTCTTTGACTAAGTGGTTTCCAAAAAGTGCTGAGTGGGCTGTCTGGAGGGTTTATATTTACCTCATTGCTAACAGTATCTTTTAGCTCATCCTTCAGAAGTTCTGACCCAGTGAAGTGTCATCAGCAGGGCAATAATACTAACTCATCTCACTCTTGACACTCTTTAGCTGCTGTTGTCTGTATTGCACTTGTGGTATTTGGTTGCAGTACATCTCTACATACATGACCCCAGGGATATCTTGGGGGAGGGGCAGATCAAGATTGTGAGGGTTGTGGAGGGTATATATGGGTGGAGTGTATGGTCAGGGCATCAGGATGGCAGTTCTCTTGCTCTCAGTACATCCCCTGCTTGACTAGTCCCTGCTTCACTTATATCCTACTCACCTGACTGACCTTCCCTCTTAATTATAGAGCCTAATCAGTAACTGCCTGTGTGTTTGCCCCTGGCCCCAGCTAGTAATTGTTCTAAGTGTTAGAGGAGAAAGGCTCCACCATGCTAGATTACCAAAGGGAAACATCTGCCCCAGTGAGAATCGTTAACCCAAGTTGCTGTGAGGGACGTGCTCTGCTGGTTTCCCTGGTAACTGATGAGCCAACCTGATGTCAATTCCCCCTATAAATGGTAAGCTTCTACTCCACTACTCTCCCCTCACCAGGAATGCCACGTCCTGCATGCTGTCCGCCATACTCAGTGGGGTGTCGTTCCAGGACTTCGCTTCACACTTGTAAGATTCCCTATCCAATAAACCATTGATGTCTCTGTCACCATCTCCAGGCACTTTCTTCAGTCTCTCGGCTGGGCAATTATAAGGCTTGCAGGTCTGTGAGGCACAGCCCAATACTGCTGTAATGGAAATGTTCTATATCTGCACTGTCAGGCGTGGTTGCTACTCACCACATGCACTTGAACTATGGCTGTGCAACTGAAGAATTGAACTTTTAATTTTATTTCACCTTTATTAAAGTTATAATTTAAATAGCCACAGTACAGGTCTAAGAGATTAAATTATTTCCAGGTATCAAATGTATTAATACCACTTTAAAATTAAAAGGAGTAACTGAAGAAGCCCAGTTTGAGGGTTAGTGGACATGGTGACCTCTGTTTTCTAGTCCCTTCCATCTTTTCTCTGGAGTAAATTCCTGGAGTGTTCCTGGCAGATTCTCCCACGTAATACAGATCAGAGAACCCAAATGAAGAAGCAAAACACAGATTGTTTGACATGAGGGTGCCCTAAGAGCTTTTATTTTGATCCTCACAGGCCATCTGGTGCTGGTATAGGAAGATGAACAAAGAGATCTGAGATGAGGAAAAACACACATCAAAAAAGAAACCCAAGGTAAGGAGCAAAGGGTGGAAGGACATGGTTGGGGCGGGAGGTGATATAACCTCCCCAGCTGCCTGGCTTCCCACTCCCTGGCCCTCGCAGACCCGTCCTGATCAGCCTCCCACACCCAGCTGTACTCGTCTGCCCTCATCCCTTCTTTCCTCCGAGTCCGAGCCTGTAATTACTGACACCGGGTGCACGGCTTCCACTCATCTCCTGTGACTGCATCATTCACGGAGCTATGAGGGGTAATTTGCCAACCTCCATGGAAGCTTCCTTTTAAAAGCAGGATACGCTGGGTGTAATGTTACATCACTAAGAATCCTTGGACAATAGAAAAGGAAATGGAATTTACCCAGGGAACAAAGGAGTCTGCAGCTCACTTTTCTTTAGCCCTAGATAGCCATGTAGAATTGACTGCAGGGCTTTGGGGTACAAAGGCTGTGCCCAGAAGGGGGAAGTGTCTTGTTGCAGAAGTTTGTGGGGTTGGTAGGCCCAAGTGGGGCATTTGCTCCAGTGCGAAACTGAGATTAAGGCAAGGAAAGAAAAGGCTGTGGTTCGTGCACTCAGCAGATTGCCCGTGGGGACCACAGAGTGGTTAGGAGCCTTGAAGGCAGACTTCCTGGGTTCATTCTCTGGCTTAACCAGTTAGTAGTAGGGCACCTGCACAGGGCAGGCTCCTTCTCTAAGCCTCAGTTTTTCATCTGAGCAATAGGACGATTGCCATGCTTATGTGATGGTATTATTTTCAGGATTTAAGTGAGATGCTGCAGGGGAAGCACTTAGGGTACTACCTGGCTCAGGGCAGGCATACAGTGTCAACCGTTAGGTGGTGCTGGTCTGATTGGCTTTGCCTGGCCCTCTGTGAAATTGTTGTGGGAGAGAGTAGCCATGTTCTCCGGGGCATATCCTTCTAAAACTGTCCTGTTCTGTATCTTGAAGGAGGGAATGATGCATCTGAAGCTGGTTTTATGCATCTCTTGTTTCTGTGGGCCTCCATACAAGTCTCTTTCCTTAGGAAGGTGGCTGAAAAAGACTACTCCCTCCTTTCACATCTTCACATGGTCACAGGGCTGGGATAATGAGGTACAAATCCCAAGGGTCCCTGGCGGGTTCTCTGGTCTTTTCAAGACCAATGCATTTTCCAAAGAGTCAATTCTGGAGGATTCAACAATCCCATTTTATTCATTTATTTTTATTGAAGAATAGTTGATATACAATATTAGTTTCAGGTGTACAGCATAGTGATTCAGTATTTTTACAGCTTATACTCAATTAAAAGTTACTATAGGGCTTCCCTGGTGGCGCAGTGGTTGAGAGTCCGCCTGCCGATACAGGGGACACGGGTTCATGCCCCGGTCCGGGAAGATCCCACATGCCACGGAGCTGCTGGGCCCGTGAGCCATGGCCGCTGAGCCTGCGCGTCCAGAGCCTGTGCTCCACAACGGGAGTGGCCACAACAGGGAGAGACCCGCGTACCGCAAAAAAAAAAAAAAAGAAAAAAATAATAAGTTATTACAAAATAATGGCTCTAATTCCCTGTGCTATACAATATATCCTTGTTGCTTATCTATTTTATACAGAGTAGTTTGGATCTGTTATTCCCAGGCCTCTAATTTGCTCTTCCCCCTTCTCTCTCCCCTTTGGTAACCATGAGCTTGTTTTCTATGGCTGTGAGTCTTAATAATCCTATTTGAGAACTCAGGTCTCCCTGCCACCCAACCCCACCCACCCCTCTGTGGCCTATGTTGACTTTGAGGAGTTTGTGGGAATGCCAGTTCCCTGGCCATGTTCCTTCTTCTGAGAGGGACTTAGGAAGGATTTAGCTAGTCAAGGACTCAGGACTAAAATGGAGTGGTGGTGTGGGCCTCTGGGAGAAGAGGATGAGAGGGAGCATCAGACACCTACCCTCAGGTGAAAAGGGTGATGGTCAGCCACAACCCATCTTCCCTAACTAGCCTGTGAGACTTCACCTAAGCCCGTGGCGACAGATGAAAGCACTACCTACCCTCCACTTAAAAAAGCAACAATCACGGTCTACAAATTAGAAATTAGACCAAATTTAGTCATACAGATACAACCCATTCATAGCCCTTGAAAAGTTCCCCTGGCAGGGAGGGGCAGTCACTGCGGACGGCCTTTGCCCCTCTTCCCTTGCTCCTAGTTCCATCCGGGTGAGACCACAGTGCTGGCTTTTGTGCTCCCAAAGGCTGAGAGCCTGACGGAATACACTTCAAAGGCGATTTTTCAGAAGTCTTGCTTATGTGGTGATCTTGAGGTTCTGTGGTGGAAATATTATTTGGCCAATTTGAACTTAAAACCTGAATGGACTTTCCAAGCAGTGTCTGCTTTTAAATGGTACATAAACTATTCCTTGTTATCCATTCAACTCGGCTCACGCTGACCTGGGAAGCATACACCTGAGGCTGAGGGCTCACCCTGCCTGCATAGCAGTGGGTAGGAGCCCCCATGTGAACCTTCCTCCTGCCATGGGGACCATGAGGCTGGCTGTTAAGGCTGGGGACACCCAGGGAAACAGCCACTTGCTGTTCAGGAGGAACCTCCAGCTAACCACTGTGGTTTATGGCTTTGAAGAAGTTGAAGGTGCCACAAAGAACATAGTAAGAGAAGTTCATCTGAATCTACACATTCCAAGACAGACATTGGAGATAGGCCCATGAAAGGGTGGTGTCAGCTGACTTGCTAACAAGCCAGGGATGATGAGGTGATTGGAGAGCTGAGAGCACTCACAGCTTCCTCAAGTCCCAGGTGAGACTCCCGTTAGGCCAGCCAAAGTACTCACCTGGGGTCAGGGCAGCCCTGGGGGAAGAGTTAGCAGCTGTTTGAAGACAGTGGCAGCCTCTGGACGCTGCCCCTGCCCTTCTCTCTTCCATTTGCAAAAGCAGCTGCACCTCCACAGACTGGCTGTGCCTGCTCCCCAACCTTTCTTGGTCCAGCAGAACTGGGTGGGACATAAGAATATGCCTGGGAGGCTCCAGTATAGGGCTTTATCTGCTGTTTCCATAGTAACAACTATCACTTACTGAGCTCTCATTAGGGAGAAGACCCTAATTAAGCAATTGACCTGCATGCTTGACTGAGGGCAGAACTAAAATTCAGCATCAGGTGGACACTGTCACTCTTCACTCCCCTACCTCTCATAACCATGTGCAACATCAGAATGTCAGGAATCAAGTCTTTTCCACATCCTTATCTCCTACACAGATTAGCTCAGGGGCTTGCTTATACTGTTGAAAATGTTAAGTAAAATCCTCCACTAACATGCTGGATATGATCTGAGTCCCTGCCACACTTGCAGATGATCTTGACTTACCCACATGACCTTGCCACCCTAGGTCAGAGGTTGGCACCTGAATCTAAGGCAGCTATCCCACAGCCCAACAAGACTCTTGAGAATGGCCAGCCAATCAGGTTCTCTCTCTTGGGGAATTTGGATTACAGGTATGTGGAGGGAGTTCATCAGTTGGTAGCAGCAAAGTTGTAGAAACAAGTAGAATCACAAATGTGGTGGAATCTTGAAAGTAAACAGCGGTGACTGCCTGTGAGTAAGAGGCTGGAGCTCTTCTTTTCTTGAGTGATGTAACCCTGAGGCTTTATTTGTCTACCGTAAATTACATGCTATAGTTAGGAGCATGTTTACTCTTCTGTAACCATCATCCAAATATATAAATACTCTTAAGAGTTTGGGAACATAAACTAAAATGAAAAACAGCCTAACAGATAGTCTCTTTAAAGAGATAGTCTCTTTGCTGAGCCCATTGTTTTGAAATTTGGGACAAAGCCAAACACTCCAATGCCTGCACCTTTCATCTCCCTTCCCTTCCTCACCCAATTCCATGGTCTTATGTGGTTGACCGGAGTGGGATCTCTGGCCATGCAGGCTGCTACACCTAGACCAGAGGCCACTACCTTGTTCGCCAGAGGGGCTGTGGGTTGAGAAACCAAGCTATTTGGATAAGTTGTGTGTCTGGCCAAGGAGGAGCATTCCCAGGTTGCAGTAGATACAGCATGGGGTCTACTGTTTCCCTGTTGTGCCAAACAATAGATGCCGTCTAATGTGTAAATGCTTTTGTCACTTCCTAAGTATTTAATTTTTTCCAAATGTGCATTTTTTGGTATCATTATAGTTTACTTGTTTTCAGATAATTGGAAATTGAGTATGATCAGTAAATCTACATATATCCATATAAAATGCAAACATGTTTACGTGATAGGCAATGTCAAAAAATGTGACATGATAACCAACAATGACTATATTCTAGAAAATAAAGGCTTGGGTTCAGCTAGTAACATGACCAGCTAACAACATAACATGATTTTTGTAGTTATACAAAATCTTTTTCCCGAAATAATTGTGGATTTGAGGATATCCAACCTGGATACAGTTAGAAGAAATAAGATGTCGTGGAGTTTCTGTTAGGATATTTTTATATAAATGTTGCCCAGAAGATACAGTGGTTCCTGAAAATTCTGATCAGTGGTTGGTGCATCTGGGTAGGACTTAAAAGTGTGGGGTTGTCAAGAAGCAAGGGATTTCAGAGTCCAGTCAAGATGGAGTATCAGGGAACAGAGTTTTCCTTCTACATGAAGCAGTGATGGTGTTTGGGACATTGGACAATCAGGCAGCAAAGCACAGGGATCCCTGAGAGAAGGGAAATGTAAAACATGAGCCCTGTGAATTCTTCAGCTTCCTGCCTGGGGAGGGACTATGGTGCAGGGAAGGGGAACGAGATGGTGCCTGGTGACCCCCGCTGGGTTGAGCAGACAGAGTTGGGAGTCCAGGGAAACCAAGGTCACTAGAATTCTCAGGAGAAAGTCTCTGAGAAAACTGAAGAGGAAAAGACCTCTAGAGATCTGCAGAGGTTCCTGCAAGTCTCTAGCTGAGTTCAAATCAGCAGCACATACCTGTTAGGAAACTATGGGAGGTCAGGGACAGAAACCACCCAGCACTGAATATTCAGTAGCACACTTTATGTGATTTCAGTTTGGGGAATTTAAAAAGTATCATCTGGAGGAGGGGTGCTGGGTGGGGAGATACATACCCAGGTGTTTGCAGTGGAAGTGGGAAACCTGTAGGTTATGGTCCAGCTGTGCCGCACCAAGGTGAGCAGGAGCAGGGAACAGCTCCTAAATATAGTAGCTGAGATACAGGGAGGTGGAGACTGGTGGAGACAAGATGCTGGAGTAGGACTTGAGCTCAACTCCTCTCATGAAAACACCAAAATCACAACTAACTGCTGAACAACCATTGACAAAAAAACAAACAAAAAACTGGAATCTACCAAAAAAGATATTCTACCTCCAAAGACAAAGAAGAAGACACAACTAGATGATAGGAGGGGCACATTCACGATATAATCAAATCCCATAACTGCCAGGTGGGTGACCCACAAACTGGAAAATAATTATATCACAGAGGTTCTCTCACAGGAGGGAGAGTTCTGAGCCACACGTCAGGCTCCCCAGCCTGGGGGTCTTGCATTGGGAAAAGGAGCCCCAAGAGCATTTGGCTTTGAAGGCCAGAGGGGCTTGAGTGCAAGAGCTCCACAGGGCTGAGGGAAACAGAGACTCCACTCTCAGAGGGCACACACAAGTTTTCATATTCATTAGGACCCAGGGCAAAGCAGTGACTTCATAGGAGCCTGGGCCAGACCTACCTGTGTTTCTTGAAGGGCCTCCTGAAGAAGGCGGGGATCGACTGTGGCTCACTGTGGGGTCAAGGAACTGGTGACAGAGTTCATTGGCGTGAGGTCTCCTGGAACTCACCATTATGGCACCAAGACCTGACCCCACCCAACAGCTTGCAGGATCCAGTACTGGGACACCTCAGGCCAACAACCAACAGGGTGGGAACGCAGCCCCAGCCATCAGCAGACAGGCTGCCTAAAGTCATAATGAGCACACAGTTGCCTCTAAACACACCCCTTGATATGGCCCTACCACCAGAGGGACAAGATCCAGCTCCACCCACCAGAGGGCAGGCACCAGACCCTGCCACCAGGAAGCATGTACAAGCCCCTGGACCAAACTCACCCACAAGGGGCAGACACCAGAAGCAAGAGGAACTACAAACCTGCAGCCTTACCAACACAGAAAGTTAGACAAAATGAGATGGCAGAGAAATATGTTCCAGATGAAGGAACAAGATAAAACCCCAGAAGAACAACTAAGTGAAGTGCAGATAGGCAATCTGCCTGAAGAAGAATTCAGAGTAATGATAGTAAAGATGATCCAAAATTTTGGAAAAAGAATGGAGGCACAGACCGAGAAGATACAAGAAATGTTTAACAAAGAGCTAGAAGAATTAAAGAACAAACAGATGAACAATACAATAACTGAGATGAAAAATACACCAGAAGGAATCAATAGCAGAATAAATGAGGCAGAAGAACGAATAAGTGAGCTGGAAATGCACCAACATTCACATTATAGGGGGTCCCAGAAGGAGAAGAGAGAAAGGACCTGACAAAACATTTGGAGAGATAATAGCTGAAAACATCCCTAAAATGGGAAAGGAAAAACACACTTAAGTCCAGGAAGCACTGAGTACCATACAGGATAAACCCAAGGAGGAACACACCGAGACACATATTAATCAAGTTGACAAAAATTAAAGACAAAGAGAAAATATTAAAAGCAACAAGGGAAAAGCAACAAATAACATACAGGGGAATCCCCATACAGTTACCAGCTGATTTTTCAGCAGAAACTCTGCAGCCCAGAAGGGAGTGGCATGATGTGTTCAAAGTGATGAAAGCGGAAAACCTACAACCAAGAATACTCTACCCACCAAGGCTCTTGTTCAGATTTGACAGAGAAATCAAAAGCTTTACAGACGAGCAAAAGTTAAGAGAATTCAGCACCACCAGACCAGCTTTGCAACAAATGCTAAAGGAACTTCTCTAAGCAGAAAAGAAAAGGCCACTACTAGAAACAAAATATTACAAATGGAAAAGCTCACCAGTAAAGGCAAACATAAAGCAAAGGTAGGAAATCATCTGCACACAAATATCATATCAAAACCAGCAATCATGAGAAGAGGAGACTACAAATGCAGGATATTGGAAATACATTTGAAATTAAGAGACCAGCAACTTAAAACAATCTTGTTATGTGTAGACGGCTGTATCAAAACTTCATGGTAACTACAAACCAAAACCCTACAATAGATACACACACAAAAAAGAAAAAGCAATCCAAACACAACTCTAAAGATAGTTATCAAATCACAAGAGAAAAGAACAAAAGAGGAAGAGAAGAAAAAAGACCTACAAAAACAAATTCTAAACAATTAACAAAATGGCAGTAAGTCATTAAGCATACATATTGACAATTACCTTAAACGTAAATGGATTAAATGCTCCAGCCAAAAGACCTACACTGGCTGAGTGGATTAAAAAAGAAGACCCATATATATGCTGTCTACAAGAGACCCATTTCAGATCTACAGACACATTACAGACTGAAAGTGAGGGGATTGAAAAAGGTATTTCATGCAAATGGAAATCAAAAGAAAGCTGGAGTAGCAATACTCATATCAGACAAAATAGACTTTAAAATAAAGACTGTTACAAAACACAAATAAGGACAGTACATAATGATCAAGGGATCAGTCTAAGAAGTTATAAGAATCATAAATATATATGCACCCAATATAGGAGTGTCTCAATATGTAAGGCAAATGCTAACAACCATAAAAGAAGAAATCGATAGTAACACAATAATACTGGGGGACTTTAACACCCCCACTTACATCAATGGACGGATCATCCAGACAGAAAATCAATAAGGAAACACAGGCCTTCAATGACACATTAGACCAGATGCACTTAATTGATATTTATAGAACATTCCATCCAAAAGTAGCAGAATACACATTCTTCTTAAGTGCACATGGAACATTCTCCAGGATAGATCACATGCTGGGCCACAAAGCAAACCTCAGTAAATTTAAGAAAATTGAAATCATATCAAGCATCTTTTCCAACCACAATGCTGTGAGATTAGAAATCAACTACAAGGGAAAAAACTGTGGAAAACACAAACACGTGGAGGCTTAACAATATGCTACTAAACAAGTGATGGATCACTGAAGAAATCAGTGGAAATTAAAAAATACCTAGAGACAAATGACAATGAAAGCATGGTGATCCAAAACCTATGGGAGGCAGCAAAAGCAGTTCTAAGACAGAAGTTTATAGCAATACAATCCTCCCTCAAGAAACAAGAAAAATCTCTAATAGACAATCTAACCTTACACTTAAAGGAAGTAGAGAAAGAAGAACAAACAAAACCCAAAGTTAGTAGAAGGAAGGAAATCATAGAGACAGCAGAAGCAAGAAGAACTACAACCCTGCAGCCTGTGGAACGAAAACCACATTCGCAGAAAGATAAACAAAATGAAAAGACAGATGACTATGTAGGAACAAGAACCAGATGAAGGAACAAGATAAAACCCCAGAAAATCAAATAAATGAAGTGGAGATAGGCAACATTTCAGAAAAAGAATTCAGAATAATGGTAGTGAAAATGATCCAGGACTTCGGAAAAAGAATGGAGGCAAAGATCAAGAAGATGCAAGAAATGTTTAACAAAGACCTAGAAGAATTAAAGAACAAACAGAGATGAACAATACAATAACTGAGATGAAAAATACACTAGAAGGAATCAATAGCAGAATAACTGAGGCAGAAGAATGGATAAGTGACCTGGAAGACAAAATGGTGGAAATCACTGCTGTGGAACAGAATAAAGAAAAAAGAATGAAAAGAAATGAAGACAGCCTAAGAGACCTCTGGGAAAACATTAAATGCACTAACATTCACATTATAGGGGTCCCAGAAGGAGAAAAGAGAGAGAAAGGACCTGAGAAAATATTTGAAGCGATTATAGTCGAAAACTTCCCTAACATGGGAAAGGAAATAGCTATCCAAGTCCATGAAGCACAGAGAGTCCCAGGTAGGATAAACCCAAGGAGAAACACACCAAGACACATAGTGATCAAATTGAAAAACTTCAAGACAAAGAAAAATTATTAAAAGCAAGGGAAAAACCACAAATAACATACAAGAGAACTCCCATAAGGTTAACAGCTGATTTCTCAGCAGAAACTCTACAAGCCAGAAGGGAGTGGCACGATATATTTAAAGTGATGAAAGGGAAGAGCCTGCAACCAAGATTACTCTACTTGGCAAGGATCTCATCCAAATTCGACAGAGAAATCAAAAGCTTTACAGACAAGCAAAAGCTAAGAGAATTCAGCACCACCAGACCAGCTCTACAACAAATGGTAAAGGAACTTCTTTAAGTGGGAAATACAAGAGAAGAAAAGGACCTACAAAAACAAACCCAAAACAATTAAGAAAATGGTAATAGGAACATACATATCGATAATTACTTTAAATGTGAATGGATTAAACGCTCCAACCAAAATACACAGGCTTGGGCTTCCCTGGTGGCACAGTTGTTGGGGGTCCACCTGCTGATGCAGGCTACGCGGGTTCGTGCCCCGGTCCGGGAGGATCCCACATGCCGTGGAGCGGCTGGGCCTGTGGGCCATGGCCGCTGAGCCTGTGCGTCCGGAGCCTGTGCTCCGCAACGGGAGGGGCCGCAGCAGTGAGAGGCCCGCGTACCGCAAATAAATAAATACACAGGCTTGCTGAATGGATACAAAAACAAGACCCATATATACGCTGTCTACAAGAGACCCCCTTCAGACCTTGGGACACATACGGACTGAAATAAATCAAAAGAATTCAAAAGAAAGCTGGAGTAGCAATAGTCATATCAGATAAAATAGAATTTAAAATAAAGAATGTTACAAGAGACAAGGAAAGACACTACATAATGACCAAGGAATCAATCCAAGAAGAAGGTATAACAGTTATAAATATATATGCCCCCAACATAGGAGCACCTCAATACATAAGGCAAATGCTAACAACTATAAAAGAGGAAATCAACGGTAGCACAATAATAGTGGGGGACTTTAACAGCTCACTTACACCAAAGGACAGATCATCCAGACAGAAAATTAATAAGGAAACAAAAGCTTTAAATGACACAATAAACCAGATAGATTTAATTGCTATTTATCGGACATTCCATCTGAAGCAACAGATTACACTTTCTTCTCATGTGCACATGGAACATTCTCCAGGGTAGATCACATCTTGGGTCATAAATCAAACCTCAGTAAGTTTAAGAAAATTGAAATCACTATCAAGCATCTTTTCTGACCACAATACTCTGAGATTAAAAATCAGTTACAGGGAAAAAAGTAAAAAACACAAACACATGAAGGCTAAACAATACATTACTAAATAAGCAAGAGATCACTGAAGAAATCAAAGAGGAAATAAAAAAATACCTAGAGACAGATGACAACAAAATCATGATGATCCAAAACCTATGGGATGCAGCAAAAACAGTTCTAAGAGGGAAGTTTATACCAAAAGCAATCCTACCTCAAGAAACAAGAAAAACCTCAAATAAACAAACTAACCTTACACCTAAAGGAACTAGAGAAAGCAGAAAAAACAAAACACAAATTTAGTAGAAGGAAGGAAATCATAAAGATCAGAGCAGAAATAAATGAAATAGAAACAAAGAAAACAATAGCAAAGATCAATAAAACTAAAAGCTGGTTCTTTGAGAAGATAAAATTGATTAACCTTTAGCCAGACTCATCAAGAAAAAGAGGGAGAGGGCTCAAATCAATAAAATTAGAAATGAAAAAGAAGTTACAGTGGACATCACAGAAATACAAAGTATCATAAGAGACTACTACAAGCAACTATATGCCAATAAAATGGACAACCTGGAGGAAATGGACAAATTCTTACAAAGGTGCAACCTTCCAAGATTGAACCAGGAAGAAATCAAAAAGATGAACAGACTGATCACAAGTACTGAAATTGAAACTGTGATTTAAAAACTTCCAACAAACAAAAGTTCAGGACCAGATGGCTTCACAGGTGAAATCTATCAAACATTTAGAGAAGAGTTAACACCTCTCCTTCTGAAATGCTTCCAAAAAATTTCAGAGGAAGGAACACTCCCAAGCTCATTCTGCAAGGCCACCATCACCCTGATAACAAAACCAGACAAAGGTACCACAAAAAAAGAAAATTACACTTTTCTTTTCATCAACCAATATCAATGATGAGCATAGATGCACAAAATCTCAACAAAATACTAACAGACCAAATTCAACAATACATTAAAAGGATCATACACCATGATCAAGTGGGATTTATCCCAGGAGTGCAAGGATTTTCAACATCTGCAAATCAACCAATGTGATACACCATATTAACAAACTGAAGAATAAAAACCATACGATCATCTCAGTAGATGCAGAAAAAGCTTTTGACAAAATTCAACAGCAATTTATGATAAAAACTCTCCAAAAACTGGGCATAGAGAGAACCTACTTCAACATAATAAAGGCCATATATGACAAACCCACAGCTAACATCATATTCAAAGGTAAAAAGCTGAAAGCATTTCCTCTAAGATCAAGAACAAGACAAGGATGTCCACTCTCGCCACTTTTATTTAACATAGTTTTGGAAGTCCAAAGCCACAGGTTTGTCATATGTGGCCTTTATTATGTTGAGGTAAGTTACTTCTATGCACACTTTCTGGAGAGTTTTTATCATAAGTGGATGTTGAATTTTGTAAAAAGATTTTTCTACATCTATTGAGATGATCATATAGTTTTTATTCTTCAATTTGTTAATGTAGTGTGTCATATTGATTTTGTGAATACTGAAAAATTCTTGCATCCCTGTAATAAATCCCACTTGACCATGGTGTATGATTCCTTTAATGTATTGTTATATTTGGTTGCTTATATTTTGTTGAGGACTTTTGTTTTTATATTCATCGAAGATACTGGCCTGTAATTTTCATTTTTTGTAGTGTCTTTATCTGGTTTTGCTATCAGGGTGATGGTGGCTTCATAAAATGGATTTGGGAGTGTTCCCTCCTCTTGAATTTTTTGTAATAGTTTGAGACGGATAGGTATAAGTCCTTCTTTGTATGTTTGGTAGAATTCCCCAATGAAGTTGTTTGGTCCAGAACTTTTGTTTGGAGGAAATTTTCTAAATTATTTTTTATTGGAGTATAATTGATTTACAATGTTGTGTTAGTTTCTGCTGTACAGCAAAGTGAATCAGTTATACATATACATATATCCACTCTTTTTAGGATTCTATTCCCATATAGGTCATTACAGAGTACTGAATAGTGTTCCCTGTGCTATACAAAACGTTCTTATTAATTATCTATTTTATATAAAATAGTGTGTATATGTCCCAATCTCCCAATTTATCCCCACCCTGACTTTCCCCCTTGGTAACCATAAGTGTGTTTTCTACATCTGTGACTCTATTTCTGTTTTGTAAATAGGTTCATTTGTACCATTTTTTAGATTCCACATGTAAGCGATATCATATGTTTGTCTTTCTCTGTCTGACTTACTTCACTCATTATGACAATCTCTAGGTCATCCATGTTGCTTCAAATGGCATTATTTTGTTCTTTTTTATGACTAAGTAATATTCCATTGTATATATATACACATCTTTATCCATTCCTCCATCAATGGACATTTAGGTTGCTTCCATGTCCTGACTATTGTAAACAGCTCCGCAGTGAACATTGGGGTGCATGTATCTTTTCGAATTATGGTTTTCACTGGATATATGCCCAGGAGTGGGATTGCTGGATCATATCGTAGCTCTATTTTTAGTTTTTTAAGGAACCTCTATACTGTTCTCCTTAGTGGCTGTACCAATTTACATTCCCACCAACAGTATAGGAGGGTTCCCTTTTGGAGGGAATTTTTAAATTACAGATTCTATTTCACTTCTAGTGATTAGCCTGTTCAAATTATGTTTCTTCTTGACTGTTTTGGTAGGATGTAAGTTTCTAGAAACTTGTCCATTTCTTCTAGGTTGTCCAATTTGTTTGCATGTAACTGTTCATAGTGTTCTCTTATGATTTTTAAAAATTTCTCTGTTATTGGTTATTTCTCCTCCTCCATTTCATATTTTGTTTATTTGGATCCCCTCTCTTTTTTTCTTGGTGAGCGTGGCTAGAGGTTTGTTGATTTTTCTTTATCTTTTAAAAAAACCAGCTCTTGGTTTTATTGATCTTTTCTGTTGTTTTTTAAAAATTTATATTTTAGTTCCTCTCTGATCTTTATTTCCTTCCTTCTGCTGACTTTTTTTTTAACATCTTTGCTGAAGTACAATTGCTTCACACCATCATGCCAGTTTCTGCTGCACAACAAAGTGAATCAGCCATACGCACACACATATCCCCACATCCCCTCCCTCTTGCGTAGCCCTCCCACCCTCCCTATCCCACCCCTCTAGGTGGTCACAAAGCATTGAGCTGATCTCCCTGTCCTTCTGCTGACTTTGAGTTTTCTTTGTTCATATTTTTCTAATTCTTTTAGGTGGTAGGTTAGGTTGTTTGTTTGAGATTTTTCTTGTTTCTTGAGGTAGGCCTGTATTGCTATGAACTTCCCTCTTAGAACTGCTTTTGCTTCACCCCGTAGATTTTGTAAGGTCACGTTTTCATTGTCATTTGTCTCAAGGTATTTTTTATTTCTTTGATTTCATTGTTGACCCATTGGTTTTTTAGTAGCATGTTATTTAGTCTCTGTGTCTTGGTTCTTTTCCTGTTTTTCTTTCTGTGGGTGAGTTCTAGTTTCATACCATTGTGGTCAAAAAAAGATGCTTGAAATAATTTCTATCTCCTTGAACTTGTTGATTCTTTTTTTGTGGCTTAGCATGTGGTATGTCTTACAGAACGTTCCATGAGCACTTGAAAAGAATATGTATTGGTCCTGTAGATATCAATTAAGTCCAAGTGGTCTATTTGTGTCATTTAGGACCTCTGTTGCCTTATTGCTTTTCTATCTGGATGATCTCTCCATTGATGTCAGTGGGGTATTTAAAGTCTCCTAATATTATTTTATCAGTTTATCCCTATATGTCTGTTAGAATTTGTTTTGTATATTTAGGTGCTCCTATGTTGTGTGCATATGTTATTGAGTATAATACCCACTTCTTGTATTGATCCCTTTATCATTATATAATGACTTCTTTATCTTTATGGCCTTTGTTTTAAAGTCTATTTTGTCTGATTATGAGTATTGGTTTCCTTGATTTCTTATCATTTCCACTTGTACAAAATATCTTTTTCCAGCCCCTCACTTTCAGATGGTGTGTGCCTTTTGCCCTGAAGTGAGTCTCTTGTAGGCAGCATTTTGTAGGTCCTTGGTGTTTGTTTGTTTTTGAGTTTATTGTTTTTTTTAATCTAACCTGTCCAATCTGCCACACTGTGTCTTTGGATTGGAGCATTCAGACCATTGACATTTAAAGTAGTTAGTGATAGGTATATACTTATTGCCATTTTAATCCATGTTTTCCCATTCTTTGTACTTATTCTTTGTTCATTTCTTTTTTTTAACATTTTATTGGAGTATAATTGCTTTACAATGGTGTGTTTGTTTCTGCTTTATAATAAAGTGATTCAGCTATACATATACATATATCCCCATATCTCCTCCCTCTTGTGTTTCCCTCACACTCTGCCTTTCCCACCCCTCTAGGTGGAAACAAAGAACTGAGCTGATCTCCCTGTGCTATGTGGCTGCTTCCCACTAGCTATCTATTTTACATTTGGTAGTGTATATATGTCCATGCCACTCATTACTTCATCCCAGCTTACCCTACCCGCCCCACCCCGGCCCAAGTCCTCAACTCCATTCTCTATGTCTGTGTCTTTATTCCTGTCCTGCCCCTAGGTTCTTCAGAACCATTTTATTTTTTTAGATTCCATATATATGGGTTAGCATACTGTATTTGTTTTTCTCTTTCTGACTTACTCCATTCTGTATGACAGTCTCTAGGTCCATCCACCTCACTACAAATAACTCAATTTCATTTCCTTTTATGGCTGAGTAACATTCCATTGTATATATGTGCCACATCTTCTTTATCCATTCATCTGTCGATGGACACAGGTTGCTTCCATGTCCTGGGTATTGTAAAAAGAGCTGCAGTGAACATTGTGGTACATGACTTTTTGAATTATGGTTTTCTCAGGGTATATGCCCAGTAGTGGGATTGCTGGGTCATATGGTAGCCCTATTTTAGGTTTTTAAGGAACCTGCATACTGTTCTCCATAGTGGCTGTATCAATTTACATTCCCACCAACAGTGCAAGAGGGTTCCAATTTCTCCACATACTCTCCAGAATTTATTGTTTGTAGATTTTTTCATGATGACCATTCTGACCGGTGTGAGATGATACCTCAATGTACTTTTGATTTGCATTTCTCTAATGATTAGTGATATTGAGCATACTTTCATGTGTTTGTTGGCAATCTGTATACCTTCTTTGGAGAAATGTCTATTTAGGTCCTCTGCCCATTTTTGGATTGGGTTGTTTTATTTTGATATTGAGCTGCATGAGCTGCTTCTATATTTTGAAGATTAATCCTTTGTCCATTGCTTCATTTGCAAATATTTTCTCCCATTCTGAGGGTTGTTCATTGTCTTGTTTATGGTTTCCTATGCTGAGCAAAAGCTTTTAAGTTTCATTAGGTCCCATTTGCTTATTTTTGTTTTTATTTCCCTTTCTCTAGAAGATGGGTCAAAAAGGATCAAGCTGTGATTTATGTCACAGAGTGTTCTGCCTATGTTTTCCTCTAAGAGTTTTATAGTGTCTGGCCTTACATTTACGTATTTAATCCATTTTGAGTTTATTTTTGTGTATGGTGTTAAGGAATGTTCTAATTTCATTCTTTTACATGTAGCTGTCCAGTTTTCCCAGCACAACTTATTGAAGGGGCTGTCTTTTCTCCATTGTATATTGTTACCTCCTTTATCAAAGATAAGGTGACCACATTGTGTGAGTTATTGCTGGGCTTTCTGTCCTGTTCCATTGATCTATATTTCTGTTTTTGTGCCAGTACCATACTGTCTTGATTACTGTAGCGTTGTAGTAGAGTATGAAGTTAGGGAGCCTGATTCCCCCATCTCCGCTTTTCTTTCTCAAGATTGCTTTGGCTATTTGAGGTCTTTTGTGGTTCTATACAAATTGTGAATTCTTTTCTTCTAGCTCTGTGAAAAATGCCATTGGTAGTTTGATAGGGATTGCACTGAATCTGTAGATTGCTTTGGGTAGTATAGTCAGTTTCACAATGTTGATTCTTCCAATCCAAGAACATGGTACAACTCTACATCTGTTTGTATAATCTTTAATTTCTTTCATCAGTGTCTTATAGATTTCTGCATACAGGTCTTTTACCTCCTTAGGTAGATTTATTCCTAGGTTTTTTATTCTTTTTGCTGCAATGGTAAATTGTAGTGTTTCCTTAATTTCTGTTTCAGATTTTTCATCATAAATGTACAGGAATGCAAGAGATTTCTGTGCATTAATTTTGTATACTGCTACTTTACCAAATTCATTGATTAGTCCTAGTAGTTTTATGGTACCATCTTTAGGATTCTATGTATAGTATCATGTCATCTGCAAACACTGACATTTCTCTTCTTTTCCAATTTGGATTCCTTTTATTTCTTTTACTTCTCTGATTGCAGTACCTAAAACTTCCAAAACTATGTTGAATAATAGTGGTGAGATTGGGCAACCTTGTCTTGTTCCTGATCTTAGTGAAAATGTTTTCAGTTTTTCACCATTGAGAAGGATGTTGGTTGGGTGTTTGTCATATATGGCCTTTATTATGTTGAGATAGGTTCCCTCTATGCCTACTTTCTGGGGAGTTTTTATCATAAATGGCTGTTGAATTTTGTCTAAAGCTTTTTCTGCATCTATAGAGATGATCATATGATTTTTATCTTTCAGTTTGTTAATATGGTGTATCACATTGATTTGTGTAAACTGAAGAATCCTAGCATTCCTGGGATAAACCCCACTTGATCATGGTGAATTCTGTTTGCTAGTATTTTGTTGAGGATTTCTACATCTATGTTCATCAGTGTTATTAGCCAGTAGTTTTCTTTTCTTGTGACATGTTTGTCTGGTTTTGGTATCAAGGTGATCGTGGCCTTGTAGAATGAGTTTGGGGGTGTTCCTCCCTGTCCTATATTTTGGAAGAGTTTGAGAACGATAGGTGATAGCTCTTCTCTAAATGTTTTGTAGAATTCGCCTGTGAATACATCTGATCATGGGCTTTTGTTTGTTGCAAGATTTTTAATCACAGTTTCAATTTCAGTGCTTGTGATTGGTCTGTTTATATTTTCTATTTCTTCCTGGTTCAGTCTCGGAAGGTTGTGCTTTTCTAAAAATTTGTCCATTTCTTCCAGGTTGTCCATTTTATTGGCGCACAGTTTCTTATAGTAATCTCTCATGATCTTTTGTATTTCTGCAGTGTCAGTTTTTACTTCTCCTGTTTCTTTTTCTTTTTTTATCTTTATTGGAGTATAATTGATTTACAATGGTGTGTTGGTTTCTGCTTTATAACAAAGTGAATCAGTTATACATATACATATGTTCCCATATCTCTTCCCTCTTGCATCTCCCTCCCTCCCACCCTCCCCATCCCACCCTGCCAGGCGGTCACAAAGCACCGAGCTGATCTCCCTGTGCTATGCAGCTGCTTCCCACTAGCTATCTACCTTACGTTTGGTAGTGTATATATGTCCATGCCTCTCTCTCACTTTCTCACAGCTCCCACTTCCCCCTCCCCATATCCTCAAGTCCATTCTCTAGTAAATCTGTGTCTTTATTCCTGTCTTATCCCTGGGTTCTTCATGACATTTTTTTCCCCTTAAATTCCATATATATGTGTTAGCATATGATATTTGTCTTTCTCTTTCTGACTTACTTCATTCTGTATGCAGACTCTAGGTCTATCCACCTCATTACGAATAGCTCAATTTCGTTTCTTTTTAAGGCTGAGTAATATTTCATTGTATATATGTGCCACATCTTATTTATCCATTCATCCGATGAAGGGCATCTAGGTTGTTTCCATCTCTGGGCTATTGTAAATAGAGCTGCAATGAACATTTTGGTACATGACTCTTCGAATTATGGTTTGCTCAGGGTATATGCCCAGTAGTGGGATTGCTGGTTCATATGGTAGTTCTATTTATAGTCTTTTTAATGAACTTCCATACTGTTCTCCACAGTGGCTGTATCAATTTACATTCCCACCAACAGTGCAAGAGGGTTCCCTTTTCTCCACACCCTCTCCAGCATTTATTGTTTCTAGATTTTTTGATGATGGCCATTCTGACTGGTGTGAGATGATATCTCATTGTAGTTTTGATTTGCATTTCTCTAACAATTAATGAAGTTGAGCTTTCTTTCATGTGTTTGTTGGCAGTCTGTATATCTTCTTTGGAAAAATGTCTATTTAGGCCTTCTGCCCATTTTTAGATTGCGTTGTTTGTTTTTCTGTTATTGGGCTGCATGAGCTGCTTAAAAATTTTGGAGATTAATCCTTTGTCTGTTGCTTCATTTGCAAATATTTTCTCCCATTCTGAGGGTTATCTTTTGGTTTTGTTTATGGTTTCCTTTGCTGTGCAAAAGCTTTGAAGTTTCATTAGGTCCCATTTGTTTATTTTTGTTTTTATTTCCATTTCTCTAGGAGGGGGGTCAGAAAGGATCTTGCTGTGATTTATGTCATAGAGTGTTCTGCCTATGTTTTCCTCTAAGAGTTTGATAGTTTCTGGCCTTACATTTAGGTCTTTAATCCATTTTGAGCTTATTTTTGTGTATGGTGTTAGGGAGTGATCTAATCTCATACTTTTACATGTACCTGTCCAGTTTTCCCAGCACCACTTATTGAAGAGGCTGTCCTTTCTCCACTGTACATTCCTGCCTCCTTTATCAAAAATAAGGTGACCAGGGCTTCCCTGGTAGTGCAGTGGTTGAGATTCTGCCTGACAATGCAGGGGCCACAGGTTCGTGCCCCAGTCCGGGAAGATCCTAAATGCTGTGGAGTGGCTGCGCCCATGATCCATGGCAGCTGAGCCTGTGCATCCGGAGCATGGGCTCCACAACAGGAGAGGCCACGACAGTGAGAGGCCCGTGTACCACAAAAAAAAAATAATAATAATAAGGTGACAATATATGCGTGGGTTTATCTCTGGGCTTTCTATCCTGTTCCATTGATCTATATTTCTGTTTTTGTGCCAGTACCATACTGTCTTCATTACTGTAGCTTTGTAGTATAGTCTGAAGTCAGGGAGCCTGATTCCTCCAGCTCCATTTTTCGTTCTCAAGATTGCTTTGGCTATTCGGGGTCTTTTGTGTTTCCATACAAATTGTGAAATTTTTTGTTCTAGTTCTGTGAAAAATGCCAGTGGTAGTTTGATAGGGATTGCATTGAATCTGTAGATTGCTTTGGGTAGTAGGGTCATTTTCACAATGTTGATTCTTCAAATCCAAGATATGGTATATCTCTCCATCTATTTGTATCATCTTTAATTTCTTTCATCAGTGTCTTATAATTTTCTGCATACAGATCTTTTGTCTTCTTATGTAGGTTTATTCCTAGATATTTTATTCTTTTTGTTGCAATGGTAAATGGGAGTTTTTCTTGATTTTACTTTCAGATTTTTCATCCTTAGTGTATAGTAATGCCAGAGATTTCTGTGCATTAATTTTGTATCCTGCTACTTTACCAAATTCATTGATTAGCTCTAGTAGTTTTCTGGTAGCATCTTTAGGATTCTCTATGTATAGTATCATGTCATCTGCAAACAGTGACAGCTTTACTTCTTCTTTTCCGGTTTGGATTGCTTTTATTTCCTTTTCTTCTCTGACTGCTGTGGCTAAACTTCCAAAACTATATTGAATAAGAGTGGTGAGAGTGGGCAACCTTGTCTTGTCCCTCATCTTAGTGGAAATGCTTTCAGTTTTTCATCACTGAGGATGATGTTGGCTGTGGGCTTGTCATATATGGCCTTTATTATGTTGAGGAAAGTTCACTGTATGCCTACTTTCTGCAGGGCTTTTATCATAAATGGGTGTTGAATTTTGTCAAAAGCTTTCTCTGCATCTATTGAGATGATCATATGGTTTTTCTCCTTCAATTTTTTAATATGGTTTGCCACGTAAATTGATTTGCCTATATTGAAGAATCCTTGCATTCCTGGAATAAACCCCACTTGTTCATGGTGTATGATCCTTTTAATGTGCTGTTGGATTCTGTTTGCTAGTATTTTGTTGAGGATTTTTGCATCTATGTTCATCAGTGATATTGGCCTATAGTTTTCTTTCTTTGTGAAATCCTTGTCTGGTTTTGGTATCAGGGTGATGGTGGCCTCATAGAATGAATTTGGGAGTGTTCCTCCCTCTGCTATATTTTGGAAGAGTTTGAGAAGGATAGGTGTTAGCTCTTCTCTAAATGTTTGATAGAATTCGCCTGAGAAGCCATCTGGTCCTGGGCTTTTGTTTGTTGGAAGATTTTAAATCAGAGTTTCAATTTCATTACTTGTGATTGGTCTGTTCATATTTTCTATTTCTTCCTGATTCAGTCTTGGCAGGTTGTGCATTTCTAAGAATTTGTCCATTTCTTCCAGGTTGTCCATTTTATTGGCATAGAGTTGCTTGTAGTAATCTCTCATGAAGTTCTGTATTTCTGCAGTGTCAGTTGTTACTTCTCCTTTTTCATTTCTAATTCTATTGATTTGAGTCTTCTCCCTTTTTCTCGTGATGAGTCTGGTTTATCTATTTTTTTTAACATCTTTATTGGGGTATAATTGCTTTACAATGGTGTGTTAGTTTCTGCTTTATAACAAAGTGAATCAGTCATACATAAACATATGTTCCCATATGTCTTCCCTCTTGCGTCTCCCTCACTCCCACCCTCCCTATCCCACCCTGCCAGGCTGTCACAAAGCACCGAGCCAATATCCCTGTGCCATGCGGCTGCTTCCCACTAGCTATCTACCTTACTACGTCTGTTAGTGTGTATATGCCCATGGCTCTCTCTCGCCCTGTCACAGCTCACCCTTCCCCCTCCCCATAACCTCAAGTCCGTACTCTAGGAGGTCTGCGTCTTTATTCCTGCTTTACCCCTAGGTTCTTCATGACATTTTTTTTCTTAAATTCCATATATATGTGTTAGCATACGGTATTTGTCTTTTTCTTTCTGAGTTACTTCACTCTGTATGACAGACTCTAGGTCTATCCACCTCATTACAAATAGCTCAATTTCGTTTCTTTTTATGGCTGAGTAATATTCCATTGTATATATGTGCCACATCTTCTTTATCCATTCATCCGATGATGGGCACTTAGGTTGCTTCCATCTCCGGGCTATTGTAAATAGAGCTGCAATGAACATTTTGGTACATGACTCTTTTTGAATTTTGGTTTTCTCAGGGTATATGCCCAGTAGTGGGATTGCTGGGTCATATGGTAGTTCTATTTGTAGTTTTTTAAGGAACCTCCATACTGTTCTCCATAGTGGCTGAACCAATTCACATTCCCACCAGCAGTGCAAGAGTGTTCCCTTTTCTCCACACCCTCTCCAGCATTTATTGTTTCTAGATTTTTTGATGATGGCCATTCTGACTGGTGTGAGATGATATCTCATTGTAGTTTTGATTTGCATTTCTCTAATGATTAATGATGTTGAGCATTCTTTCATGTGTTTGTTGGCAGTCTGTATATCTTCTTTAGAGAAATGTCTATTTAGGTCTTCTGCCCATTTTTGGATTGGGTTGTTTGTTTTCTTGTTATTGAGCTGCATGAGCTGCTTGTAAATTTTGGAGATTAAACCTTTGTCGGTTGCTTCATTTGCAAATATTTTCTCCCATTCTGAGGGTTGTCTTTTGGTCTTGTTTATGGTTTCCTTTGCTGTGCAAAAGCTTTGAAGTTTCATTAGGTCCCATTTGTTTATTTTTGTTTTTATTTCCATTACTCTAGGAGGTGGGTCAGAAAGGATCTTGCTGTGATTTATGTCATAGAGTGTTCTGCCTATGTTTTCCTCTAAGAGTTTGATAGTTTCTGGCCTTACATTTAGGTCTTTAATCCATTTTGAGCTTATTTTTGTGTATGGTGTTAGGGAGTGATCTAATCTCATACTTTTACATGTACCTGTCCAGTTTTCCCAGCACCACTTATTGAAGAGGCTGTCCTTTCTCCACTGTACATTACTGCCACCTTTATCAAAGATAAGGTGTCCATATGTGCATGGGTTTATCTCTGGGCTTTCTATCCTGTTCCATTGATCTATCTTTCTGTTTTTGTGCCAGTACCATACCGTCTTGATAACTGTAGCTTTGTAGTATAGTCTGAAGTCAGGGAGCCTGATTCCTCCAGTTCCTTCTTTCGTTCTCAAGATTGCTTTGGCTATTCGGGGTCTTTTGTGTTTCTATACAAATTGCAAAATTTTTTGTTCTAGTTCTGTGAAAAATGCCAGTGGTAGTTTGATAGGGATTGCATTGAATCTATAGATTGCTTTGGGTAGTAGAGTCATTTTCACAATGTTGATTCTTCCAATCCAGGAGCAAGGTATATCTCTCCATCTATTTGTATCATCTTTAATTTCTTTCATCAGTGTCTTATAATTTTCTGCATACAGGTCTTTTGTCTCCTTAGGTAGGTTTATTCCTAGATATTTTATTCTTTTTGTTGCAATGGTAAATGGGAGTGTTTTCTTAATTTCACTTTCAGATTTTTCATCATTAGTGTATAGTAATGCCAGAGATTTCTGTGCATTAATTTTGTATCCTGCAGCTTTACCAAATTCATTGATTAGCTCTAGTAGCTTTCTGGTAGCATCTTTAGGGTTCTCCTTGTATAGTATCATGTCATCTGCAAACAGTGACAGCTTTACTTCTTCTTTTCCAGTTTGGATTGCTTTTATTTCCTTGTCTTCTCTGATTGCTGTGGCTAAAACTTCCAAAACTATGTTGAATAAGAGTGGTGAGAGTGGGCAACCTTGTCTTGTTCCTGATCTTAGTGGAAATGCTTTCAGTTTTTCACCATTGAGGATGATGTTGGCTGTGGGCTTGTCATATATGGCCTTTATTATGTTGAGGAAAGTTCCCTCTATGCCTACTTTCTGGAGGCTTTTTATCATAAATGGGTGTTGAATTTTGTCAAAAGCTTTCTCTGCATCTATTGAGATGATCATATGGTTTTTCTCCTTCAATTTGTTAATATGGTTTATCACATTGATAGATTTGCGTATATTGAAGAATCCTTGCATTCCTGGAATAAACCCCACTTGATCATGGTGTATGATCCTTTTAATGTGCTGTTGGATTCTGTTTGCTAGTATTTTGTTGAGGATTTTTGCATCTATTTTCATCAGTGATATTGGCCTGTAGTTTTCTTTCTTTGTGAAATCCTTGTCTGGTTTTGGTATCAGGGTGATGGTGGCCTCGTAGAATGAATTTGGGAGTGTTCCTCTCTCTGCTATATTTGAAGAGTTTGAGAAGGATAGGTGTTAGCTCTTCTCTAAATGTTTGATAGAATTCGCCTGAGAAGCCATCTGGTCCTGGGCTTTTGTTTGTTGGAAGATTTTTAATCAGAGTTTCAATTTCATTACTTGTGATTGGTCTGTTCATATTTTCTATTTCTTCCTGATTCAGTCTTGGCAGGTTGTGCGTTTCTAAGAATTTGTCCATTTCTTCCAGGTTGTCCATTTTATTGGCATAGAGTTGCTTGTAGTAATCTCTCATGATCTTTTGTATTTCTGCAGTGTCAGTTGTTACTTCTCCTTTTTCATTTCTAATTCTATTGATTTGAGTCTTCTCCCTTTTTCTCGTGATGAGTCTGGTTTATCTATTTTGTTTATCTTCTCAAAGAACCAGCTTTACTTTATTGATCTTTGCTATCATTTCCTTCATTTCTTTTTCATTTATTTCTGATCTGATTTTTATGATTTCTTTCCTTCTGCTAACTTGGGGGTTTTTTGTTCTTCTCTCTCTAATTGCTTTAGGTGCAAGTTTAGGTTGTTTATTCCAGATGTTTCCTGTTTCTTAAGGTGGGCTTGTATTGCTATAAACTTCCCTCTTAGAACTGCTTTTGCTGCATCCCATAGGTTTTGCGTCATCGTGTCTCCATTGTCGTTTGTTTCTAGGTATTCTTTTATTTCCTCTTTGATTTCTTCAGTGAGAACTTCGTTATTAAATAGTGTATTGTTTAGCCTCCATGTTTTTGTATTTTTTACAGACCTTTTCCTGTAATTGATATCTAGTCTCATAGCGTTGTGGTCGGAAAAGATACTTGATACAATTTCAATTTTCTTAAATTTACCAAGGCTTGATTTGTGACCCAAGATATGATCTATCCTGGAGCATGTTCCATGAGAACTTGAGAAAAATGTGTATTCTTTTGTTTTTGGATGGAATGTCGTATAAATATCAATTAAGTCCATCTTGTTTACTGTATCATTTAAAGCTTGTGTTTCCTTATTTATTTTCATTTTGGATGATCTGTCCATTGGTGAAAGTGGGGTGTTAAAGTCCCCTACTATGAATGTGTTACTGTCGATTTCCCCTTTTATGGCTGTTAGTATTTGCCTTATGTATTGAGGTGCTCCTATGTTGGGTGCATGCATATTTACAATTGTTATATCTTCTTCTTGGATTAATCCCTTGATCATCATGTAGTGTCCTTCTTTGTCTCTTGTAATAGTCTTTATTTTAAAGTCTATTTTGTCTGATATGAGAATTGCTACTCCAGCTTTCTTTTGGTTTCCATTTGCATGGAATATCTTTTTCCATCCCCTTACTTTCAGTCTGTATGTGTCTCTAGGTCTGAAGTGGGTCTGTTGTAGACAGCATATATATAGGTCTTGTTTTTGAGTCCATTCATCCAATCTGTGTCTTTTGGTGGGAGCATTTAGTCCATTTACATTTAAGGTAATTTTCAATATGTATGTTCCTATTCCCATTTTCTAAATTGTTTTGGGTTCGTTATTGTAGGTCTTTTCCTTCTCTTTTGTTTCTTGCCTAGAGAAGTCCTGTAGCATTTGTTGTAAAGCTGATTTGGTGGTGCTGAACTCTTTCAACTTTTGCTTGTCTGTAAAGCTTTTAATTTCTCCATCAAATCTGAATGAGATCCTTGCTGGGTAGAGTAATCTTGGTTGCAGGTTTTTTCCTTCATCACTTTAAATATGCCCTGCCAGTCCCTTCTGGCTTGCAGAGTTTCTGCTGAAAGATCAGCTGTTAACCTTATGGGGATTCCCTTGTGTGTTATTTGTTGTTTTTCCCTTGCTGCTCTTAATATGTTTTCTTTGTATTTAATTTTTGACAGTTTGATTAGTATATGTCTTGGCGTATTTCTCCTTAGATTTATCCTGTATGGGACTCTCTGTGCTTCCTGGACTTGATTAACTATTTCCTTTCCCATATTAGGAAGTTTTCAACTATAATCTCTTAAAATATTTTCTCAGTCTCTTTCTTTTTCTCTTATTCTTCTGGAACCCCTATAATTCGAATGTTGGTGTGTTTAATCTTGTCCCAGAGGTCTCTGAGACTGTCCTCAGTTCTTTTCATTCTTTTTTCTTTATTTTGCTCTGAAGTAGTTATTTCCACTATTTTATCTTCCAGGTCACTTATCCATTCTTCTGTCTCAGTTATTGTGGTATTGATCCCATCTAGAGTATTTTTCATTTCATTTACTGTGTTATTCATCATTGTTTGTTTCATCTTTAGTTCTTCTAGGTCCTTGTTAAATGTTTCTTGCATTTTGTCTATTCTATTTCCAAGATTTTGGGTCGTCTTTACTATCATTATTCTGAATTCTTTTTCCGGTAGACTGCCTATTTCCTCTTCATTTGTTAGGTCTGGTGGGTTTTTATCTTGCTCCTTCATCTGCTGTGTGTTTTTCTGTCTTCTCATTTTGCTTATCTTACTGTGTTTGGGGTCTCCTTTTTGCAGGCTGCAGGTTCGTAGTTCCCGTTGTTTTGGGTGTCTGTCCCCAGTGGCTAAGGTTGGTTCAGTGGGTTGTGTAGGCTTCCTGGTGGAGGGGACTCGTGCCTGTGTTCAGTGGATGAGGCTGAATCTTGTCTCTCTGGTGGGCAGGTCCACATCTGGTGGTGTGTTTTGTGGTGTCTGTGGACTTATTATGATTTTCGGCAGCCTCTCTGGTAATGGGTGGGGTTGTTTTCCTGTCTTGTTAATTGTTTGGCATAGGTTGTCCAGCACTGTAGCTTGCTGGTTGTTGAGTGAAGCTGGGTTGAGATAGAGATCTCTGGGAGATTTTCGCCATTTGATATTATGTGGAGCTGGGAGAGGAGGTCTCTTGTTGACCAGTGTCCTGAAGTTGGCTCTCCCATCTCAGAAGCGCAGCACTGATTCCTGGCTGCACCAAGAGCCTTTCAGCCACACGGCTCAGAATAAAAGGGAGAAAAAGTAGAAAGATAGAAGTAGTAGAAGTAGAAAGAAAGGAAGGAAGGAAGGAAGGAAGGAAGGAAGAAAGAAAGAAAGAAAGAAGGAAAGAAGAAGGAAAGAAGGAAAGGAGGGAGGAAGGAAGGAAGGAAGGAGGGAAGGATGGAAAAAAGAAAGAAGGAAAGAAGACAAAGTAAAATAAAATAAAAACATATAATAAAGTTATTAAAATAAAAAAATAATTATTAAAAAAAAACTTAAAAACAAAAACAAACAAAAAAAACAGACGGGTAGGACCCTAGGACAAATGGTGGAAGCAAAGCTATACAGACAAAATCTCATACAGAAGCATACACATACACACTCACAAAAAGAGGAAAAGGGGAAAAATCATAAATTTTGCTGTCAAAGTCTACCTCCTCAATTTGGGATGATTTGTTGTCTATTCATGTGTTCCACAGATGCAGGGTACATCAAGTTGATTGTGGAGTTTTAATCCACTGCTTCTGAGGCTGCTGGGAGAGACTTCCCTTTCTCTTCTTTGTTCTCACAGCTCCCAGGGTCTCAGCTTTGGATTTGGCCCCGCCTGTGCGTGTAGGTCGCCGAAGGGCGTCCTTTTTTCCACTCAGAGAGGACGGGGTTAAAGGAGCAGCTGATTAGGGGGCTCTGGCTCACTCAGGCTGGGGGGAGGGAGGGGGACGGGGTGCGAGGCGAGCCTGCGGCGGCAGAGGCCAATGTGACGTTGCACCAGCCTGAGGCGTGCCATGCGTTCTCCCAGGGGAGTTGTCCCTGGATCCCGGGACCCTGGCAGTGGCGGGCTGCACAGGCTCCCCGGAAGGGAGGTGTGGATAGTGACCTGTGGACGCACACAGGCTTCTTGGTGGCGGCAGCAGCAACCTTAGCGTCTCCTGCCAGTCTCTGGGGTCCGTGCTTTTATCCATGGCTTGCGCCTGTCTCTGGACCTCCTTTAAGCAGCGCTCTTAATCCCGTCTCCTTGCGCACCAGGAAACAAAGAGGGAAGAAAAAATCTCTTGCCTCTTTGGCAGGTCCAGACATTTTCCCGGACTCCCTCCCGGCTAGCCGTGGTGCACTAACCCCTTCAGGCTGTGTTCACGCAGCCAACCTCAGTCCTCTCCCTGCGCTCCGACCGAAGACCCCGAGCCTCAGCTCCCAGCCCCCGCCTGCCCCGGCGGGTGAGCAGACAAGCCTCTCGGGCTGGTGAGTGCTGGTCAGCACTGATCCTCTGTGCGGGAATCTCTCTGCTTTGCCCTCCACACCCCTGTCGCTGTGCTCTCCTCCGCAGCTCCGAAGCTCCCCCCCACCCCCGCCACCCACAGTCTCCGCCCGGGAAGGGGCTTCCTAGTGTGTGGAAACCTTTCCTCCTTCACAGCTCCTTCCCACTGGTGCAGGTCCCATCCCTATTCTTTTGTCTCTGTTTTTTTATTTTTCTTTTGCCCTACCCAGGTACGTGGGGAGTTTCTTGCCTTTTGGGAGGTCTGAGGTCTTCTGCCAGTGTTCAGTATGTGTTCTGTAGGAGTTGTTCCACGTGTAGATGTATTTCGGATGTATCTGTGGGGAGGAAGGTAATCTCCGCGTCTTACTCTTCCGCCATCTTCCCCTCGTCCTGGGACCCTTATAATGTGAATGTTGGTGCATTTAATGTTGTCCCAGAGGTCTCTGAGAGTGTCCTCAATTCTTTTCATTCTTTTTTCTTTATTCTGTTCTGTGGTAGTTATTTCCACTATTTTATCTTCCAGGTCACTTATCCGTTCTTCTGCCTCAGTTATTCTGCTATTGATTCCTTCTAGAGAATTTTAAATTTCATTTATTGTATTGTTCATCATTGTTTGTTTGCTCTTTAGTTTTTCTAGGTGCTTGTTAAAACTTTCTTGTATTTTCTCCATTCTATTTCCAAGATTTAAGATCATCTTTACTATCATTATTCTGAATTGTTTTTCAGGTAGACTGCCTATTTCCTCTTCATTTGTTCAGTCTGGTGGTTTTTTACTTTGCTCCTTCATGTGCTGCATAGTTCTTTGTCTTCTTGTTTAGCTTAACTTGCTGTGTTTGGGGTCTCCCTTTCATAGGCTGTGGGGTCGTAGTTCCTATTGTTTTTGGTGTCTGCCCCCAGTGGGTAAGGTTGGTTCAGTGGGCTGTGTAGGCTTCCTGGTGGAGAGGACTGGTGCCTGTGTTCTAGTGGATGAGGCCAGGTCTTGTCTTTCTGGTGGGCAGGACTGTATCTGGTGATGTGTTTTGGGGTGTCTGTGAACTTAGTATGATTTTAGGCAGGCTCTCTGCTAATGGGTGGGGTTGTGTTTCTGTCTTGCTAGTTGTTTGGCATGGGGTGCCCCGCACTGGAACTTGGTGGTCCTTGAGTGGAGCTGGGTCTTAGCATTGACAAAGGAAATCTCTGGGAGAGCTCTCTCCGATTGAGATTAAATGTGGCCAGGAGGTCTCTGGTGGACCAATGTCTTGAACTCGGCTCTCCCACCTCAGAGGCTCAGGTCTGACACCTGGCTGGAGCACCAAGACCCTGTCAGCCACATGGCTCGGAAGAAAAAAATGAAAGAGAAAAATAGAATAAAATAAAGTTATTAAAATAATAAAGTAATTAAAAAAAAGCAGAGAGCAACCAAACCAACACACAAATCTACCAATGATAACAAGTGCTAAAATTTATACTTAAAAAAAAAAAAGGACAGACAGAGCCCTAGGACACATGGTAAAAGCAAACCTATACAGACAAAATCACACAAAGAAGCATACACATACACACTCACAAAAAGAGAAAACAGAAAAAAAAATATATAAAAGGAAGAGAGCAACCAAATCAATAAACAAATCTACCAATGATAATAAGCTCTAAATACTAAACTAAGATAAACATAAAACCAGAAACAAATTAGATGCAGAAAACAAACCCCAAGTCTACAGTTGCTCCCAAAGTCTACTGCCTCAATTTTGGGATGATTCATTGACTATTCAGGTATTCCACAGACGCAGGGTACATCAACTTGATTATAGAGACTTAATCTGCTGCCCCTGAGGCTGCTGGGAGAGATTTCCCTTTCTCTTCATTCGCACAGCTCCTGGGGTTCAGCTTTGGATTTAGCCCTGCCTCTGCATGTAGGTTGCCCTATGTTCTTCGCCCAGACAGGAGGGGGTTAAAGGAGAGGATGATTAAGGGGCTCTGGCTCACTCAGGCTGGGGGGAGGGAGTGGAATGGATGGGGGGCGAGCCTGCGGTGGCAGAGGCCTGCATGAGGTTGCACCAGCCTGATGTGCACCGTGTGTTCTCCCGGAGAAGTTGTCCCTGGATCACGGGAACCTGGCCATGGTGGGCTGCACAGGCTCCCAGGAGGGGAGTGTGGATAGTGACCTGTGCTTGCACACAGGATTCTTGGTGGCTGCAGCAGCAGCCTTAGCATTTCATGCCCATCTCTGAGGTCTGCACTGATAGCCGTGGCTTGTGCCCATCTCTGGAGCTCATTTAGGCAGTGCTCTGAATCCCCTCTCCTCACGCACCCCAAAACAATGGTCTCTTGCCTCTTAGGCAGGTCCAGACTTTTTCCCGGACTCCCTCCCAGCTATCTGTGGTGCACTAGCCCCCTTCAGGCTGTGTTCATGCAGCCGACCCCAGTCCTCTCTCTGGGATCTGATCTCCAAAGCCTGAGCTTGAGCTCCCAGCCCCCACCCACCCTGGCGGGTGAGCAGACAAGCCTCTCAGGCTGGTGAGTGCTGGTCGGCACTGATCCTCTGTGCGGGAATCTCTCCGTTTTGCCCTCCGCACCCCTGTTGCTGTGCTCTCCTCCATGGTTCCGAAGCTTCTCCCCCCGCCCACCCCCTGTCTCCACCAGTGAAGGGGCTTCCTAGTATGTGAAAACTTTTCCTCCTTCACAACTCCCTCCCAGAAGTGCAGGTCCTGTCCCTATCCTTTTGTCTCTGTTTTTTCTTTTGCCCTACCCAGGTATGTGGGGTGTTTCTTGCTTTTGGGAAGTCTGAGGTCTTCTGTCAGCATTCAGTAGGTGTTCTGTAGGGGTTGTTCCACATGTAGATGTATTTTTGATGTATTTGTGGGGAGGAAGCTGATCTCCACATCTTACTCCTCCACCATCTTGAAGTTCCCCCCCTTTGTTCATTTCTAATTCTTTTGTTTTTCCTTTTGTGGTTTGATGATTTTCTTTTGTAGTATGCTTGAGTTTGTTTCTTTTTGGTTTCTGTGAATCCATTGTATGTTTTTCATTTGTGATTACCATGGAGTTCAAGTATGTTGACCCATAGCTATGTCTACTTGCTTTAAACTGATAGTCATTGGGCTTCCCTGGTGGTGCAGTGGTTGGGAGTCTGCCTGCTGATGCAGGGGACACATGTTCGTGCCCTGGTCCGGGAAGATCCCACATGCTGCGGAGCGGCTGGGCCCGTGAGCCATGGCCGCTGAGCCTGCGCGTCTGGAGCCTGTGCTCCGCAATGGGAGAGGCCACAACAGTGAGAGGCCCGCGTACAGCACACACACACACAAAAAAACAAAAAAACAACTGATAGTCATTGAAGTTCAAACATATTCTAAAAGATCTACTTTTTTTTTTTGCGGTACATGGGCCTCTCACTGTTGTGGCTCTCCCTTTGCGGAGCACAGGCTCTGGACGTGCAGGCTCAGTGGCCATGGCTCAATCACTGTGCCACCAGGGAAGCCCTAGATCTACGTTTTTATACTTCCCTCCTCCACATGGGATTTTGATGTCCTATTTTACATCTTCATGCTTATCCTTTTACTGTTAATTGTAGTTATAATCACTTTTACACTTTTTTGATTGTTTTTTAATCTATGTATTGACTGATTTAAGTGATCTTCGATCCTTTTCTATATTTGCTTTTCTTCTGTGATTTTCCCTTTCCTGTAGATTCTTGCTTCTTTTCTACCTAGAGAAGACTCTTCAACATTTCTTTTAGGGTAAGTTTAGTATTGCTGGATTCTTTTAGTTTTGTTTCCCTGAGAAATTCTTTATCTCTCCTTCCATTATTAATGAAAATCTTGCTGGGCAGAGTATACTAGGTTTCAGGTTTTTCCCTTTCAGGACTTTGAATATATCATGCCACTCCCTCCTGGCCTACAAAGTTTCTGCAGAAAAATCAGCTGATAGCCTTAATGGGGTTCCCTTGTAACTGATTCTTTGTTTTTCTCTTGCTGCCTTTAGAATCCTCGCTTTATCTTTCACTTTTGCCATTTTAATTAGGTCTTGGTGTGGGTCTGTTTGGGTTTCTCTTGTTTGCAGCCCTCTGTGCTTCCTGTACGCAATACCAATTTCCTTCTTTAGGTTTGGGAAATTTACAGCCATAATTTCTTCAAATACATTTTCAATGCCCTTCTTTTTATCTTCTCCTTCTGGAACCCCTATTATGCATAGGTTGGCATGCTTTTTATTATCCCATAGATCTCATATGTTGCTTTCATTTTTTTTGTCTTTCTGTCTGCCGTTCTGATTGGGTGATTTCCATTATTCTATCTTTTACATCACTCATTCCTTCTTCTGTGTCATTTAGTCTGCTATTCATTTCTTCTAGATTGGTTTTAATCTCAGCAATTGAATTGCCTGTTTCTGATTGGTTCATCTTTATAGTTTCAACTTTCTTGTTACAGTGATCTGCATTTCTATCAATAATCTTTCTTAATTCAGTTAACATTTTTGTTAGCTCCTTTTTGAGCTCGGGGTGTAATAGACTGGTGAGGTCTGTTTCATTATTCTTTCAGGAGATGTCTCTTGCTCTTGTGTAATTGGGAGTAGTTCCTCTGCCTTTTCGTTTTACTTTATCTCTGTGAATTTAGGAGAAACAGTTACCTACTGTGGTCTTGAAGGAGTGTTTTTATGGGGAGCGACTCTATGCCAACTGTGTGTGTTCAATATTTTTTTGTGTAAGGGCTGGTTTCAGTATAGATGCCGGCCAGGTCTTTTCTCACAGTGTGCTGCCTATTATCCCCTTGATACAGGGTGTGATTGGTGTTGTATCTAGAGCCAGTGCTAGATGTGAGGTAGCACTTTCTCTCTTCTCCCTGGCTTTCACCACCCTGTTGGAGTAGGGTCTGCTGCCCAGCTGTTGGAGTAGAAGCCCTGAGGTTTGGGTTTGATCAGGCTCTGTTGCCTTGAGTGCCCTGCCACAAAGGAGATGATTGCTGAAGCAAGTGAGGCCTGTGTGGGCCTCACAGAGGACCTATGTGCCACCTGTGCAGGCATGCAAGGTTTCACTCAGCAGGCCAAAGTCACGTCCCTTTCTCTGTTGTGTTCATCACAGATCTAGTGCAAGGCTGTGGTATGGAGTAGGCTGGGGCTGGGTATGGGGTCGGGGTGCTGAGATCTGGGCTGCTTCTGTGGCAAGACTCCTCCCAGGACCTCTCTGCCCAGATCCAGTGCTAAGCTGCACTGTGGAGTGGGCCAAGCTGGGCATTCTTGCTGGGAAATGAACTGCTGATACTCATGCCCTCCTATCTGTCTCACTGGATTTCCTAGGAGGCAAGGGGGGCTTGTCACCTCTGTGCAGGACCCCAGGACTGGGATGCCCAGATTGTGGCTAGACCTCCTCACTCCCCAGGGTGAGGGTCCACCAGTGTGGATCTTCTCTCTTTTACAGATCCCCCTCAGGGGCACAGGTCCCGACATGATGCCATTTTTTTCTGTCTTACCCAGTTATGTGTAGATCTCTCTTGCATCTTTGGTTATATAGGAGTTCTTCTGCCTGTTTCCAGTTAATTTTCCATGAGAGTTGTTCCACATATAGATGTTTTTGATGTGTTTGTGTGGGGGGGTGAGCTCCATGTCCTCCTACTCCACCATCTTGATCCCCCTCCTGCCCTTCGCATTTTGATAGAGTACAGATTGCTGTATATTAATTTTGTATCCTGCAGTTTTACCAAATTCAATGATGAGCTCTGGTAGTTTTTTTGGGTTTTTTTGTTTTTGGTGGCATCTTTAGGATCTTCTATGTATAGTATCATGTCATCTGCAAATGGTGACAATTTTATTGCTTCCTTTCCATTTTGGATTCCTTTTATTTCTTGTTCTTGTCTAACTGCTGTGGCTAGGAATTCTAATACTGTGCTGAATAAAAGTGTTAAACGTGGGCATCCTTGTCTTTTTCCTGATCTTAGAGGAAATGCTTTTAGGTTTGCCCCCTGCCCTCAGAACTCAGTAGGGCTAGTGGGCTTGGGGTATCTGAGCTCCACAGGGTTTTGGAGCAAGACTGTGCTCTCTGATAAATACCTGCTTTCACTTTACAGCATAAGAAGATACGCTAGTACCCTTGGGACTAACTAGTTTTAACACATATCTACCACCTAGAAAGCATCTAGTCTTATAGAACAGTAGATTGGCCTATTGAAGATCAGTCCCATGACCAACTGGGAGGTAGCACCTTAATATGGGGTGCTACCACGTAGGATTCTTTTTATGTTCTGAGCCAGTGACAATATGGTGTTCTTTCTTCCAAAGCTAGGTATGAGGGTCTAGAACTGTGCTGTTTAATATAGTAGCCACTAGCACATGTGGCTCTTTAACTAAAATGAATCAAAATTAAAAATTCAGCTCCTCAGTCGCCCCACATGTAGTTAATGGTTACCATATTGGATAGCAGTACAGAAAGTTCTGTTATGACAGCACTGGTCTATAACCAAAGTAAGAGAAGTAGATCGCCCACAAAAATTTTGCCTTCAGGTCTCATGACTGCTGGTTTAGGACTTTTGTTTTCAAAGGAGGAATGCTTACACCAAGGTACAAAACCATAGTCCCACTAAGCTGGAAACTGATGCTGCCACCTATTTGGAGCTCCTCATTCTAGTGGGCAAATAGACTTTTTAAAGGCTGGGGGAGAGGGATGTTATTGACTGATGTATTAGCTAGTAAAGACTAAATTATGCTCTGACTAGTGACTCCCAACTCTCAGTGGCTTATAACAACAAAGGTTTACTTTTCATTTGTATTATATGTCAATCATGGATCAATAGTTTTGCTTCTGCCCATGTCCTCTTCACTCTGGGACCAAGGATGATAGAATAGCCCCTATATGGGGCAGTGCCAAGCTCATGACAGAGGGAAAAACCACATGATAAAAGCTTCTTCATGGAAGAAGGGACTTCATGGAAGTCCCTTAAGCTCACACTCAACTGATGAAAGAAAACCACATGGCCAGCCTAATGGCAGTGGGATGGGGATGGGGGAGTATAATCTTCCCAATGGAGGGTCCCACAGGAAGTACCCTTTAGAGAGGGCCACAGAGTATTCTGAACAAAATACAACAGTGGGAATGATTCACACAGACCATTAAGAGGAAATAGTGTTGCTGATACAACAAATAGTGGTGTGTACTTATCTAAATGTTTCAGATAATTTATCTTATTCCTACCCCTACTTGCCCACAGAGTACTGTAAGTTGTTGGTTAAATTCACCATTTAATATGTAAGTTACTGAATGGCAAGATGGGACTGTGACAGGACTAAAGAGTAGACATCACAGAGATATCCTGGCCTTGGAACATTGACAACACTTTCTGTTGTCTCCCTCTGAGGAGAGAGAATGCATTTTTGATAATTGCATTATGTGACGCAGGAGCATTTTGGGGAGTATATGAATGAAAAGCACGTGGATGTGGATACTGGGAAACCAACAAATATTTATAGCAGACAGTTGCTGTAAATTGTTGCCCAGCATTCACTCCCTCTTCCTAACCGTGCTGTTTTCCTTTGGGAAATCTCTTCTACAGCATTATGTATAGTCTTGGTGCATCACTAAATTTTGGCGTCTGCCCCATATGAAGCTATGAGGATAGATCCTTCCTCTAATTACCTTGGTTCCTACCCATTTCCAAGCCTGGTTTTCTAGACTTCTGTAAGTCTGTGAGTTTGTAATGGCCTTTCTATATTTTTCACTTTTTGCTTAAGTTATCTAGAGCCAGGATCTGTTGCTTAGAAAGGAAGAGCCCTAAGGGATCCATCCACTGTGTGGTAGGCACTGTGCTAGGTTTTCATATACATTGTCTCAGTAATTCTCACAGCCATCCACCAGTTTCATGGGGAAAACAATGGTAGCGAGAACTGCAGAACCTATTTTTCTTGGCTAATGGCGAATTTTAAATGGGAAGTGTAAGTACCTTTATTAAACTGTACAAATCAGGGTTGATCCTCACTAGCCAGGTGATAGGAGAAGAAGCAGTTTGCAAGCTGTCTGTGCCCATTGTCAGGTGAGGCAGGAAAAGAAAAGGAATAGCTCGATCTATCATTGTAAATAAAATTGGTAATCTTTTCAACAAAGATGCTGGGAAAACTATATCCACATGCAAAAGAACGAAGTTGGACACTTACCTTACACCATACATGAAAATTAAGTCAAAAAGTGGACCAAACACCTAAATTTAAGAACTATGTAACACGTAGAATAAAATATAGGTGAAAATCTTCATGACCTTGAATTAGGCAGTGATTTCTTAGGTATTACACCAAAAGCACAGGCAATAAAAGAAAAAACTGGACTTCACCAAAATTAAAAATTTTGTGCATCAAAGGACTATCAACAGGGTAAGTCAACCCACAGAATGGGAGAAAATATTTGCAAATCATCTATCTGACAAGAAATTAATATTCAAAATTTATAAAGAACTACAACTCATCAAAAAAAACAACCCACAAAACAACCAAACAACCCAATTAAAAATTGGGCAAAGAACTTAAATATAAAATTTTCCAGGGACTTCCCTGGTGGCACAGTGGTTAAGAATCCACCTGCCAATGCAGGGGACACAGGTTCAAGCCCTAGTCTGGGAAGATCCCACATGCCACGGAGCAACTAAGCCCGTGAGCCACAACTACTGAGCCTGCGCTCTAGAGCCTGTAAGCCACAACTACTGAGCCCACGTGTCACAACTACTGAAGCCTGCGTGCCTAGAGCCCATGCTCCACAACAAGAGAAGCCACTGCAATGAGAAGCCTGCGCACTGCAATGAAGAGTAGCCCCTGCCTGCTGCAACTGGAGAAAGCCCGCAAGCAGCAATGAAGACCCAATGCAGCCAAAAATTAATAAATTTAAAAAATTATCCAAAGAAGATACATAAATAACGAATAAGCATGTGAAAAGATGCTCAAAATCTTTAGTCATCAGGGAAATGCAAATCAAAATCACAATGAGATACCACTGCACACCCCTTAGAACAGCTATTATTCAAACAGAAAATAAGTGTTGGTGAGGATGTGGAGAAACTGGAACCCTCATGCATTGCTGGTGGGAATGCAAAATGGTGCAGCTGCTGTGGAAAAACAGTCTGGTAGTTCCTCAGTAAGTTGAATAAATAATTACAAAAAGATATGGCAATTCCACTCCTAGATATATACCCAAAAGAACTGAAAACAACAGGTACTCAAAGTTGTATGCCCATGTTCATAGCACTATTCACAAGAGCCAAAAGATGGGAAAAAAAACAAGTGTCCATCAGTGGATAAACAAACTGTGGTATATACATCACTGGACTTATATTCAGCCATAAAAAGGAAGAAAATTCCTATAAATACTATAATATGGATGAAACTTGAAAACATTATGCTAAGTGAAATAAGCCAGACACAAAAGGACAAATAGTGTATCATTTCACTTATATGAAATATCTAGAATAGGCAAATTCCTAGAGATGGAAAAGTATTGGGTTGGCCAAAAGGTTCGTTTGGTTTTTTTATGTAAGATGGCTCTAGTAGCACTTAGTTGTCTTTAACTTCATTCGAAACAATTTTGTTAGCTTGTATGTGACAGCTGTCATATCAGCATGAATTTTAAAAAAGACATCAAAATTGGTGAATTTTTGTGTAGCCATTTTAATATAGAAGATGGAAGAAAAAAAGCAGTATTTTCGGCATATTATGCTTTATTATTTCAAGAAAGGTAAAAACGCAACTGAAATGCAAAAAAAAAAGATTTGTGCAGTGTATGGAGAAGGTGCTGTGACTGAGCGAACGTGTCAAAAGTGGTTTGTGAAGTTTCGTGGTGATTTCTCACTGGACGATGCTCCACGGTCGGGTAGACCAGTCGAAGTTGATAGCGATCAAATTGAGACATTAATTGAGAACAATCAACGTTGTACCACGCGGGAGATAGCCGACATACTCAATATCCAAATCAAGCGCTGAAAATCATTTGCACCAGCTTGGTTATGTTCATCACTTTGATGTTTGGGTTCCACGTAAGTTAAGCAAAAAAACCTTGACCGTATCTCTACTTATACATACTGAAAACGTTCCGTTTTTAAAACAAATTGTGATGGGCGATGAAAAGTGGATACTGTACAATAATGTGGAAGAGAAGAGATCGTGGGGCAAGAGAAATGAACCACTAACAACCACACCAAAGACTGGTCTTCATCCAAAGAAGGTGATGTTGTGTGTATGGTGGGATTGGAAGGGAGTCCTCTATTATGAGCTCCTTCCGGAAAACCAAACGATTAATTCCAACAAGTACAGCTCCCAATTATACCAACTGAAAGTAGCACTCGACGAAAAGCGTCCAGAATTAGTCAACAGAAAACTCATAATCTTCCATCAGAAAACGCAAGACTGAATGTTTTTTTTGATGACCAGGCAAAAACTGTTACAGCTTGGCTGGGAAGTTCTGATTCATCCACCGTATTCACCAGACATTGCACCTTTGGATTTCCATTTATTTAGGTCTTTACAAAATGCTCTTAATGGAAAACATTTCAATTCCCTGGAAGACTGTAAAAGGCACCTGGAAGAGTTCTTTGCTCAGAAAGATAAAAAGTTTTGGGAAGATGTAATTATGAAGTCTGAAAAGCGGCAGAAGGTAGTGGAACAAAAGGGTGAATAAAGTTCTTGGTGAAAATTAAAAATGTGTCTTTTATTTTTACTTAAAAAACCGAAGGCACTTTTTGGCCAACTCAATAGAATAGAATGCCAAGGGCCAGGGGAAGGGGAGAATGGAGAGTTATTGCTTAATGGGTACAGTTTCTGTTTGCGATGATGAAAATGCTCTGGAAATAAATAGTGGTGACAGCTAAACAACATTGTGGATGTACTTAATGCCACTAAATATGGTTAAAATGCTAATTTTGCTGTGTATTTTACAATAAAAAATTTGTTGAAAGATAATCAAGATGCAGTATTCTCTGATAGGTTAATCCACGTGGCTAATATCGACCAAAGATGTTTGAAAAAATACTGGGTTTTTTCAGCTTAGGATTTTTTTTTTTAACAGGTTATTTTAAATCATGGTAGGAGATAAATCTACTATATTTTAATTATTAATATTCTTTAATTTATACAATAATCCATATACATTAGGATTTCTATTTGTCTTTTCCCTGCACCACGAGAAAATGACTGGAAAGACTGTCACCAAATCTGAAAGCTTAGGGTAGTCTAACTCAAAATACAAGTCTGTGGCGAACATAAAATACACTTCGGTGCTCCCAGAAGCACCTTGGATAGATGGGTCTCAGTCTCATCTCTAGATAATGATTCCCTAAGTATCTGCTGGTAAACAGGAACATGCAGTAGAGACAGCTGGTTTCCATGTTAACTGCCTCCCAAGTCACAGGTGTGGATGCCAGTGGAGAGGGCTTTGACAGTGGAGGGTTAGTGTCGGCAGGGGTTTATTTAATATTGGGGAATAACTCTCCCCAGCAACATTGGGCAGGACAGCTGGAGCAGCAGGAAGATGAAGTATCCAGTAAGTGAGCAGAGCCCATGCTGTTAGGTTTTGCTTTTGTTTTTCTTGCTTACTACTTATATTCAGAGAATTTCTACTCCAAAGAATCAGACTAAGAAGAAAAATATATCACTATTTACCTCACGTCTTAGTCACAACTGGAAGCCACTGCAAGCAGAGCACCGTGGGGGAAGGGAAGCCTGAGAGAACAAAGCAGTGTTCACATACAAATGATCATAGTCACCATGAATTGACTTGGGTAAGAGCTTTAGAAGCAGCTCAAAAATATGCACATAATTATACAGCTTAAGGTACTCACATCAGAAATAAGTTGCTGATAAACTGGAGACTGTTTTGTAATGTTTTTTGAATGATAAAATATACGTTGTCCATTGTAAAAACTTGGAGAATGGTAAGCTACCAGATGCTTGACTGCTTTTAGCGCCAAGTCCACCTTCTCGATGTCAGTGTTACTCTGTTTGGCTTGGCGGGTGGTGGTGGCAAAGGGCAGCAGCAGCAGAACTAGAGCAAACAGGGTCTCCAACAGCACTTCACGTGGTCCCCGCCTCCCTGCTCCCACGTGCTCGCCTCAAAGTGCACAGTTCAGATTAGACCACGGCTCCTAGCTCATGCTGGGCGGGCAGTAGCCAGGCCAGCTAAGGTTATAAAGAATGCCTTCTCCACGGATCCACAGGTCTGCCAGAACTACTGCCACGGCTGTCCACAACCCATCTCTCTTCCAGACTCCAGAATACTCCATTTGGGTGGAGGGCATAACAAAATAGAATTTTCTGACTGGACAGTCAGCCAAAATTATTTAAAGACTGGGGTTTGAGGCAGCACTGCACTGGGTGGTATATGAGGGAAGGACAATTCCATGTGTTACTGAAATGCCACTGAGTAAAGCTGATTTGAGATAAGCAATGTTATATTCATAACATAGTGAAAGCTCTTTTCAAGAAGCAGAGGACATAAGCAGCTGGTTTTCTTAGGGATCTACCTTATCTAAAGCTCTCTTGTACCCCTTAGGGGGTGTGAGTGTGGGAAGTTCCCGATAAGACCAACATTCTCACAGGCCTCAGCTGCCCTCCCTACCTGATACTTCTTTTCCTTTGCTCACCTGTTTCCTCTGCTTGGAAAACTCTTTCTACTTAGCTCCGCCTATGGAAATCTAACCTCATCCTCTACACCATGTGTTCCAACTTCATACCAAAAGATGCAGTAGCACTGACCTCTTCCTTAAAAATTATGAGCACTTACAATATGACACTAGTATATGCCATGTGGTCCCAGCCATTCTACTACCAGCACTCATCTCAAAGTGCACAGTTCAAAAGAGACCACATCTCCTAGAGCGCACATAACACCAATCTCATTTTCTGCAGGCACACACACATGAACAGGCTTATTCATCCATCAAATGCATATTGTGCCCCCAAGTTAGTTAGTAAGTAGAGTTGTTCACAGATATTCTGGTTTGTTCCTTTTAGGTCCCCTTGGAGTTAGATGTGACTTGTTTTAGTCAATGAAACAATCCAGGTAGAGGGAACAGGTAAAAGCAAGTGTCTGTAAGACCCTAGGGTTTGAATGAGACAGGCATGCACTGGACCAGCCGGGAGACCAGTGTGGAAGCAGAGAGAGAGGTGTGAGAGTTCACAGGGACCAGGTCATTTAGGGGGCTTTGTAGGGTGATCATATAAGGACTTTAACTTTTGCTGAGTGAAATGGGAGCCACTGCAGGGATCTGAACAGAGGACCTGGGGAGGAACCAGGGAGGCATTCGCTGGAGATGTTGTGGGGAGGGGGGGGGTTAACTTTAAGTGTGAACCTTTCAACCTAACCTTCACTGCTGAAGGATTTTTTCGAGCTTCCCAAGTCATTCTATCTTGCTAGCAGATTGAGAACCACTGCTTCAGAAAAGCCAGGGAACTGATAACAGAAGGAAAATCTGCAATCCTTATCTTAAACCTCATTTTAATTGCTTTCCTAATGGAACCTACAAGTGACAGTTGACAACTGAAGTTGGATCATCCCCTTCTTCCCCTAATACAGGGCCTTTGGAGGGACTTAATGGAGGGAGAACAAAAAGAGACTTGACTAACCCATCAAACAGTAATGCATTATTGACTACTATAAAAGATGATTTCTAGGGACTAAATTAATTCCATTTTGAATTTCAGAAAAACAGAATTCTCTTAACTTAAAAAAAGATATATATATATTTTGCGGTATGCGGGCCTCTCACTGTTGTGGCCTCTCCCGTTGCGGAGCACAGGCTCCGGACGCGCAGGCTCAGCGGCCATGGCTCACGGGCCCAGCCGCTCTGCGGCACGTGGGATCTTCCCGGACTGGGGCACGAACCCGTGTCCCCTGCATCGGCAGGCGGACTCTCAACCACTGCGCCACCAGGGAAGCCCCCAAAAAGATACTTTTTTACTTTAAAACAACCTCCTCTTCTTGCCCTTAGTATCTATCTCCTTTTCTTCCCCTCCTCCACATTCCCTTCTTCCTCCCGTGCCCAAAAGAAAAATGCCAACTTCCTTAAATGACTTCAAGTTAATGTATAAGAAAAATCAGATTCTAAGATTAAAAAGTACAGTTCTTTTTACGTTAAGTATTCAAATTCTTATACCTGGACAAATGAGTTTTGAACAGAAGTGTTTGACTTTCAGTCCAAGAAACTAAAATATCAAGACAGTTCCAACAGATTTACAGCACCAACTATATGATCTTCAAAAATTGCTACTGCATTCTTATCTCAAATTACGGAGACTTGCACTCTAGGCAGTTTCCTTCTTGAAGCCCTGATCCTCCTGAGATGAAGCTTTTACTGACACTGTGGTCCTGTCAGATGCCAAGTCCATCTGGTGGTGAAGCAGGCAAACCTCTCTGAAGGTCAGGTTGAAGAAGTAACAGTAGTGACAGGCACTGTGGAGCTGACCTTGAACAAGGATATTTGTATATGCATATATAATACACTTATAACCATACTGTCATTAAACAGTCCAGTCTATATGTTTTAAAAATCAGGACAGAGCACACGATAAAACTTTATGATATCCAAGGATATAGAATTCAACGCCTTAAGAGTTCTCTAAAAAATAATTACAGAAGTCCTAAAGCAGAACATAGGCTAGGAACTTAGATATTTAAGACAAAACCAAAGGAAAAAAGAAGGCAATTATTCTGATTTCACACAGAAAAGGAAATACTAAGGAAGGACAGCAAGTAAGCTCCCTTTCTGTGATCTAGGCACAGAAGCAGTTTTATTGCCCTTAATAAGACCCCTCTCTATTAAGGATCACTGCAGCAAAGAGTCTGTCAAAGAACATCAAAAAAAGACAGTTATAAAAATTGAATTTACATCAGATACATGAATACTTTTATTTGCCTAATGCTAAGTTTAAAAAGTTACTTCCCATGTGCTTCTACTTCATCCAGTCACTAGAAAATTTCAGTTTTTGTTAGGAATGTTTTGGAGACTTTTAGTTTAAAAAACCTTTCAGTTTTGTAGTAGGCAGTTAAAAGATCAATGGCTAAAATAATTGAGAATAACTCTGCTCTCATAATGACATATAGTTAAACTTTGTTTTCTTCATTAAATAGAATCAACTATACATTCAAAATGTTATATTGAGAATTTAAAAGACAATCCTGGAATGGTTTCAGGATGCTAATATAAAGTACATACATAACACCTTAGACTTAGTCACAAACTCTTCTAGCAAACCCTTTGATTTTTAAATACTTGTTACCAAAACAAACACAAATAGCAAAATATAAAAGATCTTTAGGAAGGGCACAGCATGGATACAACCTAAGTCAGAGTTTGATCATCACTCAGAATGAAGTTAGAGCTTTCACCCACCTTTAACAAGGACTGAAGAGTATGATTCTCAGAAACTTCAATGATGTCTCACAGTCACAGACTGAGTTGGATCCATACATCTTAACAGGCTTAATAAAATGTCTGAAAGGAACTCTTCACTCACCTCAATTATGTAATTAAAAATAAAACCATAAACATCATTTTCCCACCTTATCTTTTATGCTTTATTATAATTCTGCCTGAACATTTAAATTCAATATTATTCCCTTTCTGGGTCACTGCTGGAATAACATTTCTCATACCAAATGTCTACGCAGCAAGTTGATTTATCCTAGAGCAACTATAGGGGCACTGTGAAAAGTCGGAAAGACAAAGAATAAGTTAGTAATTTAAAATAAAAAGTTGTCTTACGAGCTTTCATTTAATTTCAACGTAGGAATTATAAATTTGGTATTGTCCATTTACCGAACTTCATATTGGCAAATTTTTTCAAAGCTATAGCTTTTCTTTAAACTTGTCATCCAGTTCTAAGGATCAATCCTAAGGAGACGTGATTTAATTGAAATATAAATACTGAGAAGTGCAGGTGACCTCTGAACAACACAGGTTTAACTGCACAGTCCACTTATAGGCAGTTTTTCCACTACATATGTACTACAGTACTACCCAATCCGTGGTTGGTTGAGTCTGCTGAGGCCAAAACAAGGATTCAGAAGGCTGACTGTAAGGTTATACTTGGATTTTCAACTGTACAGAGGGTCGGCACTACTAACCACCGCATTGCAATCTGATCACTTGCAATCTGATCACTTAGTAACTTCAGAAACTATTAAATGGAACCAGATAAAAACAGCCATTTTGGTAGATCAAAAATGATCAAATATTGTCAATTTCACTAGGTCAAGTGTCTAGAAAAACATTTGTGTAGCTATAAGGAAAGCCATAGAGAAAATGATTTATCTGGAAGACCCAAGCTGGTACCCAAACTATAGCAGAGAATGACACACATATAGTGTGTTTAGCTAATGCACTATTCAGGTAACAGTACAACTATTAACATGAAACACAATTTTATCAAAAGCTTTTTAGGTACTCTGAATCACCTTATATTAGGTATGAGAATAAATATGAATCTCACGTAGACAACAGGCAGCAGCAGAACACAAATCTTTTACCAGTGGTTTTGTGCCAAGTAAACTAAGTCCTACAGAGGGCATGCAAGCCAAGTTTTTTTGGGTAGTTCATCTAAGAATAGACTTTTCAACTAGAATCAAAATTTCTGTGATTTGATGGGAATTTCAAGTCTGAGCTACTAAGTGGTAACAACAAAAAAAAGGGTACTCCAATATCAGCTTCTCAGCATGTGATCAATTAAGGGAAAAAAACTGAAATAATTTTTACTAAACAAAAACAAACTCCACAAAAAACCTAGCTTCAACATTCAAAAGAATAACTACAAAAAAAACAAAACCAAAACTTCAGGACACAATTTGACCAGTGAACAGATACTAGTTATGCATAAGCCAAATGAACCCTTTTTTACTTCAACCTTAGTTATAAGACTTGCTACCTTTGGCTATGATGCCTCATTACTGTGTTTTCATTACACATTTTACAATGAACAAAATAAGCTCTTGCAGTTCATAGAACTTTACTTACATCATCAATTCAATGTACTCTAAAATCCCTCTAACTATGCAAGCCTATAAAATAAGTCACACTTTCAGACACGAATGAACACAGGACAGAGGTAGTACAACCAATTTTCAGAATGAGCAGAGGAAGTAAGCATCCTAAACACGTGTCTAATACGAAGCAGGCACTACACCAGGGATAATAGCTAGGTGGAGAAGTTCTTTTCCAGGCCACTCCCCATACAGTCTCAACTCTTTAAGGAGTAAGAAATATACATCTATAAGACGACAAACGGTATGTTCTTGCCAAGGGGACAACTTATGCCTTTTTGGTTTCTGGGATGTTTCATGAAAATAATCATCAATCTGAACTTACTGGCTTTCAATCATCTTCCTAAAATCAGGGAGGGACAAGTCTAGTTCAAACTGTGACTATCAGATCTATCTTTTTAAGCAAATTAACCAAGTTCAGTTGAACAAAAATTTTCTTAAGGTCTCCTAATAAATAAATTCAAAATTTCCAGGTTTCTATGCAGAACAAAAATGCTGCCTGCAGTATCAAATAATCATAGATACACACACATTATGCAATTGCCTGTTTATTTAGTGGCACCAGTTTTGCGAGCTAGAATTATTTCTACTTTTCATTTCATACAATCTGCAACCACTCACAGATTGAATGCAATTTCTTCAGTGGACTTGAAAACAAAAAGTACATTCTTAAAGTTAGAACTGAATTCACATACTTTCTTTTGACAAGAAAATGATACATAATACAACATACACATTTATGGAATTTCTTTAAGAGTTTGGATCACATAAACTGCAAACAGTAGGTGAATTACTGTGGAGAATTTTGTTAAACACTGTGTTTAGGAAATACTTCTGTAATTGTATTCGTTTTACATGTATGGATTTTGAAAAATGGATATATAGTGCTTTTAACATGTAGATGATCTCTCCACTCATAACGTTTATACAAATTAATTGAAATAAATCATTTCAAGAGTGAAACCAAGCAGTATTCAGGCATATTACTATAAATAAGATATTTTCCTGCAGATATGCTGTTGACTTAGTTCAGGGCTAACCAGGTAAGACAACAGTCTTTACATTTCAAAATTCCCACAAATGGGAATTAAATATGCTGTAACCGAACATCCAATTTTGGCAACAAATGCAACAAGCTAATCAATTTTTTCATGGTGGTTATGTTTAAGAGAAATCTCAGTCCTGTACATTGGTGACTGTATGTATGTTAGATCCTACTTTAACATTATTTATCAGTAAACACCTAATTCCTCTCATAATTTGAAGTGAACTAAACATTTAATAAACTCTGACACCAGGAAGCTCAAAATCTTAAAACCTGAGTGAGATCTGACAAGTCAAATGTGCTGTTTGTGAATATATTAAATCTATACTATGCAGGTCAGAAATGTTCCATGAACATTTCCATTTTACATCTTTTTTTTTGAGATTCAAAAGTGGCAAATTTAGAAATGATGTTATCCTCCAAAACTAGTGCAAATACTAATCATTCTCTTTCCCTCCCTAGATACGAATTTTAAAAAGGACATTTTAATATCAGATTCTACCTAGACACCCATCTACCTACTCTATCTTTAAAAAAAAACCGATTCCTTAAAATAGACTCAAATTATTTTGACGTCCTTGATGTATTAATATCTTTTATGGGCTTTGATGGAAAAGTGTTGAGGCTCTGTTATGCTGTAGTATAGGATCTTAACCAGGGGCCCATGAACCACTGAAGTACTGTAAACTCTGGGGAGGTACGTACATTATATGCATTTTCCTGGGTGCCAAATTCCTAGGATTATTCAGTCTCAAAGGCCCTGTGACCCTGAAAGGTTAAGAAGTATTGCTGCAATGAATTTGTGCCATTCATTATACCTAATTAAGATAGTACTAACTGTGTTCTGCAGCTACCCAATCTCTTACACAAATCTAACTTCAAATAGTACCATAGAAATGCAAATGTTACTAAATGTCCTTTACTGGATCAGGAGGACAATGTAAAAAGAAAGAAAAATTCTAAATAATTTTTCTAAACATTTAATTCAACGAGAAAGCTATTATAGAAAACTGGGTTTTTGAAACAATGAAAAGAACTGAAGGATTGGGTTTTGTGGTGACGAAACATTGCATTTATTTTTCTCAGTTGTTTCTATGTTGGGGAAGCAGTAATTTTTTATCATTCTCTGCCTTGCTGGGAAAATCAAATTATCTGCAGAAGCAAAGGCTGGTTCTTGCTGGTTTATGTGATGCAACAGTTCTTAATAATATACAGCTAGGTCCAAGGAAGACCTTCCTATGGCTTTTTAAATAATTAAGAGTAATCTTCCTCTGTCCTCCTCACTGGCATCTTCCCAACCCTTCATTTCCCACGTTTTCCTATTTTTGGCCCAGGTTTACATAGTATTAATTGGCCTTGGTGAGGTAATGCACTAAGCTTTCTTGCTCAAGAAAATGGAATTGGCCTGTTTTGGTTTGAAAAAAGAGAAGCCACCAAGAGGGTAGTAGAGGAAATGAAGCAACATTTCCTGCAGGATAAGGGAGAAAAAATGTCACTCTGTTGTTACATCAAGTTAAACAACCTTCCCCACCCCATCCCCACCATCTTATAAAAGTATAAGTTGTCAACTACGATTTCAATTTTAATACATCTGAGTGTTTCTAACTGGCACACTCCTACCCACTGGTAATATAATTAGGAAACCATGAGAGCAGAGGCCACTAAATATATAAAACAGGAAAAAGGGAAAGAATCTGTGTCATAGGAAACAAAAGTGGAACCAAATGCCTTTCATCATCTCTGTGTAGCATTCTATTAGTAATAACTGACACTTAACTGACATTTAACTATTCTGACCAACAAAACAACACAGTATTATACTCATAACATTTAGAAATATATTCTTAAATCTTTCAAGCATATTCTGAAGTATTGTATATAAAATTTAAAACAAATACAACCCCAAATTCATAGCATGTTATATAAAGAAGTAAAATTAAGCTTCTAAACTTTTAAAGTATAAAGAAGTCTTTCTAACGCCTAAAAGAAAAACTTAATCAGAAGACTAGATCACTTAATTAAAAAACGGTCATCTCATCAGCAGTATTTGTAAGCAAAAGTATATGAAACTCTAGAAGTTTTCTTTGAAGAAAAAACTCAAATGAGAAACATTTATATACTGAAATATTTACATATTTTCTAATACCAAATCCTAACATAATACTGTACAAATGGCAATCAAAACATTAAAGGTTTAAACCTCTCATTCAAACTTTATGAATTAAAAGTATATACCATGAAATTCAAAATTAAAACAAAATAAACCCCTGTAACCAGTTTCATCAGTTCTTTCAGAAACTGCAAACTGAATTTCCATATTAATTTGTCCAGTAAAGATGGTCAGTAAAATTATTTAAAAAAATTAAAACACAGTAATCACTTAGCTAAAATTGGATATTAACATTGGCATTGTTTTTTCAAGAAAATACACACTTTTGGTTAAATAAGATAAATTTAGCTAGATACATGTTCTTACTTTATTTTTTGTCCACACCACGCAGCATGTGGGATCTTAGTTACCCAACCAGGGACTGAACCTGAGTCCCCTGCATTGGAAGTGCAGAGTTTTAACCACTGGACCGCCAGGGAAGTCCTAGATATATGTTTTTAAATGCGTTAAATTCCACCAGTATTTCCAGGGTTGGAGAATTCTAAGAAATATTCAATACATTACCTTATTTCTCTGATTTACTGCTGTCAGCTGGAAGAATATAAGCCATTCGTGAAAGGCAATCAAGCATACTGAACAGACTTAAGCCTCATCAGTCCAATTTTATTCTTATGCAAAGCAAAATTTTCTTTTGAATGCGATTTTTAACTTTGAGAAGAATAAAACAGAAGAAAGAGTTTTCAAGTGACTAAAGGAACTGCAAATGAGTTCTTTAGGGCAGAGACCCGCCTTGTTCAGGAAAGTATGGGGCAGACAGCAGGTGAGCAGTAACTTTTTTGGATGAGTGATCCAGTTATAATATTAACATACATTAGATTATAAATTCTATTCAAATGTAAACTCCTTGAGAGCAAGGACCTATTCATTTCTTTATAGTTCCAAGGTGCTTACCCTAAAACAGTGTTTTGTAATAACACTTTATATATTTTGTAGAAAAGGTGAGTTACTAGCTGGATTAATATATGGTCAAATGATCACTAAAAGTACTACTATAATTCAGATTATTTGAATTACATAGTTGATTTATTCTTTACTCTAAATTTCTTAATTTTATGAAGTTAGTAAAAAAAAAAAAGTGGCTGGGGGCTTCCCTGGTGGCGCAGTGATTGGGAGTCCGCCTGCCGATGCAGGGGACACGGGTTCGTGCCCCGGTCCGTGGGGATCCCACGTGCCGCGGAGCGGCTGGGCCCGTGAGCCATGGCCGCTGAGCCTGCGCGTCCGGAGGAGTCTGTGCTCTGCGGCGGGAGAGGCCACAGCAGTGAGAGGTCCGCAGAAAAAAAAAAAAAAAAAAAAAAAAAAAAAAGAGTGGCTGGAGCAGTACACTAATTGCATAGAACTCTAGAAACAAGTTAATGCATCATAATTAAAAATAAGTTTGAAACGGTTCTAAAGCTGAATAAGAAAAATACCACTTAGATTTTTTAAAGTTAATGCTAATACTGAGAACTGTTTCTGTTATCTGTAAAAGTATATTCCCTAAGAAAGTGGAAATTAAGAGAGCTTACCTTGCTAAAACAATAAGAGATCAGTGAAATTGTTAGGGCAACAAGAATCTGCTATACAAAATGAATTTCCTATTAAAAGCAGCAAAGTGGGTTCATCCTGTTAAAACATTTAAATGAAAGTACATTTGAATAGTATGTTATCATCACACAAGAACTTTTACCCTCCAAAGAAAATAACATACAACATATCAAAAAATTGAGGCATTGCCCTGAGATGCTAATTAGCACACAAAATGGGGTGGGAGGTCAAGAATTTAAGTGGTACAAAAATGAAGTGCACAAGAGAGGTGCAAAAGTGCCTTTTAAAGTGTGGCTGGTTCCCCACCACCACCATTAGCCCCAGGAATCAAGAACACACATAGTTTGCCATTATAATATATACTTCCTTCCTGTACTTTTATAATTAAAAATTCTATCTAGTATGGCAATGTTGACTCATGTGGAAAAGATTTAGTCTTCTTTGGTCACACTTACAGTTTTCTCTCACTTCCAGGCCTAATTTCAGTACTAATAATTTTAACATTTTAACAGAGGAATATTTTAACCTCCTCTTTTTTAAAGACCCTCAAATTAAAAAGTCTCTAAATATGCTACTATGGTTTGAAATATAGCTTTCCATCACATATTTTACTTACGATTTAAGATTTTGCATCTCAAAATCCAGTTCAAGTTTTTGTAATTTCCAGAACTAAAAACTTTAGTCTACTTAAAAAATTAAGGAATTATAATAAGAATTTAGTTTTCAGTACTGGTAATCTATACTAGAAGCACTGGTATTCATTAAATGTACATTTAGATGCTTACAGTCATAACTTAGAACATTATCATACTTCGCACTCTACCACAGATTTAGACATTAAGCATTTATTTGTAAGTTAAGTACGGAATTGGTTCTGTAATTCCAACTGTTATGAATTTCTAAATATAAATAGCACTTGTTTTTCTTCATGCCGGATTAAGATATAAATTAAATACAATTAAGTTACATTTAATCACCTCCCAAATAAGAGGGATAATGAAAAGATTTTGCTGGCATATAACTACTTAAGTCTGAGATATTTCACATTACTCTTCCCAATACTCCCCTAACTTTACATTAGTTTTAAGGCTATATATACAAATACGTATATTTCCAAGTTAGGGAAAAAACAAATATAACAAAATTATACTACCTTTATACACAGTTTTGATTTTGTATTCAGTGTTGTATTTATATCTTACATTTTAATAGTTTTCTAGTGGGGAATCTGCTTACTGAATGATTAAATTACATGGTGATTAAATACAATATTCAACCTAAACAGACAAAAATACAGAAGGGCACAGAACAGTAGAGTCTTTTCAATGTGACAGATTTTAAAACTTACTTTCACATGCTTAATCAGAGGAATTTAAGCCTAAATTAAATTAGGTTATTTTTATATCTACAATTCTTTAAGCTTTTTAAAGTTATTTTTAAAGGCCGACAGCTAAATATTATCAACATGCTATATTTCAAATCACTAAATACATCTTAACTATTTGGATTCTAAAGACATGGGCTAATTAAAAATCACAGACACACAACACTCACGAACACACATACACCCCTACGATAGATTAGATTGTTAGATTGTCAAGCTTTGACAATTATTTTAACTAAACAGTAGGCAAATTCAGGCTGATAACACATCTAAATGAAAAAATAAGCAGCCTGAAAGAAACCCATTTAAAAATAGATCAAAGAACAACAGAGACTTAAATCTTTTATAGTCTTTCTAATGGAAGGGAAACAGTTCCATTTATGCCTTGAATTACAGTATTTTCCAATTAAAAGAGACTAACATCTTTCCCCATGAGAAAAATTCTCGTTTACAATGGTATGGTGCTTTAAAATAAGGGCGGAGTAAAGGAGGAATTACACATACATGATTAAATTTCTTGTTTGTTAAATCAAGCTTTATTGATAAAATGGAATTCAGGATATCTTACTAGGAACAGCAGCAGGCCCAGCCAATCATGATAGCAAAAATGTGGCAGTCTCCTACTATTTGTAGGAAGCTGCTGCTTATCAATTAGTAATTAAATGTAAGGACTTGTAAAAGAGATGCAAAGAATCAAGGCATTTTAGCCCCAAGATTGATATTCTTATGAATATATTGTATTACCTGCAATACTCATGGTAACAAGGAGAGAACCTAGAACAGTTAAATGAAGGGACCAGCTTTATCGACAATGCCAATCCCACTGCCAAAAACATTAAACTAGTTTTCAATTAACTCCCTGGATATTCAGCTTTGTAAGATTTTGGAATAATTCTCCATAATCACGTGCACATTTGAGCGTCTAGCTGACATGGCTGCTGCTCTCCCTGTCCCAACCCCAAGTCCAAACACAGCATGACTTGAAAGGGCTATATATCTGTTGCGTCACACAACAAGCCAAACATTTCTTATAACTTTGATAGTGATTTAAAGCAGTTCATAATTAAATATGAGCATTTTATACAAGGACAATTATACTTTACAAAAAACAAAATCATACAACAAAAATTGCTGGAGTCTGATTTACAACATGAATTATGGTTTGAAATCACGTTTACATAAGTCTCAAATTTACAAAAAAAAAAATCAGTTCTGGGCTAGCTGTGGTACTGCTGAAGTTCTCTGGTGTAATCACTCTCACCCATGTCATACATGCCCTTCTTTAAAGTTGAAGATGGATGTTTAAAAGGTTCAAGGAAGTTGAGCTGTACTCTCCTTTGGAGGTGAAGGTAAACTCCATGGCTAGATGAGCAGTTTCACCACATATCATCAGTTGAAGTAGAGTCCTTTATAAAAGGAAACAAAGCAAAACAAGGAACTAAATTAAAACTTAGAGATGCATTATTTCCTGGGTAATGCAGAAAGATAAGGTTTTGTAAAGCTGACCTTTAGAATATAAATGTTTTCTAAAATATATAATATGTGTACATGTGTTTATGAAATATCAATATTTAATCTGTTTAAAGAATTGTGAACCCTTTGTTTTGTTTTGGAATAAAATATTTGAAATATGATTTTACCATGAGGTTGACCAAATGTATTTCTAAACCAATCAACTACTAAAAAGAATTTTATTTTTCTCTTCAATAAACCCAATTTATTTTTAGAACACTACCTTTACAAATTTTTATTGCATAAAAACCTCAAGTAATAAGAGATTTGAGGAAGTTTCATAATGCAATATATAAAATATTTCAGAGCCAGGCCCAAATGATTTTAAGTTACCACTTTTCTGTAATCACCATACTACAACAGAATTGTAATAGGAAACTTAATTGGAGAATAGGGCATTCTAAATGTCTTTATATAAACAGAATTCTCTAGTCTAGTATTTAAATGAAATATGCAGGGTTCTTGGCAAAGAATGGGCATTAATGGAGATGGGTATTCTGAAGCTCTGTTACAGCTGCTTACAAAACTCAGAATTAATTCAAGATTCTGAGCAGAGATATTCCCAACTTCAAAAAAACATTTAGTGGCGGAAAATTTCTGAAGTTGATTGCTTGGAGAGGCTTAAAAAAACCAGAATAATTAAAAGGGACTTTCTTCTTTTTTGAGTTAAATGGCCACTCACCATGATTATATCCTCAAGCACTAGAACTGTGGTGCTGGCAGAGTTCAGAGCAGTCAGGGGTGTGTGTAAGAGAATGGGTGCAATGAACAGCTCTGCAAAAACAGGTAGGAAGGATATGCATTTAGAGTAGAGGGGAAGGGAAAGCAGAGGGAGCTAAATGCCACTTACAGTGTCATCATTTTTGTATGGATTCAGTCTATTGTAAACGGCTTCAATAACATTCCGCCTAAATTTAGAAAAAAAAATGCAGAAAGTTAATTCTTCAGAGCACAAAACTGCTTAGTAACTCATAGCCAGGTGTTCGTTAAAATGTCAAAGATACTCATACACTTAAATTATTTTAGTTTTATTTCTTACTGTCAATAAGTGAGCCATACTTTAAGATATTTGGGCCCCACTGTTAAAGTAGTGGTGAATTTATTCTAGAATGTAACACTCTACTAATGCAATTAATAGAAGACTAAAAGTCATGGCTTGGAAAAAAAATCAGTCTATATGGGCTACTTCTGTTTGAACTGGCATTTAGTGGTTATGAGTCAGAAATGACAATGCAGTTCTTAAGATATAATATTAATATATTCTGGTTAAGAGCTGAATGTTGTGAAGTAGAAATAACTTCAATATCTGTTATGGTAAAATAATTTAGATATTTTACACTTAAATTTCTGCTTTTCATAATGCCCCTTTAAAAAAGCGCTATTAAAACTGAAATGTCAAATATGACATTTCCCTGGCAAGTCTAGGAATTACTTTTTGTATCATATTTTATTAAAAAATCAGTAGTGGTATTTATAAGTTATAAGCCTCCCTACTTACAAAACTGATTTGAAGCAATTTTATAGACAGTCATTTCACAGATCATATCGGAAGAAACAATTTCCAAAAAATAAAACCTTCAAACAGGAAGTTTTACAATTACATGAAATGATTAAAGAACATGGCTACACTTACAGATCAAGTGGAGGATCAAGGAAATTAGTCAATATATCTTTGTAGGTCAATTACATGGATATCTGAGGTAAAAATGTTTTAAGCCTTGAATTATAAAATTGCTTAAAGTCTCTACTGTAGTTTATAAAGATGTAAGCTTAGTATCTAACACATATTAGCCCACAGTTCTAGGAACTAAAGTGAAGAGAGAAAAAAAGCAAGAAATGCATCTACCTATCTTGCCTTACACCAAAACCCAACCAACCAGCATCAACAACCAAAAACACTAGGAAAATCAGAGATACAGAAAAATGGCCCAGATGGAAGAAGAGAAAAATGCTCATCCATGGGGTGTTCAGTTATCCAGGGATTAAGAAAATCAAATTATAATAGTAGGAATAATAATGACACTTAGAATTTTGTAGTACTATGTAATTTAGTTTAAAAATTTCTTTCACTGTATTATCTCAGTTATGCTATATGAGGCAATCAGTGTAATCCAAGCCTCCACTGAAGACAGCCTTCAGTGTAATTAGTTACAATGATATTCTGATACCGATTCTAAGTAAGCACCATATATCATTAATACTGAAAAACACCGAACCACAGCTTAAACATTTTGAAGTCACTTTAGAAATTAGGTAAATACACATTTGATCAACGGACACCTAACATTTTCATGTACAGAGATAGATGGTAAGAGTACGCAGAATATAACTTACTTGCTTGCCAATTCACCCCCTGGTGGGAGGCTGGGGATGTTCTCACTCGCTAATGTACGCATCACATGGACTAAGTCAGGGACGCCTTCCCCCTGCTTCTTTATGATTTCTGGGAATCAGAAGTACTTTTTTTGTAAGTGTTATCCAAATTTAATAATAATTAAAAAAACAAACAAAGATAACTTAGGTTTTTAAAGATGGCATTTACCACATCTGAGATTTTCTAAACTATATAAAAAAATAAAAATCAAATTGACCTTTGAAAATTGATGACAAAGGGATGTACAAAATGATACAAGAGATACAATACTTTCCAGAAACTTCAAAGAATGAAAATAAACAAGATAAAAATGTGAAAAAATTTCATATTAAAATCAATGTATTACCATAATCAGGGATATGTGTGTACAAATGAGGATATTCCTCTTAAGATGCCAACTAATTACATCTGAGGAGATTAACTCCTCTCTTTAGACTGGAAACATGTTTCCTGAACTTTGCCCTGAAAATACAGTACACAGATTTTTTTAAAAAAATAATTTCAAGATTTGAAAAAAGAAAAAAAAAAACCTTTAAGTATGGGGGATTTACTGATTATATACTAACCCAAATCATATTTACATATGTTTATATTTGCAAAATGATACTTAAGTAGCATGTGCAGAATAGGTCATGTACTTGAACACCACTCTCAGCTTAACTTCTGTCTAAAGTATCTTTAAGCAATAAATAGATATATACCATTTCCTTAGTTGACTGTTTGAACAAAGCCTACAGAATGGAAAAAGGCTAAATTTCAGGACAAAATTTTTAAAAAGAAAAAATTTGATAAACCATACAACTGTATTTAAAATTGTTAATTTCAAAACATTCAGTTATTAAATGGATAGAGTGATATGATCGGCAGTGTTGCCATGCAGATGCATATTGTTATTCATACCACAAAATACCAACCATTATGCACAGACAACTTAAAGAGCTCTCAAACTATTCACTTTAAGTACAGGAAGTCTTTACCTGGAGTTTCAGCATATTTATTCTAAACGTAAGATCATGCCAAGAGTATTTGTAAGTTATATGTTCAATTTTTTGTTTTCCATTATTTACACTAAGAAATTTTCTTTGTCATCATTGTAGATCATTCTAGTTCTCAATTTGTAAATACCTTTGAAAATACAATGCATGTAAAGCCCTTTCATCCTTTGATCAAGCTTCAAAATATTAATTCATCATTAAAGCCACATATTAAAAGACAGACATTGCTACCCATACTTGTTTAAATGGCTCAAACTGTCCTTTGAGGATTAAGGCCAAATTTTACCATCTTTTATTTTTTGCTTTTTTTTAAACCAGTCTTTAATCTGAACAAAAAGCAAGGATCTCAGATTTGGTTTGCCAAGTTCCTTTATTGTATAATCTTTAACATCTAGTATATTTATTCTACATGATTCTAATGCTGGAAATTTGCTGTACAAAAATAAAGGAATTTGATGTTGACCTAAACTGCACAATTTCACAATCTAAAGCTGTAATACACTTAACATACAGTCTCTGCTAAGCCAATACAATTATTGGATAGATAACTAGATACAATATAAATGAACACTGATGATAAATTCAATCAATGATGGTTTCAGGTCTAAAAACATTACCTTGAATCATCTATATTTGATGTTTCATACATCTCCTTTGTTAAAATATAAAAATTAGGATATTTTAATTGTGAATAAAATTACAGGAAGACAAATTCTTTAAAAAAATAATATAAGACTTTAAAAACAGTTATATCTCCTATTCCACATGGGACAATACACTTAAACTATCTGACCATTAATACTACACTAGCCTTGATTCTCTGTGCTTTAAAAAATAAAGAAAAAGAAATTTTAAGAAATATTCCTTTAATTGCTCTTGGACTATACATTTTAATTACAATTGTAAAAAGACTGAATGCTTTTATTAAGGAATATATATGTATAGAATATCTATGTTCCACATACTCATGTATAAACATATTCTGGCCCCCACCCCTCCACCAAGCCTGAGGGATTCTATCAGTTATCTCCAAATTAGCAACTTTAAAGCTTGGGCAGTCAGTAGCAAATAAAAATACATACATGACACAAGTATCCTCTTAAACTGGCTTAGAAGGACCACAACTTAAGTGGTATGGTTTAAATCATGAGCTGAATCTTTTCACAACCCTAGAGAGTCAAGTATTTAGAATATCATAGGAGGAGAGCTAAAAAGCCTTTGTCCTTTTCTGTGGTGTGGACAGAGAGGCCAAAAGTATTCAAAGCAAATAAAATGAGGTTTAATAGGTCACAGCAATTTAGTGAAGGCATGTACTTAAAGAAAGAAAAAAAGAAAAAGGTATTCAGTGCCTGTTTTGGAAGCTGATTGCAGTATTTATCACTTTTTAAGACATATAACAACTTTTACAATGCAAATAGTTACATTCTTTCTATGTTTTACATTCTTTCTATTAATTCTTTCTATGTTTTTAAATATAGTAGTGGTTTTTAATTACTGTAATATTTAACTAGATGCAGTCTCATCAAATCTACCTCAGTAAATAATACTGTATTTAATTTACGACATAATAATCTCCAGTTGAACAGTACAAGTATAACAACACTTCAACATACCAAAAATATTGAGGATTAATGTAAAGTCTGTTCAGGTGGCAATTCTTGCTTGATAATAAGCAATATAAAACTTAATATTGTAACATAAAATTACTTATCTAAAGCAATTATTTAGAATTGCATCAAAAACTTAAGAGTGCACACTAAAGAGAAAAAATAGCAATTCATTTCTAAAATTTGACCCCATTTCATAGTAAATAAAACTAATTATTTCTTTAAATTGATAAGAAAACATGTACACTCAGGTTAAAGTGCCAATAAATTAAATATCAACATATCCCAATACATATTCTTCTTCAGGTTTCATATTTTTCCACTAACAGCAGTTTGAACCAATGTGCTATGACTTGGTAGCATTCTAAATATTTTATCTCACTGATAACTTATATTGAAATGAATCACTTAAAACAAAAAATTTCCAAGACCCTTGGAAACAGTGAGGAAACAAACTCATTGAATAGTATGTCCAGTGAATGAAATACTAAATACTATATACACATACTAGATATATCACTATCAAGTAGGTGAGAGAAATAAAAACAAAATAGCAGCTCCAGACAGTACTGAAAAATCAAAACCAACCATGATTCTAATATCAGACTAATTATAATTGGTATCAAACAGCAAAAAGGGAGAAAACAAAATTAAAGTGCATATTAATTTTAATAATGCAGGCACAGCAGGATATAATAGTGTATCAATGTTTACATGCTATTAAAGGTCTTTAACGTGCAATGTAATGACATTAGGAGCCAAAAATGCATTTTAACACTATTATTGGCATGTCAAATTTTTCTGCTTAAAGAAACTGCATAATCTACATGCTTATTGCATATATGCAGTAAACTGGAATTCTCTGGGGAGACTTAATAGTTATGGCAAATAGTAGCTGCATCAGTGATCATTTAAAAGTTTTTCAAATATTTAAAGGCATTACACTTGAGCTACAAATACCTTTCTAATTGTCTCAAAGTAATTTGCAGAATTATGACAAATACACTTCTGTAATTCCCAACTTATTTCTTGATTTTATTCAGCATTTATATTTCTGCCAGGTAGAGATATATGCCAGGTATGTCTTCTATTCAGGTTTATGTTGTCTAGGTGAGGCAGTTTATGGCTTAGGCAAGAAGCTTTGGAACAGTTTAAAATAAATTTTTAAAAGCTGTGGCACATGAAAGTTGTTAATAACCAGGCTATGATCTTCAAGTTATTTTTTTAAAGTCCCAAAGATCTTAAAATTCATACACACAGCTTTACACAGAAAGATGGTATTCAAATTATCACCATCATAAAAAATCTGTTTATAATTAAATAAACCACAAATTAGACTTTCCTGGCATAAAATTATTCATGCCAATGAATTCATAAAGAATTTGAAAGCACACAACACTTTAGCCTTTTTAAACAGAAGTATCCTGAACAGAATGTACTGGGCCATCCGAGTTGCTATTTCTAATATAACTGTGATAGGACAATAACAAATATCTAAACAGCTACTACAGAAATGCCCTTTCCCACTTTTGTACACTAAATGTCAAAGGCATGTAAAGATCTAAAAGCTAAAATGTTAAAGTTTGATTATGTTGAGGTTTTTCTTTAATAAAGCTACTTATTTTTTGTTAAATGATCCACCTTCTACTCTGCTTTCCAGGTACTTGTCCAACTCTGCCTCCTTCGTCACTGCTTCTGGCGATACTTTGGGTGCATTTGGAAAACAGATCAATATCACACTCATGTTGTCTCGACTTCCCTGGGAAGAAAAAAGTTTGAGAAAATATTGTTTTCTTTTTGCTCTTCAAAGCTTTGAGAACCTTTACAGTCATGCCAATTATACTTGTTCTAGTGAAAACATATATTGTTTTTAAGGAGAGAAAAATATATATGCACATGTGGAGCGGCACCACCCAATACATATATTGTACATATGGTATACAGAATAACCAATACTCCAAAAGACAAGAGAGAAACACTACAGATTAAAAAAATGATTGTTGCAGTAGAGTTTAAAGCTCTATAAAACAAATATTTCTGAACATTTACTGGTGGCCTACTTAACATGAAGTGATACCTAACACAAATACACATACATACATTCATTCAATTCAACAAGATAGAAAATTCTAGTGATATTCTTTACAACATGATTTGATCTGTAGTTACATATATACTTGAGAAATTTACTTTTTTTTGACAAATTTACATTTAAAATAAATTATGGGGCTAATTAATTTGCTTCATAATAAGTAGAAATATGGAATTAGAAATAAAACTACATATATAAAGTTTATAAACCAGCTTTTAACTTTCATAATTTAAAAAAAAGTTTCAACTTTTAGGAAGTACATTTGTTTTTAAAAGCACCTAGATATTCAAAATGCTATAATTAAAATACTTGAATCAATTTTGGCCTCCCCAAAAATCAGACTTCCTCTTCCTATTAGTAATTGGAGTTCTAAAATTTTAAGTATTTAATTCCCCTATATGGGAAAATTGAAGTTATACCATTAATTTAAGCAAATACAAAGAATTTAATATTTAAAATATTGGGGGAAATTGTATAAAAATGAGGCAAATGATAAGATACTGAACAATTTTTAAAACAGAGCATAATGCAGAAGAGATAAAGTAGAATCTGAGTCATAATTTACTAATATCTGAATCTGACCAAGTCTCTCAAGAAAACAGCTTTTAATTTAGTTAACAAGTATTTAACTCTCAAGCGCTACAGAATAAACCTAACAAATGAATGCTACTTTTTCCCTTTTTTATACTAAAAGGGACAAAGAACATAAGCATCCTTGTTTGGTTCCCCCCAAATTCAGAAATTAACAACAATAGTGTGTACTACCAAGTTGTTGCTCTATTGATTTTTTTTTAACATATGTGTTGGATGTTACATAAACTTGATTTGTGTTGGATATTACATAAACCTGATTTTTAATTAAGATTTTAAGTACAGCTGGCAGTTGTGCATATAAAACCACAGAGAATATTATGTTGACTTTCTATTTCCGAGTTTTAAAAGGACATCAAATATACAGCCTCAGAAGAGTTTTATAAAATCACCATTTGTTAAACAAACACAAAGAATTAGTTAATGAGCATTACTGACAAAATAGAACTGTGGTGTAAAGAACACTGCACCTAAGTCAAGGACTTGGATTCTAGTCTTAGCGCTGCAACTAAAGAAGTAAATTGTGTAACATTTTTAACTTTTCTAGAAAAGGGAGCAGCATGTATCAAGCACACACTGTTTGCTAAAACTAGGTACTTCATATGTATACATTAGTTCATCAACAGTCTTATGAGTTAGATACTATTTTCTCCATTCAGTAGCTGAGAGAGGTGGAACAATTTGTTCAAGACTATAGAGTACAAAAGTAACAGAGGTTAAGATTTGATTCTAGGTCTGACTCTGAAGTCCGCAGAGCCTTCTCTTGCTCATCTATATACATGATCCCATTTGATCATCCCGACAACCCCATAAGACAGGGTAATAATCTCTCTCTTTCTCTCTCTTTTTTATACAATTAAAGAAACTGATTTTCCAGACAATTTAAATAGCTTACCTGAAGTCATACACAGTCTCATACCAAGTTCTTCTGACTCCATATCCAAGGCTATTTCTATTACATCACACCAAATGATCACTAAATCCTCTGTTGGTGCTACAGATTCATTAGACCATAGTCTCAAAGTATTTCCATAAATGTACTGAGATATCACATGGTAAAAATAAAATATTAAAATTCTAAAATGCTTTTCATATATAGACACTGAGGCTTAACCCTCCCCATTCCCTTTTCTAAAACATGATACAGTCTTTTACCTTTGATAAAATTCCACAATAGTAAAAAGCTCAAGTAGTCATGGTTACTAAAAGACTAAACATTCAGATTATAACCCTTGCACTTTTGGTAACCGCGTAATTTATTTCTAAGAAGTATTCCTATGTTATTTTCATAATTGATGAAAAGTATCCTGCAATTGTACCAAAAACTTATTTCTGAGTACTATAGGTTCTAAGATGATTATATACTAGAGTAGTAATTAAGATGACATAAAATCATTTCATCTAAAAAAAAAAGTCTAGCTACCTTATACAAACAGGTGTCGACTACTTCATTGCAAACTTTCTCAAGGTCATCAGTGACTTCAAGTCTGGATCTTACAAAATCACAGAGCTCTTCATTTCCCATGACATCCCAAATACCATCACATGCAAGAATAATGAACTGATCATCTTCTTCAGATCTTTCAATATCATGGACTTCAGGCTCTGGTGACACAAGCTGCTCTGTAGGACCTTTTCCATGGACACATTTGTAATCGAAGTCCCCAAGGGCCCTTGACACAGCCAGAGAGCCATTCACACGTTGAATCATTACAGAACCACCTGCATTCTGAATTCGTTCTTTTTCCAGCGGATTACTTGGTTTGTGATCTTGTGTGAAGAAGTAAACTTTCCTGTTCCTACAAAGTAAACCTCTTGAGTCTCCACAGTTAATGAAATAAGTATGTTGAGGAGAAATTAAGACACCCACAGCTGTTGACCCACTTCTATCAGCACCATGTTTCTTCTCTGACATAACTCTCATATGTTCATCAATCTCCAGAAAACCTGTTCTGATTCCATTCTTTACATTTTCCACAGAAGGTGCTCCTGTAGACCCTTTAAAATCCTGGTTATTGGTGATGTGATCTAACAAATGCTCACAGCAGTATTTGGCAACCTGAGAACCAGCATGCCCATCATACACAGCAAAGAATGACCATGTTTCAAGTCCACTTGGCAAACCGATCACAGCCGTATGTGCGTCCTCCATTTCAACTCGCCAGCCTTGCATGCTGCTTAGCCCATATCGCAACCCATTACCCTGCCCCTGGGCATTATGTTTTTCCATCTTTGGTTTGTCTAAAAATGCTCCCATTATGTCTTGATCCTCTAGGTCTGCAAAGGAAGAGAAACAGGAAAGTTAATAGCTATCTTATAAACAAACTACATATCCAACAACCTTTTTAAGAGAGAAGGAAATACCAAGAAAGCTTTAAATAAGAATTCACAACTCTTGTGATAAGCAGACACTCACTGCTGACTTGGAACCTGATGATTAACAAGGAAGAATTGGGGGAAAGGCTGTTCAGGCACAGCTCAGAATGTACAACAGGCAGAGAGAAGTAAAGCATCATGATAAAAGTAGCTGATCTGACACTCTCCCCAAGGAACAAGTACTTGAAATAGAAAAGAGACTTGGCAGTGGCCATCAGCTTACATGAACCATGTCAAGTGGTTAAGGATGCATTGAATATGTGAATCTCTTAGGGAATCTCAGAACTAAGTTGTATGTATATATTAATCAAGAAAAAACAAATAAATGAATTCACAGGACATACCAAAAGCCTACTAATTCAAACATCTTAGTTGAACATTCAGGATTTTCCAAAGTTTGATTCCAAATATCTAGTTTTATTCCTACTACATCAACTCTCTGAAAAAGTAGAAAAAGATCTAATCACCATGATTCAAATTTGCATGCTCCTTCCCTTAAGTCTTTCCTCCTTACTTATAGAAATAAGTATACCCATCCTTTAACGTCTAGCTCAAATTCTACCTTTTCCATTGGTTTTTCAGTCTCTGAAAAGCCAATAAGTTATTAGATACCTGTAAGTGGTTCAGCCTCAATTTTCAAGTTGCAAAGCAATTATACATACATATAACAAAGACTGTCATATGTAGATATAATAAAATTCATCTACTGTAACCTAATCTAGTGGTAATAACACGTATCATCATATGGTACTCTATAACCATTTGGTATAAACAGAAAAGGAGATCAAAAGGTCTAGGACAGCACTGTGGACAAGCCTGAAAGCTTAGCTAATCTAATCCTTTCCCAATAATCAAAAGCTAAAACCCTTGGTCTGGAATGAGCTTACACAAAGCAGGAAGACAGTTGGCCTTTACTTGAGTAATGGCCTAGAATGTAGACACTTGGGGTCCAAGTGATCAAATGAGTCACAATTTAAAGCAATCTGAAAGAAGGATACAATGAGATTTAATGGAGGTTAAGGTGAGATGGGAAGGAGTGGGGGAAAGTACCCAGGTAAATCAGGATGCACTTAGGAGATTAGGGGATTGATGATGCTAAGCTCTGAGAAGAAGCTGGGAGAGAGAAAGGAAGAAGAAAAACAACTCAGAAAGGAAACAGTTTCCCAGCAACCTCTCCCTCCTTCTCTATCCTACGAGGGCCAAACTAATACACAGAGAAGTCTGGCTGATTAGTATGATAAAATGATCTCCTGCCTACTTGTCTGTGTCCTATTACAATTCCACTAATGGAGGTTAAATAATGAAAACTAGCCATTATTCATTCCTTATGGTGGTATTCATCAAATTACCTTTCTGACACCAAGTTGATACACAATATGGCAAGGGTGAGTGTTTTGATTGGACAAAAGATACAATAGTAATGATACCTTAATAGCAGACAATGTTTAAGATGAATTCTAAATCACTGATAAGTGTTTTACAACTGTTACCTGAAGTCATTCTCAACAACACTCTAAAGTAGGTAATAATATTATCTTCAATTTATAGACGAACTTTAGTGTGACTAAAGAACTTGGCCAACGTCACTCATCAGACAAGTTGAGGGGAGTCAGGTCTCTAATTCAAGCCTGCCTGGCTCTAAAGCACCATTTACTACTACAGCAATGGTCTCAGTCATGGCTGTACAAAAGAATTATCTGTGGACCTTTTGAAAAGTTAAGATTAAAAAAACCAGAATTTCCACAGTAGGGTTGGAATCTAGGAATCTGTGTATCTGTTGTAAAGATTAGATGGAAAGCCTAGATAGATAGGTAGATAGAAGATGATTAAGCCATGGTGAGGTTAAGTCATCTGCTGAAGGTCAACAGCAAGTTGCTTCATCTCTGTACCTCAATTCCTTTAGCTAGGCTAAAGGGGAGGTGGGAGATGTTACAGTCAGCCCTCCATATCTTCGGGTTTGGATATGGAGGGCCCACCATATTCACTGTACTATGCTATTTTATAGAAGGGACTTGAGCATCCACACATTCTGGTATCCATGGGGGCTCCTGGAACCAATCCCTGCAAATACTGAGGGACAACTGTATACTTAAGACACTTGATACCACAAATCTAGCATTCGTCATCTTATAATGGGCATATATTAATACGTACCTCTGAATGTTGCTGCAAAGTTTAAATGAGGTAATGGCTGCAAAGTAGCCACATAGAGCAGAGCAAACATGAGGAACTCAGCAAATGGAAACTATTTAATTATGACTACATTCCCACATACACAACACATTTAGATTCTGATATTACCTAACAGGGATCTTACTCTCCCTCTCCCTTTTATAGAAAAATCCAGTAGTTATTTTCCAGAGATATATCTATCTATCTATCTATCGATCGATCTAGATATAGATATATATATGAAACTACCAAACAAATAATTCTTTGAAGATAAACAGGGTATGCTTTCTAAAAAAAAACACCCCAACTTTTGAAAAATGTATATTAGAAATATAAAAATGTAACAAACCAAGTCAATCATCTGATAAAATTTTAGGTCCAGCTCTACTGCAAATGCAAAAATATAGTCAAGGGCAAATAATTTTGTGTCTGGATTTTTACATACTGAAAATAGGTGATTCAGAAATCTTACCTCCTGGGATTCTGAATAATTTGTAGAAGCCTGGTGAAGCAGCCAACTATAGCTACAAAATACAGCAGATAGTTATATAAAAATAATAGTTATCAGAAATTATTTACTTATAAATACTATGACATAGTACTTATAAATATGTCATACTTATAAGTACTATGACATACTATAAGTACCTATAAGTAAATAATTTTTACTTTTAAAAAATACATAGTTATTTTCCATAACTGGTCTACTAAAGAGTATTTTATTTAGTCAAGTTATTAAATTGGCATGTATCTACAAACAGTAAATCCCAAGGCGATTCAGTTTGCCCATGAAAGTTTAAGTTAGTTTCTGAGAGAAATTCTAGTTCTCACTTAGTGTTAAATCTACTCTGAGCACATGCTGGGTCTCATCACAACACTAGCATTATCAGATGATCTGAACATTTCAATACAAAGTACTATGACAATCATAAGACTGAACTCATCTTTGATATAATCAGAAAATTTGGTGACCATTTTTGTCTTTTAAAACCAAACAAACTCCCAAATTGAAAAATCCTAAGGCTGAGTCAGGAAGTATTCATTAAAGTTCAGCGACTGCCTTTTATTAAGTAAAACCGATCTCACAATCATAATGAAGAGTCTTGAACCTGGTCATTTGGTTTAATCCACTCAGAATTATCCCAAGTTAAAAAAAAGCTCTATATATTCATTCCACTGTTAAGATCCCTAAGCACCATATTAGCCATGAAACAAGAGTTATTAAACTGACAATTCTGGCAGAGTCCTTTAGTAAAAAATTGAAGACTAAAACACTGCAGGGTTCTTCTCTGTTTACCTATGGACACACAGTATAATACAGAATGCCCTGGTGCTCCATTAACAGAGGACAAAATAGACTATGTAAACAATGTTGAGAAAATTATATTCTCTTAGTAATTGATATCAGAATTCTTCTTACAGCAAGCCCTACTTTTTCTGAGAAACACTAGTTTGATCAGATATGTAAGTAAGGGGTTAAGGATCAAAAGATATACTCAACATAACAAAAGATCACTACTAAACAAGCATTTGAAGGAGGGTAGATGCTGCTAACTGAAGGATCTTTGTTTGATGAGCACTGAGATAGGTTTGATTATAAAAACTGGGGAGGAAAATCTGGACTAGACCTCCATAAGAAATAAGAAATCTGAAGGTTGGGGGAAATCCAAAGGGAAAAAACTATATAGCATGAGAGACTTGAAGCTTCTTGGGGGAAAAGGGAAAAAATGGAATACCAGTTAGCAGCACTGGTAGCAGTGTATAACATGGCAACATTGAAGTCATTTGCAGTGAGGAGTGAACTCTCTACTACTACCAAACCTTTGGTATAGCCTACATTGCCCACTAATGCTTATGTATGAATAGACTGTCAAAGATGAGGACAAATGGTCAGCTGACCTCTGGAATGCACACTTACTGAACAATAGAATACTAAGCAATTTATTGCATAGACGGGTTCAGAGAAGATGCACAAAGTCCTTGTGGCCACATCTCTCTACCAAGGATAATCTAGGCTACATAAACTACTTTTAACTTCCCAAGGTATGAAACATGGTAATTCATAAATTATATTTTGTAATCCAAGGTAACCATCTCAAAGTTATCTATGGTAATGATACATAAGCACATGAACAAAATTTTACACAATTTGAGGAGAAAAAAAAGATCAATCTTGGGTAATTTTTCTCCCATTTGGAGTCTGAAATTTCTAATCATTACAAAAATAGTCACATTTATATGTACAAATTTGATTTTGATAACTTGTATAAATAATCAGAGCCAAAATGTAGAAATGATCTGTCTAAACCTATTTTACAAATGAGAAGGTACAGAGAAACAGAATGACTTGCCCAAGGTCAAAAAGCTAGTTCAGCACTAAGCCTGAGAAAAGGACCTAGGTTTCTGGACTAACACTCTAATTCTCCTAAACAAGCCATCCTGTATATCTGCAAATGAAGTAATGGAAATCTAAAAATGTAGACTTTTAAAAAGACAACACACAAGGCAGAGAGGCATGGAAGATGGTCACCGAAGAAAGCAGAAACTTCTTTTAGTGTCATTTCTTCCTCTGCCTACTCTACATAATTTGTGTTCTAAACTACCAAAGGTAAATGACCAAAAAAAAGAGGAGGGAAGGAAAGGTAAAGAAGAAGAGAAAAGGAAGAAAAGCAAGAAATCCAACTTTTATTTTTTGTCTGAGACTAACAGAAAACAACAGTGAACTAACTGCAATTTCTGGCAATGCCAATTTCAAATACACGAGCTAAATAAAATATAATAATGAGCAGAGAAAACTAAGAGGATGTATTTTTAAAGATTCAGAAATTAAAGGTGGGGATTGGGGGTGGGTGGGTGAGCTCAGTATTCATTAGCTCCAAACTAGAAAACGCCCATCAATTTATGAGATGACACTGAATGAATGAAACAACTGCAAGCTGTCAACCAAAGCAAAAACAAAAAAAGCAAACAAACCACTCTGAAAGTAGGTTCATGGAAACGAAAAACAATTACTGAACTAAAATTTTCAAAAGAGACAATGAATAGCCAAATAGATACCACAGTTAAAACAATAAACAAAACAAAACAATAAATGAGATCACTTCGAGGAATTCTTTTAGTACTCAGGTCTTTCCTCATCTTGATTCCAAACATACAAACCCACCCATGTTGGTACCCATCCTATCCTCATACCTTTCTGTTATAAGAGTACTCTCTGTCCTCGCACTTAAGTTAAATCCCTCTGTTAGAGCTTTGGAGCCCATGCTTCAAAGGAATCTTACACAATTTATGCGTCTTCCCAGGAATAATAACATTATTATCCTCTTTCACTCCTTTATATTCAACCTCCCCCTTTCTATTGGAGTACAACTTTTAAAGACACTCAAATGTCATCCATTAAAAATAAGTCTTTAGGGCTTCCCTGGTGGCGCAGTGGTTGAGAGTCCGCCTGCCAATGCAGGGGACGCGGGTTCCTGCCCCGGTCCGGGAGGATCCCACATGCCGCGGAGCGGCTGGGCCTGTGAGCCATGGCCGCTGAGCCTGCGCGTACGGAGCCTGTGCTCCGCAACGGGAGAGGCCACAGCGGTGACAGGCCCGTGTACGGCAAAAAAAAAAAAAAAAGTCTTTAGGTGGCTCATTCCCCTCTAGCTACCTCCTGCCTCTTTCTTTCCCCTACAGTTCAAAGTCTTTTAAAAAAAGTGGTGATGCTCCGAACTGTTGTCTGGCCATTCCATCAAAACAAGCTCCTCCAAGCTTAACCCAATGGACATTTTGGCCCTTGTCTGACTGACTGCTCAGAGCAGCACTCAACACAATACTCCTTGAAACACTCTTCCCATTGGCTTTTCAAGATGCTACACACTCCTAGCTTTCCTCCTACCCTAGCTTTTCCATCCTTGTCTTATTTGCAGGCCCATCCTCATCTCTCAAGCCATTAAATATTAGCATTCAAGGCTTAGACCTAGGCCCTCTTCTCACTCTATGCTAGCTCCCAAGGTACTCTTTCATATCGTTTTTTCTTCTTTTTTTTTCTTTCATGGTTTTTGCCAGTGAATGGCACCATCATTCATCAAAGTGAATAGAAACCAAGGACATATCTTTGATACCTCTTTCTACTTTATCTCCCATCAGTCCAACATCAAGTTCCATGGATTCTACTTCTTAAGTATTCTCAAATCTGCCCAGTTTTTTCTCTAACACCATAGTCTTCAAGGTACCATCATCTTTCAATGCATTATTCTATACCAGCCTCCTATTTTGTCTCTTCACATGCATGCTGGCCTCCCTCCAATTCATTCTACAAACTGCAACCTTAGTAAACTTTTCAAAATACAAATATCAGTGATCGTTTTGTAATCTACAGAAATATCAAGTCACTATGTTGTGCACCAGCAACTAACATAGTGTTGCAGATCAATTATACTTCAAAGAAAACAAAAAACCCAAAAAACAAACTCACAGAAAAAGAGATCAGATTTGTGGTTACCAGGGGTGGTGGGAAAGGGAATTAAATGGATGAAGGTAGTTAAATGGTACAACCTTAACAGTTACAAGATAAGTAAGTACTAGGGATGTAAGGTACAATGTGACTAATTAACACTGCTGTATGCTATATTTATGTTTTTAAGATAGTAAATCCTAAGAGTTCTCATCATAAGAAAAAAAAATTTTTTTTGTACCTACGTGAGATGACACATGTTCAACTAAATTTACTGTGGTAATCATTTCATGATGTATGTAGGTCAAATCATTATGCTGTATACCTTAAACTTACACAGTGCTGTATGTCAATTATATCTCAATAAAACCAGAAGAAAAAAGATAATATAATACAAATTTCACTGTATCACTTCTATACTAAAAGTCATTCAATGGCTTTCCTCTCTTTGGGGGGATAATGAACTGCTTAATATGGCTCACATGAAAGCCCTGAGTAGTCAGGCGCCCATCAACCTTCTCCAGACTTACCTTACTTCATAATGCGCCACCCCAATAACATTCTCTACTCCAACTGTAAGGGCTTTCTTACAGTACCTAGTACTTGTCACGTCCCCTTCCTCCAAATAACATAAACAAATGCCACTTCCTCTATAAAAAGCTATTCCTTCCTCTCTTACTCTACCCAATTCATACTCATTCTTCAGATTATTAACTCAAGTATCAGGTCTTCTGGAGAGCCTCCTTTGAATACTCTGGATTCCCCTAGCACAGCAGACCTTCAATAAACACTTGCTGAATGAATTAGCTCCAAAGAAAAAGCAGATGTAAATATTAAAAATTTGGTAACAGAATGAGTACACCCAGGGAATAAATATAAACATAAAAAAATAAGACTTTCTGATGGACAAAACAGAGAAGCTATAATCAAAGAAAGAAATTTTTCCCTCAGTAGAAGTCTTCAAACTTACAAAGCTCACTGAATATCTAGGAGGATTAATTGCTAAAAACCCACCCCTATTTACCCACAACTGAAGAAATTCACGGAAAAGAAAAAAAAAAAAACTATAACATAAGCTTCTAGGAAAATCTTGGGTAATCTTCAAAGGAAAGAGTATCAAATTAGTATCAGCCATTGCCAACTATAAAACTGAATCCTAAAGTAGAGAATAAACAGAGTTCTAAGAGTTAAGGTTAATTACATAATCATCCAAACTATTATTCATGTGTATAGGGGGAAAGACATTTTAAGATATATAAGGACTCAAAAAAAAAAAAGGTATATAAGCACTCAAAGCATATACTCATACTTTATGGAAAATTCAAGAAAAAATTCCAAACAAGCAAACATCTATTATGTTTTAAAACTATTAAGTTCATCTCTAAGACTTGTCATTAGTTTAACTTTTTAATAACATTACAGAAAAATAACCTTCTTAAAAATACTGATCTAGAAAAACAAAATCCCAATATATAAAGTAAAAGAACTTGGGAAGTGGCCCAATTATCCAAGTTAACACTAGGGAGACACTCTCATGTCTTTAGAATTATTCTCACATCAACAGCAAAGCACATATAAATCAAAAAACAAACAAAAAATCTTTCATAAGACTAAACTTAAAAGTTACAGATCTATCCAATATGAGACTTTGGACAAGTCCTTTAGCTTAATATCTAACTTTCCTTACTGATAAATAATCAACCTTGATTAATTAACAAGGTAATTGTTCTGAGAAATGTATAAGAAATTAAGTGAGAAGATTAAAATTTTAGGAATACCTACATAAATGGCATTAGTAAATTAATACTTTAGTCTAAAATCATGCTAATGAATTCCCATTTAAAAACTTATTCTCAATACCAAGATGATGATTATGAGATAAATAAGATTATTTTACTACAGAAAAGTCAACTTTTAAAGAAGGAAAAAAGAAAAAAGCAGCTACCAACTAAGACTACAAATTGGTAGCCTGAATTTGACCTTCACATATATTGTTAGTTCCTCTCCCCAAGCAACATGCATTCTCCAGAGTCCCCACTACTCCTTACTGACCATATCTAGACCATTTCATCCACTTTTCCACCATGGCATCTGAGTTTGCATCATTTGGTAAAGAGGACAATACCTGTGATTGTAACAGCATACAATCCATGAGGATTTACTCTAATCTGATCTTTCACTAATGTGGCCACCTCATCCCAAAGTAGCAGTATAGTAGACTGAATAATGGCTCCCAAAGACATCAGGCCTTAATCACGTAAACATTACCTCATTTGGAAAAAAGAGGTCTGTGTAGATGTGATTAACTTAAGAAACTTCTGATTGGGGGGGTTGGTGGAGAATATCTGGGGTTATACTGGGGTCTCTAAATGCAATCACAAGTGTCATTATAGAGGCATAAGAAAAGCTGACACACACAGAGGAGAAGGTGATGTGAAGACAGAGCAGAAAGAGATCTGAAGATGCTGGCCTTGAAGATTACAGTGATGTGGCTACAATCCAAAGAATGCTGACAGCCACCAGAAGCTGGAAAAGGAAGGGAATGCATTTTTCCCCTAAAGCCTCCAGACTGAGCACATTCCTGCAGGCTCAATGAAACTGATTTTGGACTTGTGACCTCCAGAACTATAAGAAAATAAGTGTGTATGAAAAATCAGAAACTAGAATATAAAAAGTATTAACAGAGCTAAGGAATGAAATTTAAGAGATAAAACATTATTGTATTATTTTAAATAACACGAAAAGCAATAATGAGAAGTAAAGAACTTATAGAAAACAAGTTACAAGAAGTAAAAACCAAAATAAGAAAAATCATCCAGTATGAAGATAGTAAGAATAAAGAGGTAAAAGTGAGTAGATTAAAGACACACACACTGTAGATTCAACAGTTTATTAGTACACTGTAAAATGAAAATCAAATAATGGAAGAGAAATTAAAACCTCAAAGAAAGAAGAAATTAATCCTAAACTGAGAGAAAATTTGAACTTGATGATTCAAGGCATTCATCAAGTACTAGATAATTTTAGTAGAAACTGACCAATACCACAGCATAATTTGGTGAAGATAATGAATTTCAAGAATATAAGAATTTAGGGGAGGGATAAATTGAAAGCTTGGGATGAACACACACACACACTGCTAAATATAGATAACCAACAAGGACCTATTGTGTAGCATAGGGAACTCTACTCAATATTCTGTGATAACCTATATGAGAAAAGAATCTAAAAAAGAATGACTATATGTATATGTATAACTAAATCACTCTGCTGTACACCTGAAACTAACACAACATTATAAATCAACTATACTCCAATAAAATTAAAATATTTAAAAAAATGAAGAAGAAAAAAAATATGAGAATTTAGACAAATAAAACATGCCAAAAACAAAAACAAACCAGGCTGGCCTCAAACTTCTTTGCAATGTCAGATGATAGGCAATAATGAACTAATACCTATAAATGTTGAGGGTAAAGGGGTATATTCCAAGAAATCTAGACCCAGCAATGTTGGCATTTATTATGAAGATAATAGAAAGATATTATCAAATATGCCAGCACTAAAGAAGTATATCATACATGTACCATTTCTGAAAAATCTGTTTAAAGACAGATTAATGCTATCAAGAGATTAATCAAAACAAGAAACTCAATAGTGGAGATGTCCTAGTATATAGGGCTTTGGGGTGGGCAAAATATACTAAGCAAATACAACCAAAAAGAAACCAAGGGTTGCAATTTTAATATCAGACAAAGGCAAGCATAAGGAATAAAGCAATAACGAGGATGGGTATCTTTTTAAATTGATATGGATATTGTCTAAAATTATAATTTAACTTACAAATTTTATGTGCTAAATAACTATTTTTATGCCAGATAATTCATAGCACACCTATCAAAAACACTATATGCTGAAATCAAAACTATGTATTGTGTTCAAACACACTTAAAAACACTAATTAAAACTCAAATATTTACTGAATTGTACATTGAAAAACAAAAGCTTTATAGCTTTTCCTAATGCACTCCCACCGATCTCACCCTGGGGACCAAATAAAAGAAAGAAAAAGAAAGGAAACAAATGATACCATATTATCTAACTTGAATACAACAAACAGTAGATACTGGTAACAATAAAAGAAAACTTCAAACATCTGGAAATTGCTTTAAAAGGCATGCTTCTAATCAACTTTTCATTGAGTTTGTATATTTTTACAATTACAAAATATTTAGAAACAATAATAATAAGAAAAATCTCATATCAAATTCTATGAGATGTAACCAAATCTTATTCATGGAAACTCATAGTTTCTTAGTAAAAAAGTGAAGGCCAGTATACTAAATATTCAATTCAAGAAGTAAAAACAACAACCACACACATACACACAAAACCTAAGGAAAGCTGAAGGAATATGTTATGAAAAATTAAGGTAAATATGATAATTACATGAGAGAAAAATGATTAAAATAGGTAAACCACTAGTTAGCCTAATTGAGAAAAACTACAATTCAAACTTAGAAACCAAACAGGCTAAACTCACCTCACAGGTAGGTGTTTTTCGTTTTGTTTTTTATGAAACATACTGTATAATTCTTTGTCAATAAATATGAAAATATGAAGGAAATTGACAATGCTCTAGGAAAACAAATTACCAATTTTCTTTTTCCCCCCAAGAAGTGACGGAATAAAGACCAGTAACTCTGGAACAAAATGAGAAAGTTATCAAAGAACTATCTTTAGAAAAAGCTCCAGAGCTCACAAGAAACAAAAAGCAAAAAGGCAAAAAAAAAAAAAAAAAAAAAGCAAAAAGGCTGAAGAACAATTCGAGGTTAAAGACCGAAAAAATATGACAACCAAGTGGAATGTGTGATTGTGCGCTGGCTTATATGTATTTGTGTGAGCAAAGAGAATATGCATGTGTACACATAGAGGGAAAAAAGAGTTTATAAAAAAATGTGGCAAAATGTTAACAACTGGTCATCTGGTAAAGATGGAAGTTCACTGTATTCTTTTTTTTATATTTTCTGTAAGTCTGAATTGTTTTCAAAATAAAGTTATTAAAAATAAAAGTGCATTAGGCAAGACAATTTCACAACCAAGATGTTTTACGCCTTAAAAGAACATGTAACTCCCAAATTACCTAAACTACCTAAAGAACAGAGAAAAAAACTTACCACTTTTTATGAACATACACAATCCTGACGTAAAATTTGACAAAGATAGCACTAAAAAAATAAAACTATAGTCCAAACACATTCATTAATACAGATGCAAAAAACCCCAAGTAAAATAAAACCATATATTACGGAATAAAGACAAATAACGCTAATTACTTACAAGTTACCAAGTAGGGTTCATTTTAGGAATTTAAATACATTCGGCAGCCCATTAATATAAGTCACCTCTTTAAAAGTTAAAAGGAGAAAAATCGGGATTCCCTGGTGGCGCAGCGGTTGGGAGTCCGCCTGCTGATGCAGGGGACACGGGTTCGTGCCCCAGTCCGGTAGGATCCCACGTGCCACGGAGCGGCTGGGCCCATGAGCCATGGCCACTGAGCCTGCGCGTCCGGAGCCTGTGCTCCGCAAAGGGAGAGGCCACGACGATGAGAGGCCCGCGTACCCCAAAAAAAAAAAAAAAAAAAAAAAAAGGAGAAAAACCATACGATCGTCTCTGCATAGGCTATGATATGATAATACATATTTCAAGCCAGAAGGGAAGCATAGTGATTAGAACAGTTCCCAAGAAAGAAACAAGAACAAAGATACCTGCTCGTATCTCTATTATTTAGCAATGTCTAGAAATACTGATCAATGCAGTCACATTAAAAAAAAAAAGCATAAAATTATGAGATCATATTATTACTTGCAGATAACGATTATGTGATGGCAAACTCAAAATCTAAAACACTGTTCGAAGAAAAAGTTCAAGAAGGCTATGTGACTAAAGAAAATTATATAAGAAAACTATTAACAATAATAATTTAGAAAATAAATAAAAATGTCAGCAAAGGTATATCTGAATAATTAACAAGAAATATTCATGACTTTTAAGAGCCTCAGAATACAAGACATTCTTTTTTCTGAGATAGGAAGATTCAATATGGTAAAGACATTTTTCATCCCTTTATTAATAATAAATTCAATATAATCACAACTGGGTCTTTTTGTTCCCAGACCTTGATGAAATGATTCCAAAATTCATTATGAAAGATTAAATGTATGAGAACAGACAAAACATTCTAAAAACCATGAGAATTTGCCATACCTAATATTAAAACAATTTCAAATTATGGTATTTAAGAGGGAATACTACTGCAGGATAAACTGATCAGTGGAATAGAACCAAGACTCCAGAAAGAGCTGCAGGAACAAAAATTCAATAATTGGTGTTAGAACGGCTGGCCTATTCCACTCCTGCCCTCCCATGGAGGAAAGCTGAATCCCTATCGTGGATCTTAAAAAAACACCAGCTGATTAAAGATTTAAGTTTGAAATACTAACAATAAAATCATACAAGTACATCTAGGCAAATATTTCTATAATCTTATGGTAGGAAAGGACTTTCTAAGTATGCCACAATGGCAAAAAGGAAAAGACTGACTGACTCCAAAGGAATAAAAAGTAACTCCAGAGAATAAAACTTCTGCACTATAAAACAAAGCTCATAAGCCTGAAAGGCAAATATATATGATAAAGTTAATATTCCTAAAATAACAAAAGTCTTATAAGACAACAAAATGAACACTTTAAAGGAGAAGAAACGGACAAAGAACACGAACAGACAATAAAATTCATAAAAGAATGCAAGTGGCCAATAATATATGGAGCAATGACGAATCTCACTAGCCATTAAAAATAAACTTATTTTTCACACATTACGTTATCAAAGATCAAAAATTTATAACGTCCACTATTGGCAAAGGAGTAAAAAAAATATACTTCTCGTACATAGGAGAGCAAACTGGTACCTTTCTGAAGGCTATGTATGATATATAATACATTAATTTTAAATGATGATTTCCATTAAAATGGTTTTGTATATTCACACTTTGAAGTGTTCCTCTGTTCCAAATGTATTTTTAAAATACATTACTATAAAACAGAAAATTAAGAAGACCAAGCCACCTGCTAAAGATAAACTCCTGAAATACAAAGCACTTGGTGAAACTGAAACTGTGACTCGCCTGGGCTCAAGTAACAGAGATGCACAGAAGTCCACATCCTGTAGGGATAGTAACAGAACTAAAAATGCCCCCATGCAAGGCTGGGATAGAAACCAGCCTCACTGAAACGAATGCCTGTGGTGGAGGGGCTCTCTTGCTTGTAAAAGGAGGAGGGAAAAGCTACTTACTAGCCATTGCCAGGGAATTTAGTTTAAATGAAATTACGTGCTCCTTCAACAGAAGCACACGCCTTCTTTAAGTCTGTATTTCTTGGAGAGATAAGCCTGATCCTGATGTTATCAAGAATCAGGGGAACCAAGCCTCTAATATAAGACATGGTTTCAGTCTGGGCACCCCAGAGCCAAGGTAAAGGTGCATGCAAAAAAACACTGGATAAGAAGGGTGAAAAGAAAGAGAACAAAAAAATTCTATCTAATATGAAACCAAACTCCAAAACACACCGGGACAACTAAACTAAGATGGACAGCCAACAAACATCAAAAATTATAGGAATTCCATCTAGAAGAAAAAGTAGCAATCAGAAAATAACTTAAAATGTGTATGTTTAGGATCCTTCCAAAGCTAAAAAGAACAACAGACAAGAAGGGGGTAAAAGGATAATAGCAGGGCTTCCCTGGTGTGCAGTGGTTGAGAGTCTGCCCGCCAGTGCAGGGGACGCGGGTTCGAGCCCTGGTCCGGGAAGATCCCATATGCCACGGAGCAACTAGGCCCGTGAGCCACAACTACTGAGCCTGCGCGTCTGGAGCCTGTGCCCCGCAACAAGAGGCCACGACAGTGAAAGGCCCGTGAACCGCAATGAAGAGTGGCCCCCGCCTGCCGCAACTAGAGAAAGCCCTTGCACAGAAACGAAGACCCAACACAGCCAAAAATAAATAAATAAATTTATTAAAGAAAAAAAAAAGAATAGCAGAAGTCAAACCAGAATAGGTGGCAATGAGTGAGTGAGAGAACCTGAACATGAGAAAGTATTCACTGAGAAAAGCAACCGAGGCCACATAAAGTAGCTGAACAAAGTCAAAGTGTGAATCAGTAAATTGGAAAATGTACCTAGGAACTGCCTAGAACAAAACACAGAGACTAAGGATTAATAAAAAAGCAATATTCGAAGATATAAAGGCTAAGGAATTTCCTAGAACTGAACTTCAGATCAACAATCTATTTCAAAGAGTGCCTACAGATAACACAACATACACATACCTAGGCATACCATGGGAATGTGTTCAGAACATCAAGTATGGTAAAACAAACAAATACTAACATTTATATCATACTTGAAATATGCAGGGCTCTAAATGCTTTACATCTATTAATGCAATCATCACAACAACCCCTATAATACAGATACTATTTCATTACCTCTGTTAAGAACTTGCCCAAGGTCACACAGTAAATAGTGGTGACAGAATACGGAAAAGGAATCTTTTTAAAAACTACCAGAGGAAAAAATTACATACAAAGGCATAACAATTAGGTAGAGACCAGACTTCTCAGAGTTCCAAGTTTGCCAAGTTTCATAATACAATGAAATAATATCTTGAGGGTGCTGATAGGAAGCGGGAAAAAAACTATTAATCAAGAATTTTTATTTGCAAAAAAAAAATGTACTGTGTAATAAAATATACTTTCAGACAAAAACTAAGGACATTTACAAGCCATACTCTGTTGGTAAAAAAATTACTAAAGGATATACTTTAGCAAGAAGAAAGGTGAATCCAAGAGATACAAGGAACAATAAATTCAAAAACCGGTAAAATATAGTGGCTGATTAAATTAGGTATTAACTATAAACAAGGAAATGAAATTTATGCTACAAAAAGGGGAAATAAAATTGTAGGCAATTATACACATGATGGAGGAATGTTTGGTGTTTAATCAAATATAAGCTCATAAAAAAAATCAAATATACAAGGAAACAAGTTGCCATGAGTAGGAGTTAACATATAACAAATACTCCCTTGATGGTGTAGGAAAAATGGGGTGCGAGAAGATGGTCATGTCCCAGATCTTGAGTGAGTCCCTGGGATGGGCCGCCAAGTGAGGGTCCTTGACTTTGCACAGGAAAGAATTCAAGAGTGAGCCTGAAAGCAGATTTATTTAGAGAGATACACACTCCATAGACAGAGTGTGGGCTGTCTTGGAGGGCGAAAGAGAGGCAGCCCCAGGGCATGGGGTCCTCTAGGAAAGTGAGAGCTGTGCTGGGAGATACAAATTCCACAGAGATAATGTGGTCTGTCTCAAAAGGTGAGAGGTGTGGGGGTGGCTAGTATTTATGGGTTGGGTAATTTCATAGGCTAACAGGTGGAAGGAATATCCTAACTATCTCGGACAAGGGGCAGATATTTCTAGGAAATGGGGCACCACCCACTTTTTGGCCTTTTATGGTCAGCCTGGGAACTGTCATGGCACCCGTGGGTGTGTCATTTAGCATGCTAATATATTACAATGAGTGTATAATGAAGCTCAAGGTCTACTGGAAGTTGAATCTTCCACCATCTTGGGCCAACTAGGTTCTAACCAGTTTTTGTGGTACCCTGTTCTTAATGATTGTGCCCTGCCCACTTCCTTCCTACCTCATTAGGACTTCAGATATTAGAATTAATGAATATAAGATATAAAATAACTATGTATGAAATGTTTAATAAGGTTAAAAAAACAGAAAAATGAGAAATAAGAAATTATTTAAAAATTACCAGGCAAACTGGGAAAGAATTAAATGTCACATTTGGAAATTTTTAAAAATTGTTTTTTTAATTGGGTGGAAATGTAAATTGGTGCAGCCACTATGGAAAACAGCATGGAGGTTCCTCAAAAAACTAAAAATAAAGTTGCCATATGATCCAGCAATTCCACTCCCGGGCATATACCCAGACAAAACTATAATTCGAAATATACATGCACCCCTATGTTCATAGCAGCACTATGTACAATAGCCAAGAGAGGGAAACAACCTAAATGTCCATCAACAGATGAACAGATAAAGAAGATGTGGTATGCTGTATACAATGGCATATTACTCAGCCATTAAAAAGAAATAATGCCATTTGCATTACTGCAAACATGGATGTCTTTACAAAAGACGGATGGACCCAGAGTTTATCATACTAAGCGAAAAGTCAGAAAGAGAAAGACAAATACCATATGATATCACTTATACATGGAATCTAAAATATGACGTGAACATATCTACAAAACAGAAACAGACTCACAGCCATAGAGAACAGACTTGTGGTTGCCAAGGGGGAGGTGGGGTGGGGGTTGGGAAGGATTGGGAGATTGGGATTAGCAGATGCAAAATATTATATATAGGACAGATAAACAACAAGGTCCTACTGTATAGCACAGGGAACTATATTCAATATCCTTTGATAAACCATAATGGAAAAGAGTATGAAAAAGAATATATATGTACAACTGAGTCACTTTGCTGTATAGCAGAAATTAACACAACATTGTTAATCAACTACACTTCAATAAAATTAAAAAAAGAAATCAAAGTAAAAAATCGTTGATATTAAAAACTCAAAGGATGATTTAAACAGATTATAAATAAATGCAGTAAATTAGCTCATTGAGTTGAGGAAATTTAAAAAATTACATTCACTTCAAAAAACCTACAACCAAAGTATGAGAGAAAGAGGAAGGTGAAAAAGAAAACTAAATTCTCCAACAACAGTAAGTAGCATAAACAGTCCACAGATGTAAGCGCTAAGAAATTTAAGACCTGGACATTGCAGTGCTCCTGGAAGCCCAGGAAATACTAACTAATCTCTGTTCATGTCAACTCCCTGGAACATAGAAGTTGTAGAGCTCTCTAGACCCTATTACCAACATCTATTCCACTGAGAATCAGAAGACACCAGCAAAATAATGGTACCTTACGCTATACAGTGAGGCTTAATTTCATTTGACAAATGCTCCTCTGGTATCTCATATTTTCTAAATATACTTAAATCATAGCAATCTTTAAATTTTCACATCTTTCTTTAGTTAGAGATAGAAGTTTCTTATATGGTCCATTAGTTTGCAGTTCACAGGGCCAAGAACATTCCTCTAGAACATTCCTCCAATCTTCCTCAAGACCAAAAATATTTTCACAGGTTTCTCTGGTTAAATATTCTTGTAATAAAGCTCAATCTTATAGATTAGTCAGTCAAATCAACAAGTACTCTTAAGCTTCTCTTTCTACAATATAAATAATCTAATAAACAGTCATAGATTATATATAGAGGAGTTCTTTTGTAAATAAAGGAATGCTTGTTATTAAAGCAAATTATACACATATTTTGTAAACTTGGTTTCCAATACTTAAAACATTCACTTAAATTAGATAACACATTTTACCTGTTAAATAATAAATCTCAGTTGTTCTAAAGAAAATGTAACCTATCTTCATCAGCTTTTCCTTTAAAATGTATATATAAAACATTGTAGGCATATTTCTGATAAGGAGCTGAATATCGGATTTTAAACATATCATCCAAGTGGTCAAATATAGGTACTAACAGTTCCCATTAGTGTGCACTCCCCTCCCCCCAAATTTCCAGTTTGCTTATTATAGGACTTTACTGACTTTAAAAGCTATATGTGGGATTCAAGATCTCTGAGGGCAATTTTACCGAGTATCCCTAAAATCTCACTAACAATTCTAATCCAACCAGAAGGCACCTCTAACAAATCAAGATTTTCTTTGGCAGCAGCAATTTCTCAATTAGTGCCATTCTCTGGCTAATTCTAGAACTCTGAAGCAGCCCAATATGGTGGCACCCAGAATAGGATTCTGCCCCTTCAGTTCAGAAAGCCCAGGGGCACAGTGCCATTTTTATTTTCTCTGGGATTTCTCTAAAGAATAGTCCCAAGGTGATAGGAGTTTCTGAGTCTGCACAGGTTCAAACCTGAGGATCTTCAAATAACCCAAAAGAAACATATGACTATGGCTCAGCTTCAAAATTCCTACAAATTTGTGAAAAGAAAATAAGGGCAATACACCTCATCAGAAAATGGATTCATCATTTGTGCTTCACAGACATATGACTAAAATTCAGAACTGAAAATTTTCTATATTTCACTTATCTTCTTATCTTCTAATATATTATAACATTTTTGCCTTCTGCTTCTTCCCTCTAGGTCTTACTCTCTTTTAAGCAACCTCCAAGTTTTATTATTCTTCTGCCCACAAATTAAGTCTCCTCGAAAATTTTATACCATTTCTATTCTTGCTCTTTGTCCCTCCCTAGTCTGAGCAATCAATCTCGTCTGTTTTCCCTTTCTTGCTTTTAATTCGTCCTCATTCTTGTGTTTAGGGGAGAGTAAGAAGGCAGAGTTCAGGCAAGGAAAATATTTCAGTGAATTCATGCAAGTCTGAGTTTGTTAGGTAGGAGAGAAATGGCTACTACATCAACAAAGCTGAGGGGCTACTGAGCAACCCACAGTGAAAAGCACTGCTGGAGGTGAGGACTACATATTCCTTGAAGTTATACTACTAGTGAAGAACCTGATTCTTGGTTTAAATTTGGATAGTATTTCCAATTACTAAATAATTTTTCCTGGTCACAGAGGAGGAAACAGTCATTATTTAAGCTATAAAAAGAGGCTAAATTATTCATAGCTGGCTATCTCATGAGATATACATGATGTTTATCAGGCTAGAAATCACTGATCAAAAAGTTATTTGGATCCCATTTATATGAAATATCCAAAAGGCAAACCTACAGAGACAGAAAGTAGATAAGTGGTTGACAAAGGATAGGGGAGAAGAGAATGCGGAGTGACTCTTAATGAGAACAAGGTTTCTTTTGGGTGTGATGAAAATGTTCTAAAATTAAATTGTGGTAATGGTTGCACAATTCTGCTAATACACTGAAAACTACTGAGTGGTAAACTTCATATGGGTGAACTTCATGCTATTGTTATATCCTAATAAAGCCGTTTTAAAAGATTACTATGGTTTTATACGGCTTTCTGTATCTATATTTTATTTTGCATAAAAAGGTTTAAAAAGATGACTATATATTATTTGTAGTAACATGAAAAATACTATATTAAAATTTTTTCACAGATTAAAAAAAGTTACCTGAAAATTTCTCAGCTGCTCAGTATCTCTTCATCTTACAGCTTCAACTAAATATTTACTTCACTCTTTCAATTAAATATTTACTTAACCTCCTTCAACAAACCAAATTTCACTCACATGAATTCTAATGCAAAATACTGTTACTGAGTTAAATAATACCCTAAATTAAAATGTTAAAAATGAAATTTCAAAAAACAAAGTCAACCAATCAAACCAACGAAAATAAGTCAGATAAAGCTCTTTTATGCTAAATAGTATTTCCATAAAGCCCATGACACAAGTCATTTAGTACGCAAACTACAGTCAGTTTACACAGATATTAGCAGCAGTTTCAATTTCACAAAGTGTGTGTGAGACAGAGCTTGCCACTTTTGATGTTTCCTTCATGTTTCATGATTTTTTAACGTATCACCATCTTCTAGGCATGTGCTGTGATCTGAATCACATACACCATAAGGTAGTCTTCTTAAATTGCTACAAAGGTATGTACCGCACAATTTCTAAAAGTAAAATTTAGAAGTACACAATTGCCTGAAAAATACCTAACCTTAATTTAGTTGGAAGGTTCTAGTCACTATAAAATTAGATATTGACCTATTTTTACTAAACATTATAGTATAAGCAAAACATTAAAAGATTTAGATGGCATAGATTTAGTTTTTAAAGTTTCCTAAGACTGTTCTGGTATTCACAATCTCAATTTGCTTCATCTGTTACCTATTTCAAATTTCTCAGTTTTGGATAATTTATACACATTGAGAAGTCTACATATTGAGAAGTGGATTCAATTCCCAGTTTGCTGTTTTGTTTTTTTTTTTTTTGCGGTACGCGGGCCTCTCACTGCTGTGGCCTCTCCCACTGCGGAGCTCCGGACGCGCAAGCTCAGCAGCCATGGCTCACGGGCCAAGCCGCTCCGTGGCATGTGGGATCTTCCCAGACCAGAGCACGAACCCGTGTCCCCTGCATCGGCAGGCGGACTCTCAACCACTGCGCCACCAGGGAAGCCCCTGTTTTTTAATTCTTGCATATTTGAGGATTCAGACTCTGACTGACCCAGAAAACAATAACTGATTTCCTCAGCCAATCCATCATTTTAAATTTTGCTTGAAAAAAACAAAACCCCTCACAGAGAGCATTTATAAGTGTTTGCTGATAACCCTGTGTACTTAAGTTGAAATAAGGGAAAAATAAAACTTATTAAATAGTTAAGATGGTAAAAGGTTCATTCAAACACAAAATATGTGAAGATTCTAAATATTTTACACGTATGAATAATGTCTCTCCTGGAAAAAAGGACCAAAAAGTATATGCCTTTAAAAGATAGACTTCTGTCCATAAAATCTAACATTCTTCAAAACAGAATAATTCACTGAGTCCATAAACTGCGATATGTGATGCTTTGTGTATACGGTAACGGGTGCTGGAAAGTAAAAGAAAAAAGGGTTTTTTTGAAAGTGAAAATTCTTTCTCTATATATATATATCCAACCACCTCCTATACTTGATTAGCCATACCTCAAATGACGTGGCCTAAAATAAATTTCTCAACTCCCTACCGCTTCTCCTCTGTCTCGGGAAGTAGATCTACCATTAGTCATGAGCTCACAGAATCCTGTGTTTCTCTTATCATAGCACAGAAGGCCCTGTGAATCTTTAGATTTTAAGATCCATGAGGGAAGGAATCATGTCTCTTCTGTTCGTAAGTACCTAGTACATAGTGACACTTGATTAATATATGGGACATCATCATGACTTCTCCCTTGTCAACAGAGTTAGGAATTGTTTTCTACCCAGGAAAAGGTATTCCCATAGAAGTTGAATTGTATCCTACCATTTCCACTTTGTTATTCTATAGAATACATAGTTCTAATTTTTTAAAATCTCTACAGAACACAATTGATTTCTAATATTAAAATATCAGACCCTGCAAAGCTGCAGGTTACCAGTCAAAAACTTGATTTTCAGATTACTGTTCATTAATGACTTTTAAAAGTTTCTCAACATCATTAGATACACATTCATTACTGAAAAATGCCACATGAGATATGCTGAAGGGGAGAAAAGAGAAAAGATGTAGTTTTGACTAGAAGTTAGAGCGCATACATTCTCTTTCCCTGGGCTATTTACTTATTCATCTGCTCATTCATTTAACATTCATGAATGGGTACATTTTTTAAAAAGTCTTTTCTATGTAAGAAGCAAAGTATAAGGTAATTTAAATGCAAAGGAGTAATTACTGGGAGCTAGGAATCTACTTTCAATGTATTTTAGACAAAAATATCTTAAATTTAGTCAGGGAGTTTTATTGTATAAAATGAACAATCCCATTTGCACTTAAGGAGCTCCTGATTCTACTGACTGTAGCAAACCACTACAAGATCACTCTAGATGGTTGACTAGTTGTTAAAGTACTTGCTTGTAGTATCAGGAAGCATTTATAGAGAGAAAATGAAGACAGATATGGAGTAACGTAGGGTTAAACTGTGGGTTGACCACAAAAGCTGCCAATTCTAAGATCAGCCCCTTGACATCCAAACAAGGATGATATTCTACTGCTTTATGAAAAGTGAAAATTTTGTTTACTACCTATTTATATTCTGAAGTATGATGGAATATTGCAAAAATGTTTTTCTAAAGTCTGGTAAGTTTTGCAATTCGGTTTGTAAAACAAAACAAAAAATATATATATAGCCACTCCTTGCTTATCCTTATCGTTACCATTTTCATTACTAAATTTTGGTAACAAAGTAAGCAAACTGCATATCTCCTATTGACATAATATGAAATATGACACAATTTTCTACCACTCATACTAAAGACAAGGAGCAGGGCTAAGAAGTCAAGACATTCAAAGTTGGTAATGAATTATGTTCTTATTCTCTGAAGCAGTACAACAGTTCCTGAATAGCATATTTTTAAATAAAATAATTAAGCCACATACAGCAGGACTCAAAACAAAACAACCAACCAACCAAACAACGTGTTTATCTACAACCCCTTCCTGAGACAGTCATATCACAGACGAATACAAAGCACCAGCCTAAATTTAAACTAGATTATCTGTGACCTATGCTCTCTCATAGTATGCTGTATTTCTGGCTCACATTCGATTTTCTTTGTCATGTGTTTATCAGAAAATGAGGAGGGAGACTACAAAGATTAAACAATCATATATTGAGCACTTATTTAAAATAAATGAAACCTGGTCCCTGCTTTCAAGGAATTTACTTTTAATAAATCTTAATATTGAAATGTTCCATTTATAGTATAATCTCTATTGTGAGACCAATTAGCTTGTATTTAAGACTATCTTCCTAAACTCACTAAGAATTTCATTTGAATGAAGGACTGATGAAATCATTTATGTCAGTGGGAGGCACAGAAGTGAACATGAATAAAATAAGCCATAAGACAAAATTGTGTACGGTTTATAGTACTAGTTGTATTATAGCTTTAACTTACGTGCTTTTTATATTAAAAAATTTAATGGTTCTTCTTGGTGAAAAGTTCTAAAGGGAGCTGACATGACATGTGATACTGTACTTTTCAACTTTATGTATACTTCCACCTCAGATTGCAGCTCAATCACAAGATTCACTCTCTGGGTACAATAGAACTGTAGCCATACCCTTCATATACAAAGATTTTCTAAACCATTACAATCGCCAAAAGAGTTACTTATAGCAGTAGCAATGAAACTGCAGTGACCCACATATATAATTACTTTGAAAAGTCCAAGGACATGTGTTTGGCTTCTGTTACTAGCTGTGAAAATTAACCTCTGTCTTAATTTCCCGATCTTTTAAGATACAAGTAATAATAGTATCTATCTCATACAGATAGATATAAAGATTTAATGAGCTAGTACTTGAAAATTTCTATGATAATGCCTGGCATATAAGTGGTCAATAATGTCAGTTATCGTTGTTACTAGCTAATGTTAAGGCTAGAAAAAGTTAAGAGCCACACAAAGAATCAAATTCATGATTCTGGTCTCATTAGTATCATACTCCAATAAATGGATCTTAGCAGCCACAGACGGCCTATATAAAATTATCCATTCAAAAAATTCAATAAAGGAAATTTTACTATGCATTTTCTAAATACTAGAAATAGCATAACAATTTGATATGGTTTAAAGTTTAGCTTAGAGATTTATATGAAAACAGACTATTCATATATCAGACATTTGTTTGACTCAAATTAAAAGTTGATAGTAGCCAAAGCGATCCTGAGGGAAAAAAAAGGAGATGGAGGAATCAGACTCCCTGACTTCAGACTATACTACAAAGCTACAGTAATCAAGACAATATGGTACTGGCAAAAAACCCCAGAAATATAGATCAGTGGAACAGGACAGAAAGCCCAGAAATAAACCCATGCACCTATGGTCAACTAATCTATGAGAAAGGAGGCAAGGATATACAATGGAGAAAAGACATTCTCTTTAATAAGAGTGGTGGGAAAACTGGATAGCTACATGTAAAAGAATGAAATTAGAACACTCCCTAACACCATACACAAAAAGAAACTCAAAATGGATTAAAGACCTAAATGTAAGACCAGACACTATAAAACTCTTTGAGGAAACCATAGGAAGAACACTCTTTGACATGAATCACAGCAAGATCTTTTTTGACCCATCTCCTACAGTAATGGAAATAAAAACAGAAATAAACAAATGGGACCTAATGAAACTTAAAATCTTTTGCACAGCAAAGGAAACTATAAACAAGACAAAACTACAGCCCTCAGAATGGGAGAAAATATTTGCAAATGAAGCAACGGACAAAGGATTAATCTCCAAAATATATAAACAGTTCATGCTGCTCAATATTAAAAAAACAAACAACCCAATAAAAAAGTGGGCAGAAGACCTAAATAGACATTTCTCCAAAGAAGACATACAGATGGCCAAGAGGCACACGAAAAGCTGCTCAACATCACTAATTATTAGAGAAATGCAAATCAAAACTACAATGAGGGGGCTTCCCTGGTGGCGCAGTGGTTGAGAGTCCGCCTGCCGATGCAGGGTACGCAGGTTCATGCCCCAGTCTGGAAAGATCCCACATGCCACCGAGCGGCTGGGCCCATGAGCCGTGGCCGGTAGGCCTGCGCGTCTGGAGCCTGTGCTCCACAACGGGAGAGGCCACAACAGTGAGAGGCCCATGTACAGCAAAACAAAAACAAAAACTACAATGAGGTACACCTCACACCAGTTAGAATGGGCATCAGAAAATCTACAAACAAATGCTGGAGAGGGTTTGGAGAAAAGGGAACCCTCTTGCACTGTTGGTGGGAATGTAAAATTGATACAGCCACTATGGAGAACAGTATGGAGGTTCCTTAAAAAACTAAAAATAGAACTACCATATGACCCAGCAATACCACTACTGGGCATATACCCAGAGAGAACCATAATTCAAAAAGACGCATGCACCCCAATGTTCACTGCAGCACTATTTACAATAGCCAGGTCATGGAAGCAACCTAAATGCCCATCAACAAACGAATGGATAAAGAAGATGTGGTACATATATACAATGGAATATTACTCAGCCATAAAAAGGAACGAAATAGGGTCATTTGTAGAGACGTGGATGGACCTAGAGACTGTCATACAGAGTGAAATAAGTCAGATAGAGAAAAACAAATATCGTATATTAATGCATATATGTGGAATCTAGAAAAATGATATAGATGAACCGGTTTGCAAGGCAGAAATAGAGACATATGTAGAGAACAAACATATGGACACCAAGGGGGGAAAGTGTGGGTGGAGTGGGGGGTGGGATGAATTGGGAGATTGGGATTGACATATATACAGTAATATGTATAAGATAAATAATAAAAATCTGCTCTATAAAAAAATTAAATTAAAAAAAAGTTGATAGTTACCTCCCTTTTTTAACCAATACATTGTCTAGTTACTGTGATTCCGCAATTCCTTTCTGTTAAAAGGATGCCTACTTCATAATGTTTGCAAATATAACTCTGGAAAGAGATGCATGATGGTCATGAATGTCCTGTTAACCCTCACAGCCAAAACATAAGAAGTTAAAATGAAATACTTAGGTCCAAAATCAGCCAACATAATTTTCTATACCAACATAACAACTCTGCCACCCTTCTGATTTATATAATCTTCACACTTAAAATCTAGGTTCAGGGGAGTTCCCTGGCAGTCCAGTGGTTAAGACTCAGTGCTTTCACTGCCATGGCCCGGGTTCAATCCCTCGTGAGGGAACTAACACCCTGCAAGTCAAGTGGTGTGGCCAAAAAAAAAAAAAAATCCAGGTTCAGCCAAAATAATATATAAGAAGAGAGTCAGAAACACCTGCCACCAGAAAGCTTTTAACTTCTTCCGCCACCTGCTACAGCAATCACTCCCATTCTCAGGTAGATTTTGCCTAATACTTACAAAATATCTGAATGTCCACTATCCACAGGCACTGTGCCAGGCTTTGGGTAAAGTTATTGCATTTTCCCCTTCTGAATTTTATAATTAAATTGAACACACAATTATACTTAAAACATAAACAGTAAAGTATATGATTAAAGCCATACAAATAATACAATCATAATGCTGTAGAAGTACAGAGAGAACAGAAATGAAACACTCTGGTGATCAGGAAAGGTTTTGTGGGGGAGAAAATAATAGAAATGAGCTTTGATAAAAAAAGAAAACAAAAGCTGGAGAAGGAGGGACAAGAATTCTGAACCATCAATTAGCATGAGCAAAGACCCACTGAGAGAGAGAAAAGTTCAGGGTGTGCTCCAGAGATGGTAAGAGGACCAGTTTGGTTGAAAATAGATCAGTCCTGAGGTCCAATCATGGAAAGCGTCAAAGCCAAATCAAGAATTCTAAGCTTTATTCTAGAGGCAAAAGGGAGTCACTCAACATATTGAGCAGAGAAATAATGTGATGGAGGAGGGAGATGCAGTACAAGATGCTAGTAGAAAACAACAGTTGGAGTGTTAAAACATGGTTTGGGTATGAGGTAGTAATAAGACCTGAAATGTTCCAGTACAATTTTTCAACCTTATATAACCCAGGACCCACATACAAAGCCTTAATGCCTTTCATGAAGACTCCCTGTTTTCTTTATTTGTTTCACAAGAAGAACTGAGTTAATTAGAATAATTCATTTTTCTTACTCTCTTTTGTATCTTTTCTGTAGCAATATCTTCTTGACCATTTCTAATCATGAAATTTTCTTTTTTTGTTTCACAAGAACTGAGTTAATTAGAATAATTTATTTTTCTTACTCTCTTTTGCATCTTTTCTGTAGCAATATCTTCTTGATCATTTCTAATCATGAACCGTTACCCCTCTTCAAAACACCAACCTGTGTCCTTCCTCATTTACTGATCATTCTTGTCTGAACATTCACCTTTGCTTTATTACTTACTCTTTATCCTCTATTTAACCATCGACTCCCACCTAATCATTAACCTAATGACTTCTCTCCAGCTTCATACAGTCAAATAAATCTACTCATACTCAATTTTCTTTTCCATTACCTCTTAACTTTTAGTCTACTCACATACAAGTTCTATATGCCCACAACCTTTAGCACCTTTCTGAAGTCTCTGCTCAATCCGAAGACTTATAGTTTGTCTTCCAGGCTCACTGCTAAAACTACACTGAAAGACAACCCTCTCATACTCACTAAGTTTCTATTCCCCTAAGTATTTCAAGATTTCATATACTCAATAATAGCAGCTACCATTTATTTGGTATTTCTTTACGGTAGAAAATACGTCAAGTGCTTTACATGATTATCTCATTTAATATTCAAGATTACCTAATGAGAAAGGCTTTTCCATTTGACAGATAAAGAAAACTGAGGCTTAGAAAAATCAAGCAGCTTGCCCAAGATCACCCCACTAGGAAGTTTTACCATGTTCTCTGGAGCCTACAATGTGGCTCCACTGATTGTACATACTCAGAAACATTTCCCTAAGTCCTTCAATACAGACATCAACCATTTGAGAATTAATATGGATTCCATTTCTCGATCTGAACAATGATAGCCAAACATATAAAACTGTTTATCTCTGTTGACTTCCGAAACTTTGGGAATGAGAAAATGATTTTAACTTCTTAAATCTTTACTGAATGTTTTAGAAGGGAATCTTGCACTGGAAGACTTAACTACATAAATTTGTAAGGTTCCTTTTAATTCTAGGAATCTGTATCAGAAGTGTAACATTCAGCTTTTCAAATTTTGATTCCTAGGAACAACAATCTAATTGGGAAAAGTCTACTCAAGAGTATTCTGAAAATAATTTTGTATTTACAGATCTGATTCTGGCACATTACTTAGACTCTCTAAGCCTACATTTCTTCATCTGTAACACAGAGATAACATCATATGCTTTAGAAGGTTGTGGTGAAAATTAAAGGCTGATGCTTTATTTTCAATAAATTATGGCTTTTATTATTCACTTTCTTTTGTATCTAGAAGTAGTTTAGTTTCATAGGATTTTAATTCAAATCATATCAGCCACAAAAAATCTAGTGACTTTCAATCCAGATCCTAAACACGAATACTACATAAACTAAGTCAATGGGATCCAGATAAACATGTTAAGAACTATATTAAAAACTCAAACTCCCTTCTTTATCACATTTACTCAAGGAATGTTTAAAACATCTCTAATTTTATAAACACAGTATCAACAATCTATTAACACACATTAACATCCAGTACCTTTCCCTCAGTTTCTCAGAAAAATTCTAAAGTCTATTACATTTTAGATAAAGGTATACATAAGCTCCCCTCTCTTAATTACTTTCTCTAGCTCCTCCTACCTGCCTCAGCAAAAGAAAAGCTAGGTAAAGAGCTTATCTAGGTAGTACACAGATAGCTAGGACATATAAAGGTCAAAATCATCAAGAAATATATTCTGGAGACTCAATAAAATATAAAATTGTTACTTGTGTAATATGGAGCACATTAGACACTGGAAAGAACAAAAGAAGAAAAAATAGAGGTAATCAACCTTTTGATCTTGATATAATTTAACCCAAGCTACTTTCATATAAGAGTAGTTAATAATCCCAGGGAAATTCAGAGAATTTCCTGGGTAATAGTGAAATAATTAATGAAGCAACTCAATTTTTAAAAATTTGTCACCAACTTAATATGAGATGGAAGACAGGACATATTCTGGCATAAAGTTACTACCCAGGGTACAGGAAGGCACAGAGTTTTACCTAGTTGCCTCACAACACCTTTCCCTTCCCCCAAGGTCCATATATTTCACAGGGCCATACCTTGTTTTATCTTGTTTAACTTACAGGACACCACTTGCGCTGATTTTCTTACAGGGCTGCCTCCTTCCTCTGATTTGATTAAGGATGGAAAGTAGTCAGGAGTACCACTCAGAGTCAGATGCCCAGACAAGAGTCAGTCATTCAGGGGATCATCGAAATTATCATCATATAATTAGTTATTTCTACATGATCACAACCTCACATCTTAAGAAATTAATCCAGCTCTCATGCATGAGCATTTCAGGGGTAACAAGCTCCCTATGGACATATGTCAGTCTTTAGTCTTAAATTTTTAAATAAATAAGCATTTACAGCGAAACCAGAATCAGCTACACGTGCTATTAGCTATTATAATAAACAGTCTAGGTGTTATGGGAACAAATTCAAAGACTGTAGGTTTTTACTAACTGCTTAGCAATATTTACCATGTGACAATACGATGTACTATTAATTTCTTTGAAAAAAATTGGGTATTAGAGAACAAATTTTCAAATGAAGGTTTATTAACAAGTCAAGATAAGCAAGACTCAGCTTGAACTGACAGAAAAACCTTAACAATGTGTTCTTAAAATGCCCTCCACATGAAATTACCAAGGGTCTTGTGCTTGTTCAAACCTGTAGTCTCAACCACCCTTTGTCTCTTGTGGAATCTCCATCTGCCTTCCTCCCAAGAGTTTTTCTAGACTTCTCAATCCCAACAGAAAAATCAATAAAAGCTACCTACAGGAATATCTTTCCTAAATAACAATCAACAACTTTAAATTCTTTTAAATAAGAGACAACCCAGAAAGAAAATCAGCTTCAGAATGCTGAAACATCTAAGTGCCTGGCACATAACAGGCATTTAGTCAAAGCATATTAAATAGACAATGTTGAGAATAAAAAAATATAACAACTGAACAGTACATTTGATAATATAATCTACCCCTTTGGCTTTGCTGATTATTTTGGAGCACAGCCATAACCAAACAATTATTGTCTCCTAGTGCAGTGTTCCCTTCAACAGTTTACATTGTAATTATGGGCATCACTTTTGCTCTTCAAACTAAAATATAAACCACTTTTATATGTTAAAATACACACACCACATAAAAAGAATTTTTGATGACTCAATCATTCAACCATTTTATTTCTCAAATATATACTGAGGTAGCTAGCCAAACTTTACCAGTCTTAATATACCTCTCCCATAATATAATTACTTCACTGATGTGAAAAATATTTAGTGATATCTAATCAAAAATGCCTTAACTTCCATGCCTAGCTCATTATAGTTTCATGTGGTATTGCTATAACTTGCAGGTTAAAAGTAATCAGCCTTGTATGACTGAATGTTTAAACAGATATATGTGAGTTACACATAGGAACAGAACTAAAACATCAAACAAGGAATGTTATTTTGGGCTTCAAATTATTTATTGGCAAAAGAAACATTAAATCAATAAAGGGAACATCTATATTTATAAAAGAGGCAGAGGCGTGGGTCACTATTGCCCTAGTCAGTTTCCTAATCTGCAGAGTTACAGAACTACACTCTGGAAAAGGCCCAATATGTAAAAAGATAAAAATATAAAAGTGAAGTTGTTCGAGTTAAAAGCAGTTGGGGAGTAAGCCCTGCTGGACTCCTGAGAGCTCTGGAACCCCTAAGGCTCAGAAGAGCACTGTTAAAATAAATAAGCCCTCTGACTCTTCAGAGCTCTGTGCACCTAAAAAGTGACTGTGTTTAAAATTCCAGTGTGCAAATTTGAAAAGATTAAACCTTTTTCCTCAGAACAATTTTTTTTTAAATTCCTAACTTCCTTCAGTAACGTCAAAATCATTTACTCCGGGAAAATAATAACTACCTCCCATAGATCTTCACACCTCCCATGGTCTTCCAATCACTTCTTAAAATGCATTTGGCTCATTACTCCAATTAGCAGAAAATTTAGGGTTAGGGGAGGGGAGGCGAACAGATTTCTCGGCTTGGACAACTGAAGTATGACCTTTGTGGATTTTTAAGTACCATGCGGTGCTTGAGAAAAAAGAAATACCTCCGGTGATGAAATTTTCAAAACGTATCTAAAACTGCGGTTGGTAGAGGCACTCCACAGCCAGCTGTCCTTCAAGAAAATATTTAAAATGTACAAGCTGAACAGAACCACATCTCAACCAAACTCTAACATCAACAACTTTTACCCACACAATTTACACGGTTAAAAAGAGAAGAAATCAGTTCGATTTACTTCGGTGGATTCGTTCGATGCCTTAATAATGAATGAATTGGAAGCATCACTGCCGAGTTCTGAAAGAGCCTCACGCTCAGCTCCGCCCCCTATAAAACCTGAAGCTAATTCTCCAGAATTTAGTGTTTCCAGGCCAAGTCCGGTCCAAAGGAGGCCTCCCCCCTTCTTTCTCCCGGCCTCCCTCCAGGGGTTGGAGCCCAGGGTGGCCGGGCGGGTGCGGGTGCCGGACGCCCCCTCCCCGCTTGGGGAAAGTTCCGCCGGCCGCTCTCGGGACAGGCCGGTCCGCGGCCCTCGCGCGCGCCGCCGTCACAAACACCCCGCCCGGCCTCGGCGGCTGGAGGGTCGCGCCCCCTCCCCGCGCCGCCGCCGCCACAAACACCCCGCCCCCGCCTCCCCGCCGCCTCCCTCGCGGAGCGTTAACCCCTCGTCGCCCGACGCCCGGCTCCGGGGAGGAGGCCGGGCCAGGGGGTGGAGTTGTCGCGTCTCCTCCCGGGAGCGCCCGGGCAGACGCCCGGCTTGTTTACAGGCCCCAGGCCTGGTCGCCGCCGCGCAGGCCCGCGCCGCCCGCCCGCCCTCGGCCCGAGCGTCGCGCTTACCCGGAGCAGCAGAGGGCGGGCAGGTCCCTGGTCCGCCGAGGCGGCGGCGGCGACGGCAGCCGGGGAGAGGGCGGGAAGAGGGTCACCGCGGCGGCGGCCGTCCAGGTCAGGCCGGGGAGGGGGCGGAGGAGGGGAGGAGCCGGGCTGCGTCCGGGACCCCGGCTCTCGGCGCCCTCGCGGCTCAGATCATCCGGGCGTTGGAGCGGGAGGCGGAGAGCGGGTCCCGGAGGACGAGGAAGAGCCGAAGATTCATAGCTTTCGCGCCCCACCTGCCTGGCGCCCCCCACCCCCCCTCCCCAGCCACCAGTTCCCGAGCTGCAGCCGCCCGAGCACCCGAAGCTGCGGGCCGGGCCGGCTCAGAGACCACAGCTCCCTCGCTCCCGCGCGCGCTCCCGCCCTTAGCGCCGCCGCCGCCGCCGCCTCGAGCGCGTCCCCGCGCAGGCGCGCTCACGTCGGCGCTGTGCTGCCCCTCCCCCACGCCTCCGCCCGCCCCGTCCCGCCCCGCCCCGTCGGCTCAGCCCCAACTACAGCCGCGGCGCGGTGGAGCAGCTGGAGAGACCCGGATGTCGTTGGGCCGGAACTGCAGCGCGGGCCGGCGAGCGGGGGAGGGGCGGATGCAGATGACGTCACTGTCCTACCCGGCTTCTCTCGCCGCAATCGCCTCCCGGCCCCGGCCTCAGGCTCAAGCTGAAGGGAGCATCCGAATCCCGGATCGGAACGGAGGTGCCCCAGGCACACACCTCCCGTCCCTAAGGGCAACAACCCACACACTCTACTACCACCCACCCACACGCTGGTGCAGCCGATACACGCACGAGGCACATGCTCTGAGTTTCTGGCAGGTTTTCCGTCTGTAGCTCATGGGGTTTCACATCGTATTTATTTGTACTTGTTAGACAGTCACGTGATTCTGCTTCTGGGGACTTCCATCGACCTCCAGTGAGGTTAAAGGAACGAAGGATTTTTAAAAATCCGGAAGATAATCAAAAACGTAACAGCTCCTTCTGTTGAAAGTTAGAGATCTGCTAAACCTGATTGAAACTGCACGTGCAGGCGGCCAAAATCCAGTTTAGCTGGCTAGACTACGGAAAACCGGACCCACGCCGGACGCACGCTGTTTGCGGACGCCGCAGCGGATAGAATGACAAACCCTAGGCGGCCAATGAATGAGAACTGGGGAACAGTACATCACCAGCCAGGTCTCCTATTGGCTGGGGTGCTTTATCCCTCTCTTGTCAGAGACTTAACCTGTTCATGGATTTGACCTACACCACATTTGCAGGAACAGAAGTTTAATAGAAAAATCCGTGTTTTAAAGAGATGCTCTGGTATACACAAAGAAAAACCAAACACTGTATTATTAGAGGCAGGTACTTTAAAAAGAACTGCTACTTTGTATCTCCTAAAGCCACTTTGTTGTTCCAACTCTTAGATCAAAAGCAACCTATTTATTCTGTCTCTTGTCATTTAGCAAACATTTAGCTGCTTTCAGAGCTGAAAAGCTGTCTCCAGTTTTTTCAACATGTCTTTTTGGGAAGATTCTGTTCCTTTCACTTTTAGGCCTGGGATCTAACAACAGTATGAAACAATATCACCTAATGATCACTGGCAGGCCACTTCTTCAAGGAACCCCAAAATTACTCTACCCAATATCTTTGGGGTTAGAATTTCTTAGCATGAGATGAAGATGGATCATTTCCAGGTATGGAAAGTAAAAATAAAGTTCATTTGTGCATTTGGTCCCAGTATTATCTGAGGACATATTTCCTAATTACTTCTCCCCACATTTGCCAAAAAAAAAAAAAAAAAAAAGGAAATTAGATCAAAGATCTTTAAAACTCTACCTTATTGGAATCCTTAATATTTCAGACAAATAGCAGCATGATTAGCATGCTAATAGACTCATTACCATTCTGAAACAGAATAGCCCATGTGGCAACCACTATTTGGAGTGCCCTTAGAAAACAAATTTTCGTATTCATAAGGCAGAGCCTGGGTAGCCAATGTCACTCTTGGACCATAAAGAGCTCGAAGGTCTTGCCTGTCTTTCTGCTTCCTTCCTTTAGGCTTCCACGTCTTTCTTCTCTCTGTTCTACACTTGTAGGAGAATCTGAGTCAATTATAGCAGAAGAGGTAGAAAAATAGGAAATATGACCATAAAGATATTTTTAAGGAGTCTGTACAGTATACCACAGACTACCAATTAAGCTGCACCTTCCCACTATTTCTTATTTCTGAATACAGCTTGCATGGACATTTTGGTACAAACTAGGAAATTCATGGGTTATAAGATTAACATTTTAAAATTTGGAACAAAGATATCTTAATATTATCTAAATATATATGCTTGATATAATATCCCCTTCCTTATTATTACACTATATATTATATTCCCTAAATATTATACTAAATATTCCCAAAATATTATGCTAAGGGCAAAAAACAAGTATTAGAAGAGGGGAAAGAGGCATTGAAAAAAAAAAAAAAAAGAGTGTTAAAAGTTTTCTCCGGGCTTCCCTGGTGGCACAGTGGTTGAGAGTCCCCCTGCCAATGCAGGGGACACGGGTTCGTGCCCCGGTCCGGGAGGATCCCACATGCCGTGGAGCGGCTGGGCCCGTGAGCCATGGCCGCTGAGCCTGCGCGTCCGGAGCCTGTGCTCCGCAACGGGAGAGGCCACAACAGTGAGAGGCCGGCGTACCACAAAAAAAAAAAAAAAAAGTTTTCTCCTCTTTTGAACTACAAGGCTTTGCTTGGGCCTCCTACACACATTTGAGATGTTCATAGTAAGTTTTTGCAAAACATCAGTGAGAATATATTGCCATAATTGTACTTCAGTAATTTTTACAGGTATATTGTGAAACTATTCTACTCTGCTTTGGAAATTTGTTTATATTTCAATTACCAAAGAGGAAGAAGGTTTTCTGAAAGATTGGTTGTCAAGTCCTGAGTTTAAACTATATGCCATTAGCCTAGTAATTGCGAGGCTTGGGGTGAGGACAGGAAGTGAGGAATCTGAAGCTTAATCCAGTCAGCAATACTCCTTCCTCTTTTCCTCCACAATCACTATTTTTTAAAAAGAGGTTTGTATTTTTTTTGTAAAACCAAATTACTATTGTGAATCCATCCAAGACAGTCACCTAAGACAGCCTTGCCTGAGCCTCTCAAAATGACCTCAGTGATTTAAGTGGCCCCTCAGGGGAGCACCTGAGAACCTCTCAGCTGAGTCATCCATCCACTCACACTGAGGCCAGTCACTACCCAAGAGCCGCAAAGCCAAGCAGAACACACATTCAACTCTACCTTCCTCCTCCCTCCTCCTTCACTACCTGTTTCATGTTTTTTCCTCAGATATTCTCTTCTTTTATCCTCCTCTCCTCTCTTCTCTCCTTCTTATTACTCTTCTCCCTTCCTTCTGTTCTCTTTTTATCTCCTTTGCTCTTCTTTTCCCCATTTTTCTCTTCTCACTTTTCCCTAGCCTAGTCCAAATTACGGCTTCTGCTACCCACTTTCTCCTGAAGCAATACATATGAGCAGATAGTGCCCCTACACTAATTTTGTTGGTGGGGAATGTACCAACTGCCGCCCCCGCCCCCCTCCTCCTTCCTCCATCCCCCACCCCACCATATCAGGTCATGAAAAACAGCTGTTTAAAGGACTGTCACAGAATGAAAAGGATTAGAGAATCTTATTCTGTACGACATCACTGAGGTGGCCCCATCAGGGTGGGGCAGACAGGAGCCAGCAGGCTTGTGCTGCCATTGTGGCTTCTCCTGGGCCCTGAGAGAAATGTGGCCACTGGGAGCACCACGGGTCAAGCCCTGGATAACCTTTAGGGTAGGATCTTCCCTCAAGAGATTGTAGGTGGCCACAGCCGCACAGCATTGATGTGGATCTTGTGAGACAAATTCATCTGTTCAATGGCTGCTTATTATGTGCCAGGCACTGTGCTGGATACTGGACGTAGTTAGTGACATCAATGGGCAACGTCCCAGCCCCCGAGGAGCTGATGTTATAATGAGAGATATAGACAAAGAAGTAAACAAATGAACAAGGAAACTGCAGGTTGTGATCAGTGCTGTGAAGGAAATAAGTAAGGAAATAGACTGGGGGGATGACTTGAAACAAGTGTGCAGAGAAGACCTTTCTAAGAAGGTGGCTTTCAAGCTGAAGGAGGAGCCAGCTTTGCAAAGAATCAGGGGAGAGCTTTACAGGCAGAAGGATCAGCGTGGGCAAAGGGCCTGTTGTGGGAAAGAGCTTGGCAGAAAAGTTGTCTGCAGACCAAAGAGAAGTTCAGCAAACTCAGGCAAATATTTTATAAAGTTGCTCAAGTTTAGAATTATAACTTAAGATATTTGGGATACTTAATCCAATTTACAGCTAGGATACCACCTTAAGTAGAGGGGCACAGTCCATACAAAATAACTTACTGAATTGGTCTGGCCCAAAAAGCAAAGCAGCTTGAGAAATCAAAATTAAAAATCAAAGGACTTTTATTCAACTCTTGAAATTAAGAAGCATTCCACAATGCCAGAAAGAGGGCCCTTCAGACAGTCCAACAACAGCTAGAAATGAGTAAACTAAAGTTTAGAAAAAATTGTTTTTCTCCCAATTTAGATAGCTATTCTTAATGAGTAAAGACTAACAAAAATTTGGACTTCTTGAGAACAGTTTTTCTGGGAGTTTACTGTCTACTGTGGGCATTACGGAAGATCTCAAACTAAAGCATACTTTTAAAAGCTGCAACACATTTTGTATCCTTAACAATGGTGGCCTGGTTGAAAACCAGTGATGAAATGCCATCATAATAAAGGCTTTTTTTTTGTATGTGACTCTACAGTTTACAAAGCCCTGTCACTTAGACCAACCAATTTTATCCTCAAAATAACCCTTGGCAAGGCAAGGACTGTTCTCATCTTTTACAGCAGAGAAATCTGAGTGTCAGAGAGCTAGCGGTTGCCCAGGGTCACCAAAAGTAATGACTGGTACCCAGGTTTTCCCCTGTATCCTACAGATCATCCCTAGCTTTTACGTGCCAGTAATAAAGGTAGCAAGGAGAGTCAGGAGTGGAAAGTGCATGGACTTAGAGTCAACAGTGGTATGCAGAACTGGCTTATACTATCTCATGAGAGCAGACTGTTAAATTTTTAGGAATTTTGCCAGTTGTTTGCTAAACATGGTCACTGTTAAAAATTAAATTATATAAACCTCCAATTAAATTTTAAATGAAGATAATATATATTATTGAAACAGACTCACAGACATAGAAAATAAACTTATGGTTACCAAAGGGGAAAGGGGAGGGAGGGATAAACTGGGAGTTTGGGATTAACATATACATACTACTATATATAAAATAGATAACCAAAAAGGACCTACTATATAGCACAGGGAACTATATTCAATATCTTGTAATAATCTATAAGGGAAAGAATCTGGAAAATAATATATATATATATATATATATATATACACGCACACACACACACACACACATACATACATACATACACACACACGCACGTATAACTGAATCACTTTGCTGTACACCTGAAACTAACACGACATTGTAAATCAACTATACTTTGTATTTTTAAAAAAAAGATAATATATATTAAAAACGTATCTTCTAAATTATCTGAATGTATGTTACTATTATCTATGCTCTTGAGGTGCTTTTGTGTATTGTGTCTAAATGGTAGAAATACTCTATGATGTGTTACTGCACATCTATTCCCAATACCACATTCAGTGACTTGACTTTGTGAGCTTGAAACTGGCTGTGGAGGGAGTATTTACACGATGGAAATCAGCAAATGCCACAGATCAAGGCTTGACTTATTGCTTTGCTGATGGTCTAGACTTAAGAAAGTGACAGAGGAACCATTAATAATGCAAATTAAACATAAAAAGCATGTTGTGTCTATAGCTGTTACATAGTGAATGGCACAAAAACATTCATCTCAGCAAAGAAGTCACTCACATAATAAGCAAGTAAGTTCCCATATACATCTTTGTTGTGTCACTTTTATCTTAGATGAAAATATTAATCAACACGCCATGTCAGAACTACATTTGGAGAGCTGGTTGTTAAACATTTACCAGCACACCACTGGATCCGCTGTACTATGCCAACTGGGCCACTTATAGGTTCTGTGAACTTAAGCATGTCACTTATACTATTAGCCTTGCTTTCATTCTTCACGAAACACTACCTCTCAGGATGTATTGTGATATTTACAATAGATGAGGCACTCTTGACCTGCACATCCTTCTTTCTCCTCACTGGCAGACCCTTCACTCACTAGAGTTTGTATACAGATACATGGTTTCTCAGTCTCCCTTGTAGCCTAGAGCAGCGTCCCAGCCTATATGCCAGTGCGCACTGCTATATCTCAGATAGGTTACAGATGTGACAAGGTATTGGTCCCTTAAGCCCTTGGAATATTTGAGTGAGGCTCAGCTGCTGAAACCCGAGATGGTCCCATCTGCCCAAAGCAGCCCCACCCAGGCACTCCTTCTGTCATTAAAACATTATTTTTTAATTTGTGTTATGCTGTGAAAAAGTTGGGTAGCAGTGACTTGAGGCATGGGTGTGTAATACAATTCTGACCAATGGAACCTGAGGAAAAGTTTTGGGGGGATGGATCTCAGAATGATTTTCCTCCCTAATAAAAAGAGTCACATGAGAGAAAGTACCATTACATGTGTTGTTATGTCTGTAGGTGCGCCTGGCACTTGTGGACCATCTTGCAAAAAACCAACGTAACAGAGAAGAAGGCGAATGATGGCAAAAGTCTGGATGCTGCACATTGTTGAGCCACTGAGCCACCCGAGCAGTTGCGTACTTTGGAAATTTATATTTAAGGAGCATAATACATTTTCCTCATTGTTTAAGCCACTTTTATTTTTGTATTCAGTTATTGTAGCTAAAAGCACCCAAATACAGTAGAAGAGCTGGTACACCCTCTACACCCAGTGAGTGCTCAGTAAGTTTAGCTAATCACTGAATTGGATCCTTTGCCTTTAGAAGAGCTGCATGGTCAGATGTAAACTTATTCTCTAAACATTTGAGTGATTTGTTCAGTACTTAGATTCACCTTTAAAGTTTACCTTGATTCTTGCATAAAAGTGTTTTAAATTGGGTACTAAATGCAGTAATTGAAAAAAGAAAGCATCTTAAGCTTGAGAGCAATTGGACACAGGTGTTAATATGAATTTTCTTTTCTTGAAGGATCTTGACAAATTAGAGCTCTGTTGCCTGAGAAAGGTGACATAACCCCTTCATGTTCTGCAGAGTAGTATTAGAACAAGTGCATGGGAATTACAGAGAAGACAATTTTAGTTCAGTATAAGGGGAAGGGAATGAACTTGACCTAAAATGTGCTAAACTCCATACCAGGCCCCTTATGAGTGTGATTTAATTCTCAGAATAACTTTGCAAAGAAGATACTATTTTTCCATTTTATAAGAGAGGAAACTACAGCTAAGAAAAGAGCTCATTTGCAGACCTAGGACCCTCTGATTCCAAAGTCCCTGCTTTTTCTGTTACAGAAGCAGACTAGGCCTTCTTGAGATGACTTTCTTTCTCCTTGAGGCCCTTTCCACTACATTTTCTTATCCAGGAAAACAGAACAATTCCTACAATGGTGTTCCAACTGAAGACGTCTTGGTGAGGTGGGAGAAGAGTTATATTGCATATTACACAGCAAAATATTTCCAAGCTCCATGTAAAATCATCACTTATCCTCGAGTTTTGCTTCCAGCCATCACTTCCTCCATTCTCCTGCTTTTTCCACTCTCGGAAAACTTCTCTCTTCCCTTCTCCTAACACACCATCCTTTCTTTTGGGCACACTCGTTATAAATCCCACTCAGCAGGACAAAACCTAACATAACACCTATCGACCCCCACCCCACATGTCCTTGGAGAGCCTCTGCAATTGGTACAAACAAGGCAGAGGCCTCTTTGTAGAGAAGCAGCAGGTAGTAGGAAGAATCAGGTTAGCATCATAGACTGAAAACTAAAGAGCTTGGGGCCAAGCAGGTGTACTCCACGTGTGAGATCAGGCTGGGTATAACACAAGAGGCAGTGGTGAGAACTGTGGAGAAGGAGAGCATATTTATTCCATATGAAGACATCCAAGACAATAGTTGTTTAATGTTTAAGCATGTTGGAACCAAAGAGGATATCCCAAAGCCTATCTCTGCTGTCTAGTCTGTGTACAAGTTGTTTAACCTCTCTCAGACTTGGCTCCCTCATCTGGAACATGGGAATAATCAACTTGCAGAAACAGATGAAATCCTACACTTAACGTGCCACATTGCCCTATACCATGGTGTGTAGACACACAAAAAGATGTAACCATTACTTTTAAGCACATCATGTGATATTTTTAACAGTGGCAACATACCATGCATGCAATATTTTCTCTCTCCTACAGGCCTAGACTTAGTTGCCAGTTATAGGACTAAACTCATTATTTTCAAGAATTGTTTTAACTTCTAGTTCTTTGGCTTGGTGAGGCCTGTGGGAACTTCTGCATGACCTATGACAAGGGACTTCTGCTGGAGTGTTCTGCCGCCCCGACCAATGTTGACCATTTTCGTGTGAGTTTCTCCTTCACGCCTCCTGCACCAAAGGCAACTGTTTGGTTCCGAACCTAAACTCTAGATTGTTCTTCTTACAGTGCTTCGAAAGGACTCCTAGCCCTATATTATATGTGTTATAGTATTTATAATTTTTATATTATATACTTGAGTCACCATACATTTTATTCGATCAAAGCATCTTGAATATGCCAGGCATTCCTCTAGATCCTGGGGATACCGTAGTGAGAAAGAGAGGCAATTTTCATGGAACTTACTCGGGGTCAATAGAAAATAAGCAAGGTCATTGCAGAGGGATACGTACTATAAAGGATGTAAAGCAGAGTATGATGTGGGCAAGCAGTATGGGAGAGGGGGCCAAGGAGAGGTCACTTTAGACCGGTTGACCAGAGAGAGCCTGTTAGAAGAGGTGGCAGTTGAGCAGGACTGAATGACAGGAGGAAGCCACCATGTGAAAATCTAGGGGAAGAGTGTCCCAGACAAAAGCAAAGGCTCTGGGATGGCAGTGAGCTTGGCATGTCAAGGACCAGACAGAACTCTGGGATGTCTGGGGCATGGTCATGGAGGGAGAGAGAGCTATTTAGGCAGGGTGACTTTAGGCCACAGTAAGGATTTTGATTTTATCTTTAGTGTGATGGAAAACCACTGGTGGTTTTTACGTAGGGGGGTGATGTGATCTAATTTGTTTTGCTCTTGTTGCAGTATGGAGAAGAGATTTTAGAAAAGCAAAAGTGGAAGTAGAAAAATCCTTTCATGTCAGTTTCATAAATCCTTAGAGAGGAAGTGAAATTAGCTTTCAGCTTTAAATGGCACAGTGATTACGTTTTGGTGGTAGGAATGTGGTCTTTTAGAGAGTTCTTGTTACTGGGGCTCATGTTTTCTTTCTCTGGGAACTATACTTAGATATTTTTACGGATGACTCATCAAGTAACCTTTCTTGGTAAGTTTAGTGAATTGTAGCAAAGAGTACCTTGCAGGAAAAGCCAAGTTAAGAGTAGGTAAAATAGACACCCACTTAAGTGTTCAATTTCAGGTGAATACTTAGTGTCCTCAGAAGTATTCTCTAAGAACCTCATTACTCTCTCCCTCTCCACTCACCATTCTCCCAACACACACCTGAAGGCTGAAGACTAAAATTCTGCTAGTTAATTTATGCCTTGTGCTATCCAGTGAGGATGATAGTTTAGGTGTCCCTTACTTAAGGCAGACATTTACATCTTAATATGAAAGTTTTTACATCGTTTTCAGAGTAAAGTTTTAATACTCCAGACGCAAGTTGCCTTGACACACATTGGTGAGATAGGGTAAAAGAAATTTAAGAAGGCATTTAGTAAAGACCTCAATAACACCAGAGATGAATTGTACTTCCACAACCATACCCAGGTTCCCTCTTGCTCATGGAGCTGTGAAAGAAATACATACACTTCACATGTTCAGTCTTCTTATTGGATACTGGGTTTTCTTCATTTAATTTGATGGTCATATATTAGTTGCCTTCCAAGTGGACCTAGAATAGACCTTTGGGAAAGGACCATGACTAATTTTATGTTTAATCTTATAACTAGTACATTATAGATATCCAAGAATTATTTCATAATAAAAAGTATTATGGATATTATATATTACATTTGTAGAATCTGTAGCCTTCACATTGATGTGCCAAATAACAATTTCTGCCCGTAGTGCCGAATTCAGCCTAGTACTAGGTGGTGTAAATCGTAAGCACCTACCACTGGAAAGAATAATTCGTCATTCAAAACCAAGTACTGATTAAAAACCTACCATGTGTCAAACTCCATTAAACATGGAGAGGGATACAAATAATAGCTGCTGTAATATATTGCAAATCTCCTATATACCAGACTCTTAAACATGGCATATCAATTCTATTAAAAATATCTGTTAGATATAATTTGTTGTTTAAATTATATTTTATGGCTATTCTAAGTCCTTGAAAGAAAGAATTAATAAAATATATGAAGCTGTACTTTTAAAGTACCATGTGTAAAGTACTTTTACTTGGGGATCAGTAAAAGTACTGACCTTTATCCAAGTAGGAAAGACATACAAAACTCTTTTGTGTTGTCAATCACAACAAAAGTATGGAAAGGTTAAAGGGAACAATGTGAGTACTTGAAACATGCGATGCCAAAAGAAAAATTTTGGCTTGATATAAAATACCAGTGACTTATACGGCCTGGTGAGTCATGTGTACCATATCTGGGTTATGTACCCATAAACACTGGCTTCAGGGCAGTCAGACTCTTTAGACTGTCATCACTAAACTCATCACGTGTCAGTCCTGCCTGAATTCAAAAGCAAAAACTAAAATACAGTAACACATGGAATTGAGAACATATAAAATTTCTGCTGTTCTACATTTAGATTCCCAAAGGCAATGTTACAAAAGGGTGTTTAAAAGGCAAAGATTGTAATTCTATCTAATTTGGATTAGTTAGATCCTTCTTGGTTATTTAATATTTCTTTGAAGCCTGTTAAGGGCAAGAACTTTCGCTGTCTTCTCAATAAATGTACTCTAATAAACCCCCACCTATGAAAAGAATTAAGTTAATCAAACACCAAGTATAGGATAAAAACATAGTATGTGACAAACCCTATTAAACATGGCAAGAGATACAAATAATAGCTACCATTTATTGAGTACTTTCTGTTTTCTAGAATCTTTATTTCTATAGTATCTAATTTACTCCTGACAATAGCTCCTCAAGATAGCTTTCATTACTATATTTTACAGATGAGAAATGGAGGCTTAGAGGAGTTAAGTCACTTGTCCAAATTCTTAGAGCAAGTGAGTGGATAAAATCCGAACGCCATGTGACTGTAAGTTTTGCTATTTTTTATAATGCAAAACTGAAGGTTAACATATAATCTTGGTGTCTATTCAGACATCAGGCTATACAAAAATCCTCTGGCCTGGGGTGTCAGAACACAGGGTTTAGTCTTGGCTCTGATGCTTTGCCACTGTGTGCAACTCAGGAGAGTCATTCCATCTTTTTGAATTTCAAGTTTCCACATATGTAAAATAAAGGTGGCGAACGAAATAATTTTTACAGTCCCTTCCAGCTTCAACACTCCACCACTCTAGCAAGGAAAAAAAACCCTGAATCTGGAAATGGACATCTATTTCTCCAGACTGGTAACACATTAATCCACATTTCTTTAGGGGAAAACATCTCTTCCTCTCTCTCAGTATAATTCCTTCCTCTGATCTCAGAATCTGTTGCAGTTTGGGCACATGACCCAAGTGGACCAGTTAGAGTAAATCCCAGGAATTATTTGGGAGACGTTAGAGGAAAGACACCCTATTTCTCTGTGATTGCTAGAAGGAATGATGATGAGAGTTTGGCGCTTCCAGGGGCATGCCCAAAGCTAGCTCCTTTTCTGGAATGTTCAGTTTCTTGAGGCAGTAAATTCTGTTCTGTTAAGTCCATTTAAATTGGGGTTTCTGGGCTTCCCTGGTGGTGCGGTGGTTGGGAGTCCGCCTGCCGATGCAGGGGACACGGGTTCGTGCCCCGGTCCGGGAGGATCCCACATGCCGTGGAGCGGCTGGGCCCGTGAGCCATGGCCGCTGAGCCTGCGCATCCGGAGCCTGTGCTCCGCAACGGGGGAGGCCACAACAGTGAGAGGCCCGTGTACTGCAAAAAATAAAAAATAAAAAAAAAATAAATTGGGGTTTCTGTCTCTTGGTTCATAGATGTCATGATAGGGGTAATCCTTGAAGGATGGGTTAGATTTTCATTAGGAGGATACTTTTAAGTAGGGGGAAACTATGCCCAGAATCCTTGAGATGGGAATGACTCCGTTAACTGAATTGGAAGCAAAGTGTGGAGAGGCAATTAAATATATTGAAGGAAAAGTAGTATGAGACCAAATTGTCAAAGGTTTTGAAAACCTCCTGGAGGACTTTAGACTCGATGGTTATGTCAGACTTATTTTTCAAAAGAGGCCCTTATGATATTTGTTTTTTGAAAAATTCTATTTCTTCTTTTCCAAGCCTTGCTATTCTCCCATAAAGATCTTGGGCGAGTCTTTACAACTGCCTCAACAAATAGGATATGATTGAAGTGACACTGCATTACTTCCAAGGCTAGGTCATAAAAGGCAATATAGTTTCTATTGGTTCTCTTTCTCTCAGGACATTTATCCTTAGAACCACACTACCATGTTGTAAAGAAGCCCAGGTAACCTGGAGAGGCCATGTGTAGGTGTTCTAGTTGACAGCCTGTATAATAAAGTATTTGGCCTTTGTCCCCAGTTCCTGAGAAGTACCCTCTAAAACTCTGGAATTTCCCCAGTAATAGGAGAGTCTTTGTTATTTATCGTGTTCCCTGATAGTATATGCTGATGAGATGACTCTAATGGTGGGCTCTTAGACAGTTTAAATAAACGAGATGACTCAGGATGGAAGCTGCTTGTGCCACAAAGACCAAACATGTGATTAGAGCATTGGGGTTTTGAATTGGGAAATATTATGCCAACCTATGGGAAGAAGAGGGGATCTGGAGATTGAGTCACATGGCCAAAGATTAATTAATCATGCTTATGTAATTGAATCCTAATAAAAACTCTGGACACTGAAGTTTGGGTGAGCTTCTACAGTTGGCAATACTCTGCATACCTTCACACATTGATGTGCTGGGAGAGTGACATGTCCTAACTCTGTGGGGAGAGGACAATGAAAGCTTCACATTTGGAACTCTCCTAAACCTCACCTTAAGCGTCTCTCCCTTTGGCTGGTTCTGATTTGTATCCTTTAATTGAATCATAAGTACAGCACTTTCCTGAGTTCTGTGAGTCATACTAGTGAGGTACCCATCCTGAAGGGGTAGTGGGAACCCCTGAATTTGTAGCCAGCTGGTCAGAAATGAGGATGACCTGGAGATCCCCAAACTTATCGCTGGTATCTGAAGTGAGTGTAGTCTTACGGAGGACTGTGCCCTTAACCTGTGAGGTTGGCCCAACTCTGGGTAGTTGGTGTCTGAAGTCATTGTACAGCCATAGCTAAGGTCCAAACTAACAGTAAGAGAATCAATCATCAGACATGAGAGTGAATAAGTGATCAGTGAATAAGCTGATTTCCCAGCCATCAAGTTACCCCTAGCCTCTGGGCCATCCAGCTGATGCCCTAGACAACATGGACCAGAGAGAAGTCATCTCAACTGCATCCTGCCCAAATTCCTTACCCATAGAATCCTTCAGTATAATAGAGAATTGTTTTATGCCATTACCTATTAGGGAAATTTGTTACAGAGCAAAAGATAACTGGACCATATTTTTGTACTTGTGAGTAGGGTGGAATTGTAACAAAACCTAAAACATGAGGCAATGGCTTTCAGACTAAGTGGCAGGCAGAAGGTGAAAGGACCTTGAGAAGAGTTAAAGTCTAAAGGGTCTTGAAGACACTGTTAGTGGAAGTTTGCGGTCCTCAAGAAGCCAATTAATAAAGGATTAAAGAAAGTGAGGAAAATGTTATTGGAAGCTAGAGGAAAATAGACTCTTTTCATGTGATGGCAGAAAATTTAGCAACACTGTTGACTGCAGTAAAGTAGAACAAAGGGAATTTACCTAATTGACTGGATGATCTAGCCAAAAAGACTTCCAGGCGGAGTGATAAATGTGACCCATGGCTTTTTCTATGTGCCTTAGTAAAATGTGACAGGAGAGAGATAAGCTAAAGAAAGAGCTGTAAATATAAAGAGCCAGGACTTGCTGGGTTTAAAAAACAAAAACAACAACCAAAAAAAAAAAAAAAAAAACACAACAAAACTCTTTCTCATTCCGAGTGTCTCTAGACAGCAAATGATGCCAAAGTAAGAAATAGCTTCTGGGAAGAAATCAAATCAAGGGTTCTTTCAGGAAGATACAGTCTAAAAAAGAAGTCAAAAGTGCAACTTTAAATGTTTTTTAAGAATTTAGAAAGATTTAATGTGGTGCCTCATAGACCATTTCAAATAATCACAAGACCATCTAAGAATCTTAATGGCATGCCCCACAGATCCTCTCCATTAAAAAATAGAGTGTCCCTCTAAAGCAATTAGAAAATAAGATCAAAAAAGGTTAGCAAAGTTAGCAGAAGGAAAGAAACCATAAAGATCATATCAGAAATAAATGAAAAAGAAATGAAGGAAATAAGAGCAAAGATCAATTAAATTAAAAGATGATTCTTTGAGAAGGTAAACAAAATTGATAAACCATTAGCCAGACTCATCAAACAAAAAAAGGGAGAAGACTCAGATCACCAGAATTAGAAATGAAAAAGGAGAAGTAACAACTGACACTGCAGAAATACAAAGGATCATGAGAGATTACTACAAGCAAAAATATGCCAATAAAATGGACAACCTGGAAGAAATGGACAAATTCTTAGAAAGGTATAACCTTCCAAGACTGAACCAGGAACAAATAGAAAATACAAACAGACCAATCACAAGCACTGAAGTTGAAACTGTGATTAAAAATCTTCCAACAAACAAAAGCCCGGGATGAGATGGCTTCACAGGTGAATTCTATCAAACATTTGGAGAAGAGCTAACACCTATCCTTCTCAAACTTACAAAATATAGCAGAGGGAGGAACACTCCCAAACTCATTCTAAGAGGCCACCATCACTCTGATACCAAAACCAGACAAATATGTCACAAAAAAAGAAAACTACAGGCCAATATCACTGATGAACATAGATGCAAAAATCCTCAGCAAAATACTAGCAAACAGAATCCAACAGCACGTGAAAAAGGTCATACACCATGATCAAGTGGGGTTTATCCCAGAAATGCAAGGATTCTTCAGTATACACAAATCAATCAATGTAATAAACCATAGTAACAAATTGAAGGATAAAACCATATGATCATCTCAATAGATGCCGAAAAAGCTTTTGACAAAATTCAACACCCATTTATGATAAAAACTCTCCAGAAAGTAGACATAGCGGGAACCTACCTCAACATAATAAAGGCCATATATGACAAACCATAGCCAACATCGTTCTCAATGGTGAAAAACTGAAGCCGTTTCCTCTAAGATCAGGAACAAGACAAGGTTTCCCACTCTCACCACTATTATTCAACATAGTTTTGGAAGTTTTAGCCACAGCAATCAGAGAAGAAAAAGAAATTAAAGGAATCCAAATCGGAAAAGAAATAAAGCTGTCACTGTTTGCAGATGACATGATACTATACATAGAGAATCCTAAAGATGCTACCAGAAAACTACTAGAGCTAATCAATGAATTTGGTAAAGTAGCAGGATACAAAGTTAATGCACAGAAATCTCTTGCATTCCTATACACTAAGAATGAAAAATCTGAAAGAAAATTAAGGAAACACTCCCATTCACTATTGCAACAAAAAGAATAAAATACCTAGGAATAAACTTACCTAAGGAGAGAAAAGACCTGTATGCAGAAAACTATAAAACACTAATGAAAGAAATTAAAGACAATACAAACAGATGGAGAGATATGTCATGTTTTTGGATTGGAAAAATCAACATTGTGAAAATGACTCTACTACCCAAAGGAATCTACAGATTCAATGCAATCCCTATCAAACTACTAATGGCATTTTTCACAGAACCAGAACAAAAAATTCTACAATTTGTATGGTAACACAAAAGACCCCAAATAGCCAAAGCAATCTTGAGAAAGAAAAACAGAGCTGGAGGAATCAGGCTCCCTGACTTCAGACTCTATTACAAAGCCACAGTAATCAAGACACTATGGTACTGGCACAAAAACAGAAATCTAGATCAATGGAACAGGATAGAAAGCCCAGAGATAAACCCATGCACATATGGTCACTTTGTCTTTGATAAAGGAGGCAAGAATATACAGTGGAGAAAAGACAGCCTCTTCAATAAGTGGTGCTGGGAAAACTGAACAGCTACACGTAAAAGAATGAAATTAGATCATTTCTTAATGGGGCTTCCCTGGTGGTGCAGTGGTTAAGAATCCACCTGCCAATGCAGGGAACACGAGTTCGAGCCCTGGTCTAGGAAGATCCCACAGGCTGCGGAGCAACAAAGCCCATGTGCCACAATTACTGAGCCTGCGCTCTAGAGCCTGCGAGCCACAACTACTGAGCCAACATGCCACAACTACTGAAGCCTGTGCGTCTACAGCCTGTACTCTGCAACAAGAGAAGCCACCACAATGAGAAGCCCGCACACCACAATGAAGAGTAGCCCCTGCTTGCAGCAGCCAGAGAAAGCCCACACGCAGCAACAAAGGCCCAACACAGCCCAAAATTAATTAATTAATTAAATTTAAAAAATTATAAAAAAAAGAACACTTCCTAACACCATACACAAAAATAAACTCAAAGTGGATTAAAGACCTAAATGTAAGGCCAGACAGTATAAAACTCTTAGAGGAAAACATAGGCAGAACACTCTAGGACATAAATCACAAGATACTTTTTGACCCACCTCTTAGAGAAATGGAAATAAAAACAAAAATAAACAAATGGGACCTAATGAAACTTTAAAGATTTTGCAGAGCAAAGGAAACCATAAACAACAAAAAGACAACCCTCAGAATGGGAGAAAATATTTGCAAACGAAGCAAGAGACAAAGGATTAATCTCCAAAATATACAAGCAGCTCATGCAGCTCAATATCAAAAAAAACCCAACCCAATCCAAAAATGGGTGGAAGACCTAAATAGACATTTCTCCAAAGAAGATATACAGATTGCCAACAAACACATGAAAGGATGCTCAACATCACTAATCATTAGAGAAAGGCAAATCAAAACTACAATGAGGTATCACTTCACACCGGTCAGAATGGCCATCATCAAAAAATCTACAAACCATAAATGCTGGAGAGGGTGTGGAGAAAAGGGAAACCTCTTGCACTGTTGGTGGGAATGTAAATTGATACAGTCACTATGGAGAACAGTATGGAGGTTCCTTAAAATACTAAAAATAGAACTACCATATGACCCAGCAATCCAACTACTGGGCCTCTACCCTGAGAAAACCATAATTCAATGTTCATTGCAGCACTATTTACAATAGCCAGGTCATGGAAGCAACCTAAATGCCCATCGACAAACAAATGGATAAAGAAGATGTGGCACATATACACAATGGAATATTACTCAGCCATAAAAAGAAATGAAATTGAGTTATCTGTAGTGAGGTGGATGGACCTGGAGTCTGTCATACAGAGTGAAGTAAGTCAGAAAGAGAAAAACAAATAATGTATGCTAACACATATATATATGGAAGCTAAAAAAAAAAAAGGTTCTGATGAACCTAAGGGCAGGACAGGAATAAAGATGTAGATGTAGAGAATGGACTTGAGGACACGGGCAGGGGAAGGGGTAAGCTGGGATGAAGTGAGAGAGTGGCATGGACATATATACACTACCAAATGTAAAATAGATAGCTAGTGAGAAGCAGCCACATAGCACAGGGAGATCAGCTCGGTGCTTTGTGACCACCTAGAGGGGTGGGATAGGGAGGGTGGGAGGGAGGCACAAGAGGGAGGGGATATAGGGTTGTATGTATACATATAGCTGATTCACTTTGTTATACAGCAGAAACTAACAAACATTGTAAAGCAATTATACTCCAATAAAGATGCTAAAAAAAAATAGTGTCCAAGAATCTTAAGGGTGTTTCCCACAGCAGCTGTACAGAGGGCCCAAGGTAGGGAAGGACTTACCTCAATGAAATGGATTCAGGTACAAACTGATACACAGAAATCCACAGAGTTTTAATAGAATTTTATCAGCTTGTAAAAAATGAGACAGAGACAGCAAAAAAATTAAAAGAGGACTCTGCATACCTGAACTTCTGTGGGCCAGAAGCAAGCTGAGAAAATAATTTATCTGCAAATCCAAACTAATTATGAAAAAGGAAAATAATACAGGGAGTGGAACCGAGAGCTTAGGGAATAAAGCCAAGAGCTATGGAGCATCATTTCTAGGTAAAATGACTAAGCCATAATTAAAGAACTGGCAACATGTGCCCAGCTGGACTTTAGTATTACTATGGGCCAATGACTACTTTGTGCCTCTTATTTCTCCTTTTTTGAATGGAGCATCTATAGCAATTATCTTAATATTATACTTGAGGTATGTGCAGGGCAGATAACTTGACTGTTTAGTTTGCAGGTCTGTAGATCAAAGGATCAAAGATACTCAAGGAGCTATGCCTAAGGAGCCATGCACAAGAAACATCATCCATTCCTAGAGGTGATTTATATGATGAAATTCTGAACTTTAAACCTGGTGCTGATGCCTTAATAGTAATAATATTTTAGGGATTCTTGGGGAAGGGGTTAGGGAATTTTGCATGTGGGAGAGTTGTGAATTATTATGGTTAGAGGATGGGCTGTGGCAAATTGTATTTTCCTAAAATAACCAAAACAATATTTCTAGTCCCATATGTTCTTCTAGAACCTCACAATTCCCCCATAAAAAGTCTCTTTTCCTTAAAATTGGTAGTGCTTTTATAACTGCCTTAATAAGAGAATATGGCAGAAGTGACACTATATTTATTGATTAAAATGATAATCTTAGGTTTTAGAAGGCGCTACAAGATGCCAGTGAAAATGGTGGAGTAAGGACCTCTGAAAATCCTCTCCTCCATAAAAGCAATGAGAACACTGGGAAAATTGTCAGAATCAGTTTTTTCAGGACTCTGAAAAAAACCAAAGGCCTGCAACAACCTTGGGAATATTTATTCAAGAAAAATTATTGAATCTTGGTAAGAACAGTGAGCTTTGTGGTGTTTTAACTTGCTCTATTCACATGCTCTCCTCTCCAGCTCCGTGGTAGCCTTGAGAACCAACAACCATGCAATTATGGTGAAAATCAGCAGCCTGACAACCACTGGAGGGGGTCAGAATAGGGCTGAACCTCCTTCAGAGTCCCATTCCCAGAGAACTGTCATCATTTGACCCATACGTTGGTTCCCTAGAAGACCCCATTCTCATGGTTGCCTTTATTTGACCTGACTCAAAGCTTGCTCAGCACCAACAGCCCTTTCTCTGGGGAATTTTGTCAAAAATAATCAACAATTGTTTAACATCATGGTAACCTGAAGCAGTTGATAAGAGCTGGAGCAAACATTAGGCCAATCAAAAAGATTAAAAGGAACAGTTTGGGAATGAAATGTCCATAAGGGGCTTTGAAAAGTGCCAACATACACGAGAATCTAGAAGTCCATGCAGATCCACATCTGCATGTTGTGCATCTGCCCAGGGCTAAGTGCACGCTCGTGAAAGATCTGAGAAAGCCCTAAACTATCACCTCTGGCTAACTTTGAGTCTCCTCAAAAGCAGGCAGTAAAACCAAAGGCAAAATTGTGTACTGCCTGGTTAAGTGCGCCCCAATAGGCATAGACCTTTAGCAAACACTGGAAGACTTATCGGTCCCAGGCATTTAAGGAAATTTCTGTCCAATGATTAGCTGACTTCTAAGCTAACTGAGCAGAGACTTCAGTGGCCACACATGACAAAGAATATCGACTCTACAGAACTAGTTCAGAAAGTTGCTAAACCAACAGACAACAACAGCCAGAAATAAAAACAAACCCCTGGGAAGAGGGGCAAATCTGATTTCTAGAGTTGCCATATTACATTATTTAAAATGTCCAGTGTTCAATTAAAAAACTACAAGATATGATGTATTAGTCAGGGATCTCCAGAGAAACAACCAATAGGAGATAGATAAGTAGAGATTTATTACAAGGAATTGGCCCATGTAATTATGGAGTCTGAGGAATCCCACCAGAATCTGCCATTTGACAGCTGGAGACTCAGGAAAGTTTGTAGCAGAGTTTCAGTCTGAATCTGAAGGCCTGAGACTCAGGAGAACTAATGGTGTAAGTTCTAGTCAGAGTCAAGGGCCTGAGAACTGGAGGGTCAATGGCATAAATTCCAGTCTGAGTCTGAAGGCCTAAGAACCAGGAGTGCTGGTTGTGTAAGTCCCAGTCTGAGGGCAGGAGATGGATGCCACAGTTCAAACAGTCAGGCAGAGGGAGGGAGAGACAGAGAGAGAAAGAGAACTCTCTCTTCCTGTACATTTTGGTTGTATTCAGGCCTTCAACAGATGGGGTGATGTTCACTAGCATTGAGGGAGGCAGTCTGCTTTTTACTAAGTATGGAAAATCCCAAATACCCACAAAAAATATACTAGAACAGATACATGAATTCAGGAAACTTGTAGGGTACAGGATCCACAAACAAAAATTAGTTGTGCTTCTATATCCCAACACTGAATAATACAAAAATGAAATTAAGAAAACAATTTGATTTACAATAGCACCTCCCAATAGCACTTGATTTCCCTTTTGGGGAGCCTTTTGTGTAGTCTAGGCCAGAAGAAGTACTTGCATCTTGCTACAGAGCCTGACTTGCTACAGAGCCAACTATACTCCATGGCAGTATAGTTGACATAGATTGGGCCAGTTTGATTCATACTTCCAGAACTCTGAATCTTGAACCACTAATAAATACTAATGCTAAACCAAATTATTTCCTCAGTTTTGTGCCTCCATTTTTTCTTTTGTAAAATGAAGACAATATATCTTTCCATGGTGCCTGACAATCTGCTTCACAGGCATGTTTTATTAACTGGGAATCCATGTGAATAAGGCATTTTGATAAGACATAGTTGAAAAGTGAGTGAAAAACACCATTTTAAAACAAAAAATATCATTGCTCTTGAAGTAGTGTCCCTAAGAGCCTATATCTTTACACCAGTTTCTAGCTCTAGGCACTTTAAAATGAACAGCTGGCATCAAGGGAAGGCTACATTTGCAATCCAATACATGTAACGGTCTGTGTCAATCTATGAGCATCTTTATATCCTGACTAAATTCACTGTCTTTGCTTACAAATAGGGCCCCCAAGATTGTGCAGGCAAGACTGGCATCATGACCACGTGAGCTGCATGGTCACACAGTTCTGGGGTGTCATGCTCAAAACGGCCCTGTGCTTGATTTAATGCTATGTTGTCATCATCTTGGAATTCTTAATAACCTTTAAACAAGAGCCCCACATTTTCATTTTGTCCTGGGCCTAGCAAATTATGTAGCTGGTCCTGTGTATTAGACATAGATGTAATTTTAAGAATCTCATGGAAGTGCAAATTTTTGTGTATATGATTTTTATTCATTTGTTTGTCCAGAGAGTTGGTCACAAATATTTATTGAACTCTTACTATATGCTAGGGCCAGAAAATAATCAAGAATAAGACATGGTCTCAGCCCAATGGAGCTTATACTTTATTGTAGTGTTTTTCAAACTTTTTTTTGGACTGTGACCTAGCACAAACACGTGTGTGTGTGTGTGTCTGCGTGTGTATGTGTGGAAAGAGCTAGAGAGACAGAAAGAGAAATTTGCTTCACTTTACACATAAATATATGACATTTTAAATTTATCAATTTGTATAATATATATATTATATATATATATTATAGCCACTAGTTTATGGTAATTTGTTACAGCAGCAATAGGAAACTAATATATGTACTTTACTCCTTTTGGATCTTGGTTTGCTTTTTATTGCTATCAGGTGATATTTTCAAATCTAATTGAATAATGTCCTTTTATTACAGAAAACCCTCTGATTATCAAAATCACTTGGAAAGCTTTTTGAACATACATTTTCCTGAGCTTCATCCCCAGAGATTCTAGGCTGGAAATTATTTTTCTTAAATAAGCACCGATGGAAGGGAGAGTCCACTCTACTAGGGTGATGGTTAAAGTGTAAATGGCAACTTTAAGGTCATTTATGGTTAAGCTCATTTACGGTTAGGGTGTATTTTTAATGAGACTTTTACAATCCTACTGATTTTTTCTTTTAAAACCTAGGATCTGGACTTCTCCAGCATTCACAGACTTTCTTTATAATCATCTTTCTCTGATGAGTGAACTTGGATGCAAGAAAGCATCACAGAGGGCAGCTGATTGCAATCCAGTGATGGTAAAAAATACCTCAAGGGGACTGTCAATAGGTACCAGTGCCACACTGCAGAGGGGATTGTGTTACTTTCCCAGGGCTACTGCAACAAGTAGCACACATTGGCTGGCTGAAGCAACCAAAATTTATTGTTTTACAGTTTGGGGGCCACAAGTCCAAAATGGAGGTGTCCGCAGGGCCATGCTCCCTCCAAAGGCAGGAGGCAAGGATCTCTTCCAGGCCTCTCTTTTAGGTTTCTGATAATTCCTTGGTATGGCAGCATAACTCCAGTCTTTACAGGGTGGTCTCCCTGTGCGTGTCTGTCTCCAGATTTTGCCTTTAGGAGGATACCAGTCATTTCAGATGAGGGGCCCACTCTACTTCAGTATGACCTCATCTTAACTCATGACATTTGGCCTGTTTCCTAATAAGGTCACATCCTGAGCCACTGTGGGTTAGGATTTGAACACAGGAATTTTGGGAGGACGCAGTTCAATCCACAACAGGGACGTAGGTCCTGGGAGACTAAAAACAAGCCTTGTCAAGGATGTGGGCAGAGTAATAATAACAGCTACCTTTCATTCTCCCAGGGACTCTCTGAGATAGGTGTCTTTAGCTCAGCCTCAGAGATGAGGAAATGAAGGCTGAGAGGGGCTAGGCAATTTCTCCAAGTTCACACAGTTTGGTAGGGTCAGAGCAGGGTGCATACCCAGGTTTGTCTGGCTCCAAAGCCCAAGCTTTTCATTACTTTGCTCTGCCATCTCCAGGAACAGTCAAAAGAGCAGAAAACCTGGTTTCTAGGCTCAGCTCTGCCACATAGTGAGCATGAGACATTCAATAAATCATTTAACTTCTCTAGGACTTAGTTTTCTCTCCAGTAAAATGAGCCTAATAGTAATATATGGGGAAGTACAAGTACTTCATAAACTGTAAAGCATTCTGCCACTGTAATAAATGTTATTAAGAGCAGCATCAGTATGAGGGAAAGACAATTAACATGTTCTCAGTGGAAAATGATGATATATTTGTGTTCCCTAGGTTTTTAGAGTTTGTGTTGCTTTTATGACTATCCACCCTTCCTACGTGGGCCCTCCAACTGTCCATACACCTATCTTCTGGTCTTTCCCCCAGTTGAGACCCCCTGCCTTGAGCAGACAACTGAATTCCAGGCTACTTGTTTTTAAAACAATTTTTCTAAGTTAAAACTATTGTTTTATTGAGACAGTTCTTTTGGCAATTGTGAAAAAAATATAGTATCTTAGCTCAGGCTGCTATAACAAAGTGCCTTAGACTGGGTGGTTTATAAACAACAGAAATTTATTTCTCAAAGTTCTGGAGGCTGGGAAGTCCAAGATCAAGCTGTCAGCAGATTAGGTGTCTGGTGAGGGCCTGCCTTCTGGTTGACTGACTTTTCACTGTGTCCTACATGGCAGAAAGATTGAGAGAGCTCCGTGGGGTCTTTTTTATAAGGGCGCTAATCCCATTCATAAGGGCTTCACTCTTATGACCAAGTCACCTCCTAAAGACCCCACTTCCAAATACCACCACTTTCAGGCTTAGGATTTCCACATATGAATTTTGGGGGGATGCAAACATTCAGTCTATAGCATACAGAGAATGGAGTTTAGGTCTCTTTAGAAGTTTGTTAAAGGTGTTCCTGTCCTTTGCAAGTTGAAGATCTACTACCAAACTGCTAAAAGCAAACACACAACCAAACAAAAGACCAATTAACCCACTGGACAATTTCAAATGAATCTATTTCTTAAATTTAGCTTTTGTTTACTTTTGTGATATTGGCAAAAATACACATTCATTATAAAGGATTAAAAGATACACAATAAATTCAAGGAACATAAACCTTACCAATAATCCCATATCCCATATTTCTTTCCAAGAGAAAGTGACTGTTTACATTTTAGTTATTCATGAAAAATTGGACTTTCACTGAAAATTTCCTTTTTAAATAGTATAATAAGTACTATTTTCACATCTTTTAATATTCTTTAAGAACATGAGTTTTAATTACTATATAATATTCCATACTACAGATGTATTATTACCCATTTAACCAATTCCCTATGGTAGAACATTCAGATCATTTCTGTGTTTTTGTTATTCTAAACATTTAAGTAAAAGGATATTCTTAGAAGAATATCCTTTTACTTAAATATGCACATTTCTAGTTATGTTCTTAGGATATGTCCTGAGAAGTGAAATTACTGGATTGGAGAGCTTTCTTTATGTATTACTATACCTGACAAACAGCAGAAACTGCTGCAGGAATTTACTGCAAAGGGCTGGGCAGCCCACAAATTTGTCAGGAAAGCTAGGGCCTCAGGCTTGGATAATGAGCAGGAGCAGACGAAGGCTGTGCAGCCAGAGCTGCAACCAAAGCCTCCCCACAGAGCCAGTGAGCGAGGACTCCTCTGCCATTGCCACCGAGGCTGAATGGGAGTGTGCACTTGCTTTGCTGCCACTTCTGGCACTGAGCCTGGACATTGGACACTGGACATCAGACACCATGCTGGCACCACTGCCCCAGCAGCTCCTAGAAACTGGGTGTTGCTGCTGCAGCCAGAAGGAGTTCTGCTCTCTCCCAGCTTCTCAGCATGACAAGGAACAGACACACAATCTTGGGTCATTACATCTGAGTGCCACAGCCTAGGGACTGGGAATGAGAGTATCTTCTCCTTGCACTTTCTATAGAGAGAAGAGCCCTGCCTTCCACCAAGATCTGCAAGGTGGGAGAGTCCACTTACTGTCAATTTTTTTTTTAACATCTTTATTGGAGTATAATTGCTTTACAATGGTGTGTTAGTTTCTGCTTTATAACAAAGTGAATCAGTTATATATATACATATGTCCCCATACCTCTTCCCTCTTGCATCTCCCTCCCTCCCACCCTCCCTATCCCACCCCTCTAGGTGGTCACAAAGCACTGAGCTGATCTCCCTGTGCTATGTGGCTGCTTCCCACTAGCTATCTATTTTACGTTTGGTAGTGTATCTATGCCCATGCCACTCTCTCACTTTGTCCCAGCTTACCCTTCTCCCTCCCTGTATCCTCAAGTCCATTCTCTAGTAGGTCCGCATCTTTATTCCCGTCTTACCCCATGTTCTTCTGATCATTTTTTTTCTTTTTTATAGATTCCATATATATGTGTTAGCGTATGGTATTTGTTTTTCTCTGACTTATTTCACTCTGTATGACAGTCTCTAGGTCCATCCACGTCTCTACAAATGACCCTATTTCGTTCCTTTTTATGGCTGAGTAATATTCCATTGTATATATGTACCACATCTTCTTTACCCATTCATCTATTGATGGACACTTAGGTTGCTTCCATGTCCTGGCTATTGTAAAAAGAGCTGCAATGAACATTTTGGTACATGACTCTTTTTGAATTATGGTTTTCTCAGGGTACATGCTCAGTAGTGGATTGCTGTATCGTATGGTAGCTCTATTTTTAGTTTTTTAAGGAACCTCCATACTGTTCTCCATAGTGGCTGTATCAATTTACATTCCCACCAACAGTGCAAGAGTGTTCCCTTTTCTCCACACCCTCTCCAGCATTTATTGTTTCTAGATTTTTTGATGATGGCCATTCTGACCAGTGTAAGATGATATCTCATTGTAGTTTTGATTTGCATTTCTCTAATGATTAATGATGTTGAGCATTCTTTCATGTATTTGTTGGCATTCTGTATATCTACTTTGGAGAAATGTCTGTTTAGGTCTTCCACCCATTTTTGGATTGGGTTGTTTATTTTTTTGATATTGAGATGCATGTGTTATTTGTATGCTTTGGGGATTAATCCTTTGTCCATGGCTTCATTTGCAAATATTTTCTCCCATTCTGAGGGTTGTCTTTTTGTCTTGTTTATGGTTTCCTTTGCTGTGCAAAAGCTTTTATGTTTCATTGGGTTCCATTTGTTTTTTTGTTTTTATTTCCATTTCTCTAGGAGGTGGGTCAAAAAGGATCTTGCTGTGATTTATGTCATAGAGTGTTCTGCCTACGTTTTCCTCTAAGAGTTTGATGGTGTCTGGCCTTACATTTAGGTCTTTAATCCATTTTGAGTTTATTTTTGTGTGCGGTGTTAGAGAATGTTCTAATTTCTTTCTTTTACATGTAGCTGTCCAGTTTTCCCAGCACCACTTATTGAAGAGGCTGTCTTTTCTCCACTGTATATTCTTGCCTCCTTTATCAAAGATAAGGTGACTATATGTGCATGGGTTTTCAATCCTCTTCCATTGATCTATATTTCTGTTTTTGTGCCAGTACCATACTGTCTTGATTACTGTAGCTTTGTAGTATAGTCTGAAGTCAGGGAGCCTGATTCTTCCAGCTCCGTTTTTCTTTCTCAAGTTTGCTTCGGCTATTCAGGGTCTTTTGTGTGTCCATACAAATTGTGAAATTTTTTGTTCTAGTTCTGTGAAAAATGCCGGTGGTAGTTTGATAGGGATTGCATTGAATCTATAGATTGCTTTGGGTAGTAGAGTCATTTTAACAATGGTGATTCTTCCAATCCAAGAACATGGTAATCTCTCCACATATTTGGATCATCTGTAATTTTTTTCAAGAGTGTTTATAATTTTCTGCATATAGGTCTTTTGTCTCCTTAGGTAGGTTTATTCCTAGATATCTTATTCTTTTTGTTGCAATGGTAAATGGGAGTGTTTTCTTAATTTCACTTTCAGATTTTTCATCATTAGTGTATAGGAATTCAAGAGATTTCTGTGCATTATTTTGTATCCTGCTACTTTACCAAATTCATTGATTTGCTCTAGTAGTTTTCTGGTAGCATCTTTAGGATTCTCTTTGTATAGTATCATGTCCTCTGCAAACAGTGACACCTTTAATTCTTCTTTTCCAATTTGGATTCCTTTTATTTCTTTTTCTTCTCTGATTGCTGTGGCTAAAGTGTCCAAAACTATGTTGAATAATAGTGGTGAGAGTGGGCAACCTTGTCTTGTTCCTGATCTTAGTGGAAATGGTTTCAGTTTTTCACCATTGAGGACAATGTTGGCTTTGAGTTTGTCATATATGGCCTTTATTATGTTGAGGAAAGTTCCCTCTATGCCTACTTAAATGGGTGTGGAATTTTGTCAAAAGCTTTCTGTGCATCTATTGAGATGATCATATGGTTTTTCTCCTTCAATTTGTTAATATGGTGTATTACGTTGATTGATTTGCGTATATTGAAGAATCCTTGCATTCCTGGGAGAAATACCACTTGATCATGGTGTATGATCCTTTTAATGTGCTGTTGGATTCTGTTTCTGAGTATTCTGTTGAGGATTTTTGCATCTATGTTCATCAGTGATATTGGCCTCTAGTTTTCTTTCTTTGTGACATTTTTGTCTGGTTTTGGTATCAGAGTGATGGTGGCCTCGTTGAATGAGTTTGGGAGTGTTCCTCGTTCTGCTATATTTTGGAAGCGTTTGAGAAGGATAGGTGTTAGCTCTTCTCTAAATGTTTGTTAGAATTCACCTGTGAAGCCATCTGGTCCTGGGCTTTTGTTTGTTGCAAGATTTTTAATCACAGTTTCAACTTCAGTGCTTGTGATTGGTCTGTTCATATTTTCTATTTCTTCCTGGTTCAGTCTTGGAAGGTTGTGCATTTCTAAGAATTTTTCCATTTCTTCCAGGTTGTCCATTTTATTGGCATAGAGTTGCTTGTAGTAATCTCTCATGATCCTTTGTATTTCTGCAGTGTCAGTTATTACTTCTCCTTTTTCATTTCTTATTCTATTGTTTTGAGTCTTCTCCCTTTTTTTCTTGATAAGTCTGGTAATGGTTTAACAATTTTGTTTATCTTCTCAAAGAACCATCTTTTAGTTTTATTGATCTTTCCTATTGTTTCCTTCATTTTTTTTTCATTTATTTCTGATCTGATCTTTATGATTTCTTTCCTTCTGATAACTTTGGGGTTCTTTTGTTCATCTTTCTCTAATTGCTTTAGGTGTAAGGTTAGGTGGTTTATTTGAGATGTTTCTTGTTTCTTAAGGTAGGCTTGTATATCTATACTTTCCTCTTAGAACTGCTTTTGCTATATCCCATAGGTTTTGGGTCGTCTAGCTTTCACTGTCATTTGTTTCTAGGTATTTTTTGAATTCCTCTTTGATTTCTTCAGTGATGTCTTGGTTATTAAGTAATGTGTTGTTTAGCCTCCATGTGTTTGTATTTCTTACAGATTGTTTCCTGTAATTGAGATCTAGTCTCATAGCGTTGTGGTAGGAAAAGATACTTGATACGATTTCAATTTTCTTAAATTTACCAAGGCTTGATTTGTGACCCAAGATATGATCTATCCTGGGGAATCTTCCATGAGGACTTGAGAAGAATGTGTATTCTGTTGTTTTTGGATGGAATGTCCTATAAATATCAATTAAGTCCATCTTGTTTAATGTATCATTTAAAGCTTGTGTTTCCTTATTTATTTTCATTTTGGATGATCTGTCCATTGGTGAAAGTGGGGTGTTAAAGTCCCCTACTAAGATTTTGTTACTGTCGATTTCCCCTTTTATGGCTGTTAGTATTTGCCTTATGTATTGAGGTGCTCCTATGTTGAGTGCATAAATATTTACAATTGTTATATCTTCTTCTTGGATCGATCCCTTGATCATTATGTAGTGTCCTTCTTTGTCTCTTGTAATAGTCTTTGTTTTAAAGTCTATTTTGTCTGATAAGAGAATTGTTACTCCAGCTTTCTTTTGATTTCCATTTGCATGGAATATCTTTTTCCATCCCCTCACTTTCTGTCTGTATGTGTCCCTAGGTCTGAAGTGGGTCTCTTGTAGACAGCATATATATGGGTCTTGTTTTTGTATCCATTCAGCCAGTCTATGTCTTTTGCTTGGAGCATTTAATCTATTTACATTTAAGGTAATTATCGATATGTATGTTCCTATTCCCATTTTCTTAATTGTTTTGGGTTTATTATTGTAGGTCTTTCCCTTCTCTTGTGTTTCCTGCCTATAGAAGTTCCTTTAGCATTTGTTGTAAAGCTGGTTTGGTGGTGCTGAATTATCTTAGCTTTTGCTTGTCTGTAAAGCTTTTAATTTCTCCATCAAATCTGAATGAGATCCTTGCTGGGTAGAGTAATCTTGACTGTAGGTTTTTCTCTTTCATCACTTTAAATATGTCCTGCCACTCCCTTCTGGCTTGTAGAATTTCTGCTGAAAGATCAGCTGTTAACCTTATGGGGATTCTCCTACGTGTTACTTGTTGTTTTTCCCTTGCTGCTTTTAATATTTTTCTTTGTATTTAATTTTTGATAGTTTGATTAATATGTGTGTTGTCACGTTTCTCCTTGGATCTATCCTGTATGGGACTCTCTGTGCTTTCTGGACTTGATTAAGTATTTCCTTTCCCATATTAGGGAAGTTTTCAACTATAATCTCTTCAAATATCTTCTCAGTCCCTTTCTTTTTCTATTCCTCTTCTGGGACCCCTATAATTCGAATGTTGGTGCGTTTAATATTGTCCCAGAGGTCTCTGAGACTGTCCTCAATTCTTTTCATCTTTTTTCTTTATTCTGCTCTGCAGTAGTTATTTCCACTATTTTATCTTCCAGGTCACTTATCTGTTCTTCTGCCTCAGTTATTCTGCTATTGATCCCTTCTAGAGAATTTTTAATTTCATTTATTGTGTTGTTCATCTCTGTTTGTTTGCTCTTTAGTTCTTCTAGGTCCTTGTTAAACGTTTCTTGTATTTTCTCCATTTTATTTCCAAGATTTTGGATCATCTTTACTATCATTATTCTGAATTCTTTTGCAGGTATACTGCCTCTTTCCTCTTCATTTGTTAGTTCTGGTGGGTTTTTGCCTTGCTCCTTCATCACTGTCAATTTGATGTGCAAAAATTAGCAGCTAGTCTTACTTTAATTTGCATTTATTTGTTTGCTAGAGAGGATGGACATTTTAGATCGAACTATTGGTTGTTTGTGATTCCTCTTTTGTTAATGGCCTAATCATATCTTTTGATGATTTTCTACTGCAATAGTTAGCTTTCTTTTTTTTTTTAATTTTACTGACGTATAGTTGATTTACAATGTTGTGTTAGTTTCTGCTGTACAACTAAGTGACTCAGTTATATATATATTCTTTTTCATATTCTTTTCCATTATGGTTTATCACAGGATACTGGATATAATTCCCAGTGCTGTACGGTAGGACCTTGTTGTTTATCCATCCTGTGTATAATAGTTTGTCTCTGCTAATGCCAAACTCCCAATTTTTCCCTCCCCTACCCACCCCCTTGGCAATCACAAGTCTGTTCTCCATATCTGTGAGTCTGTTTTTGTTTCATAGATAAGTTCATTTGTATCATATTTTTAGATTCCACATATAAGTGATACTATATGGTATGGAATGGTTAGCTTTCTACTGGAGCATATATCTATCTTTTTGTGGGTGCTTCTTTAACAGTAAGATTATCAACTCTTTGACAGCCATGTATGTTTTATCTTTTCCCCAATTTGTCCTTTAACTTCATTTAGGAATTTTTAATTGTAGCCACCAGAAGTTTACCTATCTTATAAAGTTAACTCTATCACCTTTTCCCATTATGTTTTCTTACTTTGCTTTCAAACTTAGGCCTTCCCTGATCAGGTGTTAGGTAACTATTCACCTACATTTTCTGGATAATCCAAATAAATATAGTTTCTAAATCTTCAGGTGAACTGGTCAAACTATCATAAATTTGAAGAAAGGAGATCTGCATCCTAGAATGTGGAAGGAATCCACCAAAATTCAGTAGAGGCAACACAGGAGGGATGTTCTTTCTCTTTTGTTGCTCCTGAGGGAATGTCAAAGCCCCCTGCAGAAACCACATACCAGGAGTAGATTGGTCAGTTAATAATGTATTCTACTACGACTATTCTTTAGTCAGCTTAAGTGTTGCAACAAAGTGAAAAAATAAGTGGCTTCTTATTCAGAGTAGTGTTGTGTGTGTGTGTGTGTGTGTGTGTGTGTGTGTGTGTGTGTGTGTGTGTTTAAGGTATACCACTATATAACTATCTGACATTTGAGTCTCCATGGCAAAAACCCCCTTTACTCTCAGGATATGTGTAGATGACCCTCAGGGTGGTAGGATGGATATAGTAAAATATTAAAGAGGGTTTGGAGAATATTCATGTTGCCAGAGAAAAAAAGGGAAATCCTCAAATATTATTTTTTATTGACCTGAAAGAGGTTGCTTCTGAATTTGTCCCATGTTGTCAGTGTTGTAAGAGTTGGTAACATGCTGAGTGTAAGGCACTGAAGGTGGGCAAGTATGGGAAAATGAGGCCCACAGCACTCCAGAGGGGCAGCAGAAGGAGTGAAAAGTCTGCAGGAACAGGTGCAACTTAGGAGTGCTGAGAAAGGGGCACGAGAACAACTTCATAGCACCCATTTCAGGAATGATGTGGCAATAGCTGTTTTAATCACCTCCTCTTCGCCCCACTGGTGAGGGAGGGATCCCTACCCTGGGATTATGGGGGTGGCCGCACACCTAATGCCTGACACTGTACAGATGTGATGAACTGCAGCTTCTTAGTCATACGTACTTAAAGCCTGGGGGCGGAGAACACTGCCTGCCGTGCAGGGTCACACGGGGGTTGTACTTGGGGACACGGTGAGCAAGCAGGGGCTGTGGGAGGCAGGTTTTGTAGCATCGGGAGGGTGAGGTGCCCCCTGGTCCTGTGGGACAATGTGACTGGACTGGCTGGATAATTCTGTGAGCTGGCAGGGACTGAAACTTGCTACTCAGGGATAAGTAGGCACTGTGCCTGGTCCCTCTGATAAGGAGTGTTGTTTGGCTAGGAGGCTTTGTCCCCATGAATAGAGTAGTGACAGGAACTTGCAGTTAGGCCATCTGAGGACCCCTGGACTTTACAGGCTATCAAGGCAGTATATAATATTGAGCCTAATTTCAAGCCTTACATCACAATAACACTTCAGGACATTGGCTGATGGTGGATTCCAGTGGTTAGAAGGAGAGAAAATTCCAAGAGAGAAACTCAGGTCCTGGGCAGAAGTTGCATTATGCCTTCAGAAATCAGGGATCTCAAAACAAAATGGCAGAAGAGAGACAAATTCTCAAGACAAGTTGGGAGAGGGGTGGAGTGTGGGCAAAATGGGTGATGGTGGTCAAAAATGTACAAACTTCTAGTTATAAAATAAATAAGTCATAGGGATGTACAGCATGGTGACTATAGTTAATAACACTGTATTGCATAGTTGAAAGTTACTAAAAGAGTTGATCTTAAAAGTTCTCATAAAAAGAAAAACAAAATTGTAACTATGTATGGTATGTGGGCATAGCTGGATGGTTGGATGGATGTTAACTGCAGATGGTCCTAGACTTACGATGGGGTTATGTCCCAATAAACCCACCATAAGCTGAAAATACCATAAGCCAAAAATGCATTTAATACACCTAACCTACCAAACACCGTAACTTAGCCTAGCCTAACTTAAATGTGCTCAGAACACTTAGCCTATAGTTGGGCAAAATCATCTAACACAAAGCCTATTTCATATTAAAGTATTGGATATCTCATGTAACTTATTGAATACTGTACTGAAAGTGAAAAACAGAATGGCGGTATGGGTGCAGAATGGTTGTAAGTGTATGGGCTGTTTACTCTCATGACCGTGTGGCTGACTAGGAGCAGAGGCTCATTGCTGCCACTGCCCAGCATCACGAGAGAGGATCGTACTGCCTATTGCTAGCCCGGGAAAAGACCAAAATTCAAAGTACAGTTTCTACTGAATGCGTAATGCTTTCTCACCATTGTAAAGTCGAAAAATTGTAAGTTGAGCCATCATAAGTCAGGGACTGTCTGTAGACTTCGTGTGGTGATCATTTCACAGTATATACAAATATTGAATCATTACGTTGTATACCTGAAACTAATATAATGTTGTATGTCAATATATGTCAATTAAAAAACCAGAGAAGAGGGGCTTCCCTGGTGGCGCAGTGGTTGAGAGTCCGCCTGCCGATGCAGGGGACACGAGTTCGTGACCCGGTCCGGAAAGATCCCACATGCCGCGGAGCAGCTGGGCCCGTGAGCCATGGCCACTGAGCCTGCGTGTCCAGAGCCTGTGCTCCGCAGCGGGTGAGGCCGGAGCAGTGAGGGGCCCGCGTAAAGCAAAAAAAAAAAAAGAAAAGAAAAAAGAGGGGGAAAAAAGTAGGTTGGGAGTCAGATGATTGAGCTAAGACGGATCCCACCCATGGTAGCAGTCAAGAGACTGCTTATTGCCCCAAACCCGTACCCAGTGAATTGGGCAATGGAGACAGCGTCTGTCTGTAACTTAACCTACCTTCTACAAAAAGTATGTACTCTTCAGTCAACAATGTACATGCTGCACTGTGAGGAAAGGGGAAGAGGAAATGAATCCCATCAGCCTGGTCTCTAAAGACCCACATATCCTGCCACAGGTAATGGCAGCAATAGAAAGCAGCCAGAGAATTTCTAGGGGCTTCCCAGGGATGTTTTGTCATGGTTTGATGTAAGGTGCCGGATGGTACTTTCCAAACAAGCCAGCCCTATCTTGGACACAGGGCTAGCAGCATGAAGTACAAGGTCCCACATTATTCAATATTTCATCAAGTATTTGATGAGCCTCTACCAAATACCCAGAATTCTGTATAGGACAGAGTCCCTTTCCTCAAGGAGTTCCTAATCTTCTTGGGAAAATAACATAATTTTATATGAGAAAGAAATGTAAGAAAGTGTAGAAATATGTCCCAAGATGAAAAGAATGGAAAATATAGTATATTTTTCTTATAATTACAGTAGGCCCTCTGTATCTACAAGTTCCACATCCACAGATTCAACCAACCACACTGATGGAAAACATTTAGAAATTAACATTCCAGAAAGTTTTGAAAAATGAAACTTGAATTTGCCATACACTGGCAACTATTTACATAGCATTTACGTTGTACTTACAACTATTTACATAGCATTTGTATTGTATTAGGTATTATAAATAGAGATGATTTAAAGTATACAGGGTGATGTGTATAGGTTATTTGCAAATACTATGTCATTTTATACAAGGGATTTGAGCATTCACAGATTTTCGTATCCACAGGGGTCCTGGAACCAATGCTCTGAGATACCAAGGGACGATTGTATATTGCTTATATTCTACACATTAACTTATTATACAAAACACATCATGTGGGGCTTCCCTTGTGGCGCAGTTGAGGGTCCGCCTGCCGATGCAGGGGACATGGGTTCGTGCCCCGGTCTGGGAGAATCCCACATGCCGCAGAGCAGCTGGGCCCGTGGGCCATGGCCGCTGGGCCTGCGCTTCCAGAGCCTGTGCTCCGCAACGGGAGAGGCCACAACAGTGAGAGGCCCGCGTACCGCAAAAACAAACAAACAAAAAACACACACATCATGTGGCAAGACACTTTCTTGACCTATAAGCTGAATCTCTCATGTACCCACAACCAATAATGGCTAAAGTTTCCTGTTGCTTTAGCACATGTCCATTTTAGTCTAAGTACATATAGGCACGGTTAAGACAGGTACAGCAGAGAAGTCTCCTCACTCACTTCTCACTTTGTTCTGCGTACACTGTTTGACAGCCCCTGAGCCTGGGGGTGTTCAATCTCTCCAGTCCATCAGCCAACCTTGCTGTGGCCATTCTCCTTGATCTCTCCTACCCCCACCCCAATGCTGCTCTTCAGAGTTACCTGTAGACAACCATTAGAGGAATAAATGGATTTTGGGTCATTTGGAGGATAATTCAGTTAAATCTAGAAGGTTTAATCCAGTTGGAGACTTTCCTAATATATCTTTCCCACTTCAACCAAACTCCTGTCCAAGGGTACAATTTGAATCCCACCTGGTAGGTTTCTGTCCTTGCCATCCATAGAACTTAATAATATCAGTGTCAGCCCCAGAGAATTCTGCCCCAACTCTGGGTCAGTCTTGGTCCCTTGGTCACTGGTGGGCAGTCACCTGTGAGGGTTTTAACTATACAGGCCGAGTTCCTGTCCCTGGAGGTGCTGATTGAGGAGACTGAGGCTTGCCTATGAAATCTCTATGTGTCAGGGTTGAGATGAAGAGCAGGCATCCAATTAATGGAAAGGAAAAACTTTAAACAATTATAACTGATTGATAATGTAATCCTTTCTGTGAACTCATTGTTACTGGATATTTTCCAGCAGAGGCCAAATTTATGAACAATTACTCCTCTTTCCTTATCATAAAACATAACTATACCCTAAAGCATCTTTCTACATTTCCTCATTAATCTGCCCAAGTGTCCTATGAGATAGGTGCCATTATTATTCTCATTTTGAAAATGAGAAAAATGAGATGCAGGGAGTGTAAATGATTTGCCTAAGATCCAATAGCCAAGAAAAGATGACGGTAGGACTACCCTGAGGATTATTCCTGATCTATTACCCATGTGGTCTCAATTCTGAAGACATGCCCTGGCCCAGGAAGGTGGCTGACAGCCTAGGCCACTTGTCAGTTCATTCAGAGACCCTTAGATCTGACTGGAGATCAGAGTGGGAATGGCTGAGGCCACCAGAGCCAGAGACACACTGCTGCAGATTTTCTTTGCTAGTCCTTCCTGCTTATTTACCTTGGGCGCTTGACTGCTTGGCAGTCACTGACAAAATCTTTGCTATCATTTATTAAGGGCTTACCATGTGCCCAGAACTTTATGAACTGATTTATATGAGGTCACTTAATCATTACAACAATCCCAGCAGGAAGGTATTAGATCCACTTTACAGATGTGGAAACTGAGGCTGAATGTCTTATGCACGGTCACATAGCAAGGCCATGAATCAAACTCAGATGTATGCATGTTCAAAGCCTGTGCCCTACAGAAGGGTTGCTTTGGGGGCAGTGATGTTTTGAAGGGCAGGTAGGATCAAAAGGAATTAGTTGCACCCTTGGAGTCTCCCACTCTCTCCCTGAGTAAGCCAGTGGGCATTTGCATGGTTAGCGCAAGGGAGTATCCTGAGGGATATTTCAGCCCCAAAGATGACATATCTTTGGGGCGTCTCCAACCAGAACCATTACCACATACAAGAGGCTCCAGGGTTCCTGGAACTCAGCTGGCTCTTAGGGCCACAGCAGGCACAAGATGCAATGTGCTGAAATGGAAAGAATTGTGTGTGTGTGTGTGTGTGTGTGCGCGTGTGTGTGTGTGTGTACTCATACACATGCACACATATGCATACAACTGTACGGTGTAGAGGATGTCAGGAGCACAGAGTTCTGGCCCCGCCCACCACTCTACATTTAAGAAAATCCAGAGAGGAAGTAGGGCAGACCTAGGGCTTTTTGAGGACGGGCTTTTACTCTACAGATGAAGCAGGCCACCAGACTCTGAGATCTTCTAAAAAGCCTTGAAACCAACTCCCCTCTCCTCACCCTCCAGTCTCAAGCACTCTTTGGAAGCTAAGAATCTCCTTGGGCCACATCCGTATCACCAACCCCTCTCTCTGTGAGCCCTGGAGCTTCCCAGATCAGGTCCAGGGTCTGCAGTGCTGGCATGGAGGCTCCTGGGAGGCCACAGGCTTATGCTCCTGGCGTGCCTAAAGGCCTCTTTCAGGGCTTAGAACCATAGGGAAATCAGGACCTCAAAAGGGCACTCTGGGCTTCTCCACTTTGCAGTACAGCCGAGTTTACAGAATGAAGTGGAAAACTGTGTCCACTTTTGGTACTTAGAATTGTACTTCGAGTCCTGAAGGGTGGCTTATGGTGTCCTACTCCCATGCTTTCTAACACTGAATGTGACATCTGTGTCTGTCATCCTCCGGACACAGAACCCTTTGAGAACTAGGTGCTCTGGGAGGGAACGCATGATGTCACAGGCCTTCTGAGCAGGCAGTGGTCTTCAGAAGGATGTTAGTTTGCCACATGGTTTTGGACTCAGGCAGACTTTGAGTTTAAATCCAGATTCTGTCCCTGAGTAGCTCTTGGGAAGGTCACATGCTCCTCTGACCTTTGTTTCCTTTCCTGGAGAAAGGTGGCACTACACTAATGCCTGCGGTGCAGCCCAGGACCTGGCAAATGCCCAAGGCAGCGGTGGTGTGATTTCAGCAGCACTGAGAAGGACCCTCGGGCCAAAACAAATCCTTCCCCAGCCAACTTCCTGACATGATCTGGCCTCTTCGCACCTCCTTAACCTCCGCCAGGAAGAAGGCTCTCAATCTGCTTCCTTGAATAGCACCGTGCTTTCTCCTGTCGCCCAGTATTTGTCCCTGTGTCCCCTCTTTCTAGAACACTGTTCCCCTCAAACTTCCTCCCCATCATCTGGTCACCCGGACACCTGCCTCCAGGTGTCCTCAGTCACCTGGAAGAGAACCTTTCAGGGCTGCTCTGGCCATGGCCATATCCTTGCTTGTGTGATTATTTTATTAATGTTTATTAATTAATTATACAACAAACTGTAGGGGAGACGAACTGATTAAAGAGTATAAGCTTCATGAAGGTGACTATTTTACTCATTGGTGCCTGGCACACACTGGGCCTCAATAACCATTTGTTGAAAGAATGAATGAAAGAGAGGTGCATTCATTTAACTTAAAGAAACATGTTTGTCACAGTGCTAGTGCCCCCTGAAAATGGTAAGTGATTCTGAGGGCACAAAGAGGTCCATGGTCAAATATATTTGGGTAAAACACTTGTGGTAAAACAAAGTTAGGCAGAAAAAAAAAAAAAAAGTTAGTCAGGTTCCTTCTCTGTGGGACTTCTCAATACCTTAATATGCTAATGTGGATTGTGAACTTCCAGTAGGAGGAGGGTCAAAACCGAACAAGCAGCCACATTTATCACTTACGCCTCATTGTGAATGAGTTTAATCAAAAGCTTGCCCACGGAGTGAGTAATGGGGAAGTAGAGATTGTGGGCTCTGAAGGTGAGGAACTCTGCCGATCTCTAGCCTGCGCCCAAACCCAGAGTGCCTGGACTCCTGGGAGCAAAATCAAGTCGGTTGGTATAACCGAATTAGGTGGGCTGTTCACAACTCACCCTCCACAACTGAATCTTGGCCCAGCAATCTCAACCTGGACCCTAGTTCTCTTTACTACTATCCTTACCAAAAGACGTCTTACGTCAGTGATGGAGGGATTTTATCTGTTTGTCATCTTCAATAAAAAGTGACTCTGGCAATGTGGTGTAAGGTTGATGTGTCCTAAGAAACGGACCTGTTCTCTGTCTGGTTTTGTTTTCTTTTATTGCTTTTGAAATCCAGCATTCCTCTTTTCGTTGCTGGCTCAGGCTACAGGGCAGTACTGGTTTCGCTCAAGTGGAATATCTATTTGGAGTTGATTGAAAAAACAAAACTGGCTAAAAGAAGGGTCAGGCCAGTCCTAGAGATAATTACAATAGAAATGAAAGGATGACACATAAACTGGACGGGTATCCAAAACCTGGTTGGTTTCTATATTTCAAATACTGACTTCTGAGAAGCTGTGTTTGAATGTGATTGAATGTGAGCGTGGGGCAAGGCCTGAAACCTCACAATGGATGCAGCGTGTGAATGAGGTTGAATAGAACTGAGCTGAAATGTTGGCTCTGATCCCTGGTGCTTCCAAGATGTCCCCACAGTATCAGGGAGAGTGTTTACAGACTGGGCAAAACTGCTAAGTAGGAAGAGTTTGTTACCAGCCCTTCTTTCCCACATCCAGCTGGAGAACTCAGGCTGCTCCCTCACTAAAGGGGCTGTAGCTGCTTCCCAACTCAGCCTGCCCCAGCAGCTAACTTATTTCCATCCCATTCATTCAATGTCCTGAATCTGCTTTTAAAACTAGTGCTTTAAACATATGACTTTCTCCTCCAAAAATATTTGAATTTTAACAAGAGTCTTCTGGCTGAAACCAGGCGAGTCACTGTAGTGGGAAGTCAGGCAGCAGGATAGATACTTCAGGGCAGATTGTCCTTTAGTTCCCTTCAGGCCCTAAACAGAGGCAGCTGTCTGCTCTGGCTTGTAGGACTGGTGCAGCTTCAGATCTTTGCTGTGCAGTAAAGGTAGGTTAAAGGGCAACAGGGCACCAAATGGAACCGAGAATAGCAAATAGCACATGGAGATGGTATTTTGTCCATGGATTGGGGATTACTATCCTAAGCTGCCAGGATTTTTCCAGTAGAGTTTTACACAATAAAATAAATGTGTTCTGCACTTTTAGTGTTTAAATAAACATGGAGGATTTATTTCTAGCCATAATGTAAATTGGTGATGTGGAAAGTTATGAAAAGAGAATGCATGCTAAAACTTCAGACCTCCTGGTTTCTGTCACCGCTCTGTGTGCTTAAACAATACTGATTTCTACATAAATAACTTACCTCTTATACAGTATTTGTATAAGAATTTACCCCCCACCACCACTTTAAAAAAAAAAAAAGCTGTTAATGTGAACCAAGGTTTATGGAAACCAACATAAGCAAACCAAGGGTAAAGTGCAATATATGTATAGATTTATTTATTTTTTTTCCCCGTTGAAGCTTTTGATTTCCTATATTTGTGTTTAAAACTACAATTGAACACTGTGACCCAAGATATCCCTTCCTAAAATACACCCTGAAATAGTGTCTTTCCAAACTTTTTTGACTTTGACCTGAAATAATAAATCTATTTTAGCTTATGATCCAACACACACACACACACACACACACACACACAACTGAAATCAAAGTTTCATAAAACAAAATTTACTCTTATTATGTGCAATGTACTCCAGTATTTTCTATTTGCTTCTATTTATTTTTCTTTCTTCTTTTTTAAAAAGTTGATATTACTAACCACCAGCAATTTGGGACCCACAGTTTGAAAAACACTGCCTTACAGAAACTCTTGTGCACACACATAAAAATGTTCATAGCAACACTATTTGAAATAGCAAAAAAGTGGGAAAATGCATATGGCAAATGATCAAGATTGTGTATAGAGTAATGGCAGGGGTAGAACTTGGATTGCAATATTAGGAAAGGACTTTCTGAGGAAATGACATTTAAAATCAGACTAGAAGACAAAGCTTGGCAAAGAGTATTGTATACTGAGCAGGCTTTGAATAAACAAAGAACTTGGCACCCTCAAGGAACTGAAGGAGGCTAATGCGGTTGGGTCAAGGAGAGAGCTGAGGACAGAAACATGTGATGAGATTGGGATGGTAGGCTGGAGATAAATTATGCAATGCCTCAAAGACAATATTAAAGATAGTGGATTTTTATCCAAGTGCAATGGGTTGCCATTGAAGGGTTTAAACTGGGAAATGGCATGATCAAGTTTATCTTTTCAACCATTGCCCCAGCTCTTGAGTGAAGAATGGTTCAGAGAAAGGATAGAGGAAAATCAGTTAAGAAGCTATCGTTAAAGTCTTTGGTGGTTTGGTATGGATGAACTTATTCACAAAGCAGAAATAGAGACACAGATGTGGAGAACAAATATATGGATACCGAGGTGGGAAGGAGGGGGTGGGATGAATTGGGAGATTGGGATTGACATATATACACTACTATGTATAAAATAGATAACTAATGAGAACCTACTATATAGCACAGGGGACTCTACTCAATGCTCTGTGGTGACCTAAATGGGAAAGAAATCTAAAAAAGAGGGGATATATGTATATGTATAACTGATTCACTTTGCTGTGCAGCAGAAACTAATACAACATTAAAGCAACTCTACTTCAGTAAAAATTAATTTTAAAAAAGTCTTTGGTGGTTTGGATTGTGGCTAGAGTGGAAGCAGAGAGAAGTGGATTGATACAGGGAATATTTTAGAGGTATAACATACAGGACTTGGAGATGCCTTATTTGGGATTGAAGTTGGGGTTGAGGGAGGGAGGTGAGATTGAAGATAAGGGCTATGTCAAGGATGATGAAGATAAGGGCTATGTCCTGTTCTAGCAAGGACATCTGAGTAGATGAACGTGTCATTTATTGATGTAGAAGAGCAAAGGGGGAGCTCCTCTGAGTGAGTCAAGATTAAGAGTTTGGTCTTGTAAATCTTAAGTCTGAGATGCTTGTGAGCTGTCCAGATAGAGAAATCAAGTTATCAATGATCTATGCAAAGCTGGAGCTCAGCAAGCAGATCAGACTGAAGATATATTTTGCCAAAAAGTTCGTTCGGGTTTTCCCATAAGATGTTATGGAAAAATCCGAACGAACTTTTTGGCCAACCCAATACATTTGAGAGTTAGCAGCCTATAAAGATCATTCTGGGATGACAGAGTAGAGAACAAGAAGAGGAGACAGCTCAGGATAGAGCCATGAGGAGTCCTGATGTTCAGAATCAGCTTGAGAAGGAGGAATCGGAACAGGAGTCTGTGGAGCCAGAGCCACAGTCTTGGGAGTAAGCCAGGAGTGTGTGGTCTTATAGGAGACAAAGAGAGTAATTTAAGAATTGGTCAGTAATCAACAGCGTCAAATGCTGCTAAGAAGGTAAATATGACGAAATCGAGAAGTGTTAGATTTAGCAACACGAATGTCATGGTGACATTAGCAAGAGCTGTTTTTCTAGATTGGTGGGGTAGAAGAAAGAAAGGAAGGAGAGGAAGTAGAGTTAGTGAATGTAGATAACTCTTGTGAACCTTGGCTGGCAAGGAGAGAAGAGTGATGGGAATACAGGCAGAGAAGAATATATAATCAAGGAAGGTATTTTTGTGTGTTGTTTGTTTGAGGGTGAAAGGTATAAGAGGATGTTTGAAAGCTGTTTGGAAGGTTTGGGTGGAGAATAAGAGGCTAAATATTCAAAATAGAGGATAACCACCAGAGAAATGTCCTCAGATGGAAGGCAAACCATGGGTGGCTGAATGGCTTTGGATCAGAAGAGGGATGTTCTCTTCCATTGTGGCAAAAGGAGAGAGAGTGTGTTTGGGTCCAGGAAATTCTGTGGGATTGAGGGTGGGGAGTTACTGTCTGATCGATGCAAAGTGAGTCAGTTTTGAATGGTTTGGCTGCAAGAAACAGAATATCCAGCCAAAAGAGGCCTAAACAAATAAAGGTTTATTTTTCTCCCTTAATATAAAGTCCAGAACTGAACAGTTAGAATTGTTAGAATTGAATATCTTCATCTGAAATGATGAAGCCAGCTTTATATCCTACGTTGCACTTAATGAACTTATTGTCCTACACTTGCATATAGGTAGAAATTCTACTTTTCAGAGTGCAGTTGAATGTACTTTGTGAAAATTTACAGAAAGTAAGAGAGAAAGAGGAGTGAAAGATAGTGCGCCCTTGTAAATTCAGTCTTTCAAAAGGATCATTAGTGATTGTTGTTAATAGGGCTGCCTGGAAATTGTGCCCCCTGGGGTTGGGCAATGTTGCAGCACTAGCTGTTAAGCGCATAGTAGAATCCACTATGAACCCCTGTAGGGATAGTCCAAAACATGGAAGAGGATGGTAGGTATAAATAAACTAGCAAGGAAGTGTCTGTTGCTGACAGCCAGTAGGAGGTGTTCACTTAGGAAAATAGAATGTGGATTTACAATATCCAATAATCTTGATCCACGTTTCTTTTACTCTAAGTTCTATTGCTTATCTGTGGGAAGTCAGCATGGAACTTTTCACCTCTTCCTCCTTGAAATCCAAGAAAATATGCAACTGAGGCACAATCATAGACACAGATAAAGGAAAGCATTCATCTGACACTTTCTCACTACCATGAATGGTGAAGATTCATAGAGACAAGCTTTGATGCAGATTGATATCTGCCAGCATGCTTTTTACAGCCTTGAATACATGAATTCCAAGATAGACAGAAATCCTGTAGCCTTGCCATGGATAAAATAAGGTACGCTGTATTCAACATTTCTTCCACCTCGTTAAATGAAAATTGTTATTTCTCCCACTGCCACACTCTACAGTGTATCTTAATTCAAAACATCCCAATGTAGGCCAAATGCCCCATTTCTAAAACTATGCTTCACTCTTAATAGAAATATGTTATAAATACATGAATCCCTATTATGAGTTTATGGTGCCTTAATTAAAAAGAAAGCTTCTCTGATATCAATATTTCAAAATATCCCTTGATTTAGTATGTCAGATTTTGTATCACTGTGTAATTCCCAGTAAGATTTTTTAAAGGTGACATGTATAAATTTCTTCTGCAAAGTTGAAGAAGAGTATTGTAAGATTTTTTAAGTAAGATTTTTTAAGTAAGTAAGATTTTTTAAAGGTGACATGTATAAATTTCTTCTGCAAAGTTGAAGAAGAGTACTGTGATACTAATCCAGATTGGTTTTGTGATTTTTATGACAATACTCAGTTGCTCAGGCATTGACACAGGAGGTGGATGATGGAGTTCATTCAGGACTGGGGTCAGATGCTGTGAAAGAAGAGGCCAAGTGAACCCAGCATATTTGCAATAGGATAATTGTAATGATGGCCTAGGAATCTAAGCTGGTGCCATGGTAGGGAGGGCAAAAGGATATGATGAAAAGAAAATAAAAAGATGAAAGGATCCATGGATTGAAAATGCTCAATGATGGGATTAACATATATACACTACTATATATAAAAGAGATAATCAGCAAGGACCTACTGTATAGCACAGGGAACTCAACTCAATATTCTGTAATGACCTATATGGGAAAAGAATCTGAAAAGAATGGATATATGTATAACTGAACCACTTTGCTGTACACCTGAAACCAACACAACATTGTAAATCAACTATACCCCAATATAAAATAAAAATTAAATTAAAAAAAAGAGAAAAAGCTCAATGAGGCCAAGAAGGAAAGCTGGAAAGAGGAGGTTGTGGCTGAGAAATGGGATGTTAAAAGTTGTGATTTGTGAGGTGTTGAGTTTCTGGTGGTATAAAGGAGCAGGGTGTGACCACGGGTGGCTGTGGAGGAATGGAGGAGATCATCAGGAATCAGGAGGTTAAGGAACTGAGATGCAAGGATATTGGATGGGTCATGCCCTCGCATAATGAGATATTCAAGGGTAATTGTGGAAGCAACGTGGAGAGGAGGGCTGTAAACCAGTCCCTCAGTCAGTGTGAGCAGGAAGCAAAGGGGTGAGCAGCAGATGGTTATTCCGAGGTGGGTGGGCATGGTGTAGTCTGTACAGGGTGAACCTTAGAGAAGAGCTTTTTATAAGAGCGTAGATGGAGAGGAAGAGTCTGAAAGTGGCTCTGGAGAGCAAGAAAGAGAACTTGTTCACTTCCCAACCCTGAGTCATATGGTGCTTATTGGATTTCATAAACTCTTTATATGCTAAACAGAATCCCACTTCCCTTCCTATAAATGAAGCACACTGTGATTGTAGCTCTCGTGAGGCTAACCCTGAAACTTTGCATACCCAACAGTGAGAAATAAAATCAAAGTGAAAAGATATTTAAAAATTTGCATTTTCCAAATGTAGAGAAACATATGGAAATGTAATGGACAGATGCTTATTTTATAGAGACAACATGAAGAAGGTCCCTATATTTTTCAATTTTCAGTCACGTCTTTGGTACCCTTTTTTCCTGGATTTAGGTAAGACTTAGGCCTTCTCACTCAATGGAAAGATATTGAAATACAATTTATTTTCTTCAATTTCTGACAACAGAATATTTTTGGATTCAGTGGCCTGTACCTACTTCTTCCTGTACTTTCATGAACACTTGGTGAATGCCAGGTGCTATGCTAGGCACAGAGTCAGCAGTTAACAATACATAGTCCTCCCCTCAAGGAGCTTAATCTAATAAGAATGATAGTATAGATTACCATAAGATATCTCATTAATTTATTTATCCATCCACACATTGATTTATCCATCATTCATCCACTCAACCATTCATCAACATTTATTAATCACTCAACTTGGGCATAGCACTGCCTTAGCAACTTTGATCATTGTGCATCTACAGAGATCCATAAACTGTCATTGTGGGTCTGATCTGTAAAGATAATTTCTGGTATTCATTAAGGTAAAAAGAACATTTTATTAATACTTGACATTGGATAAGGAGCAGGTGGATGATCACAAAAATGCTCTAAGAGGCAGTATAATGTGGCTAAGAGCCTGGACCTTGAAGTCAGATAGATTTGGATTCAAATCTTCAGGCAAGTTTAATCTCTATGCTCTTCAATTTCCTCATCTATAGATGGAGAATAATACCTATCTCACAGAGTTGTTGAAATTCAGTGAGATGATATCCATATAGTACTTAGCAAAAAAGTGCTTATTAAATGCCATGATGCCATTGAAAAATCATTGTGGCAAATAGAAACAGACAGGACTGTATGGCAGTACTCCATCACTCCTTCCTTGTCTTCTTTACTGTCAAATTCAGTAACAACCACTTTGAAAACAAAGCATATGAAAACACACACATGCACACACAAATGCACATACACACAAATTTGTGAATTTGCAGGTAGAATGGAGAGCCCTGACAGCCCAACTGGTTCAAGTAACGTCTCTGACAAAAGGCTTTTTCCATTTTACTAAGGGATGAGTTGTTCAGAGCACCAGTAGTAAAATTCAGTTGTCTAACAGAATTAGAATTCCACTGGTGAGATGCTTTACCTGGGACTGAGAAAGCCACCGGTCCACAGCCGGCAGTGTCAGAATTTTGCCACGTTTCAGTTGGTAGGTGCTTCAGCATAAGATGTCCTGGCTTCCACCTGATAATGATAAAATTGAGTGGAGGTTATATTTTCTGTGGGTTAACGAATACATTAACTTTCACTTGAGTAGAGGCTTTACAACTTGCCTGCACACTGGAATGGCTGTGGAGCTGTTAAAAAGTTTGGATGCCAGGTCTCATCCCCAGAGATTCTGACTTAATTGTTCTGGGATACAGCCTGGGAATAAGGATTTTTTAAAAGTGCCCAAGTGATTCTAATGAGCAGCTAAGGAGAGAACCCCTGCCCTAAAGCCTAAGCTCCAGCTTAAGGCACAGAGGAGTTCCCATCTATACTGCATGAAGCAGATGGTGCCTGTACACACACACACACACACACACACACACACACACACACACACACTCCAGTCACCTGCTATCCTGGTAACCTTACTGAGAAGCCACAAGGTTTGTGTTTGGTCAGCAGGGCGGTAGAGTGCAAGGCTGAGCATTTCCATCTCACTGCTCGGCACCCAGAAGAGGAGCCCAAGGCATTATCATTCTCAGGTTTTTCTCTTGAGCTACAATTACAAAAGTGCCATGAGCAACAGTAGCTGCTCTCAGCATGAGAAAAACCATCAGAGTCTCTTCACAGGCTGTGGTGAAGACAGGGCATATGGTCTGTGAGGTCCAGATTAGTGGCAAGAACTGGATAGAAGAGGTGTATGTTTGCTTTGGCTGTGGGAGCCATCTTGCTTTGGTCAGAGCTAGACATGGTTCTTTTTATGGTTTATAATGGGAAGCTGCTGAGACTCGTTGGGGTAAATGCTACAGTGCAGAATCCAGACAATTGTGAATATAGATATCTCTTGGGGGGGACTCATTAGAGTGCAGATTCCTGGGCCTCACCCTGTCTCCACATTCTGATTCATTAACTCTAGGACAGGGTCAAAGAGTCCGCATTGTAACAGGTGCAATAGGTGGTTTTTATGCAGATGGCCCAGGATTCACTGATGTTGGAGGACCCTAAGCAAATCGGTTGTCAATTATATTTGATACATTGAAAATATGAAGCTGCTTTTGAGTAGCATACAGTCCAGTTGCTGTTAGAGGATCTGTGTGTATGAGTGTAAGAAACAAGGACCTTATAACAGGAGATAGGATATGATGATGGCCATACAGAGATGCAAACCAACATGTGGGCAGTGAAATGAAACAGATGTCACATTTGACTGAGAGGATCACAAACACTTCATGAAAGAGGTGGTACTGAACTGGGTTTGGAAGTATGAGTAGGAATACTATAGGTAGCAATGGGATAGAGCAGAGAAGAGTATTGCTGGACCAGAGACGTCAGTCATTTCCTGCCCACCCACAGTCCCTTCTAAGGGAACCTGATCCACCTACAGCCCTAGCTGACTGGGCAGTATATCACATGGTTTCATCATCTGGTTGGAGTTGATTGGACCACATATACCCACTTGATTAGGGCTAGCTCACTTATAGGGTTGCCAGCTGTCTGTCCCTGCTGTGGCAGGGCACACGAAAATGTGCTCTTCTCTTGGGAGTAGGGAATTAGGAAACTGAGAGACTGAGTCACTTAAAAGCAAGGTCATGACAAGGTAAATTATTTGGAGTTATTGAGAATTATTTTGGGACATAAAAAACAATTCATTTTCTGGAGGATTTTAAAAATTATTATTCAGTATATTAAAGTTATACAACTGTATTAAATGAGGTTTGATTAAGTAGGACAAATATAGGAGGATATTCTGATGATGGCAAGACAATTGGGAGGCCACTGTGACTATCTAAGGAAGAATTAATTACAGCTAGCATTTATTTCGCATTTATTAGATTCCAGGCATAGCACTTGACAAGTGTGATTAATGCCAACAACAACCCTATTGGGAAAGGCCTATTATTATTTCCATTCAAAATGGGAAATGAAGCTCAGAGCAGGTAAGCAATTTGCCCAAGGTTACAGCTTATAAGTAGTGGAGGCAGAACCAGAGTCTGAACCCAATATGCCTAATTCCAGAACCTGTGCTTGGAACCACCACTTGATGCTCCCTAGATTGCAAACCGAGGGCCTCATGGCAAAGGTGACAATGGATACAGAAAGAATGACAGCAGGAGGCAGCATCCACTGCAGCACTGCCATGAGTACAACAGCGGAATGTAAGAGTGGAAACAGATGTTAGAGTTCATCTAGCACCACAGCCTCTCTATGGACAAGGCTGTAAGACCCTGAAAGGAAAACATTTCTTCCCCCATGAGCTCATCAGTCTACAAGAAAAGTCTTAACATGAAAATTAATGTCAGGGCTAAGGGAGAAGGAAGAATCAACAATACTTCTGAGGTTTGGCATCAGATTACCAAGAAAATAGAGGTCGGGGCCGACAGTGATGAGGTACTGACAGAACATAAAGGTTGAGATGTCCCATGGACTATAGGCTAAGTTTAAAGATTCACTGAAGTCAGAGGAAAGGTTAGATCATTGGAAACACCTTAAAGAGAGAAATGAAGAGCCAGGGCAGAGTGAGGGAGGATGATAGAGAAGGATCGGTGAGAGAGAAAGGAGGATATTCAGGAAGCATATGGTCACTAAAGACAACATAAGAGACATTTCATGAGGGAGAGGATTTAGTTTAAAATCCTGCAAAGAGCTAAGGGAGGGTGCTACTGAGAATGGGCCTTTGCATCGTGATGAGGACAGGTTTCTTAGCAAAAAACAATGCAAACCAACTCTGGCTAACTTCCGTAGAAAAAGGCGTATTGGAAGAATATTGGATAACTCAAGAGAACCAGACTGAGAACACCGGCAGGAAACCAAAGAAACTGGGGAATCAAGGAACATGGCTGAAGTCTTGCCCAAGAAATTGTCTGGTGAAGACATTGCCACTAGCTTCCCCACTCTGAGGTATTCACTGCATTCACCAGAAACTTCAATGTCACCCCTCCTGTTATGACTAATCTCTAACTGACATTGTGTTCTTGCTTCATGCTCTCCAAAATCAAATTTCCTTCTGCAATTTTGGCCAATCCTACTGGCCAAACCTAGATCATGTACTTACACTCTAACAGGGAGAAAGACAAGTCTGATCGTCTTCAACGTTCATAAAAGGCCAAAGAAGTCTGCCTCCACCAATCCTCATGAATAGGAGAGTTCTCACATATGAAGCTGTTTCTGTGCTGAATATCCTGGAATGTCCATCATATCACTTGGGACATTTGAAACCATAATTTCAAAAAAGGCTCTAGTGGCAAAGTCTGGTTAAAGAGTGAATGCAGGGCTTCCCTGGTGGCACAGTGGTTAAGAATCCGCCTGCCAATGCAGGGGACACAAGTTTGAGCCCTGGTCCGGGAAGATCCCACATGCCGTGGAGCAGCTAAGCCCGTGCACCACAACTACTGAGCCTGCGCGCCTAGAGCCCATGTTCCGCAACAAGAGAAGCCACCGCAATGAGAAGCCTATGCACTACAATGAAGAATAGCTCCCACTCGCCGCAACTAGAGAAAGCCCGCGCCCAGCAATGAAGACCAAACGCAGCCAAAAATAAATTAATTAAAAAAAAAAAAAAAAAAGAGTGAATGCATAAGGAAGTTTTTACTATGGTATAAACTATTCCCCCAAAAGGGAGGACATAGTTGAAGGAAGAAATTCTTTAGAATGGAGAAAGCCCGAGACAGTTTGTATGCAAGGGAGAAGGTATGCACAGAGAGAAAGGAGCAGTATAGGTCTCATTTGCCACTGGATTTTCAGCACCTAAAATGGGAAGAAGGAAGGACGGAGAAGGAGCAAGAAGAAGAGAAAGAAAGAGAGGGCCATAAGAAGCAAAGATGCACAGATTTATGAAGTCTTCTTGGGAAGACAGAAGATGCAGTTGATGTTAGGCACATATTTGTTGGGTTGCCATCACTTGAATTTGTGACTTTCTTCGGCAGCCCCACCTCAACACTGTCAAGAATAATCAAACTTTTGACTGAGATTTTGAAGACCCTCCTCCCCTGAGTCAGCACATTTTCTATTTCTTTCTCTCTTTTTTTTCCTTCTCCTATTGATTTTTTTAAAATTTTATTTTATTTTTTTAACATCTTTATTGGGGTATAATTGCTTTACAATGGTGTGTTAGTTTCTGCTTTATAACAAAGTGAATCAGTTATACATATACATATGTACCCATATCTCTTCCCTCTTGCGTCTCCCTCCCTCCCACCCTCCCTATCCCACCCCTCCAGGCGGTCACAAAGCACCGAGCTGATCTCCCTGTGCTATGCAGCTTCTTCCCACTAGCTATCTACCTTACGTTTGGTAGTGTATATATGTCCATGCCTCTCTCTCGCTTTGTCACAGTTTACCCTTCCCCTTCCCCATATCCTCAAGTCCATTCTCTAGTAGGTCTGTGTCTTTATTCCTGTCTTACCCCTAGGTTCTTCATGACAATTTTTTTTCCTTAAATTCCATATATATGTGTTAGCATATGATATTTGTCTTTCTCTTTCTGACTTACTTCACTCTGTATGACAGACTCTAGGTCTATCCACCTCATTACAAATAGCTCGATTTCATTTCTTTTTATGGCTGAGTAATATTCCATTGTATATATGTGCAATATCTTCTTTATCCATTCATCCAATGATGGACACTTAGGTTGTTTCCATCTCCAGGCTATTGTAAATAGAGCTGCAATGAACATTTTGGTACATGATTCTTTTTGAATTATGGTTTTCTCAGGGCATATGCCCAGTAGCGGGATTGCTGGGTCATATTGTGGTTCTAATTGTAGTTTTTTAAGGAACCTCCATACTGTTCTCCACAGTGGCTGTATCAATTTACATTCCCACCAACAGTGCAAGAGGGTTCCCTTTTCTCCACACCCTCTCCAGCATTTATTGTTTCTAAAATTTTTAATGATGGCCATTCTGATTGGTGTGAGATGATATCTCATTGTAGTTTTGATTTGCAGTTCTCTAATGATTAATGAAGTTGAGCATTCTTTCATGTGTTTGTTGGCAGTCTGTATATCTACTTTGGGGAAATGTCTATTTAGGTCTTCTGCCCATTTTTGGATTGGGTTGTTTGTTTGTTATTGAGCTGCATGAGCTGCTTATAAATTTTGGAGATTAATCCTTTGTCAGCTGCTTCATTTGCAAATACTTTCTCCCATTCTGAGGGTTGTCTTTTGGTCTTGTTTATGGTTTCCTTTGCTGTGCAAAAGTTTTGAAGTTTCATTAGGTCCTATTTGTTTATTTCTGTTTTTATTTCCATTTCTCTAGGAGGTGGTCAAAAAGGATCTCGCTGTGATTTATGTCATAGAGTGTTCTGCCTATGTTTTCCTATAAGAGTTTGATACTTTCTGGCCTTACATTTAGGTCTTTAATCCATTTTGAGCTTATTTTTGTGTATGGTGTTAGGGAGTGATCTAATCTCATACTTTTACATGTACCTGTCCAGTTTTCCCAGCACCACTTATTGAACAGGCTATCCTTTCTCCACTGTACATTCCTGCCTCCTTTATCAAAGATAAGGTGACCATATGTGTGTGGGTTTATCTCTGGGATTTCTATCCTGTTCCATTGATCTACCCTTCTCTTTTTGTGCCAGTACCATAGTATCTTGATTACTGTAGCTTTGTAGAATAGTCTGAAGTCAGGGAGCCTGATTCCTCCAGCTCCGTTTTTCGTTCTCAAGATTGCTTTGGCTATTCAGGGTCTTTGGTGTTTCCAGACAAATTGTGAGATTTTTTGTTCTAGTTCTGTGAAAAATGCCAGTGGTAGTTTGATAGGGATTGCATTGAATCTGTAGATTGCTTTCGGTAGTAGGGTCATTTTCACAATGTTGATTCTTCCAATCCAAGAACATGGTAATCTCTCCATCTATTTGTATCATCTTTAATTTCTTTCATCAGTGTCTTATAATTTTCTGCATACAGGTCTTTTGTCTCCTTAGGTAGGTTTTTTTCTAGATATTTTATTCTTTTTGTTGCAATGGTAAATCGGAGTGTTTTCTTAATTTCACTTTCAGATTTTTCATCATTAGTGTATAGGAATGACAGAGATTTCTGTGCATTAATTTTGTATCCTGCTACTTTACCAAATTCATTGATTAGCTCTAGTAGTTTTCTGGTAGCATCTTTAGGATTCTCTTTGTATAGTATCATGTCATCTGCAAAGAGTGACAACTTTACTTCTTCTTTTCCGATTTGGATTCCTTTTATTTCCTTTTCTTCTCTGATTGCTGTAGCTAAAACTTCCAAAACTATGTTGAATAAGAGTGGTGAGATTGGGCAACCTTGTCTTGTTCCTGATCTTAGTGGAAATGGTTTCAGTTTTTCACCATTGAGGACGATGTTGGCTGTGGGTTTGTCATATATGGCCTTTATTATGTTGAGGAAAGTTCCCTCTATGCCTACTTTCTGTAGGGTTTTTATCATAAATTGGTGTTGAATTTTGTCAAAAGCTTTCTCTGCATCTATTGAGATGATCATATGGTTTTTCTCCTTCAATTTGTTAACGGGTTTATCACATTGATTGTTTTGCGTATATTGAAGAATCCTTGCGTTCCTGGAATAAAACCCACTTGATCATGGTGTATGATCCTTTTAATGTGCTGTTGGATTCTGTTTGCTAGTATTTTGTTGAGGATTTTTGCATCTATATTCATCAGTGATAGTGGCCTGTAGTTTTCTTTCCTTGTGACATCCTTGTCTGGTTTTGCTATCAAGGTGATGGTGGCCTCGTAGAATGAGTTTGGGAGTGTTCCTCCCTCTGCTATATTTTGGAAGAGTTTGAGAAGGATAGGTGTTAGCTCTTCTCTAAATGTTTGATAGAATTCACCTGTGAAGCCATCTGGTCCTGGGCTTTTGCTTGTTGGAAGATTTTTAATCACAGTTTCAATTTCAGTGCTTGTGATTGGTCTGTTCATATTTTCTATTTTTTCCTGATTCAGCCTTGGAAGGTTGTGCATTTCTAAGAATTTTTCCATTTCTTCCAGGTTTTCCATTTCATTGGCATATAGTTACTTGTAATTATCTCTCATGATCTTTTGTATTTCTGCAGTGTCAGTTGTTACTTCTCCTTTTTCATTTCTAATTCTATTGATTTGAGTCTTCTCCCTTTTTTTCTTGATGAGTCTGGCTAATGGTTTATTAATTTTGTTTATCTTCTCAAAGAACCAGCTTTTAGTTTTATTGATCTTTCCTAACATTTCCTTCATTTCTTTTTCATTTATTTCTGATCTGATTTTTATGATTTCTTTCCTTCTGCTAACTTTGGGGTATTGTTTTTCTTCTTTCTCTAATTGCTTTAGGTGCAAGGTTAGGTTGTTTATTCGAGATGTTTCCTGTTTCTTAAGGTAGAATTGTATTGCTATAAACTTCCATGTTAGAACTGCTTTTGCTGATCCCATAGATTTTGGGTCGTCGTGTGTCCATGGTCATTTGTTTCTAGGTATTTTTTAATTTTCTCTTTGATTTCTTCAGTGATCACTTCCTTATTAAGTAGTGTATTGTTTAGCCTCCATGTGTTTGTATTTTTTTACAGATCTTTTCCTGTAACTGATATCTAGTCTCATAGCATTGTGGTCAGAAAAGATACTTGAAACAATTTCAATTTTCTAAATTTACCAAGGCTTGACTTGTGACCCAATGTATGATCGATCCTGGAGAATGTTCCATGAGCACTTGAGAAGAATGTGTATTCTGTTGTTTTTGGATCGAATGTCCTATAAATATCAATTAAGTCCATCTTGTTTAATGTATCATTTAAAGCTTGTGTTTCCTTATTTATTTTCATTTTGGATGATCTGTCCATTGGTGAAAGTGGGGTGTTAAAGTCCCCTACTATGAAAGTGTTACTGTCGATTTCCCCTTTTATGGCTGTTAGTATTTGCCTTATGTATTGAGGTGCTCCTATGTTGGGTGCATAAATATTTACAATTGTTATACCTTCTTCTTGGATCGATCCCTTGATCAGTATGTAGTGTCCTTCTTTGTCTCTTCTAATAGTCTTTATTTTAAAGTCTATTTTGTCTGATATGAGAATTGCTACTCCAGCTTTCTTTTGGTTTCCATGTGCATGAAATATCTTTTTCCATCCCCTTACTTTCAGTCTGTATGTGTCTCTAGGTCTGAAGTGGGTCTCTTGTAGACAGCAAATATATGCGTCTTGTTTTTGTATCCATTCATCCAATCTGTGTCTTTTGGTGGGAGCATTTAGTCCATTTACATTTAAGGTAATTATCGATATGTATGTTCCTATTCCCGTTTTCTTAATTGTTTTGGGTTCGTTATTGTAGGTCTTTTCCTTCTCTTGTGCTCTTGCCTAGAGAAGTTCTTTTAGCAGTTGTAAAGCTGGTTTGGTGGTGCTGAACTCTCTCAGCTTTTGCTTGTCTGTAAAGGTTTTCATTTCTCCATCAAATCTGAATGAGATCCTTTCTGGGTAGAGTAATCTTGGTTGCAGGTTTTTCCCTTTCATCACTATAAATATGTCCTGCCACTCCCTTCTGGCTTGCAGAGTTTCTGCTGAAAGATCAGCTGTTAACCTTATGGGGATTCCCTTGTGTGTTATTTTTCCCTTGCTGCTTTTAATATGTTTTCTTTGTATTTAATTTTTGACAGTTTGATTAATATGTGTCTTGGCGTATTTCTCCTTGGTTTTATCCTGTATGGGACTCTCTGTGCTTCCTGGACTTGATTAACTATTTCCTTTCCCATATTAGGGAAGTTTTCACTTATAATCTCTTCAAATATCTTCTCAGTTCCTTTGTTTTTCTCTTCTTCTTCTGCAACCCCTATAATTCGAATGTTGGTGCGTTTAATGTTGTCCCAGAGTTCTCTGAGACTGTCCTCAGTTCTTTTTTCTTTATTCTGCTCTGAAGTAGTTATTTCCACTATTTTATCTTCCAGGTCACTTATCCATTCTTCTGCCTCAGTTATTCTGCTATTGATCCCACCTAGAGTATTTTTCATTTCATTTATTGTGTTGTTCATCATTGTTTATTTGCTCTTTAGTTCTTCTAGGTCCTTGTTAAATGTTTCTTGCATTTTGTCCATTCCATTTCCAAGATTTTGGATCATCTTTACTATCATTATTCTGAATTCTTTTTCAGGTAGACTGCCTATTTCCTCTTCATTTGTTAGGTCTGGTGGGTTTTTATCTTGCTCCTTCATCTGCTGTGTGTTTTTCTGTCTTCTCATTTTGCTTATCTTACTGTGTTTGGGGTCTCCTTTTTGCAGGCTGCAGGTTCGTAGTTCCCGTTGTTTTGGGTGTCTGTCCACAGTGGCTAAGGTTGGTTCAGTGGGTTGTGTAGGCTTCCTGGTGGAGGGGACTAGTGCTGTGTCCTGGTGGATGAGGCTGGATCTTGTCTTTCTGGTGGGCAGGTCCACACCTGGTGGTGTGTTTGGGGTATCTGTGGACTTACTATGATTTTAGGTAGCCTCTCTGCTAATGGGTGGGGTTGTGTTCCTGTCTTGCTAGTTGTTTGGCATAGGATGTCCAGCACTGTAGCTTGCTGGTCGTTGAGTGAAGCTGGGTGCTGGTGTTGGGATGGAGATCTCTGGGAGATTTTCGACGTTTGATATTATGTGGAGCTGGGAGGTCTCTTGTGGACCAGTGTCCTGAAGTTGGCTCTCCCACCTCAGAGGCACAGCACTGACTCCTGGCTGCAGCACCAAGAGCCTTTCATCCACACGGCTCAGAATAAAAGGGAGAAAAAGTAGAAAGAAAGAATTAGTACAAGTGGTAAGAAAGAAAGAACGAAAGGAGGGAAGGAAGGAAAAAAAGAAAGAAGATAAAGTAAAATAAAATAAAGTAAGATAAAATATAATAAAGTTATTAAAATAAAAAAATAATTATTAAGAAAAAAAGAAGAAAAAAATTAAAAACAAAAAACGGACGGATAGAACCCTGGGACAAATGGTGGAAGCAAAGCTATACAGCATAAATCTTGCTCTCAAAGTCCACCTCCTCATATTGGGAAGATTCGTTGTCTGTTCATGTATTCCACAGACATCAAGTTGATTGTGGAGCTTTAATCCACTGCTTCTGAGGCTGCTGGGAGAGATTTCCCTTTCTCTTTGTTCTCACAGCTCCCAGGGGCTCAGCGTTGGATTTGGCCCCACCTCTTCGTGTAGGTCGCTGGAAGGCGTCTGTTCTTCGCTCAGACAGGACGGGGTTAAAGGAGCCCCTGATTCGGTGTCTCCGGCTCACTCAGGCCGGGGGGAGGGAGGGGCATGGAGTGCGGGGCAAGCCTGCGGCGGCAGAGGCCAGCATGACGTTACACCAGCCTGAGGCACGCCGTGCGTTCTCCTGGGGAAGTTGTCCCTGGATTACGGGACCCTGGCAATGGCGGGCTGCACAGGCTCCCCGGAAGGGGGGTGTGGATAGTAACCTGTGCTCGCACACAGGCTTCTTGGTGGCAGCGGCAGCAGCCTTAGCGTCTCATGCCCGTCTCTGGGGTCCGCGCTTTTAGCTGCGGCTCGCGCCTGTCTCTGGAGCTCCTTTAAGCGGCGCTCTTAATCCCCTCTCCTTGCGCACCAGGAAACAAAGAGGGCAGAAAAAGTCTCTTGCCTCTTCGGCAGGTCCAGACTTTTTCCCGGACTCCCTCCCGGCTAGCCGTGGCGCACTAACCCCCTGCAGGCTGTGTTCTCGCTACCAACCCCAGTCCTCTCCCTGCGCTCTGACTGAAGCCCGAGCCACAACTCCCAGCCCCGCCCGCCCCAGCGGGTGAGCAGACAAGCCTCTCAGGCTGGTGAGTGCCGATCGGCACCGATCCTCTGTGCAGGAATCTCACCGCTTTGCCCTCTGCACCCCTGTTGCTCTGCTCTCCCCCACGGCTCCGAAGCTTTTCCCTTCTGACACCCGCAGTCTCCGCCCGCGAAGGGGCTTCCTAGTGTGTGGAAACCTTTCCTCCTTCACAGCTCCCTCCCACTGGTGCAGGTCCCGTCCCTATTCTTTTGTCTCTGTTTATTCTTTTTTCTTTTGCCCTACCCAGGTACGTGGGGGGTTTCTTGCCTTTTGGGAGGTCTGAGGTCTTCTGCCAGCCTTCAGTAGGTGTTCTGTAGGAGTTGTTCCACGTGTAGATGTATTTCTGGTGTATCTGTGGGAAGGAAGGTGATTTCTGCGTCTTACTCTTCCGCCATCTTCCCGGAAGCCCTCTCCTATTGATTTTAAAATAGGCACCATGGCCTGATTCTCCGTCCAGTCCAGCTCAGCCTGCAGTCCATGAACTAAGCATAACACGAGCTAATTTACTCTTACCTTATGCTGCTACTCTTTGAGTGTGACCAATAGATCTGCCCAGGTGCCATCCACGTGGTCTTGGTTGGGCTTCTCCTATTCACCAGCTCTCATTTATTAAGTCTGGCAAGGTTTAAATGTATAATAGGCACTGAGGAAGAAAATGCAGCTAAGTGACCCAGGAAGAGATTACACCCAAGACCATGTGTGCAGCACAAAGGGGAAGGGCAGTCATTGGTCTCAGAAGCTCTGAACCAGATTCTCTCATGTGGTTCAAGATAATCAAGCCTAAAAAAGTACACTTGTCTCCCTAACTCATTTGCACCAAAACAATCTTAAGGCAGATTTAATTATATGACAATGAACACCGAGCGCATAGAGCTCCACTCCTCTGTTGCGGTAGTCTTTTCATGTATATTTCTCATGTTCCAGTATCTTGATGTCTGATGCTCCTAGAAAGATTTCTTTAAGATCTGAAGAATAAAAGATGCCCCTAAATTTGAGAATTTCTGAGTCCCTATTAACCTAACAAATGTTCTACCAAATGTGAAATGCAATCAGGAACAATAGGAGAAGTTTAAAATGATTCCCGATAAAAGCTGAACACGACCAAAAGTCATGGCAAAGGATATAAACAAGAACCAGAGATATAAAAATATGTAGTAAAATTTAATATGTGTGTGATTTGGTTTAGTAAATATTTTCTTAAGAAATTAATACTTTGGAAGCAATCAGTTCAAGGATAATGTATAATAGAAAGAAATTGTAATGACCTAAATGTCCATCAGCTGGGTTTGTTGAATAAATTATGGTACAGCAAATATAGTGGAATACTATGGAACAATTAATAAAGTTGACAGAGTGCTACATCTGTTGACACAAAGAGGTATCCACAGTATTATGCTAAGGAAAAATGCCGATGGCAGAACAGTGTGATACAATTTTGAAAAATCTGGAAGAGACCCACTACAATGTGTAGGTTGAGAAGAGAATCTCACTTTCTTCATTTTCTATGTCATTGATTTTTTACAGTAAGCATTCATTGCTCTGACAATCAGCAGAACCACTAAAATTGTTCTACTCACAACCCCATAAAACAAAAAGAAAGAAAAAGGGTCTGTGTGAGCTAGTAAGCATTCACATAAAAGGTGAGCTACACCTTTTTTCCCTGATATTGGAATTCAAGGTCAGCACCACTGAGGCAGTGACAAATGGGGGAAGGGTTGTTAAAGGCATGATGTTCCGAGAACTTTGTTGAAGAAATTCACAGGCCTGAGGATCTGAAGAAAGTCTAAAAGGCTGTCTCCTTTTATGGTGCTGTGTGTATGTTTGCATGCCCTTAGACATAACTTCTCATGCATCTTTTCCAATGAACCTCAGAGCCTCTGGATGAATGTCAAGGGTGTGGACTCTTTTTTCACATTCCCTCCCTCCCTCCCTGATCCCCAGAGGAAGTCCTCCTTTTAGAATGCTCAGCTCCACCTGGCATCAGTCCTGGGAGAACCTCGCGTAGAGGAGGCCCTCCCAACATCCTCTCCATGGGACACTCTTCCTCCTCCCAACTTCCTCTCTCACCGCCCTCTGTCACCTGAGGCTATTCTCCAACTGCCTGCTTTTGTCAACTGTGGTCTCCCACCCCGTGTACCTTCCTCTCACAGCCCCCCTTCTCTCCAGGCTCCAGAGTAGCATTGCCTTTTATTCCCATCTCCCTGTGGGACCACAACACCTCCTATTATGTCGGGGCTCGTTTCTTGGTTAGGAGCAAGTGAAATCACACCACAGTATAGATAATCCATACCCTGACAAGTATTATGTCACTAGAGCTAGTTACGTCTTAGAGAGTTAACTTGGAGTAATCAATCTCTAAAAGTGGAATTTTAGCCAGAGTTACAGACTAGTTAGGAAGATATTTTAGGTGGGGGGAAGCTTGTTAGCAACAAAACAAGGACTAGAAGCCTTGTTTCCCTCTTGCCCAGTCCAAGACCCTTCTGGTAACAGTTGGCTGCCTCTTCTTTTCTCCTTTGTTAAGATTCAGCACTCTTAGCACTATTTTATAATTTAAAGAAAATTCCACCTTTCATCACTTTAAAGGGAAACAATATATTGCTACAGAATATGCATACGAAGCTGATTTGAACAGTGGTTTTAGGCATCATGGTGTCTCAAAGGCTTATCCCATTATACTAGTATTTCCAGTTTATAGCAAAAAATCAAGATAACATGAATCCCTGCTAAACTGTTTGACAGATAGTGAGCTCTGGAGCCAACTGCCTGGATTTAGTGAGTGTATTATATGCAACAGCTAGCTGAGCCACAGGCTGGCTTTGTGACCTTGGGCAAGTTTACTTCACCTCTCTGTGCTTCCATTTTCTCTTCCATAAAACGCAGAAAGAGTACCCACCTGATAGGGTTACTGCTAGCATTAAATGAGTTGATGCATATCAAAACACTCAGAACAGTGCCTGGCACAAGCACTCAATAGATGTTCCCTATTACAAACAGCAGTTGAAGAAATCTAAGCATAGGTTATACCTACCTATATGTTTAGTTGGATGCTCGAGTCAGCAAAAAAATCTGTCAAATATATTGGTGAATGTATTATATATATAAATGGTGAAAGTAGTCAGGAAAACTTTTAAAAGAACAGTAATAAAATGAGGGCTTGTATTTCCAGGCGATATAGAATATAATATATTGTAATATATATAATTATATATTATAATATGTAAATACAATTCATCAATACAATCAATAAAACAAAGTGAAACTATTGCAACAGTAAACAGAACAATGGAACAGAATAGAAATCTTTGAAAGCAATCCCAACACACACAAGAATTTAGTATCTGAGAAAATTGAGATTTAAAGTTTGGGAAGAAATGCTTAGCCACCCAAAAAATAGTGGTGAGACAAATGGTTAAAAATAAGAAAAGTTGTCAGATCTATTCTTTACAATTTATACCAAACCCAAGTAGATTAAAGAGTTAAGTGTAAAATCAAAGTGAAAATATAAAATGATAAAAAACAAATATGGATGATAAAGATAACTATTAATCAGCCATTGGGATGAGAAAGGACTTAATAAGCTTGAAACAAAAGGAAGAAGCTACAAAGAAATGGCTTAATTAAAATTTTTTAATTAAAATAAATATTTGTAAAAAATGTTGCATATGGGGTTAAGAGCCTTAATATATAAAGCTCATTTACAAATCAATAGGAAAATACAGTGCACAATGAAACAAAAAAAAATGGATAAAGGACATGGAAGGTCAATTCCCAAAAGAAGAATATTAATGGCTAATATATCAAAATTTTTTATTTGGACTAATATTTCAAGGAATATGAAAATTTTAAATGAGCTGCTATATTTCTCTTATCAAATTTTATCAAAAGGAATCAACTTTTAATAAATTATACTCTTCATTATTTGAGAAGGTTTGGGGAATAAATATTTTCAGTTACTGTTAATAGGAGTGTATTTTGCTACAAACTTTCTTCAGAGCATTTAAGTGATGTGTCAAAGGCCTTAAAAATGCTTATACCCTTCGAACAGTAATTCTACTTCTTAAAATTATCTGAGGGAACTTAGATTGGTCTAAAGAATCAAGATAACTCTCCCAGGGACTTCCCTGGTGGTCCACTGGGTAAGACTCCATGCTCCCAATGCAGGGGGTCTGGATTCAATCCCTGGTCGGGGAACTAGATCCCGCATGCATGCCGCAACTAAAAGTTCACATGACACAATGAAGATCCTGCGTGCCACAACTAAGACCTGGCTCAGCCAAAAAAAAAAAGATAACTCTCCCATGCTAATGACTATATGTTCCCAAAAGAACCTGACTCCATATTTTGAGACACATTTGTATTTGAGAATAAAGACAATGAGCAGATTATCTTGAAAAAAAATTTATCTGAGGGAAATAATCAGAGATGTGGCCAAAGGTTTATCTGCAAACATACTCACTGAACATTTCTCACAACAGACTAAAAAAGACAAACCAAAGGATTCAGTAAATAGATTGTGGTTTTTCCATATGAGAGGATAATATGCAGTTTAATGTTTTAGGAGACTGCATAATCATATGGAAAACTGCTCACAGTATATTAAGTTAAAACACTGGCTTAATAAAAAGGAACGAAACTGAGTTATTTGTAGTGAGGTGGATGGACCTACAGACTGTCATACAGAGGGAAGTAAGGCAGAAAGAGAAAAACAAATACCCTATGCTAACACATATATATGGAATCTAAAAAAAGAAAAGAAAAGAAAAACAAATGATCAGAAGAATCTAGGGGCAAGATGGGAATAAAGATGCAGACCTACTAGAGAATGGATTTGAGGATACAGGGTGGGGGAAGGGTAAGCTGGGACAAAGTGAGACAGTGGCATGGACATATAGACACTACCAAAAGTAAAATAGCTGGTGGGAAGCAGCCGCACAGCACAGGGAGATCAGCTTGGTGCTTTGTGACCACCTGGAGGGGTGGGATGGGGAGGGTAGGAGGGAGGGAGATGCAAGAGGGAGGAGATATGGGGACATATGTATATGTATAGCTGATTCACTTTGTTGTGGAGCAGAAATTAACACACCATTGTGAAGCAATTATATTCCAATAAAGATGTTAAAAAAACAAAACAAAACAAAAACACTGGCTTATAAAGTTTAATACTGATTTTTTTACAGTTTTTTTTTTTCTTTTTGGCTGCCCAGAGCAGCATGTGGGATCTTAGTTCCCCAACCAGAGATTAAACCCGTGCCCCCTGCATTGGAAGCGCAGAGTCTTAACCACTGGACCGCCAGGGAAGTCCCAATACTGGTGTTTTTTAATACTGATATTTTCAATATAAATTTTAAAGAGGCTAGAAGGATATACTTTAGAGTCTTAATAGTGGTTTTTTTTTAAGTGATGAAACTGAGAATTATTTTATTTTTCTTTTTCCTTTTTCTTTTTCTATATTTTCCACAGAGAGCACTTATTGTTATTTTAGCTGAAATGTTAGTTGAGATAAGTGTATTCTCACATGCAATTATCACAACCAGGATATTGACACTGATATAATCCATGGATTTTGTGCAGATTTTTTTTTTAAGTATTTTTGGGGTTTTTGTTTGTTTTGTTTTTTGTTCGCACCATGCAGCTTGTGGGATCTTGGTGCCCTGGCAGTGAAAGGAATGAGTCCTGGATAGCCAGGGAATTCTCTGAATTTCTTACTTTATTGTACTCATTTGCGTGTGTGTGTTTAGTTCTATATAACTTTTATCACACCTGTAGGTTCATGTATCCATCACAAGCAAAATACAGAACAGTAAGAAGCATCCCTCCTGTTTTCTTTTATACCAACATCTACCTCCCTAGTCTCCCACCCACCCTCCTGATCCCTAACCCTGAAAACCACTATTATGTTCTCCATTTCTAAAATGTTATATTAAATAAGTTAAATAAATGTTTAAATTTGTTAAATAATTTAAAACATGGAATGTTAAATAAATGGAGTTAAAAGTTCAAAATGTTAAAAATATGTATTAAGTATTGGAATGTTAAATGTTAACATTTAAATGTTAAATAAATAGAATCATACTGTATGTAACCTTTCAGGACTGGCTTTTTTTTTTTTTCCACTCAGCATAACTCCCTAGAAATTAATCCAAGTTGTCACGTGTACCGGTAGTTTTTCTCTTTTTTTTGCTGAGTAGTATTTCATGGTATGGCTGTGTCACAGTTTGTCGAATCATCCAACCGCTGACGGACTTTTGGGGCTATTCTGGATAATGCTGCTGTGAACATTTGTGTACAGGTTTTCATTTAGACATAAATTCTCATTTCTCTGGGGTAAATGCCCAAGAATAGAATTGCTACATCTTAAGGTATTTGTGTGTTTACTTCTCTGAAAAACTACTAAACTGTTTTCCAGAGGGCTGTGACATTTTACATTCTCCCAGCAGTGTAAGAGTGATTCAGCTTCTCTGCATTCCTCGCCAGCATTTAGTGTTGTCACTACCTTTTATTTTCACCATTCTGATAGGTGTATAGTAATATCTCATTGTGGTTTTACTTGGAATTTCCTTAATAGCTAATGATGGTGAACATCTTTTGATGTCCTTATTTACCATCTTCAGTGAAATATCTGTTCATGACTTTGACTCATTTTCTAATTGGATATTATTGGGGGATATTTTTAGTGTTGAGTTTTTATTTTTATATATTCTAGATACAAGTCTTTGCTGGATATGTGGTTTGCAAGTATTCTCTTTCAGTTTGTAGTTTGTTTAACCTATTCACATGGTCTGTCACAGAGTGAAGTTTCCTTTTTTCTTTTCCTTATGAATTTCTAATTGATTTTAAAACCTATCCAAAGAGCATTTGAGAAACTGGGTATTTTTGACAATGCTAGTATAAGATTGCTGGGTTATATATAAAACTAGTTAATGTCCAAAAGGCCATACTATAACCTTTGGGATTATCTGTTCCACCAGACAGAAATTATTTGTATACCAGATATATAAATTCACCTCCACTTCTACAGAACTGTAAATATCCCAAACAATAGAAAGTCGAGCTCAGCACTATATCGCAAGAGTACTGAGTAACCTCTTTTGTTTCTTTCCAAATTGAACAATGTGCCAGGAACACAAAACTAAACTACAGCCAGTGAGAATCTTCAGGTCTTGCACTTTATTTTATTTTATTTTTTTAAACAACTTTACTGGAGTATAATTGCTTTACAATGGTGTGTTATTTTCTGCTATATAACAAAGTGAATCAGTTATACATATATCACCCTATCTCCTCCCTCTTGCATCTCCCTCCCACCCTCCCTATCCCACCCCTCTAGGTGGTCACAAAGCACTGAGCTGATCTCCCTGTGCTATGTAGCTGCTTCCCACTAGCTATGTATTTTACATTTGATAGTATATATAAGTCCATGCTACTTTCTCACTTTGTCGCAGATTACCCTTCCCCCTCCATGTGTCCTCAAGTCCATTCTCTACATCTGCGTCTTTATTCCTGTCCTGCTCCTAGGTTCTTCATAAACTTTTTTTTTTTTTTAGATTCCATATATACGTGTTAGCATCTGGTATTTGTTTTTCTCTTTCGGACTTACTTCATTCTGTATGACAGACTCTAGGTCCATCCACCTCACTACAAATAACTCAATTTCGTTTCTTTTTATGGTTGAGTAATATTCCATTGTATATATGTGCCACATCTTCTTTATCCATTCATCTGCTGATGGACACTTAGGTTGCTTCCATGTCCTGGCTATTGTAAATAGAGCTGCAATGAACATTGTGGTACATGTCTCTTTTTGAATTATGGTTTTCTCAGGGTATATGCCCAGTAGTGGGATTGCTGGGTTGTATGGTAGTTCTATTTTTAGCTTTTTAAGGAACCTCCATACTGTTCTCCATAGTGACTGTATCAATTTACATTCCCACCAACAGTTCAAGAGGGTTCCCTTTCCTCCACACCCTCTCCAGCATTTATTGTTTGTAGATTTTTTGATGGTTTCTGCCCATTTTTGGATTGGGTTGTTTGTTTTTCTGATATGGAGCTGCATGAGCTGCTTGTATATTTTGGAGATTAATCATTTGTCAGTTGCTTCATTTGCAAATATTTTCTCCCATTCTGAGGGGTGTCTTTACGTCTTGTTTATGGTTTCCTTTACTCTGCAAAGGTTTTTAAATTTCATTAGGTTTATTTTTGTTTTAATTTCCATTTATCTAGGAGGTGGGTCAAAAAGGATCTTGCTGTGATTTATGTCATAGCGAGTTCTGCCTATGTTTTCCTTTAAGAGTTTTATGGTGTCTGGCCTTACATTTAGTTCTTTAATCCATTTTGAGTTTATTTTTGTGTATGGTATTAGGAAATGTTCTAATTTCATTCTTTTACATGTAGCTGTCCAGTTTTCCCAGCTCCACTTATTGAAGAGGCTGTCTTTTCTCCATTGAATATTCTTGCCTCCTTTATCAAAGATAAGGTGACCATATGTGCATGGGTTTATCTCTGGGCTTTCTACCCTGTTCCATTGATCTATATTTCTGTTTTTGTGCCAGTACCATACTGTCTTGATTACTGTAGCTTTGTAGTATAGTCTGAAGTCAGGGAGCCTGATTCCTCTAGCTCCATTTTTCGTTCTCAGGATTGTTGTGGCTATTCAGGGTTTTTTCTGTGTCCATACAAATTGTGAAATTTTTTGTTCTAGTTCTGTGAAAAATACCAGTGGTAGTTTGATAGGGATTGCATTGAATCTGCAGATTGCTTTGAGTAGTACAGTCATTTTCACAATGTTGATTCTTCCACTCCAAGAACATGGTATATCTCTCCATCTGTTTGTATCATCTTTAATTTCTTTCAACAGTGTTTTACGGTTTTCTGCATACAGGTCTTTTGTCTCCTTAGGTAAGTTTATTCCTAGGTATTTTTTTCAATTCTTTCAGAATTTTTTCATTAGTGTATAGGAATGCAAGAGATTTCTGTACATTAATTTTGTATCCTGCTACTTTACCAAATTCATTGATTAGCTCTAATAGTTTTCTGGTAGCATCTTTAGGATCCTCTATGTATGGTATAACGTCTCATGCAAACGGTGACAGTTTTACTTCATCTTTTCCGATTTGGATTCCTTTTCTTTCTTTTTCTTGCCTGACTCCTGTGATAAAACTTCCAAAACTATGTTGAATAATAGTGGTGAGACTGGGCAACCTTGTCTTGTTCCTGATCTTAGAGGAAATGGTTTCAATTTTTCACCATTGAGAATGATGTTGGCTGTGGGTTTGTCATATATGACCTTTATTATGTTGAGGTAAGTTCCCTCTATGCCCACTTTCTGGAGAGTTTTTATCATAAATTGATGTTAAATTTTGTCTAAAGCTTTTTCTGCATCTATTGAGATGATCATATGGTTTTCATCCTTCAATTTGTTAATGTGGTGTATCACATTGATTTTGTGTGTATATTGAAGAATCCTTGCATTCCTGGAATAAACCCCACTTGATCATGGTGTATGATATTTTAATGTGCTGTTGGATTCTGTTTGCTAGTATTTTGTTGAGGATTTTTGCATCTATGTTCATCAGTGATATTGGCTTGCAGTTTTCTTTTTGTGTGACATCTTTGTCTGGTTTTGGTATCAGGGTAATGGTGGCCTCGTAGAATGAGTTTGGGAGTGTTCCTCCCTCTGCTATATTTTCGAAGAGTTTGAGAAGGATAAGTGTTAGCTCTTCTCTAAATGTTTGATAGAATTCGCCTGTGAAGCCATCTGGTCCTGGGCCTTTGTTTGTTGGAAGAATTTTAATCACAGTTTCCATTTCAGTGCTTGTGGTTGGTCTGCTTATATTTTCTCTTTCTTCCTGGTTCAGTCTCGGAAGGTTGCGCTTTTCTAAGAATTTGTCCATTTGTTCCAGGTTGTCCATTTTATTGGCATACAGTTGCGTGTAGTAGTAATCCCACATGATTCTTTGTATTTCTGCAGTGTCAGTTGTTACCTCTTTTTCATTTCTAATTCTGTTGATTTGAGTTCTCCCTTTTTTCTTGATGAGTATTGCTAATGGTTTATCAATTTTGTTTATCTTCTCAAAGAACAAGCTTTTAGGTTTATTGATCTTTGCTATTCTGCCCTTCACTTCTTTTTCATTTATTTCTGATCTGATCTTTATGATTTCTTTCCTTCTGCTAACTTTGAGGTTTTTTGATCTTCTTTCTCTAATTGCTTTAGGTGTAAGTTTAGGTTGTTTATTTGAGATGTTTCTTGTTTCTTGAAGTAGGATTGTATTGCTATAAACTTCCCTCTTAGAACTGCTTTTGCAGCATCCCATAGGTTTTGGGTCATCATGTTTTCATTGTCATTTTCTTCTAGGTATTTTTCTATTTCCTCATTGATTTCTTCAGTGATCTCTTGGTTATTTACTAGTATATTGTTTAGCCTTCATGTGTTTGTATTTTTTACAGAAACTTTCCTGTAATTGATATCTAGTCTCATAGCATTGTGGTCGGAAAAGATACGTGATACGATTTCAATTCTCTTAAATTTACTAAGGCTTGATTTGTGACCCATGATATGATCTATCCTGGAGAATGTTCCATGAACACTTGAGAAGAAAGTGTATTCTGTTGTTTTTGGATGGAACATACTATAAATATCAATTAAGTCCATCTTGTGTAATGTATCATTTAAAGCTTGTGTTTCCTTATTTATTTTCATTTTGGATGATCTGTCCATTGGTGAAAGTGGAGTGTTAAAGTCCCCTACTATGATTGTGTTACTGTCAATTTCCCCTTTTATGGCTGTTAGCATTTGCCTTATGTATTGAGGTGCTCCTATGCTGGGTGCATAAATATTTACAATTGTTATATCTTCTTCTTGGATCAATCCCTTGATCATTATGTAGTGTCCTTCTTTGTCTCTTGTAATAGTCTTTATTTTAATGTCTATTTTATCTGATATGAGAATTGCTACTCCAGCTTTCTTTTGATTTCCATTTGCATGGAATATCTTTTTCCATCCCCTCACTTTCAGTCTGTATGTATCACTAGGTCTGAAGTGGGTCTCTTGCAGACAGCATATATACAGATCTTGTTTTTGTATCCATTCAGCGAGTCTATGTCTTTTGGTGGGAGCATTTAGTCCATTTACATTTAAGGTAATTATTGATATGTATGTTCCTATTACCATTTTCTTAATTGTTTTGCATTTGTTACTGTAGGGCTTTTCCTTCACTTGTGTTTCTTGCCTAGAGAAGTTCCTTCAGCATTTGTTGTAAAGCTGGTTTGGTGGTGCTGAATTCTCTTAACTTTTGCTTGTCTGTAAACGTTTTAATTTCTCCATTGAATCTGAATGAGATCCTTGCTGGGTAGAGTAATCTTGGTTGTAGGTTTTTCTCCTTCATCACTTTAAATATGTCCTGCCAGTCCCTTCTTGCTTGCAGAGTTTCTGTTGAAAGATCAGCTGTTAATCTTACAGAGATTCCCTTGTGTGTTTTCTGTTGCTTTTCCCTTGCTGCTTTTAATATATTTTCTTTGTATTTAATTTCTGATAATTTGATTAATATGTGTCTTTGCATGTTTCTCCTTGGATTTATCCTGTATGGGATTCTCTGTGCTTCCTGGACTTGCTTGACTATTTCCTTTCCTATGTTAGGGATGTTTTCAACTATAATCTCTTCAAGTATTTTCTCAGTCCCTTTCTTTTCCTCTTCTTCTTCTGGGACCCCTATAATTCTAATGTTGGTGCATTTAACGTTGTCCCAGAAGTTTCTGAGATTGTCCTCAATTCTTTTCATTCTTTTTTCTGCTCTTGGTAGTTATTTCCACTCTTTTATCTTCCAGATCACTTATCCGTTCTTCTGACTCAGTTATTCTGTTATTGATTCCTTCTAGAGAATTTTTAATTTCATTTATTGTTTTGTTCATCATTGTTTGTTTCCTCTTTAGTTCTTCTAGTTCCTTGCTAATCATTTTTTTTTAATTTTCTCCATTATATTTTCAAGATTTTGTATCATCTTCACTATGATTACTCTGAATTGTTTTTCAGGTAGACTGCCTATTTCTTCTTCATTTGTTACGTCTGGTGGGTTTTTGCCTTGCTCCTTCATCTGCTGTGTGTTTCTCTGTCTTCTCATTTTGCTTAACTTATTTTGTTTGGCGTCTTTTCACAGGCTGCTGTTTCATAGTTCCCGTTTCTTTTGGTGTCTGCCCCTAGTGGGTGAGGTTGGTTCAGTGGCTTGTGTATGCTTCCCGGTGGAGGGGACTGGTGCCTATGTTCTGATGGGTGGGGCTGGATCTTGCCTTTCTGGTGGGCAGGGCCACATCAGGTTGTGTGTTTTGGGGTGTCTGTGGACCTATTATGATTTTAGGCAGCCTCTCTGCTAATGGGTGGGGTTGTTTTCCTGTTTTGCTAATTGTTTGGCATGGGGCATCCAGCAGTGGAGCTTGCTGGCTGTTGGGTAGCTCGATCTTAGCATTGAGATGGAGATCTCTGGGAGAGCTCTCGCCGATTGATATTATGTGGGGCAAGGAGGTGTCTGGTGGTCCAATGTCCTGAACTTGGCTCTCCCACTTCAGAGGCTCAGGCCTGACACCAGGCCAGAGCACCAAGACCCTGTTAGCCACACGGCTCAGAAGAAGAGGGAGAAAAAAGAAAGAAAAACTAAAAAATTTTTTTAATAAATAAAATTAAGGAGGAGTCAAGATGGCGGTATGAGAAGATATGGAGTTAGCGTCTCCCCACATCTAGGGCGCCTTCTGGCTGCTGGTGGCCGACTCAGACACCCAAGGAGAACAGAGGAACTCTAAAGTGAACTGGTAGGATGTAGGGAGACTAAGGGAGGAGGAGAAGTGGAGGCCAGACAGGATTGGCACCCCTGAGGCCAGGGAGATCAGGAGAGGCAGTCGGGAGGGGCCCTCAGGGAGGAGCGGAAGAGGAGTGGAGGGCGATTGCCCCACCCACTCAGGCATGGGGAGCCTGCTGAGCTCCCAGGCCAATCCCCTGCCCTCCAAAGTCCCCTCCGCGTGGGTCCTTGAGGGCATAGGAGGGAGGCCGGGGAGATTAGGAGAGGCAGGTGAGAGGGGCCCTCCCAGACCAGAGGAGCAGGAGAAGAGAGGAGAGCGTGTGTCCCACCCACTCGAGTCCAGGAAGCCTGCTGGCCTCCCAGGTGGGGTCCCCTGCCCTCTGAGACCAGGGGTGGAGGGCACGCCTGGGTCCCATCTTTTCCTTGAGCCTGAGCCCCACCCCCTACATCCCCCAGGGCCTTTTCCATCCCTGTGGGTCCTGAGCATTGGCCCTGCCCACCACCCAAACTTCACCCTTGCTTAGGCCCTGCCCCCCACAGCCAAGGCCTTTTGCTCTCATCTTTTTTTTTTCTTCTCTTTTCCCTCCTCCTCTTTTTTACTACTGTGGTATTGATGTACCTTCCAGTTGTTGACTCATCTATATTTTAATTTTTATATTCTTCCTAACGTATCTGTTAGTTTCCTAGTCTAATTTTATATTTTACTTTGTTATTGTTCTCTCTTTTTTTTTTTTTTTTGCACCTCATGCAGCTTGCGGGATCTTGGCTCACGAGCCTGGGGTTGTGCCAAAGCTCCTGTGGTGGGAGCTCCGAGTCTGAACCACTGGACTAATAGAGAACCTCAGATCCCAGGGAATATTCAGCAGAGTGAGTTCTCACGGAGTTCCTCATCTCAGCACTAAGACACAGCTCTACCCAATAGCCTACAAACTCCACTGTAGGAAGCCTCAGGCCAAACAACCAGTAAGACAGGAACAGACTCCCACTCATAAAAAATAAAATAAAATGAGATAACAAAAAACATGTCACAGATGAAGGAGCAAGGTAAAAACCTACAAGACCAAATAAATGAAGATGAAATAGGCAATCTACCTGAAAAAGCATTCAGAGTAATTATAGTAAAGATGATCCAGAATCTCAGATATAGAATGGAGGCATGGATTGAGAAAATACAAGAAATGTTTAACAAAGATCTAGAAGAACTAAAGAACAAACAAACAGAGATGAACAACACAATAACTGAAATGAAAAATACACTAGAAGGAATCAATAACAGAATAACTGAGGAAGAATAACAAATAAGTTAAAATGGTGGAAAAAACTGCCAAGGACCAGAATAAAGAAAAAAGAATGAAAAGAATTGAGGACAGTCTCAGAGACCTCTCAGACAACAATAAATGCACCACCATTCGAATTATAGGAGTCCCCAGAAGAAGAAGAGAAAATATTTGAAGAGATTACAGTTGAAAACTTCCCTAATATGGGAATGAAAATAGTCAATCAAGTCCAGGAAGCACAGAGAATCCCATACAGGATAAACCCTAGGAAAAACACAACAAGACATGTATTAATCAAACTAACAAAAATTAAATTCAAAGAACAAATATTAAAAGCAGCAAGGGAAAAACAAAAAATAACATACAAAGGAATCCCCATAGGTTATCAGCTGATTTTTCAGCAGAAACTCTGCAGGCCAGAAGGGAGTGGCAGGATATATTTAAGGTGATGAAAGAGAAAATCCTACAAACAAGATTACTCTACCCAGCAAGGATCTCATTCAGATTCAATGGAAAATTCAAAAGCTTTTCAGACAAACAAAAGCTAAGAGAATTCAGCACCACCAAACCAGCTTTACAACAAATGGTAAAGAAACTTCTCTAAGTGGGAAACACAAGAGAAGGAAAAGACCCACAGAAACAAATCCAAAACAATTAAGAAAATGGTAATAGGAACATACATATTGTTAATAACCTTGAATGTAAATGGATTAAATGCCCCAACCAAAAGACACAGACTGGCTGAATGGATACAGAAACAAGACCCATATATATGCTGTCTACAAGAGACCCACTTCAGGGTGGGTCAGTGTAGGGACACATACAGACTGAAAGTGAAGGGATGGAAAAAGATATTCCATGCAAATGGAAATCAAAAGAAAGCTGGAGTAGCAATACTCGTATCTGATCATATAGACTTTAAAATAAAAACTGTTACAAGAGATAAGGAGGGACAATACATAATGATCAAAGGATCAATCCAAGAAGAAGATATAACAATTACAAATGTTTAAGCACCTAGCATAGGAGCACCTCAATACATAAGGCAAATGCTAACAACCATGAAAGGAGAAACTGACAGTAACACAATAATAGTAGTGGACTTTAACACCCCATTTTCACCAATGGACAGATCATCCACAGAGAAAATAAATAAGGAAGCAAAGCTTTAAATTACACAATAGACAGGAAATATCTAATTGATATTCATAGAACATTCCACCCCAAAGTGGCAGAATACACTTTCTTCTCAAGTGCACATGGAACATTCTCCAGGATAGATCACATCTTGGGTCACAAATGAAGCCTCGGAAAATTTAAGAAAATTGAAATCGTCTCAAGCATCTTTTCCGACCACAATGCTATGAGATTGGAAATCAATTACAGGAAAAAACTGTAAAACACACAAACACATGGAGGCTATATAGTATGCTACTAAATAACAAAGAGATCACTGAAGAAATGAAAAAAGAAATTAAAAACTACATAGAAACAAATGACAATGAAAACACAATGACCCAAAACATATGGGATGCAGTGAAAGCAGTTCTAAGAGGGAAGTTTATAGCAATACAATCTCACTTTAAGAAACAAGAAAAATCTCAAATAAACAATCTAACCCTATGCTTAAAACAACTCGAGAAAGAAGAACAAAGAAAACCCAAAGTCAGTAGAAGGAAAGAAATCATAAAGTTCAGAGCGGAAATAAATGAAATAGAAATGAAGAAAACAGTAGTAAAAATCAATAAAACTAAAATCTGGTTCTTTGAGAACATAAACAAAATTGATAAACCCTTAGCCAGACTCATCCAGAAAAAAAGGGAGAAGACTCAAATCAATAGAATTAGAAATGAAAAAGGAGAAATCCCAAATGACACTGCAGAAATACAAAGGATTATAAGAGACTACTACAAACAACTATATGCCAATAAAATGGACAACCACGAAGAAATGGACAAATTCTTGGAAAGGTACAATTTTCCAAGACAGAACCAGGAAGAATTAGAAAACATAAACAGACCTATCACACGTAATGAAATTGAAACCATAATTAAAAATCTTCCAGCAAAGGGCTTCCCTGGTGGCGCAGTGGTTGAGAGTCTGCCTGCCGATGCAGGGGACACGGGTTCATGCCCCAGTCTGGGAAGATCCCACATGCCGTGGAGCGGCTGGGCCTGTGAGCCATGGCCGCTGAGCCTGTGCGTCCGGAGCCTGTGCTCTGCAACGGGAGAGGCCACAACAGTGAGAGGCCCGCATACCGCAAAAAAAAAAAAAAAAATCTTCCAGCAACAAAAGTCCAGGACCAGATGGCTTCACAGGCGAATTCTATCAAACTCATAGAGAAGAGCTAACACCCATCCTTTTCAAACTCTTCCAAAAAATTGCAGAGGGAAAAACACTCCCAAATTCATTCTACAAAACCACCATCACTCTGATACCCAAACCAGAAAAAGATCACAAAAAAAGAAAATTATAGCAAATATCACTGATGAACATAGATGCAAAAAATCCTCAACAAAATACTAGCAAACAGAATCCAACAGCACATTAAAAGGATCATACACTATGATCATGTGGGGTTTATGCCAGGAATAAAAGAATTCTTTAATATGCACAAATCAATCAATGTGATACACCATATTAACAAAATGAAGGATAAAAACCATATGATCATCTCAATAGATGCAGAAAAAGCTTTTGACAAAATTCAACACCCATTTATGATAAAAACTCCCCAGAGTAGGCATAGAGGCAACCTACCTCAACATAATGAAGGCCATATATGACAAACCCACAGCAAGCATCATAGTCAATGGTGAAAAAAGAAAGCATTTCCACTAAGATCAGGAAAAAGACAAGGATGTCTACTCTCACCACTCTTATTCAACATAGTTTTGGAAGTCCTAGTCACAGCAATCAGAGAAGGAAAATAAATAAAAAGAATCCAAATTGGAAAAGAAGAAGTAAAACTGTCACTGTTTGCTGATGACATGATACTGTACATAGAAAATCCTAAACATGCCACCAGAAAACTACTAGAAGTAATCAATGAATTTGGTAAGGTTGCAGGACACAAAATTGATGCACAGAAATCTCTGGCATTCCTATACACCAACAACGAAAAATCAGAAAGAGAATTTAAGGAAACACTCCCATTTACCATTGCAACAAAAATAATAAAATACCTAGGAATAAACCTGTCTAAGGAGGCAAAAGACTTCTACTCAGGAAACTATAAAACACTGATGAAAGAAATCAAAGATGACATAAACAGATGGAGAAATATACCATGTTCTTGGATTGGAAGAATCAATATTGTGAAAATGACTATACAACCCAAAGCAATCTACAGATTCAATGCAATCCCTATCAAACTACCAATGGCATTCTTCACAGAATTAGAACAAAAAATCTTACAATTCGTATGGAAACACAAAAGACCCTAAATAGACAAAGCAATCTTGAGAAAGAAAAACAGAGTTGGAGGAATCAGGCTTCCCAAGTTCAAACTATACCATAAAGCTACAGTAATCAAGACAGTATGGTACTGGCACAGAAACAGAAACATAGATCAATGGAACAGGATAGAAAGCCCAGAGATAAATCCACGCACATATGGGCACCTAATTTATGACAAACGAGGCAAGAACATACAATGGAGAAAAGACAGCCTCTTCAATAAGCGGTGCTGGGAAAACTGGACAGCTACAATGTAAAAGAATGAAATTAGAACACTCCCTAACACCATACACAAAAATAAACTCCAAATGGATTAAAGACATAAATGTAAGACCAGACACTATAAAACCCTTAGAGGAAAACATAGGAAAAACACTCTTTTACATAAACCACAGCAAGATCTTTTTTGACCCACCTCCTAGAGTAACAGAAATAAAAATAAACAAATGGGAATTAATTAAACTTAAAAGCTTTTACACAACAAAGGAAACCATAAGCAAGACAAGAAGACAACCCTCAGAATGGGTGAAAATATTTGTAAATGAAACAAAAGGAAAGGATTAATCTCCAAAATATACAAACAGCTCATGGAGCTCAATATCCAAAAAACAAACAATCCAGTAAAAAAATGGGCAGAAGACCTAAATAGACATTTCACCAAGGAAGACATACAGATGGCCAAGAGGCACATGAAAATATGCTCAACATCACTAATTATTAGAGAAATGCAAATCAACCTCACACCAGTCAGAATGGCTATTATCAAAACATCTAGAAACGGGGCTTCCCTGGTGGCGCAGTGGTTGAGAGTCTGCCTGCTGATGTAGGGGACACAGATTTGTGCCCCGGTCCGGGAAGATCCCACATGCTGCGGAGCGGCTGGGCCTGTGAGCCATGGCCACTGAGCCTGCGCATCTGGAGCCTGTGCTCTGCAATGGGAGAGGCCACAACAGTGAGAGGCCCATGTATCACCAAAAAAAAAAAAAATCTAGAAACAATAAATGCTGGAAAGAATGTGGTGAACAGGGAACCCTCCTGCACTGTTGGCGGGAATGTAAATTGATACAACCACTATGGAAAACAGTATGGAGGTTCCTTTAAAAACTGAAAATAGAACTACCATATGACCCAGCAATCCAACTACTGGGCATATACCCTGAGAAAACCATAATTCTAAAAGTCATGTACCACAATGTTCACTGCAGCTCTATTTACAATACCCAGGACATGGAAGCAACCTAGGTATCCATCAACAGATGAATGGATAAAGATGTGCCACACTTATACAGTGGAATATTACTCAGCCATAAAAAGACATGAAACTGAGTTATTTGTAGTGAGGTGGATGGACCTAGAGTCTGTGATACAGAGTAAAGTAAGTCAGAGAAAAACAAATACCGTATGCTAACACATATATATGGAATCTAAAAAAAAAAAAAAAGGTTCTCATGAACCTAGTTGCAGGGCAGGAATAAAGAGGTAGACATAGAAAATGGACTTGAGTACATGGGGTGGGAGGGTGAAGCTGGGGTGAAGTGAGAGTAGCATCAACATATATAAACTACCGAATGTGAAATAGTTGGCTGGTGGGAAGCAGCAGCATAGCAGAGGAAGATCAGCTTGGTGCTTTGTGATGACCTAGAGGGGTGGGATAGGGAGGATGGGAGGGAGGCTCAAGAGGGAGGGGACATGGGGACATGTGTATGCATATGGCTGATTCACTTTGTTGTGCAACAGAAACTAACAGTATTATGAAGGAATTATATTCCAATAAAGATCTATTAAAAATTTTTTTTAATTTTAAAAAAGTATTAAATAAAATAATTTTAAAAAAGGAAAAAAGAAGAGAACAACCAAACCAATAAACCAATCCACCAATGGTAACAAGTGCTAAAAACTAAACTAAGATTAACATAAAAATCAGAAACTAATCAGTCACAAACAGCAAACCCCAAATCTACCATTGCTCCCAAAGTCCACCGCCTCAATTTTGGGATGATTCGTTGTCTATTCATGTATTCCACAGATGCAGGGTACATCAAGTTGATTGTGGGGATTTAATCCACTGCTCCTGAGGCTGCATAGAGAAATTTCCCTTTCTCTTCTTTGTTCGCACAGCTCCTGAGGTTCAGGTTTGGTTGGCCACACCTCTGTGTGTAGGTCACCCTCAGGCATCTCTTCCCCACCCAGACAGCAGGGGCGTAAAGCCACGGCTGATTAGGGTGCTCTTGCTCACTCAGGCGGGGTGGGGGAGGGAGGGGTATGGTAGTCATAACTGGAATGCGGAGCGAGCCTGCAGCAGCAGAGGCTAATGTGACGTTGCACCAGCCTGAGGTCCACCGTGTGTTCTCCCAGGGAAGTTGTCTCTGGATCATGGGACCCTGGCAGAGGTGGGCTGCACAGGCTCCCTGCACAGGGGGGTGTGGATAGTGACCTGCACTTGCACACAGGATTCTTGGTGGCAGCAGCAGCATTAGCGTTTCATGCCCATCTCTGAGGTCTGAGCTGACAGCCACAGCTTGCGTCTGTCTCTGGAGCTTCAGGTGTTGCTCTGCCTTCTGTGGGCACAAGGGAAAGCAATCCCCTCTCCTCGCACACCCCTAAACAATGGTCTCTTGCCTCTTAGGCAGGTCCAGACTTTTTACCGGACTCCCTCCCGGCTAGCTGTGGCGTACTAGCTCCCTTCAGGCTGTGTTCATGCAGCCAACCCCAGTCCTCTCCCTGGAATCTGACCTCCAAAGCCTGAGTCTCAGCTCCCAGCCCCCACCTGCCGAGGGCTTCCTAGTGCGTGGAAACTTTTCCTCCTTCACAGCTCCCTCCCAGAGGTGCAGTTCTTTTGTCTCTGTTTTTTCTTTTGCCCTACCCAGGTACGTGGGGGATTTTCTTGCCTTTTGGGAGGCCTGAGGTCTTTTGCCAGCGTTCAGTAGGTGGTCTGTAGAAGTTCTTCCACATGTAGATGTATTTTTGATGTATTCGTGGGGAGGAAGATGATCTCTGTCTTACACCTCCTCCATCTTGAAGATCCCTCACGTCTTGCGCTTTAAATGATCGATTTCCAATACACAGGTAATCGATACAAACTTGGGGTTCTTGGCCGATTGTTTAGCTTAGGGCAGACCATCCAGTTGATGCTGACCAATCAACGAATAAATTGCTAAGTATTTGCTTTCCAAGTCACTTTGAGGAAGGCTTAATAAGCTTCCCTTAAATTTTCCAGGGCAACAGTTTATAATGAGGGCAGTGAGTCAGGTGTCCATATTGGTCATGGCAAAGTGTAGTGACAACTCCCTACTGCTTACTACTCCATCATTCTAGGTTCCATTTAAAATTGTTGGAATCCTGTCTCCAGGCTAGCAGTCCCTGAGATGTTTTCCCGTTCATCTCAGAGCACTTTCATGGGCCACAAAGCCCTATGGGGATTGGCCAGTTAGAACACATGCCTGTGTTCATGACTCTTCATGACAGCAATGGATAACCCTAATTCAGATCAAGAAGCTGCAACCTCAACTCCTCTGTTGTCCGGAGACGGCAGTGGCATGAACTAAAAGAGGACTCCTTCTCCTGGGGCACCAGCCTTCAGGACCTGCAGAGGGCTCTCATTTCCACTGTTTGGAGCCTTCCAAATGCACAATTCCTGGTGGTCTATCTAATACCTTGTTTGCGGAATTCAAAAGCTTACATTTATTCATTAAGTAGTGTTTCTGAGCCATGCTCCTGGATAACCAGATCCCGGAGGTGGCTCCATTTCATTAATCAAGGTCTCGACTAACTTCTCCACCCTTCAACCTCTACTTCAATGAAATGAAAGTGGTTTCTGTTTCTAGAAGAGGTGCCTTCTCAACCTCCTCAGCCCTGACAGACACCCCTGACACACTAGAGTTTGCTCTCTTTCTTTTTTTCAAAACATGAACTATCGCGTACACAAAGAGTGTAAAACACAAACGTACCACTGTTTAATGTGAAATTATGGAGTGAAAATCTGCAAAACACCATTAATCAAGGAAGAACATTGCCATCCCAGAAGCCCCAGTGTGCCCCTTTCCAAACACAACTCCTTCTCCCTCCCCAGAGGTAACTACTATCTTGACATTTGAACTCATTATTTCCTTACTTTACTTTGTAGTTTTACCAATTTTGTATGCATCCCTAAATAGCATAGTTTAATTTTGCCTACTTTAAAATTCTTTGTGAATGAAGTCTTACCATATATCTTGCTTCTTTCATTCATCGTTATGTTTATGAGCTTTATTCATTTGGTTGAGTCTAAATGTAGTTTGTATACATTCATTGTCCCATTTTTTATTCGTTCTACTGTTGATGAACATTGACTTTTTTTTCAGTTTTTGGTGAATAGGAACATAAACTATAAAGATTCTTGCACATATTTACTGGTGCAAATGTGCCAATAGTTTCTCCAGGGTAAATACCTAGGAGTAGAATTTCTGGGTCATAGTGTAAGGATATCTCTGACTTTAGTAGATAATGCCAAAGAGGTCTGCCAATTTACTCTCCCAGCAGTCCCCATAACTCCATGTGAGCAGTTATATTTTTAGAGTTCTGATGGAAAGGCCTATGTGGCTGGTGATTTCATAGAGTAATGCTTTTTTCCTTTGCTCCCATGGGTCCACGCATGTCAAAAGTAGCCAGGTTACCCAGAGCCCAGATTGAGTCTAACTCCACCAAAAGACAATAGGTGTCAAAGTCAACCTGAGGAGGTGGCCATATTGCCACAATATCATGGACACACTGCCAAAGAAAAGATATAATTTTGAACACTTTAGATAATTTTGTAAAGCATAAAAATATTTGTTGCATTAAATGACATTAGCAGAAAACAAGAACAAAATATTTATTGACAATTCTGCCACTCAGCGAATCATACTGTCTTTCTGTTGTTTCCTGCCAGACCTGGCCTAATTTAATGTTATCATTTTTTTACACTACTGTAGTCACAACATAATTTTGTGCTTTGCTCTATTCCCTTCACAAGATACCATGAGCATTTTTTTCCTACCTTGCTATATAAACTTCCTAATAATTATTTTATTCACTGTGCAATATACTGCCTATAGTGGCAGCTCTGGAGCATAGCTGGGGCAGGTTTTAGTGCCCCCCAATTCCATTCTTCATTCCCCACAAAAAGCCTCAAATAAATATTTAGCCCAAGTAAAAAGAGCATGCGCTCTGTTGAAATGCAGCTTTAAGCCCCCAACTTCCCTCCAACAAAATTATGTATCTCAAACACTTATCATGCAGAAATGCTGAGATTCTACTGACTACCAAGGGTATACCATAACTGATTTAATTGTTCCCCTGTTGGTGAGCCTTCAGGTTGTTCCTAATCCCTAGAAATTTTAAATCATGCCCATTCATAGGGCCATTTTCCTTCCTTTGGGCTATTTCTCTAGCATAAATTCTTAGAAGAGGGTTAATGAGTCAGAAATGAATGTTTTTTCTGGATCTTGATATATAATACTACAGCACTTTACAGAAGTGGTGTTGCAATTTATATTTGCATGGAGGATGTATGAATGTGTGTACTATATTAATCAAAGTCTTTAGTTGCAAACTAAAGAATTATTGGCCCTTCCAGAGGTCCAGAGAATATGTCTTGGAGGCTCCACAGCCATGAAGAATGCCTACACCACACTATGGGACAGTTCCAGAGAAGATTCTGTTGTTGTCATCAGGAGACAACACTGCAGCTCACCTGCTGAGTCTGGGTACTGGTTGATGATAGAAACTCTGCTCTCTCCAAAGCTGCACACCTCTGCTGTCATCTCCATCAGAAAATGAATTCTGTGCATCATCTGCTTCCTCCTGTTTCCCTCTTCTATACCAAATTCTTAACTGGATGTATTTGTAAGTTACAAGTCTATATCCCTGTTGCAAAGGAGCTTGGGAAAATGAGTTCTGTATTTTCCCTTAAGAGGTAGGACTTAAAACTTGACAACTTCCTCAAATATAAAAAGATTGTTCAAAAGATGCTGGTGGCCACAGACATAATATGAATATGTGTCTGCCTCACCTTCCGTAACTGCCAGCATTAGATGATTAAGTTGCTTTTGCTAACCAGTTAAAAAATAGTTCTTTTTTCATTTATCTGATTACTAATTAAAGTTTCTGTATACTATTTTTATATCCACTCACATAAACTATCAGTCCACCTTCTTCATCTTTTAGAAACACCTGTGAATATATTTATTAATATATTTCTCATGGATGTAGAGGAACTTTTATATGCGATAGAGATTAACCTTACAGGTCAGTGTTTTCATCTTTCAGCATCTAAATGTCACACTCATTTCTATGCAGGGCAAAGGTTAGGTAGGCTCAGCTTATTTGGCCTTTGTGCCCTTTTATTGCCAAGATATTTATTCTAATAAGCAGCTCGTCTCTTGATAAATGTCCAGAGAATTCCAAGTAACTCTAAGAAGAGAAGAAAAAAAGAATCCAAAAATCACAAATATTTGTTTTAAGCCTTTGCACATTTCATGGATCTAGTTATTCTAGGAGGCATGAGAACATTGTGCGCTTAAGTGGCTGAGATGGATCCTCATCATGTCTCAGGTGATATTTTTCTGAACCAGACAGACAGACTTGACCTTGACATTTTTCTCCCGTTTTCATTATGGACTGATGAAACAAAGGAAATAATATTTGTTCTTTATGTCTAATCTTTCACCCAAAGGATCATTAGTTTACAAACATTGACCTCAAGATGAACCCAAGCTCTAATTCTACACTCTGTAAGCAGCCATTTTACATATGGGGGAAAACAGCCCAGTTATTTTATTAAGGTTATAAATATTTTATCAACAGAGTCAGGAATTGTCCCTTTCTCCATTCTGGTCGCTTACTATTATTATCTCATATGCCCCTTATACAGAATTGTACAACTGCCAAATCACATTCTCAACGGCCGGGGAATTGCGCAGCATTCTTTGGGTGCTCTAGGACATGATTTTCTCCTCTACCATGAAAGCACAAAAGGTGCAGCTTACCTCATAGACCACTGGACAAATGCCTAAATCTTTCTGGATTAGATCTGCCCATGTTTTCTGACACATATGGATTTGCCCTAGCTAATGCTGCCCATGATTGGGAACGTCTCTGGAAGGACTTTCACGGATGAATGGCTCTTTCCACTACTTGGTGAATTGTGTGCTCCCATGGATAATAAAATAAATCCAACCGACAAGACTGCATTTCAGAGAAGGGGTAGCAGAGGAGTAAGCAACCAATCAAAAGTATCTAAAGCACCAAATTATGCCCCAGAGGAGTAATCCTGCATATCCTTGGTTCTGTTTCCATGGTAGTAAGGAGTGCTTGGGATATTCAAAGGTAATTTAAATGCATTTAGGCTACAGCTTACAAGGGGATCATCTTCGGAAAATCAGAAGTGAGTAAACATTAACTGCTAGTAAAAATAAGCAGTATTAAAAACGACACTCCATCTTGCTCGCTTTTTTATTTAGTAAAAAATAAACAATTTTTTGACATCTGGAAACTTATGTTTGCTTCTAACTTGGGCTTAGGATGACTCATTTCAAGAGAGCACCACAATTGCCATAGGCTAGAATACAGAAATTTGAGGCCGCTTTTTTTTTTTTTTTTTTTTGCGGTACGCGGGCCTCTCACTGTTGTGGCCTCTCCCTTTGTGGAGCACAGGCTCCGGACGCGCAGGCTCAGCGGCCATGGCTCACGGGCCTAGATGCTTTGTGGCATGTGGGATCTTCCCGGACCAGGGCACGAACCCGTGTCCCCTGCATCGGCAGGCGGACTCTCAACCACTGCACCACCAGGGAATCCCCGAGGCCGCTTATTTTTTTAATTTAATTTTTAAGCTCAAAACTATTAACTTACATTACCATTCTCCCCAGGGCCAGCATCAGGAGTGTGAGACCAGGTACAGGAAGTGTACCCTCACCTGAAAATACAACTCCTCAGTGATGTGTCAGTGTTGGAGATTCATTTCTTTAAGCTCTGGTGACTTTCTCAGCCTTTTAGAGTCTCTGTGGAATTCAAAGTACCCTCTAGAAGAAGCTTATCCAGGCACCTTAAAACATTACCAGTTGTGATCTGCTAACACCCTGGTAGGAACCTTGAAAGGGGGCTAAAGATGAACATAGAAAAAAGAAGAAGGGATTGAAAGAAGGAATTGTGGGTAGGAAAGACAAAAAGCTTACTTCTGAATTTTTCCCCTAGGGCGTTGTTTGATTGCAATAATGGGACCAAAGCCTCATGTTGTTTTATCTATTTTATAATTTTGTTTAACGAATACTTTCATAGCACTCGCTCGATGTTAGACACTATTCTATGCACTTTACAAATATTAGCTCATTTGTATCTCATAACCACCTTAAGAAGTAGGCATTTTTATTATCTCAGTTGGATAGATAAGGAAACACAGAGGCTGAGGTGAGGGTACCAAGGGTCCTCACGAGCCAGTAAGTGGCAGATCTAGCTCCAAACTCCCCACTTTTAACCATTCCACTCTGCTCATATACAAACTATGCATGTTTTCAGCTCTCTTTTAGAGCTTTGGTGGTAGGGGATGCGGACGAGGAGAGGTCAGGTTAATGGTAACAGCTAGCTCCCAGGATTCAGCTCCCAAGTGGAGAATATACAATAATGTCTACAGAGGACTCAGGAGACATAAATCCTGGAATTTGATTCTTTCCTCTGCTTTGTGTAACCTTCAGAGAGCTACAGCAACTCACTGCCTCTGTATTCATCTTTGAATGGAGATTTTGATGTTGATCAGATAAGAATTCTAATTTTCATATAAAAGAGAGGCTGAACTCCCCCAGGGGGCAGTTGGGCATTAGCATGATGGCCTGTGAAGGAAACTTTACTTTTTGCTCCTTTGAAAGCAGAGAATAGTCCGATGGTAGAAAACAGTAGGGAACTCAAAGTATTTTGTGGAATCTGAAACTCTTCTCTGTGGCTGAGTATCATGGGAATTTTCTTGGCCTGTGCTGTGAAGGTAGCATGACCCTCTCTCTATGAGGGATGTGAGTTATTCACTATTTCCAACCATACAATTGCTTCATTATGTCCACACCCACATTTTTCTGTTTACAGCCAAAGAAAAGGCCCATTGTTGATGCCAAATCAGCACCTGAAAACAAATGTATCATAATTCACCTAAAATGTCTTAGACTGTTCTGAGGAGCAGTATATTTTATTTGAAACTGGAAAGCAATTTTCAATCATCCCTTATTTAAGAAAATGGTAATAAATCTTTCTAGGGTATTAAAATACCTAGATCTTTAAAGGTATTCAGTCTTAAAAGGTATTGCAAATAATCTTTCACTACCCTCAAAACTGTGTTTTTCTCTTAAAAATGTTATGTGTTTTTGTGTATTCATAGTTTATCCACAGAAGCCTGGGTTTCTGGCCTTTGAGAGCTGCAGAGGACTGAAGTGGCTGTAAGCCATTGTTCAGAGACCATTGCATTCCAAAGCCTCAGTGGAGAGCGATTTTGGTCCCTCAGGGGACATTTCCTTGGCTATAAACAGAAAACTGGCGGTGGGATGTTGTTACTGGCATCTAGCGGGTCGAAGCCAGAGATGCTGCTAAATATCCTACAATGCCCTGGACAGTTTCCTACAACAAAGAATTATCTGGTCTAAAATGTTGATAGTGCTGGGATGGAGAAACCCTGCAATAGAGATGTTCAAAACATTATTTGTAGGACTTTTTACTTAGGCCCTTCATTTTATGCTGCTTGCCTTACAAACCTCCTTTATACATAACTAGTCCGTCCATCTTGGAGCTTACCAGCTCGCAAGGGTGCCCGGCAGGACTCCTTGTTCACAGAGGATCAGAGAAGCTCTATTTCAGAGCTTAAGGTTCCAAACCACACTAAAAGCAGTTCTGTAAGCTAGTCCAAGAACCTAACCCTCATTTATAATTTAGAACAAGTATTTGCTAAGTCCTAGTCTTAGAATGAACTTTTAAAATGTACCTGTTTGAAAACTGGGTGCTGCCTTGATGGTATTTCTTGTTTCAGGTCACTGGGAAAACAGTGGTGCTTGCATTGTTCAACTTCATGCTCTTTAGCTCCTGGAACTACTAAAGAATAAGTCACTACTAGTAAGATCTCTGTCTGAAGAGGACGAAGTATCACGGGGTGGGGTAAGATGATGGGCTTTGGAGCCAGTGTCATTGCTTTCGGATGTGTGGTCTTCGCGGCTCTAATCCTCAGTATACTCATCTGAAGATACCAATTTTTACAGACTTGTTTGAATGATATGAAATGATTTAACCAAATCATGTGCTCCAGTACCTGGCACATAATAGATGTTCACTTAATGCTAATTTTCTTCTCCCCATCTATTTTTCTTAAGAAGAACTCTTCCTTTCTTCTCCTAGCTCATAAAAAATGAAACATCCACCATTTTGCAAGCAAGGGGAAGGGAGTTTCCATCCTTTCTTCCATCTGTTGAATTCTTCTCCAGGGAAGGGGGAAAGACTCATCTGATTGGCGAGATTTGAGGAAAGCATATGTAGTAGAGCCCCATGAGTTCACATGGAGCTTTTGTACAAATGAGACAAAGGTCCCTCTCTGGATGGACACAGCCCTTTAAACACAGGGCTTGACAAGCAAATGGTATTTTTATTCAACACAGACTCAAACTGGTGTGCCCAGCTTGGCTAGCAGAGTGTGAGCTGGATTTCAGCCCCCTCCTGCCCCTCAGCTGGCACCCCATGCAGAGAACAACTTGCACTAAAACATGCATTCTCGGGACTTCCCTGGTGGCGCAGTGGTTAAGAATCCGCCTGCCAATGCAGAGGACACGGGTTCGAGCCCTGGTCCGGCAAGACCCACATGCCACGGAGCAACTAAGCCCATGCGCCACAACTACTGAGCCTGCGCTCTACAGCCTGCGAGCCACAACTACTAAGCCTGTGCGCCTAGAGTCCGTGCTCAGCAACAAGAGAAGCCACCACAACGAGAAGCCCACACACCACAAAGAAGAGTAGCCCCCACTTGCTGCAACTAGAGAAAGCCCACGTGTAGCAACAAAGACCCAACACAGCCAAAAATAAAAACTTAAAAAATTAAAAAAGAGCATCCTCATTTTTATAACTGGCTTCCCTGCAAAAAGCACACATTTCCCTCTGCCCTTGATTCTGTGGGTAAGCACACCTGGGTCAAGGCCCATGGACGAGCTTCCAGAGGCAGGCCTCTCTCTACTCTACATGTGATAGGCGTAAGGCAGGTGGCCACGTCCACTGTGGGATGATGGCTGCTCAGCAGACCTTGTCTGACTTCCAGGGTCTAGAAATCTAAACTTCGGGGGAGGAACAGGAAGCCTGATCCTGGCTTGTGGGTTCTGATGTCATTCTCCATCTGACTCCTAACTCTGTTGCCCCATAAAGGAAAGAGGTGAGAGTACCATTTTGGAAACTCCAAGAACATATTCATTAATCCTTACCTCTATTCATTTATTCCACAAATGTTTTTCAGTATCCTCATGTGGCAAGTACGATGTTAGAACTTGCGGGTAAAATTTTGAACAAGACAATCTCTGCTCTAAAAGTACTCACAGCCCAGTGGGAAAGAGAAACAAGTCACAAAATGGTATAACCAGTTCTCTAATAGACATATCTTTGGGGTGCCTTGGGAACGTGGGACCAGATTGAGAACTTAACTCAGCCTGAGAGGACCAGGGAAATCTAGGTTCTTCCCAGGAGAGGAACATCTAGTGAGTCATGAAGGCAGAGGAGTTTTTGTTTGTTTGTTTGTTTGTTTTGCGGTATGTGGGCCTCTCACTGTTGTGGCCTCTCCCGTTGCGGAGCACAGGCTCCAGACGCGCAGGCTCAGCAGCCATGGCTCACGGGCCCAGTCGCTCAGCGGCATGTGGGATCTTCCCGGACCGGGGCACAAACCCGTGTCCCCTGCATCGGCAGGCGGACTCTCAACCACTGTGCCACCAGGGAAGCCCGACAGAGGAGTTTTTTAGACACATGGAGGTAAGCAGGAGGATGGCATCTAGGGTGATGTTGAGGTGTCTGGCTTGGACAACTAGGTGAATAACGGTGGCAGTAATTAGGAAAGAGGATGTAAAGGGAGACGAATCTTAGACATGTTGCTTAGAATTGATGACCTGTGTGTCACCTGGAGTTGTCTAGTAACCAGGTAGCTATAAGAATTTGGAGGAAAGGGAAAAGAGAACACCAGAGTTTTGTTGAAAACCTAATATATGCCAGATACTAAGTGATTTACATGCTTTATTTCATTGAACTTTCCTCAGACTCTGTGATTTATGTCTTATTATTTCCACCTTGCAGATAAGGAAAACAAGGTCTTTCTCAAAGCCACACAATGGCAGAGCTGGAATTTGAATCCAGGTTGTTTATGCTAAAGCCCATGATCCTTCCAGGATCCTGGAGAGATGATGGAGGTCAGGGTTGGAGAGTCTGGTTTAGGATTTTTAACCCAGAAATGATGGTTTATTCTGAATTTGCATTTTGTCTTATTATGGCTGCATCCAGGTGTTCTTGTCGGGACAATTTATGGCACATAGTGTAATTTACATTGGGTTTTCCTTTTTTTTTTTCCTTGCAAGAGCTATTCATGTAGTAGTATCTTTTAATTACTATTTTTTTTCTTGTAAGTCTGAATTTGGGCTAGATATCAGTTGGTTTTCATGCTGTTACTATGTTGGATACAGCAGTTTGCTGGCTGACTCTGAACCAACAACAATTCTATCAAAGCATAACTTTTTCGCAGCAGGAGAACCAATCATTATAGTTGACCAGGCTTACAGCTTAAATTTTGTCTCAAGAAGATAAAAAGTTTATCTCATGAGCTAGAATTAGCATACACATTGTAAGAACTGCAGCTGGTGATGTCACAAAGAAAGCATTTACTTGAGTTTATTTTTGAGGTTGCCAAAGTAGGAAACCAGTACCCATTTACTCTGATGAGAACTGGCTCTCCTTCTCTGGCTATCTGTCTCTTTCTCCCGGTCTCTCCCTGTTTCTTTCCCTCATCTCTACCTCTGTCTTTCTGCCTCTCTGACTCTTTCTCTTTGTTGTTAATGCATTGGAATTCATTTTTTAAACTTGCAATTCTAAAAATTAGAAAAGGAAGCCTCCTCCTTTTTTTAAAAAAAATCTTTATCGGAGTATAATTGCTTTACAATGGTGTGTTAGTTTCTGCTGTATAACAAAGTGAATCAGCTATACATATACATACATCCCCATATCTTCTCCCTCTTGCGTCTCCCTCCCACCCTCCCTGTCCCACCCCTCTAGGTGGACACAAAGCACCGACCTGATCTCCCTGTGCTATATGGCTGCCACTAGCTATCTATTTTACGTTTGGTAGTGTATATATGTCCATGCCACTCTCTCACTCCGTCCCAGCTTACCCTTCCCCCTCCCCATGTCCTCAAGTCCATTCTCTACGTCTGTGTCTTAATTCCTGTCCTGCCCCTAGGTTCATCAGAACCAATTTTTTTTTTAGATTCCATATATATGAGTTAGCATACTGTATTTGTTTTTCTCTTTCTGACTTACTTCACTCTGTATGACAGACGCTAGGTCCATCCACCTCACGGCAAGTAACTCACTTTCATTTCTTTTTATGGCTGACTAATATTCCATTGTATATATATGCCACATCTTCTTTATCCATTCATTTGCCAATGGACACCTAGGTTGCTTCCATGTCCTGGCTATTGTAAATAGTGCTGCAATGAACATTGTGGTACATGACTCTTTTTGAATTATGGTTTTCTCAGGGTATAGGCCCAGCAGTGGGATTGCTGGGTCATATGGTAGTTCTATTTGTAGTTTTTTAAGGAGCCTCCAGACTGTTCTCCATAGTGGCTGTATCAATTTACATTCCCACCAACATGTTACTCTCTCACTTCGTCCCAGGGAAGCCTCCTTTTTGAGGAACATATTATTTGACCATACTAATAGGCATGGAGGAATATCCAGACAGCTCGGATGTCTTAGTTTCCATGCAGCTTTCACTGAAATTCAGAAAAAAAAAAAAAATCAAAGATTCTATTTAAATCACCTTGGACACAATTGAGTAGTAAACAAAGATTATCCAGTAGAGGGCGGTGCTGACTTATTCATGGATGCCTTCCATAGAAGATGCAAAATTTAGTAATGAAAGCCCCTCACCCCCTTTTGTTTACTTTAAAGGAACCCCCTGATAGACAATAGGTAGTTTTACCTGAGATCCTTTGAATTCAGCAAAAGTGCCTTTGTTGGAAAGAAGAAGTGTGGTCATCAGCTTTAGTCTCTGAACACCTAGGTTTTGGTGCTACCTCAACCCAAGTACCGATGAAAAGGTACATTTCTGACTGCTAAACCTAGACTAAGGTAATGTAGACTCCACATTCCCCCACGACTCAAGTCCCAGCCCCCATCAGTGTCCCTTCATAGACTCTGGTTGGGGACTTGTGCTGGGGAAATGATTCAGCATATCAGTGGTGCCTGCTCTCCTTAACTGGTCCACAGGCTGGTTTGCAGCTCCCATGGAGAGAAGGGTTTGATGCTGATAGGATCTGGTAGACTTACACTAGCTTTGTGAGACTGAGCACAGAGAATAGTACATAAGGCATGGGGGAGGAAGAAGATGCTTTCCTTCCTTGCAACCTACAGACAGAAACCTTGGAAACAGAAGCCTGGACACCAAACTTGATGTTCTTGCAGTGGTGGGTGGAAGCAGTGAGATTTCCACAATTCATTCTGCAAAATCATTTAAGGACAAGTTGGAGCAGAGGCAAAAGATTAGGGCAGATGAGTTGTGGTTGTTGCTGACACTCTGCTTTGCAGGTCCATGTGAATCTCTTTTTTGGGGACACCCGACTATGGGTGAGAGACATCTTTTTTTTTGAATTAGTACTTCATCATATTTTTACAAATTGAGATATAATTGACATATAACATTATATTAGTTTCAAGTGAATAACTTAATGATTTGATATTTGTATATATTGCAAAATGATCACCACTAAAGTCTAGTTAACATCCATCACTACAGTTACAATATTTCCTCTTGTGATAAGAGCTTTAAAGATCTACTCTATAGCAACTTACAAATATACAATGCAGTATTACTAACTATAGTCACCATACTGTACATTGCATCTCCATGACTTATTTATCTTATAAGTACTTTTGACTATCTTCACTCATTTCGCCCACCCCTACCCCCTGCCTCTGGCAACCTCCAGTCTGTTCTCTGTATCTATTTGTGTATACTGAAGAATCTTTTTATTTTACATTGCACATATAAGTGAGATCATGCACTATTTGTCTTTCTCTATCTGACTAATTTCACTTAGTATGATGTCCTTAATTTTCTTTCATCCATATGGTTGCAAATGGCAGGATTTCCCTTTTTTCTATAGATGAATAATGATCCATTGTATTCCACTATATATATATTTCACGTTTTCTTTACCTACTCATCCATTAATGGACACTTAGATTGCTTCCATGTGTTGGCAATGCTGCAATGAAAATGGTGGTGCCATTTTCACTAACTTATTTGAGTTAATGTGGTTATTTTTTAACATCTTTATTGGAGTATAATTTACAATGTTGTGTTAGTTTCTGCTGTATAACAAAGTGAATCAGCTATATATATACACATATCCTCATATCGTCTCCCTCTTGTGTCTCCCTCCTACACTCCCTATCCCATCCCTCTAGGTGGTCACAAAGCACCAAGCTGATCTCCCTGTGCTATGTGGCTGCTTCCCACTAGCTATCTATTTTACGTTTGGTAGTGTATATATGTCCATGCCACTCTCTCACTCCGTCCCAGCTTACCCTTCCCCCTCCCCATGTCCTCAAGTCCATTCTCTACGTCTGTGTCTTAATTCCTGTCCTGCCCCTAGGTTCATCAGAACCAATTTTTTTTTTAGATTCCATATATATGCGTTAGCATACTGTATTTGCTTTTCTCTTTCTGACTTACTCCACTCTGTATGACAGACTCTAGGTCCATCCACCTCACGGCAAATAACTCACTTTCATTTCTTTTTATGGCTGACTAATATTCCATTGTATATATGTGCCACATCTTCTTTATCCATTCATCTGCCAGTGGACATCTAGGTTGCTTCCATGTCCTGGCTATTGTAAATAGTGCTGCAATGAACATTGTGGTACATGACTCTTTTTGAATTATGGTTTTCTCAGGGTATAGGCCCAGCAGTGGGATTGCTGGGTCATATGGTAGTTCTATTTGTAGTTTTTTAAGGAGTCTCCAGACTGTTCTCCATAGTGGCTGTATCAATTTACATTCCCACCAACAGTGGAAGAGGGTTCTCTATCTCCACACCCTCTCCAGCATTTATTGTTTGTAGATTTTTTAATGATGGCCATTCTGACCGGTGTGAGGTGATACCTCATTGTAGTTTTGATTTGCATTTCTCTAATGATTAGTGATGTTGAGTATCCTTTCATGTCTTTCTTGGCAACCTGTATATCTTCTTTGGAGAAATGTCTATTTAGGTCTTCCACCCATTTTTGGATTGGGTTGGGTTTTTTTTTTGATATTGAGCTGCATGAACTGCTTGTATATTTTGGATATTAATCCTTTGTCTGTTGCTTCATTTGCAAATATTTTCTCCCACTCTGAGGGTTGTATTTTCATCTTGTTTATGGTTTCCTTTGCTGTGCAAAAGCTTTTAATTTTCATTAGGTCCCAGTTGTTTATTTTTGTTTTTATTTCCATTACTCTAGGAAGTGGGTCAAAAAGGATCTTGCTGTGATTTATGTCAAAGAGTGTTCTGCCTATGTTTTCCTCTAAGACTTTTATAGCGTCTGGCCTTACATATAGACTTCAATCCATTTTGAGTTTATTTTTGTGTATGGTGTTAGGGTGTGTTCTAATTTCATTCTTTTACATGTAGCTGTCCAGTTTTCCCAGCACCACTTACTAAAGAGGCTGTCTTTTCTCCATTGAATATTCTTGCCTCCTTTATCAAAGATAAGGTGACCATATGTGCATGGGTTTATCTCTGGGCTTTCTATCTTGTACCATTGATCTATATTTCTGTTTTTATGCCAGTACCATACTGTCTTGATTATTATAGCTTTGTAGTACAGTCTAAAGTCAGGGAGCCTGATTCCTCCAGCTCTGTTTTTCTTTCTCAAGATTGCTTTGGCTATTTGGGGTCTTTTGTGTTTCCATACAAATTGTGAAATTATTTGTTCTGGTTGTGTGAAAAATGCCCTTGGTAGTTTGATAGGGATTGCATTGAATCTGTAGATTGTTTGGGTAGCATAGTCATTTTCACAATGTTGATTCTTCCAATCCAAGAACATGGTATATCTCTCCATCTGTCTGTATCGTCTTTAATTTCTTTCATCAGTGTTTTATAGTATTCTGCAAACAAGTCTTTTGTCTCCTTAGGTGGGTTTATTCCTAGCTATTTTATTCTTTTTGTTGCAGTGGTAAATGGGAGTGTTTCCTTAATTTCTCTTTCAGATTTTTCATTGTTATTGTATAAGAATTCAAGCAATTTCTGTGCATTAACTTTTTATCCTGCTACTTTACCAAATTCACTGATTAGCTCTAGTAGCTTTCTGGTAGCATCTTTAGGATTCTCCATGTATAGGATCATGTCATCTGCAAACAGTGACAGCTTTACTTCTTCTTTTCTGATTTGGATTACTTTTATTTCCTTGTCTTCTCTGATTGCTGTGGCTAAACCTTCCAAAACTATGTTGACTAATAGTGGTGAGAGTGGGATCCTTGTCTTGTTTCTGATTTTAGAGGAAATGGTTTCAGTTTTTCATCACTGAGAACGATGTTGGCTGTGGGTTTGTCATATATGGCCTTTATTATGTTGAGGTAAGTTCCCTCTCTGCCTTCTTTCTGAAGAGTTTTTATCATAAATCGGTGTTGAATTTTTCAAAAGCTTTTTCTGCATCTATTGAGATGATCATATGGTTTTTATCCTTCAATTTGTTAATATGGTGTATAACGTTGATTGATTTGTGTATACTGAAGAATCCTTATATTCCTGGGATAAACATCACTTGATCATGGTGTGTGATCCTTTTAATGTACTGTTGGATTCGGTTGCTAGTATTTTGTTGAGGATTTTTGCATCTGTGTTCATCAGTGATATTGGCCTGTAGTTTTCTTTTTGTGTGACATCTTTGTCTGGTTTTGGTATCAAGGTGATGGTGGCCTCTTAGAATGAGTTTGGGAGTGTTCCTCCCTCTGCTATATCTTGGATGAGTTTGAGAAGGATAGGTGTTGGCTCTTCTCTAAATGTTTGATAGAATTTGTCTGTGAAGCCATCTGGTCCTGGGCTTTTGTTTGTTGGAAGATTTTTAATCACAGTTTCAATTTCAGTGCTTGTGATTGGTCTGTTCATATTTTCTATTCCCCTTCCTGGTTCAGTCTCAGAAGGTTGTGCTTTTCTAAGAATTTGTCCATTTCTTCCAGGTTGTCCACTTTATTGGCATATAGTTGCTTGTAGTAATCTCTCATGATTCTTTGTATTTCTTGACTGTCAGTTGTTACTTCTCCTTTTTCATTTCCAATTCTATTGATTTGAGTCTTCTTCCTTTTTTTTTTGATGAGTCTGGCTACTGGTTTATCAATTTTGTTTATCTTCTCAAAGAACCAGATTTCAGTTTTATTGATCTTTGCTATTGTTTCCTTCATTTCTTTTTCATTTATTTCTGATCTGATCTTTATGATTTCTTTCCTTCTGCTAACTGGGGATTTTTGTTCTTCTTTCTCTAATTGCTTTAGGTGTAAGGTTAGGTTGTTTATTTGAGATGTTTCTTGTTTCTTGAGGTAGGATTGTATTGCTATAAACTTCCCTCCTAGAACTGCTTTCACTGCATCCCATAGGTTTTGGGTCATTGTGTTTTCATTGTCATTTGTTTCTAGGTATTTTTTGATTTCCTTTTTGATTTCTTCAGTTTAAATTTAAAGTGTTTCTTTTTTAAAAAAATTAATTAATTATTTTAATTTTTGGCTGATTTGGGTCTTCTTTGCTGTGTGCAGGCTTTCTCTAGTTGTGGCCAGTGGGGGCTACTCTTCGTTGCGGTGCGCGGGCTTCTCATTGTGGTGGCTTCTCTTGTTGTGGAGCACGGGCTCTAGGCATGTGGGCTTCAGCAGTTGTGGCTCGCGGGCTCTAGAGTGCAGGCTCAGTAGTTGTGGCGCACGGGCTTAGTTGCTCCACGGCATGTGGGATCTTCCCGGACCAGGGCTCGAACCCGTGTCTCCTGCATTGGCAGGCGGATTCTTAAACACTGTGCCACCAGGGAAGCCCTAAAGTGAGTTTCTTATAGATAACATTTAACTGGGTATTGTTTTTTGATCTACTCTGACAATCTGTGCCTTTTAATTTTTGTTTTTAGACCACTGACATTCAAAGTGCTTATTGATATAATTGGACTAATATCCACCGTATTTGTTATTGTTTATTGCTCTATTTATTGCCTTTGTTCTTTGTTCCTAATTTTGTCTTCCACACTTTTTCTGCCTTTTGTGGTTTTTAACTGAGTATTTTATATGAGTCTATTTTCTCTCTGTGATGGTTAATTTTATGTGGTAATTTGAGTGGGCTAAAGGGATGCCCAGATAGCTGATAAAACATTATTTCTGAGTGTGTCTGTAAGGGTGTTTCTGGGAGACTGCATTTGAATAAGTAGACTGAGTAAAGAAGATCACCCTCAGCAATACAGGTGGGCATCATCCAATCTGTTGAAGGCCTGAATGGAACAAAAAAGCAGAGGAAGGGTGTATTTGCTCTCTGCTTGAGCTGGAACATCCATCTTCTCCAGATCTCAGGTATCAGTGCTTTTGGGCATTTGGACTTGGATGGGGACTTATACCACTGGCTCTTCTGGTTTTCAGGCCTCTGGCTAAGACTGAATTACACCACTGGCTTTCATGGTTCTCCAGTTGGCAGATGGCAGATCATGGGACTTCTCAGTCTCCATGATTGCATGAACCAATTCCCATAATAAATTTCCACACACACACACACACACACACACACACACACGCACATCTTATTGGCTCTGTTTCTCTGAAGAACTGCCTAATACGCTCTCCTGTATTAGCATATAAATTATATTTCTTTTTTGTTAACTTTTTAAAGTAGTTGCCCTGGAATTTGCAATATACATTTATAATTAATCCAAGTCTACTTTCAAATAACACTACTTTAGAGCAAGCATGTTATAACAAAATATTCCTACTTTAAAATGATTATAGATTCATAGGAAGTTGAAAAAATGAAACAGAGAGAGGTTCTGTTTACCCTTTACCCCGTTTTCCCCATTATGTAAAATGGTAACATTCTATATAATTTCAGAACAATGACAGAGCCAGCAAATTGATATTGGCACAATCCACAGAACTTATTCAGATTTTGCCAGCTTTACGTGGGTGCGCATGCGCGCTCAGGCACGCATGTTTAATTTTACACAATTTTACCACAAGTGTAGATTTGAGTAACCAGCACCACTGACTAAATGATTTACTGAGATATGTAAAAGGAAGTTTGAAATGAGGCATTCAATGAGAGAGACAGGGAAACAGAGAGAGGGAACCATATGGTGAACTTTTCATGTTTAAGAGACTCAAGATAATCTTGAAATCAGCTAATCTAAAGAAATGCAATGATATGCAGAACAACATGTGGCCAGCAGTGCAGTGAGATGTTCCTATTGAGGAATCCCATGAGATTATCAAAGAGAAGGAAGCAACTTCTGTAAGAGATGCAAGACCCTTCAGGTAAGATGTTGTCTGCCTGCAGAATATCAGGATACTAAACAGTAACCCGAATGCTTGTACATGCAGTATGGCCCAGGAGATGCACAGGGTATGGAGGAATCCTTCCCTTAAGCAGGGGATAGACCACGAAGCCTCTCTCCACCATGGCCAGGATGCAGTATTTCTGGACAGGCACTGTGGGCATTTTGGGCCAGACAATTCTTTATTGGGTATGTCTTTACACGCTGCACAGATATTTAGCACACCTGGTCCTTGGCCACCAGGCACTATGAAAACAAAGCACGTCCAACAGATTTCCAAAAGTACCCAGGGGTTGTAAACATGTCTGCAAGCAAAAGCCACAAACCCCTTCTTGTTCTTGAGGGAGAATATTCTCTCTCCAGACTTCCTCAGTCTCTGTTTCCACGCACAGGGTCTTTCTTTTTTCTTCTCCCAGATACTGCCAATCTTGGAGGATCTGGATTTTCTAAGTTATTTTTAATATATGCTTTTATTATGGAAGGTGACAATTTTCTTATACACCACTGCTTACATCTTGGCTGATCTACTTTGATTGGTCCTGAGCCCATACATCAAAAGTGACCATTACTAAAAGGAGGGAAGGTGGGGTATCATTCTATCACAGCTGGAATTAAAAACTAAGGTTACAGATTATACAAAAGCCCTTGCTTGGGACTTTATTCAAAGCATTTTAATGACACTAGGAGAAGTTTGAATTATTAAATTCTAGGAACTCTCATTCTAATAATCAACTTGAGCTGAGAGCTTCATGGAGGTTTAACTTTCAAAGAAAGGAGAATTTAATTCAATTTGGGGCTTACCATTTGTTATATTTACACTAAGCTAAATATTGCAGACCCTTCAAAAGAAACATTAGCTTTGCTACTTTATTTCAAGGAGCTTAAAGTTTCATTGAAGCAATAATATATTAGCCCTAAACATAATTAGAGATATCAGAAATAGTTCCAATCAGAAGTAATTGTAAAAAGAGGTAAGACTAGGGAGGAGGTGATATCGCTCCAGACAGCCAGAAAAAACTTTCTAGAGAAGGATGGGAGTGGGCAGGGGTTGGTGGAGGTTTGCAATGGGATTGGAAAGAGACAAAGAAGAGCCGTTTAAGGAAATTTAATTATTGCAAGCAACATTCTTCAAAAACTTTTGAAGACGAAAGAAAAGGAAGTTTCATAACTGGAAAATAAAACATTGAGGAAGGAAGCCGCTATCTCACTTTCATGACTGTTATAAAGTTATATTTGGCTTCTGCCAAAGAACAGCCTTAGATGTCAGAGCATACAAGGTATTGCAGGAGTTAGAATGGAAGTTCTGTTGCATCAATGCCTAGAACATTCTCCATCTGACTATATATTGTCATCAACTATGACCTCGTTTCTCTGCATGCTACCTGGGCCCCCATGAGGCTTGTGGATTGAAACACTTTTGCTTTTAAATGCTTACGAATAAGAAAGTTGCTGCTGTTGATGCTTGTCTAACATATGTAGGTGTTTAGGAGGAAGCAATTAAATGCTTTGAAGCATATTTCTAGTGGAAATTAATCAAGAATAGTATCTTAATGTTTTGTGAATTAGAGTGGTGTTTTGATTACTTTCTGTTTTCACTGTATTGTGAAATTTAGGATGTGAATCATGGCTTAGGTAGGGGGATGATTTAGCACCAAACTAGGATTTATTTGCCAAAATGGATACTTTTGATGAGAGTAAGTTTGTGTGTTTGTAGAATCATGTTGTAAGGTGCTGAAATATATTGGGTTGGCCAAAAAGTTCCTTCAGTTTTTAAGTAAAAATAAAAGACACATTTTTCATTTTCACCAGGAACTTTACTGAACAACATATTCACTCTTTCGTTCCACTACCTTCTGCCATTTTTCAGGCAACTTCATCATAATTCCATCTTCCCCAAACTTTTTATCTTTCTGAGCAAAGAACTGTTCCAGGTGCCTTTTACAGTCTTCCAGGGAATTGAAAGTTTTTCCATTAGGAGAATTTCGTAAAGACTGAAATAAATGGAAATCCGAAGGTGTAACGTCTGGTGAATACGTTGGATGAATCAGAACTTCCCAGCCAAGCTCTAACAGTTTTTGCCTGGTCATCAAAGAAACATGCAGTCTTGTGTTATCCTGATGGAAGATTATGCGTTTTCTGTTGACTAATTCTGGATGCTTTTCATTGAGTGCTGCTTTCAGTTGGTCTAACTGGGGGCAGTACTTGGTTGAATTAATCATTCGGTTTTCTGGAAGGCGCTCATAATAGTGGACTCCCTTCCAATCCCACCATATACACAACATCACTTTCTTTGGATCAAGACTGGCCTTTGGTGTGGTTGGTGGTGGTTAATTCAGCCTGCCCCATGATCTCTTCCGTTCCACATTATTGTACAGTATCCACTTTTCATTGCCCATCACATTTTTTTTGAACAAAAACAGAACGTTTTCGTAGCGTTTAAATAGAGAATTGCATGCAGAAATACGGACAAGAAGGTTTTTTACTTAACTTATGTGGAACCCAAATATCAAAGCGATGAACATAACCAAGCTGGTGCAAATGGTTTTCAATGCTTGATTTGGATATTTTGAGTATGTCGGCTATCTCCCGCGTGGTATAATGTTGACTGTTCTCAATTAATGTCTTGATTTGATCGTATCAACTTCAACTGCTCTACCCGACTGTGGAGCATCAACCAGCGAGAAATCTCCAGCACGAAACTTCGCAAACCACCTTTGACATGTTTGATCAGTCACAGCACCTTCTCCATACACTGCACAAATCTTTTTTTGCGTTTCAGTTGCGTTTTTACCTTTCTTGAAACAATAAAGCATAATATGCTGAAAATGTTGTTTTTCTTCCATCTTCAATATTAAAATGGCTACACAAAAATTCACCAATTTTGATGTTTTTTTAAAAAATGCACACTGATATGACAGCTGTCACAATACAATCTAACAAAATTGTTTCGAATGAAGTTAAAGACAACTAAGCGCTGCTAGAGTCATCTTACAGAAAAAAACCAAACAAACCTTTTGGCCAACCCAATAGTATATGGTTTCAGCCTTTTTTCTCTAATTGTGAAAGGCCCCTGTCCTAACTGAGGGACCACTGCCTTGGCTCGTGGGGACTTAAGTGATGGCCACACTCATCAGTGCTGTCCTGACCTCATAAAAATATACTGAGATGTGAGGAAAGGAGAATCCACTGCTCTTTCCAAATGGGAATGGCATAGGGTCTGAAGTGACAATGATTCTCTCCTTGTCTCTTGGCAATTGTTTAAGTTGCTCTGTTCATAGGAAATAATGTAGCTTATGTTTGAGTAAGTTTTTTAAAAAATTAGTGGAATGTTATATTTCAGTGGTTAAAATTTGTCAGCTCATGAATGGACTGATTCAGGAGAGGCCAGATTTCCACTGCTCTGCCTCTTATGCCCCACTGGCCTCAGAAGAGTCCCTTCATTTGTTCATCTGTCTTTCATTTGCTTTGAGCACTTTGGCTCCAAGTTTTAAGGTAAATTCTGTGCAAAATGGGAAGAGGCAACCCTAATGGACACTATTTATGAAAAGAATTTGCTGAGTATCTTCACCAGAGGCGGCAGATCTGAAGCTGGATTTTTCTCACTGGTAAATAGAACAAATGGGGACATTTTATATTGCAAAGGTGTTAGTTATAATAGTTATTTTTTCTGATGATAGTAACTAAATCTTTAGACATATACTTGAATTCCAAAATGAATTATGCCTCTATTCAGGTAAAATAAAATTTCTGATGTGGAAATTTATACATTAATTTGTTGTTTTCATTTTCCAATGCAAGAACTGCTGGTGAGGTGAAATGACTGTGCGGTTTTATTATAGCTTGTGTACTAGTTAGGGTTCTCCATAGAAACAGAACCAATAGGAGATACACACACACACACACACACACACACACACACACACACACATATACCTATACCTATACATATACAGAGAGAGAGATGTATTTTAAGGAGCTGACTCACACAATTGTGGCGGCCAGCAAGTCTGAAATGTGCAGGGCAGGCCTGCAGGCTGGAGACTCAGGGAAGAGCTGACATTGCAACCCAAGTTCAAAGGCAGTCTGGAGTCAGAATTCCCTCTTCTCGGGACCTCTGTCTTTTTTTTACCTAAGGCCTTTAACTGATTGGATGAGACCCACCCTATGGAGGCTGGTCTGCTTTACTCAAAGTCTACCGACTTAAATATTAATCATATCTAAAAAAATTACCTTCACAGCAACATCTAGACTAGTGTTTGACCAAAAACTGGGCACCATGGCCTAGCCAAGTCAACACATAAAATTAAGCATTATAGCTTGTTAATTAATAAATGTCCATAAGTTTACAACAAGTACATACCCTGGAATGAATGAGACATTCATACTGCACCAAATCATCTGATTAAAAGACAAAAACACAGGGATAGATTGGGAGTTTGGGACTGACATGTACACACTGCTATCTTTAAAATAAAATGCTTTTCCATTAAAAAAAAAAAAAGACAAAGACATATTTTTGAGACTTAGATGTTCAGAGCTCACGTAGACCTCTTACTCACCAGGGATGGGCAGACCAAAAATCATATTCTTTGGGCCAGTTTTTCCCAGCCCTGGGCCTGCTTCCCAGCTCCCACTCCCATAACTGCCATCTGCAGACCTGTCCCGTTTCACACACACACACCCACCACCACCACCCCCAGCTGGAGTTTGTGATGGAGAATAGAGTGTACCCATCCATGGGTATGGTCTGGCTTGGGACATTAAGTCTAACTCAACCATTTCATTTTACAGAAGGAGAAAAAGGCTCAGAGGAAACTCTTGAAAAGAATTTGTTCACTGTAGTAGTATTGAAACCGAGCAGGACCCTGCGGGGCCCTCCCAGGTACAAAAGCGCTTCCATGTACAAAAGCGCTTCCATGTCCCGTTTCTTGTTTGTAGAAAAGCTGTAGTCTCTGAGGCCCTCCCTGAGTCGCAAAAGAGCAGGCTCAAGCAGTTCATGATTAGGACAACAGAGTCACAGAATCTTTAGTTCCTCCCTGAAGAACGTAGATAACAGTGTCTGATGCACATTCCTGAATTGTTTTGCAAAATACTAAAACCACTACCATATGGAAAAAGCTAACTGTATGATGACTAGACTATAGCCATGACATAAGCTGCTCCATCTTACACAATTTGCAAGAACCGGCCTCAAGGAAATGGAGACAAATCGACCTGGAATTGAAGATTAACTGCACTTAAAACAATCAAGATGACACCAACCAGACCACCACATGACCAGTTTCAAGATGTTTGTCGGAGCTGACTGTGCTGTTCTGCACACTCCTGAAACTTCTCCATTTTTCCCTGTAAAACCCTTTCCCTCTAACTGACAAGTGGGAAATGGTTTGGGGGTTGCTAGTCCACCATCTCCCTAGGTTGCCGGCTTCCTGAATAAAGCATCTTTCTATTTTCAACAACCCTTGTCTCTTGGAACACTGAGCAAGAGCAGCTGAACCTGAGATCGGTTCCAGCTCCAGCTGGTAACTATTTATAAGCACCTTATTTGAAAAGTCATTTGTCATAAGGAAAACAAAACCCATATTGTAAAGGTGACAAGGCAATAAGGGTAACTCTTGAGCAATATTATTCCAAGTTGTGATGAGGATAAACTACCAGTCAGGGTCAAGGTTTAGCTAGGTAGGGCACATCTTCCTCCAGGAACCCAGAACAATATCACAACAATTTCTGATTCAACACAGTGTAAACATTCTTATGGCTTTCAGGTGTAAGAGAACTCTATAGGTGTAGAATATAGAGTTTATAAATAAAGCCCTCACCTTTCAGGTTGGAGTCTAAGAAATGATAATTATAATAGAAACAATAAATAATAATAATAATTAATTCTAATAACTACAAAAGAATGAATATAATTACTGCATATGAGCCACTGTGCTCCTCTCACAGGCATTTTTCTCATTTAAATTACATATTCTTGGGCTTCCCTGGTGGCACAGTGGTTAAGAATCTGCCTGTCAATGCAGGGGACATGGGTTCGAGCCCTGGTCCGGGAGGATCCCACATGCGCGGAGCAACTAAGCCCGTGTGCCACAACTACTGAGCCTGCGCTCTAGAGCCCGCAAGCCACAACTACTGAGCCCACGTGCCACAACTACTGAAGCCCGTGCGCCTAGAGCCTGTGCTCCTCAATAAGAGAAACCACCAGAATGAGAAGCCGGCGCACCACAACGAAGAGTAGCCCCCGCTCACCGCAACCAGAGAAAAGCCCGCGCGCAGCAAAGAAGGCCCAACGCAGCCAAAGATAAATAAATAAATTTGTTTTAAAAAATTACATATTCTTTGTGGGTACAGATAAGGAAAAAATTTACTCAGGGTCACTGAGGGCTCAGCTACCCGGACTCCAACTGAGTTGGCTCAAGTCCCCAGTCCGTGCTCCTAGCACTAGACTCAAGTTGCCCAACCTGCACTTTCTCATTCAGCAATGGGGCCAGGGTCACTTTTCAAGGTGCTTTCCAAATTTAGGTGGACACGGGGCCAGTCTTACTCAGCCACTGGGTTAATTCGGTGAGGGGGTGGGGGTGGCGTGGGGTGGGTGGAAACAAATTGACGGTTTGTTGGGTTCATCTAGTTAAAGAAAGAAAGATAAGAAGAGGGAGGAGGAGGTCGAATTCATAGGTTGGAATATTTGTGCTCCTCCTGAGCTTCGAAAACTATTTGCCCGCAAAACAACTGTAAAAGAATCGTTCTTGAGATTATAAATGCTGTAACTACCGTACCAACAGGAGTATCGCCAAGTGCTTAAGTCATCCACGCCGTCTGTTCCTACTGCAACCCCTTATTAGGAGCACAAGCAGGCAAAACCTGGGAAGCGATCGCCGGGCTGGGCGCTGGTCCGGCATTGCCCACACCCAACGCGCGCAGCCGAGGGGCGGATCCCGGCCGGCGGGGAGCCGGTCTGGGAGCACCTGGCCACTCCTCCCTTATGCCGGCTCTCTGGGCGGGCCCGGGCCAGGGGCGGGCGCGGCGGCGGCGGAGGCGGTGGCGCTGAGGCACGACCGCTGCCGCGCGGCTTAAGACTAGGGCGGTGGCTCTGTTGGTCTGTCGGCCTTCGTCCTACGTAGCAGGGCGCGCGCGGCCGCGATGAGCTGGAACCTGCTGCTCTGGCTGCTGGCGCTGTGCGCGCTGCTCGCTCTCGTGGTGCAGCTGCTACGCTTCCTGCGGGCCGACGGCGACCTGACCCTGCTGTGGGCCGAGTGGCAGGGGCGACGCCCAGGTGAGGACCCACAGTCGCCTTTCCGGAGTGGGAGGCCGGGCTTCGTGCGGTCCGATTTCCGCTGCCTTTGCGTCCCTCGCGAAGGGTGGCGTGGAGCTTCCGGGAAGCGAGGCTGCGTCTTTCCCCGGGGCTGCGGTTCGGGGAGGAAGAGGCCGGGGCCTTTTGTCTTCTGTCCTGGTCCATATGGACTTCCCTGGTTGCCAGCATAAGAGAGCATTGTGGGGTGCCCACAGATCTCAGAATTCTCAACCCCGCTCCCAGGGATTCAGATGCAGCGTGGGAGGACAATACTTTGAGAAAGTGCGTTCGTAAAGGAGGCTCCTTTTGAGGCTACTTTGTGCGGTTGTTTATCTGCCATTTCTCACTCTACTCAGAGTAGAGAAATTAAATTTGAGGTAATCCAGAGTCACCCACATACCTGCTTACTCACTGGGATAAAAGTATAACCATAGAAAGAACTGGATTGGCGTTTTGCCTGGAGGAAGATCATTACTGGCATACTAAAAGGCGTTCTGCCTGTCTCACTTTTATCTTTGCCCTGCTTAATATTTGATGGTCGTTTACTAAACGCATTCTATGTGCTAAGCACTGGGCTAGGCCCTTTTCGCACATGACAGGTCACCTTTTCAGTGACTCTTAAGCTTATTTTCCAGATAGGGAAACTAATGCTCAGAGAAATTCAATAGACTACCCAGAGCTAGGCTTTGGATCTGTAAGGGCCAGGGGGGAAGTGGGATTTCCCTGGACCTAGTTTCCTGTATGAAACTATCCAAATTATGTGAGGAGGTTTGCTTGGAAGTGATAACTAGTATGCTTTAAAAATGGAGCCAGGCATATACCCTGAGAAAACCATAATTCAAAAAGAGACATGTACCCCAATGTTCGTTGCAGCACTATTTACAATAGCCAAGAGGACATGGAAGCAACCTAAATGTCCATTGACAGATGAATGGATAAAGAAGATGTGGCACATATATACAATGGAATGTTACTCAGTCATAAAAAGGAACGAAAGTGAGTTATTTGTAATGAGGTGGATGGACCTAGAGTCTGTCATACAGGGTGAAGTAAGTCAGAAAGAGAAAAACAAATACCGTATGCTAACGCACATATATGGAATCTAAATAAAAGGTAATGATGAACCTAGTGGCAGGGCAGGAATAGAGATGCAGATATAGAGAACGGACTGTAGGACACAGCGTGGCGGTGGGGGGGGCGAGGCGGGGTTGGGAAGCTGGGACGAAGTGAGAGAGTAGCACTGACATATATACCTTACCAAATGTAAAATAGGTAGCTGGTGGGAAGCTGCTGCCTAGCACAGGGAGATCAGCTCAATGTTTTGTGATGACCTAGAGGGGTGGGATAAGGAGGGTGGGAGGGAGGCTCCAGAGGGAGAGGATATGGGGATATATGTATACATATGGCTGATTCACTTTGCTGTACTGCAGAAACTAACACAACAGTGTAAAGCAATTATACTCCATTAAAACTGTTAAAAAAAAAAAAAACCCCAAAAACTGGAGCCAGGGAGGGGAGAGGAGCCATATCACTTACACAGGGGTGAGAATTGGTTCTTGGGGACAGAAAAAATTCTTAGATGGTACAATGTTTTATGCCCCTCCAAAGCTCATCTCTACCCAACAAAATATTATTCCTTAGTAGTTCATTTTTCTTCTTGGGTTTTTTGGGGGTATAGCATGTGTAGGGCTGACATTGAGTTCATGGAAAATACATAACACATGTGCAAGATCAGGGCTACAGAACTATGGTAAATAGATGGCTGTGATTGGTAGACTTTCTCTTAGTCATTTGCTCCATCTCAACAGATGGAATGCATGTGCCTATTGGCTGCTTTGTGGATGTTTGTGTTTGATCCTCAGTGCTTTTGTGTTAAATTGGACTTTGAGAATTCCATAAAAATATCTTATATTTTATTATTCTATAAAAGTTATTCAACTGATAATGTCAAGTGCTGAAAAGGAAAAATGTTGACAATATCTAGCAGCTAGTTAAATGAAAAGTTATTTTAACATATCAAGTAAAAGTTAAGGTGGCTAAAGGTAATTTTTAAGAAATTCATTTAGTTTTTTCAATGTCTTACTTTTGCTGGAAAAGTATCAGTTTTGAAGGGTTTTTTAATACATTTAATTACTTTGCTATTATTATGTAGCTGTATAATTTGCCAATTTACATATGTAATATAATACATTACAATTTAAGTAAATACATTACAAGTTATTTAGCAAAATAACTTTTGTAAGTTTACAGTTGTAAAGTTAAATGTTAATAGCTTTTAAATTTTAACTTAACTTTTAACTTAATTTTTAAAGTTCACCATTCTTAAACCTGCATTGACTGAAGAGTAAACTTTATAGAACTCCTTTTATGTGTAAAGCAAGATAGATATATGTAAATACATAAACAGATGTACAGTATATCTGTGAAATTAAAATGTCTTGGAGGAGTTATTAGGAAAAAATGACTAAAAAGACATTTAGGGGCTGGGGGTGGGGGTGAGGTGATAATGAAAAAAAGTTAAAGGAACATGAAGATAGACTCAAGTTCCCAAAACAGCTCAGCCTGCAAAGATGGGTAGACTCTTTGAAGGTTAAAAAAAAATTATCCTCTTTTTCTTCTCTATAGGTTTATTACTTTTTGTCACTTTAAAAAATAGACAATATACTCACATAAGGCAAATTTTAAAAATACAAAGGGATGTGTGGTGACAAGTAAAGCTCTCTTCCACCCTTGTCTCCCAGCCACCCAGTATGCCTCTTTGGAGGCAACCACCATTTCCTGCCTTTTATGTATCCTTCTGGAGATAGTCTCTGCATTTCCAAGCATGTATCTCACATGGTGAAATTTAAGAGTGACTAATTTTAGTTATTGCATGTAGATGCAGAAAAATCCATGGCACCAGTCCAGAGTAGGAAAAGTCTCAACAGCAGCACATGTGAGGAAGACTCAGATTTTAGTTGGCCGTAACCTCGATGTGAGTCAACTGTGAAGTGCCAGAAAAGATTAGGCAATCCTGGGAGATGTTTAGTGTCTGATGGAACAAACTGCAAACAACAGCAGATGTCTTCTGAATACCTGCTTGTGTTGGCCTCTGTGCTGGGCACTGGGGACACAGCAGTGACTGAGCCAGCCACTGCCTGGGCCCTCACAGAGCCTCCCTTCTGAGGGACAAGGGAAGCGATTTAGTCATGTCACCTTGCTCTGAACTGTCCAGACCCCATGGGAATCCTGTGTCCTGCTCTGGCCGGCTCCTTTCAGTAGGAACATTGACCAGCTGGAGCTTGTGCAGAGGGTATGAGCAGAAGAGTGAGGAAATCGGATGCCATGTCATCTGAGGGAAGGTAGCAGAAATTGGAGGTGTTTAGCCTTAGAGAAGCAAGAGATGAAAGGATGTAGGGAGGACATAACAGCTGTCTTCAAATAAATGAGACACTGTCATGTGCAAAACAGGCTTGATTTATTCTTCCTGACACCACAAGGCAGAAGTGCTGCCAATGGCTGCTGGTCCACAGAAGTTAAAAAGTTATCAGTATAAGAAAGAATCTCTGAACCCCTTAAATGATTAGACTTGCCTTAAAAAGGAACCGGTGTCTCAGAGATAAAGATAACTAGCTTACTCTTCCTGTGAGGAAATTAAGTAGATCCTAGTCAACAGCCTGAGGGGAGAATTCTGAAACTGGGTTGAGGGTTGAACTCTAAGTGTCCTTCCAACTCCAAGAATCTGCTTTCAGAAGCTCTTTAGGGGAGGCCAGTTATGTATGCCAGATTCTGTTGAATTGTTAAACAAAAGTTGGTGCTGAATAAAAAAGTTTTCTTCTCCAGAGTGGGAAGAAGGGTGCCAGAACTGCAGGTGTACTAAGGTAAATGTGAGCCTGTGGGTTTTCATTGTTGCCTTTAAATAATGTTTGCATATTGGTATACAAATGAAGAAATCTTTGTTAGTTCTGTGCTAGTTAGTAAATAGTTACAAACAAATTATATTCACCTTGGAGTCTTGTGTATTGCAGAACTTTGGAACAATGAGTCGTCAATGAATGACTATGAATATACATTCTGCTATTCCTGATAAAGTCCTTCAGGAAGGATGCTCAGTTGAGCCTTTCCACAAAAGTACATCAGATGTGGGAGTTCCCTGGTGGTCTAGTGGTTAGGACTTGGAGCTTTCACTGCCGTGGCCCAGGTTGGGGAACTGAGATCCTTCAAGCTGCAGCCAAAAAAAAAAAAAAGAAAAAAGATGATAGGAAAGCATTGTAGCCCAGACACAGTATTTGGGATGTTTCTGTCCTTACTTCAGATATTTACATGACACCTCTTTCCTGAGGACATTTTCTTGAATGGCTAAGATAGTTGGGTTCTAAGATATTGATCTTATTAAAACGTGGTCAGTGTAGGCTAGTGATCACAGTGTGGGCTTTGGAGCTAGATATACCTGGACTCCTATCCTAGCTCTGCCAGGGTTCTTGGGTGTTTATTCAACAGTGATTTATGGAGTGCTTTCTCTATGCGAGTCTCTGTGCGATGCACTGAGGACACAGCAGTGAATAAGGGAGTCAGGGTTCTAGCCTTAAGGAAATTTACAGTCTAGTGCTGTAAATTAATCTCTGTAAACCTCAGTTTCCTTTTCTATAAAACTGAGATAATTCTTGTTTCATAAGGTCCTTGTGAGGGTTTTCATAAGGTAATATGTTTAAGCACATAGGAAGCAATGAAAAAATGTTAAGCCATTAAAGTTAGTAACCCCATTGCCCCTGGCTGGAGAAATTACAACATACAATGTGTTTTGCTGCCAAAAAGTCCATTTGTTAATCAATTTTAGCAACAATTACAGTTGACATTTTATTAAGCACTGAGTATGTGTCACACACTGCTCTGAGTGCTTTACACATTTTAACTCATTTCTCTCAACAGTCCTATGAAGGAGGTTTTATGATTAATTCAGTTTTCCAGGTTTGGAAAATTAAGGCACCGAGTTCTCACATGGGAGCATTTCATTGCTGTGTGTGACACAGCTGGAACTTAAGCCGATAGTCTCCAGAGCTCGTACTGATTACCCGCCAGTTAGGTTTTAGAATTGTTTGACTAAAACAGTAAACTAGTTTCCTGATTTTAACTTTTCTGATCTAAAATCAGCAAGGTGTATCTTAAATAAAACCTTGTTTGCTATTTTTGATAAATAACACATTTTAATAAACAAGGCACACAGGAACACTGCACTACAGTGACTCTCTATGAATTCAGATGGACGGTGGCTATCGTGTGCTTCAGTGCAAATAAGTTTTTCACTGGAGAATAAACCACTCATCATTGCTTTATTTTTACAATTTTTACAATCTTTAACAAGATGATACTTGGGCAAGCAGAGTACATTTCATTGCTCATATGTATTTCTTCTTGGGTGAACTACTAGATTCTTCTAAGGTGAAAGCTCAGGCATTTGGGGGGCACTAAAAACCTTTAGTTGATAGGCATCAGATATGATTGACAAATGGGGAAAACATGACTTTAAAAATCCAGGGTGATTCTACCATACCCTAGAGTAGAACTTGGTATATTCAGATTTGCAAGAAATTAGAATAATAGAATTGAAAACTGGATGGGACTTTTAGTGATCATCTTATCTGAATCCCTCATTTATGAATAAGGAAAGTGAGAATGTGAATCCAGATACTTTCTATTTACTTACCCTTACTTTTCTTGATCAAATATACAGATAAATAGAGTCTTAGAGTCAGACCATGGAGTTATACCTTGAAGTAAAGTCTGGAAAACTCACCAAGAGTCTAGAATACACAAAATAACATGTTGATAACTGCTACTAATGTGATTTGTAGCACTAAGTAGGAAGTGTTTTCTTAGGATATTTAATTAAAAAAAATTTAAACCACTTTATTGAGGTATGATTATAAGAAACTGTCCATATTTAATGTATACAACTGGATGAGTTTGGGGATAAGTATACACCTGTGAGACCATCACCACAATCAAGGCTGTAAACATAGGATATTTAAATTTTTAAGCGCCACACATTATGTCTTCATATTCAGTGATATTGTTTAAAACTACTTTTTTCCTTTGGTTAATCTTTGATTTATGGATGTAACTCATAGCTTATTTTCTCCCCTCAATCCCCACTCCTTTTTCAATAGAATGGGAGCTGACTGATATGGTGGTGTGGGTGACTGGAGCATCAAGTGGGATTGGTGAAGAGCTGGCTTACCAGCTGTCCAAACTAGGAGTTTCTCTTGTGCTGTCATCCAGAAGAGTGCATGAGCTGGAAAGGGTGAAAAGAAGATGCCTTGGTAAGTACATCTAAAAGAGCAGCAGTGCTTCCTAGAAGTAAATCAGAACCCAAAGTCAAAATTTGGCAATTTTAGAGAGAAGAGGGGGATTCTCCTGGGCAGTGGACTCTGTTTCCAAATGCTCTACGTGCTTTGATCCAAGTCCTCTTCCTTTTGTCATCTCTTAGTTAGCTGGCCTGGCCTTTTTCTTCTTTTTTTCTGCCACATTTCTACTTTTTTTTTGACACTGGTTCTTAGCATTAGGGAGTGACCATCAATTCTCTCAAATGCTAGTGGATTTTTAGTGACCAAATAAATGTCTTACACTTTTGTCTTAAAGAAAGAACAGTTTGGTTCTTATGTATGATATACATGTATGTAACCAGAAAAATTTAATTGACATTTTGGTAAAACATCAGATATTAAAATCATAGGAAATGGTATAAGATTTTTGTTACCAGGAATAAACAGGAATAGAGTTAAATTTTTTTGGGGGGGGGATGCCACACATGTGGGAATCTTAGTTCCCGGACCAAGGATCGTACCCATGCCACTTTGCAGTGGAAGCACGGAGTCTTAATCACTGGACCACTAGGGAAGTCTCGGAATAGAATTAAGTTTGAAAAATGCAACTTGAGGTAGTATTTTTCATATATATAGGACAACAATGTTTTTGTCGGTTTGGGTTTTGGTGTAGTTATGTTCACAGTGAAAGCAGCCTCAAGTAATAAAGTTATTATTTCTCATGGGACATTTAGTATCTACACTGAAATAATTTTGAATTTTCCAGTAGACCATTTTTTGGGTCATTTACCTGTCATTCTTTAAAAATCTTTCTTTCACTTTGCTGACGGAACTAACCACCCAGAAACAGAGTTAGTTGCCAAGGCCACAAGCCCTCTTTCACGATATTGCTTTCAAAGGCTTCTTGTGTTTTTGAACTGGGCCACTTCTTAACGGCAGTTGCTCCTCCTCTGTTGAGACTTGCACTGGCAGAAATGAACCATAACAGCATTTCTTAGCTGGAGTAAGGCTGTTTTCTTTTGTCAGATCATTAGTCCAAACTATTTCTTTTAAAAAACAGTTACTGTTTCACAATTTACTCCTTTGCCCATAAAGCCTTTACACCTCTTGTTTTCTCTACTTACTTGTTTTTCTTATTGAAACACAACCTTGTTGTATTTCAAGGTTATTCAAGGAAATTAGTTTCAGTTGCTCTTTTGATGAACAGAAATAGAAAGGGCCATTACAGCACAACTTGTTTCTTGGTTGCGAATTTCAGGATTGTATCCTTTTCCTTGTTTGCCTCCTAGAAACCTTAGCCTCTGGAAGGAAGCTTCTATGTGTCATGGGACTGGAGGACTCAACTTATTGATTTTCAGCATAAAATTTTTAAAAATGTGCTTAAAAATCAAGTAGTGAACCTGTCATATAACAGTTGTACAGATGTACCTCTGTACTTCTAAAGAAATTGCTCTAAAATTTTTGCTTTTTTTAGTTTGTAATATAATCTTGATTTCTTCCAGAGTCTGTTCCAATATTAGGCTGTATATATTCAAGCTGAAGAGAGGAATTCTGCTTCCTGTGTACCCAGCTTTTTGTCCGATGATATGTTGCCATATCACCACCAGTCCTCTTCTTGGTCACTGAAGAGAACCTCATCCACAGGGCCACCCAGAAACAAGTTCATTGCCAAATGTGGTTGTAGGGTGGGTGTTAAATGTTAATGTAAATAGCACATGACTTCCACATTAATTTTTAAGTGTCTTTATTTAGAGAACGGCAATTTGAAAGGAAAAGATATACTCATTTTGCCCCTTGACCTGACTAACAGAAGTTCCCATGAAATGGCTACCAAAGCGGTTCTCCAGGAGTTTGGCAAAGTAAGTAGCATTTTGAGTGCATGAATCTTGCTTTGAAGTAGGTGCAAAAGAGATTCCCATCTATGGTGCTGTCATTCAAAGGGCTTTAGGCAAATGGGTTCATGCAGTGTGATGAAGGCCCATGAGTTGGGCCTCTTAATCTCTGAGTCTGTGGCTTTATGTAATTAGAACTTTTCCTCCCTTAACAAATACTAACTCCTCCATGTAGAACAAAAGAAACTAAAAATCCACTGTGCCTATTATTTTTGTGACACATTATTTTCCATAAAAAGTCACTTAAGTTGAGAATTTAGTTCCATAGGTGAATTCTGATTTTCATTTTATCTTTTTTATTGCTGACTTCTGGAAATATACCATCCTGTTCCATTGATTTATCAAGTTAACAATATAACCAGCCATCCCTGGGAATTCCAACAATACATTTACAGGTCATCTCTAAAGTGCCTCTTTTCTGATTTTCTTTAATTAGATTGACATTCTGGTCAACAATGGTGGAGTATCCCAGCGTTCTTTGTGTGTGGACACCAGCCTGGACGTCTACAAGGAGCTAATAGAGGTTAACTACTTAGGGACGGTGTCCTTGACAAAGTGTGTTCTGCCTCACATGATTGAGAGGAAGCAAGGAAAAATTGTTACTGTGACTAGCCTCCTGGGTGTTATATCTGCACCCCTTTCTGCTGGATATTGTGCCAGCAAACATGCTCTTCAGGTAAGGCTGCCAAAACTGAACTCGGATAGAACTGACCTGAATGTGTATATGGGGCATATGGCCTTCACTGCAAGAGATCAACGGAACTGGGTAGTGATGTACGGAGACAGAGAGAGACCGAAGGAGATCTCGGGTAGAAGACTTACCCAGAAGATGCTAAAAAAGACTTGAGTCTTACATGCCTCTTCCTAATTTAGCAAACATGTCTTGAGCACCTACACTGTGTCGTGCACTGCAACAGGTCCTGGGAGTATAAAGGTGATAAGATATGATATGATCCCTGCCCTTGAAAACTGTATAGTCTAGTTGACATGTCACCCTTTACCTTATCCTCGTTTCTAACACATCTTCATGGCAAATTTGGGGTCTACCCCTTGTTTCTTCTACACACATTTCAGGATGTACTTGTCCTCCTCATTTCTGTGACTTCTTTTTCCTTCCCCATTGTTGTTGGTGTTTATTTTACCTGAATTTCTAAATGTACATGCATGTCAGATGTAGGAACTGCCCACTGAATGATGAGCCCTGCGTTTCATATCCCTACTGGGACTAGCCTTGACTCTGTTTACTCTGATTTCATTGGAAGAAGAAAATCTAGTTAAGGCAGAGTCTCGGAGAAAGCTTAATTTGGCTTGCATAATTTATGAGATGTGAATATTAGAAACGAATGAATTTTTAATGTTGGCTCAAGAGTGGATAAGAAATGTTACTAAACTATAACATGGAGCAAATTAAATCGTAAGGCCAGTAGGAGGAGAATGATTAAGAAAGACAAATGATTTATAATTAATGCTGTTGAAGGTCAGTTTAAGTAGAATGTTTCACTGTTGGAATAATGAGATGCAATAGTTGAATGGTCATCAGTTTCATGAAAATTTGAAGCTTTGGTTCCTTAGGATCCTCTTTCTGCTGTGAAGAGCAGACAGTTGCAGAGTGATGAAATGAAATACGGGAGTGATGATTTCCTCATATTTGGTAATGGGGTATCATTTACTTCCTGCAGAGCAGTTGGGCAAGTCTCAGGCAGGCAGATGAGGGAAGTTGGCCACCCCATCTGTTTCACACTTAGTGTCTCATAAGACATGCAGGATGCTTTCAGTCAAACACAATATGAGTTGTCTGGCCTGCCCTCCAAGACTCACTGTTTTATTATTGGATTTGATCATCTGATACCATGTGGCAGGTTGAGACTCTGGTTATACCAGTAGCTGAACACTGAGACCAGGAGGCTCTTTTTGAAGAGCACATTTCCTTCCCCGATACCCAGCAAGCTAGAGAGTGAACTTATTTGTCATTCAGAGGTTCACACACTATACTAGATGTGATTTCAAACAAGGAGAGGTTTTCGTGTCTGGTGTATTGGCTTTCATGGTGTCCTCTCCCTTCTTTTGCTTACAGTGGCAGAAGGTTAAGGGTGCAGGAGTTCATTCATGAAGCCTTTTTTCCTGTCCATCAGTCAGGCACTGTATTAGTCTCTGACAGCGTGAACCCTCAAAGACCCTGTGTTTGTTAGGCATCAGCATTAAAGGCTGGTAACTGTTTGATGTTATTGGATCATAAATGAACGTACCCTGGGTTAGCTGCTTAGGCTTTTCAGTTAATTCAGTTTATCACAATGTAGTCTTGGAATATTTCCTGATTTAGAGAGGAGATGAAGGGATGTAGATGTTTACTCCCTATTTGGTTTAGAAATGGGCAGTATCCTGTAAGTCTAGAGGGTCCAGCTTGTTTTTACAAAAGCCATTGAGTAAGCAATCATATTACATTTTTAACTAGCTGTGTACTCTCTTACTACCCCCAAAATATAAATCTTTGCTGAAACTAATTATCTATTCAAATAGTAATTGAAAAGGTTGAACTGTTCCTCTATGATAGTTTCGGTTTAGTACTAATCCCTGCTTGCTCCCCCTTGCCCCAACATCTGCACTTTAGGCCACTTAGAGGGAGAAAAAGAAACCCAGCCTCAGTGATGCTCAATGGAGAACATGCAACCCTTTTGGAGTGGGGAGCTGGCGGCGACTAGGTGGGAGGGTGTATCAGACTCTCCAGGGGTAGTCTCTCACTTATTCAGTGCTAAATCACTGGTGGCACGAGCTGCCACTGCCAATGCGGGGATGAACCATTCATACCTGGAAAGAGCTGAGAATGCCTCTTCTAGATTGCCTTCAGTCTTACACTTAAAAATGCCTCATCTTGCGTAATTACATTTCCTATCCTTTACTCAGGCATTTCAGAACATATTTTCTGCTGCTGTTGTCCTTTATAAAAAGTTGAAGAGGGGCTTCCCTGGTGGCGCAGTGGTTGAGAGTCCGCCTGCCGATGCAGGGGACACGGGTTCGTGCCCCGGTCCGGGAAGATCCCACATGCCGCGGAGCGGCTGGGCCCATGAGCCATGGCCGCTGAGCCTGCGCGTCCGGAGCCTGTGCTCCGCAACGGGAGAGGCCACAACAGTGAGAGGCCCGCGTATCGTAAAGAAAAAAGAAACAAAAAAGTTGAAGAAAAGTAATTCCATGCTATTAGTAAACATGAGATATGTGTCTGTATTTAATTTTACTTGCTTTTTTTTTTTTTTTGCCTTTTAGGGGTTTTTTAATACGCTCCGAATTGAACTTGCTACATACCCAGGTATAATAGTTTCTAACATTTGCCCAGGACCTGTGCAATCAAATATTGTGAAGAATGCCCTAACTGAAAAAGTCACCAAGGTAAAAATTTCTAGTTGGGGAATAATTTGAGTGCTTTAGTAGTTATACACTGGCATCGTATCACTATGCCTCAGGGTTTTCATGTTAGAATTGCTTATGAACTCTTTACAGAACTTAACTCAGCATTAGGAAAATGGTTAAGGTTAGCTGATAGGGCTTTGGCATCCAGTTTTAATAAAAGCTAAAGAAATTACTAAGATACTGCTAATAAGTAATCCACTATTATGTGCGCTATCAGTATTTTAAAAACCCAGTTTTAATCAATTCACGAATTATAGCAACACTGAAAGGTTCTGTGTGGCTGAATTTTGGTACATTAAATCTTACTGGGATTTTAAAAAGGGATTATGGTGAAGGAGCTTAGAAAAAAGCTTGTTGAGTTGTACTAATTTTAGGTTAGCCTCACCCAGGCCTGTGCTTCCCTCAGCTCATAGATTACACATGTGATCTATCAAATGAATAGTGAATGTCTCATGAAGAATCCAGTATCACTCACTAATACAAAAATCCCTCTAAAGGCCATGAAATTTTCCTTCTTCTCCACTAATATTTCTACTGAGATAAAAATCTATATATGCTTCTATGTAAATGTTTACATATACAGTTTACATTTTCACATTTTCTGTGGAGGCACTATGGTAAAATAGAATAAGCACTCTATTATAGGAATCAAGGGACTTGGAATATAGAACTGGCTACTACTAAATGATCTGTGTGAGCACAGGTAAGTTACTGCCTTTCTGGGCCTCAGTTTATTTGTAGAATGGTAGTGGGTTAACTAGAGTAGCAGTACCAGATTTGTTCAATACCAAGAAACCGCTTTTATCTTCTTCCTCCATTTCATCCTCATGGACTCCATATTTTATAGAATTTCTATGTATTAATTTAAAATTTTTTACTAAGTGACATGGAATTATCATTAAGTACTTTAAGACGGTACAATTCTAATTAAAAGCAGAGAACTTTTATCTTGTAGTTAGCCTGCACAATCTTATCTGGTTAAGTGTATGAATTCCATTAGGCTTTTTGAAATATTACAAATAGCTTATAGGAACCCATTAGTACCTGTGGGGACTCCTAAGGGGCATGAGGCCACTTTAAAGGAGTCACTCAACTAGATGTCTTCTGGGTCCTTTCTAGCCTAAAAGTTCTGTGAGATAACTTGGATAAATACACATCCCTCACTAATTTTTCAAAATTTTCTTAGACTACAGGCAGCAATGCAGATCAGTCCCACAAGATGGCAGCCAGTCGTTGTGTGCAGCTGATGTTAATCAGCATGGCCAATGATTTGAAGGAAGTTTGGATCGCGGATCAGCCTTTTTTGTTAATGGCATATTTGTGGCAGTATATGCCAACCTGGGCCTGGTGGATAACCGACAAATTAGGGAAGAAAAGGATTGAGAACTTTAAGAATGGTGTGGTAAGACCGATTTATACATTTCTGAATACATATCCGTCTTGTAGGAAAGTATGACATCTTCTAGTGCTTGAAAACTAACCTTCCACCAACCTCATGATATAAATACAAAAGGTATAGAAAGTTTTCCATTCCCCCATGCATATCTGTTGGTTTACTATAAATTACTACTGGTCTTGGAGAAAGTTTTCTACAAGGTAAAATCAAATCAAGGATTGCCATTTTTTCTTCTATACTTACTGTTTGGCTAGTGTATGGGCCACAATGCTTTTTCTCTACCATGTGTCCCCACAAACTCCAACCCATCTTACAAGTTTACATCCTACAAGTGTCACCTCCTTGGGTTGATACCTGGCCTCCCCTCCCATTTCTCCCCAGGAGGTGTTGTACCTCAGCCCTGTGCCTACCTCCGTCAAAGCACTTCCACACTATTAAAAGAGATGCACTCTTACATGTAGTGCTGGTTCCTTTGACTTTGTTCCAGAAGCACTTTGCACATCTGAGATGTGTCTAGGAAAATACGCTGATCGCTCATTCTTTCAGCACTCATTCTTCCAGAAAAGTAAGGAATGTTATAAACTATTTCTGAGAAAATTGTGACCATCAAAAGAGTTTAATGTATAAACAGCACAGGATATGTAATGAGTTAAGCTAAAAATTATAGATCATATAGATATGATTATGCAAAGAAGCATTATTTCTGTGGATGGTTTTTACTGTTAAAGTATTTCTTTCAGTGATTACTACCTTCTTTTAGAAATGTTAGCAGGGATTGTATATAAGGAGAATTATAAAATGGGATCATACCATTTGTATCATTATATAACCTACCACTATTTAAGCAATCACAAATTGTTAGACATTTGTTCCAGCTTTTTGCAGGACGGTGAAAATGAATTAGTGAAAAAAGCGAAAAACAAAAGAAAACAAAATACTTAAAGAGACTTAAAGGTTCTAAAACTTTCAATATGCACTAACATGTCTAGAGCTTGAAAAATCATGAAGGGGGCTATTCATTTTCTACTAACTAGTTTGCTTTGGGCCAAAACATTTATAAGTGTTTTGGTAACATTAAGTCCCAACACTGGGACTTGGTAGTGTGGGATGGTTCCGAAGGTAGAGCTTCATCAAATATTACAACTGGGTTTGAAATTTAGAGGACAGCAGATATAGTGGCATTGTGCCCAGTGATGGATAAGAGTTGAGAGGGAAAGGCCACCTTACTAAAGAGGTGACACAGCATCCTGGTTAAGAGCATGGAGCCTGGTGCCGGTCTACCTAGGTTGAAATCCCAGCTCTACCCCATACTCGTCCCATGACCCCAGGCAAGTTACTTCTCTCTCAGTCTCCCCATCTACAAAATGGAGACTACTGATAGCACCTAGGCATAGGACTGTTATGGGGAGTAAATAAGTTAGTATGTGGAAAGCTCTTAAAACATACCGTGGAGTGTTATGATTATTAAGTATTAGCTGTTAATGCTTTTGTTTTGATGGCAGGAGGATATTCAGCAAACAGTAAAGATCAAAGAGTTAAATAATATGGCAGAGAGAGAATGCATTATAGAAATAATTGTTTCAGAGGGCAAAGAAGGACTAGGGGCTAGAGTTTCAGTCCCAGTGTAGCAGCTGTTCTTTCAGGAATGTCCGTAAGAAGGATTTTTTTTTGTTTACAGAATACCTAACTGCAAGATATAAACATCACTCAGTAAATCTAGGCACTTCATTAATCTCACATTTGCTAAAAATAATGACCTCTCTCTTCCTACCGACATCTTTAAAATATTGCTTATTACGTGGTCTTACTGCTTTATCACTTTATGATAAACTGGGCATCCTTTCATTTCCCAAAACCATTTCTGAGATATACCTTATTCTTTACACAAAACCCTAGAAACTTTTAAAAGTTGTTCCTCTTTTTTTTTTAACTTAATTCTCTCCTCCTTGCTTCTTTCCTCCCCACTGTTATTTTGTATTGTATATATCCATCTCCTTATTGAAATTTGTTTATAAGCATCTAAGTTAAGAGATGCCAGTATTATCCCAAACTAAATGTACTTGTTGATAATACTTGAATTTGTTTCTGTCATTTAAGGTAGGAACATTATGTCTGGAACTTTGTTTTGATGAATCGTTATTAATTTTAGGCATAAAGAATTGCATTGAATTTTGTGTTATAATTTATGTCTTATTTAGTGCAAATTCTTGAAAGTGGTAAATGGATATCTTCCCAAATGAAATGTCACCTCTTAGAGACTGAGTTGCCTTGTTTTACTCTTTAAGCAATGTACTCAAAGTCCACAAAAGATTTTGAAGTTGTCTGTCAATTATTTTAATTCTAAAGACACTGTTCTTTGTATTTACTAAGGCAAGTCAGTGTAGGTATGACATGCTGATCCAGAAGAGTAATAATAGAAATTTCAGCATTTATGAAATGGCATAGTCAGATGCTAACAAATGACAGGGAAATAACTATGCTAAGCCCATTAGAGATATTTTTGTGTAGATCTAGAATTTTGGCTATGATTTTTATTCTGACTTAAGCATTTGCCCAGGTTTTATAAGGATTCTCAACAGTGAATCATAATGATATAGCTCCTCAAAACAGAAGAAATTAATTGTCAAAAACCGGGGTAGAAGAGACTGATTCATGTTTCTGTCATTCTGTTATAGGATGCAGATTCCTCTTATTTTAAAATCTGGAAGACAAAATATCAGTGAAGGAGTACTTGCATTTTTCAAGCCAATGGAAAGAGAAACGGAAAACATAACAACAGCAATTTTCTTATGCACTGAAGACTTATTTGTGATTTTACTTCTTAATAGATACAACTTTCCTTTCAATGTGTAATAAATAAGATTGCCAGGAGTCTTGCAATAAGGGTATTAATACATACTACATTCCTGGATTAAAGAGCATTTTAACATACTCTAGCATGTATGCTTAAAATCTAGGTTAGCAGAATGCCAACCAAAGAATTACAGTAATCCATTTAGCATAAATGCATGGAATATTACATGAAGCAGAGTGCTGGGGAATGGGCAGATATAAAGAAGTGTCTGAAATGGCATGCTTCCAAGGTGCTTACACTCTCTTGGAAGAGCTGACAGGTACAAATGTCTGGAATTTGAAGCTGTAGGTAGGACTCATAGCAGCCATAATTTATTAAAAATCTATTATATGTCATTTGCTGTACTGAGGTGCTTTGTAATTAGTTAATTCACTTATTTCTCATAACAGCCCTCTAAGGTAGGTGGTATTATCCACCTTAATAGATGAAGAAAGAAATGACCAAAGCAAGTAGGTGTTACTTTCCCAAGGTCACAGAGCTCGTAAGGGGTAAAGCCTGGGTTAAACTCAGCTCAGGAAGATTCCATTGGCAACTTCTTATTTTAGTTATTATCATTAATTTTACTTTAATCTTTAGCACCTTATAGTAGAAAACATGCATAGGCCATAATAGAAGGGAGAAGAACAGGGGAAGAAGAACATGGTTCTTATGTATAAGCAGTTCACAGTTTACCTATAGACAAGGTAACACCCATAAAATAACTGGAATAGTTGGTGGAGAAGTTGAAGACCACCCCGGTGGCTATCTTTGGGAAATGGGGAAGGTGTAAATGGTGGAGTGATACCATGAGGTACAGCAAGTAAAAGCAATGGAATAAATGCATACATGGCAAGATGGATATATCCTAGAAGCACGGTGATGAGTGAAGAAAGTAAATGATGACTATAACAATTCTGTTTACATATACTTAAATTTATGTGCACAGAAGATAGTGCTCATTTTGTCCACAGGTGATCCCAGATAATGGAATTATTAAACACAGGCTTGAAAATTATGTTTGGTATATTTAAAGATATAAAACACAAGATTGAGAATCTCAGCAGCAACCTAAGTGTCCATTGATGAATAAAGAAGATGTTGTGTATTTATATAAAATGTAATATTACTCAGCCATTAAAAAAAGAAATCTTGCCACTTGATACAACATGGATGGATCTAGAGGGTATTATGCTAAGTGAAATATGTCAAAGAAAAATACCACATCATCTCACTAATATGTGTAATTTAAAAAAAAGAAAACAAGGGCTTCCCTGGTGGCGCAGTGGTTGAGAGTCCGCCTGCCGATGCAGGGGACACGGGTTCGTGCCCCGGTCCGGGAAGATCCCACATGCCACGGAGCGGCTGGGCCTGTGAGCCATGGCCACTGAGCCTGCGCGTCCGGAGCCTGTGCTCCGTAACGGGAGAGGCCACAACAGTGAGAGGCCCGCGTACCACAAAAAAAAAGAAAACAAAAAACAGACACGCAGCCACAGAGAAAACATGGGTGATTATTGTGGGGTAGGGGGCAAAATAGGTGAAGGGGATTAAGAGGAAAAAGCCTCCAGTTATAAACCCCTGTGGGTTTGTTCCTATTGTCTGTTGTTTCTCTTGGATTTGGCTCATGTTGTCTTATCTCCTCAGGTGCTTTATTTTAGATGGTCCGACATAAATATGAAAAATTATAAAAATAACTTAAAAGGTCCAGAGAAGATGTACAGTTGCTCTGGGTATTAGCTAGGTACACTACAAATCCAGGGTCACCTTAATCCAGTTTTAGAGATTGAAAAGATTGAAAATGTATCTATTTTTTTTGTTCACCCTCTTTCTTTGGAGAGCCCTGGACTCCATTTTTTAACCCTCTAACTTAGTAGCAAGTCTGCCAAAAGTGTTATCTTCTCAGCCACCTCTTCCTTAATTGGCAAATATTCCTAGAAGAAAAGCAGCTCAAATGCTGAGCTCAGGTCTCTTAAGTTTCATTTTGCCTTGGATCTTGGTTGGTGATATAATTCTTCACTGTCTTCTTGGTTCTCTGATACCTTTAAACAGACTTAAAAATATTATTTTGCCCAGCTTTCCTAATTCTCTGTGAGATGTCTCATGTGAATTACCTAGGCAGTACTAAGGTAGAAGTCAGAAAAGCTGGTATTAGGGCAAGTTCAATCAGGTCAGATATTTTGAATATATGAGATGGAGATAAATAGTTACACATACAGGTTCAGTGCTAAGAAGAGAGGTTGAGTACATGTATTTGAACATCATCGACTTATTGATGATATTTTAGGTCTTGGGAGTGAATGAGAATTGTCTGTGGTGAAATGTAGAGTAAGAAAAGGGGGCCTGAACCAGTTGTTAAGAAATTCCAAAATTTAGATGTCAGGTGGAAAAGGAAAAGCAGCAAAGGTGATTGAGAAGGAGTAGTCAGGGAGACAGGAAGAAAATGAAGATAATGTAGTGTCAGGGAAGCCCAAAAGAAAAAAATTCAAGGAGTTGTCAAATGTGTCAAATGCTACTTAGAAAACAAATAAGACGAGAATATAAAAGTAACTATAGTTGACCCTCGAATAGTGCTGGGGTTTTAATCTGCATATAATTTAGAGTGGGCCCTCTGTATCCGTGGTTCCTCCTTATCTGTGGATTCAATCGACTTTGTATCTTAGTATTTACTACTGAAAAAAATCCATGTACAAGTGGACCTGCACAGTTCAAACCCACGTTGTTCAAGGGCCAGCTGTAGTTGGTTTGACAGTATGAAGGTAAACAATGACTTTAATAAAAACTTTCTTTATCTGGGGGGATAGTAGAGATGGAATCCAGACTGGAATGTTTTGACAAGTGAATGAAGATGAGGAAACGTGGCCATGAAAAGAAATGGAGGGACATGGCGGTAGTTTGAGAAAAATTCATGGTAAAGGGAAAGCATGGCTTGGCACTATTATAATACTGAAAATCTTTAAACAACTTAAGATGCCCATTATTTGGGGGACAGTCTAATAATCTGTCATGTCTATCAATGTTATACAGTCATTAAAACTGGTAACTAGTGTTTTTAATGATATGAGAAAATTCCCCTAGGTGACAAAAAGGTATATATATGTAATTTTCCAGCTAATAAATCTGTTACATAAATCATAAGCCTGAGATCTGAACTCAGATGTAACACCAAACCCTATCTTATTAACTATACTATATTGCTTCCCCCAAAATGACTTAACACATGAATCTCGTGAATTCATTAATTGAAATTAGTCCAAAAAGCTATCCTTTAACACTGCTGTATTGAAGTGTTCCACTTAATAAAGGAGTAATAGTAATAAAAACCTAATTGGTACATTTCAAATAATTTCAATCATTACTAAAGAGAATATATTACTGTACTACCTACTCAGGAGGCTACTACAGATTAAATAACAGGTACTATAGACGGAAATAAATAAGGTGTAGAGGAAATTCATGTCCCAAATGATGCAGATTCATTGTTCATCCTCCTTATAAGTACCTGTAAAAAGTTCTAAGCAGCAAAAGGGTGAAAATAAAAGCCTGATCACATTATGAAAAATTTTCTCCCATCTCTTTCTGCCTTTAGTTCAAACACCTTAAGACACTAGTAACTGGTAGTCCTACTGGATAAGTCGTTCTTCAGAAGCCGTATATTCAGTTGAAAAGAAATGCATGAGGAGCCAGATCTACAGAATGGCCTCTAACAGTCATAATCAGATTACCTTAATGTTGCTGATCCTGTGAGTATTCACATGATGAATGGGATGACCTTTTCCTTTCAAACATATCAAAAGGATACTTGGGGAAAAAAAAGAAAGATTTTTTTGGAAGAGATTTTATTGAAAATTTTTAAGGTTTCTGAATTGAAGTATATGAAAAGAAAATGAATAGATTATATGGAAACAGACCATGTTAAATATTAAAATAAAATAGCACAAAGTTTGAAAATACTGTAAAATTTAATATTTCAAATAAATATATATACATTATGTAACCTTCAGTAGGATCCATTATCTTGACTTAAAAACACTGGTATGTGTATCTTTTAAGCATGTAAAAATTACATAGTTGTTGACTAAGGGCAGTCACTTATACATTTAAGAAAGCATTAAAAAATTCATTATATTATCTTACACAAATGTTTTATATTTACCAAAGCCTACCACACTCAATAGGGCACAAATATTGGCCAACTAATTTTAACTTTTATGTTAGACATAAAGTTGTTGTTTTAAACCATTAAGATACCTAAGAGAATCAACTTTATAGAGCTTAGCTTTTCTTAGGCATCTGACTTGTGGGAGGAGAGAGAGAAGTCCAGTGAAGTTATGAGGAATCATATTGTTAATTTTCTAGACATCTCATTTGCTCACAATACAAGTTAAAATGGGTTCTAAAACAAATGTATATGGAGAGGTTTTGAAGAATAAATTGGATATCCCAGGGGAGGATCAGCCGCTTGTACTGTAAGGTTTCTTAAAAGTAGTGGATGAGCTTGTATACTATAACGTTCCTCATCATCATTGGTGGCATAAAGCAATTCCCATGAAAGATTGGCCCACTGACCTCTAACAGCTTCAGCATTTAACTTCCCAACTTGGATCAATAATTCTTGAAGGGTAAGTACTCTCCCAGTGTAAACTCCCTGTAAAGAATAAACGAGGTGGGAGGGAAAGCAAAAGAAAAGAGATTATATTCAGGCCTTTATTTATAAAATTAGAGAAAAATTCCATTGTAGTTAGGCAAACTTAAACAGAAAGTAGTGTATCAAAATGTACACGAGTTGCTTGTCTTCAGAATCAAGAATCACATCTATCTGATTGCTCTCCAAATAAGTGCAAGAGAAAAAAATTTCCTGATAGCCACTGCACTCACTTCTCTTTACTTTCCTCTCTATTCCCTCATCTCATCTGGCCTCAGCAATGCATAAGTCATAAATACTAGTCAGTGAACAATCATCCAATAGGCTCTTTTCAAAAGCAGCTTTATTGAGATATAATTCACATTCCATATAATTCACTGATGTGAAATATATAATTCAATGACTTTTTAGTATGTTCAGATACGTACAACTATCTCCACAACTGCAGAATATTTTCATGACCTCAAAAAGAAACCTTGTACTCTTTAGCTATTATCCTCCTATCCCTTAATTTCCCCAGTCATTAGCAACCACTAATATATTTTCTAATCTAATGTATTGATTTGCCTCGTCTTGGAAATTTTACATGAATGGAATCATGTGTTTTTTTGTGACTGGCTTTAATTCAGCATGTTTTCAAGGTTGATTCATGTTGTAGCATGTATCAAGTAAATTCACTCCTTTTTATGGCCAAATAATATTCCATTGAATGAATATACCACTATTTGTTTATTCATTCATCAGTTGATGGACAGTTGGGTGTGTCCATCTTTCAGCAATTATGAATAATGCTGCTATATTTGAATTTTCATGTGGATTTATGTTTTCATTTATCTTGGGTATATAGGAGTGGAATTACTGGATCATATGGTAACTCTATGTCTAGTTGAGAAAATGCCAGAATGTTTTCCGAAGTGGTAGTACCATTTTACATTTCTGCCAGCACTGTATCAGAGTTCCAGTTTCTCCATATCCTCACCAACGCTTATTATCTAACTTTTTGATTTTAGACATCCTACCATGAAGTGATGTCATTGTGGTTTTGACTTGCATTTTGCTGATGATGAATGATATTGAGCATCTTCTCATGTGCTTATTGTTCCATTTGTATATTTCCTTTGAAGAAATGTCTATACAATCCTTTGTTATTTTTAAATTGGGTTAAGTTATGCTATTTATGGTCTAGCCCTCTAGTATATTTTTCATTTAGTTCTTTTTTATAATTTCTATCTCTATTGATATTCTTTCTCTATTTGATGTGAGATTGTCATCATACCTTCCTTTACCTCCCTTTTTAAATTGAAATATAATTGACATATTAGTTTCAGGTGTACAGCATGATTCAATATTTGGATATATTGTGAAATAATCACAATAAGTCTAATTAACATCCATCACTTCTTGAGATGAGAACTTTTATGATCTACTCTCTTAGCAATATAACAATATACAATCAGTATTATTAACCACACTGTGCATTGCATCCCCAGGTCTTATTTATTTTGTAACTGGAAGTTTGTACCTTTACCAATTGCACCCACTCCCACCCTCTGGCAACCACCAATCTTTTCTCTGTGTCTGTGAGTTTGGTTTCTTTCTCTTTAATTTTTTAGATCCCACAGATAAGTGAGATCAAATGATATTTATCTTTGTCTTATTTCACTTAGCATAATACCCTTAAGGTTTATCCATTTTGTCACAAATGGCAAGATTTCCTTTTTTATGGATGAATAATATTCCTCTGTGTGTGTGTGTGTGTGTGTGTGTGTGTGTGTGTGTATTTTCTTTATCCATACATCTGTAGGTATACAGGTTATTTCCATGACTTCGCTATTAAAAATAATGCTGCATTGAGCATGGGGGTACAGGTATGGTTCTGAATTAGTATTTTCATTTCCTTTGAATAAACATTAAAAATTGAAATTGCTGGATCATACGGTAGTTCTGTTTTTAATTTTCTGAGGAACATCCATATTGTTTTCCAGAGTGGCTGCATTAATTTACATTCCCTTTCTCTACATCTTAGCCAACACTTGTTATTTCCTATCTTTTTGATAAGAGCCATTCTAACAGGTTATGAGGTGATAGTGGTTTTGATTTGCATTTCCCTCATGATTAGTGATGTTGAGAACCTTTTCATGTCCCTGTTGGCAAACTGTGTATCTTCTTTGGAAAAATTCATATTCAGTCTACTCATATCCCCTGCCCATTTTAAAAACAGATTTTTTTTTTTGCTATTGAGTTATATGAGTTCTTTATATATTTTAAAACATAATAACCCATTATTAGATATATGTTTTACAAATATTTCTCCCACTTTGTAGATTGTCTTTTCGTTTTGTTGATGATTTCCTTTGCTGTGCTGAATGAAGCTTTTTATTTTTAAATTTAATTTAATTTTTTTTTTTTTCTGAGCCACACAGCATGTAAGATCTTAGTTCCCCAACCAGGGATCAAACCTGTGCCCCTGCAGTGGAAATGCAGAGTCTTAACCACTGGACTGCCAGGGAAGTCCCTGAATGAAGCTTTTAAGTTTGAAGTAATCCCACTTGTTTATTTTTGCTTTTGTTGTCAAATCCAAAAAATCATTACCAAGACCGATGTCAAGGAGCTACCACCTATGTTTTCCTCTAGGAGTTTTATGGTTTCAGGTCTTACATTTAAGTCTTTAATCCATTTTGAGTTAACGTTTGTGTATAGTGGTAAGACAGTGGCCCAGTTTTCATAACATCATTTATTGAAGAGACCGTCTTTCCCCCATTGCATATTATTGGCTCTTTTGTCATAAATTAATTGACCATATATATGTGCGTTTATTTCTGGGCTCTCTATTCTGTTCCATTGACCTATGTGTCTGTTTTTATGCCAATACCATACTGTTTTGATTACTATGGCTTTGTAATATAGTTTGAAATCAGGAAGCATGATGCCTCCAGTTTTGCTCTTTCTCAAGATTGCTTTAGCTATTTGGGATCTTCTGTGGATCCATACAAAGTTTAGGATTGTTTATTCTATTTCTGTGAAAAATGCCATTGGAATTTTGACAGGGATTGCACTGCATCTGTAGACTGCTTTGGGTGGTATGGACATCTTAACAATATTAATTCTTCCAACCCATGAGCATGGAATATCTTTCCATTTATTTGTGTCTTCAATTTCTTTCATCGATGCCTTATAGTTTTTAGTGTCTTTCACATTCTTTTAAAAATTTACTCCTAGGTCTTCCTAACTTGCCTTTCTGATAGTTCATTATTAGTGTGTAGAAATGCAACATATTTCTGTATATTAAGTTTGTATACTGCAACTTTACCAAATTCATGTATGAGTTCTAGTAGTTTTTGGTGGTGTCATTAGGATTTTCTATGTATACTATCACATCATCTGCAAACAGTGACAGTTTTACTTCTATCTTTCCAGTTTCGATTCCTTTCTTTCTCTTCTCTGGTTGCTGTGGCTAGGACTTTCAATACTATGTTGAATAAAAGTGGTGAGAGTGGAAATCTTTGTCATGTTCCTTATCTTAGAGGAAATACTTTCAGCTCTTCACCCCTGAGTATGATGTTAGCTGTAGGCTTCTTATATATGGCCTTTATTATGTTGAGGTATGTTCCCTTTATACCCACTCTGTTAAAGAGTTTTATCATAAATGGTTGTTGAATTTTGTCAAAAGCTTTTTCTGCATCTATTGAGATGATCATATGATTTTTTAAAAAACTGAAGTATAGTTGATTTACAATGTTGTGTAAGTTTCAGGTGTACAGCAAAGTGATTCAGTTATACATATTCATAAATACATATATATAATATATTCTTTTTCAGATTCTTTTCCATTATAGGTTATTACAAGATATTGAATATAGTTCCCTGTGTGATATAGTAGGTCCTTTTTGTTTATCTATTTTACATATAGTATGTATAGTATCTGTTAATATATGTATAGTATCTGTTAATCCAAACTCCTAATTTATCCCTCCTCCCCTTTCCTCTTTGGTAAAAATAAGTTTGTTTTCTGTGTCTGTGCGTCTATTTCTGTTTTGTAAGTAAGTTCATTTGTATTATTATTTTAGATTCCACATATAAGTGATATGATACTTGTCCTTCTCTGTTGGACTTACTTCATTTAGTACGATAATCTCTAGGTCCAAACATATTGCTGCAAATGGCGTTATTTCATTCTTTTTATGGTTAAGTAATATTCCACTGTGTGTATATATCTATGTATGTATGTGTGTATGTATATATATGTGTGTGTGTGTAAATTGGGTTGGCCAGAAAGTTCGTTTGGGTTTTCCCATAACATCTTACAGACAAACCTGAACAAACTTTTTGGCCAACCCAATATATACTACATCTTCTTTATCCATTCATCTGTCGATGGACATTTAGGTTGCTTCCATGTCTTGGCTATTATAATAGTGCTGTTATGAACAGTGGGGTGCATGCACCTTTTTGAATTAGAGTTTTTGTATTTTCCAGATATATGCCCAGGAGTGGGATTGCTGGATCATATGGTAACTCTAGTTTTAGTTTATTAAGGAATTTCTATATTGTTCTCCATAGTAGCTGCACCAGTTTACATTCCCACCAACAGTGTAAGAGGGTTCCATTTTCTCCACAACCTCTCCAGCATTTATTGTTTGTAGACTTTTTGATGATGACCATTTTGACTGGTGTGAGGTGATATCTCACTGTAGTTTTGATTTGCATTTTTCTAAAAATTAGCAGTGTTGAGCATCTTTTCATGTGCCAGTTGGCCATCTGTATGTCTTCTTTGGAGAAATGTCTATTTAGGTCTTCTGCCCATTTTTTGATTGGGTTGTTTGGTTTTTTAATATTGAGCTGTGTGAGTTTGCATATTTTGGAAATTAATCCCTTGTCGGTCTCATTGTTTTGCAAACATTTTCTCCCAAACCATAGGTTGCCTTTTAGTTTTGTTTATGGTTTTCTTTGCGTGAAAAAGCTTTTAAGTTTAATTAGGTCCCATTTGTTTATTTTCCTTTCATTTCCATTGTTCTAGGAGGCAGATCCAAAAAATTTGCTGCGATTTATCTCAAAGTGTTCTGCCTATGTTTTCCTCTAGGAGTTTTATAGTATCTGGTCTTAAATTTAGGTCTTTAATCCATTTTGAGTTTATTTTTGTATACAGTGTTAGAGAATTTCTAATTTCATTCTTTTATATGCAGTTGTCCAGCTTTCCCAGCACCACTTATTGAAAAGAATATCTTTTCTCCATTGTATATTCTTGCCTCCTTTGTCAAAGATTAATTGACCATAAGTGTATGGACTTATTTCTGAGCTTTCTATCCTGTTCCATTGATCTATGTGTCTGTTTTTGTGCCAGTACCATACTATTTTGATTACTGAAGCTTTATAGTATAGTCTGAAGTCAGGAAGCATAATTCCTCTAGCTCGTTCTTCTTTCTCAAGATTGTTTTGGCTATTCAGGGTCTTCTGTGTTTCTCCATACAAATTTTAAAATTATTTCTTCTAGGTCTGTGAAAAATGCCATTGTTAATTTGATAGGGATTACACTGAATCTGTAGATTGCCTTGGTTAATACAGTTATTTTAACAATACCGATTCTTCCAATCCAAGAACACGGTATATCTTTCCATCTGTGTTGTCTTCAATTTCTTTCATCAGCATCTTACAGTTTTCAGAGTACAGGTCTTTTGCCTCCTTAGGTAGCTTTATTCCTAGGTTTTTATTCTTTTTGATGCAATGGTAAATGGGATTGTTCCCTAAATTTTTCTTTCTGATATTTCGTTTTTTTGTGTATAGAAATGCAACAGATTTCTGTATATTAATTTTATATCCTGCAACTTTACCAAATTCACTAATGAGCTCTAGTAGTTTTCTGGTGGCATCTTTAGGGTTTTCTATGTAAAGTATCATGTTATCAGTCAACAGTGATAGATTTACTTCTTCCTTTCCAATGTGGATTCTTTTTCTTTCTTTTTCTTCTCTGATTGCTGTGGCTAGGACTTCCAAACTATGTTGAATGAAAGTGGAAAGAGTGGGCATTGTCTTGCCTGCAAGTCCTTGTCTTGTTCCTGATCTTAGAGAAAATGCTTTCAGCTTTTCACCACTAAGTATGATGTTAGCTGTGCGTTTGTCATATATGGCCTTTATTATGTTGAGGTATGTTCCCTCTATGCCCCTACTTTCTGGAGAATATATATATTTTTTTATCATAAATGGATGTTGAATTTTGTCAAAATCTTTTTCTGTATCTATTGAGATGATATGTTTTTTTACTTAATTTGTTAATGTGATGTATCGCATTGATTGATTTGCGGATATTGAAAAATCCTTGCATCCCTGGGAAAAAATCCCACTTGATCCCAGTGTATGATCCTTTTAATGTACTGTTGGGTTCAGTTTGCTAGTATTTCGTTGAGCATTTTTGCATTTATATTCATCAGTGATACTGCCTGTAGTTTTCTTTTTTTGTGATATCTTTGTTTTTAGAATAGTTTCAGAAGAATAGGTGTTAACTCTTCTCTAAATGTTTGGTAGAATTCACCTATGAAGCTATGGTCCTGGACTTCTATTTGTTGGGAGTTTTAAAATTACTGATTAAATTTCAGTACTGGTAATTGGTCAGTTCATATTTTCTATTTCTTCCTGGTTCAGTTGTGGGAGACTGCACCTTTCTTAGAATTTGTCCATTTCTTCTAGGTTGTCCATTTTACTGGTGTATAGTTGCTCACAGCACTATCTTATGATCCTTTTTGTTTCTGTAGTGTCAGTTGTAACTTCTCCTTTTCCATTTCTGATTTTACTGATTTGGGCCCTCTCCCTTTTTTTCTTGATGAGTCTGGCAAAAGGTATATGGATTTTACTTATTTTTTCAAAAAACCAGCTCTTAATTTCATTGATCTTTTCTATTATTTTAGTCTCTATTTATTTCTGCCCTGCTCTTTGTTTCTCTCTCTCTCTCTCTGTTTCTTCTAACTTTGGGTTTTGTTTGCTTTTCTTTTCCTAGTTCCTTTAGGTGTAAGGTTAAGTTATTTGAGATTTTTCTTGTTTCCTGCGGTAGGCTTGTATTACTATAAACTTCCTTCTTAGAACTGCTTTTGCTGCAGATTTTGGATCATTGTATTTTCATTTTCATCTGTCTCTAGGTATTTTTTAAATTTATTATTTGATTTATTCAGTGATCCATTAGTTTCTCAGCAGTATATTATTTAGCCTCCAGGTGTTTGTGGTTTTTTGCAGGTTTTTTCTTGTATTGATTTCTAGTCTCATATTGTTGTGGTTGTAAAAGATGCCTGATATGATTTCAGTTTTCTTAAATTTACTGTGACTTGTTTTGTGGTCTAGCATGTGATCTATCCTGGAAACGTTCCATGTGCACTTGAAAAGAATGTGTATTCTGCTGCTTTCAGATGGAATGTTCTGTATACACCTATGAAGTTTAATGTGTCATTTAACACCAGTGTTTCCCTATTGATTTTCTGTCTGGAGAATCTGTCCATTGATGCAAGTGGGGTAATTAAAGTCCCCTACTGTTATTGTGATACTGTTAACTTCTCCCTTTATGTCTGTTAATATTTGCTTTAAGTATTTAAGTGCTTCTATGTTGGGCGCATAATATTTACAATTGTTATATCGTTTTGTTGGATTGATCCCTTGATCGTTATGTAATGTCCTTCTTTGTCTCTTGTTACAGTCCTTGTTTTAAAGTCTCTTTTGTCTGATATAAGCATTGCTAACCCAGCTTTCTTTTGGGAAAACAACCCCATTCACAATTGCATGAAAAAGAATAAAATACCTAGGAATAAATCTAACTAAGGAGGTAAAAGACCTGTACTCATTAAACTATAAGATACTGATGAAAGAAATAGAAGATGACACAAACAGACGGAAAGAGATACTGTGTTCATGGATTGGAATAATTAATATTGCTAAAATGACCATACTGCCCAAGGTAATCTACAGATTCAGTGCAATCCCTATAAAAATACCAATGGCATTCTCCACATAACTAGAACAAATAATCTAAAATTCGTATAGAAACACAAAAGACCCCAAATAGTCAAAACAATCTTGAGAGGAAACAAAGCTGCAGGTATCACACTCTCTGAATTCAAAATATATTACAAAGCTACAGTAATCAAAAGTATGGTACTGGCAAAAAAACAGTACATAGACCAATGGAACAGAGCAGAGAGCCCAGAAATGAACCCACACATATGTGGGTGGTTAATCTATGACAAAGGGGACAAAAACATACAGTGGGAAAAAGACAGCCTCTTCAATAAACAGTGTTGGGAAAACTGGACAGCTACGTACAAATGAATGAAACTGGAGTATTCTCGCATATCATACACAAATTCAAAATGGATTAAAGACTTAAATGTAAGACCTGAAACTATAAAACCTCTAGAAGAAAACACAGGCAGTAAGTTATTTTACATGAGACTTGCAATACATATTTTTGATATGTCTCCTCAGGCAAAGGAAACAAAAGCAAAAATAAACAAATGGGACTACATCAAACTAAAAAGCTTTTGCACAGTGAAGGAAACTATAAACTAAACGAAAAGACCACTTACTGAATTGCAGAAGATATTTGCAAATAATATACCTGATAAAGCATGAATGTCCAAAATATACAAAGAACTCATACAACTCAACATCAAAAAAAGAAACAACCCAATTTAAAAATGGGCAGAGGACTTGAATAGACATTTTTCCAAAGAAGACATATAGATGGCCTAAAGGCACATGAAAAGATGATCAACATCACTGATCATCAGGGCAAGGCAAATCAAAACCACAATGAGATATCACCTCACACCTGTCAGAATGGCTATTATCAAAAAAACAACAAATAACAAGTGTTGGTGAGGATGTGGAGAAAAAAGAACCCTCACGCACTGTTGGTGGGAATGTAAATTGGTGCAGCCACCATGAAAATCAGTAAGGAGAGTCCTCAAAAAATTAAAAATAGACCTACCACACTAACAAACGTAGTAAGGTAGATAGCTAGTGGGAAGCAGCCGCATGGCACAGGGATATTGGCTCGGTGCTTTGTGACAGCCTGGAGGGGTGGGATAGGGAGGGTGGGAGGGAGGGAGACGCAAGAGGGAAGACATATGGGAACATATGTATATGTATAACTGATTCACTTTGTTATAAAGCAGAAACTAACACACCATTGTAAAGCAATTATATCTCAATAAAGATATTAAAAAAAAATAGACCTACCATATGATCCAGCAATTCTGCTCCTTGGTATTTATCTAATTAAAATAAGTATAGGACTTCCTTGGTGGCGCAGTGGTTAAGAGTCCACCTGCCAATGCAGCGGACACTGGTTTGAGCCCTGGTCTGGGGAAGATCCCACATGCCACGGAGCAACTAAGCCCGTATGCCACAACTACTGAGCCTGTGCTCTAGAGCCCGTGAGCCACAACTACTGAGCCCGAGTGCCACAACTACTGAAGCCTGCGTGCCTAGAGCCCATACTCCGCAACAAAGAGAAACCCCCTCAATGAGAAGCCCGCGCACCACAACAAAGAGTATCCCTCGCCCCCTGCAACTAGAGAAAGCCTATGCACAGCAACAAAGAACCAATGCAGCCAAAAATAAAAAATAAATAAATTTTTAAAAAAAGAAAAGAAATATGTGCACCCCTATGTTCATTGCATCATTATTTATAATAGCCAAGATATGGAAGCAACTTAAGTGCCCATCAATAGATGAATGAAGAAGATGTGGCATATATACAATGGAATATTAATCAGCCATAAAAAAGAATGAAATCTTGCCATTTGTGACAACATGGATGGACCTAGAGGCTATTATGCTAAATGCAATAAGTCAGACAGAAAAAGACAAATATGATTTTGTTTATATTTGGAATCTAAAAAAACAAAACAAATGAACAAACATTAAAAAAAAACAAACAGAAACAGACATAGGAAACAAACAAGTGGTTGCCGGAGGGGAGGGAGAAGGGGAAGGGGATGGAGAGAGGAAAGAAGTAGGTGCAGGAGATTAAGAGGTACAAACTTCCAATTACAAAAAAAATTTATTCCTAGGTATTTTATTCTTTTAATGCAATTGTAAATGGACTGTTGTCTTAATTTCTCTTTCTGATAGTTTGTTATAGAGTATAGGGTTTTCTATATACAATATCACATCATCTGCAAATAGTACCAGTTTTACTTCTTCCTCTCCAATTTGGATGCCTTTTATTTCTTTTTCTTAACTAAAGTGCTCTGGCTAGGACTTCCAATACTATGTTGAATACAAGTGGTGAGAGTGGGCAACCTTGTCATTTTCCTGATCTTAGAGGAAATACCTTCAGTTCTTCACCACTGAGTATGTTGTTAGCTGTGGGCTTCTCATATATGGCCCTTATTATGTTGAGGTAGGTTCCCTCTATAAGCACTTCGTTTCCCACTTTGTTTAGTTCTTTAATCATAATTTCCTTCAGTCCTTTGAACATATATATAAAATGGTTACTTTGATATCTTTGTTAAACCTGACATGTTGTTGATCTCACAGGCCATTTCTGTCATGTCCCCCTTCCCACCACCCTACACATGGGTCAGACTTTCTTGTTATTTTTGTTTTTTTTCATATCGCCTAATTTTTGTTGAAAACTGGACATTTTAGGTAACACTGCAGCAATTCTGGGTACTGATCCTCTCTACCCCACACCCCAGGGCTTGTTATTATTATTTGCATATTTGCTTAGTGAATGGCTGGATGACTTTAGTGAAGTTAATCCTACCTCCCGTTCAATTGTGAAGTCTTTGATATTGCTCCTCAGGGAGTGCAGCCTTGTGAGTGCCCACAGTTATGATAGGATGGCAGTGGTTTTGGCAAGGTTTTCTTTGTTAAATGCTCACACCCAGCTGGTTGCTCTACATTTTCAACAATGACCTGGGACCTAAATTGCTCCAGAGTGATCCAATTAAATTTGGGCTCCTTTGAAAGAACAGTTTTGGAGGTCAGTGTTTGAGATTCGTTTTGACCCCAGGAGGGCTCTTCTCTGCTGTTTCTTTCCCTGGTTCTCTCTGTTAATCTACCTGGCCTGCAGTTCAGCTGAGACCTCTAAATTTTACCAATTGCCTCTAGTAACTTTCACCACCACCTCCACTGTTTTTTGAGGAACATCTTAAGCTTCAGTGTGTCCAAACTATGTGCAAATGAAGTCACTTCCTTTGGTAAGAGATCTAGAGCTTTTTTTTTTTTTTTAATGGTCTGCTTCTCCCAGTGGGCAGAATCTCTGAGCCAGAGCGCTGGAACTGGGATGTAAGATAATGACGCACTTCTGAGTAACACCTATGCTTCAGGACATGTGTTTGGTAGAGGGGGAGCAGTAAACTCAGGTCTTCTTGGCTTGCCACTCCCACTGTGGAACATCCATAGACAAGAGGAATCAGGCCCCGCTATTGTCAGTGACACCAGGCCCAGGTAAAGCCTCCATCCAACAAGTTAGGGGTGGCCAGAGGGAGTTCCAACCTCTTGATTACACATGCCGAGAACCAAGCCTCACAATAGGCAGCTGGGAGGAAGATGAGAAATGCTGAAGTCCTTCCTCTTCTGGGAAAACAGTCCTCCAACTGGGAGCTGAGGGGAGAGGGAGCCCTGTGTTCTTGGCCATACCAGTCTGAGTGGAGTTTCTGTCTTGCTGAGCTGGGAGGCAATGGGTCTTGGTTCAAATGATGTAGTCTCTAACTGTTCTTAGGTTTCAGAAGATTTTCTTTAATAAATGTTTATTTGCTATATGCCCTTAGGACCATTTCTAAGACTTTAAATGGTTGTTTTTAAAAAATAACTTTCATCATTTTCATTGGGAAGCACATGTGCAGTAACACCACATGTGGAACCCACAATAAGCTCATAACACTGACTCTTTCATATTGTGCACACTCAATGACATTTTAAATGCAATGAGAACAAGTACTAAATCTTAAAAAAGGCATTCCTTATTTAGAGTCTCTGAATTTTCACAAGTCAGACTTGCTTACAAATTACAAATTTTTCTTCTAGGATTCAAATCCAAAGTAATAATTCATACACTTGAATTTGCCGTACAAATACAACCCATTTAGTCAAATATGCTATAGCAAATTACATTTACTTGACTATCTTATAGCTCAGTTACTGCATAATAGCTACACAACATTCTTTATTGGCTCCTATTAGCTTTGCCAAAGTAAATAATCAGTCATTCTAGGACTGGATTATGTTGGCCATAAAGTCATGATTACAAATACCTTAATACTATAATTAATATATTTATCTCTATCACTTAGGTTAAATACTTTATAACTGATTTCTATTCTTTAAGGTTAATATACGAAAATGTTTAAGAACACATTTTTAACCTTACCATATTAGGATCATACCCCAGAGAAAACAAGTATGGTTTTTCTTGTAAAATTGCTTCCTTCCACTTTTCATCAGATACCAAACCAATGTACCAGTCACTTTCATATTCTTCAAGGCAGTTAGTCAGCTCTTTAAAGTCTTCTATTGGACCTAAACTCGCTTTATCAATCATTAGTTTCAGAGTATACCTAAAAAATGGAGAAACAAAGAATTTTAGAATTTTTAAAATCAACTTTATAGATGAAATAGATTTTTAAAGACACTGAACTGAAATCATATATATTTCAGAAAAAAAGATCTGGGAGAAATGATAAGAGTTAAAGCAAAACAATCCAGTAAGCCATACAAAAAACAGGTTCTCCACATAAAAAGAAAGTACAAATTTAAGTGTGCTCCCGATATAATCAGAGTACATACCAAGCATTTTTCATTTTTTGGAAAGTGATTATTTTTTAAAATTAGAAATGAAAGAGCATCTCCTTCTACGTTATAAAAAAATCAACATTTTTTGGCCAATGTTACAACTTATATGTAATCAAAATGAATTACCTGAAAGCTTTTAGGGCTAGTTGGAACAGTTCTGGCTTTTCTGTGAGCCAATCCAAGGCAAGAGACCAAGGGAAAACACCACTGTAGACTCTCAATATATGACCAGGACTAGGAATCATATTGTCTACTCCAAACAAACTAAAATAACAAGTCATTACTGCATGAACATAAAAGTCTTTTAAAACTTTGTCCTTTGCAATTTCTTCCACTACATTTGAGGCATTTTCTTCTGAATGAAAACATTCCAACTGCCTTAAAACAAAGTGGTACCAGTCTTCTGGAAATAATGAGCTCATCTCCTTCACTTTGGAATTAGGCAAACAATTAGATATCCACTCTTCAGGTAAGCTTAACAAGTGAGAATGAGAACAACTGAACTCCATGAGAGGGATGTATGCCATGGCTTCTTGTTTCCCTTTGTCAGTAGCAGGGTATCCCAATGCAACTGCTTGGTAAAGACTATTTTCAGTAACTGTGCCTGTAGAATGTTTACCAACCCCCTGTGATTCCACTGATCCTGGAATAGGCAAATTTATACCTGGCAAAACTTTCAACTGATCTTTTTCTTCTTTTCCTTTTTTGATAGTTGGCTCTTCACCAAAAACATCATCAGACCAGTCATCCAAATTTTCTGAATTTAAACTATCTGTGTCTTCTGGGGATTCGGTTTGTGGTGAAGTATTCAAAGGAGGAAGGATTATTAGAGATGCTTTCCCTTTATTTTCAGTTTTGTGAACATTTTCCTGCATGTTGGACCTTCTGGAACAGTACTGAAGAAGTATCCACACAAGTACTTTAACAAGGTCACCTTTAAATTCTTTTAAGTTGTCATGGGAATCAATTATGCCAGACAGGACATTCCTGGCATCAGAATAGAGTTTCACAGGCAAAACAGTACAGGGTGTCAAGACATTTCCAAAGTGTTCATTAATGGAACATACTCTTGCATATTCTTCTTGTTCAAAGGCACCTTCAAAAACTTCGTCAACTCTTCGAGCTTCAGCAGTATGACAGGATGTCTCTTGCAATTCTAACCCCTAAAGAGGAAATAAGAAAATACTTGAGTTTATGATCACTTATTACACAGAGAAAAGTAACTAGTTTTGTAAATACTCATGGATTGGATTCTCAAAATAAAAATATGTAAAATGCAAAAAAAGTCTTTAACCCAAGAGCTACACCTTAATTCAAACTTAATGACACAATATATTTGATATTGGATACAGATATGAAAAATAATGTTATATTTTTAAAGAAATTTTAGAAATTCCACTGGAAATTAGCAAAACAATTTTAATGAGTATGACCATAATTTTAAGACTGTACATCAAGGTTGAATCACACTTGTTAAAAACTTTTAAAAATTGTACAAATTTGAGGGGGGAGCAAAATTGGAACTACACAATATGCACATTAGCTTTGTATCCTTTCCAGCCTACTTTATATGAGAGCAGTATTCTACTATATGGATATGCCATAATCTATCTAACTATTCCTTTGTTCCAGTTAAAAAAATTATAATAACGTAATAATAATACAGATTTATGTATTTGATTATTATCTATCTCCTCCAACTACAATATAAACTCCACAGAGCAGCTCTCTTTTGGTTACTACTGTATCCTCAGTGCCTAAACTAGTAGTTGGCACACAATGAGGGATGCAACAAATATATGCTGAAAGAATGAATACTATGAATATGTCCTTATATGAGTTTTAAACCCATTTTGATTACTTCGCTAGAAGGAATCACTTGAAGAGGATACCTCAGGTCACTGTTTACTATTATTATTAATTATTGCTTATTTATTTATACATCTTTACAAAACTACCAGTGATTTTAATAAAAGGCAATGCTGTTAGGTTGTATTATGATCCAGGGAAAGAACACGGAATGTGATATCAGAATCTGCTTTTAAATCATGGCTCTGCCAGATGCTAGTACACAATCTTGAGTAGGTCACTTACCCCCTGAGATTCCTTTTGCTTCTCTTTCAAAGAAAAATAACCCTGGCACATAGGGTTGTGAAGAGAAAAGCAAGTAATGAAAGTGTCTTGTCAAATTTAAAGTGTTATATAAATGTTAGTAGATGGTATATCTAAGCAAGCTTGTGTCCGGAAAAATGAAAAGGAAAGAAAGAAAGACTGCCACCAAAAAGTATATCTATATATCATATATTTCATGGAGCATAAAAGATCAATAAAAGGACCCACATTATTAGGTATTATAAAACTGTACCATTAAAAAAATAGAACTAAATTAAGCAATGAAAATGTCCTCCATATTTTACATGATTTTTTGCCTTCTCCTACTTGTAGATGTTAGACTAGAGCAGTAGTTCTCAAACTTTAGGTGAGTCAGAATCACTGGAAGACTTGTTAAAACACAGACTGCTGGGCACCCCCCCCCCCCGAGTTTCTGATTCAGTAGGTCTGGGGTGAGGCCTAAGAATTTCCATTTCTAAAAAGTTCCCAGGACATGTTAAAATTACTAATCTGGAGAACTGCATTTTGAGAACCACTGGACTAAAGGAACAGCTTTTTAGTCACCAGCAATTTTATCCAATCCGCATTAAGACAAAAAAATTCATTAATTCACTACTCATTCAACAAATATTTATTAAGGGCCTACTATGTGCCAGGCCCTGTTCCAGGGGCTCAGGATATATTCTCCAAATAAAAACAGAGATCCTTGCTCTTGCAACATTTATATTAGAGAGTAGAGGAACACAGGTAATCAACAATAAAATTAATAAGCAAATTACATAGTTTGCTAGAAGGTATAAGTGTTATGAAAATAGAGAAAAAGTAAAGCAAGCAAGGAGGATTGGAAATGCAGGCAGGAATGGGAGTGGGTATTCAATTTTAAATAGGATGCCCACAGTAGACCTCATTGGGAAGGTGACATTTGAGCAAAGCCCTAAAGGTGGTGATGGAATTAGCTGTGTGGCTGTCTGAGGAAGAGTGCTCCAGGCAGAGGGAACAGCCAGTATGCTGGAGTAGGGTGAGATGGTTAAAGGAGCAGATGAGACCAAATAGGGAGCCTGACCCTTTAGGGCCTTGGCTTTTACTCTGAACAAAAGAAGATATTCACTGTCGGATTTTGAGTAGGGAAGTGACATGATCTGACTTAGATTTTAAAGATCATTCTGGTTGATAATAGGCTGTAGGGGGCCAGAGGCAGAAGCGGAGAGACCAATTAGGAAGTGATTGCAGCTATCCAGGAAAGAAATGAAGGTGACTGAAAGTAGGGTGGTGAGAAGTGGTGGGATACAGGATATGACTTAAAGGCAGAGCCAACAGGATTTCTTGTTGGATTGGATATGCAGTATAGAAGTAAACAAGGAGTCAAATATCACTGGACTAAAGCCCAAATGTTTTTGATCTGAGCCACTAGAGGATGGAGTTGTCAGCAAGGACTGGGGCAGTCTGATATTAACAGGTCAAGGAAAGAGAAGGAACCATCAAAGGAGACTGTCAAGGATTAATCCATGAAACAAGTGAAGAGATGAACTCTGGCAAATTCTGCTGACAGGTCAAGAACGGGTCTGAGAATCAATCCTTGGATTTAGCAATGCCACAGCCACTGGAGACCTTGACAACAGCAGTTTTTACTAGAGTAATAGGTAATAGGGTCAAAAACCTAGAGTAAGTTGAAGAGAAAAATGGAAGTAATGAAATTGGAGACATGATTATAAGTGACTCTAATAAGGCATTTTGCTCTGAAAGGAGAAAAACAGTATTAGCAGGTAAGGGCAGTGGGGTCAAAAGAAGTTTTTTATATTAAGTTGAGAATGCTTGTATGATATAGGAGTGAAGAAAATATTACTGAGTCACCTTTTTGAGATGCTCAACTAGATAGGGATAAAAAGAATAAGACTGGATAAAAAAGGGGCAAGTGTATTTTGTTACTATGCTCTATCATACAGTCAACACTAGTCTGTCTATCAATATGTGCATACTGAAATACACTTTAACAATCCTAAGTGTTTTCACAAGTAAAAAAATACTCTTCCAAAGTGAGCTGTTAATTCTTTGATGTGTGCATAACAAAATTTTTACACATGTACTAGAGAGGTTTCAAATGCACATTGACCTTAATGTTAATACAGCAATAAGTATAGCCACATTCTAGAATCATTATCCATATTAAACGATCCTGAAAACGGCCCAAGTAATGAGACCCAGGTAAGAGGAGACCTAAAACAAATTAGAAAAAAAAAGTAAGTAATTGTTAAAGCTTGTTTTATTTTGCCACGTGAATCTTTAAAATTAATAACACACTTGGGACTAATTAATAATTCTTTCTACCCTCTTTTTAGGTCAAGAATACAAACAACTATCCATTGCATATCAGGAGGCATTAAATTAAGCTCTTTACAGGAACAGTTGGAAGAGAAAATCTATAGGTGATAATTTATAAGAATTAAGAATATATTTTCCAGAAAAACAACAAATTAGAACCTGTTATGTAAAACCCTAAATACATATTAAATATATTAGGAAAATATATTAAATATATAAAAGCCAACTTCACATTAATGATTTAAAACATTTTGGACATTTTTATATACATGCCTATAAATTTGTGGTGTTAAAAATTTACATAAAATGCTATCTACCACACTGTACAAATACTCTTAAAACTTAGTTTTTCTCTCAACATTGTCTCTGAGACATTATATATCGACTACAAAGCTCCTTCACTCTAACTATACTGAGAATTCATTGTACAAATACAGCTGAATTTAAATATTCATTTCCCTGATAACATTTCAGATGTTTTCCAATTTTTCACTATTATAAATAATGCTGTATAAATTATCTTTGTACAAGTCTGCTTGTACAATGTATTATGTAGAAAGAGTTAACATAGCAGAAATAACTGCTGTCTGTTGAAAGGCCTGCTTACAAAGTTGGCCCTTGGCTGGAAACTGGGAACTTGTATTTCAAAAGAGCTCTCACCACCCTACCTGATAAACAGTCTCGCATTGTGCCTAAACTGTCTGTGCAAAGAATACAGTTTATACTGAGCACTTGCTTTCCTTTTGGGAGCCTGAAATTTTGGTATTTCGTAGGCAGCGGGTGCCTACATGACCAGCCCTCAATATAAGCCTTAGGCATTGAGTCTCAAATAAGCTTCCCCAGTAGTCAACATATCACACATACTGTCACAACAAGGCGCTGGGGAATTAAGCACGTTCTGTGTAACTCCACTGGGAAAGGATGCCTGGAAGCTTTCACCCAGTCTCTCACCCCATGTGACTTTTCCTTTGCTGTATTTGTTCTGCATCCTTTTACTATACTAAATCTTAGCTATGAGCACAACTATATGCTGTCCTATGTGTCCCCCTAGAAAATCATCAAATTTGGGAATGGTCTTGGGGACCCTCAAGACACACGTCCAAGAGTTTCTCTAGAATTGCAATCACTGGATCATGGAATTTAAAACTGGAATTCCTAGGCCATGGGATATGTACATCTTTACTACAGACTATTAAGTTTACTCTTCAAGGTAGCTGTATGAATTTACACATTCCCTTTCAACAGGGTTTGAGAGTTCCTGTTCCCCACTCCCTAGCCAATACTTGTTAATGTCAGACTTTTTTTATATTTTTGTCAATCAGATGTGTGTGAAATGTTACCTCACTGTTTTCTGTTTTTCTCCCAGGAAATACTTTACAACACACTTACTGGTTGAATATAATTGATTTGATAATAACGTATAATTTCTACCTTATTACTAAGGTATTTATTATTTCAGATGTGAGTTTAACGTTACAGGCATTTTAAAAAGTGGCATTGCACTATATAATAAAAATTAATTGGAAGTGTATGAAAGTATTAAAAGTGTAGAATATTTCCTATAAGGAAAATGCTTATTCATAAAAAATTTATATCAGAAAAATAAAATTTTTCCTAAATTATCTCACATAATAGATAATTAGAAAAGTTCAACCCAAATAAACATTTCATTAAAATTCTAATTTTAAATTGCTACTCTCTGCCAGGGGAGTCAGTCTGCTAGGAAGTCACTGGACATACCTAAAACAAGTTCAGGGGCTAAAGCATACCGTAGGAGACAACACACTATTGTCATCGGCTTGTACTTTATCTAAAACCAACCTTGAGAAGTACAATATAGCTGAATTTACAGTTAGTGTATGATGAAATTATAAAATTATCACAAAATTATAATTATAATATTAGCTCATTCTCATCAAAAATCTTGCTAATATTCGTATAGCACTTCATTTTGGGAGGTTACCGATCACTGACCAAAGCTTTTATGTTCCCTTACCCTCTAACCTTGTCAGACAAGTTGCTAGACATTAACTAATAAGATACAAGCAGACTCCTTTAAGCTCTTCAATCTGATATTTATATAATGCTAGTTTTCACTCTTTATGGACCTAAGCTGTTATATCTACTTGACATGAACTCATTAAAATTCATGAAAATTTTGGGATAAGGTGTTTCATGTTTCATAGGGGGACTATAACTTGATTTTAGTCAAGAAAATGTTTTTTAAAAATTGTCAAATCACCTAAATGAAATTTTCACTTCATATTTTTATTTTATAACTTTATTTCCCTCAAAATAAGGAGTAGGAGATATACTTCTTCATATTTAGTCTTTCTGCCTGCACATCAAAGTATTAGAATCTGTATAACAGCTGGATCAAAAGACTGTTTTTCTGTCTGTTCATTTTTTTGTACTTTATATGCATTTGTGAGGATTTCTTAAGCACAACCCATTTACTTACCTAAACTTCCAGCTGCCATTGCAGACTGCAGGGCAGTGTTCAAACTCGGGACCATCTGGTAGTAGTACACTGTATCTGCACACACACAGGCTGTGGTACCCACAACTCCTGGCCAACTCTGAATAGGTCGAGGAAACCCCACCAAGAACAAAGGAAGGGTGAAGAGGGGGAGTAAGGGAGAAGAGAGTAGTGCAGAAAAAACTATGAAGGTGAACACAAATGGAGAGAAGACAATGTTGAGTACACATAAAGTGGTGGTTGATTTTCTACGTTTTTTCTCTGTCCATGACGCCAAGAGTATGGTCACAGCAAACTGCAATTTAGAGATGAATTGAATCAGACGATCACGCATGATACCAACCTGCAGAGACATAAAAATGAAGTTTTTATTCTTAAATACCTTTCATAAATTTTCAAGATCATATAAGAAAAACAGTATAATTTTATTACTGCTCCAATATTTTTGAGGAAATAGCCCTTACATGAGATCCTTTGTTATAATTTTCTCCAATCTCACAGTTAATAAATGAGACTACATTTTTAAGTTTCACCTCTCTTAAAAAAAAAGTAGTACTAAAGAGAACACAGTGCTATGTCTATCTTAAGGTTGATTAAGCTTTGCATTACATGCTTGTTAAGTCATGAGAACTAGCAGTAGTAAACAGTTAAGCAACTATCCTTAATTTATCCTTATTTTAGAGAATATTTTACAGATTAAAAAACAGACATCATGCCACAAGACAAACCTCAATAGACTGAAATCATACTAAGTGTATTCATATGAATCATGAAAAGTATGTTCTTCAATCAAAACTGAATTAAATCAACAACAGAAAGAAATCTGGAAATTAAAAGACAAATTCCTAAATAACCAACAGGTCAAAGAAGAAATCACAAGATAAACAAGAAAACATTTTCAGATGAATGAAACACACAACAAAACTTGTGATACAGCAAACCCAGTCCTCAGAGGGAAATTTATAGCTACAAATGAAAGAGCAGAAAGATCTTAAACCAATAACCTAATCTTCCACCTTAGGAAACTAGAAAACAAAGAGCAACTAAATCTCAAGTAAGCAGAGGTAAGGAAATAATAAAGATTGGAGTGGAAATTAATAAAACAGAGAATAGAAAAATAATAGAGAAAAATCAATGAAACCAAAAGCTGTTTTTTTGAGATCAGCAAAACTGACAAACCTTTAGCCAGACTGACCAAGAAAAATACATAGAAGACTCAAATTACTAAAATCAGGAAGGAAAGAGATAACATTGCCAGCAATCTTACAGAACAAAATAAAAAGAATTATAAGAGAATATTATGAACAATGATATGCCAATAAAGTAGATCACTTAGATGAAACTGACAACCTCCTAGAAAAAGACATAAATTACTGAAACCAACTCAAGAAGAAATAGAAAATCTGAATATACCTATAACAAGTAGAGAAACTGAATTAACAATTTAAAAGCTACCCAAAGAGAAAAGCTGAGGCCCAGATGGCTTCCATACTACAAAATACTACATAGTACAGAATATTTTAAGATACATACTGAATACTACATTCAAGATTATTGATATGAAATTCCCACCTCATTCTATGAGGTCACTGCTATTCTGATATCTAAACGAAAGATACGAAAAGAAAGCCACAAATATATACATCAGACAAAAATTCTCAACAAAACACTAGCCAACTGAATCCTGCAACATAAAGACAAGACTATACACCAAGACTGAGTGAGATTTATTACAGGAATGCAAGATTGGTTTAACAACTGAAAATCAATATATTACACCATGTTAGTAGATTAAAAAACCAAAACCACATGACTATTTCAATAGATATAGAAGAGGCAAAATCCAACACCCTCCAGGATAAAGAAGTTTAACTAGGAATAGAAGCAGGAATGGTAAAAGACAGACATCAACTTAATGGAGAAAGACTGAATGCTTTCCTCATTAAGATGTCCACTCTTACCTCTTCTATTCAACATTATACTGGAGGTTCTAGCCAGGGCAATTAGGTAAGAAAAAGAAATGAAAGACATCCAGATTGGAAAGGAATGGAAAGGAAGAAGTAAAACTATATCTAATTTGCAGATGACATGATCTCATATACAGAATATCCTAAGAAATCCACTAAAAATCTATTAGAAACAATAAAACATTTCAGTGAGGTTTCAGGATATAAGATTAACATTAACTAATCAACTGCAGTTTATACTTGAGCAATAAACAACCCAAAAAATTAAGAAAACAATCTACTTATAATATCATCAAAAAGAATAAAATACTTAGGAATAATATTTAATAAAACTGTAAGACTTGTACACTGAAAACTACAAAACAATGTTGACATAAAGAAGATATAAATAAACATGAAGACATGTCATGTAGATGAATGCGAAGAATTAATATTTCTAAGACAGCAACGAAGCCAAATCTAGCCTCTGTATCCCGACACTGAATTGAACCTCGGAGACAAGAGTTTTGGGTGAAGTAGAATAGTTTTATTGCTTTGCCAGGCAAAGGGGGCCACAACGGGTTACTGTGTTCAAAACTGTGTGTCCCAAACCCGGGGGTGGTGGTGGTGGAGGTGGGGTGAGGAGTTTTATAGTCAAGGGGAGCAGTGTTGCTGGTAAGGATCAGGGTGCCTTGCTGCATTCCTTCAATCCAAAGATTATATGGCATCAGGTGATGATGGGCAAACTGTGACCTTCTCTGGAATGAAGAGTGCTTCATCAAGTAGTTAACACCTTCCATTTGGTGGGGGTTTTAGTTCTGCAGAAGAGCTCAAAGATATTGTTATGTGTATCCCTTGAGCGGGAACCAGGACCCTGCTCCTAAGGCTGCACTATTGTTTCTTGACTGCTCCTCATTTGTCTCTCCATCCTCTCCCTTCCCCGATTAGCAACTGTTTGAACCTGCCCTTTGGAACTCAGGGAAGGGGACACAGAAAGGTTTTTGTGCCCAGGAGCCCCACAGGGTCCTACTCGGTTTCAGCAATATTCCCCAAATTTTATCTACAGATCTAAGGCAATCTCTATCAAAGTCTCAGATGCCTTTTTGAAAAACTTGAAAAGCCAAAACCAATATTTCTATGGTAACACAAAGGTACCAGAATAGTCTAAACAATCTTGAAAAAGAAAAACAAAGTCATAACATTCACACTTTCCAATTTTAAAACCTACTACAAAGCTACTGTAATCAAGACAGTGTAGTACTGGCATAAGGACAGACATAGATGAATGGAAAAAAGAATAAGAGCCCAGAAATAAACCCTTACATTTGTTTGATTTCTGGCAGGGTGCCAAGAAAAGTCATTGAGGGAAGAATAGCTTTTTCAATAAATTATGCTGAAACCATTGTACATTCATATACAAAAGAATGGATTTGGAATCCTACCTCATAACATATACAAAAATTAACTCCGAGTAGATCATAGACCCAAATGTAAGAGCTAAAACTATAAAACTCTTAGAAGAAAACATAGCAAATCTTTACGATCTTGAATAGGCAGTGTTTATTAGATATGACACCAAAAATACAAGCAACAAAAGAAAAAAATAGATAGATTGAATTTCATCAAAATTAAAACTTTTTTGCTTCAAGGGACATTATCAAGAAAGCTAAAGACAACCTACAGAATGGGAGAAAACTTTTGCTTGTCATATATCTGTCAAGGAACTTGTATCCAGAATATATAAAGAACTCTTAAACTTAACAGTAAGAAGTCAAGTAGCCCAGGTAAAAATGGGCAAAGAAGTTGAACAGACATTTCCCCAAAAACATACACATAGGGCCAAGAAACATATGTAAAGATGAATCATTAGTATTCAGAGAAATGCAGTATCAAAATCGTGAAAAGACCCATGACAATGCTATAATGAAGAAGTCAGATAACAACTGTTGATGAGAATGTAGAGAAATTAGAATCCTCATACACTGCTGGTGAGAATGTAAAATGGTGCAATCATTTTGGAAAAATGTTTGGCAATACCTTGAAGTGTTAAGACATAAAGTTCGTGTGTAACTGAAATTCCAGTCCTAGGTAAACATACCTGACAGAAACGAACTCACATGTCCATATAAAAACTTGTACTTGAATGTTCATGGCAGCATTATTCATAATAGTCAAAAAGTGGCGGCAACCTAAGTATCTATCATTTAATGAATGAATCAACTAAATGTGATATATCCATACAATGGAATATTTTTCAGCAATAAAAAAGAATAAAATACTGATACATGCTACAACATGGATGAATCTTGAAAACATTAAGAGAAAGAAGCCAGATGCAAAAGACAACATACTGTATAATCATATTCGTGTGAAATGTCCAGAATTGGCAAATCCTTAGAGACAGAAAGTAGATTAATGGTTGCTGCGGCTGGAGTAGGGAGTAGATGAGATGGAGAGCAGAATGGAAATGACTATTAATGTGTATGAGGTTTCTTTTTGGGATGTTGTAAATATTCTAAAATTAGATTGTGGTGATGGCTGCAAAGTTCTGAATATACATCGCAGAACTTTACACTTTAAGTGAATGATTTTATGGTATATGAAATACATCTCATTAAAGCTGTTAAAAATATATTTACCAGTAAGAGTCTGATTCCTGTATCCAGATTTCGGTTCCACCATATGTCTGTATTGGAGATCAACAAGTGCACTGATGATACAATGACTGTCTCCAATAAAGCATTTTCTGTATTCTGCCATACCTGCAGTACACAAATTTACCACTTTATTAGGCAGAATTTGATAATCTAAGTAAACTGTTAGAGTAAGCAAAATCATAATTAAATTTGGGAATAGTAAAATACTATTAAGTGCATATTAGCATTACCATTCTAAAAGCTCTTGTGAATCCAATGGAGACAGACACAGAGTGGAGTCCTTGTAAGGAACTGTCCAATGAAAGAAATGCTATCATAGCAAAAGGTGACACTAAGGCAAACAAGAAAAGAGACAAATTTAATGAAGGCAAAATAACCCCTTCTACCATATTTTATTTTGGCCTATGAGTATTTTTATGAGCACATTTAAGCAATGAGCTAAAAAAAACAATAAATAAACCAAAACATAAACGAATAAACACTTGTATGCAGTATAACATTATACAAATACAGGAATTCCATAATATTTTTGTACACTTCCTAGATAAAATACAAGTTTATTAATATTTGTCTTCCTACCTAGATTTATCAAAATCCGTCTGACAACACCAATCTTCATGAGCGTTGTTTGCTTCTCTAGGAATAAAGTCACAGTCCGCACATGCTTTGGATAGATAGGGTTCCGGAAAATTCCAAATATATAGACACTTTGAATTTCTTTAAGTATCCATAGTATTATAAATAATATCATCAAAATATAGCCAACAATAGCCTGGGGACTGTTTTTGGAATTCTGTGAGAAACCAGCAAAGTGATGCAACAAACCAGTTTCTAAGAGAGCCAAGACTAATACAATGCTGTAGAAAAGGTATTCCTTCCAAGTAAACTGTTTTTCCAAACCGTTGGGTAAAGCCTTAGATTCGGTTCCAACTCTGTGTCCGGTCACACTGTGTTTGAAGCCAAAAACAATCTCACTTAGGTTAAGACTCAGTAAGAATCCAAGTCCAGTCATGAAAAGAACCACACCAACAGTGCTGGGAATGAAATATGATGTTACAGCTGTTCCAGTAGAAATGATGAACATTATTAACAACCTGCAGAGGGGAAAAAAAAAGATCTGCTTGAAAAGAAAAAATGTTCTTTGAGAATAAATTACATATCACTTTAATATTTAAAATAATTACCGTAGGTGGGTTGACATAGATGAGCCTCCAAGGCCAAACTCTAAAACCTGCTCCATTGCCCATAAGAAAAGTGCATCAGGTGGGGGTAGGGTCCCGAGTGCCCACAGAAAGGGTAAAAATATAAACAAGATGTGTAAAATCTGATTAATTTGTTCTAGAACTGGTATATTTACCATAAACCTACAATAAAAAGAAAATATTTAAATCATACAAAACAATAAATAGAAGATCTTTAAAGGAAAAACAAAACACTTACACCTCCCTTTATACCCCACCTCTGCCCTGAAACAAAAGAATATTTACAGGAAGGTCCTAATCCCAAATTGCAAAAGATCAAAAACATAAATTGTGACCACTGTCCTTCCTCTATACCAGCAAGTACTCAATTGTATACAAGTGTAGTACAGGACAAAAATATTTCTCCCTTAAATCTTTAAATTACATTGGCTGCAATTCCACTAATGATTCTATAGAGTTTAAAAATTTTAAATTTAAAATTGCAAGCAACCCTAGGAAAGCCAAAGCCTTCCTGCTGTTCATATCTTAGTAGCTAGCAAAGAGAGTAAGCTCTTCTCTTTTTCCTACTCTCTCCTGTACTGTCTTGCTCCCAGGTCCTGGAATTTGAAATCAGTATATTTAAAATCAGAGGTCAGCAACATTAGGTTATGAACATGTCTCTGGGTTAGCCTGGGAATTTAACAAACATATAATATTGTTTCTATTTTGTATAAACAGTGGTATGGATTTGAGAACACAAACTTGTACAACACAGTCTCATAAATTAGTGAAGGCTTCTATCTTAACTGGAGGAACTGGTTTTTGGTACAGCACTTACCAGTTAAACGTAACATTATCAAATTGTTTCAAATAATTTAACAAAAAATTTAAAGCACAGAGGAATAAACATTATCAATATGTTACTAAGTTTTTGGAATAAGGTTAGCCAAACACCTTGCCTGGAAGCCAACAACGCTGTAGTACTTATGGAGTTCCAAAGACAACTTTCAAAAGAGAAAACTAAATCTCAAAACTTATAGCATAATAATTGTACTTGAATATCTGAGCTGCTAGGAATCAAAGTCAAGGAGAAAGCCAACTAATATTTATACACTTAAGTGTATGTTAATAGCCGAGAAGCAAATGCATAGCAACTATGATTATAATGGTATAATGTGCTTCCTTACACAGATATCAGGACGATGCCAGCTAATGCACTCTGCTTCATAATGTATGTCCTTCAAATTTTTATAAGCAGAGAGAATTAACGAACACAAGGTTAACAATGTGATGCTAAATTAGAGGATACTTTCTGTAGTGTAGTTTTAAAAAAAAATTCATTTCATTCTGAGAAGAAAACACTCCAGTAACAAAAAAGAAAATCAAACCACACACAATAAGCCATAGGAAGGTCAAGGAAAACATGTAGATTTGTATAGTTTTTTTGTTTTTTGTTTTTTTAAAAGACAACACTTCTCTTGCTAACATATTCAAGGAAAGGATAATTTGTGTAAAAATAATGTATACTTAGGAAATATGTTATCCAAGTTCTATTTTACCCCCCAATCTCTTTTTGTTCTTAAGTAAACAAGCAATAGTACAGAAAAGTGTTTATACACAAGAATAGCACAATATAAGAATACATAATTGAAATAACCAAACATTGTGATTACTTTCCTGTGTGTATGACTCAGGATGATCAAACAGATGATTACTGTGGTTCTTTTATAACAGAAAAATGTTTAAATCCTAAAATTTCTGATAACATTACAGTAATTTTCTAGAGCAAAAAAATCTAAGCCCACAAGAAAAAACTGTTTTTCTAATAACCATAAAAATATTTCAAATTCTGTACACTAAGATCCACATGCCCAGAAAAAGATGTTCCTAATATGTAGTGGCTAAGATGATATAAACATGCATCATTCATTCAAACAGTTCCTGAGAGTCTATGAACTAAGCACTGAAGGTTTCACACTTGTCTTTGATAAAAATGCATAGAAAAAGTCATTTAAAATTATTAATATACAACTGTACTAGGTAGACTAAAGAATGCAGGAAGAGAAAAGATCACTACACTGTAGGGCTTGTCTCTTCAACTTTCACATTCTCTGAAAGAATATTAAGATACAACTTGACATATCTGACAACTCTCCAAATTCAAATAGAGTACACATTTCATACAGTATTTATATGCAGTATCACACCTACTACTGCATAAAGAACATCTTGATTATTATTTTGTTAATAAGAAGATAAAATTTTTCTAAAATTGAAATGGGAGGTTAATTTTTCTATATAAACTTCATATTTTCGTTAAAAATAGGTTCGAGGACTGCCTCTTTTATAGTTGAAAAAATCTTTTTATAATCATTAAACTGTAAACATTAAAACTATATTAAATCCAACTTGAATATAGTAAAAAAAAACATTTTATGCTCTTTTATTGAGAAATGAAAAATGAGTAGTCAAGGTAACCAAATTATAAATTAACTGAGATTTTTAAAAAGATTAAAAGAACCTAGGGCATCATTTAAATGCAAAGATGTTTTATAGCAGGTAATTTCTGATATCAGAAATGGCACAGTGAGATAGTAACTCAATAATTTATATTCTGAAAATAAGAATGTTATAAATAAATCTTTCAAAAGGGGTCAAATGTATACATATACATTTAAACTCAATTTTATTGCTAATTTTTCAAAATCAAGTTTTTAATTGTAATATATTTTATAGTTAGTAAATGGTTGTGGTACTAAGAAATCATTTACAATAGAATTTCCATAAATTAATTCTCCTCTTACAATATTTGATTAGGTGAAGAACTACAAGGGTATTATAGTGTTCTTTGGTCCATAAATGTAGCACAATTAGAAGAGGTTAAGAGTTAAGGAATAGCAGAAATCTAAGAATCGGTCAGTTTCAGTACACAAGCTGGCTATATATTTTTAAATGCCTTGTCTTCTTTTGGGCTACCATAACAAAGTACCATAGACTAGGTGGCTCAAACAATAGAAATTTATTTCTCACAATCTGAGATCAGAGTGCCATTACGATTGGGTTCGGATGAGAACTCTTCCCGGCTTGCAGAGAGCCAACTTCTCACTGTATTCTCACATAGTGGAGAAAGAGAGAGAGATGGAACTCTCTGGTGTCTCTTCTTATAAGGGCACCAATTCCATCAGGAACTAGGGCCACCCTGATGACCTAATTACCTCCCAAAGACTCTCTTAAAATATCACTACATTGGGGGTTACGGCTTCAACAGAAGAATTTTGAAGAGACACACACATTCAGCCCGTAACATTCCACCCTGATCTCCCAAATTCATGTTCTTCTTACATGCAAAATACATTCATTCCTTCCCAACAGCGACAAAATTCTTAACTCATTCCAGCATCAACTCTAAAGTCCATCCTGAGGCAAAATCCTCTCCAGCTGTGAACCTGTGAAACCAGAAATGCTTTGTGCTTCCAAAACACAGTGGTGGGACCGGCAAAGGACGGACATTCCCATTCCAAAAGGGAGAAACAGGAAAGAAGGGGTGATAGGTCCCCAAAAAAGTCCAACATCTGGCAAGGCAAATTCCATTAGATTTTAAGGTTGTAGAATAATCCTCTTTGTTTCATACTCTGCCCTCCAGGCCCCCAGGGCAGCAACATCACTCAAAAAGTTCTAGGTGAGGGTACCACCCCAAGAGCTCTGCAGGGTATTACCAGCCCCAAGGCTTCCAGAAGAGGCTTTCTAGCTTGTTGAAACCTGATAATCTCTGAATCACTTTTCAGATCATTTGGTGCTTAAGAAAAGCGCCATGTTCACCATCAAATAGCTCTAATATCCCTGTCCTGTCAAATTTAATAACTTTAATAGCCTTCATCCATTACATCTTTAGTTCAAACTGGAAGTGTTTCTGCTCTTATAATCCCAGAAACTCTTCACTGAGCGACAGTCCAGCCACACCCCTGGTGTTCCCTTCAGAACATGCTTTCTCATTTTTTGCAATATGTATACACTGAAAATTTCCCAAATCTTCAAGTTCTGGTTCCATTTTGTTTAGCAATTGCTTCTTCAATTCATCTCTCTCCTTTTATATTTTACTATAAGCAGTCAGGAGAAATCAAGCTGTTCATTCAACACTTTGCTTAGAAATCTCCTCGGCTATATATCCAAATGTATCACTCTCAAGTTCTGCCTTTCACAAAATATTAGAAAATGATTCAGCTAAGTTCTTTGCCACTTTATAACTAGGATCGCCCTCTCCTCCAGTTTCCAATAACATGCTCTCACTGCTGTCTTGAGACTTCACCAGAATTACCTTTAATGTCCACATTTCTAGCACACACTTCAAAACTCTTCCAGCCTCTACCCATTACCCAATTCCAAAGCCACTTCTACACTTTTAGGTGTTTGTTATGGGAGCACCCATCTTCTTGGTATCAAAATCTTAGCCAGCTCATAATCAAATAACATAGTCGGGTGACTTAAACAACAGAAATTTATTTCTCACAGACCTGGAGTCTGGAAGTCTGAGATTAGAGTGCTACCATGATCAGGGTATGGTGAAAACTCTCTTGCTGGCTTGAAGACAGCTGCCTTCTTATTTCATCTTCATATGTTGGAGGGAGAAATCAGGTTCTTTAGTGTGTCTTCCTATAAGGGTACTAATCCCATCATAGCAGGGCCCCACCCTCATTATCCTAATTAGCTCCCAAAGACCCCATCTCCAAATATCACCACATTGGGGGTTAGGGATTTAATATATGAATGGGGGTGGTACAAACACTCAGTCCATAAAGTGGTGCCTGTACATTTCTACCTGTGATAGAGAATGCTGCAATCTATAGGAACAGAGAAAGAAATGTCAGATTTAGAAAAGGCAAGCAAAAGAAGTCATCAAATAATTTTGTTTAAAATTGCTATTTTCTATTTTTCTTCCATAGCAAATTGATTTAAAAAAAACAATATTCTATATAATTACTATAACAAAATTAAATAAGTTATTCTGTTCATCTTAAATCCACTCAATCTGTGCATTAACATTTATGTGTATAAATTCTCTATTTTCCCTTCACAGGAAAGTTCCATCTCATTTCACAGGTTTCACCCAGGCTATCTTACAGATTCATAGCTCCTTATTTAAAGTAAAACACAGGATTGAAATTTTGCTTATTTATCTTATAAAGGGTTTTCTTTTTACTCTTCAACAAGATTTAATTACTGCTTTAGGATGAATGTTTAACAAAGATTAGTCCTATGAGATTATTCATCAAAACAACCTATCACCCAATGGTTTGGTGACTTTTAATTCATAGATTCTTTTCTTTTAATACTAAGGAGAGTGCTCTTACTATGTATGCTTAAAAATAAAGTTATAAAGTATTTGATAGCTTATTACCTGTGTGCAAGATCTATAGAAACAAAGAAAAAAATATAAAGAGGTCTCATAAGAGGAGTGATTTCATAAGTATCCTGGGTTTGGAAAGTTGCAGTCTCTGTAGCTGTGTTTACAATTAATGAATATTCTCCTATACACAATGTCATCCATCCAAAGAAAAATAGTAGAACAGTGCCTCCCGCGCTGCTATAAAGCAGGGTTATTCTATTCGGAAGCAAATACCATGTTCCAAGACCACACACTAAGCCAGCAAGAACAGAATGAAAAACGGTATTGGCTGTATGTTTTTTGCCAGGAATTAGAAATTTGATGGTCTCAGCACCAGCACAACTTGTAAATTCATGTTCATCTTCCTCTGCTAAGATATCTGTGGTCAGCATTCTTTCCACTGTCACCCATCTGCTTCTGGCGTATAAACTTGTGAACTGGATGACAAATGCAGTGAAAAGCATTAGTCCACCTGAAAGTGCTGCTGTATAATAGTCCTCCAGGATGCCTAACTGGTACAAAAGTGTTCCTATTCCACCCAAAACCCATGGCATCAAAAAAAGGATAATCTGATTAACATATATGTAAGGAGGGGCACAATAGCCTAAATTGAGTCGAGGGCCTCCAAGAACAGTCTGTGGAAAGCGCTTCAGAAAGAAGTCCTGTTTGTAATCATTCAGCAGAGGCACATCTGGACTCATCCTTCTCACTCAGGATTATTCTGAAAGTCACATCCTTTTCTGTAACACAGCAGTCTCTAAGAAAAAGAAAAAAAAAACTATTTGAAAATATCATACTTAAAACATGAGGGAGAAAAATCCCATATTTCCATTAGTTAGTTCCCTAGTGCAGGATTTGTAACTTCACTTCTCTAGCTCCTTCCCATTGCCTGACACATACTTGGCACAAAACAAATAGTTGCTAAGTACTTTTTTTTTAATTTGGAAAAAAGTCATATTCACTATTAATTTACCTGGAACTTAGATAAACTTGGAATTTCAGATTTTGAGGTCAAAGGAAAGTTCAAAAAGCCAGTACTCTCAACTCAAAGCTACTAGTGGTTTAACCAATCATTTCCCTGAGTGCTTCTGTTGTTTGTTTCTTAACTTTTCTATTACAAGGGTAAGCAAAATTTTTCTATAAAGGGTCAAATAGTAAATATTTTTCTGTTACAATGACTCAACCCAGCTGTTGTTGCAGAAAAGCAGCCATAGATAAGTGGATATTAGTAGCTGTCTTCCAATATAACTTTATAGTATTTATATACAAACAGGCTATGGGCCAGATTAGCCTGTGGGCCATAGTTTGCCAACCCCTGCTCTATAAAATAAGGATATTCTCTATAATTCCTTTGAATTGAAATGGAAATAGAAGTGGAAAGTAGAAATACTAAGTGTGAGTCACATCACTTAACAATTATAGTAAACTTTTCTGATAATTCAAAAAGTCAAACCCTGCTAAAATAGCATTTCAATAAAAAGCCACTGGCAGCTCAACATGCAGTAGGAAGGACAATGAACTGGAAACCAAAGGACTCCAAGAGTCATATTACATGCTTATTATTAAGCATATTATTACTATGTTACCACATGCAAACCACTTCATGCCTCAATTTTTAGCCTCTCTTTCTCTTGTCAGTTTCTAAAATCTACCAGAACTAGCAAAACATGAAATAATAAAAGGACCCATATATGCTTTAGTCTAGATTATTTTCATTTAAGGGCCATAAAAAACTAAGGATCAAATAATATGGATTCCGTTCTCTTCAACTTTCCCTTTTCCTGTTTCTGAAAAACAGTTGCCTGTTAACAAGATCAGCTAGTGAAGCATTACCTCAGGGGTCATATACTAAGTTAGAAATGAAAAATTAAGTTTAAAGCCATCTTCATAAGGACAGACATATAGACCAATAGAATAGAATAAAGCGTCCAGAAATAAACCCTCACATATACAGTCAAATATTTGACAAGGGTACCAAGATCATTCAATGAGGAAAGAACAGTCTGCAAAAAATGGTGCTGGGAAAACTGGGTGTCCACATGCAAAAGGATGAAGTTAGATCCTTACCTAACACCATATACAAAAGGTAACTCAAAATGGATCAAGAGCTTTAAAGTATAAGACCTAAAACAACAACATTCTTAAAAGAAAACATAGGACAAAGCTTCTGATATTGGATTTGGCAATGATTTCTTGGGTATGACACCAAAGGTACAGGTAACAAAAGAAATAGACAAAATGGACTTCACAAAAATTAAATCATGTGCATCAAAAGACACTATCAACAGAGTGAAAAGACAATTGACAGAATGGGAGAAAAAAATAAGTTGTGAATATCCAGGATATATAAAGACCTCCTAAAACTCAACAACAGAAAAACAATCTAATTCAAAAACTGGCAAAGAACTTGAACAGACATTTCTCTAAAGAAGATATATAAATGGCAATAAGTACATGAAAAGATGCTCAACATCACTAATCATTAGGGAAATGCAAATCAGAATATAATGAAATAACACTTCATGTTCATTAGGATAGCTACTATCAAAAAAAAAAAAAAAACCCAGAAAATAAGTGTTGCCAAGGATGTGGAAAAATTGGAACCCTGTGCACTGATGGTAGGAAGGTAAAACGGTACAGTTGCTGTGGAAAACAGTATGGTAGTTCCTCAAAACATTAAAAATTGAATTACCATATGATCTAAGAATTCCACTTCTTGATGTATACTACAAAGAATTGAAAGCAGGGTCTCAAAGAAATAATTTGTATACTCACGTTTACAGCAGCATTATTCACAATAATTAAAAGGTGGAAGCAAACCAAGTGTTCATCAAAGGATGAATAAATAAGCAAAATTTAGTATATACACACAATGGAATATTATTCGCCCTTAAAAAGAAAGGAAATCCTGCAAATTGCTATATCTTGGGTGAAACTTTAGGACATTATGCGTGGTGAAATAAGCCAGTCACAATAAGACAAATACTATATAAATCTACAAGGTACTTAGAGTAGTCAAAATCACAGACAGAAAGCAGAATAGTGGTTGCCATGGGCTGAGGGGAGAGGAGAATGGGTCGTTACTGTTTAATTGGTATAGAGTTTTACAAGATGAAAAGAATCACGGAGAGAGACAGTGATGATGCCTGCACAACAATGTGAATGCATTGAGTATCACTGAACTGTACACTTAGAAATGGTCAAGATGGTAAATTTTATGCTCTGTGTATTTTACCACACACAAAAAATTTAAAGCCATCTTAAAGTAACCTTTCTTCCTATCAGTTTAGAAGAGTCTTTCTGCAAGTCACTTCTACCCAACCAACATCAGCCATGGAGGGAGCTTTTGGGTATCACAAAAGGTTTTTTGGTCATCACTAAGAATTACTACCTTAGAGCACCTCTTGCTATACTTTTGGGAAATTCTTTATACTATAAATGTTTATCATCTTATATCTTCCAGCTACTAGCCTTAGCTCTATATAGAAAGTCATAGCTTTTACTCACATGACAGCCCTGCAAGTACTCACAAAATAACAGAACCACAGGGCCAGATGGAACCTTAATGGTTGATCGTTTAATCTCAGGAAATGAAAAGATTGCCTTCCTCCCCTCTGAATGAGCATATCTCCTGTACCGATGTCAGTGATGTCAGTGTATTGTACTGATATGCTTGTTCAGTACAAGCCATAGGTAAGTAAGGACATGCTCCTATGAGTGTGGGTAAAGATTCTGATTTCAATTATCTATGGATGATACTATCAGACAGGAAATTGAGCTTGGATGGCTGGCCTGAGCATTTTGAAGAATCTAGATGTACCTGAAATTTCCCCAGGGAGTTAGGTAAAAGCTGACCCCTCCTTTTCCACTGAGGCAAGTGAGGAACAAGGTGAGATGGCTCGCTGGGAAAGGAAGCCAGAAATCGAAGATATCTTATAAACTAGATTATCTAGCTGCATGTTACTATCCATATTCATTAACCTTTTAGTACTTCTGAGTCTTTTGTAAATTTAGTTTAAATGTTCACCCATTTGATGGAATACTCTGTGATTAGATTCCAAACAGTGGAATATTCGCAAGATCTACTGTTGATTTGGAAACATGGAAAGATGCCCACAATATACTGCAAAGTACAATAAACACACTGATGATCCTATTTGTATAAAAAAAAAAATAGTACACACACTTGTCCGTATACATGGTTATTCGGTGTGTATAAGTGTAAAAAATTTCAAAAGTCATACTCACTAGGCTGTGTTTGTGTGTATTTTACATATAACATTTTGACACCTCTTTAAAGTACCAAATATCCTCTAGAACTCTCAACCCATGCCCTGTAAACACATCCTGTGGCCTTCTGGCCGTCTGCTCATACCCTTTCCTTTGCCCAGGATGTCTTCTCCTTCCTTCCATAATTACTAATCTTAGTCAACTTTCAAGATTCAGTTTAATCCATACTGAAAATTTTGCAGAGCACTTAGACCAAACTATGCCTCTCTCCTATCTGTGTATCAAAAACATTGCTTGTTCATAGTACTCATCTTGTAACATGTATCAACAGAGGGCATTTCTTGTATTGTTCACCTCTTTACATGTTATCTTTTCAAATGTTTTTCTTTTCTCTGCTATTAAGTTATTTGTGGGTAAGGGCCAAATCTTGAGATACTTCTGGTTCTCCATAATATTTAGTAAAATACTGTACCTTGGCACAGAAAGGCATGTATTTAGTACATTACTGGCATAGCTTAAGTAAGATGATTAAAGTTGGAGAACATTAAATATTGTTGTTAAAAGGGAAGTTGGATGTTATTTACTGTTTTTGAAAACTTCTTCCAGCATATCCTGCCTCATTCAAAACAGTAAATCCATAAACTCTTTATTCCCAGTTTTTAAATGTTTGGAAAGTATCTTCATTTATTTTTCTTATGGACTAAATAATGGCGTCTAATGATAGTACTATTGGCTCAGAGAAGATTTTGCCTAGAGCAGTATAGTATCCCAGTAATACTGGAGCAGGATGGGCCTGAGGGAGAAACATGGCTGGGTTTCTCCCATGGAGAAGGAAATGGCTAGAGGATTTTAACATGTCAGAAGTCCAATTTTAATTTGCTCCTTGTCTTATGCTACGCTTTAATCTCCTTCATTACCAGGAAGGAGCAACTAGCTCTTACTGGGAGAGAAAAACAGGAAGAACGGCAGACACAAGAGGCAAAATAAGGCAGGAGCGATAATAAAGTGAGGGCAGATGAAAAAGTATGAAGGGTATAAGTTCCCTCAAGAAGCCTTTAGGAGAATGGGGGAGGACACTGGGATGGCGATTTATTTTAATGGAATATAAAAAGAAAGGCTGAAGGATACAGGATTGTTTGCCCTACAGAATGTTTTTTGAAAAGGTGTCTGTGGTCAAAGAAGTTTGAGAAACTATATACCAGATTGCAATCTTGAAGAGTCACAATGGATATCAGCAGACTAAAGACTCTGAGACATCTTCAAGTTAAAAAAAATACCACTGCAAATCTGCTTAAAATATGTCATTTGAGATTTCCAAACTTATTTGTCCTTGGAACCCATTTTTCCCTTGATATCTAATAACAGATCATGTGTGCAGTGTTTTATGGAAACTGCTTTCAGAAATATCGGCCTGGGCTTCAATCACAACCTTAAAGATTTAGGTAGGTGAAGTAGAGTTAAAAAGATATACCAGTTAAGGAGGAATGTCATGAACAAAGGTACACGAGAAAAAAAATTATGGAAATTTGATAGCAAGTACATCAGGTTGTTTTTTCTAGTATTTTAAGGATAAAAGAGGATTACATGACAGATATTGTAAATTTCATTTAGGCAAAAATTATGATAAATTGGTACTGTTTGACTTAAACTTTAATTACAGATCCTGGAATACTTCAAAAATATTTTATTTGTATGAAATGAGTGTTACATTTCTATAGAGAGATCTTCTAAGTCCTAATCTGGATTAGTAGCGTGAAAAAATAAAATCAGAATAATTAAAACTAACTCCCTGGGGCTTCCCTGGTGGCGCAGTGGTTGAGAGTCCGCCTGCCGATGCAGGGGACACGGGTTCGTGCCCTGGTCCGGGAAGATCCCGCATGCCGCGGAGCGGCTGGGTCCGTGAGCCATGGCCGCTGAGCCTGCGCGTCCGGAGCCTGTGCTCCGCAACGGGAGAAGCCACAGCAGTGAGAGGCCCGCGTACCAAAAAAAAAAAAAAAAAAAAAAAACTAACTCCCTGAATGAGAATTTGGCATATGCTCTGAAAGACTGTTAAAGACAGATTGATGCATTTATATGGCTGCTACCTCCAACATGTTAAAATGAAAAATGGCTCAAGGCTTAGGGAAAAAAATTTTAAAGCTGTGAAAAGAGAAGTTAAGGGATAAAGGTGGCATCACAATAATCATTTAGGCCATATGCTTTCTTCATATGCTACTCTGAAAGCAGGCCAACAAAATAGCCATAGAAATGTTACTTTTTTTGGAATTTGAGCCACATTTCTTACCCATTATCCAAAAGGGTAGGAAACAGAGATCAATTTAGCAATGACCTAGAAAGGAGTACTTAGTTACCAAAACTTTAACTCAGTAACCATGCAATATATCAGACTGAAAATCCCTTAAAACAAAGAAAGAGATAACAAAAAGTGGCAGTTTTGGGGGATTATACTGAATTTATAGTTCTCTAAATTTGGCAAAAAGAATTCCTAGAAATAGAAGTTTTAGCAATTGCCTGATTTTGGTTAGCAAAGGTTACTTTTTTTTTTTAATCTAGCATATTGTTTTTATTGTTGGTTGATTTCATTCATTGAATCCACACATTTATTTTCTGTTCTATTACATTAGATTTTTTTTTTACGGCAAGGACACTTAACATATGATCTACCCTCTTAAATTTTCAAATGTACAATACAGTATTGTTAACTAACAACACAATGTTGTACAGTAGATCTCTAGAACTTATTTATCTTGTATAACTAAAACTTGTTAAACAGCAACTCTCCATTTATTCCTCCCCCAAGTGCCTGGCACATCATTCTACTCCCTGTTTCTAGGACTTGGATGATTTTAGATACCTCATGCAAGTGGAATCATGCAGTATTTGTCCTTCCATGATTGTCTTATTTCATTTACCATGTCTTAGGCTCATCCATGTTGTCACATATGGCAGGATTTCTTTCCTTTTCAGGGCTTACTAATATTCCATTTTATGTATATACTACATTTTCTTTATCCATTCATCAGCTGATGGACATTTGGTTTGCTTCCACTTTTTGGCTATTATGAATAATGCTTCAGTAAACATGAAAGTGCAAATATGTTGAAAGACCTTGCTTTCAATTCTTTTGGATAAATACCCAGAAGCAGAATTGCTGGATCACATGGCAGTTTTATTTTTAATTTTTTGAGGATTCCCCATACTGTTTTCAGTAGCACTGTCCTACTTCTGTGTGATGTACCATTTTGTATTCCCACCAACAGTAGGAAGCTTCCAATTTCTCCACATCCTCCCCAACACTTGTTATCTTTTGTTTTTTTATAACAGCTATCCTAACAGGTGTGAGGTGATATTGAATCCACACATATTTACTGAGCACTTCTGCACTGTACCTCAACTATAGTTTTGTTGTACTTTCAGGAAACTTATTATGTTTTAATATACTTGTCAAATTTTACTAAATCTGGCAAGATATGAAACAACTTAATTCTCAGTTACTCTGGATAGAAATCATCTGTCATCACCAGAACACATATGTGTATTTTTTAGATAGCCAAGTACTAACTGTTGAGGGTACTAATAGGAATCTACAGATGCAAAGATAGTTACCCCTGTAATTATGAAAATACTCTATGGAATCTGAACCAAATGCTATGCCATGGATTAACAGCTAGATTCTTGAAGAGTCTTTTGAAAGACATCTGGTGCTTAAAGATGAAAAATACATTTCGCGCTTTAGTTTATCGATTATGTAGTAAGCACACTCCTCCCTTACCAGTAAAAGGAAAATCTACCCAAGTGCCTAAAAAGAACAAGGACGTTAACATCTCTTTGGCTATACAAAATGGTAATTTTTTAAATTCCAGATTTTGAAGGGTCTTTCAATTTAAGAGTTTTCTGTAAATTCACAGGAATTGGTATGTAGGGAAAACTCTGACTGGATGGGAGGGGTGATTAGATAGCTCAAAGGATCTATTTATTGCAGATTATGTATTGGCAAAGCTTCCCAGGTGGAATGATGAGTTGTTGGTTCTATGATTCACACTTCCCAAATGTACAACACTAGAACATGAACTGATAGCATTCCATTACTTACAGAAAACTAAGATGGTAGGAAATAGCCAAAGGTCACATCAGAGCATCATAAATGTGCAGCACTGCCAGTAATACTTCTGCTCCTATCCCAATCTACCCTTCCCACACCTCACACATCTTAGCCATTATAAATTCAAATGGATTAATAAGCTCTTCCTTCAAAATCAAGTATCAGGCAAATGAAGTCTACCACTCACATGAATTACCAGAAATAAATCAATATATTTTACAGAAAGTAAAATTGAGAACCTGTGATATTAAGTGACTGAACCAACACATAATGTCAGCTGGAAGAATACAGAGTTTTTCAATCACACCAAGCTACTGACATATGAAAGGAAAGTTTCTTTCGTGAATTAAGAAATAGAAGGACAAATTTGGAAAAAGGGTTTTCCGAGGAAGGTGGACCTAAGAGAAATCTACAAATGTCAAAATAGGAAGCTTTTGTTAGCTAAGCCAGCATGGCCATGGCAGGTAGGACTGCTTGATAAGACATAAACACAAGTGGGGAAAGCGTCTAAAAGAAAAGGTTCTCACCATGAAGAAAGTGAAAACAACTCACAGAATGGGAGAAAATTATTGCAAAAAATATATATGTTAAGGGACTTATAACTAGAATATAGAAAAATCTCTTACAACTTAATAATGAAAAAAAAATAATTTAAAAATGGGCAAAGGATCTGAATTTCTCCAAAGATAATATACCAATGGCCAGTATAAGCACACAAAATGATGCTCAACAACATTACTCATTGGGGAAATGCAAACCAAAACCACAATGAGATATCACTTCAAATCCACTTGACTGGCCATCAGAAAGACGGACAATAACAAGTACTGCTGAGTTTATGGAGAAATCAGAACCCTCAAGTGATAATGTAAAATACTGCAGCTGCTTTGGAAACAGTCTAGCAGTTCCTCAAAAGGCTAAACATAGAGTTACCCTATGACCTAACAATTTCATTCCTAGGTATTTACCCAAGAGAAATGAAAACATAAGTCTACACAAAAATTTGTACATGAACATTCATAGCAGAAATATTATTAATAGCCAAAAAATGGAAACAACATAAACGGCCATCAACAGATGAAATAAAATGTAATATATCCATACAATAGAATAGTAATAGACTATAAATGACATTGAAGTACTGATGCATGCCGCAACATGAATGAACCCTGAAAACAGAATGCTAAGTGGAAGAAGCCAATCACAAAAGGCTACATATTGTATAATTCCATTTATATGAATTGTCCAGGACCAGCAAATCTATAAAGACAGAAAACAGATTAGGGTATGCCTGGGCTGGTGGATATAGTGAGGACTGGGGGCAGGGAGAGTGACTGCTAAAGGGTACAGTGCTTCTTTTGGGAGTGATGAACATGTTTTAAAATTGAATTGTATGGAATGTGAATTTTTATCTCAATAAAGTTCTTACAGAAGAAAAAGAAACAGAAAAGATCCCCAACGTGGTATTTTCTGTGGCAGTTAATAACTAGCAGGCATCTCTTTAAGTAGGAAATTTTAAAGCAATGGTCAGGTGCCCAAACAGTTAAATTACTAAAATGGCAACGTGTGAACTGGCTTTGGATGCTATGATAACAGTTTGGAAATTTGGCACAGGTGGTAGTAGACACTCAATAATATAAAGGATGGTCTTTGCCCTAAATGCAGAAATGAGCTAACAAAGGAAAAATCCACCTAATATTATACAGCTGAATAAGAGAGAAAATCAGTTCAGAGGCCTGATAAGTGACTTCTGATGGAGTAGACTTCATTGAAGTAAATGTTGGCCCTTGATAAACAGCGGGCTGTGGAGAGAGGATGCAGATCAGTGGGGAAAGAGTTGTTCCTGTTCAGGGGTCCATGATTTGACCACTATGGGGCAAAAGGGGAGATAAAAGAGAGAATGAACACAGTAGTAAGGGGCATAGTGTGTAAACTTTATTGGGATAACAAAGCCATCCCTAAACTAAGACTGAAAGGGCCATTTTCCATTTCGCAAGTGTCTCTTAGAAATAAAATGCTAAAACTCAACGGGCTAACGCTGCCTTACGAAAGAAAATTAAAATCACACCAGATTGATGCCTCTAGCGACTGAGCTCATCTCACGTCTTAAAAAGTGCAATAATCACTCTGCACAGCCTTGGAAATTAAGGCTACCAAGAAGTTCCCAGGTGGGTGTCGGGAATCTAACGTACCTCGAGTCACCTGAAGGAAGAGGCGACGCGAAGGCATCCCGGGGACTGCGTTTTTGCAGGTAAACCCGTATAGGGCGCTCCCGCCGGGAGGCTGCCTGCGGTCCGAACGCGGAGGCAGAAGAGCTGTGGCGGCCGGGGCAACCAGCTTACCGCGGTGACGTCTCGACCCGCTCCCCGTTTCCATGGCTAACGTCAACTCCAGCGGGCGCCACCCGGCGCGGAACGGAGCTCGCGTGCTCTGGGGAGGGCCGGGCGCTCCGCTCGCCCCGCCCCTTAGCCTGAGGTCGCGTCTGGGCGTCCAGCCTCCGGCCCACCAGGCGAGGCCGAGGGCAGGGAGAGGCGCGCTTCGTCCGCTCCCAGCCCCGGGCCAACGCTCGCCTGGCCGAAAACCTTGGGAGTCGCTTGGGTTCCAGCCTCGCCTTGGGCCCAGACGCGGCGCCAGGGTTCGCAGCGTCAGGGTTCGCAGCGTCAGGGTTCACAGCGTCGGCCCTGAACTTTCACCCGCGTCGCGCCCTTACGCAAGAGCGTCGTTGCCCTGGTCACGTGACGTTCCTCTGGGGTAGTGCTCTCTGGTGGGTAGAGGCGCGGCCGCCATTTTTAGAGCGTGAGGTGCCCAGTGATCCGACTGACGAGTCCCGGCGTAGTGCGACTCCAGCCGCTCAGGGTTCTGCGACGTACATTAACCACAGCCGCACTTTGGCCGTCACCACCCAACACACCGACGGTAATAAATGCTTTTAAGTGATACTTCATACATATACGTGTTCGCTGTCGCCCCTTTATTGCATTTTCCCCCCCATGATTGGATTTGTGACTGTATTTTAAATACTAGGAACCAAAATACCCATAAGTGAAACATGCCACTAAAGTATCTGTTTATTAATAAAATAAGGCAAAGTTACCGTGTTCCATCAAAAACAAAACAAAACAAAAAAACTGGCAGACTATTATTGTGGTATTAATTTCAGGGCCGGGAATCTTTACAGGGTGCCCGCGGAGTCCCCAGTTTTGCTAGTTTAAAAATTAAACGCATGCCCATCACCCACTGCCTCCATTTTCCACCAAGTTTCATTGCTTCTCCAAGTTCTGGACACCTTCCAAGTTGCTAGTTGGGGGCCCAGGAGGCGGCCCCTGAGATCTTTAAATTGGTCTCTGACGATTTAGAGGTACGTGTACCGGAACGTTGAAGCCAATTGGTCGGTATCAAGGTACCCGAGTTTTCCCACGTGATTGATAACCTAGCAGTTCTGCATACACGAGACTTCTGATTGGCTTGAGGACCGTCTTTAGATAAGGATCTCCTTATCTAAAAACTATGAATGCGCCCTTTTTTGTTTCTTTTGTGGCTTTACTGAAAATGATGGCTTAGTTCTTAAGCACTTAGGTTTTCAGGCCATAATGGGGAAAACCTTTTGGTATTAATCAAAGGAAAGCCAAGGCTTATAAAAAAAGAAGATATAAATCTATCTAGAGGAAAAATGTAGTTTGTTGAAAGCATATGGAAGAAAACCCTGGGCGCCATCCATGACAATGAGGTACATATATACTTGCTTTCGACGATACAATTTGCAGATAGGACTTTTCCTAGTTTGATGTGAAGAGGAAGTGTGTATTTGGTTCATCCCTAATGTTTTCCAGTCTTTTGGGGAACCTCAGTCATCATGGGTCACGGTACCACATTAAGCATCTTTGAAGCATCAGCTACCGCTAGGAAGTCAATATAGAGTGGTTGAGAGTAGAAGCTCTGGGGTCTGGAAGCCTGAGTTAGAACTACTGGGGCCTGGGCAGGCCACCCCAAAATATTCCACAGTGGCATATTGATTATTTTGAATTAAAGTTACTTAAGGAATAGCGGATGCAAGAGGGTCCTTTGAACCTCCTTTCAGTCTCCCTGAAACCAAGGAGCTCCTATGTGAAAGTTACCCTCTCTGTACCCTCCCAGTATTCTACATTTTTAAAAAAGTTGAAATCACAGTATTGGAATTGAATGCCAAGATTTGGATATTAGTGGCTGCAAAGAAAAGCATCAGGAGAGAAGACGAAAGGGACTATAAAATGATTGATTTCTTACATGGCTTGTTGAAATTCATCTCATTGCATTTATATCACAGATCGTGATATGCATGTAAATGTATACAAAGGCCAAGTGAATGGGCATGTGATGGGTAGAAATTTTAGTATGTTCCAGCATATTCACAGGCACTTGAGTTGGGTGACATTGGGTTATGAGGATATTAAAGACAGGGAGTGACCACTTGTTAATTGTAAAGTTTCATACTGAAGCTTCCTTTATTATAGAAAATATCTCATACCACACAAACATTCATAAGTAGAACAAATAATGTATAATATAATCATAGCTTTGCCATTAATTGGTTTTAAGCTTTGTTATAAAAGACAATATATTTTAAATTACAGTTCTGAAAATCTTATAGTAATTCCTGTAGGGTGAAAGGATAGAGTTTCTCAGGTTTTGATTTTGATGAAGAAATTTGAATTTTATTGTGTAGCTTTTAAATTTAATTATTTCACATCAGTAACTCCATAGATTAGATTTTTAATTCTAGAGGTGGTTCAATTAATATTGTTTTAGAAAGTTATCACCACTGGAACTTACTTTACATAGTCATTTAAAAAGGAACACAAAATTATTAGTAGCCTGGAAATCACTAAATTGCAGTATTTAAAAGGCTAAAGTTTCATTTTTTAAAGTTATGTTACATTTTGTAAAAGTTTGTGAATATAACTTCACTGAAAGATCAAATTTTAAGCGTAACCAAACTCTGTAAATATCCCCAGGCATATTTACAATTTCACTCTTTACAAAAATTAAGTTACATGCAGATCTGAATTAATAACAATGATTCCCCTTTATTTTGGCATATATAAATAAGAGTTGACTCTGCAGATTTCATAGTCTTTATCCCCAGTGTCCTGTATTAAGTTTGGAACATCAGTTAACCTCTTCTGTTGACAATGTTACCAAGAAAAAGATGTCTTATTATTAGTAACGTTAATTTCTAATGCTAGAACTGAAGTTAGTAACCTCAAGTTGGTGTCCTTTTCCTGGCATTTGCCTGCTAACTTCTTTGTTTATAAGTGTACCAATTGTTTAGAATTGTGTGAACATTATTTTCACTTTCCTATGGAATGAATATATAAGGAAATGCAGTAAACAGTTTGCCTGATAAAATTTCTGTTTGAAGTTGTAATTAAATAAGAATGTGGCGGTGGGGGAGGGTTAGGTGTAATTTGCCTAAAGGTAGAAGAAAGCTTATATACCCTCTCATAATGTCTCCAGACTCATGATACTATTGCTGTTGAATGGAAAAGTCCACACTGGTTAGAATTACTTCCTAGAGCTTGCATTGTGATGCCCTCTTCAGGTTAATATATTTAAAAACATGAAAATTGGAGGTTACTCACAGATAAATAATTTAGGGGATATGAAACCACATTTGGCAAGTAAAATTATACAAAAAATATAAATAACAACAACAATATCAGCAATAACCAGCTTTGGTGGGATAGCAGTTTAGAGGTACGTTTTGAAACTTAGCTTGGCTCCATCTAGAAATTTTAAATGCAATTCTCTTTGACAGAGAAATTTTATCTCTAGAAACATACCTTACAGATACCCTCCTTTACAGATATCTCACCTAAGTAGGTAGCAATATTTGTACAAAAATGTACTTAAAACATTTGCAATAGCAAAATGCAAAACATTCTTAAATAAGGAACAGTTTTAAATAAATTAATTTAAAAAGGATGTACACCTACATGTACTGCTATGCAAGCATGTCCAACTTAAGTATGAAATTTTTAAATTACACTACAGTTTGTATAGTATGATCTTATGTAAAAACTAGATGTATGCATGAGCGTGGTTTGTATAAACTTATCTTTAATGGACACATAGGAAACTATGATATAATTCAACCTCTGAAGAGGTAAACTGGGGTTTTTTTTGGTTTTTTTTTTTTGCGGTATGCGGGCCTCTCACTGTTGTGGCCTCTCCCGTTGCGGAGCACAGGCTCCGGACGCGCAGGCTCAGCGGCCACGGCTCACGGGCCTAGCCGCTCCGCGGCATGTGAGATCTTCCCGAACCGGGGCATGAACCCGTGTCCCCCTGCATCGGCAGGCGGACTCTCAACTACTGCACCACTAGGGAAGCCCATCTGGGGTTTTATAGGAAGGGGACTTTTACTTTTTACCTTTACTCTTACACTGGTAATTTATTTTTAGCAATCAATATGTATTGCGTTTATAATCTTTAAATCGTAAAATAGCCAACAAACAAAAATAAGTTGACAATCAAAAACACCCCCCCTACCCTTCCCCAAACTCCACCAAGCTGCTGTATAACCAGAAAACTGGCACAGTGGATTTTTGTTTTTATAATAATACTTGTAATCCAGAAAATAATTTGAAAAATGTAGTTGCTAGTTTCTGTGAATAAATGATTACAGTATTGATGCTTTCATAGGGAGAAAAATGCTATTTTTTAGTGTTATATTACAGTTAAAAGTTACAATAAGTCATTTGGTATACTGGTAAGTTGTGAGCTCTGATCATCAGACTGCTTAAAATCTTGACCACTTCAGAGTTACATCGATAGGAATCCTTAAAGTTAGTTCATTTTATGCTAAATGAGAACATTTACTGAATTTATGTATACATTCTCAAAATTATTAGGGTTTCTTTCTAATGCTGGGTATAAAATCCTAATTTTAGTATATGTGTAAAATATACACAGATTAGTGTATTCATACACATATATACATAAAATATACATATCAAAAGTATCTGTTATATATAACATATAAAATAAAATACATGATAATCCTGTTTTATTGAACCAGCAATGACTAGGTATTAATGGAAAAAATTTTCATACGTGGTTTGTCTTTAGCAATATAATTTTAAAGCACAACAATTTTTAATAAAATTTATGCTAGTAATTTAAAAAAAATTTGCCAGAGGTGCTTTTTAGGCTCTTGGTTTAAACGAAAACCAGTGTATAGAAATGAATATCGGAACAATCATTAATCCTACTGCATTAAAAAAACTCTGTCTATAAATTTCAAGCCAGTAACATTCATGTTTTTACATAGAAATTTTCCTCCTAAAAGACTTTGTAATTAGTGGAAAATGTATATACCAGTAAAGAGCAGCGTGCAAGAAAGAGATGCATTTACTTGTAGAAATAACCATATGTTAAGAAACAATGAGGGTTTCCCTGGTGGCAGAGTGGTTGAGAGTCCGCCTGCCGATGCAGGGGGACACGGGTTCGTGGCCCGGTCCAGGAAGATCCCACATGCTGCGGAGCGGCTAGGTCCGTGAGCCATGGCCTCTGAGCCTGCGCATCTGGAGCCTGTGCTCCGCAACGGTAGAGGCCACAACAGTGAGAGGCCCATGTACCGCAAAAAAAAAAAAAGAAACAATGAATCATTTTTGTTTGTGTTTTTTATATAAAACTTGTCTGTGGATTCTTTTTTCCCTGTGAATTTTTTCCCTTATAACTTTTTCTCCTGGCAACAATAATGAATAAAATTTTAGAGATAAGCTTTATTTTAAGGGCATAAGGGCATATATGCCCTTCCTAACACATGTAATACCAAACAAATACTCATACTCTCTACTGAAAAAATCAAATGAAACTCCCCGCATCTCCGCCAAATGGCCCAGTTAGAGTACAGTCGTACACTCTGAATTCTACAATCCAGTATCCCTGGGCAACTTGTTCTTGTATCATTGATATGCCCAAATGTACACTGGGCTAGAACATTGGGCTATGAAAACCTAAAACTTACATTTACTCTATAAAAAGACTTCCTTTGTTCATCTATGTCTCTTTCCCCCACTATACATTTTCTTTAAAACTATAATACATCATAAAAATACAAAGTTGAATATGATGTGGATTCTTCCGGAAATAAAATTTATTCCTTTTTCTCCTGATTCTCCTGATGCACGTAGTGAATAGTGTTTGCCTTATTAGACAATGAACAGTCGTTAAGAACAATGAGGAGGGCACTGAGCTGTTTTTCCCCTCCTTTCGATTATAACCCCAACATCCCATCCATTACTGCCTCCTCCCAAAGAGAATGACTCCTTCTATTCAGAAATAAAAGCAGCTCTACCTGACAACATTCTGAAATACTTTGCCCACTTTTCTTTTCATAACCTCCATTTACTAGACCGGTATTTTCCTCTCTCCTTATCGAAGCATGAACTCAACAACTGCTTTCTTCTTCCATGTTGGATAAATGGATGTGGGAACTTTATTGCAGATTAAAATAGTGGAAAATTAAGAAAACAGTGCTCTTAGTGTGAAGGGCAAGGCCAATGATTTTCATAGAACTATAGAAAGCATATTTAATCAGAAATAATGAGATCTGAATTATAATTCACTCTCTGCAAGAAACTCAATAATTTGACATTGAACAAGTCAAACTCTCTGGACTTCACTTTCCTCCTTTTAAGAGATTGGGCTACATCTCATAAATTTCCATTTAATTCTGTATTTTTGCTTTTGTATTATTTTCGTGTTAAACATCTCATGGTATGGGTGGAAATAAAGACAGGCTATAACATTTTTGTGTGTTCAAAATTTTTAAGGTGTATGAGTTTTCTAAATAACAATCTTTTAACAAAAGATTGAGCCTTATTTATTGTCGGGCAGACCTAAACAAACATGATTATCATTGGAAAGCTAAACTCTGCTAACTTCAGTATTGACCACTTTTTCCTGGGACAGTGATTTCTGTCAATGTTAACATCGGGTAATGTGTCACCTTAATCAGAATTCACTAAGTGCCAACAGTTTACTTTCTGAGGAATCTCTGTTTAAGGTCAATTAAATAAAAATGTCAAAGCCAGTGTTGTTAAGATTTTTGCCACATAAGAGTCAAATTATTTTATGTTTAGCCTTTTTGATTAAAAGTAGTGGTCAAAAGATGTTGAAACCCTCAAAGGTGATTTTGAAGATAGAGAAGTGCTGGAGCTACCCAGGCAGCAACCAGAAACAGTTAGGAAAAATGTACTAAATGCTTCATTCTTTCTCTAGGCTGCATTGCAAATTACATTTAATATTTCAGGCTTGTTGCATTTTAAAATAAAGCCTCCAACTAAGCAATTTTCAAGACAGTCAAAAGATATTGCTTAAAATTTTCCTTTTGCTATAGAAGTGAAAAGAGTGATTGTCTATGTTGATTAGCTTGAAGATTGCTTTGGGAAGAATTTGACAGTTCTGGTAATATTCCCATTATAATTTACAATCTATGAAGAAGACTTGAATACTACATTAAACATTAGGATAGTTTAAAGCTTCCTTTTTATCTGATAATTTTATTCTACTACTTTAACATAAAGGGGGATCTTTGTAATGTGTATTTTTAATGCATATATACTTTATTTGTATCATGATTCTTTAAAATTATCCTCAATTAGATCAAATAGAAAATAAATATATAGCGTAATAAATATACCAGAATATTTATTGTTACCTACTATGTACAGATCCTTTTTTTGTGCTAGTCAGTTTGGCAGATACAAAGATGAAAAGAAACATTTAATGTCAAAGGACTCAACAGTTTAATCAATAGAAAATTCATAAGAAAAAAGAACAAAGAAAACAGAGCCAGTTATACTTCAGTTATGATAAGTAGAGTATGGCTGATACTATTTTATTTGCTTATACATAAATGCTAAATAGGAGATGTATCTACCTAATACCATAAACTATGCAAGTTAGGAAAGTGGTCCCACAGTAATATTTTATGTTTAGAAAGAAAGGTTATAATTGAGTGGAATTATATTACACTTGGAAATGTATAGGAAAATGTGTAAATGCCAAGAAGACCTACATATTGTCATTCTTTTATGGACCTCCTGATTTGAAGGCCAAATTTTTAACTGTGTTAAAATAAATAGTTTAAACCAGTCCAACATGCACTGGTTCTCTTAAATTAGCAAACGAAATAAGATTCAGTGATAGTTAGGATTCAGTTAAATGGCATTCTCATTTATTCATTCATGAATTCTATTAGTAAACATGTGTGTTTGCTAGGTGATAAGCAATCTGTTAGAGAATTAGTGATACGAAGAAGGATAACGGTACCTCCCATCACAGCTCCTTCTGGTGAGAGTGCTGGGGTAATACAAATCTATATGATTCCTTTGTTAAAAAAAAAATTAGTGATATTTACCAAAAACTCTGTAAAAAAGTGCATATCTTTTAGCTGACTAATACCTTCCTATGGAAAGTATTCAACAGAAGAAAAAGGATTTATACGTGTATGTGTTTATTGCATATTTTTAATGGTGTAAAAGTGGAAGCAATTTGAATGTTCAGAGGTATGATTAAGAAAATATTTCCCTTTAGTTGAATATAATTCAAATATTAAAATGATAATTACGTTGGGTTTCTAATATCATGGAAAATGCTTAGATTTATAATGTGGAAAAACCCAAAAAATATATAAAGTATAATTCTGTAAAAATATACAAGTGAGAAAGCATTTAGATTTTAGAAAATGATAGTTGTATTAGCATGGTGGTGTTTTAGACAATCATTTCAGTGTTGTTTTGGAAGCACTATATGTTATTTAAAAATAATTAATTTTTTTATGTTTAAAAGTATTCCCAAGCTGGAACCCTCATGCACTGCTGATGAGAATATGAAATGGTGCAAATGCTGTGGAAAATGATATGGTGGTTCCGCAAAAAAATTAAACTTGGAATTTGATTCAGAAATTCTAGTTCTGGGTATATACCAAAAGAATTGAAAACAGGGACTTGAACAGATTTTTTTTTTTTTTTTTTTTGCGGTACGTGGCCTCTCCCGCTGCGGAGTACGGGCCTCTCACTGCTGTGGCCTCTCCCGCTGCGGAGCACAGGCTCCGGACGCGCAAGCTCAGCGGCCACGGCTCACGGGCCCAGCAGCTCCGCGGCATATGGGATCCTCCCGGACCAGGGCACGAACCCGCGTCCCCTGCATCGGCAGGCGGACTTTCAACCACTGCACCACCAGGGAAGCTCGAACAGATATTTTTACACCAATGTTCATAGCAGCATTATTCACAATATCCAAAAGGGGGAAACAAACCTTGTCTGTCGACAGGCGAATGGATAAGCAAAATATGGTATATACTTACGATGGAATATTATTACAATGGAATATCAGTTTTGCAAGGTGAAAAGAGGTCTAGAGATAGATGGCTGTGCAACAGTGTACTTAATGCCACTGGACTGTACAATTAAAGGTGGTTCAGATGGTAAATTTTATGTATCTTTTACCACAATTAAAAAATAAAAAAGTTAAAATGGTAAATTTTATGTTCTATATTTTACTACAATGATCACAAAGTTATGGATGGATTTCTAGATATGTATCAGAAGTTGTAAAAAGGGCCAGTTAATAGATTTAAGAGTACAAGACAATGAAAAAATGAAATGCATAAAGCAGTTGGAAAAAGAATTTTTAAAATGAACATCCCCAAATTCTGTTCTCTGTTATGCTCAAATTAGTATTTTGACATCTGTCCTACTAGCGCATGTATGTTGGTAGTTTAAAGAAATGTAATTGTGAGACCAAGATGAGCTTTTAATGCTCAGTCACAATTAGAGGTGAAAGAGATGCTTGTGTTAAGAGGTGAGAGGGCTTCCCAGGTGGCGCAGTGGTTGAGAGTCTGCCTGCCGATGCAGGGGACATGGGTTCGTGCCCCAGTCCAGGAAGATCCCACATGCCGCGGAGCGGCTAGGCCTGTGAGCCATGGCCGCTGAGCCTGCGCGTCCGGAGCCTGTGCTCCGCGACGGAAGAGGCCACAACAGTGAGAGGCCCACGTACCGCGAAAAAAAAAAAAAGGGGGTGAGAAAACAGGGGTCCAGAGAAGTTAAGATTATATTGATAGGTAATGACAGAAATGACTACAATGGGTCCCTTCACGGTTTTTTTTTCATTTTTATTTATTTATTTTTTATTTTATTTATTTTATTTAATTTTATTTTTTAACGTCTTTATTGCTTTACAATGGTGTGTTAGTTTCTGCAGTATAACAAAGTGAATCAGCTATACATATACATATATCCCCATATCTCCTCCCTCTTTTTTTAAATTTTTAAATTTAATTTTATTTTTTATACAGCAGGGCCTTATTAGTCATCAATTCTATACACATCAGTGTATACATGTCAATCCCAATCACCCAATTCATCACACCACCACCACCACCACCACCACCACTTTCCCCCCTTGGTGTCCATACGTTTCTTCTCTACATCTGTGTCTCAATTTCTGCCCTGCAAAGAGGTTCATCTGTACCATTTTTCTAGGTTCCACATATATGCGTTAATATACGATATTTGTTTTTCTCTTTCTGACTTACTTCGCTCTGTGTGACAGTCTCTAGATCCATCCATGTCTCAACAGATTACCGAATTTCATTCCTTTTATGGCTGAGTAATATTCCATTGTATATATGTACCACATCTTCTTTATCCATTCATTTGTCGATGGGCATTTAGGTTGCTTCCATGACCTGGCTATTGTAAATAATGCTGCAATAAAATTGGGGTGCATGTGTCTTTTTGAATTATGGTTTTCTCTGGGTATATGCCCAGTAGTGTGATTGCTGGATCATATGGTAATTCTATTTTTAGTTTTTTAAGGAACCTCCATACTGTTCTCCATAGTGGCTGTATCAATTTACATTCCCACCAACAGTGCAAGAGGGTTCCCTTTTCTCCACACCTTCTCCAGAATTTGTTGTTTGTAGATTTTCTGATGATGCCCATTCTAACTGGTGTGAGGTGATACCTCATTGTAGTTTTGATTTGCATTTCTCTAATAATTAGTGATGTTAAGCAACTTTTCATGTGCTTCTTGGCCATCTGTATGTCTTCTTTGGAGAAATGTCTATTTAGGTCTTCTGCCCATTTTTGGATTGGGTTGTTTGTTTTTTTAAAATTGAGCTGCATGAGCTGTTTATATATTTTGGAGGTTAATCCTTTGTTGATTTGTTTGCAAATACTTTCTCCCATTCTGAGAGTTGTCTTTTCATCTTGTTTATGGTTTCCTTTGCTGTGCAAAAGCTTTGAAGTTTCATTAGGTCCCATTTGTTTATTTTTGTTTTTACTTCCATTACTCTAGGAGGTGGATCAAAAAAGATCTTGCTGTGATTTATGTCAAAGAGTGTTCTTCCTATGTTTTCCTCTAAGAGTTTTATAGTGTCCAGTCTTACACTTAGGTCTCGAATCCATTTTGAGTTTATTTTTATATATGGTGTTAGGAAGTGTTTTCATTTCATTCTTTTACATGTAGCTGTCCAGCTTTCCCAGTACCACTTATTGAAGAGACTGTCTTTTCTCCATTGTATATCCTTGCCTCCTTTGTCATAGGTTAGTTGAACATAGGTGCATGGGTTTATCTCTGAGCTTTCTATCTTGTTCCATTGATCTATGTTTCTGTTTTTGTGCCAGTACCATATTGTCTTGATTACTGTACTTTGAAGTATAGTCTGAAGTCAGGGAGTCTGATTCCTCCAACTCTGTTTCTTTCCCTCAAGACTGCTTTGGCTATTCGGGGTTTTTTCTGTCTCCATACAAATTTTAAGACTTTTGTTCTAGTTCTGTAAAAAATGCCAGTGGTAATTTTGGGTAGGGATAATTTTTTGGTAGGGATGATAGGGATTCCATTGAATCTGTAGATTGCTTTGGGTAGCATAGTCATTTTCACAATATTGTTTCTTCCAATCCAAGAACGTGGTATATCTCCCCATCTGTTGGTATCATCTTTAATTTCTTTCATCAGTGTCTTATAGTTTTCTGCCTACAGGTTTTTTTTTCTCCCAGGTAGGTTTATACCTAGGTATTTTATTCTTTTTGTTGCAGTGGTAAATGGGAGAGTTTCCTTAATTTCTCTTTCAGATTTTTCATCATTAGTGTTTTGGAATGCAAGAGATTTCTGTGCATTAATTTTGTATCCTGTGACTTTACCAAATTCATTGATTAGCTCTAGTAGTTTCCTGGTGGCATCTTTAGGATTCTTTATGTACAGTATCATATCATCTGCAAACAGTGACAGTTTTACGTCTTCTTTTCCAATTTGTATTCCTTTTATTTCTTTTTCTTCTCTGATTTTCCTTTTATTTCTTTTTCTTCTCTAGGACTTCCAAAATTATGTTGAATAATAGTGGTGAGAGTGGACATCCTTGTCTTATTCCTGATCTTAGAGGAAACGGTTTCAGTTTTTCACCATTGAGAATGATGTTGGCTGTGAGTTCGTTGTATATGGCCTTTATTATGTAGAGGTAGGTTCCCTCTATGCCCACTTTCTGGAGAGTTTTTATCATAAATGGGAGTTGAATTTTGTCAAAAGCGTTTTCTGCATCTATTGAGATGATCATATGGTTTTTCTTCTTCAATTTTTTAATATGGTGTATCACATTGATTGATTTACGTATATTGAAGAATCCTTGCATCCCTCGGATAAATGCCACTTGATCATGGTTTATGATCCTTTTAATGTGATGTTGGATTCTGTTTGCAAGTATTTTGTTGAGGATTTTTGCATCTATATTCATCAATGATATTGGTCTGTAATTTTCTTTCTTTGTAGTATCTTGCCTGGTTTTGGTATCAGGGTGATGGTGGCCTCATAGGATGAGTTTGGGAGTGTTCCTTCCTCCGCAATTTTTAGAAGAGTTTGAGAAGGATAGGTGTTAACTGTTCTGTAAATGTTTGATAGAATTCACCTGTGAAGCCATCTGGTCCTGGACTTTTGTTTGTTGGAAAATTTTTTTTTTTTTTTTTTTTTTTGCGTTACGCAGGCATCTCACTGTTGTGGCCTCTCCCGTTGCGGAGCAGCAGCTCCGGATGCACAGGCTCAGCGGCCATGGCTCACGGGCCTAGCCGCTCCACGGCATGTGGGATCTTCCCAGACCGGGGCATGAACCCGTGTCCCCTGCATCGGCAAGCGGACGCTCAACCACTGCGCCACCAGGGAAGCCCTGCTGGAAGATTTTTAATCACAGTTTCAATTTTATTACTTGTGATTGGTCTGTTCATATTTTCTATTTCTTCCTGGTTCAGTCTTGGAAGGTTATACCTTTCTAAGAATTTGTCCATTTTATTGGCATAGAGTTGCTTTTAGTAGTCTCTTAGTATGCTTTGTATTTCTGTGGTGTCTGTTGTAACTTCTCCTTTTTCATTTCTAATTTTATTGATTTGAGTCCTCTCCCTCTTTTTCTTGTTGAGTCTGGCTAATGGTTTATCAATTTTGTTTATCTTCTCAAAGAACCAGCTCTAGTTTTATTGATCTTTGCTATTGTTTTCTTTGTTTCTATTTCATTTATTTCTGCTCTGATATTTATGATTTCTTTCCTTCTGCTAACTTCGGGGTTTTTTTGTTCTTCTTTCTCTAGTTCCTTTAGGTGTAAGGTTGGATTGTTTATTTGAGATTTTTCTTGTTTCTTGAGGTAGGCCTGTATAGCTATAAACTTCCCTCTTAGAACCTCTTTTGCTGCATCCCATAGGTTTTGGATCATCGTGTTTTCATTGTCATTTCTCTCTAGTTATTTTTTGAGTTCCTCTTTGATTTCTTCAGTGATCTCTTGGTTATTTAGTAACATATTGTTTAGTCTCCATGTGTTTGTGTTTTTTACGCTTTTTCCCTGTAATGCATTTCTAATCTCATAGCGATGTGGTCAGAAAAGATGCTTGATATGATTTCAATTTTCTTATATTTACTGAGGCTTGATTTGTGACCCAAGATGTGATCTATCCTGGAGAATGTTCCATGCGCACTTGAGAAGAAAGTGTAATCTGTTGTTTTTGGATGGAATGTCCTGTAAATATCAGTTAAATCTATCTGGTCTATTGTGTCACTTAAAGCTTCTCTTTCCTTATCTATTTTCATTTTGGATGATCTGTCCATTGGTGTAAGTGAGGTGTTTAATTCCCCCACTATTATTGTGTTACTGTCGATTTCCCCTTTTATAGTTGTTAGCAGTTGCCTTATGTATTGTGGTTCTCCTACGTTGGGTACATATATATTTATAATTGTTATATCTTCTTCTTGGATTGATCCCCTGATCATTATGTAGTGTCCTTCCTTGTCTCTTGTAACATTCTTTATTTTACAGTCTATTTTATCTGATATGAGTATTGCTACTCCAGCTTTCTTTTGATTTCCATTTGCATGGAATATGTTTTTCCATCCCCTCACTTTCAGTCTGTTTGTGTCCCTAGGTCTGAAGTGGGTCTCTTGTAGACAGCATATAGATGGGTCTTGTTTTTGTATCCATTCAGCAAGCCTGTGTCTTTTGGTTGGAGCATTTAATCCATTCATGTTTAAGGTAATTATCGATATGTATGTTCCTATGACCATTTTCTTAATTGTTTTTGGTTTGTTTTTGTAGGTCCTTTTCTTCTCTTATGTTTCCCACTTAGAGAAGTTCCTTTAGCATATGTTGTAGAGTTGGTTTGGTGGTGCTGAATTCTCTTAGCTTTTTTTTTTTTTTTTTTTGGCAGTATGCGGGCCTCTCACTGTTGTGGCCTCTCCCGTTGCAGAGCACAGGCTCAGCGGCCATGGCTCACGGGCCCAGCCACCCCACGGCATGTGGGATCTTCCCAGACCGGGGCACGAACCCGTGTCCCCTGCATTGGCAGGCGGACTCTCAACCACTGCACCACCAGGGAAGCCCAATTCTCTTAGCATTTGCTTGTCTGTAAAGCTTTAGATTTCTCCATCGAATCTGAATGATATCCTTGCCAGGTAGAGTAATCTTGGTTGTAGGTTCTTCCCTTTCATCACTTTAAATATATCATGCCACTCCCTTCTGGCTTGTAGAGTTTCTGCTGAGAAATCAGCTAACATTATGGGAGTTCCCTTGTATGTTATTTGTCATTTTTCCTTTGCTGCTTTCAGTTATTTTTCTTTGTCTTTAATTTTTGCCCATTTGATTACTATGTGTCTCGGTGTGCTTCTCCTTGAGTTTATCCTATATGGGACTCTCTGCCTTCCTGGACTTGTGTGGCTGTTTCCTTTCCCATGTTAGGGAAGTTTTCCACTGTAATCTCTTCAAATATTTTCTCAGGTCCTTTCTCTCTCTCTTCTCCTTCTGGGACCCCTATAATGTGAATGTTGTTGCATTTAATGTTGTCCCAGAGGTCTCTTAGGCTGTCTTCATTTATTTTCATTCTTTTTTCTTTATTCTGTTCTGCTGCTGTGAATTCCACCATTGTGTCTTCCAGGTCACATATCGGTTCTTCTGCATCAGTTATCCTGCTATTGATTCCTTCTAGTGTAGTTTTCATTTCAGTTATTGTATTGTTCATCTCTGTTTGTTTGTTCTTTAATTCTTCTAGGTCTTTGTTAAACATGTCTTGCTTCTTCTCGATCTTTGCCTCCATTCTTTTTCCGAGGTCCTGGATCATCTTCACTATCATTATTCTGAATTCTTTTTCTGGAAGGTTGTCTATCTCCACTTCATTTAGTTATTTTTCTGGGATTTTATCTTGTTCCTTCATCTCATACATTGCTCTCTGCCTTTTCATCTTGTCTATCTTTCTGTGAATGTGGTTTTTGTTCCACAGGCTGCAGGATTGTAGTTCTTGCTTCTGCTGTTTGCTCTCTGGTGGATGAGGCTATCTAAGAGGCTTGTGCAAGTTTCCTGATGGGAGGGACCAGTGGTGGGTAGAGCTGGCTGTTGCTCTGGTGGGCAGAGCTCAGTAAAACTGTAATCCGCTTGACTGCTGATGGGTGGGGCTGGGTTCCCTCCCTGTTGGACGTTTGGCCTGAGGCACCCCAACACTGGAGCCTACCTGGGCTCTTTTGTGGGGCTAATGGCAGACTCTGGGAGGGCTCACGCCAAGGAGTACTTCCCAGAACTTCTGCTGCCAGTGTCCTTGTCTCCTCGGTGAGCCACAGCCACCCCCTGCCTCTGCAGGAGACCCTCCAATACTAGCAGGTAGGTCTGGTTCAGTCTCCCCTGGGGTCACTGCTCCTTCCCCTGGGTCCCGATGCACACTCTAGTTTGTGTGTGCCCTCCAAGAGTGGAGTCTCTGTATCCCCCAGTCCTGTCGAAGTCCTGCAATGAAATCCTGCTAGACTTCAAATTCTGATTCTCTGGGAATTCCTCCTCCCATTGCCAGACCTCCAGGTTGGGAAGCCTGACATGGGGCTCAGAACCTTCACTCCAGTGGGTGGACTTCTGTGGTATGTGTTCTCCAGTCTGTGAGTCACTCACCCACCAGTTATGGGATTTGATTTTACTGTGATTGCTCCCCTCCTACCGTCTCATTGTGGCTTCTCCTTTGTCTTTGGATGTGGGGTATCTCTTCTTTGGCGAGTTCCAGTGTCTTCCTGTCGATGATTTTCTAGCAGCTAGTTGTGATTCTGGTGTTCTCTCAAGAGAGAGTGAGAGCACGTCCTTCTACTCCACCATCTTGGTTCCTCTCCCTTCACTTTTATTACAATGTTATTTAAGCTTTATACCACATCAAACAGGCCAGATTCTTATCTTTTTAAAAAGTTAATCTTATGAAACGTTCAATTACTTATTTTCTACTAGGAAATTCTTACATCAAACATGAATTTCCTGTAGTATAGCTTAAATCTGTGCCTTTTACTTCTGCTTTTGACTTTTTCAAGCAATTGTTAACTTCACACCTTTTGTTTTCCCAAGCCATAGTTCCTCTGATGCTCAGAGAAGATGCATTTTCATTAGTTTTAAAACTATTTTATGAACTTGTTTTTTTAGTGCTTCATATTTTATGAACTGATGGCCAAATATCCTTCCTACCCCCACTGTAAGAAGTGAGGGAACTGTATTTTTTCAAATTACTCTTTCATTGTAGGACTCAAAATAGAGACAATATTATCTCCTAGATCTTATGTATTATACTAAGTCAGAACACTTTTGGTTGCAAATGACAGTAATTGAACCCCCAGAAGGATTTATTGGCTCATGTAATTGAGAAGTCCAAGTGTAGATCTTAAGGAAAGACTGCATCCAGAGATTCAAATACCACTGTCAGGACTGTCTCCATCTCTTGGTTTGCATTATTTTATCTTTCAAATAGATTCTCTCCTAGTGGCAGGCAAATACCTCCAGAGGCTTCAGACTCACATCCTCCTGGTTAAGCAGTTACAGTAGAGGAAATAAAGAACCCTCTCCCAGTGTCCGTATCTCAATTTCAGGTCCTGTGTGCCTACCCGTATGATCAGCAGCCCCAACAGTACTCATATGTTCAAGGAGGAGTTTCCCAAAGGAATCTGAAGAGAGGGTGGGTGGGAATTATCTGGGCTGACAAAAAGAGCAACTCTCATAGTCTACTATACCCACTTTATAGATGTGAAGCAACTTAAAACATTTTTTAGATAAACATCAATGTTCCTGTTCAACTCCATTAAAATATTTCAAATTATTTAATGTATTGCATATTTGTCTCTTTTTGGGTGCTCACTGTTTGAATCCCATTCATTTGCCACTGTGGGAGCCAGTGTGGGAGCCACTGTGGGAGCCTTAGTGGAAAGGCAGGCCACATCTCCTACCATGGAAGTTCAAAAATACAGACGTTTTTTAAAAACTCTCATAAAGTTTTGGGAAGCAACCTACGTTTGGCCATCTTCCTGGAGCTTTCAATGTAAAACACGAGAAGTAAAGAAGCAGGAATAGTTAGAATTCATTCTCATGGCAGCAGGACCATTCAGGGCCCAGCAGCACCCATGTAGCAGCAAGGTATTGGCACCCTAATTGAGTTGATCCATGTCATAAGCAGTGTTATGCTGTGTTCTGATCACCCATCTTCCCTTGGTAATTACTCATTCTATGACCCTGGTTTTCCAGTTTTCCTGGTGATTGTATAAGCTATTCAATATCCTATGAATTCCTTTTCTATTTACATTAACCAGAGTAATTTTCTTTTCCTTGCAACTAAAGCCAATGACTAGTACAATCTGCCAAATTTTATCCAAATAATTTTGAAGTATAATTATTTTCTCTAAGGTTCTAATCATTTAGAACCTTAGAGAATTTAAGTATGATTTCTTTTTTCATCTTTATTTAATAGCCCCAAATTCTAGTTTATTCTTCTGTGCCGCCCCTTATACTGATACTAAAGGACTTTGCAGTGACCTTCTAATATAACTCATTCAGAACCAGTTGCTGCCTTCATTTTACATCTTCCATTTTATACTCTTTCTTAAGATCTACATTTCTTATTTGCTGTCTTTCTCACTTATCACTGAGTTGTATTTGTCTGCTAAAATTTTAATATAAAAGTCCTTCACATCTCTTTTCTGATAATGTTCCTGTATCAGTTAGGAATGGGTTGAGCTTCATGTAACAGAGAAATCATAGCAACAGTGGTTTAACAACATATAATTTATTTCTCTGCCATATAGAGTAAGTCTGGATTTAGGTGTTCCAGGATCAGTATGGCAGTTCTGTGGGCTGGTGGGTCCATCCATTTTATTATGCCATCATCCTTAGGGTCTTTTCCCTCCTGATCCAACTAGAACTCCTCCGTCATATTCTACACCACAGGACGAAGGAAAGGGACATTGTTTTCCTTTTCGTTTTTAAGGAGACTTCCAGAAAGTTCCCATACAGCACTAGCCCATGTATGTCATTGGCCAAAATAAATGGCCACACTTAGCTTCAAGGGAAGCACTGTACCTAGCTAATAATCAGAGTTCTTTTACTAAAGGAAAATGATGAACAGATGCTGGGAGGTAACTAGTTGTCTCCTCCACAATTCCACTTCTTTTAGCTATGTCACTAAGTAACTTCTCATCTTTCTAGCTAAGACATAGTTTGCTTTTTGTTCTGGGACGACTTTGTACATTTTTAGTTCAATTAATTAGTAAAAAACTTGGAACAAAAAGCCAAAATAGTGCTTCTTTTGTAATAAAAAAAGTTTTTTGGACATTATAACGTTTTTATTATATAATTATACTTATTCCAGTTGCCTGAATAGAGTGCTTAAATTTCTGTACCAAAAATTCCTATTAGTTCGATTTTTTTCAAACTATGATGGCTTCATTATGAGTTAAGTTCTCATAAAAGGAAGGCATGTTTTAAAATAAACTACATTACTTGTTGATTCTGATATGAAAATAAAATACAGAACATCCCTAAGACCTTCCTGGATCCCCAGTTTCATGAAGAATGTATGAAATACAGTGGTAATAGAGCTTACTGATAGTTTTGCTCCTACACATAAGCATCAGTAAAATGACAATTTGAGTCAGGAACATTGTCCAAAATTTACATTTCAAATTCCTAATTCTTTTTTTAAAGAAATAATTTTGAACATATAGTAAAGCTGAAAAAATAGTGCACTTCCCTTCACCCAGCTTCCCCTAATGTTAGCATTTTACATAACATTTTATGTAACAGAACGATGATTGAAACCAAGCAGTCAACAATAATAAATACTCTTAACTAATCTGCAGACTTTATCAGCTTTCACTAGCTTTCCCCACTAATGTCCTTTTTCTTGTCCAAGACCCAATCCAGAACCCACATATTACACTTAGTTATGTCTCCTTAGTTTCCTCCAATCTGTGACTGTTCTCCAGTTTTCATCATTCAATACTCTTGACCTTTTTGAAGAGTTATTGACCACTTATATGTAGAATGTCCATTAGTTTGGGTTTTTCTGACATTTTCTCACGATCAGGTTGTGTATTTTTGGCAAGAATATCACAGAAATGCTGTTGTACCCTTAGTGCATCATATCAGGATATTGACATTGGTGATGGTTATGATGATGATATTATTATGAATTATTATTCTGATCATTGGTGATGTTAACTTTGATCACTTAAAGTGGTGTTTACCAGGTTTTTCCACTATAAAGGTACTATTTTTCTATTTGTAATTAAAAAGTATCATGTGGAGAAATTCTTAGAAATTCTTCTGCTCAAATATCTTCTTTATACTACCATCTACTAATTTAGGAATCCATAGATGATTTTTACCTGCAATAATTATTACTGTGGTGTTTGCATAGTCATCAGTATTCTTTACTCATTTCAGTGTGTTTTTTTTTTTTCCCACACCACCAAGCAATTCTCTCAGGAGACACTGACTAGGTGTACTATCAATACAAATTTAACTCAATTCTGACACTCTCTATCTGGAGATAGTATCAGATCCCACAGGGTAAGGATCTCACAAGACTGGCCCCACTTTAGACACCAGTTGCAAGTTCAGGTTGTTACCTGTGCTTCTGACAACCTCTTATCAGGGTTCCCACAACCCTCTTATCAGGATTAATTTGCTAGAGTGGCTCACAGAACTCAGAGAAACATTTATGTTTACCAGTTTATTATGAAAGATATTATAAAGGATACAGATGAAGAGGTACATGGAGTGGGGTCCAGAAGGGTCCTAAGCACAGGAGCTTCTGTCCCCGTAGAACTAGGTGGCATCACCCTCCCACCACATGGATGTGTTTACTAACCTGTAAGCTCATCAAACTCTCATTGTTCAAGAGTTCTTGTAGATCTTTAATCTCCAGCCCCCAACCACCTTCCTCTTCCCAGAGGTTGGGGGTGGGGTTGAAAGTTCCAACTCTAATTACATGGTCTTTCTGGTGACCCTCTCCTAGGTTACCACCCTAAGTTATCCCATTAGCATAAACTATCTAGGACCCCAGTCTTAAGTAATCTCATTAGTATATACTCAGATGTGCTCTAAAGGGGCTCCTATGAATGACAAAGGAACTCCTACCACTCAGGAAATTCCAGGGATTTTAGGAGGTTTATGCCAGGAACCAGAGAGAAAGACCAAATATATTTCTTATTAAACCACACAGTCTATTGAATGCAGGAGAAAATTACTCTGATTAGGAACAAAGATCTGTAAATGTGAACCTGATTGGAAATTCTCATCAGTAGGCTGAAGAAATGACTGAAAGATACAGGAAAAAATGTGTGCAAATGTTAAATTGTGGTGTTTTCTACTTCAGCTGAGAAAAACAGATAGATGATTCAGTTATCTCTATTTGTGGGGTCAGTATGATTCTTGATGGGATCCAGGAACTTCTGTGTTGACTCTTGGTTCTAATCTCACCTTTGTCTTTGTGCAGAATAAAACTTCTTGGCCCGTAGCTATATAAGAAACAAGGAATTAGAACTCCCTAGATCTTCAGCCAGCCTATACATATATATTTATGTATGGCGTATATATATATATACATAAATATATATGTATATATGTATATATATGGCATGTCTTCTTTATCCATTCATTTTTTGATGAGCACTTAGGTTGCTTCCACATATTAGCTATTATAAATAATGCTGCTATGAACTTTGGGGTGCATATATCTTTTCAAATTAGTATTTTCATTTTCTTAGGATATATACCTAGCAGTGGAATTGCTGGATCATATGGTGATTCTACTTTTAGTTTTTTGAGGAACCTCCATACTGTTTTCCATAGTGGCTACACCAATTTGCAATCCCACCAACAGTGTACTAGGATTCCATTTTCTCCATGTCCTCACCAACATTTTTTATTTGTAGACTTTTTGATAGCCATTTTGACAGGTGTGAGGTGATATCTTATTGTGGTTTTGATTTGCATTTCTCTGATGATTAGCAGTGTTGAGCATTTTTACATGTGTCTTTTGGCCATCTGTATGTCTTCTTTGGAAAAATGTCTATCCAGGTCTTCGGCCCATTTTTAAATTATGTTCATTTTTTTAATAATGAGTTTTATGAGCTGTTTGTATATTTTGGATATTAACCCCTTATCAGTCATATCACTTGCAAATACTTCCTCTTTCCATAGGTTGTCTTTTTGTTTTGTTGATTGTTTCCTTTGCTGTGCAAGAGCTTTTAAGTTTAATTAGGTCCCATTTATTTTTACTTTTCTTTTGCCGTAGGAAACAGATTCAAAAAAATATTGCTATGATTTATGTTAGAGTGTTCCACCTATGTTCTCTTCTAGGAGTTTTATGGTTTCAGGTCTTTCATTTAGGTCTATAATCTATTTTGATTTTTTTTGTTATTTTTTATATGATATGAGGAAATGTCCTAATCTCATTGTTTTACATGTAGATGTCCAGTTTTCCCAGCACCACTTATTGAAGAGATGGTCTTTTCTCCATTGTGTATTCTTACCTCCATTGTATAGTTGTTGTAGATTAATTGACCATAAGTGTGTGAGTTTATTTCTGGGCTCTCTATTCTGTTCCATTGATCTGTGTGTCTGTTTTTATGCCAGTACTGTACTGTTTTACTTTTTTTTTTTAGTGATCTCTGGACCTCATTTTCTTTCTTTTTTTTTAATTAATTAATTAATTAATTTTTGGCTGTGTTGGGTCTTCGTTGCTGTGTATGGGCTTTCTCTAGTTGCAGCGAGCGAGGGCTATTCCTCACTGCAGTGTGCAGGCTTCTCATTGCGGTGGCTTCTCTTTGTTGCAGAGCACGGGCTCTAGGCGTGCGGGCTTCAGTAGTGGTGGCACGCAGGCTCAGTCATTGTGGCTCACAGGCTCTAGAGTGCAGGCTCAATAGTTGTGGTGCACGGGCTTAGTTTCTCTGCGGCATGTGGGATCTTCCTGAACCAGGGCTCGAACCTGTGTCCCCTGCCTTGGCAGGTGGATTCTCAACCACAGCACCACCAGGGAAGTTCCTACCATGCTGTTTTGATTACTGTAGCTTTGTAGTATAGTCTGATCATTTGAGGATTTGATAAGAGACTACGTAGCTCATTTTTTTTACATCTTTTATAAATGTGAAAGGATAATAAAAGTATGATGTCATGAAATAGAAATGATCCAGTATGTAGTAGGACAACTTTTTGATTTATATCATTCTTTTTGTTAGTTGTGTGTCCTCTATTCTCTGCTATAATATTATTCATGTGCTTACTTCTTTAATACATAGGCCATTCAGCTACAGTAAGCTCAATCATATATCCAAATGTATAAATGGATTTATATCAGAAGAATAGCATTAATTTTTAAAAACTTATAAGCCCATAAGTTTATTTTACATAATCTTATTCCTTCATTTAAACTAGTGAGTAGATTGATTTTATTATTTTTTAAAAATCAATTTTGTTCTTTCCCCCACAAACATCATGAAAAGACTCATAAACATAATGAATAAAATTACAAAATTCAGTGGAAATAAAACAGTATGTAAATGTCAATAATTGATCTCAAGACAAAATAACTTAAACAGTTATGATCCAGTAAGGGAATTCAAGCTTCTTTATAACCAAATATGAATAACATTACTCTGGTTACCAATATTCTGCTTTGTTTTCATTTGCTTTTCCCCATCTAGTCTCACAATTGTATTCTTTATTGATTTTTGAATATAATTGAAAATAATTGATCAAAAACTATGCAAGATTGAATAGTAGAAACAAATAACTCACTTTTTAAAGTTGTTTTTGAGTTTCAAGAGAAAAGTGTTTCCTAACCCAAAACTAATTTCTTTCATGTTTGTTTCTTCCATGGAAATAATACTCTTTAAAAGTAAGTTTTGGGGGGCTTCCCTGGTGGCGCAGTGGTTGAGAGTCCATCTGCCGATGCAGGGGACATGGATTTGTGCCCCGGTCCAGGAGGATCCCGCATGCCGCAGAGCGGCTGGGCCCGTGAGCCATGGCTGCTGAGCCTGCGTGTCCGCAGCCTGTGCTCCGCAACGGGAGAGGCCACACAGTGAGAGGCCCACGTACCACAAAAAAGAAAAAAAAAAAAGTAAGTTTGGGGCTTCCCTGGTGGCGCAGTGGTTGAGAATCCACCTGCCAATGCAGGGGACACGGGTTCGATCCCCAGTCTGGGAAGATCCCATATGCTGCGGAGCAGCTAAGCCTGTGCACCACAACTACTGAACCTGCACTCTAGAGCCCATGAGCCACAACTACTGAAGCCCATGCGCCTAGAGCCTATGCTCCGCAACAAGAGAAGCCACCGCAGTGAGAAGCCCACGCACCGTGACAAAGAGTAGCCCCCGCTCACTGCAACTAGAGAAAGCCCACGCACAGCAACGAAGACCCAACACAGCCAAAAATGAATAAATAAGTAAATTTATTTTAAAAAAAAAAGTTTGGCTTTTATTATCTTTAATAGCTGTTCATGATGATTTCTCTTCTAAATATTGAAGTGACTGAAATACTCATGTGGTAAATACATACATTTCTACTCTTATCTTCTGACAATGTATTGGAAAAAAGTCTGGAAATAGCAGTATATTAAAACAGTTCTATGGTAATAGGAAATCTTCACTCTTTCTGAAGTCTGTTGTAGCTGTTGTTCAAATTCTTGATAATGTCAATATTAGTTAAAAGTAAGTCTTAAAAAGAATAGGTATTTAAAACTTTCAGTAACGAAGTATTAAAGGATGACATTATATGGCTGACGTTTTCATATTCTTTTTGAGAGTTAACAATGGCCCAACTTGTTAACATTGACAGATATTTGGGCTTTAGTTTTATTTAGTTTCTATCTACAGAGGTTTTAGATCTATTTCCATAAATATAATTAATACCTTCATTCAAAACTTAATAATATAGTAATGCTTAAGTTTACTATACATGAAAAATATTAGAACTTTCACCTAACTTGAAAAATTATTTAAGCATCTTAGTCATTGAAGGAACACACACAAAATGCAAGCCAGAAGACAAAAGCAAAAATCACGAATCTTGGTCTTAAGCAACTTCCAAGGTTAAATTGTCAATTCCAGTCACATTCTACACAGTTTTCTTAGCTACATTTTTTTAAAATTGTAAATCATGCACAACTATCACCTGAGACAGTTTTCTTAGCTACATTTTTTTAAAATTGTAAATCATGCACAACTATCACCTGAGACACTATAAACAGTTTTCTTAGCTACATTTTTTTAAAATTGTAAATCATGCACAACTATCACCTGAGACACTATAAATCATTGAAAATAAAATTTTATTTCATTTATTCTGCTTACTAAAACAGGAAAGTATGTCAATACATTTAATAAAAGTTTTCCCAAAATGTAGAAAACAAATGTTCTGATTGACTTCCAGCTAATTAAAAAACTTAAGTCATCTGATTATTCGAAAGTATACTATTCTGTGAGTTGCATGTGTTATCTAGATGAGCTTTCTTTTTCAAGTTTTTGTAATAGTACACTTGCACCTTTGCCATTAACTCTAAATTAGCCTTTTTTTGTTTTTGATTTTGGAGGATAGGAAGTTTGATATAGTGTACTGATTGCTATAGACCATAATATTAAATTATTACAATTATATGAGAGCTATATGTTGTATTTTTACTTGTATGTATCTGTGTATGTTTATGTGGTGTTAGGACCACCCCAAAATATGCCTCAATGGCATATTGATTATTTTGAGTTAAAGTTACTTAAAACACGACTGATGCAAGAGGGACATATTGACCCCTCCTCTCTGTCTCTCTGAAGGTAGGAAATAAACCTCCCATGTGAAATGTGCCCTCGCTGTACCTAGAGGCAAAAAGACATAGGGAATTCAGGGCCTAGAAGCTTGTATTAACAAACCTTGTTACTTCTTTACTAATTTACTACCCAAGCCTAAACTTTGCATAAATTCCTTACTAATTAAGAACCCAAACCTGAGTTTATTTATCCTGTCAAATCCTCACAAATTTATTTTTCTTCATGTAAAAAGATACAAAAGCTGCCTGCTTTTGGTCAGTCTCTGAGCATCATTTTATGATCTTCTGTGTGCACAAAATTCAGCTGGTTTTTCTACTGTTATCTGTCGTGTGTAAATTTTATTATTATTCCAGCTATAAGAACTCAGGGGTAGAGGGGGAAATTTCGCCCCCTGTCCCCAACTGTTAGTTGCATGTATTCATTAAATTCACGGATGTACACTATGTTGTTGCTTAAAAACTCCAATGGTGGCAATTTAAAGACTGTTTTGTTGCTAATAATGGCTTAATACCTAAAACTGAACAGAGTTGGTCACAAGGTAAATTAACCAGGGAAATATGCCAATTTGGACTTCATTTCCATCCTATTGAATGACTGCATTCACTCTCTTTAGATTTAAAGCTCTTCATTCTACTGTTCCTCAACACTCTTTATAGAATTCCATCTTGCTTTTCACCTATATTTTAACAGTTTAACATAGATGGCTGGATCAAGTCCATTGTTCCAATTGTATGTAGCTTAAAAAGCTCTGCAGTATTTTACTCTTTCCATTGTATCTGGCTTCTCTGAGTGCTCTGCTCACTACATTTTACTCCTGTTCTCTCTGTTTTCTAAACCCATTTATGCCTATTCTTTCTGAAGACACTTGTTCATCTGAGTGCTCAAATTGACTTCTCATTCTACTTTCTTAACTAAAAATGCACCATTAAGGTTGATTGAAATCATTTAAAGAACTGCATAAAAAAATGAAAGGCTATAAGAAAGTAGGCTACCAGTGTTTGTAAATACCTGTTTTCAGCTAAATTGGTAGGATGAAATAAGAAATAATTGGAAACTTAAAAATGTTATTGATATATTTTTTACAGATTAGTCTTTTTTGGTTGTTCTTTGAGAAACATACTTGTAAAACATTTGGGGGCAGGGAGGGAAGGGAAGGTGTTATGCTGTAAATAAAGATGAAACAAACAGTCAAAGAGTAGAGCCAAACTACTAAAATTATTTAAAACATTTTAATGTTTTACAGTAAGCAATATGTAAAACATGCAGGTCCATGATTAAAATCTACAGCTTTTAAACCACATGGTCTTAATTTTTTTCTGTTTAAAATACAGATATTGTTGTTTAAAAATAAATGTAATCATAATGGTTTACAAAACTATAAACTGTAAATTATTTATTTAATATCATCACTAACCTTTTGTCCTATTTGTAATGTTTAAAAATGGAACTCTGTTGGTATGAAATACTTTTAAGCATTTGGAAGTTCATTAGAATTATAAAATTAAAAACTAGAAGAAAATGTAGAATACTATTTGTGAAAAATACTTCACATCCATTTTCATTTTATTGTTTGATCAAAATGAAATGAATTTTTAAAAGGTACCAAAATATGTTATCCCAATGGATTTTTATTCAGAGCATATGGAAATAGATACTCTTATTTTTAATGATACAATATAAGGAAAAATATTCTAATTTTAAAATTAGCATTTCAGAATCACCAATATTTTATATGGAAAATGATGTTGACGAATTTGCTTTCTGATTTACCTAAAAGAGCATATAGTTAAGGTAAGGCCTAATAGATTACACATGAATGATAAATAATTTGATTTAAGGTAATTAACACTTTCAAAGCTCCTTCTAAGTTCCTTTGAATGTATTATTCTATTCTTAGGTCACAGAATTTCATGTTTTTGCTATAAAATCATTTATCTATATTTTACTTTAATTATAAGGAAAAATCATCACCAAAACTAAATTTGAGATAAAAAAACACATAAATTGGGCCTGAGAAATGTCTTTTCTGTAGATTACAAAGCGATTTTATTCATAAATTGAAGAAAAAGAGTAATAATATAATTCATATTTTTATGAGATATAGACTTGTAGAAATAAAATATTAGTGATAAAATAACTGTGTACTTTTTGCTGACCTAGTTCTGAAAGGCAACTGCAAACTAAAATTTCAATTTGGTACAGGTTTTTCTTTAAAAATACTTCAATAATGTGGATGTATGTAGAGGGTATTTTGCTAAGTGAAGTAAGTCAGACAAAGACAAATACCATATAATCTCACTTACATGTGGAATCTAAAAAACAAAACAAACAAAACAAAAAACAGATTCATAGATACAAAGAATGGGTGTTTGCTAGAGGGGAGGCAGAGAGGCGTGGAGGGTGAAACAGGTGAAGCAGATTAAGAGGTACAAACCTCTAGTTATAAAATAAATAAGCCAAGGGATGTAATATACAGCATAAGGAATATGGTCAATAATATTGTTAATAACTTTGTATGGGGACAGATGGTTACAAGACTTAGAGTGGCGATCATGTCAAATCACTATGTAGTACATCTAAAACTAACAATATTGTACATCATCTATATTTCAATTTAAAAAAAAGAAAGAAAAAAAATTCAGTAATAGAGGAAAGTACAGAGAGATGAACAAGAGAAGTAGTTAAGCACTTGGAGTTGTCCAAAAGTTCTAAGTTTTATAGCAGAGGAATTAAAAAAAAACAGCCAGTTTCTATACCAAAACAAACTGATAATAGATTCATTGAATAACCAACAGAACTCAAGACGTAAGTGCTTTCTTCTACTCTTATAGAAATATAAATAATTTACTTCTTTTTATGTAACATTTAATTGAAGCTAAGCACCTATAGCATGACTAACAGTAAGATCTAATGTTTTAAAACATTAAACACTTCTCATAATATAGGATAGCTTATGAATAAATAATGAAATGACACGTTACTTAAACATAAGGACTATTTTAAAACTAGTCATGAGTGCCTGCAAACACACACGCACAGATCCACACTAAATATTCTGTGCAAAAATATGTTCACAACCATAGTTAATTTTGTGTCAGTAGTAGAGAAATCAAGTAAATAATAAAGTTTTAATAAACAGTTATAGTCAATCTTCATAAATAGAAATCAGAAGATCACTTTGACATCATCTATATGCAGTTCAGCAAGGTAGGCTCCTTGTCTATAGTTAAAGTGCCCTCAATTTTAGCTTTCCAGGTTGTTTGTGGAATTCTCCTTTAATTTAAAACAAGTCATACAATTATGCATATGACTGCATGCAAAATAAATTTATCATGACATTTGCTGGGGGGCAAAGAACTAATTTTACTGCAGAAATTATACATTTTCCGTAAGTTAAATACACTGAAAGAGAATGAATAGTTTACAATTTTTACACACATTAGGGCTCGACAACAGCTGATTAAACAGCACATTAGGAATAATTAACTGTCAGTTCATTTGTAGTCATCAAAACAATGAATTTAGAGTTGAAAAAATCTAGGATTTGGTGTGATATCTTTTCCTTTTAAGGCCAGTTTTTTGTTTTTTTTTTTTTTGTGGTACGCGTACCTCTCACTGTTGTGGTCTCACCCACTGAGGAGCACAGGCTCCGGACGCGCAGGCTCAGCGGCCATGGCTCACAGACCCAGCCGCTCTGCGGCATGTGGGATCTTCCCGGACCGGGGCACAAACCCGCGTCCCCTGCATCAGCAGGCGGCCTCTCAACCACTGCGCCACCAGGGAAGCCCAAGGCCAGGTTTTTAAATCTATAAATTGAGACAGTACATGTCACATCTATTTCATAAGTTTGTTATTAGGATAAACCATGTAAAATATGGACTAGTGGTTTATAGTAATAAGCACTACCTGCTTGTTTTGTTACAATCGGTTGTGAAATGTATTATGAATAATTTAAAATTTCACAGTTGGTGAATGATCTACTTAAAAAAATTTTTAGAGCAGATCTAAAGCAGACCCGTAAAAACATCTCTCATATTCAATTACATTTTCATTTGTTTTGTTGAATAGGAAGGGGATGAAGTTATAGCAACTGCTTTAAGAACTGCAGATAACCAACAGCTTAACCTGTCCAGGAGAGTATGTATCATCATCTGCTTTCATGGCAGAAAAACTTCAGAACTACTGTACCAAATTATCTTAGTAATTATCCCCCTCATTGCTTTTATATGGAAGTATTGATTGTATATTTATATTTAAAATGTTCTTAAGGTTGGGTCAATGTCTGTTTCTGTACAGCACCTAGCAATGCCTGTATACGTTTATTATTTATTTATTTATTATTATTATTATTATTTTTTGTGGTACGCGGGCCTCCCACTGTTGTGGCCTCTCCCGTTGCGGAGCACAGGCTCCGGACGCGCAGGCTCAGCGGCCATGGCTCACGGGCCCAGCCGCTCCGCGGCATGTGGGATCTTCCCGGACCGGAGCACGAACCCGTGTCCCCTGCATCGGCAGGCGGACTCTCAACCACTGCGCCACCAGGGAAGCTATATACGTTTATTATTCTTCTTAGTGTTTGTTACTATTAAATTATCACAAATTTACTTTCTAGAACAAATTCGAATTAAAATTTTATAATAAAATATCTCAAAATTGAACAATGTGTTCAAAAAAATCAAGTGATATCAAATATATTAGAAATGCATAGAAGAAAATGGAATAGAAGAAAATACATAGAAGAAATGGCTACACGAAAAAAATGTCAAATGTTAAGTGGATGCTGAATAATAAGTTATGTTTTTCCTGCTTTATACTTTTCTGCTCTTGTAAATTTTTCTCCAGTGAAAACCTGTTACTTTATTTTTCCCATCCAGTTTATTATTTACAAAGACACCTTTTACTATAAAAGTAGCATATATTGAGCATTTCATTTATACATAATCATAAGAGAAAGAAAAAGCAAATGATGTCAAGTTAGTAACAAATAGTGAAGAGCAGGTGCTTATCACAACACTGTAATGAAAACAGTTGTCAGAACTAAAGGGCAACAAAGACATCTTCTGGACATCTTAAGAACTGCATGGTTCCTTTTTAAACAAAGGATCTTATTTCTACCTTAGAGTAATAGTTGTTTAAAAACCACACATTAAGAAGGGTAAAATCAATCTGTATTAGGTTTGAAATTTTAAATATTACATCATTAAATTACAAACATACAGTATTTAAAGAAGACACAAAATTGTTGCATACATATTGGCATTAGTTTCCAAAATATCCTTAAAACTATTTCCAGATAGATTATAAAATACAAATATTTTAGTAAAAATAATTTATTTTCATGTAAGGAACACATAAAATAATATGAAAATTACATGTAGCGTTGAACCACTACTTGAAAAATTTAAACAATACTTCATGAATCTTGGAGCCCATTGATATAAAAATATGATTGGCAATTTAATCATTAATTTAAAGAACTGTGTTTAATAAATAAATTCAAAACCACACTTGATTTATGATTTTTCCTAGTACTATACAATGTAATTGTCAATATTTTAGAAAATTTATTTCCAGTAAAATATAATTGAGTCCAAATTTTAAATGTGTCCACTTATTTTGAACATGTGTTTATTTAGCCTAAAACTTGTTTGTAAAATTATATCACTATGGGCACATTCAATGAATTGTGTATATGAAATACTATTCTTTTATTCTTAGAGCATGAATGGCTGGTTGCACTCATAGCTACCTTCAGGAAGTACTATTGATGCCTATGAGTTCCATCTCTAAACAATTCTTAGGGCGGACTCAGTTTGAGGCTATTTTTTTTCAAAATATAGTCCTAAAAAACTAATCTGTAGTTCAACTAGCACAACTCAACTTGCTTTAGTAATAGTTGTGTTTGGTAAGAAATGTGTGCTTTAGCTTTAGGTAAGCCTAAATGAACAGATATTCTACAAATGAAAGTATGCTTATTTCCTAAAATTACCTTTTCTTAGTATCTTTATATGAGAAGCCAAAATGAGATTTTACAACTAAATGCTTCCAATACCCCAGGACTAAACATTTGATTCTTTGAACTTTGTTTTATGCCACTTGTATCTTTTCAATTGTTGTATGATATATTTCATGATTTTTCTAACATAGAAAATCAAATGAATAATTAAGATAACCATAAAGAAAGTTTAAGAAAGATGATATTAAATAAAATTCACCAAGGGTGATAGAGAGTATCTTCATATGGAACAGAGGTGCTTCAGTAACATAAGTAACGTGATTGTCTTATATTTTTTATCACCAACACTGGCTGCTAGTTTTGCACAACTACTAAACAGAAATAGGTTTCTTGGTATATATTCATTTCTCTTTAGGCAGTTACATTCGATTTGATCTTGGAAAGTGTCTGCCAGGAATTCTGTCAGAAACAAAATATTTATGAGTCAAGTAATGGTGACAATTTCTTAATGGATCAGCTCACTTAAGGTAATTCTGCAGGAAATAATTTTTGTATTTTATATGTGTACAATTTCAAAAAGACAACACAAGAAAGAATAATATCCTATTTTTGGCTATCTATAAATCAGGTCATCATGAGGATAAACCATTGATACCAAAATATGGTATCAGTATATTACACTCACTAAATATATTCTCAGTGGGACACGACTGATTATAGCAGGGAAGTTAGTACAGCAAGAACCAGGCTTAAGCTAGATTTGCTGCTAGGTCACTCTAATAGACGCTGCAGAGATTGGCTACAAAGAAGCTAGAGGACAGGTATTAACTGGAAATCTGGGTGGACAGGTGTTGAGCAGCAGAGTGAATTCTTAATGAGAAGTAGCATGTTCTTAGGCCTTCAGCTGGCCTCTAGGGCTAGGATCCAAATTGGAGGAAGGGCAACTGGGAATTATAAGAAGCTTGAAAAATTTACATAATTCTCAGCCTTTGTGATTTCAGAGTTGAATTTATCTGTTGTTCAAAATGTAAGTGAACTGCTTTGCATATTCAGTGATTAGAAGTGACTTGGGAGAGAATACAATTAAAAGTAGTTCCCATAATAGTAGTTCCCAATTAATAGTTTCCTATTTCTATAGATGACAAGCAAATTGGGGAAGTTTTTTTTTTTTTTTTTAATGATGACAAGTGATATTAAAACACAGAAAAGCTTTACCTTCCCTCATCTTGGTTGCTCTGGTATATTTCTGCACTTGGAGATGCCATATTCTGATGTGATAAAAGAGATGGAGAGAGATTTGTCCCTCCGAGTTGCTGAAAAGCTATTTCTGCATGGATGCTCTGAGGATTACTTGTTAGAATCCCTGCATTCTTGTCTTTTTTGTCTGAAATTAGGAATTATGAAACAATGAAAAGCATTAATAAATTAATAAGGTTTGGTTGTCCTTCAGTTGACTGTGTGCTATACATATTTCATAACATGAATTAAAATTTTTAAATAAAAATAAAAATCGGACTATATTTCTAGCACTTAATGCTGCTTAAATTTTTCTGAGCTAGTGGATCAGTTTGATACCTTCTTGGTAATTTTTTTTTTTTTTTAACATCTTTATTGGGGTATAATTGCTTTACAATGGTGTGTTAGTTTCTGCTTTATAACAAAGTGAATCAGTTATACATATACATATGTTCCCATATCTCTTCCCTCTTGCGTCTCCCTCCCTCCCACCCTCCCGGTAATTTTTAAAAATATAAATATCCAGAGCTGTGTGCTATAATAAATGTATCAATAAAATGACCATACTTTTCAAAACAAAAATTGGGGCAACACAGTCAGAAAATAGGAAAGAAATAGGACTTTTCCAGAAAATCCTAAAAAAGTAGTTGCATAATGAATCTTAAAGATATCTGAGAAGAAACTTATGGAAATGAATCCAGGGTTGAACTAATGCCCCCCCCAAAGATATTGAAGACATTCCTGAAGATGACAGTGATGACACTGTACTATTAAGGAGGCTAATAACAATTTGGTATGTCTAGTTTTACTGATAGTTCTATCTACTGGACAAAAGCATTAAATTTCTCACTATGATTAAAATCTTGAAGCCATAAGTAGGTAGAAGTATGAAAAATAAGTTAAACAAAAAATAACATCTTAGAGTAAATTATGTTGAATTTCTTTTAACTGAGTTTCCTTTAAAAAAATTGCATATTCTTAGTAGGCTTTTAGATCATTTTATTATTATTGTGATGTTCAGTTTTATTGTCTAACAGTAGTCTGAGGCAAAGTGGGATGTTAGAAAGAATGGAAGAGGTGAGCCCTCAGGGAAAGAGTAGCTACCCCCAATTTCACCAAAATGGTAGCCAGTGAAGATCTGGAATTAGAGAAAAGGCATGATCTAAGTCTGAATGAAAATGTATATAATAGAACGAAACATTTCCATGCCTTGTCCTTTTAATATACTCCCTTCCTTTAGAGAGCTACCTCTTGAAACACTTCCCTACTAATAGCTTCATGAATATATAAAATAATATTGTGGTTTCAAGGATGAAGTTTGATCTTCTCTCTGTAAGATACCCTTTGAACCCCAAGAGTGTGTTGTTACCAATATTTTTAAACCTCTGATTTCTACTTTTAGCAGGATGTACTACAGGTTTTAGTAGTCGTTTGCTATGAAATACACGAAATGTAATAAAAGCTTTGAAAAGAAATGTCAAGAACAATTGTGCAAGTATCACAAAGTTCAAATTGCAAGCAAATGTGTAGTTACAACATATTAGTAGTTGAGTAGAACCAAAAAATACTATATAGGGCTTCCCTGGTGGCGCAGTGGTTGAGAGTCCGCCTGCTGATGCAGGGGACACGGGTTCATGCCCCGGTACGGGAAGATCCCACGTGCTGCGGAGTGGCTAGGCCCGTGAGCCATGGCGGCTGAGCCTGCGCGTCCGGAGCCTGTGCTCCGCAACGGGAGAGGCCCCAACGTCAGAGGCCCGCGTACCACAAAAATAAAAAAATAAAAAAATACTGTAGATTCTTTGAAATCAGAATGGTCACATGAAACTTGAACAAACATTCAATTTTAGGAAATGTAAAATATGCAATTTTAAGTAGTATTAGAAATCAAAGTGAGATTTTTGTTTCAAATGAAGTGTTTTTGCTTTTTTACATTCACTCAGAAACTGTCAAAATACCTTCAACTTCAGGAGTTAAAGTGAAGTCAGATCCCAAGTAATGGCCAAATCCACCAGGCCGAATTACATTTGTTATCTTTATGGGAGGAGCTTTCACTTGGCCAAACGATCCACCATCCACAGGAGAGTTGGTAACAGGAATAGACTACATAATAAAAGAAAAGTTAAGAATGCCTTATCTCAAAAACTCAGATCAGTAGTCTTAGCCTTACCACAAGCCCCACTTGATAATCACCTTAAAATTTTTTAGGTCAGAAATTATATGCTTCCCTAAACTCAGAGTTTGTATGAGGCAAAAACTGTGAAACAGACAGATTTTTGGGCCCTTAAACCCCCTCAGAACCTTATGTTCTGTTTTTTTCAGACTGCATTGTACTCATTACAACAGTCTAGGGTGATGGCACCTCCCCATTCCAAAGAGTCTTAACAAGGTAAGTGTAGAATTAAGAAAATTAAGCCTTTACCCCTTTGTGATATCTTTTCTTTTTTTCTGAACAGGAATTTCTAGATGGTAAGAGTTGTATCTTCCACATCTTTGTGTTCCTCACATTACCTCACCAGGTGTCTTGCAGTTAATTAGTTTTTCAAGAACAAACAAGTAAATAAAATGGGGGCTAAGAAAAGCATCTTATAACAATCACTTTTAATGAGTGTGCTAACTCTCTAAACAGTGTTTACATTTTATGTTAGTTGAGAATTAAGAGGCTTTTAAAAGATTTTCAGGAATCAGCAAATGGAGGAGAGAAGTATTTTAGGCTGGAGACTCTTGGTTTCCCTAGAAATTTATGCCTGCTCTGTCTTTAGTAAGACTGACCTTGTTTATACTTTAAAAAATATGAATTCTGAATATATGTTTTAATTTATTTAGAGATACAGGCTTTTGCCATTTGTGTAAAATTACCCATTTCCCTCATATTTCAGTAAACGTAACCAAAATGCAGCTTCGTAATGAGCACTAAGTTATCAGGCCTTTTACTAAAGCTGATCCCAAATTCCCTAATTCCTTCATAGGAGTTTCTTCCCATCATTAAACTAGAATATTGTCAAATTTTCTTCTGAAACAAGAGCACCAAAATGTTCTGGTTTAAAGGACAACTTTAGATTTCATTTATTTCCTCTTTATTTGCTGTTAAAAAGAAAGAACAGCAGCAACTAAAACAAAGAAAAATACATTAGACTGAACCGATGAAACTTGAAAAGTATTCTGTTCTTGTGTCTTCTGAACAGCTAAATGAATAGCTCAATTTTTTTCTGGCCAGGAAAATAAAAATTATTATTGCATCTTAAAATAGATTTCTCTGAAATAAAGACTTCAAATACCCCCTTTATTTTACTAACCATATATAGATGAATTCTTTAAAACCCAATTTTTAAATAAAGTATTTACATATAGAGTAAATGGAAAGGTAATTAAATTCTTATGTACGGCACCGATTTGAATGGCAAGAATAGGTATCTAGAATCACTGAAGACGACATGGTAGTACAGAATTGGAAAAATCTTAGTTCACTATATGAGAAATAGAAAAGAATAGCCAACAAGCAAAACCTTTAGTGAAATAATCATCCATCATTGACTACAATTTGAGTTTATGTACTTTTTTTGCTATATGAAACTAATTAAAAAATATGTATGGAAATTGGGATCTTTAAAGTTGCTGTAAGTGATTTCTTTATATGGAATTTAGTGAGTATTTATGAAGTTATATGGAATTTTAAAAATGTAGCCAACATTACCTTAAAATAGAATTTATCAAATGTTACAATTTGTATAGGTCTCTCACTGGAGGCCTCACATTTGTGGTATGATAGACGGAATAATGCCGCCCCCCAAGATGTCCACATCCTAATCTCTAAAACCTGTGAATGCTTTACGTGGCAAAAAAGGACTTTACAGGCATAATTAAATTAAGGATTTTGAGATGGGGAGAATATCCTGGATTATCTAGGTGGGCCCAATACAATCACAAGGGTCCTTATAAGAGGGAGGCAGGGAGGGTCAGTGTGAGAGAAGATGTAATGATGGAAGCAGAGGTCAAAGTGATGCCATTGCTGGAAGAGGGCCATGAGCCAAGGAATGCAGATAGCCTCTAGAAGTTTGAAAGGCAAGGAACAAATTCTCTCCTAGAAGGTATGCAGCCCTGCCGATACTTGTGATTTAGCTCTGTAAGACTGATTTTTTGGACTTACGACCTCCAGAATTGTAAGATAATAAATTTGTGTTGTTTCAAGACACCAAATTTGAGGTAACTTGTTACAACAGCAATAAGAGACTAAAGTTTCCTTTAGTTTTCCACTTCTGGAAGCAAGAAGTGACTTGCTCATGGAATATAAGAGAGAAAGGGAAAGGAGGCATAAATCATTGAACTAACTTTTAATTATTCTCTTTTTAAAGACTAGAGACTGTGACAATAATTAGGTAGATGACATTAGATGGTGCTGTCTCTTAGTTATACAGATTAGTAGCTAAGCTTTTTTTCACAAAGCATAGTTTTTAGAAAAACATTTGTAAATATAACCCATAAATGAACCAATTTCCTCTGCCTAATCTAGATAATCTTTTTTTTTTTTTAGATAATCTTTATTAACATTGTACAGCTCTAAGTTTCACAGGTCTCTATAGCTATTTTGACCCATAATAGAATCCCCTTGGTTAATTTTAAAAAGTCAGGGAATAATAAGAATTAGATCTATAATTCTTTTTATAATTCTTAAAAAAAATTTTAAAACATAAAAGTACATGTGCCCACACATCTTTTGATGAAGGGTCAAGGCCTTTTCTTTAAGAAAGAGTCCCTTGACTGGTATTTTATCTGATTGATAAATCCACCCTTAAGGGCTTTACCTACAATTTCCAGTTTTGGTTTCGTTAAAGTAGCAAGACTTCAACAACATGTGGAGAAAATTTGAATACAAGAAACTGTCTAGATTTAAAGAAATTTTCCCACATATTAGTCTGAATTTTTATAATTTTCTTCCTTATTTTGCAGGTTTTTTTCCTCCCAACCTAATTTGATATTATTTGTGTATGTGTAATCAATTATTTGTGGTTTGTGTAATTGACCTTTTTCCAGACTTTACAGAGAATCCCATTTGGCTTTCATAGAAACATAGAAATAATAATTTAAAATTTGTACTTGTGTATCTGTTTATTTAAAATAAAAGTTATAAGTTTTTGAAAAAACACAGCCCACTCAATAAATATGTGAATCAATTGCTGAAGGCAGAAGTGAGCTTAGAGAGTAGCCTACTAGTATCAAACGTTCAATGTGCTCTGGGAACTCGTTAGTTTGTTTTACAAAGGGAGTGGAGAGTGTTGGGTAAGCCAGTGAGATAAATGAAAGCATCTACAGTAGTCTTATCGCTTTCCTCTTCAACTCAACTTTTAAAAGTAATCTTTGTTCACTGACTAATGCCCTTGCTCTCTTGCTTTCACTGACAGTAGAGGTTCATTTACACTCTCACTGCCCCACCTTAGTCCAGGTTTTCATAATCTCTCTTGGATTATTCTAAAAGCCTCTTAGCTGGTTTCTCTGCCTCCAGCTCCTTCTTCCTTAAACCTTGCAAAGGCACAGCTCTAATAGTGTTACTTCTTTGTTCAAAAACCATAGCTTTTCTGTGTTAAATTTAGTCTTTTAAGATAGTTATGAAAAATCCTGGTGGTCAATGATAGAATTTCCAAATTATATGCTTTTGTGGCTTCTCTCTCTAACCTCTTCCCTGTCATGCTCAGATACCCTATTAGGGTTTATAGGCAAAAGGCCCAATTATTCTGCCAATATACAAGAAAAGAGGCACACACCTCCCTTGTTAGATGAACTACACAGTCCAGAGAGTTTGAGGTCATTATTCCTTCCTTCCCTTTCTATCTCCTAAGTGGAGAGAGTTTTATTGTTAGTCACTGTTTATAAGAGTGATACGTTACAGTTTCTTACCTTCCAGCATTATCTGACATATGGAACAAGAGGCACAGTTTAAAATAATTTGCTTTATGTCAAAGTATGTTTTTTGAATAAGGAGCTTTCCTAGCTTCTATGTGTATATGCTCTATTCACCAGATCAAGCTGCTTTTGACAGTAATCACCAAATACATACTAAAATTATCTAGAAAAACATCATACATCAGGTTTAAACATTACGTAAAAACTCATGACAGAATGTTCATCTACTAATAATTTATGTATTTTAAAAGAAAAAGTGTAAATAATAGAATTATTACCAAATTTTTCTTTGCTTGTGGTTCAGAGAAGTGAAATTCAGCTTTTGCCCTATCATCTGAATTCACAGGGATTCCATCTAACATCTGTAAGTTAGGCAGTCGAAATATAAGCACGTGGCGATGTAGCATTTTTCTACAAATCTGAATAAAGTTAAAAATAACAATTCATTCCTTAAAAAAACTTTTTATTTCAAAGATTAACCTTTATAGAGAAGCATAGACAGCAGAGATCACATGTAACAGCTAATTTGTAGTATTAAATGATATAAATACGAATTCCCTTATTGAAAGATTCCTCAATTCCCTGTTATGCCAAATGAAGATGAGAAGTTTTTTTTTTTTTTAAACAAGGCTACCACTTGGAGATTTAATGTCTTTTTAGAGTATATGATATTGTTCATTAACTACAGGCAATCCCAACTCATGAATAGGATTATATTATAAAAGTTCACTTATAAGTAATTAGTTTGAAACTTGTATGATAATTTCCCATAGACACTATGCAGTTTAATTCAATACACATCTATTGAACTATATGATCCATCACTTCATAGTATTAACCTACTATAAAAATACTTGCATAAGTACATAAGAGAGTGTGTAGAAAGTGTTAACATAGTAGGCTTGAGGCTGTTATCTTTAGAAGGATCTGTTTGCAAGGAGCTCTTGACAAGAGTTTGGTACTTGGATTTTGGAAGCTCTCCCACCATTCCTTAACTGATAAGGGTAGTTCACTACGCCTAGACTGCTTATACAAACAATAGGATTCATGTTCAACCTGCTCTCCTTCTGGGAGTCTGGAATTTTGGTATGTGATTGGCACAGGGTACCTACATGACCAGCTTCCAAAAAAACCCTTGAATGCTATTAAGTCTAATGGGATTTCCTGGGCAGAAATATAACACATTTGTTGCTGCATTTTTGTTGGTGTGTGAAGAGTGTACACTGTGATCCCCTCATGTGAGGGAAAGAGCATAAGGAAGCCTGCACATGGATTCCTCCAGACTCTGCCCATGTGTTTTTCCTTCATCACTTGGCTGTGTATCCTCATTACGTCACAGTAATAAATCTTAGCCATGAGTATAGCTATATGCTGAGTCCCTTGACTTTTAGCAAATCTCCGAATATAGGGATGATCTGGGGTACTGACAACACAGAAGAAGTATGCAGCACTGTTTGTGATAACAAAAGAAAGAAAGAAAGATTATCATCAGAGGGGAATAAACTATTTTTTAAAAATGTAGTAGATACATATACATTAATGGAGAGGGATCTCTAAGCCGTAAATTGAGTTAAAAAAATGAGCACATTCAAGGCCACAAAGCCAGTTTCATAAAACCAAAGAATGTATAGACTGTCTCTTCTGATTAAAATGTAATAACACTAGAAATAAATAATAACGAGATAGCTAAAAATACCTAATAGGTTTGAAATTAACACACATAATCCTCAATAATTCACAGATTAAAGAAGAAATCTTTTGTAAAGTAGATTCTAAGATTTTTTTTTTGATGTGGACCATTTTTTTAAAAGTCTATTGAATTCGTTATAATATTGCTTCTGTTTCATGTTTTGGTTTTGTGGCTGCAAGGCATGTGGGATCCTAGCTCCCTGACCAGGGATCAAATCCACACCCGCTGCATTGGAGGGCAAAATCTTAACCACTGGACCACCAGGGAAGTCCCTGTAAAGTAGATTCTAAGAAATAGCAGGAAAAACACAACATATCAAAACTTTTAGGCTATTGCTAAAGCAGTATTTTGTAACCTAAAATTTATTCATTTAGAAGAAATATTAAAAATTAATGAGCTAGGCATTCTACTCCAGAATATTTTAAAAAAGTAAATTCCAAGAAACTAAAGGTAAAGGGTAGAAATTAATGAACAAAAAAGAAAAATTACACTTGATAAAACCAAAATATGGTTATTTGAAGAGATTAATATGATAGACAAACCTTTAGTAAGACTCATCAAGAATAAAAGAGAAAAAGCAAAAAAACACCAACAAATTTAGATATAAAAAAGGTGACAAAACACAGATATAGTAGAGATTTTTAAAATTCATGAAAGTATTATGATGGAAGTGCATTTAAAATTTAGATAAAAGGACAATTTTATTGAAAAATATAAGTTCTCAATATTGACTTTTGAATAAATAGAAATTGCTTCTTGCCTTTTTGTTAAGAACAAGTGTAGTATCTGTTCTTATCAGTTTAATAGAAAATGGCTAGATAATATATATCAATTAAAGGATTTGAATAAGTAGTTTAAAATCTAACTTCAAAAAATAAGTTCACATGGTTTTAGAGACAGGATCTAATTATCCTTCAAGGAACACACAAGTCTTCTTTTATATAAATTAATTCATAGACTAGAAAAAGAGGGAGAACTCCCCAATTAATTTTATGAGGCAAGAACAGCCTTGATGAACTTGAAAAGAATAGTATAATAAAGTAAAATTACAGAATAATTTTACTTATTTCCATAGAGATATGCTACATGAAATTTTAGCAAATTGAATCCAATAAAGTATAAAAGATGACCAAGTAGTATTCATCCCAAGAATTTAAGGATGGTTTAGCACCAGAATCTATTAATATAATTTGCATATTAACAGATTAAAGAGAAATACTATATTTCCAATTAGTTAAAATCCAGTGTCCATTCCTGATAAAAACAAGTAGTAAACTGGAATTAGAAAGGAACTGCCTTAAAATGTTGAAGGTTATCTACCCATAACCTACAGCAAACATATTTAATAGTGACAATTTAGAAGCATTCTTTTGAGGTCAGTAACTATCAGTGTGTCTATTCAGCACTGTACTAGAAGTCCTAGTCAGCACACTGACAGAAGTAAAGGAAATAAAACCATAAGGATTGGAAAGAAAGAGTCATTATTTGTAGATACTATGATTGTCTACAGAGAAAATCCAACAAAATTTACAATCCATTAGAATTTAAAAGAGAGTTCAGCAAGCTTCCTGGATAAAGAGTAATATGCAAAAATCAGAATTTCTATACTTTAGCAACAAACAACTAGAAAAATATAAAAAAGATATTGTTTAAAACAGCTATTAAAACAACAGAATAGGGCTTCCCTGGTGGCACAGTGGTTGAGAATCTGCCTGCCGATGCTGGGGACACAGGTTCGTGCCCTGGTCCAGGAAGATCCCACATGCCGCGGAGCGGCTAGGCCCATAAGCCATGGCCGCTGAGCCTGTGCGTCCAGAGCCTGTACTCCGCAATGGGAGAGGCCACAACAGTGAGAGGCCCGCGTACCGCAAAAACAAAACAAAACAAAACAAAACAAAAAACAACAGAATAAATCTAACGAAAGATGATTAAAACCTTTAGGAGAAAATCACAAACCTTTATTGAAGGACATAAAATAAACACAGCGATATTTGTGTTTGTGAAAGAGAAGGCTCAATGCTATAAATATTACGGGAGACTGCTTATTGTATTTCTTTCTTGGTGGAAATAGCTCTATGATGTGGCACTACTGGCTCTCTCAGTCCCTTCACTCCTTCACTCGGGGAAGGAGAGCGACTTAACTGATAAATCTGGGAAGATTTTTTTAAAAATAAATTTATTTATTTATGTTGTTGTGGGTTTTTTTTGTTTTGTTTTGTTTTTGCGGTACGCGGGCCTCTCCCTGTGTGGCCTCTCCCGTTGCAGAGCAACAGGCTCCAGACGCGCAGGCTCAGTGGCCATGGCTCACGGGCACAGCCGCTCCACGGCATGTAGGATCTTCCCAGACCGGGGCACGAACCCGTGTCCCCTGCATCGGCAGGCGGACTCTCAACCACTGCGCCACCAGGGAAGCCCTATTTATTTTATTTATTTTTGGCTGCATTGGGTCTTTGCTGCTGCACACGGGCTTTCTCTAGTTGTGGCAAGCGGGGGCTACCCTTCGTTGCAGTGCGCAGGCTTCTCATTGCAGTGGCTTCTCTTGTTGTGGAGCACAGGCTCTAGGTGCATGGGCTTCAGTAGTTGTGGTACATGGGCTTAGTTGCTCTGCGGCATGTGGGATCTTCCTGGACCAGGGCTCGAACCCGTGTCCCCTGCATTGGCAGGTAGATTCTTAACCACTGCGCCACCAGGGAAGTCCCAATCTGGGAAGATTAAACTGGGTATGTTTAGCTCCTGTCTTTCCTCTTGAGAAGGAGCTTATTGCTGGGAGAATGCCTTCTGCTCCTCCAGGAGAAGCTCTCCTCCCATGTGAAAAGGCCTCAGTAAAGTATTTCCTGCTACTGGGTCATCATGACTTACTTTTGGCATCTGTTAGCAGGCCCATTTGGCTTTCTCACTAAGCTAAGCAAAATATTCTCAGCTCTCTATCTGCCACTGTCATATTTCTCAATTCGTTCAAATGTTAGGTGAGTAAGGATGCTACTTATTTGATCCCTTCGAAGACTCCAACGGGAAAGGTGGCAAATTTTTCCCAAAATTAATATATAAATTCAGTGCAATTCCAATTAAAATATCAACAAGATTCTCATATAACTTGAGAAGCTGTTTACTGAAACTCATAGGAAGTGTAAAGGGCCAGGGATAGCCAAGACAGTGAAGAAAAAAAAAGAGAAGGTGGAAGACAAGGAAAATTAGAGGTGCTTACTCTACTGGACATCAAGACTTAATGTAAAACTTTAGTGATTAACACAGTGTAATGTTATAGGGATTGACAAATAGGCCAATGAATACAAAGTAGAACCAAGAAGTAGACCCTCTTGTATATGACAATGACAGTTTATATTGTAATCAGTTGGAAGAAGACGCTAGTCAATAAATTGTGCTTGGATAACTGTTTATGCATATGGAAACAGATAAAATTAAATCTTTTCTCACATTATATAAAAATAAGTTATATACAACTATAAATTATATTTAAAATAAATTAACTAATAAATTAGAAAAATAACACACTCACTGGATTGCCATAAACTGTAAGCTCTCTGAGGGAAGAGATACCATCAAGTTTTTCCAGTTCTGCCATATCCTATTAAAAAATTAAGCAGTAAGTTATTATTTGGTTAGACCCAACATCTTTAAATATATGCTGATTTGAGGTAATTATATGTAAGTGTTGGATTGCAACGAGTTCATGATTGAATCTTCTGAAGTGAGCTTGATTGACAATATTCTGTATTGTTGATTAAAGACAGATCTGTGTACTATTGATTCCAAATACATGACTGGGTAAAGATGACAAGCTAACATGGGAAACAGGCCATACAGCAGCGCTTACTAGGAAAGACCATATTTTTTTCAGAAGACTTATGATCTATTCTAAAACTCAGATTATATTTGGTTAATTCCCAAGAGGACTGACCTAGATGTGTAGAAAAGGAGGTGAATCTAGTCTAAACAATTTCAACGGTGCATATCAAACACAACCTTAACCATGAAGGAGCATGTCATATTGAATGGACTTAATACTGATATATTTGATGGTAATGTATATAGTTGAAAAACTATTTCTCTAGTTGAATGACTTGCCTTTGCTACTGGATGGGATTATTTATTATTATCTATTTAACATTGGTGAAAGTTTGCAAATACATTTTAGTTTCTGCAAAGTTATTTCTAAAATGCTATTGCTGACAAAATTTAGGCAACAAGATCAGCTTCAGGTTGTTGCTAGTTCATAGTAATAAAACAAAGTTATTGATATGCTCCTCTTCTTATTTGGGATGACTAGTGGGTTTAGCCAATTCATCTAGTAACTATAAAAATATTTAGACCTATTTTAGATCACTTGGAAGTGGAATTTGAGAAGCCACAGGAATGCCCCAGACCCTGTGTATCCTTGAAATTATTAGTAAGGCTTGATACTGGGTAAGGTCTCAGATTCAAGTAAGTCTGATTTGACATATTCTTTGTGTTAGCTCAGTTGCTATCACTGGAAAGAGTTCCTATAGGATAGCAATTATCCTAATTTAGATTTCTTCTGGATAAAGCTTTGGAAGAACCATTGCCAGTTTTGGCAGGCTTTTTCTCAGATGAATGTTGTTTGACCCTTGATGTGTGAGTTGTATGTAATTTTCTCTGTATATGTATTTACTAGTTGCTGTGTAGAAAGGGGCACTGATCATGATTTCCTTGTAGCCTTGAACAGGCTTTTATATCACTCCAGAAAAGGCTTCCTGAACTCCAGCAAGAAGAGCCACTAACAAGTATTGATCATGTATCTACTATGTACCAGATGCTTTGCTATATACTAATACAAATGTGGGCAAGAAAGACATGGTCCCTGCCCTTGCAGGGCAGTATACAGTTCAGTTTGTCTTCAAGATTGTCTTAGAGGTATGGGCAGAAATATCAAAATTGGTAAAAGGAGGGCTAACTGATCATCAGCAAAACACTGAGAGAAATGTTAGGAGAAATACCTTCAACCCTCTTATCTGCATACTATCTCAGAAGAGAGTTTGGGCAGGCTCAGTTGGGGCAGTGGCCTAATGGAAACAGGCTGAATTATGAGCAGGTGAAACAAATGCAGGATGCTAGCTTAGGAAGCCTTGAGTGGGGAAAGATGGATTATTAAAGCCAAGTCGAAGTCCATTATCAGGAGTTGATTCAAATGTCAGGTAGAACAAGTACGTATGTTAAGTTTAAAGGGGCAGAGGGAGTCTAGGATTGAGATGCACAAATAGCTTGGACCAAGAGAAGTCAGGAACAAAAAATATCTCTTAGAGGATCTGCAGGTAGATGCATGTGGGTTGGTTGGGTTTATAAGTCTAGCAGCAAGGTGAGCATTTCTGCATCCCAGAGTATTTACATGTCATATAAATGATAAATAACACACTAGCAAAATTTTCATTGGTGTGCTTGGAAGCTTTATATTCAAAGGAGTTAAGTCTTTTAAATCTCATAAATAATGTTACCTGGATTTTATTATATCCTAGGAAGAGTTTCTCTAGTTTTACCAAAGGTTGTAATTTGCTCAGCTCTCGTAGTCTGTTTTCCTCTAGGTGAAGTGCCAACAGAGAGCTTGGTTTGGCAAAGGCACTATCATTAAAGGCTCTGATGCGGTTATGGTCCACTACCAATTCCTGAAGGAATTCTAAGTTGTCAAGCCCTTCAACTTGACTGATTTCATTCCCTGAAAAAGATAATTCATGATATGTTAAGTGAGCCCAAACTGAATAAAAGTTATCTATCTTCATTTAAATATTTTTTTATCAAATGAGTCTTTAAGAAGTGAAGTATTAAAAAGAACATATTTCCAAGGAGAAACAGAAATGTAATTTATAGGAAGGTAGCATCATCATCAAATAATATTTGGCAAAATTTTTCCTTTAAGATATGATGCACAAAATGTACTGAATTGACCCAATCTGTCTGTTCAACAGTTAAGTGCTAAAATAGTTGATACTGATAAAAGTAGATGTATAAAAGTGCTGCAGAAGATATGCTTCCTAGCTCATACAGCTCAATAACAAAAAAACAACCCAATCAAAAAATGGGCAGAGGACCTAAATAGACATTTCTCCAAAGAAGACATACAGATGGCTGAAGTATATGAAAAGATGCTCAACATTGCTAATTATTAGAGAAATGCAAATCAAAACTACAATGAGGTACCACCTCACACTGGTCAGAATGGCTGTCATTAAAAAGTCTATAGACACTTAGGTTGCTTCCATGTCCTGGCTATTGTAAATAGTGCTGCAATGAACATTGTGGTACATGACTCTTTTTGAGTTATGGTTTTCTCAGGGTATATGCCCAGTAGTGGGACTGCTGGGTCATATGGTAGTTCTATTTTTAGTTTTTCAAGGAATCTCCATACTGTTCTCCATAGTGGCTGTATCAATTTACATTCCCATCAGATGAATGGATAAAGAAGATGTGGCACCTATGTACAATGGAATATTAGCCATAAAAAGAAACGAAACTGAGTTATTTGTAGTGTGGTGGATGGACCTAGAATCTGTCATACAGAGTGAAGTAAGTCAGAAAGAGAAAAACAAATACCGTACGCTCACACATATATATGGAATCTAAATTTTAAAAAAAATGGTTCTGAAGAACCTAGGGGCAGGACAGGAATAAAGACGCAGACGTAAAGAGTGGACTTAACGACTTGGGGAGGGGGAAGGGTAAGCTGGGATGAAGTGAGAGAGTGGCATGGACATATATACACTACCAAATGTAAAATAGATAGCTAGTGGGAAGCAGCCGCATAGCACAGGGAGATCAGCTTGGTGCTTTGTGACCATCTGGGGGGTGGGATGCTGGAGAGGTTGTGGAGAAAAGGGAACCCTCCTACACTGTTGGTGGGAATGTAAATTGGTGCAGCCACTATGCAAAACAATATGGAGGTGGCTGAAAAAACTAAAAATAGAGTTGCCATATGATCCAGCAATTCAAAAAGATGCATGCACCCCAATGTTCACTGCAGCACTATTTACAATATCCAAGACATGGAAGCAACCTAAATGTCCATCAACAGATAAATGGATAAAGAAGATATGGTACATAGATACAATGGAATGTTACTCAGCCATAAAAAAGAATGAGATAATGCCATTTGCAGCTACACGTATGGACCTAGAGATTATCATACTAACCGAATTAAGTCAGAAAGAGAAAGACAAATACCATATGATATCACTTCAATGTGGAATCTAAAATATGACACAAATGAACCCATCCACAAAACAGAAACAGACTTACAGACAGAGAACAGACTTGTGGTTGCCAAGAGGGAGAGGTGGTGGGGGAAATATGTACTGGAGTTTGGGACTAGCAGATGCAAACTATTATATATAGAATGGATAAACAACAAGAGACTACTGTGTAGCACAGGGAACTGTGCTTATTATCAATATCCTATAATAAGTCATAATGGAAAAGAATATGAAAAAGACTATATATATGTATAACTGAATCACTTTGATGTACACCAGAAACTAACACAGCATTGTAAATCAACTATAATTTAATTTTAAAAACAAACAAAAACAACTTAAAAAGAAAGACCAAAATGCACCAGGAAGTAGTTAGAAAAGCAAAAAAAAAAAAGATACACTTCCTGAGTATACTGGGTTATTCTAATTATTATTCTAATAGGTATTCAAATAGGTATATCTAATTATTAAAATAAACTAATTTGTTGTAATGTTAGGTTGGAAGAATATACCTTAATTATGCTGTTCTTTCTTTCTCAACATATTTTTGCACTGCAACTACATTAAAAAATTAAGAATTTATTACGTTAATTAAAACCTCAATCCTTTCATTATAACCTATGATTTCTCTCAGCTGTAGCAATCAATAGTTTTATAAGTATGAATGATAACTTATATAAGAAGAGAACCTTTGAGTTGACCAAATGCTTTTATGTGTGTTTTCTATTCGATTCTTAAAATAGCACAGGGAAAATTTTATCCTTTTTTCTTTTTTTTTTGCTGTATTCGGGCCTCTCACTGTTGTGGCCTCTCCCGTTGCGGAGCACAGGCTCCGGACACACCGGCTCAGCGGCCATGGCTCACGGGCCCAGCCGCTCCGCAGCATGTGGGATCTTCCCGGACCGGGGCACGAACCCGTGTCCCCTAGCATCGGCAGGCGGACTCTCAACCACTGCGCCACCAGGGAAGCCTATCCTTTTTTAGTGATCAGAAAACTGAGGGTCAGAGAAACTGTCTTGCTCAATGACATAAAAGTGGCAACACCAGGCCTACCCTAGACCTTTTACAATGCTGCTTCTGTGCCATTCTTTCATCCACTATTTATCCTCTTTGTTACTGGACTGAATTGTGTCCCCCCCCAATTAATATGTGGAAGTCTTAACCCCTAGCCCCTCAGAACATGGCTGTATTTCGGTCTTTAAAGAGGTAACTAACGTTAAATGAGGTCATTGGGTGATCACTAATCCAATATCACTGGTGTCCTTATGTGAAGAGGAGATTAGGACACAGAGGGAAGACCATGTGAAGATACAGAATACAATTATAAGCCAAGAAGAGAGGCCCTCAGAAGTGACCAACCCTGCTGATATCTTGATCTTGGACTTCTGGCCTCCAGAACTGTGAGGAAATAAATTTTTGTTTAAGCCACCCAGGCTGTGGTACTTTGTTATGGCAGTCCTAGCAAACTAATATACTACTGAACATGTGATCCCACTTTTTTGGAATTCTTCTCTTTGTAATTTAACATATTTAGTCGAACTTAAGATGCCAATGATTGTTAAGATAGGTCAATATTTTATGTATACTAAGGAAAAAAAACATGGCTAGGTAAACTATGTTATGCCATCAATTAAGATACAATCTGATTTCAAGACATGTTAAAATATAAAAAGTGGGTGTCTCATAATTGATGAAATATGAGAAAGTTACCTTATTTTGTTTTATTCCTTAGAGAAACTGATAACATCATAACCTTCAATAAAATTGCTCACGGAATTAAATCACAGACTTTGAAACATTACCACTGCCTTACTTAAGAATGAAAAAAAGACTATTCAAGTCAGACTGAGAAAAATGACTCAGTTGTGTTAATATATTACTTTCATGAAATCATGTATTTGGACGGTCACTTTTAATAAAGTCCAGTGGTATAAAAATCACGTGACATAGCTTTAAGTGCTGAATAATGTCTACAGTAGCATATTTTTGGCTATTTTTCATTTTAGAATGTTCACTAAACATATTTAAGAAAGAAAACTCCAAAACAACAGTGCTAAATGTGATTTCAGGGATCTTATATTTAACTAGTAGAATTTGCCATTGTTAGAAAACTCTCATTTACTTCTAAATTAAAAAAATTTTTTTTACTTATGAGATATTATTTATTTCCCTTAACAGTTCATTTTTCTTTAATATCTTTATTGGAGTATAAGTTGCTGCTGTACAACAAAGTGAATCAGATATATATATACATATATCCCCATATCCCCTCCCTCTTGCACCTCCCTCCCACCCTCCTTATCCCACCCCTCTAGGTGGTCACAAAGCACCAAGCTGATCACCCTGTGCGATGCAGCTGCTTCCCACTAGCTAGTTATTTTACATTTGGTAGTGTATGGACATCATCAAAAAATCTACAGTATAGGCTGAAGTCAGGGAGCTCCACTAGCCCAGAGATAAACCCATGCACATATGGTCACCTTATCTTTGAAAAAGGAGGCAAGAATAAAGAATGGAGAAAAAACAGCCTGTTCAGTAAGTGGTGCTGGGAAAACTGGACAGCTATAAGTAAAAGAATGAAATTAGAACACTTCCTAACACCATACACAAAAATAAAATCAAAATGGATTAGAGACCTAAATGTAAGGCTAGACACTAGCTAGTTATTTTACATTTGGTAGTGTATGGACATCATCAAAAAATCTACAGTATAGGCTGAAGTCAGGGAGCTCCATTTTTCTTTTTCAAGATTGCTTTGGCTATTTGGGGTCTTTCCACACAAATTGTGAAATTTTTTGTTCTAGTACTGTGAAAAATGCCCTTGGTAGTTTGATAGGGATTGCAATGAATCTGTAAATAGCTTTGGGTAGTATAGTCATTTTCACAATGTTGATTCTTCCAATTCAAAACATGGTATATCTCTCCACCTGTTGGTATCATCTTTAATACCTTTCATCAGTGTCTTATACTTTTCTGCATACAGGTCTTTTGTCTCCTTAGGTAGGTTTATTCCTAGGCATTTTATTCTTTTTGTTGCAGTGGTAAATGGGAGTGTTTCCTTAATTTCTCTTTCATATTTTTCAACATTAGTGTATAGGAATGCAAGAGATTTCTGTGCATTAATTTTGTATCCTGCTACTTAACCAGATTCACTGATTAGCTTTACTAGTTTTCTGGTAGCATCTTTAGGATTCTCTCTGTAAAGTATCATGTCATCTGCAAACAGTGACAGCTTTACTTCTTCTTCTCTGATTTGGATTCCTTTTATTTCTTTTTATTCTCTGATTGCTGTAGCTAAAACTTCCAAAACTATGTTGAATAATAGTGGTGAGAGTGGGATCCTTGTCTTGTTCCTGATTTTAGAGGAAATGGTTTCAGTTTTTCACCATTGATGATGATGTTGGCTGTGGGTTTATCATATATGGCCTTTATTATGTTGAGGTAAGTTCCCTCTATGCCTGCTTTCTGGAGAGTTTTTATCATAAATGGGTGTTGAATTTTGTTGAAAGCTTTTTCTACAGCTATGGAGATGATCATATGGTTTTTATCCTTCAGTTTGTTAATATGGGGTATCACATTGATTGATTTGCGTATATTGAAGAATCCTTGCATCCCTGGGATACACCCCCACTTGATCATGGTGTATGATCCTTTTAATGTGCTGTTGGATTCTGTTTGCTAGTATTTTGTTGAGGATTTTTGCATCTATGTTCATGAGTGATATTGGTCTTTAGTTTTCTTTTTTGTGCCATCTTTGTCTGATTTTGGCATCAGGGTGATGGTGACCTTGTAGAATGAGTTTGGGAGCATTCCTCCCTCTGCTATATTTTGGAAGAGTTTGAGAAGGATAGGTGTTAGCTTTTCTCCAAACTGATAGAATTCGCCTGTGAAGCAGTCTGGTCCTGGGCTTTATGTTTGTTGGAAGATTTTTAATCACAGTTTCAATTTCAGTGCTTGTGGTTCGTCTGCTTATATTTTCTATTTCTTCCTGGTTCAGTCTCAGAAGGTTGTGCTTTTCTAAGAATTTGTCCCTTTCTTCCAGGTTGTCCATTTTTTTGGCATACAGTTCCGTGTAGTAATCCCTCATGATTCTTTGATTTCTGCAGTGTCAGTTGTTACTTCTCCTTTTTCATTTCTAATTCTGTTGATTTGAGTCTTCTCCCTTTTTTTCTTGAAGAGTCTGGCTAATGGCTTATCAATTCAGTTTATCTTCTAAAAGAACCAACTTTTAGTTTTATTGATCTTTGCTATTGTGTCCTTCACTTCTTTTTCATTCATTTCTGACCTTATCTTTATGATTTCTTTCCTTCTGCTAACTTTGGGGTTTTTTTGTTCTTCTTCCTCTAATTGCTTTAGGTGTAAGATTAGATTGTTTATTTGAGATTTTTCTTGTTTCTTGATGTAGGATTGTATTGCTATAAACTTCCCTCCTAGACCTGCTTTTGATGCATCCCATAGGTTTTGGGTTGTTGTGTTTTCATTGTCATTTGTTTCTAGGTATTTTTTGATTTCCTCTTTGATTTCTTCAGTGATCTCTTCATTATTTGGTAGTATATTGTTTAGCCTCCATGTGTTTGTATTTTTTACATTTTCTTTCCTGTAATTGATATCTAGTCTCATAGCGTTGTGGTCAGAAAAGATACTTGATATGATTTCAATTTTCTTAAATTTACCAAGGCTTGATTTGTGGCCCAAGGTATGATCTATCCTGGAGAATGTTCCATGAGCACTTGAGAAGAAATTGTATTCTGTCATTTTTGGATGGAATGTCCTATAAATATCAATTAAGTCCATCTTGTCTAATGTGTCATTTAAAGCTTGTGTTTCCGTATTTATTTTCATTTTGGATGATCTGTCCATTGGTGAAAGTGGGGTGTTAAAGTCCCCTACTATGATTGTGTTACTGTTGATGGCCCCTTTTATGGCTGTTAGCATTTGCCTTATGTATTGAGGTGCTCCTATATTGGGTGCATAAATATTTACAATTGTTATATCTTCTTGTTGGATTGATCCTTAGATCATTATGTAGTGTCCTTGTCTCTTGTAATAGTCTTTATTTTAAAGTCTATTTTGTCAGATATGAGAATTGCTACTCCAGCTTTCTTTTGATTTCCATTTGCATGGAATATCTTTTTCCATCCCCTCACTTTCAGTCTGTATGTGTCCCTAGGTCTGAAGTGGGTGTCTTGTAGACAGCATATATATGGGTCTTGTTTTTGTATCCATTCAGCCAGTCTACGTCTTTTGGTTGGAGCATTCAATCCATTTACATTTAAGATTATTCTCAGTATGTATGTTCCTACTCCCATTTGCTTAATTGTTTTGGGTTTGTTACTGTAGGTCTTTTCCTTCTCTTGTGTCTCCTGCCTATAGAAGTTCCTTAGGCATTTGTTGTGAAGCTGGTTTGTTAGTGCTGAATTCTCTTCACTTTTGCTCGTCTGTAAAGGTTTTAATTTCTCCATTGAATCTGAATGAGATCCTTGCTGGGTAGAGTAATCTTGGTTGTAGGTTTTTCCCTTTCATCACTTTAAACATGTCCCTTCTGGCTTGCATAGTTTCTGCTGAAAGATCAGCTGTTAACCTTATGGGGATTCCCTTGTATGTTATTTGTTGTTTTTCCCATTCTGCCTTTAATATTTTTTATTTGTATTTAATTTTTGATAGTTTGATTAATATGTGTCTTGGTGTGTTTCCCCTTGGATTTATCCTGTATGGGACTCTCTGCAATTCCTGGACTTGATTGACTATTTCCTTTCCCATGTTAGGGAAGTCTTCAACTATAATCTCTTCAAATATTTTCTCAGACCCTTTTTTCTCTTCTTCTGGGACCCCTATAATTCGAATGTTGGTGCATTTAATGTTTTCCCTGAGGTCTCTGAGACTGTCCTCAATTCTTCTCATTCTTTTTTGTTTTTTCTGCTCTGTGGTAGTTATTTCCACTATTTTATCTTCCAGGTCACTTATCCGTTCTTATCTTCCAGGTCACTTATCCGACAAATTTCTATCTTTCCATTTAGATTAACTCTGTGTTTAGGGTCTCCTTTTCACAGGATGCAGGTTTGTAATTCCTGTTGTTTTTGGTGTCTGCCCCCTGTGGGTAAGGTTGGTTCAGTGGCTTGTGTAGGCTTCCTGGTGGAGGGCACTGGTGCCTGGGTTCTGGTGGGTTGGGCTGGCTCTTTTCTTTCTGGTGGGCAGGGCTGCATCCGGTGGTGTGTTTTTGGGGTGTCTGTGCATTCAGTATGATTTTAGGTAGCCTCTCTGCTAATCTGTGGGATTGTGTTCCTGTCTTGCTTTGGCATGGGGTGTCCAGCACTGGAGCTTGCTAGCCATTGGGTGGCGCTAGGTCTTAGTGTTGAGACAGAGATCTCTGGGAGAGCTCTTGCCAATTGTTATTACTTGGGGCTGGGAGGTCTATGGTGGGCCAATGTCCTTAACTCAGCTCTCCCACCACAGACGCTCAGGCCTGATATCAGGCTGGAGCATCAAGACCCTGTCAGCCACATGGCTCAGAAGAAAAGGGAGAAAAAAAGAAAGAAAAAATTAAATTAAATTAAAATTTAAAAACTTTTTAAAAATTATTAAAATTAAAAAATTAAAAAGTAATTAAAAAAAGAAGAGAGCAACCAAACCAATAAACAAATCCACCAATGATAACAAGTGCTAAAAACTATACTAAGCATAAAAATCAGAAACAAGTCAGTCTCAGACAGCAAACCTGAAGTCTACAATTTACCGTCTCCACCAGTGAAGGGGCTTCCTATTGTGTGGAAACTTTTCCTCCTTCACAGCTCCCTCCCAGATGTGGAAGTCCCGTCCCTATTCTTTTGTCTCTGTTTTTACTTTTTTCTTTTGTTCCACCCAGATACATAGGGATTTCTTGCCCTTGGGAAGTTGAGGTCTTCTGCCAACGTTCAGTAGGTGTTCTGTAGGAGTGTTCCACATGCAGATGTATTTTTGATGTATTTGTGAAGAGGAAGGTGATCTCCACATCCTACTCCTCCGCCATCTTGATGGTCTCCCAATTCCCACTTATTTAACTAGATAGTTATATTTTAGATAAATTGACCCTTATCCCTTAAGATTCTAACTTGCTTCCCTACAGCCCCACCCTGCCCTTTCCCTAAAGACTGTACCTTTCCCACCATCTTGCAAACTTAACACAATATGTGAAATGTAAGTTCATTAACTCTCTGGTAGACCATGGCATGGCGTCATCTTATCACTGCCTACATTTGTGTACTCCTCTACAACTTTTGCCCTCTTCCCTCTTTAGACTGACCTTAGAATTATCTCCTCCTGTTCAGTATCTTTAACCTAACTCACCTCTTTACAAACCTTTAAAATATGCTTATAATTTCACTAGCTACCTTCTGATCTCTTCCTTCTTTTCAGGGACAAGTTCCTTGAGCATCCAACCTCTGTTTGTTGTCTTTACTGCCTATCCAACCACTTCCCTCTATATTATTTTCACTTTGGCTTTTGCTCTTCCCACACTTCCAAATCTGATACTCTGAAGGTTACTAATGGTCTCCTTTTTTGTTGAATCCAATTGTGTACATCCAGTATGTTTTTCATAGGCCTCATTCTTTTTATCATTTGACTTTAGGTCAATCACCCTCTTTTCTCCTGACATTTAGAGTTTGTATTTCTTGGTTTTCTTTCAAAATTTTGTGAATGTCTCCTTTGCTGGTGCTTATTCCACCCTTCTTAATACTGGGTGTGGGGTATGGAAGGGAATTGCTGAGAGGTAGTGGGTTTGTCTCCACATCCCTTTTTGGCTTTTCATTCTTTCTCTATACTTATTTCCTAAGTAAGCACATATGCTATGACTTTACCTGTTACCTCCACTGGGATAATTCTAAAATATACATCTCCAGTTCTGACCTGTGGTGCAGTACTACAACTTGAAAAAGTTTCCATTTTCATGTCTGAAAGTTGTCACAACACTAACTAATCTTTCCCTAGCTTTAGTACCTCATTTTGCCCAATCTCTTAATAAAAGCATGCAAACATCTTGAACTATTTTTCTTTCCTTGTATATCTAGTCATTAAGTACTAATATTTACTTCTTTTAAACTGCATTTTGGACTCACCCTTTCCACTGAGACCACTCTAGCCCCATTATGTCATTCATGCTGCATAGAAAATGCCATGTGTTTTGGTGTCAGAGCTAGAATGCAATATTCTATAGCTCTAGAATATCACATTTACATTATTTATATAAATAGCCCAAGATAAACCCATTAGTGATTACTGAAATATTTTTGTCAATGAATCTGTTTTAATGTTGATGCTTATATTTGCTTTCAAAACAGGATGATAATCAAATCAGTTTTTAATAATAAAGACTTATCCATGAATAGTGTTGCTACTCACCCTGAAGAAAGAGGAATTTTAAATTTCTTAGTCTGTTAAGCTGTAGCTGAATGAGATTACAAATTCCGTTGTAGCCCAAATGAAGAACTTCTAAACTGTGCATTATTGGAGGCAAATTTTCACTGCTCATTGTATCTCTGAAACACACATGTAAGTTTGAGCCCATAAACTTAATTTCAAACCAGCTGTTTGTATAAACATGAAAAGACAGTTTGGTATGTATTTACTATAAATTGAAGTTTAAAAAGAAAAAGAATGAATTTAGTAATAAATCAAACTATAATATTCTGTCTTCATAATTTATATAATAATCACATTTTCTTCTTTAAAAACAGTTTTATATTTTAAAGAACAAAGAAATACAGAAAGAGTTACTTGAAATAAAAAGCAAGAGCCAGTGCAATCAGGCAAGAAAAAGAAAAAAACAAATGTATTCAGATTGGAAAGGAATTAGTAAAACTGTCCTTATTCTCAGATGACAGGATCTTATATTTAGAAAATCCTTAGGAATCTACCAAAAAACTATTATTGCACCAATAAATGAGTTCAGCAAGATTACAGGGTAAAAGATTAATATACAAAAATCAACTGAATTTCTATACATCTTCAATAAACTGAGAATGAAATTAAGACTTCTATTCACAATAGTATAAAAAAGGATAAAATGCTTCACAAAAAATTAACAAAAGGAGTACAAAATGTATACACAGAAGATTACAAAACATTGCTGAGATAAATTAAAGATCTAAATAAATGGAGAAATATTCTGTGTTCACAGATTAGAAGACTCACTATTACTACTAAGATGGTAGTTGTCCCAAAATTGATCAATAGATTCAATGCAATCTCTATCTAAAGTCCAGCAGGTTTTCTTTCTTCTTTTTTTCTCCAGAAAATAACCATCTCATCATAACAGTTATAAGGAAATGCAAATAACCCAGAATATCCAAAACAATCTTTAAAGGAACAAGGTTGGAGGGCTTACATGTCCTGATTTCAAAACTTATAAAGCTGCAGTAATCAAACCAGTCTGGAACTGGCAAAAGGACAGACACCTAGATCAATGGAATAGAATTAAGAGTCCAGAAACAAACTTTTATATTTATGGTCAATTGCTTTTCAACAAAGGTACCAAGGCAACTCAGTGGGGGAAAGGATAGTATATTAAACAAATGGTGCTAGGACAAATGAATATACATGTGCAAAAAGATGGATTTAGTCCTCACATTTTACCTCACAACGTGTACAAAAATAAACTCAAAATGGATCATAGTCCTAAATGTAAGAGGAAAAAAATTTTTTTGAAGAAAACATATGAGAAAATCTTTGTGAACTTAGGTTAGGCAAAGAGTTCTTAGGTACAACAACAAAATCATAATCTGTAAAAGAAAAAGTTGATAAATTGGACTTTATCAAAATTAAAATTCTTTTAAAAGACACTGTTTAAGAAAATAAAAAGACAAGCCACACATTGAGAGAAAATACTTGTAAATCATTTATTTGATAAAGGGCTTGTATCCAGAATATTTAAAGAACTCAGTAATAAAAAACCAAACAACATAATTGAAAAATAAGCAAAAGATTTAAACAGTCACAAATAAGATATAATAATGGCTAATGGAGGCTTCCCTGGTGGCGCAGTGGTTGAGAGTCCGCCTGCCGATGCAGGGGACATGGGTTCGTGCCCTGGTCCGGGAGCATCCCACATGCCGCGGAGCGGCTGGGCCCGTGAGCCATGGCCGCTAAGCCTGCGTGTCCGGGGCCTGTGCTCCGCAACGGGAGAGGCCACAACAGTGAGAGACCCGCATACCGCAAAAAAAAAAAAAAAAAAGCAAATTAAAACCACAATAAGGTACTTCTTTAACTCCACTAGAATGGCTGTAATCAAAAACACAGACAACAAGTGTTGGTGTGGATGTGGGGAAATTAGAACCTTCAAAAATTTTTGGTAATGTAAAGTGGTGCAACCACTTTGGAAAACAGTGTGGCAGTTTCTTAAACAGTTAAACATTAAATTACCATACGACTCAGGAATTTCACTCTTAGGTGTCTACTCAAGAGAAATGTGAACATGAGCACATACAAATACTTCTACACAAATCTTTATAGCATCATTATTCATACCAACCCCAAAGTGGGACCAGTCCAAATGTCTATCAACTGGTGAATAGATAAACATGATGTGGAATATATCCAGACAATGGAATGCCCAACATATTCAGCAATAAAAAAAGAATGAACTAATAGATGCTATAACATGGATGAATCTCAAAAACATTATGCTAAGTGTAAGAAGTCAAATGCAAAAGACCACATATTATATTATTCCATTTATATAAAATGTCTGGAAAACATAACTCTCTAGAAAGTAGATTAGTGGTATCTTGGACCTAGAGGTGCAAAAGGGAATTGACTCCAAATAGACACAAGGCATCTCTCTGTTGTGTGATGGAAATGTTCTAAAACTGTACTGCAGTAGGTAGTAATTGCACAATTCTATAAATTTAGTAAAAATTATACACTTAAAATGAGTGAATATGGTAAGTAAATTGTACTTTAGTAAAGCTGTTAAAAAACAAATCTGAGTAGTCTCCAATATAAAGGAGGGGTATAAATTTTCATAGCAACTTTAATCAAAATAGCTTCAAACTGGAAACAACCCAAATGTTCATCAATGATAAAAGATAAACAACTTGTCATATAATGGAATACTACTTAGCAATAAAATGAAATTTATTTATCATACAATATAAGTATGAAATGGAGAAGGCTGGGAAAAAACAATAACAAAGAAGTATTTTGGTATCTTTTTATTTGTGAAGTTTATTTTTGGCACGTAGCTATTAAATTAAGTATTAAAATAAGCTAAATGTACGTACTGCTGTCATTAATGTGACTAACTGCTTTTTAAATTCCCAACAGAATTATTTATAGTTGTAAAAAAAAAGAATAATACCTGTTTATTTTTGAAGTTCCTTGCTGCCCATAGCCACTTGAAGGCACTTTCTGGTAGAGTAGTTGTCTATTGGTCAAGTGAGTCTGAGGCTTTAGTCGGGGCATGATTGATTCAATATGATTATAGTTGAGGCATAAGACCTACAGAAGGAATCCATTATTAATCAGATATTAACATAGGAATGATGCTGTAAATATATCTTTGGCTATACAACATAATTTAATATATTAGTGTTAAAAATGACAAATTTTTATGTCCTGAATTGTCTGGATTTGGCTTTGAATGTGTTTTTTATCATCTCACATGCTGAAAAATACACCATTTCAAACAAAATAATGGAGACCTAGAAAGTTGCTCAACTTTCTCAATCTGTACTCCTGACTTCTCCAAGCCTTATTTAGATGAAATAACTCTAGTTGGAGAGATCGTTATTTCCCTAAGTTTAAAAGGCATTAGTAGATGGCTCAAAGCTGTAGGACAGGAGGCGATGAGGCTGCTTTGAGAACCACAGTATCCTCCAACTTCACTCACTACAGAGGCAGCCTTCCATCCCATCTCCTATTAGACAGGAAGACTCACTGCTTATAAGACAATCGCATAAAATTGAGATCAACTGAAATAACTTTGGGAAGTAATGCTTTTTTTCTTGGTGAAAAAATACTTTCAGAAAATTAATTTCTCTTCTTTAATGACATGAATATACATTTTAGCCCAAAGTAAAGAAGATTACAACTTGCACTGAAAACCTTGAAAGAAAAAAAGAAAATTTGTGAGTGACTCACCTTCACGTTAGGCAGATAGATTAATCCACTGAATGAGGTAAGATTATTGTTCTGTAGATTCACATTACACACATTTCTAAATTGGTCAACTGGAATCAAATCCACAGTTCTGAATTTAGACAGAGTAAATACAGTTATAATTTTAACAGGCAAATTATATTGGTGAATCTCTCATGTGTAACCCCAAAGGCGTTTTTAAAAGATCTGATCTGACAAATTCTATGGAAAAGAATTGCCTTAATATAAAATATATGCGTCAGGGCTTCCCTGGTGGCGCAGTGGTTGAGAATCCACCTGCCAATGCTGGGGACACAGGTTCGAGCCCTGGTCCAGGAAGATCCCACATGCTACGGAGCAACTAAGCCTGTACACCACAACTACTGAGCCTGCGCCCAGAGCCCACGAGCCACAACTACTGAGCCCATGTGCCACAACTACTGAAGCCCACGCACCTAAAGCCCTTGCCCTGCAACAAGAGAAGCCACCACAATGAGAAGCCCGCGCACTGCAACAAAGAGTAGCGCCTGCTTGCTGCAAACAGAGAAAGCCACGCACAGCAACGAAGAACCAAAGCAGCCAAAAATAAATAAATAATTTATTTATTTATTTTTAAAAATAAATAAATTTATTTATTTATTTTTAAAAATAAATAAAAAGTAAAGTTAGTTTAAAAAAATAAAATATATGGGCCAAATGATCAGATAAATACACATTTTTGTTGGGTACATGTGTAAGAAAATGACATACAATTTCATTGACTTAAAAAAACATGTCTATTATCACATAAATATAGAACTATCATAAAAGAAACGTTAAAAATAAACATTTCCAATTTCTTTATAATTCCATACATGTTCATGAAGTCATAGTGAAGTTGATATGGTAAACCATAAGATTTTCAGGTTGTAAACTGCAGAGGATATATATGAAATAGGTTATTTCTGAAATGCCAGGAAGGGGTTTGGGATAGGAAAGAAAAGGAGAAAGTAGGTAATTTCTTTGAAAACAGAGTTTTCTGTGGAATCTCCTGAAAACTTTTATGGCATTCCACCTAGTAAGGATGTTTTGGTAATTGGTCAGAATGCTTGATTCCTAGTCCACAGCTTTAAAAGTGTTTTACCTTCCTTTGAGCTATGAGGGAGAAGAGCATAAAGCTTAATCACCTTGTTCTAAACACTTCTTTTTTTCATATATCCCAATTTGTTTCATTTATATATTCTTTTAATTGAGGTATAATTGATATACAATATTATGTAAGTTTCAGGTGTACAACATACTGATTCACAATTTTTAAAGATTATATTCCATTTATATTTGTTATAAAATACTGGCTATATTCCCTGTGTTGTACAGTATATCCTTGTGGCTTATTTATTTTATACATAGTAGTTTGTACCTCTTAATCTCCTACCCTTATCTTGTCTCACCCCCTTCCTTCTCCCCACTAGTAACCACTAGTTTGTTCTCTATATCTGTGAGTCTTTTTTGTTATATTCAGTTTATTTTTTACATATAAGTAATATCATACAGTATTTGTCTATCTCTGTCTGACATATTTCACTTAGCATGATACCCTCCATGTCCATCCATGTTGTTGCAAATAGCAAAAACAAAATTTCCTGCTTTTTTGTGGCTGAGTACTATTCCATTTTATATGTATATACCACATCTTCTTTATTCATCTGTTTATGGTCACTTAGGTTTCTTCCATATCTTGGCAATTGTAAATAATGTTGCTATGAACATTGGGGTGCATGTATCTTTTTTGAATTAGTGTTTTCATTTTTTCCCAGGAGTGGAATTGCTGGGTCACATGATAGTTCTATTTTTAGTTTTTTTGAGAAACCATACTGTTTTTCATAGTGGCTGTACCAATTTACATTCCTACCAACAGTATATGAGAGTTCCTTTTTCTCCACATTCTCGTCAACATTTGTTGTTTGTGGTCTTTTTGATGATAGCCATTCTGACAAGTGTGAGATGATATCTCATTGTGTTTTTTGTTTGTTTGTTTGTTTGTTTTTTGCGGTAAGCGGGCCTCTCACTGTTGTGGCCTCTCCCGTTGTGGAGCACAGGCTCCAGATGCGCAGGCTCAATGGCCATGGCTCACAGGCCCAGCCGCTCCACGGCATGTGGGATCCTCCCGGACCAGGGCACGAACCCGTGTCCCCTACATCGGCAGACGGACTCTCAACCACTGCGCCACCAGGGAAGCCCTCATTGTGGTTTTCATTTGCATTTCTCTGATGATAAACGATGTTGAGCATCTTTTCATGTGCCCGTTGGCTATCTGTATGTCTTCTTTGGGAAATGTCAATTCAGATCTCTTCTGCCCATTTTTAATCAGGTTGGTTGTTTTTTTTTTTTTGATGTTGAATTGTATCGTCTGTTTATATATTTTGGATATTAACTTCTTGTTGGTCATATATTTAATTTGCAAATACTTTTTCACATTCAGTAGGTTGTCCTTTCATTTTGTTGATGGTTTCCTTGGCTGTGCAAAAGCCTACCACACCTTTAAAGAAATGCTCACCCCTAAAGTTATAATTACGATACACTTTATACATTAAAAGTCATTTATTCTTTTGACATGTTTTCATTAGTTTGTTTCCTAAGTGCAGACAATATGTTTGGAAAGGCTACAACAAATATGAAAGTCACTGTCTGTGTCCTCAAGAAATGGGATACAGAAAAACTATAATAAAAAAGGAAGGGCCTTCTATGTTGTACAAAGAGATTTAAAATTTTATTCTGTAGACAGTGGAAAGACACTGAACAATGTTGAGAAGGGAAGTGATCTGATAAAACTTGCATCTTAGAAGGCGGTATGGATAATAGATGAATTTGCAGGTAAGGTTGTATAAGACAAAAAAAAAACCAGTTTCTAAATTAGTTAATTCCCCAATCTAGGAAAAGGGCAATGACTATGGAAAGAAGGGGGGAACTATGACACATACTTAAGACACAGACTCTATAGAATGTAGTGATTAATTAAAAACGGAGGACAAGGGCTTCCCTGGTGGCACAGTGGTTGGGGGTCTGCCTGCCGATGCAGGGGACGCGGGTTCGTGCCCCGGTCCGGGAGGATCCCACGTGCCACGGAGTGGCTGGGCCCGTGAGCCGTGGCCGCTGAACCTACGGGTCCGGAGTCTGTGCTCCGCAATGGGAGAGGCCGCAGCGGTGAGAGGCCCGCGTACCGCAAAAAAACAAACAAACAAACAAACAAAAAAATGGAGGACAAAGGAGAGAGAGTGGACTCTAGATTTTTGGCTTGGGCGACAACAGGTGAATGTTGTTTCCTAGATGCTATCTAGAGAGCAATCGAATATTCAAATTAGGAGGCTAGATTTGGGGTAAATTAGGGGGTCATCGTCATAAATTAAAACTATGGCTAAAGATGTCTGCCTGTGAAGAGTGCAGAATAGAAAAAGAAGAGAAACGGATTTATTAAACAGGAGGACAATGATAGCATTCATGAGAACAGCATCAGAGGAATGGTGGCAGTGGTAGCCAGAGAGCATTGGATTAGAGTGGTACAATGTGAGGAGCAAACCTAGTATGTTCTAATTTTAAAAGCTTGATTGTAAAAGAAAAGGGAAATATAAGGTCTTAGAAAGAGCTTGATGACATTTTTAATCATAGTGTGTGATAATAAAAGTTATTAATGCAATTCAAAGATGGTAAAGTTAGTATGAGATTGTGAAGTAGTGTAGATGATTTTCTGAATTACTGGTTATATTTGGATAAGATGTATAAATTATAAACCTTAGAAAAATAATAATAACTATATATTATAATATCAAATAGCATAGAATAAAATGATTGTACCTGATGGATGATGAAGTCCAATTTAGTTCTTGCATTTGGGTGAAGTTTGAATGTCCTTGTCGTTCAGCAATCATGTCAGAAGTAAGTCTGCCACCAAACAAATCTTTTGCACACTCAATCTCTGGTGGTTCCTGTATATGAGGATATTTAGAAAGTGAGGTTCTCTCTTACAAATGACTAAATGACATTAATTCTTTGGTTCCAGGTCAAAATGGAATAGCCTCATTTCTCCCTATTTCCTACTAAGTACAGCTAAACCCTTGGATATTATATATAAAATAAATATAGGAGACTGAAAGGTGCAGAGAAGAAGGCAGACCACCTAGGGACCTTGGGACCTGAGGAATGACACTGTGGTGAGTCCTCTGGTGTGTTACTGAGATAATAATAAGAAACCTTCATCTACTGTTCCTGGCCTGGCCATATGGTCAGGCAGGAGGGCAATGGAAAACTGACCTATTAAAAAGATGCCCATATGGGGCACAGCCTTATGGAAATTTGAGGTGTACATTAAAGTAGGACACATTGATGCCCATCTGAACTCTCTTCCCATTTTGGAAGGTGATTGGAATTGACAAGCAGATATGCCCATATGCTCACTTAAGGTGGCCACCTGGGTCTATAATAGGTGGACATTGGGGGTCTACAGCAGTGCGGAGATGGGCTGAATCTAGACATATTCCTCTTGCACCCTCTGAGGCACTAAATGCCAATAAGAACTGTTCTGTCTGCCAGCAAAAGAGACAGAGACTGCAGATGGCTATGTGGCAGATTTCCCTGTGGTAAAGCCCTGAATATAGCTGGCAAGTCAGACTGAGGCTGGTAGCCCTGGGGGACTACAAATGGGTCTTGACAGGAATATATACTGACTCTGGACTGGGATTTGCTTACCCAGTGTAAATGCAAATGCACATAATGCTATAAAAGAACTGGAACAGAAGATATTGCACCAATCTGGACAGTTGACTTATTTCTTCAGACCAAGGAACACACTGAACAGCCCATAATGTCTAACAGTGGGCAGAAAGATATCCCCCTCAGAGTAGTAGTTCAATAGAGAACTAGAGTGGGCAATTAAAACATTGGTTGTCTAAAATGCGGGGGGAGATAAAAGCATGATGGGCTGGCTTAAATACCTTCCTAAGAGTGCTCATACTCAGTGTGAACATGAATGTGGCTAAAGGAGGGTCCCCACTGGATAGACTTCTGTTTTTCTGGTGCATCTGGGGGATGGGGCAAGGATGCTGATATGACTATGCAATTCTTGCGAAAGAAGGATGATGCTGGTATAACCATTATATTTTTTCTTTCATTCTTCCTCACATCACCTCAAATTTTTTTTCTGCCTGATGCAGTGGCCACAGGACCACAGCTACAACTACAAATACTGGAAACAGGGATAATTCCTAAGCGAGAAACTATGTTTTTAAGCCTTTTGTCAGGATTCCTAAAGGCCTGATGGGGGTAGGTTTTACCTTCACCCCATCTGGCAAAACTGGGGTTAACAGTGAATGCATCTGTATTTCCTGGTGGCAAAAATAGCCCACTAGTTTTGCACCTATATAACCTTGTCCTATCTGAAGTGGGGTGGACTGAGGGGAGGTATATGCTAGACTAGACCAGCACAGTGGCTGAATCTAATATCCCTTCCAAAGGTGGAAAAGTATGGGTATAAATGGAGAGAACAGGGAAGGGCACTTACGGGTAAAGGAATTAATAAATAGATTATGTAATGAGGAAATCCAATATTATATTACCTCAAAAGGGGTTCAGAGCAAGAGATGATATTGTCTCAGTTCAATTATATCAGATGCCTGAAGAAAGGATTAAGCTATGTGTTTTGAGACCACTCCTGCTTTTGGAACCTGACAAAGTCTCCAATGGAAACCTGCAAATCTGAGTGGCCTCACTGGGAGAGACATTTCTATATGATTATGGACTGGATAATTACTGAATGGGATTACAGTAATATTCCAATATATTTTGAATTTTCTGATCATTTTGCTGTAAAGGATCTGTGTTCAAAGGCCAGAGCATAAGCTGTGATATTGTGATTTATAATAAGAAACCTATATTTGGTCTTTGTCTACTGTTCCTGGCACATAGCTCCTCAAACCCTCATAATTTCCTATATAAGAGCCATAGGGGCATCTTTTATTATAATATTTGGTTTTTTGTTTTCGGTTTCTGAAATAGGTCCAGAGCCATAAAGGTGAAAGGACTGTGTTGCTATTTATGACAAGCTCCTTTCAACCAGTCTGAGTATCTTAACAAGATGACTTTTGGAAAGTCCTTAAGAATGGGGGCTGGTTGCCAGGGGCAGCAACCATGATTAGAGGGTTGGAACTTCCAGTACCACTCCCTTACTTCCTGGTATGATTATATATCCATGGAGCCTTGGGCACAGAGTGAGGCTCAGCTGTCCATACTTTACCATTAAAAAGTCATGTCACTTGGAATGTCATTTAAATTCTCTGGAGTTCTTTGCGCTCATTGATAAAATAAAGGATTTAGACTATGTCATTTCTAAAGTCCAGGTCCATTTACCTCTCAAACACTCTAGGATGATATTGCTCTTCTACTTCCCTCTGTGTCTACTTTTGGTGGCTTCTTTTCCTCTTTACATTTCCTAAATGGAAGTATTAAAGGCTCACTTGGATTTCTTTACTTTCTTTACTCTCTTTCCTTAGTCAATGTTATATCCTTTTGGTTTTAATTATCAGCTTTCTTCGTGTGTCTAACACTAATCATCTTATTCCTGAAAATGCTTTTCTTCCTGTAATCATATTTCTGTTATGATATCTCTTAGTGGAATAGACTCAAGTCTTGTAGACATCTTTTATTCTTCCATTTCCTCGTCCTTCAAATTTCATTGGTTGCCAAGTTCTGTCAATTCTTCCCAGTATTTCTCCTACCTTTCAGCTCTCCATTTTTAAAACCACTTCCCCTTGGTTTATTTCAGTTTCTCATTACCTCACATGTAGACCACGCGAATAGCCTCCTATTGGTTTTTCATCAATCACTTTAAACACTGCTGTTAAATTTCCTAATATATGGTTTTCAAAATGTTATTCCCCAATTCAAAAATCTTCAATGCCTTCCCATTACCTCTCAATTAAAGTCTAAATTATTCAATCTAGTCTTCATGTCCATTATTAATTCATATATTTATATTCTACCTCATTCCACAAAGAATTTATGGCAGCTTACAGGAGGAACATATACTCAAATAGTAAAATGCAAATAATAAATAGTGAAGATCAAGACTGAGGATGATGTAAGTTAAATAGATCAAAACTGGGGATAGGGACAGATAGACCATAAGTCCTACAGGGTTTCTGTCATTGAACCATAAATGTGGCCCTGAGCTTTTAGGTAGTCAAAGTGAAAAGGAAAATAGTTTAAAAATACTCATTGTCAGTGAGGACAGCATAACTTTTCCTCAGGGGGGAAAGGTTTTCCTACACTGACTTCTAAAAGCACTTTCTCAGGTGGCCCTTCAAATGAGGGCACAGAGAGATAGGAAGGATAAGATACTCAACACCACCATTGGAGCACATACAGTACTAGTTTCATGAGACTGTTTTTAAAACGTCCCTCAATGAAAGCCAACACCTAAATAAAACCCAGTATACAAGATTCTAGAGAATTGTTTGTGTTTGGGGGAGAATATTTTTGATTCTTCATTCTGAGAAGGGCCCTGAAAAAAATCAGGGTTAGAATTAGTAATTTTCTCAGAGCACCTCAAAGTCCCAAATAATCATGAACTATCTCTCAGTTTCCTAGAAATTTGATGAGTTTTATTGTCTGACAGGGGCTAGGCAATGTTACACAGGGAACCTTTTTATTCTTCACCCATTTGTTTTGCACTTATCCTGTTACATGGAAATCAGGAGCCCTGTATGAACTTACTAGTTATAGAATCCAAGTTTCCAAATATTGCTTTCATATTCAGTGCTATGTTCTGTGTTATTTTTTACACAGTATAAAAAGTTATTTTTTACTAGTATAGTTTACTAGTAATGTTGACATACCATTTTTTGGTTCAAATATGTTTTTCTTAAACCTTAACAACTGTATTTTTCCAGGTAACAGGAAGCTGTTTTTAGGCCCAAGAGGACGGTAGGGGTCCAGGGCAGTTTCTCCTATCCTGTCTCATAAATTTGTTAGGCACTGAATTCAGTGGGTGCAAATGTACGCAGCATCTTCCCTCCCAGACTACCTCAATTTAAACAATTAAAACCCAGATCTAAAATGTGCTTTGGAGACCTAGATTTTAATAAGCATAATAAGTTTGGGTAACATACTAGTGATAAAGCAACATTCAAAATGATTATGGCCTATGGATATATTAATATGAAGCCTGGACCAAATGCTATGAGTCAATAAAACAACTTACAATTGAGATTCCATCCAGACCTTTCAGTTCTGGAAGATGAAATATTACAAACAACCGGTAGTTTTCTTGATTCCATACAATAATGTTTCCATACATGTCTAGAATGACCAGGTTGCATAAACCCTGGTAATAAAAATACATACATTTAAAGTGATATACATATATATCTCACTCTAACAAGTTTTTTTCCCCTTAAGAGTTTAATCATCCTTGAATTTTAATATTAAATTACTCTATCATTTCATAGTGATTTGAGTGCTTTTAAGTATGCTGCTGTTTAGTGCAAGCATTATACTTTCATACTGTTAAGGTCTAATTTTGTGCGGTATTTCAGTGGTCTATATTATATGATCAGAATCCCTTTTTGGATGCTGGTGCTAAATGTATTACCCATGATAAAGATTTGCAAAGAAACTTAGCAAAGTTTAAAACATATACTTTGTTTATGGAATAATGATCTGTTAAATAGTATGTGTGTATACAGATACAACAGTGAAATGAAACAATGAAAAACAGTCTTCTGATGAGGGATAAAACTGAAGTGCTTCTGCCTTGTAAGAGAGTAGCAGAATTCATCTTAAGGGAAAATGTGCTTCCTTATTAGATAAGACGTTTGTTGTGAAGGAAGGGCCCTGAGTAGATATGGATGGGAGAGGTTAAGACAAGAGGGAGTAAAACTAATCCTCATCTATAATGTAAAATGGTTTGTTTTGTTGCTGTTGTTGATTAGGTTGACTCTGCAGCTCTAGAAGTAGTTGTATTGGGGGAATACAATGAGGATAAGGCTGCAAGTAAGGAAAGATGGGAAATGGACATAAGTTTTTGGTAGGAGATAAAGCCCTAGCAATATGGTATCAGCAAAAGGAAAGAGGCCACTGCAAGTCCCAATGGTAGGAAATGGACATCAAATACATTTTTCTTGATTTTTATTTTCTTCCTTACATTTTTCTATATTTTCCAAATTCTGTACAGTGAACATGCATTACTTTCATAGTATAAAGAAATAAGAAAATATTTAGAAAACCAAAAACATTAGTACTCCAGATAGTCACCTTTAAATTGTAGATCTCCTGATTGAGAGCAATATAGTTATTGCCTATGTATAATTCAATTAGTGTAAAAGCTTTTTGTAAACCACTCAATGAAGTGATTTTGTTGTTCTCAAGAGAAAGGGAATGAAGATGAAGCATGTTATCAAAAGTATGCTTTTCCAAACCAGTGAGGAGATTATTATTTATGCTGAGGCGGGTTAATTTAGTCAGCTTGGAAATGCCTAGAAAAATAAGCAAATTCAAGAAAAGATTCAGACAGCACTGAAAAGTTAATTTAAAAAATACCTGGCTGGTTGTTTTACTGTTTATCTTTTTCTAAGTTCAAATGGCTTTACAGATTTTATAGTATTAACCATCATTGTTTTTCCTTTTGTTAAAGAAGAATAAAATGTGTACTAGATAATATATTAAATTCCAATTTTGGATTTCCAAGTAGACACATTTTTTTTAGGTGTTAAGGGAAGGTATTGTATAGGAAATACTGAATTAAGCTTTCAAATAACCTTTAAATTATGTAATTAATTAAGGTTTTCACCATCACAATAATATAAAGCTCTACTTTACAAAGCTCAAAATAATCACCAACCCCCATTGTAAAACATTAAGGGTAAGGAACTAGAATACAACACTCTGGAAAGTATTCCTTACTGTGCCATCATTTGTATTAAAAAGAACCTAATTCTACCTTTGTATGCTTGAAAGCAGTCTAAGACAGAACTTTAGAAAATGCTTCCTCTCACCACAATCTAACCCCCTATGTACATTATGTGCTGTAGACACTTTATAACTGTAGGTAGGATGGTGCAGTTGACAGATAAGAACTCTGGAGTTAGAACTGGTTTTAAATGTTGGTTTCACACTAGATTTGGGACCATAGGTAAATTATGTAAAATTATGTAACCTCTGAGACAAATTTTCTTCATCCATGAAATGGATATACTGAAATCTACTTCTAACGGTTATGGAATTAAACGGAATGGCATTTGAAAAGTATCAGTTATAGCTTTTGGCAAATAAATAATCAGTCCTCAATAAATTTTATTCATGCACCCCTTTCACACCAGCCTTTATCATGGGACTATGAAATGCTGAAAGCAAATCAATCTAGGGCAAGTTAGGATGTAGTATCAAAGCAAAAATCCTTAAATGCATATTAAGCCTATCTATGTTTGGAAAAAAGAAGATAAATATCTGTTAAAGTTTAGTGGGGTAGCTATGTTTGAAAAGTGGGTATAGGGAAAATACAGGTTGAAGGAGTCTTCCCTTCAGTAGGCTTATGGAGGGGAATAAAAAGGAAATAGGTTCTCAATTGTTACATACATAGCAAAATTAACACCCTATTGTATGGGAATGGAGACTAGTGATAGTTGTAAACACAGATGCCTGACCTACACCTCCGCCCCCCCACCCCCAACCCCCCCGCACTGTTTACTTAGCTAAAATCTACAGAGGAGAGGCCTGTGGATCTATATACTCAATAAGTATCCTAAGTGATTCTTATGATCAAGCAATTTTTAGAAACTATTGTTAACAGCCATTAAAATGAAGTATAACAAATGTTATACATGCTGTTTTTAATACTTGCTTTTGCATATGTAATTTTTTAAAGTAAAATTTTCTATTTTATGAAAAAGGTAGTACACACATGCTAAAAACAATTCAAAAGCTAATAAAGTGTAAATTAAGTCTCTTTCTCAGGCATGATTTTCAATTCCTACCTTCTCTCCTTGACAAGGACAGCCTTGTTACCAAAATGCACATCCAGAAATGTATTATACCTAGATAAGTATGCATGATGTGTGTGTGTGTACACTTATGCAGGCATTAATAAAGCTGCTTAATTTGTACTTGTATGTGGATCCCAGTAAAAGTTTATATAGTACATCTGATTTTCAACCTCCAGTGAATAAAATGTTCATTTTGTTGAAAGTCTTCAAATTTCCAAATGTAACCTTAATTCCATATTTTGAAAAATGAACTGAGCTGCTTTATCTTTTTCAAAAGCACACCTCATTCTTTCATTTATTTACTCAATGGTACAGATTTTGAACACTGACTAGTTTGTAATGTGCTAAGTTTGGTAATAGATGGTAAACACTGGTTAAGAGAGGGGAGGGAAGGCAGCTAGTTGGGCTCATTATATATAGCAGTCAGTCACAGATCCCACTAAAGAGGTGTTTAGAATACTCTACTCCAAACCTTCTTGGAAATTCTCTGAAGACCTTCCTCTTCAGAAATTCTATCCTCAGTGTTATTCACTTTTTGCTCTTGTTAATTAGACATTCATATTTTAAGACTTTAGAATTCTCTAATACCTTACCTTCTATCTTTGAGATGCAGTTTCCATCTAATGTGAGCTCTTCCAGGTTAACACAAGATTCCAAGCCTTCCATTTTAGTGAGATTATTGTTGCTGAATGATGCCCACTTCAAATTTTCCAATTTTTCTAAATTTGTGATTTCAAAAAGATGTTGCCCATCTAAATTTAAGGCAGTTATCTGTAGAATAATTCACATTATATGTTGCTTCTGGATGACATCAATAACTTCAATGTTATAAGATAAAAAGGCTAATGAAATAATTCAAATGTGGTAAGTAACATAAAAAGTCCTCTAGGAACTAAAGATATTGCAAAGCTCTTAGTTTACAGAAAAGTAAAATTTGACAAGATTATAACTCAGAGGGACTTATATGGTATTACAGACACTGAGCTGTGCCAGTCAGATTCCCAGCAGTGAAGGACTTGTCCCAGTTGCTGCAAGTGCTGTTGGCAGAAAGCCTTCAACTGTCAGTCCCTTCAGGGACAGCATCAGCAGCAGAGAGCTGCCTTGTCCAAGGTCATGCTCCTTCCCAGGTTGGCCCACATCCAATGATGAAAGGAAAGAAAGGCCTGGCCATCTCAGCCCAACTTGGGACAGATTTAAAGGGCCATTCTAATTTCACAACTCCCTGTGGAGTCAGCTAAGACTATCACAGAGCCGGCATCACAACTAAATATCTATGTATATTCTGTAATAAAAAGAATGCCACTAATATCTTCCATTTTCAAGGGTCAGATTCTTTTAGCCCAGTTTCTATCTTTGGCAAGAGGTAAAAGGGTGCTTCTTGAGCAAGAAGCTGCTAGTGCTCCATAACTTTTCCCTTAGCCTTGGCTGAATTCTGACCAGTTCCTCCATTCTCTTGCCAGGATTCTTGATCCCTTTTACCTTGCCATCCAAATTTTTGGCTTGGTCTCTGGCTCTGAGCTTTAAAGTTTTCTTGTTTATTTTGATATATTCTCAGAATCTACCCTTTGGTTTTGCAGTGTACCTTTATCCTAAATTTCCTGTTCTGTAGTGACCACTGCTGAGTTCTAGCCCCTGTGACATAACTACTCATGACTTGACTTCTCTTTTACTTTTAATTTAGCTCTTCCAGTTTTCTGCCCATTACCTATCTATGCCCTCGTTATGATACAAAGGCCAAAGCTGACTAAAAAAACAATTAAATTTTTATATTAGGTTTAATAAATTGTCTTTACCTTCAAGTACCAGTTTCCACTCAGATGTGAATGTGGTCCTAATTTTGAAATCTGTGTCAGAATTTTGGCAGAAGGCCATATACTAAGAATCCGTGATCTCTCCTCTTTAGTACTAGAATGCCGTAAGAGAGATAACTAATAAAACGAAAAACACATAAAGGAAATAGCACAGAGAGGTCCATATATATATAGTTAAAAGAATTGTTTCCTAGATGAGCGGCCCAATGAATACTTTTAAAATATGACATTTTCTTTACCTTAAAATGTTTTCAGTATCTGGATATACTTTATATATCTCACTCATTTTTTTGTTTTAGCAGACATTTAACCACAAAATAATATTTATAAAACTGTGAAAGGATTATTATAAAACAAACACCATATAATCCATCATGAAACCAGTTTAAGAGCCAGAATATTCCTACTACCCTAGAAGCTCCCTGGGTGCCCCATCCTAATCTTTTTTTCTCTCCTTCTCCTTGGAAGCCATCACTCATCTCAAGTGAATCAATTCCCTAAGAAGCATTCAATTGATCTCAAATTTTGTATCTATCATACTTTCTTTCTTTATAGACTTATGTTTATATCCATAAATAAAATATTAGTCTTATACATATTCAAATTTTATGTAAATTGAATGTTTATATTCTTCTATGACTTGCTTTTTTGCTCAGTATTATATCCATGAGATTCTTCTATGCTTCTTCCTGTAGATGTAGTTCATTCATATGTCATTGCTATATAATATTTCCTTATCAATTCTCCCATCAATGAACATTGAGCTGATTTCAGTTTTTTGCTATTATAAGCATTGCTGTCATAAATATTCTTGTGCATGACTCTTGGTATATATATGCAAGAGTTTCTTTAGAGTATATAACTTGCTAGGTTTAGGGTATGTATATATTTAGCTTTACTAGATAGGGCCAATTTGTTATCCAAGATGGTTGTACCAATTGTAACCTTTACTTCAAACCTTTGCTAAAACTTGATATTGTCAAGGGTTTTTTTCCCCCCAGTAGTGGCCATAAATTGGTAGATCATTTAAGTTTTAATGTTTATTTTCTTGAGTATTAATGTGGTAGAGCATCTTTTCCTAAGTTGTTTGGCTGTTCTGATTTCCTCTCCAGTGAAGTGTCTGTTTAAATGTTTTGCTCAGTTTTCTGTTTGATTGGTTGTCTTTTTCCTGATATATTTTGGATATATAAAGAATATTTTTTGTCAGATGTGTTTCAAATTTCTTTTCCCAGTATATAGCTTGTCTTTTCACTTTCTGCCCTTTGAGGAATAGATGTATTAATTTTAACATAGACAAATCTAACCTTTTATAGTATATGCTCTTTGTTTCTTGCATAATAAATTCTTCCCTCATTCAAGGTTATAATGATAATCTCTGATCTTTTCTTCTAAAACATTTTTGGTTTTGCTTTTTGTAGTGAAAGCCTTAATGCACTTGTTCCAGTGCCTTTTATTGACTAGCTCCCTGATCTGTACACGCAGCTCTGTTATTTATCAATTTTCCAGGTATGTGTGGGTCTACACTGGGTCTTTATACTCTGTTGTATTGGTCTATTTGTCTAACTCTTCCAATTCCACATTGTCTTACAGGATTTTAGTAAGTTTTGATTTCTGGTAGGATAAATCCCCAACTCTTCTTCAGGAGTTAATTATATTCTTATCAACAAAAGAGTTTCTTTCCTTCACTTTGAACAGATACAAAATTAAACATTACATTAAGGAATTAATATTCAAATATTCCACAAAAAGTAAATAGCTAGATAACTAGAGTGGAGATATTTAGGATGTTGAAGCTACTTTGGCCAAAGTAGCGTTCTTAATCTGGATAATATAGGTATTTCCCCTTCCCTAAGTTAATAGGTTTTGTTTTCTTTCAGCCAGACACATATAATATCAATACTAGGTAAATAATTTACTAAATGCTTTCTCAAGGCCTCGAAGCTTACCTTATCCACAGAAAGTTGCTTATTTTCATGTAGGTTCTAAAGGACTCTGGTGAGTTCAGGTTGACTAGGAAAGAAACAGTTACCCTAGAGGTATTTTGGGGGTAGTGTGCAGGGATGAGAATCCATACAACCAGTTGGTATTTAAATGGAATACATTTAAACAGAAAAAAAATTCAAGTGATATGATTGTTATAGACTGATCTTTTTATTAGCATGCTGAGAGAATATAAAATCTCAATAACAAAATAAGAGTATGGGAAATATTATTTGTATATTCTAAATAGAACAAGAAATATTAAACAGTAAAATCCAACCTGAGTAATCTTTGTCCCAGAAATAAATTTCTTAGCTGCTGTTGCTTCTTCTTCAGAAATAAGGACTCCATCTAACTGAGTAAGAGTCTTTAATCTGCCAATAACACTCAGTCTTAATGTGGCTGGCTTGGGAAAAATACCAAAAGTTAATTTTTACAAAATATTACATGTGCTATGACATGGAAAGGAGTTCTTTGTTCCTTCCCACATAATTCAAATTATGCATCTCCTACTTTATTATATTTGTCTAAAAATAAAGGCTTAATTCTTTAAACAATAGTTGAAATTAAATTATATTTAAGAATTAATCTTTTTTGTTTGAAGGTGGATAGTTCTACTCTTGTGGAGAGAGGAAATCCCACAAGCTGTTGAAAAGTGACTGTGGTGAAAAGTGTTCACAGAACAACTGCAGTGCCTCCTGCTTATCTAGATCAGCATTTAGCTAGTCAGCTCCATGGGTGATCCAATACAGATCTTCAGCTCTTGACATTTAATTTGGCAACAGGGCTACAGCTGTACTGTGATCATTCAGGAAGTCTGATTTGGCAAAAGAAAAATATTCTTCAATTTTACTGAGCTAAAAAGGAGAAATACAATAGTATAAACATCGTAATACGGCCAGTTTAAAAGAACCAATCATGCTTTAGTCCCTTTTAAAAATGTTGAACACAGTCTATATACATTTTTGAAAAGCAAGGAAAGGAATAGTCTTGAAATTATAAACTTGGGGCTTATTTTAAATACTTGGAGATACTCTTCAGTATAATCATTGAATATTGAAATTTCTTAGCATGAATCTACATATTTTTGTGATGAGAAAGAATAGCGTTCAATCAAATTTCCTTTTATAACAGAACATAAATAAGACTTTATAATTCAGGTTCATCAGGGAATGTGAAGCATAGGAACCAAGAATAATAGAATACAGTGAGAGAAACATACTATTGTTAATTTAAAAGTAAACATGCTTTTGTTAATTTTTCCCCCTTTAATAGTATGTTTCTCTCACTGTATTCTATTATTCTTGGTTCCTATGCCTCATTACAGTAGGGTTCTAGCATGCTGAGCTATACTGCACTATGAAAATTCTCTGAAGGTGTGCAAATGGCAGTGACATCTAACACTTTTAAAACCACAATACTCTTAAACTATTAGAGGTTGCAAAAAAAGTCTGATGTGAAATTAAAGACTTTTCTTATAGTAACATTTTATTCACTTGATCACTACACTAAATTCAACTTATGAAATACTTAAGGGAATTATAGCGAGACAAAGATAGTTTGCCTATTTCTGGCTATTCTTGAATAGTAGTGAGAAAACAGCTTTGAAATAAAAATGATTGTTTGCTTTTTTATAAACATTTCTGTTTCATACCTTTTGCCATGGATTATGTCGAATATCCAGAGTGAGAAGGCTTGTGGTGTGTTTGCATAACATATTTATTTCATCGCCAGATTTTTTCAGTTGATTCCAGCTCAAGTCTAAGTGCTTAAGTTTCATCAGACCTCTAAATCCCTCAAGAGTTATCACATGGTTATGACTTGCATCCAAATATTCAAGGTTATCCTGCAACACATACAAATAGAAGTGATGCTAGAAGGATCACGGTTTGTATTTACACAGTTCTTTTCTCTCTGATTCTCTAAGTATTTTACGTGCTTTTTTGGTAATCCTCACAGAAAACCCAAACACTAGTTATACTGCAGCAATGGTATCAATGTACATATTTTCCTAGTCATTTTCTCTTAATTCTCACTTCAGCCTTTTAACATAGAGTAGCAATGTTTGTTTTCATGGAGGAGAAGGAAAAGAGAAACTGGCAAGATAATTGTCTCCAACAAACAAAGAATTACATTTCTTATATCTAGGCTTCTAGTTTATACAATTGAACTCATGGCCTGGTTAAAAAAGTTTCGTCTTCAGAGGCAGAAACTAAATCTATTCCATTCTATAATTTCCTTTTTTAGAAGTACATGATTTTTTTTTTTTTTTTTTTTTGCGGTACGCCGGCCTCTCACTGCTGTGGCCTCTCCCATTGCGGAGCACAGGCTCCGGACGTGCAGGCTCAGCGGCCATGGCTCACGGGCCCAGCCACTCCGCGGCATGTGGGATCCTCCCGGACCGGGGCACGAACCCGTGTCCCCTGCATCGGCAGGCAGACTCTCAACCACTGCGCCACCAGGGAAGCCCTATATTTTTTCTTATATAAAACATATTATTCTGTTATATAGAATTTTGTACCCTTCTAACATATTCACACACCATTAAGTATTCTTCAAAATGATTTTTCATGGGGCTTCCTTGGTGACACAGTGGTTTAGAGTCCGCCTGCCAATGTGGGGGACATGGGTTCTACCCCTGATCTGGGAAGATCCCACATGCCGTGGAGCAACTAAGCCCATGTGTCACAACTACTGAGGCTTCAGTCTAGAGCCCACGAGCCACAACTACTGAGCCCACATGCCACAACTACAGAAGCCCATGCACCTAGAGCCCATGCTCCATGACAAGAGAGGCCACTGCAGTGAGAAGCCCACGCACTGCAATGAAGAGTAGGCCCTGCTCGCCGCAACTAGAGAAAGCCTGCGCACAGCAACCAAGGCCCAATGCCACCAAAACTAAATAAATAAATTTATTTTTAAAAATGATTTTTCATGATTGCATAGTATTCTAATATGTGAATTATTAGTATTGTTTTAAACATTTCATTATGGACAATTATGTGGCTTCTAATTGTTGTCAACACTGCAACAAATGTCCGTGGTCATAATACTTTAACCGAGACGCCAATATACTTTCAGAAAAGGTTTTTAGGAATAAGATTACTGGTTTTATGGATTTCTGTATTGTTAAGACTCTTGATAAATGTTGCCAAATAGTTTTAAGGAAGTTTGTACCAGTTTTTTCTTCCAGCAATGGAATTTGAGAATGCTCGTTTCCTTAAATACTCACCAACCCACCCGCCTTATTTTAATTTATATTATTATCAGTGAAGTTGCACATCTTTTCCATGTGTTTATATTAGGCATTTAAAAATTTTGTTTGTTTGTTTGTTGTGTTTCTCATCTTTGGCCATTTATATATTCAGATCTTTATTTTACATATTTGTAAGAAGTCTTTAAGACTTTAATTTGTTACTTCTATTTGTTGCAAACAAAATTTTCTTTTAAAGTATATACGAACTCAGACCCAGAACAAGAAAGAGATAAAGAGTACTTGAAGAAAATATTTTGCAACATATTTTTTAAAATAAAAATAATATTACTATAAATTAAAAATAAACTTGATTTCTTTACAGTTTAAAACAAACAATTGTTTGAATTCACCATAGAATTAGTCACTGCTTATATAACGCATAGTTCATATTGTTGGAATAGCGTCTATTATAGTGACTCAGGTTTCAAGAGTTGAGTGTTCAGATCATTAAAATCTAAAAAATTTCTGGAAATCAAATAGTGTTACTGACTTTTTAATCTCCATAAGTAAGCATAGTAAAAATAAATCCTATAATTTACTATGATTATAATTTCTTGAACAAAAGGATATTTGGCAGTAAAAAAGTATTAAGGATATAATCTTAGAACAGTATTTTAAATTAAATTAATTTAGATTTATAAAAATTTACTATATGGCCCATCTTCTCCTATTTTTCATCAAAAAGTGGTTAAAAACTTGTCCCAAATTCCGGCACTTGCATGCAGACTAGCATTTGTGAATCATTCATCATATAAAGATAACTGCCTTCTTTCCTTGAAAATAGGGGTGGGATCTTCACTTTTTTATATTCCCAGAATATAAAACAGACTCCATACACTCCATAAATATTCAAGGAATAATATTTTCAGTTTTGTAGCAGAGTTTTGTGTTTTAACATTTCTTGTGCTTCAGTTTAAATCTTTTGTAAGTTACAGTACAATGTAGCCCAACTTACAAAAATTAAAACCCACAAGACCTCTTTAAAATATTTTAGGGGTAATAGTTCAATCTCTAAATGTAGATTAGCTGTCTCAAGGCATTAGAAACACTTTAACAATAAATTTCTCATTGGAAAAGATAAGACAGAAGTACTATTTCCATAAAAAATTAGGCCCATAATCTATGAAAGTTGCAGATAGCCATACATATTTGTCTTTCCTTGGCCAATTCTGACTATGGTGTAACTATTTTCAGAGAAAAATAAATCTGTTCCTATTCATTTTGCTTGGATACTCTCCTTTTCTGATAGTTCAGGTGAGTGAATGACAGGCATACAGCTTATGCCCTTTCAATTTACCTTATGTGGATATCTTATTTAGATTTTTAAAAACTCTACAAAAACTATATAGTGTATTTCCACCATTTATGAAGCCCAGGTCTTTCATTATATAAACAGTCACAGATTGGGTATTTTGACTCACAAGGCAAGGCCAGGGTGATGAACACATAGTAACAATATGTTTGCTTTCTGCAACCTAGTATAACTAATGCCTAGCATGCAAGATGGGTATGGAAACTCTCCATGTTAGAGACACACTTAAGGAAAATGATAGTAAAAATGAGAGGCAAATTAAAAAACTTAGAAGACAATAGGAATAATAGGTGAGTGATTAAATTAGATCATAGCCTTTTATGATGCTGAGATAAATATAATTAATATTAAACACACATACAAAGTAGATTACTGTAGAATATAGAGCCTATGCAGCATAGGTGTTCAATCTCTCTGAATCCCCACATAAAAAGAGGGTTAAAAATAAAACCAAAATTCTATGGACAACATTTATAACAAAGCTACATAACAAGGTAGCCCCATAAGTCTCAAAGAAGTTGGTGGGGATAAACCACCACCAACCACAAGACCTACATGGTGTCCAGGTCTATGTGAGAGGAAGAAGGAAGCATCAGGGCAGCCTCTGAGGGACCTGAGAATAAGAGAGCCCCAAAATAGCCAACCAATATTCAGTGGAAGGTATGAGGGCCAACTGAATACAGCAGTTGAAAGTGGGAGGAGTTTTGCCCTCTTTGATACCAGGTGAGTGCATGGGACCTACAGTAAAAAGGTCTGAAGGGGATGGAGCAGTCTAGCCCCTACGAATCTTCAAACTGCCCCACCCGGGCCCCCTTACAGAACTGAATCTTTCTTGGAGAAGAAACTGCTGGGCTAAATAAAAATTAAACAGGATAAGGACAAAAAAGGCAAATAAAAGAGAAAGTTCAAACTGAAGTGGAAGAAGGGAATAGAGCCAGGAAATTTCAGAAAGTAAGTGCTACAGTTTTTAAACAGTACATATAAACAGCAGAAGAGGGAGATCTGTGAAATTAGAAAAGCTTTCCCAAACCCCACTTTTGTTTTTAAAGTTAAGAACTAATTTCACTGGAAAATGAGCAGCAAAAAAGTATTAAGGTCAAATCCCAGATAAAGCTGTGTGCGTGTGTGTGTGTGTGTGTGTGTGTGTGTAAGACAGAGAGAGAGAAATATTGCTATATTGCTGCAGGCAATAAAAGTATACCAGAAATATATGCCCAAGAAACATATCATAACCATAAACCTATTATTTCAGAAAAAGCAAAAAGATTTAAGAATGATACAAGATACAAAATAACAACATAAATCTGGATTAGAAAAACTCAGAAATGAGATGAAAGAACCCAGAAAAGAATTCGAAATAAAATAATAAAAGCATTTCAGAAATGAAGATTAAACTAGTCAAAGACAAAAGACGTAAACACAACAAATAATGCCTTAAGATAAATAGAAGGTGAAAAAGATGAAAATTTAAAAAATCAAATCAATTTAAAATCTAAATGGAGAGATAAAAAGGACTCAAGAGAAAGTGACAAATAGTGAAGATAGGTAAAGATTCAACATATGGATAATGGGAGTTCCTAAAGAAGAGAACCAAAGAAAGGAAACAGAAAAATTGCTAAAAACCTCCAGTTCAAAAAAACAAAAGAAAAAATGATTTTAATCTACATTTTGGAAAAGCATACTGTGAATCCGAAATATTGACCCGGAACAACGAAGCCTGTGACTTACAAGGGAAAAAATTATACATTCTCATCAGACTTTTCTACCGCAACACTTTATGCCAGAAGAAAATGAAATAACATTTAAGATGCCCAAGAAAAGAAATTGTGAGCCAAGGATTTTATATCTAACAAAACTGCCTTTCAAGTATGAAGGACATAGATAAATTATTATCAACATTCAGTAACCGAAGGGATACTGTTTCCATAAGCCCTTCCTGAGGAATCTATAATAGAATATTTTTCAGACAATCAAAATGTTTGATACCACCCTAAGAACTGGTGATAAGAATTAAATACACAATTACCAATGAACTAAAAGGGAGAGTGTACAGAATGTAAGGGCTACATGCTCTAACAAAGTAGATATAGTATGATAATTTTAATTATTTTTTAAAATAGAGAAGAATGAAAAGAACATACACAAAATTTTTAAAAAATCTTTCCAGTAACATGTTGATGAGAGTATTAGCGCTATCATTCTGAGACTTTTGTGTGTGTAATAGGGGATAAAACAAATGAGTGATTATTAAATATCCTAATTCTATCACCTTGTATCCCTGAGAATCAGGATTATTGTTGTGGGAAAAAAAGATATAGATGTAAGTAACAGAGAAAGGTTAAGTTAAATGATTTGCAGTCTTAAATTCGAATTGGAAGCATCAATATAAATTCATGAGGTTAGTTTTACTTGCACATATACCACACACACACACACACACACACACACACACACACCCCTCCCCCACAACAAATTCTGTCCAATGGAAAGACCTAGAAACAATGACAAACCCAGATTGTGGCCCTTAAATACCACTTCTCTAAAAGAAACCAGGGCTCCTTGAAGAAATAGTTGATCCCATGTCTGCAACAGAAAAATACATAAAATGTGTATGGAACATCTTTCATACCAGGTGGCAAAGAAGCTATCACAGACTACTAGGGTCATGGCAAAAGGAGCTAACCTTATGATGCTTCCACTGGCTAAGGATGAGAAAATTTGAGCTTCAATCATGATAGTAATTGCAGTAAATTGAATATCATCAAATATGTTTAAGTCCTTGCATTCCTAATGATATTAAAACTAAAAAAGTATTGCTTATCTTTGGGAATTCGTAAGGAACTAATTCATTATCTTCAAAGTTGGTAAATAAAATCAAATAAACATCTATTCTGCATTTTCTATATGAATAGTCCTACTGGGTATCCAAATAATAGATAAGGGGAAACGTCTCTATGTAAAAGTGTTCCAATTAATAAATGAAAAAGAAATTCTAGAATAAGAATGTTGCTATTTTGTAATCTCCAATGAATTAAAAGATACAGGCATTAATAATGGCTCCTAGAATCAGAAAAGTGAGACAACTAGACATTATGTGTCCCTGTAGTCTCGCCAGAGGAATGGAACCAGAGTCTGATCCAATCTCTGGATCCAGTTGCCAATTTGTAGAAAATCTGGAGGGTGGAGGGCATGTAGGGTGTATCATAGGTAAGCAAATTGGCAGGGTCTGGACTGTGGTAAACTCTGGTTTTGAAGGTCCAAGTATTTCTACAGATAAACAGTGGGGAGCAGATGGGGATAGAAGGGAAACTTAAAAGAGACTTTAAAAATACAGTACATTAAAAAAAAAAAGGGAAAACCAAATTTCTGTGCTAGGGATACACATTTGGGGTGATGGAACTATAGGGGGAAAAGAGCAGGGAGAGGATAACTATTAGCAGTCAGGATAATGATTTCTTGAAGGAATGGGGCATATAGAAGGGGTTTATGCTGTAGGTGGCAAAGTTTTATTTCTTGACTTGGACGCTAGTTAACAAGCATGTTCACCTTATAATAATTTACTAAACCACTTGTTTGTAATATGTAGTTTTCAGTATCCGTGTTTTATTTTACATACAGTATCTCCTCTCTCTGAACATCCGAAGATCCTTACAGTCATTTTTAGAGACATGTTTATACACTGGATTCTTAATGTCTGAGGGGTCTATATCTAGCTAGCTACCTTTACTAGTTCTAAAATTTGAAAATACCACTTGGGCATAAAATTTGTCCAGTTCCCTTACCTGTAAAATAACTGTGGTAATAGTCATCCAATAAGCAGGCTGTGAGGCTATGATGATGAAAGAAATCTTTGTATTAAAGAACAACAAAGCTACATTGCAAATACATGCTGGGCAGCTGGCTAAGCTCACTCACCTTGCATGACTTAAGAGTTTAGTCTTTAAATCTGTGCCTAAGCAAAATTATAATGCTTGTTATAACCTTTGGAACTGCAAGCAAATCATTAGAAGAAAATTAAACAAAAATGCCCAAAATTTATATATAGTCCTGGGACCTCTATTAAACTACCTTCTTTCCTCAGTTGCATACCAAACCCAAGGGAATTCTATTAAAAAGGACTTTGGCCTTGCAGTTAAGTCCTTAATCCATTTTGCATGTGGCCGTCCAGTTTCACAACACCATTAAAATTCCTAGAAGAAATATAGGCAGTATGCTCTTTTATGTTGGTCTTAGCAATGTCTTTCTAGATATGTCTCCTAAACAAAAGCAAAAATAAACAAATGGGACTACACCAAACTATAAAGCTTCTGTACAGCAAAGGAAACCATCAACAAAATGAAAGGACAGCCTACTGAATTGGAGAAGATATTTGCAAATCATATATCTGATAAGGGGCTGATATCCAAAATATATTAAAAAACTCGTTCACCTCAACAACAAAAATACCCCAAACAACCCAATTTTAAAAATGGGCACAGGAGCTTTTTCCAAAGAAGACATACAGATGGCCAACAGGTGCATGAAAAGATGTTCATCACTAATTATTAGGGGAACACAAATCAAAACCACGAGATATCACCTCATGCCTATTAGAATAGCTATTATCAAAAAGGCAAGAATTAAAAAGAGGATGTGGAGAAAAGTAAACCCTCATACACTGTTGGTGAGAATGTAAATTGGTGCAGCCACTGTGAAAAACAGTATGGAGATTCCTCAAAAATTAAGAATAGAACCACCATATGATCCAGCTTTTCTACTTCTATTTATCTGAAGAGTACAAAAAACACTAATTCAAAATATGCACCCCTATGTTCATAGCATCATTATTTACAATTGCCAAGATATGGAAGCAACCCAATTGTCCATCAACAGATGAATGGATAAAGAAGATGTGGTACATATATACAATGGAATATTACTCAGACATAAAAACGATGAAATCTTGCCATTTTCAACAACATGGATGGACTTGGAGGGTATTATGCTAAGTGAAATAAGTCAGACAAAGACAAATACTGTATGATATCACTTGTATGTGGAGTAAAAAAACCAAAATAAATGAACAAACCAAACTAAATAAAAACAAACATATAGATAAAAGGAACACAGTAGTGATTACCAGAGGGGAAGTAGGGTGGAGGGAGGGCAAAATGGGTAAAGGTGGTCAACTGTATGGTGATACATAGAAACTAAACTTTTGGTGGTGAGAGCACTGTAGTATATACAGAAGTTGAAATATAATATTGTACACACTTTTATAAACTTATATAATGTCATAAACCAATGTTACCTCAATTTAAAAAAAAGGACTTTGGCTTAGTAAAAGAAAAAAGGAAGAGGGTTTAATACTAAAATCTAAGGCCAATAAGCAAAGCAGCAACTCTCACCACAGTCGCAGAAGTAGCAGTACAAGGGCCTTGACATGGTTGCAAGGAGATAGAGAATGAGCAAGACCTGAGAATGATGATATATTCTGAAAATGTATGTCAGTGACTTGGGACCTATGGAAACAGGGGATGCTGGGTTGGAGTTCTGGAACCCATATGTAATTATTTTTGTTATATGACATATAACAGGGAAAACAAAAGCCAGATAAGATCCATACGTGTGTGTACATGTGTATTACTGTATTTGTCCTTGATTTATAAGAAGGCAAACACAAATCAAACAAGATCTATGTGTGTGATGAGGGTAGAAAGGACAAGGCAGAGAGAAAGAGAACTAACCATATGGATAATGAACAGATGGGAAGACCTGACAAGATTAGCTGTGAAGTGGTAAACTAGAAAGTGAAGAAGAAATAAAGACTCACAATAAGGAGAAAAAAAAAGAGAAAAAAAGAGCAGAAGAAATTGGAAATGACACTTTATAAATGCCATTTTAAAAACAGGTCTGGAGTAATTTTACATTTATTTTCAAGTAGTTAGAAATCAGATATGGCCACAGGTGTATATTTGGTTTGTAAACAGAATCTAAATCTAAGGCGTATTTTAGAGAAAGTAACATACTATATATATAGTTTATGTATGTTTTGTTCCTGAATTGGGCTGTTAATATGGTATATATGAGGTCTAAATTACAAAAATAATTTATTCATTAAATTAATAATTTTATTTTACTTAAATAATTTCAAAAAGACAGTTCTTACCAGGTGGTATATATCATCTAAACAAGTAAATTCATTAAAGCTGATATTAAGTTTTCGAAGTCCTGTTAACTTGGAGAGATCTCTCAATTTACTCAAGCTGTTTCCATGTAGATTCAGACTCTGAAGTAAAATAAAATGTAAATAAAAAACAAGACAGATTATATCCTAATTATAGCTATTTAAATAACATTAAGAGAGAGCCAATGAGAAAAAAATATAATTTTGAAAGTATAGTCTGATTTTATAATATGATTTTAAAAGGTATAGTTTCTAATAGCAGCATTGCATCTGGTTCTTGATTAATTTGATCTTCCACTTGCTCTAAGTTTATCAATAATCGGCATGAAATTCTTTTTAGAAAATGGCTAAATATTTTGTTGTGATATTCATTAGGGCAGACTTATTTCTCAGGCTAGTGAACAGTGTAGGCCCTAAAGATTTTGGGTATTGGCTAGGTCGCCTCGCAAGAAAAAGGATGGCAAGGATACATCCTGATTACAGGAAACCATATGAGGGCACTGGACTAAGGAAGAAAGGCTGAGGGTGTTAAAGTGGGAGACACAACATCAAAGAAGGAATTGGGAGAGTGTCTAAGACAGTTTCTACATCAGAATTTGGCCCAGATTTTCCCTGCCCATTTGATCCTGGGCTGTATAAAAATGAATGTTATGGGCTTCCCTGGTGGCGCAGTGGTTGAGAGTCCGCCTGCCGATGCAGCGGACACGGGTTTGTGCCCCGGTCTGGGAAGATCCCACATGCCGTGGAGCAGCTGGGCCCGTGAGCCATGGCCGCTGAGCCGGCGCGTCCGGAGCCTGTGCTCCGCAACGGGAGAAGCCACAACAGTGAGAGGCCCGCGTACCACAAAAAAAAAAAAAAAAAAAAAGAATGTTACTATATTTTTATATTTAGGGGAAACCCTGATGTCTACATAATTTTTCTCTTTAAACTATAACATTGTTAATGGTATCAAATGAAGATTTATGCATAGTCTACAAAATAAATAGTAGCACAAGAAAATGTCAATATAATTGACCACCTTATTCACAACAAATGGGTATCATGATAAAATCAGGTATCTACCTCCCAACCCTCTTCACTTACCACCACCATCTTATACCCTATTATACTGTGGACATAACTAAATTCCTGGCAGGGAGAAACAATTGAATGTCAAATAGTTATCAAAATTTTGCTAAAATTAAGAAGGGCCAATTTATGCAGACTAGTTTACAGGTCACACATGACAGATTCTACAGATAACTTACACTTAACATGTTCACAATTGAATTCATCATCTTCTCTTATCTGCTTGGCAGTCCATATTTTCAATCCTGATTAAGAGTTTCACCATCTAACAGATATTGTTGATCATCCATTTCCCCTCTTTTCTATATACATTTGATTCTAGAAATGTTTCTTAAATCAACCGCTCCATACCATCACCACTACAGTGCCTTAGTTCAGACTATTATTTGTCCTTTGGACTACTACAATAGTTTCTACTGGATTTCTATACCACCAGTCTGACCACAGTTAAATCTAAACACAAGCTATCAAAGGTAGGGTCTTTAAAAACAGAGAGCCTATTCCCTAAACAAAAGAATGTAAACTTATAAATTTGCCTTCTGAAATCCATCCCGATGTGGCTATAACCTCTTACTCTTCCATCCACAGCCTCATGTATCTTCTTTGTATTCCAACCTACACCTATACTTCCACTGTCACACACCCAATGTTCTAGTCACACTGAATTCCTCAGTGTTCCCTGAAGACACCAGGATCTTTCAAAACCATGTGTTTACAGATAAAGTATTTCCTCTGCTTGGAAGACAAAAACAATGAAATCTCTCATATCCTTCAAAAATCCACAAAAAACCCACCTCTTTCTGTGGACCTCTCCCAGCAACTCCAAACTTCCTGTATTTGTTTCCATATCTGTCTCCTCCACTGAAATAATATCCTTGGGGCAGGGAAAATAACTTATTCATTGAACCCCCAATACTTATTTCATTGCCTAAAATACAGCAAATCTCAGTAAATGCTAAATGAGTAAACCAGTACAAAAGCCAGACATAACTGACAACTCTAGGTTTCAGTATTTAATTGTGCTGTAAGAGAATATAAAATTATGTTACTCTGGGTTTTTTATTTCTACATATTTTATTTATTTTTATAGATGTCCTCATGAAACTCGACCTGGTGGGGATAACTGAAAAGAAAACAAGAGGTATGTACCCTCCCCTCAGTTTCTCTTACAGTAACGGCACAAAGAAGGGAGAACAAAGGGTGTGATATCTAAATATCCTTCTTCTAATATCTAGTATTCTTACTGGAAACCCTAGAAAATTTGCTGGCTTTTAAGCAATATAGGCAAATTTAATATGAAAAAGCCCCTCCATTCTTATGTTATGCGTGTTGACCAAATTAATACAGTCAGGTGGAGGTCACAAGCTGCCCAAGGTGTTCTGAAGTCTTAACTCTCCTCTGTTTCTTATCACAAACCAAAGATAATAAAAAAGACCTACCTTCTGGTGCTGTTTTTTTTAAAAACTTTTATTTAATCCCTTTAAATCTATAGGAATACATGTTCTATAAGCTCAGTCCAATCAGAGCGCATTCATTTATTAAACCTTTCATTACTGAAGCTTTATTATCAAGAATTCATTACTCAAATATGAAATCTTGACAATATAGTTCAGAAACAATTTTTCCATGCTGTCAGCTGGAAGACTGCTCCTGTAATAAGTATACTGCACACTTATGATAAAGGTGGTGATATTGCCATCATGTTATGAAGTTTTCCTTCCTCTCTAATAATAATCCTCTAAGGTAACGACAGTCTCCTAGACTTGAAGATTTGGTGGATGATGCTAACACAGTTTAACCAACGCAATCCCATAAACTTTCTTAAAAAAGTGTTTCAAATATTTTTAGAAGCAGACTGAAAACTGTTGACCTCACTTATTATTTTAAAAAATATTTTTTACTTTCTGTTTCACACAATCACTTGAGAAAAAACTGTCATCATAAACAATGGATTTAGAAATGTAACGATGGAGCAAAGTAATTGACTTTCAAGATAAAAATCATTTCAGAATTTTTATCTGTACCTTAGCTTTCAATGCATGCATAGAAAGATAGCGTCATGTAAGAATAAGAATAATTTGTCTTCTTAAGTATTCTTATCAATTTATCAGTTAATATCAATTTGTTTACTACTTCTGCAGGTTCAAGTAAACAACCCACTTTCTTTGTTAAGAACCACTCAAGACATTCTGTTTTAAAACAAGTAACTAATGAGTATCTCATGTGTGCTAGGTATTGTGCTAGATAATGGCAGAGTTGATGCTAGTCCACTCAGTGTTTATGAGTAAATTAGAAAAAGGCATCCTTACCTCAAGATGCCTTTATTTTCCAGCTTTTAGAAAATTGTTACAATAGGCTGATTTTGTTAGTAAAAGAAATTTTACCAACAGTCATCAAAAAATTGTTGTAGTAAATATACTACTCTTATTTGAAAGTTGCCCCTTAGGTGTGGCCCTTTTGTTCAATGTACACTGTACAATCTTATATTTTTGCCCTCACGCTGGGAATATAAATGACTAAGAACAGCCTAATCTCTGCCCTTGTGGAATTTATAGTTTAGGAAGGCATATGACAAAGGAATCTTACTTAGATTCTTAACTAGACCTAGAGGTAAGAGGATTTAATGCTAAAGTATAGATCAAAAATATGTGTGGGAGTTAACTAGGAGAAACGGGGTCAGCGGAGAACATTCCATGCAGGAGTACAGTGCAGGAGTACAGTACAAGTGCAGAGGCTCTGTGTGGCTGCAAACAGGGTACATTAAAAAACAAGAAGGAGGCTGAGCACAGGTTGCTAAAGGGAGGGTAATATGAGAAGAGTGTGGATAGACAGGCCAGGAACCAGGTCATGCAAAACCTTATAGGCCATATTAAGGACTCTGGTTTTATTTTTAAAACAATGGAAAATCATTTGAGCATTTCAAATAGGAGTAGTGAGGGGTGACAAATCAGACTTGCTATTTGAAAAGACTCCTCTCGCTTCAACATGGAGAATGGGTTGTGGCCTTAAAGCGGAAGCAGGACAAGGCCTCTTTTGCATAGCTCTAGTAGGCATGTACCTCCCCAGCCCCCAACACACAGACACACACACCTTGTATTGAGTTATAGTCAAGTTATATAGTGAATGGCATCCAAAGAGCACATTAACAGAATACAATGTGCATGGTGCCTCCTGGAGTTGTGTAGTAGCCCTATGGAAGTAGTCTAGGTTGGAGATAAAGGGAGTTTGGACAGAATGGTAGCAGATTTGAAATGGACAGATTGAGAGTCAAGATATAGAGGGAGGCTTAATATCTCAATAGAATTTCCTCAGTGTAAAGTAAGTTGCTTCAATAAGTTACTCAAATTCTGTTGATTAATTTTGTAAAGATAAAACTCCTGTATTCTATGTTGATTGGTCCTGGAAACTGTTTTGAAACTTACTATCTTAATCAGTTAAAGAGAGTTTATTTGTTATTCAGGAATGAAATTCCTTGCAAATTACAAGGCTACCTCTAGACCTCCACTGTCCTCTATGATAGCCCCTAGCCACGTGGGGCTATTGAGCACTTGAACTGTGAACTGAGATGTACTGTGAGTGTAAAATATGCTCCAGGTTTCAGAGACTTAGCATGAAACTATCTGTTAATGAATCTTCATATTGCCTGTATGTTGAAATGATAATATTTGGGATATATTGAGTTAACTATAATATATTATTAAAATTAATCTTACCTTTTAATTTTAAAAATCTTTAAAAATGTGGCTAATAGAAAATTCAAAATTACATACGTGGTTAATATTATATTACTACTGGACAACACTGATCAGTAGAAGAAAAGGGCTGGGCACTTTTAAGCATGCCTGGCATGGACAGCATGCTGCCTGGCATCATCAGATAGGTGGTTTAATATCTTTAGATTTCATGCGATAGATTCTGACCAAATTCAAGGTTCATGTCCCCAAATTTTAATACTCACCACAATATGACTGTAAATGCTAGTCTTGGCAAGGGAAAGTATTGTTTTATCATCCAAGCGAGTAAGTTTTGGTCTGGGCTTGATCCTGGGATCCATTTTTATAACTTCATCATCAAATTTCAAATCCTGGGACAATACTGATCCTTCTGAATTTTTTTTGCTCTCTTCTAGGATAACATTGTTGAATGCAGAAAATAAAGAGTGAGCCTTGACCTAAAAAATTTATTAAAAATGTTGAAAATTTGGTTGCTGTATTTATCATTTTGAAAAAGAAATAGGCTATGTAGGAAAGATGAATTAACTTTTGTTCCTGTTATATAGTAATATCTATGATGAGTATCACATTAGGAAATCTATGAGAGTAGATTAAAACTGTGGGCTAAGAATGGGTGTGTCCTCCTGCTGAAAATTCCCTAAAACTAGCAAAAGACAAGTTAAAAATATTTTATAACAGTGGAGAGGGTACCAACGAAAGACTAAAAATTGTGAGATATAAATCAGAAGGGACTGAACTGACAGACAAATAGGAGCAGAAATGTAACCTGCAGCCAAAATATGCGCAGGAGATAACCACTTCAAAGAGCAGATCCCAAGAAACTTGACGTTCAGAGTGAACAAGTAAAATAGCAGGAGGATGCTCTAGGTAATTATCAGGCAACTAAGTAATTATCATAAGAACTGTGGATGAATGGGCAAAAACAACATGAACAAACAGAAATGGGTCTAGGAAAAACCAAAATGGTCCGTAAGAGAATTTTTTTTTTACTTTTTCATTTTATATTTATTTATTTATTTTGGCTGCACCGGGTCCTAGTTGCAGCATGCGGGATCTTCATTGCGGCATGCGGGATTTTTAGTTGCGGCACACAAACTCTCAGTTGCAGCAGGCATGGGGGATCTAGTTCCCCAACCAGGGATCGAACCTGGGCCTCCTGTGTTGGGAGCATGGAGTCTTACTCACTGGACCACCAGGGAAGTCCCCATAAGAGAATTTTTTAAAATCTGGGAGAACAAAGCATCTATAAAAGAATAGGCTGCTACAGAAAAGAATAGGGTAAATGCTTTGAAGTCAAAGTAAAAACAATTAGTGAAATAGAAAATATTCAATAAACGTTCTGAGAAAGCAAATGGATATGACAGCAAATCAAATTAGCAAGTGGAAGCTAATATTGAGGACATCTTCCAGAGCACAGAATTTAAAAACAGAAATGTAAATACAAGAGAAAAAAAATTAAAATACATGCAGGATCAGTTCAGAATGTCCAATGTTTAACAAACAGAGGTTCCAGAGGGCTTAACAGAGAATGGAAGAGAAGAAATGATCAAGGAATTAAGAGAAAGAAACTTCCCAGAGGTGATGAAAGAACTGAATATTCCGATTAAAAGAGTTCATGAAGTGGCAAAGCAGAAGGATGATGGAGGTCTTTGCCGACATCACTGAAGTCAGTCACAACAGCCAGGGACTTGGCCTCACTACTTCTTGTTATTTCAGTTATTCTGTTTTCTGTTTGTTTGGATTTCTGTGTCTTTTGCTGAAAGCATATTTGACTGATACAATCCGCTTCATAACAATATAAAATATAAATGCCCAGAACTATACTTAACAAGAAATGTTTAAGACGTATATAAAGGAAAATGTTGGAGAGGACTTGAGTAAATGGAATAACTTATCATGTTCCTGGATGAGGGGCCCAATACTACAAAGTAGTCAGTTTGCCCCAAATTAAATTTAAATTCAATACAATCACAATCAAATCCTAATAGGACTTTTAAATAGAACTTAACAAACTGTTTCTAAATTTTATTTGGAAAGGAAAATGTTCAAGAATAGCCAAGAATTAAAAAAATATACATAAGTGGGGACAGGGGAAGAGAATTTGCCCTATCACATATCAAAACATATCATCAGGTTGTAATAACCAAAATAATGTGGTAGGTGTCCAAGATTAGACAGAGAGATCAATGGAACAGAAATAGAAGGATCTATAAATAGACCACTTATATATGAAAATAATTTTAATGATAGCTAATATTTCAAAATAGATTAAAAAAGATGATGCTTGGTCCATTTTTAAGGATAAAATTATTTGACCTCCCCAACCTCACACAGAATAAAACAATTTCTAGATAGAATTAAAAAGCTAAAAGTTTTAGGTACTTCCCTGGTGGTCCAGTGGTAAAGAATCTGCCTTCCAGTGCAGGGGAAGTGGGTTTGATCCCTGGTCGGGGAACTAAGATCCCACATGCCGTGGGGCCAGCTAAGCCCGTGCACCACAACTACTGAGCCTGGGCACCTCAACTAGAGAGCCACCTGCCACAACTACAGAGCCCATGCTCCCTGGAGCCCGCGCACCACAACTAGAGAAGAGAAAACCCGCACGCCACAACTAGAGAAGAGAAAACCTGCACACCACAACTAGAGAAGAGAAAACCCACACGCCACAACTAGTGAGAAGCCCGCACACCGCAACAAAAGAAGAGCCTGTGTGCCGCAACAAAAGATCCCACGTGCCTCAACGAAGATTCCGTGTACTGCAACTAAGACCCAACACAGCCAAAAAAAAAAAAGGCTAAAATTTTTAGAACAACCTATATTAGTATTGGAAGAAAATAAAGGAGAATATTTATATAAGCCTTATGAAGTGAGACATAAAATTCAGAATCCATAATGTAAAAGATGGAGAGATCTGATCTCTTAAAAATTAACTTGTAAATTACAAATGAAAATGACAAATACTTTTTTTGCTACAAATAAAATGAAAATACAAGTGACAGAAAACATTTGCATATATATAAAAGATAAAGGATTAACATCTAGAATGCATATAAAGATTTTTCCAATCAATATGAAAAAGATAGAGTCCAATAGAAAATGATCAAAGGATATAACAGGTGATTCATAAAACTGTAAATAATCTATAAGCACATGAAAGGATAAAATATCTTTTCTTTGGCCATAAGATATAAACAAAAAGATTGATAACACCTGTGTTGGTAAAGATGTAAAGAAACAAGCACTGTCACACACTGTTGGAAATTTATAAAATGGTTCAACTTCTGTAAAGAGTACTGGCAAAATCTATCAAAATTAAAACACATATATCCATATATCCTTTGACTAGCCAATTCTTCTACAAATATGTGCTGCAGAAAAACTTCCATATTTGTATGGAAGATGCATCTGCAATGATACTCACTGAAATATTGTTTTAAGTAGTAATAAAATTGGAGACAACCTATGTTTCATCAACAGGGGAACAGTCAAATAAATCAGAGTATTACTGAATAGTATGAAGTCACCAAAAGACTGAAGTATAGACCTATGTGTACTGAAGTGAAATTTGTCCAAAACATATTGTTAAAGGCAAAAAATTTACAGAATACTCAGAACTTGACTCTACTACGTAAAATGGTATATGTTGTCATATGTGTAAATGCACAGAAAAAAAGGTTGAAAGCAAACCCACAAAGCTATTAACAGTGGATGCCTTCAGGAAAGGGAGTGGTGGTGGGATTGAGGTGAAAGCAGATTTTCATGTTTATTCTATATTCTTCAATACAGTTTGAATCTTTTCCAGTGAGACTACAGTTATATATTACTCATGTAATATATTTGCATGATAAAATATTTAGGTGTCATAATGATTTGTTTTGAAAATTAAGTCCTTTAAAGAATAATCATATTATATTTATACATAGGCATACCTTGTTTTATTGTGTTTTGGTTTATTGCCATTTTTTACAAATTGAAGACATCAAGCAAGTCTATCGGTGCTATTTTTCCAACAGCCTTTGCTCACTTCATGTCTCTGTGTTACATTTGGTAATTCTCATAATATTTCAAACTTTTTCATTATTATTATATATGTTATGGTGATCTGTGATCTGTGATGTTACTCTTGTAATTGTTTTGGAGTGCCACAAACCATGCTCATATAAGATGGTGAACTTAATAAATGTTGTGTGTGTTCTGACTACTCCACTGACCAGCCATTTCCCTCTCTCCCTCTCTTTGGGTTTCTCTATTACCTGAGACAAGACAGTCTTAAAATAAGGCCAGTTAGGGGCTTCCTACGTGGCGCAGTGGTTTGAGAGTCCGCCTGCCGATGCAGACGACACGGGTTCGTGCTCCGTTCCTTGAAGATCCCACATGCCGTGGAGCGGATGGGCCCGTGAGCCATGGCCGCTGAGCCTGTGCGTCCGGAGCCTGAGCTCCGCAACGGGAGAGGCCACAGCAGTGCGGAGGCCTGCGTACCGCAAAAATAAATAAATGAATAAATAAGGCCAGTTAGTAAGCTTACAATGGCCTCTAAGTGTTCGCGTGAAAGGACGAGTCACATACCTCTCATTTTAAATCAAAAGCTAGAAATGACTAAGTCTAGTGAGGAGGCATGCTGAACGCTGAGATAGGCTGAGAGCTAGGCCGCCTGCTCCAAATAGTTAGCCAAGCTGTGGATGCAAAGGAAAAGTTCTTGAAGAAAATTAAAAGTACTATTCCAGTGAACACATGAATGATAAGAAAGTGAAACAGGCTTATTACTGATATGGCAAAATATTTAGTGCTCTGGACAGAAGATCAAACCAGCCACAACATTCCCTTAAGCCAAAGCCTAATCCAGAGCAAGGCCCTAACTCTCTTCAATTCTATGAAGGCTGAGAGAGGTGAGGAAACTGCAGAAGAAAAGTTTGAAACTAGCAGAGGTTGGTTCAATGCGGTTCAAGGAAAGAAGCCGTCTCCATAACATAGAATGCTGGGGACGTGGGTTCGATCCCTGGTCGGGGAACGGAGATCCCACATGCCTGGGGCAACTAAGCCCACGTACCACAGCTACAGAGCCCTCGTGCCCGGAGCCCATGTGCCACACAGAGAGAAGCCTGTGTGCCACAACGAAAGATCCTGCATGCCTCAACGATGATTCCGCGCACTGCAACTAAGACCCGCCGCAGCCAAAAAAATAAAGAAAATTTTTAAAAAATGAATTCATACCACTGTAATATACTCAAATTCTACGATGTATTCAGGCAAAACAAGGTCATGATCAAAGACAAACCACTTGTACTGCCGAATGCTGCAATCACAGTTTCTTTGTCCCATGATAGAATCTAGGGTAAAATAAAAAACAAAAACAAGCAAAACAAACACTCTTCAAAATGATATTTAATATTTTTCACCCTTACATAGATTAATAAACAACAAACTCAGTAAGTTCCAAATATTATGTCATTGAGGTTTTTTTCTCTTATATCTTCCCACCACTGTAGACAATTTCTTAATTCTATAAATACTAGTCACCCTTTCACTACACAGACTAGTAGGGTTTAGTTATATTCATCTCCTTTCCCTTTTCATACTTTTTCACTTTTCTATTCAATGTTTAGCCATATAGTTTTTGACAAATATATTACTTTTTTGTTGTTAAAAGTTGAGTAGGTTCTATTTTTTGAAATACATATAATATATTATACATATATATATATATCTGTGTATATAAAACATAAAACAAACTTTTACAAAATAAAATATCTACACGCACACATATATAAATGTCACTGAAATAGGAAATAGAAATATAGAAGTTCATTAGTAGCTAGGAACAGGTTTTTATAAAAAAGTTAATAAGTTTTGTTAGGTAGAGGTTAAACTGTAAGCATCTGTATTAAATGAAAACATTTTGTATTCAGAAAGATGAAAAAAGATTTATCTTCATCGCAGACATACTTAGTAAATATTTTCGAGGAATGAATACTGAATTAATCATTGGGTAGTTGGCTTGACTGATGGAGTCCTGATCATGAGCCTGAACACTCTGGCCAAGGAAAACCTTTGTAATCAGGAGGATGCCTAGTGTGAAAAAACAAAATGTTTTAACACTAATTCATCTGAATAATTTCCCCATATCATCTTCCTTATTGGCCCCAGACTTGACTGTATATTTTGTAAAGGTAGAGATCCTGGCTATCTTGTCTGCCACCGTAAAGCACACAGCACACTGCTTGATCCAAAATAGAAGCTCAATAAATATTTGTTGCATAAATAAAATGTTTATAAAAGAGAATTCCTGTGATTATATCAAGCAAAGCTTTACAGAGAAGGAAGAAGGAAAGAAGACAATATTTATCAATATTTTTATGAATTAATTTAAGAAACTTGTTGTTCTTGTTAACTGGGTAAAAATTCATCTCTGTATCATCAGCACATAGCTTAGATCATAAGAGGCACTCATACAGGCACTCATGTCTACTGAATGGATGCACATTTCTCTTCCCTTTAGATATTAAGGAACCTTGAAATTCACTAAATCCTAAGGATCTCTAGGAGTCACTGAATCCTATGAAACAACTTCTAATTACTATGCATAAAGTATTCAGATGACTTTTTAAAACTATGTACAAGTTATGAAATGTAAATTGGGAGAACCTAATTGTTTTAGAAAGAATATTCCAGAAGGATCAAGAAAAACATCATGGATATTTCTTTTTATTTTAAAGATTTTTTTTGATGTGGACTATTGTTAAAGTCTTTATTGAATTTGTTACAATATTGCTTCTGTTTTATGCTTTGGTTTGTTGGCCACAAGGCATGTGGGATCTCAGCTCCCCGGCCAGGGATGGAACCAGCACCCTCTGCAATGGAAGGTGAAGTATTAACAACTGGACTGCCAGGGAAGTCCCTATAATGGATATTTCTTAAATGAGAATGGAGAAGGATGAGAAAAAAAGCAAGTGGTTTTTTCAAATAGGAGTTCTTTCTAGATTCAGTAATCTGCTTAATTTTCTGATTATTATTAACTGAATGAAAGACTGCAGAACACACATAATTTAGTTCAGCATGCATCATCTTAACAGAGCTAGAGTCTGGAACCTAGAATATTACTTTTATAGAATTCAGTTAACCAAATTTCTGACTACCCAGTCCTTAGAAGGTTGAATAGTTGAGACCAAAGAATAGATGTCCCTTACTCCCTGACCTGATCAAGTCTGTTTATTTTACATTCTTTGGTACTATGCATTAATACTTCATCTTTGTAGCTCTTATTATAATTGTAATTTTACATTTATTTGGATATTATTATTTGTAAGCACCATAACGGAGAAACTGTCTAGTCTGTATTGACTAAATCCCTATCACCAACCAAGTGCCTAATACCCAGTAAGCATTCAATAAATACTGGTGGAACTGAAGAATGAAAAGTGGAAGAGGGTGGGGCAAGAGAGGACATGATGAGCTGGTCTTTGTCTCCAGTCTGTGGGTACCTGGGAACCTCTCCCAGAAGTGTCCTACAAACTGACTCATGTACTTTTATTTACATATATTCAAGATGCAAATAAAGTACTAATAACTGTGACTAAATTAAAATACCAAACATTTATCTTCTATAAGGCAACTTTAAAGCAATCCACACACTTCACAATTTGTCTTTAGCCAACTTTAGATATATAACCAGATTTTCTTATCATCTTATATTTTGATAATTAAGGACAAATAAGGCCTGTCTTCCTGAGTGCTTTATATAATGATTATCATATAAATAGGCCAAGTTCTCTTTTCTCTTTCCTATGAATTTGGGGTTTGTATGGTGATTGTGTGTGTGTGTTTGTGTATAACATGTACATAAATATGTTAAGTTTATTTTTAGGACACAACTTAATGAACAAAAGCAGATTATGAAAAGTGTTTATTTCATATAAGATGGATTAAATATGATTAACGAATGAGTCTCATCCTATTGATGTTGCTGATAATAATCACTCAGTAAATATTTGTTGACAACCTGACTAAAGTAATAATAATCAGAAAGTCATGTATCACTACACTGGTAAACACTAAATAAAATGGGTTTCAGAAAACCTCCCAGGTTGATAAAACCAAGTATCAAAAAAATTATGCAAATAATTAATGAATTTGAATACTTAGAACTTAAAAGTTCAGAAACACTGCATACTTGTATTACCATGTCTGAAGAGCTCATGCTCAAGAGAGTTTTTCTTCTCATTCTTGTACTTTTGCTGTAGAAATTCAATTCTGGGACACTCACATATACTTAGGCTGTTAGCAAGAATAACAGCTTCTTTTCTGAGAGGCAGCTGTAAAGAAAAAACAAAGTATGAGTATTTTTACAAGATTGACAATACTTCAACTTTAGTAAGATGGTTTATCATTTTATGTTTATGTGTCTGTACAAGGAAACTGCAGGTCAGACTCACTGAAAAGAAGTAGATAACCTTCAGGTGCAACTTCATTCTATAAAACCATTTATATATTTTAAATTTATATGCAAATAGATTTATGAAAAGTAATACAGAACAACATTTGTTCCTGTAAAACCAGCCAGAGTCAAAACTGACCACTCTGTGTGGTGCAGGAGCTATAGTTTTGCACGTTTTCAAGGATACTCCACTAGCAACTGTGCAAATTCCAAAAAGAAAATTCTGTGGGAAATTACACTGAAGATTCTTATTTAAATAAATAAAAGTCTAATAATTGGTCTAATAATCTACATTATTTTCCAAATACATCTCATTGTGCTAATGCATGGAAATTTTAGTTTGCATTGTGATTAGAGTTACTTCTTTAAAAGTGTTTTATCAGAAATATTCATATTACTTGCTGTGAAAGCAGCTCTAAAACAAACAAAAATCTCTGTTTTTAACAGTAAAAAAAAAAAAAAACCTAAGAGAGTTTATATGATCTATCCAAGGACTGAAGCAGAAATTGGCAAAGTCATGACTTGGACTCAGGTCTACTCCTCCTTGTCACTTCTTGGAGTTTTGAAATTATTACTAGCTTAATATTAGTAGCCAAATTATCTAAAATATATCTTTTATATAAATGCTGAATTGCCTATTTTCTTATTGAAACCTGTTATTCAAAGAGATTTAGAAAAATAAATACTAAAATGTGGCTCATCTGATCACAAATTCCACATTCTAGTAATTATAATCTCAGATTTCCCATGAACATCACTAAATATCCATTAGATAGAGGCTATGTGCATGGCTCTCTGCCTGGACCAGACACTGCCACACTAAGCCAAATCCTCCTTCTCAGCTGCTTACACAGCATATCTTTTTAATCAGATCCCGTCTCTTAAATGATGCAGAACATAAATATCAATCTTTACTCATTGTGTGCACAACATAACATAGAAATTTAGCTTATCTGAGCTTTGTGCTACCCAGTGATTTTTCTAGCCAATTATCTTGCCCCATTTCTAAGATCTTAACAATGAGAGTAATTGATGGTGTGTGGAGAAAGAAGGGCAGAATAGTAAACTTTAACCTTCTGGTATTTTCTTGTTTAGAGGCAAGACGGGGAAAGAAAAGGAAACAAAGATGGGACAATCAGAAAAATGTGAGGATAACAATAGTGTATGGATGCTAAAGGAGAGTTTCAAAATGGAAAGAGCAATCAAAAGTATCAAATGTTTTAGCAATAACCTGCCTCCTTAGCACAGAAGGCTGCGTGTCAGTCTCATAATCAAATGTTTCAGCAATAATGGTGAATTTAATAAAAAATTTTCTATGTGCCAGAAACTGGTCTAAGAACGTTTTTGGTAAATTTTAATAATATATTTTAAATCTAATATTTTGCAAATATTATCATTTTAATATGTAATCAATATAAGAAATTATAGTCTTTTTTTCTGTACTAAGTCTTCAAAAACTGGTATTATATGTCTTAAACTTTTAGCACACCTTAATTCTGATCAGTCACATTTCAAATGCTCAGTAGTCACATGTGGGTGGTGCCTACTATATTGGACAGAGCAGTGTAGAGCACTGCTGGAAGGATTAGAGATATTGTATCTCCTTTAGGAGATGCAGGGGATAAAGTGCTAGCACAGTGTCTGGCAGGCAGAAAACACACAGAAATAGCCCCATCCTTCCTCTACCCTTTGTGCCCATGATGGTTCAGAGTTCTCTGATATGACCCTGAGCACTTCACTCACCTTCCTCAATTCTTCACCTCCTTCCTACTTCTCTTCCAGAAAGTACAGTGAGGGCACTCTCACTATACCACCCTGCTGAAGCTACCATCATCTCTGGCCTGAGCTGCTGTAGGACCTCCCCCGTATAGTGGCCCTGTCATTGCTTCTACTCCCTCCAATTTATTCTCCACCAAGAGGTTGGAAAGCTATATCGTGATTTTTTTTTTATTGTGGTAAAAAAAACACATAAGGTTAAAAGCTACCATTTTAACCATTTTAAAGTGTACAATTCATTGGCATTAAGTACATTCACGAGGTTGTACAACCATCACCACTATCCATTTCCAGAACGTCATCCCAAATTGAACCTGTATACTCATTAAACAATAACTCTCTGTCCCTCTATCCTCCCCATCCCCTGGTAACCTCTATTCTACTTTCTGTCTCTACCAATTTGCCTATTCTAGATATCTTATGTAAGTGGAATCGTACAGTATTTGTCCCTTTGTGTCTGGCTTCTTTTATTTAACATAATGTTTTCAAGGTTCATCCATGTTGTAGCATGTATCAGAATTTGATTTCTTCTTATGACTGAATAATATTCTCTTGTATGTATATACCACATTTTATTTATCCATTCATCAGTTAATGGACATTTGGGTTGCTCCTACTTTTTGGCTATTGTGAATAATGATGCTATGAACAAGTATCCAAGAACCTTTTTGCACATATCTCACTAAATCCTAACCATTCTGTTAAGAAGATACTATTATTATCTTCACTTTACAGAATGGATGAAACAGGCACAGAGAGGTGAAGTCACCCAGCTGGTGAGTAGGAAAGCCAGGATTCAAATACAGCAATACTTTGATTTTATGCGTGCCATGATGAGAAAAGGATTAGGAAACACTGCTCTATACCAGTGTGCTACAGCTGCCTCGTCAAATGGGTGGAGGACCGAGAAAGGTTGATTGGATATTTTGGAGCTCAGGAGTGACCAAGGATAAAGCAATATCAGTATCAAGGTGGGGAAAATGAAGTAGAGAATAAAGAAATGGTGGCAGTAAAAGTAAAGAGAAAAATAGGATGATAGAAAGCACAGCAGTGTTAACTGAATGAATTTTTTCAAGATGGAGAAGACCTCGATGAGTTTAAAACAGATTAAAGAAGTGGATTTCAAAATCATCCACAAAAGGATCACAATATAAAATATAAGATGCCTAGAAAGATTAAATAGATAATAATGAAGATAAAGTAATTCATGATTCAACCAACTGTAGATTGAAAATATTTTTAAAAAAGAATTCTGGAAAGTTCCAAAAAGCAAAACTTGAATTTGCCCTGCTTCCACAACTATTTACATAGAATTTACATTGTACTTACAACTATTTACACAGCATTTACATTGTATTAGGTATTACAAGTAATCTAGAGATGATTTAAAGTATACAAAAGGATGTGCATAGGTTACATGCCAATAGTATGCCATTTCATATAAGGGACTTGAGCATCCTTGGATTTCGGTATTTGTGGGAGGTCCTGGAACCAATCCCCCTGGGATACTGAGGAATTGTACTTTCCATGATAGCACTAAGCTTTTTTGTGAAACAGTGTAAGTTTGCTCTAACATGAATGAAAGCATTGAGAATCAAACCACGCTTAATCAGTGGCAAAGTTTTATTCATTAGGAAGAAAGCATTATTCTGAATGACATTTTATGTTACCTTGCTCGTTTCACTGTCTTTGAATCCTTTTTCAAGTATTTGTAGCAGATGCTTTTTCTTCACTGTAACTTCAGGATCAAAAACATAAAAAAGGCATTCCAGCATCTGTCGATAGCTCCTTAAGAATAATTAAGACAAAAAAAGTTTTAGAATTGATTTCAGAAAAGCCTAGCTGTAGATAAGTGACCATATGCCTTGCCCAGGATATTTCCCATTTACGCTGGATGTTCCAGTGTCATTATTAAACTTGCACTCCTCCTCAGTCTCAAAAAGAGCTCCAATGTGGATAAACTATGAGGTCATCCTAGTCAAGGAAGATGCATGAAAAGGAACTATTTACTGACAAGGATATTTTCAACATTGTAAACTTTTAAAACAGAAAGACTTTCTTTTACAAAATAAAATCAGACTGTTGTAAAAATGTTCCTTATGGAAGTTAACTTCTTACTTCGAATCATGCATATCTTCATTGTCCAAAAACTTTTGGAATTTCTCTTCAAATTTTAGTCTCAGAATACGGTTGTTAACCTTGATGACACGTTTTACTTTCACTCCTCTAATACCATACGTTCTGAAGTCCCATGTACAAAAACGTGATAGAATTAATTCATAGCAGGAATTAAACCTATATGGGAATACAAAATATATGCAAAGAAAAGAGATTTTCCTTAAAATGTTGAGAACACAAAGTTACATATGAAAAAAGTAATAGCTAATTTTTTTTTTTTTTTTGCTAAAGATAAATGGTCATATAGTATAGCTCTGATTTGGTTCTTATTCAATCAGTAAAAGAGGCGCTAAACTTTGAAACATAAAATAATAGTTCTTTCATTAATTATTATATATTTGTTCTGACTAAAAGATATGGAGCAATCCTCCTTTATTGAAACACTTCATTTTTTGGCTTCAGTAAAACTACATGCTTCTGGCTTTCATCTTACTGGCTGCTCTTTCATGTTTTTCTTTGCTGCTTCTCTTTCCTCTGACAGACTTCTAAATGTTGGATTGCCCCAGCAATCAGTCTTTGGCTCTCCTCTTGTTTCCATAAACTCTATCCCTAGGTGATTTCACCTGGTCCTTTGGGAATACATATTTTAAATATATTATTTATATATATATATATAAATACATATACATATATATTTATTATACTAGTAAATTCCAACATTTTATTTTCAGGCTTTACCCTTACCCCACTTAGCTGGATATACCTACTCTTGAACATCCAACTACCTGCTTGCTGTGTTCACTTGTATATGTAATAGGCCTCTCAAATTTAACTCACCCAACACACCTGCCTTTAAACCTGCTCCTCCTGAGTGTTTTCCACCTCAGTATATGGCAACATCACCTAACTGGTAGCTTAGGTTAAAATCCCAGGAATAAACCTTGCCTCCTCTCTTCCTCACCAATATCCAAGTCTTCAGCAAGTCTGTTTGATTCTACATCTAAAATACATCCTGAATATGACCCTATTTAATCATTACTGCTGCTATTTTCCTAGTTAAAATCACCATCATCTCTTAGTTGGGCTATTGCAATAACTTCATAGCTAGGGATATAGAAGTGAAAGAGGCAGGGTCCCTGCTCTCATGGACCCTATCTTCCAAGGGAGTTGGACAAAAAAATAAACAAGACATAAAAAAAATCTAAACTGGTAAGTACTCTGAAGAAAGAGAGGCTTGGGGTAAGAGAGGCTTGGAGAGGCAGGGGCTACTTAAGACAAGTCTTGGGTAAGACGTTCAGAGAAGATATTTGAGCTAAAAATTGAAGGAGAAGTAGGGGCCTGCTGTGTGAAGATCTCAGGAAAATGTACACAATGCTCATTTGCTCTCTGCTGCCCTTGCCTGGCCACGCTCACAGTAATAATTCTGGCACTGTCTTAAAGTAGCACAGAATTTAGATTAATTTGAAATTTAAGGGGGGGGTCAACTGTATGGTGACAGATGAAACTAAATATTTGGTGGTGAGCACACTGTAATGTATACAAAAGTAGAAGTATAATGTTGTACACATGAAACATATAATGTTATAAACCAATGTTACCTTAATGAAAAGAAGTAAAAATAAAAAATAAATTTGAAAAAAATGGATCAGTTTGAAAAGGAAGTTAAGTGCTCCTATATGGGGTACATCTGCCTTTGAATGAGATGACTGGTCCTCACTGGGATAATCAACCAGGGCCTGAGCGTGGGTGTGGGCTAAGATCACAAAGGTAAGCTTCCTGATGGGGTGTCTCTTCCTAAGACTAACATCTGAGCTCCTAATTTAGAGCATTCGCCTTTCTCACTAGCAAAGACTGAACCAGTGCAGCTAGGAACTGCCCAGTTACTCTTCCCCAAGAGTTGAAAAGTGAGCTGCCCAAACCAAACTAATCCCAGAGGAGCTCGCAGTCTGGTAAAGGAGACAGAAATAGTGCTGCAATCCAGCATAATGCTGCTAACTAGTTCAGAGGTCCGGCTAAACAACCAGATCATCATGTGCAGTGGGAAACCTACAGTGTCATGTATAGGGGGATCATTTCCTGGGTGGGCCTAAATTAGTCCAAGTCACCCCTAAACAACATGTCCTGGAACCACTGAAACTCATTATTACTTGCACTCTAATTGTTATTATTATCATTATTATTGTGCTTTGATAGAAACTAGTGCTATAGGCGTTTTATGTAGATAAGGTTTTTGTTATAAAGTAACAAAAGGGTAATCGAGAATTGCCCTTGAGAGTAATCGAGAATAGATGGAAGTGATGAATGGACAGTTCCCAGCTTCTAGCCTGGTCTCCCAGGAATGCAAGAACCAGGAATGGCACAGGAAACTCCAAGTAGTATGATCCTTTCATAGAGCTTTTCTTTGGGAATTAAGCAGCTGATCCCTTCCTCATATGGAATTCCTAGAGCCCTGGAGATACAGAACCCTGGTGCTGAGAGGACAAGGGCTCTGTGCTACCTGGGGTCACAGAAGTAAAGCAATTCATTCAATCACCTGGCCACACCGTGGATGAGAAAACATCATTCAGAGGCTGCAATACTGCTGGAGGAGGGAGAACAGACCTATGCTGATAGAGAAGTACTGAGACTTACAATATTATCAGTACGTCATGGAGGATGATAACTTCTTACAGCATTGTTGAATATGTGCTACATGCAACTGGGGAGCATGTCATTACTGGTCTGATGTATACACATTTTAGTCTGAACCTGAAATAATGACTCTGTAGGACTTTGTATAAAATAATATTGAAATCTGCTACACCTTTCTTTCAGTCTGATAGATTTAAGGGCAAAATTGAAACTACCCAGCCCAGCCTGCAAGACCCTTAATGATCAGGCCCTTGTCATGTGGAACTACTGAGTTCTCCAAACATATTATACTATTTCCACACCCTTTCACATGCTGTTTCCTCTGCCTGCAAAGTCCTTCCTCTAATTCTTCGTATAGTTAACTTCTATCAGTCCTTCAAAACTCAGATCAAAGCATCTCCCTCAAGTGTCCCCACTTCCACAATACTTTCTGTAACTTGCCACTCTGCTTTGATCTTCACATAGCTGCCCTCTCCTACATTCTCCATGTGTACAATCATCCCAGAACTTATTACTATTTCATTACCATAGTCTTCTACAGCAGATTGTAGGCTTGATTAGAGAGGGAACTATATCTTATTTGACTTTTATCACTAGCACCTAGCATAGAATGTGACTTATGGTAGAAGCTCAGTGGATGAATGCTGAGCAAGTGAACAAAGTAGAAAAGACTCAAAGATTAAAAAGATGCAGTCTCTATCTTCACCGAGTTTATAAACCAATAAAGTGAAGAAGTAATGGATAAGTACAAGCAAAATTATAATAGAGTATAAGATAGGAGAGATAAAACTCAGTGCTATGAAGATTCAAAAAGAAGAAGAAGAAATGACTATAGCTGATGGAGATGACAAGAAAATTCCTCACAAAGGAATGGCTTTTGATGTCATCCTTGAAGATAAAGTAAGTTTTGACAGGCAATGATAGAGCCAGGGCCTGGGATGCGAGGCATTCTGGGTGAAGGAAGTAGAACAAAGAAAACCACTTATGTGATGGTGTACCAGATATATTCCAAGAGCAGTGAGGCATGAACAGTTCAGCTGACTCTGAAAGGGTTTGAAAAGGGGTTAGGGTAGTTTGGAGACTATACAGTGAAGGACACTGAATGTCAGTGTGAAGAGTTAGAATGTAATTTGGAAGATAACAGGTTGCTACAGGAGGCTTTTGTTTTGTTTTTAACAGAGTGCTCTTGGCATAGGCAGGGACCAGCTATATGTAGCAATAGTCTAAGAGGAAGGTTATGATGGCCCATGTGCAGGAGATTTTGGTTACAAAGAGGGAGAGAACGAATGCAAGAGACATTATGGAGAGAACCTGTGGGTCTTAGGCTGATTGGATATGGAGATGGAGGAAGAGAATGGAGTCAAGAATGGCTTCAGTGTTTGTTGTGCCTCTATGACTTAGAGGGTGGTAGTGCTACAAACAGGAATGGAGGAGTCAGAAGGAAGGGGTGGTTTGTGGGCAGGAAGAGGAAAACAAAAGCAAAAAGATTAAGAACTAAATATTTTTACATCACCTTGTCTAATCCTAACAGTAACCTTTTGTGATAGTTTTTTATTTTCTCATTTTACAGATGACATTCAGATGAGTTAAATAACTGTTTTAAGACTATGCAGATAGAGTTTGAACCTAGGCTTTCTGACTCTAACCCCACTGTCTATTTTTTAGTTTACAGCTGATTCCCTTTTAAATGTGTTGAGTTTGCCTTGCCAGTTGGACATTCGGCTAGAAATGTCTAATAGGTAGAAATTCAGGACTGGGGTAAAGGAGAGAGATTGTAACTTTAAATAATTTTTGAAAGTGCAGGAGTAGAAGAGACTGTCAAGGGAGAGTGTAAAAAGAAAATAGGAAATGTCTAACTACAAGAAAAAAAAAAAGAGAGAGAGAGAGGTGAAGTTACACGGAAGGAATGGCTAAAAGCAACAAGATCTGCAGAGGTTAGGAGAGTGAGGGCCCCTCATGTCACTGGGTGCCCCCACTCATTCAGTAAGACCTGAATGTGTGAGCATCCACAGTGGTGATATACACATTGACTAAGATATTCAGTTACACAGAGAGATGCCTACAAACGTTCTTAATATACAAATGATGCACCCATTTAGCAAATGTAGAATGCACATGGTTTTAAATGGCTGAAGCATAATATAATCTATTAAAATCACTTCAAAATCCTAAACAAGCATTTAATAAATACTGTTAACTGACTTGCTGACTTAAACCATATCAAAAACAAATATAAAACAGTATAAAACAAAAAGTCTGAGTTTCTATAGCTCTCTAAAACAGTACAGCCTGAAATGTTTATATATAAAAAGTTAGATTAATTACTGAAAGTTATTTTATAGACAAAAGTGAACCTACTAAGTGAATATCTATATATTGATATAGAGACTTCAATTAGTTATCTATTGAGTTATGAATCCAGCCAGCCCTATGCTAGATGTAATGACTTATAAGGCACATCCTATCTGTCCCCAAGGATCTCACAGAGTCACTTATATATTGTTTTGTGGTACTTTGAAGTTATTTCTTTAAATTGTAAATGCCATGCATGTATCTATAACCAGGTTAAAAAAGCTTCTCAAGCACAAGGACAGCATCTTTGATGCATTGGAGTCCCCATATGATAAATATTGATAAATGTTGTCTGTTGTCAATAGATATAACTCAGTTGGCAATACAGAGGTAAATAATATGATCTATAATGAAAATGCTGTAGTGGCAACAATCTACTCAACAGACAAGTCTCTGTAAAATCAGGACTTTTTTAAACTGAAAAATAAAGCTCTTCAATTTCAAAAAAGAAATGAAGCTAAGAAATTTTTTTTTTTTTTTTTTTTTTTTTGTGGTACGTGGGCCTCTCACTGTTGTGGCCTCTCCCGTTGCGGAGCACAGGCTCCGGATGCGCAGGCTCAGCGGCCATGGCTCACGGACCTAGCTGCTCCGCGGCATGTGGGATCTTCCTGGACCGGGGCACGAACCCGCGTCCCCTGCATCGGCAGGCGGACTCTCAACCACTGCACCACCAGGGAAGCCCACTAAGAAATTTTTAACGATATACAATTAGAAATCTGCAATGCTCTTTTACTATAAACATAGGCTTTTCTGAGAGAAAACCTTTATGTTTTAGTTCTAGCTCTACTCCAGTACTTTTTATTTAAATGCTAAATACTGGCCTTAAAAATATTAAAGAAAAGTCAGTGTTTAAATTATAAAATGACTAGATATGTACCACACAGAGCAATTTAAAGCACTTTAATAGTTATTTCCTAATATACATAAACGATCAGAGCTAAGGTAGCCAAGCTTGTAGTATGCTAAAAGTAACAAACAGTCCTTGAAATTCTGCCAACATGTATTTGATTTTCTCCTTAAAATGGATCAAGGTTATTTTTATTAAAACCAAGTAAACAATTATTAATGCTTATTAAAATCCACCAAAGCTATCTAAATTACTATCAGGCTGACACGGTTACCTAAATGGCTTTTCAGTTATTTTGCTTTTACATAGTTTTTTTCACTAATGTACTTGTTTTATAAAGAGCTTACTTTGTGATAAGTTAAAAAGAAACAAATAATAAAAAGCAATTCTGTTTAGGTTGAGTGAATACAAATAAAAGACTGAAGAATTATGCATACATCCTGCAGAGAGACACCATTCAATTCTTAACACTTGAAAAATCAAGGCCTCTACTTGTTTACATGGGGACTGGGATGAATACCTTTTATATCTTTGTACATAAAAATCAAATATTGTGGTTAAGCAACAGTGATAACTGTTGGGCAAATGGATCTACTGATACAAAAGAAAGTATTTTAGAAGATCCCTTTGTCCCTTGGGCAGAGCGTCTTAGACTTTTCCACCAAAGTACCCCCAAGGCCCTTCAGAAGCTTTTACTCACAGAGGTGAGTTAGAGCCACATCTAATAGAATCAGGGGGCTTGGCTTAAAGTAATGGATAACAGTCACACATTTTTCTTTCTAAAAGGTTATTGTAAGTTTTGTAGTTTACTTCACAAAAATCGTGTTTGTTTCAACAGTGACAGTGAGTAAAACCATCCTCTGGGGTGATATATCAAGTCCATGCTATAGCTTTACATGTTTCCTTGTTCATGGGCTTCTCAATTTTGAGAAAGTGACTGCAGAAATATGAAAGTTATGATATTTTTGTGCCAAGGCTCTCTTTTTTTAGGATCATTTTTTGGGTTGTACCCTCTAGTTGAAGCAACACAACCACTTCCTTGTGTCTACCAGTAGGACTTGATTCTGAAGTGTGGATCCCTTTTTCCTGTTTCCATTTTGGGTGGCTTTGCCATTTTTGTCCAAATGGGCTTTTCACCCGAATTCCTGGTTTTTAAGCGTCTGCCTTATTTTAACTCATAAAGTCTATGTGCACCCTGACTCTATCTAGCTCTAGACAACTGGTTTCACTTTGATCATGGACCCCCAGGAAATTTACTAGGCAGCCTCCTCCAGTATTTGCAACTTGCTGTTGCCAATCCTGCTTTGCCACTCCTTCCCTATTCTAGCCTCTCACCCAGTATTCAGAATCCAGGGCTATATTCAGTCCAGAAATAAACCGTATAAACATACATAAAATTAATTCGTGACCATAAGCTTTTCTAAATTATATTCTGCTCTTGGGCTAAGGAAAATTAAGTAAAGAGCAAAGAAATACTATTAGGATGTTTTCAAGTTAGCTCATGGCAATAGTATAAACAGAGAAATGTATATATGGTAAAGTAGGTAACTGCCAATTTTCAGTGGATGAATACTCTATATGGTAAGTGTTTTGAAATGGGACATTTTAAGATTTTTATAAGTTGATATTTTGGTTGATGATCCTAAGCACTTAAAATTAGTTTTAAAGCTATAACTAAATATCAAAAGATTTACCAGTCATCAGATCGAGTGCCTTCTTCAAAGTAGATGTTTCCCACAGTCTCCAACTCAATTAACAAAAATGGGATTAATAAACTATGACTTTTCTTCTTTTGTTTTACTTCAATACGATAAATTCCTTCAATTCTATTTAAGAAAAAAATAAAGCTATTAAAATGCTCTAAAATTCACAACATTAAAATTCATGATAGTTTCTTCTAAGCTGATGTTAAAATATAAGGCTTTCATCAATGAATAAAGAAAGCTTGGTGCTAACAGTTAAACCAAGTAAAAGACATTCTGTTTTTGGCAATTAAAATCACCTCAAATTTTGTTAACCTCAGAGTAAGTGAAGGTTAGAAGACTCTCCTGGCTCCACCATTTATGATTCTCAGATCTTAGACAAGTCACAACATTTTTCTGCTGCAACTTCTTAGAAAATGACGAGATTGATAGTACCTACACCTGAATAGGCTTTTTGAAGATTATAGGCAAAATATATGAAAAGCTCTTAGCCAAGAGCTTGGCACAGAGTAAGAACTCAATAAATATTAGTTATTATTTTGTTACTATTTATTATTACAGGGCAAACTAACTTATCCACTTAGTGCCTTAGTAAATTAAAAAAAAAATTCACAGCACTTAATAAGTCTTCTTGCTTTATGTTTCTAGTTGATACTCAACCTGAGTTTCTTTCTACATGATTCCAGACAACTTTTGTATGTGCTTTCTGCACCAGTAGCAACTAACGTTAAAAAAACTAATGTTTTTAATTTGCAGACACTAGAGTCATGTGACAAGAAGCCACTCAGGGGAAGTCCAGTGTTCCTAGTAAAGTATTGCTTCTTTAAAAAACTATATGCTAACTTTGAACCAATGATGCCTACCTCTACTAAGAACTGGACTGAAAAAACATGTTGTGTTTTACTTCATACTGTAATTCTTTCCATTCCTGGAGAATTGAGCTCGACCAGTGGCCCAGAACATTCTTTTCCCTCATGTTTCAAATTTGAACAACGAGATAATTCATTAAACGTACTCATCTAGTTTTTTGTTCCAGAATGTTACCCTTCCATTCAAGGCATTTAGTTTGGTCACTATCTTCTGCTGAAGACTTGGTTCTTCTGTGACAGTTTCACAGTTTTTTGATTTTTCAAGCTCAGTTACTTTATTGTTACTGGATCTGTCATTGTGCCCTTTGCCAGATCCTCTGAGTTCAGTCAGTTCCCGTTCCAACTGTTGAAATCAATGTGCCAGAGAGCAAAATTGTTCAGTGGAATCTATTAAATATTTAGTTAACTTAAATTAACAAAGTAGCAATCTAGATAATAAATAAGCCAAACTTCATAAAAACATGGCAAGCATGTGATTATAACTTTAGTACAAGTTTGGTCAACGAATTTCTCTTGACCAAGTGAAATTAAATACTTCAGACATGGCAGTTCTCTCAACTGAAAATAAGAAAAGCAAAGAAATAAATTTTAAAATATTATTGATGAGTTAGCTTCTAATAAAGCCAAAGTAAAATGATAAGAAATGCTGGTTTTGGAAGAAAGAGAATAAGCTTGAAATAATGTGACTTTTATCACTCCTACTTTTCAATTTTTCAACTACTTTGGTATTCTGGGAAACAACATAAAAAATATACACAAGCATGGATATAGGGGTGCACATTTTTCTCTTTGCCTCAGTCTCCTATACGGCTCTGCACAGCAATGTCCTTATTTAAAATTTTGATATTTGTGATTTTTTCTTGTTGTTCGTAATGGACTTTTTTTGCATTCATTTGTATTTTTAAGAAATATTATAATAGGGACTTCCCTGGTGGTGCATTGGTTAAGACTCCATGCTCCCAATGCAGGGGGCCTGGGTTTAGTCTCTGGTCAGGGAACTAGATCCCACATGCATGCCACAACTAAGAGTTCACATGCCACAACTAAGGAGCCCACATGCCACAACTAAGACCAGCGCAACCAAATAAATTTAAATAAATATTTTTAAAATATATATTATAATAAAATACATGATTTATCTTAATTATGGAGGTTTTAGACCTTCCCTTAAACTTTGGGCCCAGGGTGAGTGCCTCATTTGCCTTACCCTAACCCCAGCATCGTAGAATGGATTTCAAGATAAATTGTACTGTACACAGAGAAGTGCATACAAATAGAAATTTGCTAAGTATCTGTACTCCTTTCTCTATAATGGCTACATACAGCTGTTAAAAAAATGAAGTAAGCATATTTTATAAAAATACCTATAGTTTATATAATCTATAACTATTATTTTTCACATATTAATACATCCATTTGCACATGAAACTGGCAGATATAAAATGATTTCCATATACTGGTTTTCCTGTCATTTTTTATTCAAATAAATAAATTACGTTAATGTTTTAAGAATACCTTTCTGATTATAATATGAATTTAAACCTGTTCATTTCATAAAGAGTACTAAATATATTTTTAAAAATTGATTTTTAATCGCTACATACCATTCAATCTTAAGAATGAGTAATTCTGCCTCTCTTTTTAAACATTTAGGTAGTTTCCAATTTTTTGTTGTTATTAATAGTACAGTGATGAATATTCTCATATAAATATTTATCCAAATCTTTAAATGGAGTGCTAGAAGTAGATTTACTGGGTCAAAGGCTATGAGCATTTTTAGGCTGTTAGTAATATATATGACCCAATTACACTCTCATCAGTGGTGTAATAGTGTCACACCCATCTTCACCAGGCAGGCTATGACAAATTTATAGGTGAAAATGGTTGCTTGTTGTCTTATTTCATATTAGGAAATTAATAATCAGATTGAGGTCCTCTTTCACATGTTTATTAGTTTTTATTTCTTCTTTTGTAAAAAGATAGTTTATGGAATTTGCTTAATTTTTCTATTTGGATATATACTTTCTTGTCTTCTTTAAAATTTTTTAATTAATTTATTTATTTTTGGCGGCATTGGGTCTTCGTTGGTGCGTGTGGGCTTTCTCTAGTTGCAGTGAGTGGGGGCTACTCTTCATTGTGGTGCACAGGCTTCTCATTACAGTGGCTTCTCTTGTTGCGGAGCACAGGCTCTAAGCACGTGGGCTTCATGGGCTTAGTTGCTCCGTGGCATGTGGGATTTTCCCAGACCAGGGATTGAACCCGTGTCCCCTGCATTGGCAGGCGGATTCTTAACCACTGTGCCACCAGGGAAGTCCCTTTTTGTCTTGTTTTACTTATGAGTACTTTTATACTAAGGATATTATGTTTGTCCTTCATGTTTGTTGAAAACAATTTTTCAGACTGTCATTTATTGTTTATTTTCATTAATGATGCTTTTTAGTACAAAAGCGTTTTACTTTTTTTTTTTCAATCAAAGCTAAATTCTGTTCCCTGTGATTTCTAGTATTTTTCTTACTTGGCAGGCTGAGCTCAGTTAAATATATTAATCCATATACTCTTCTGCTTTTTTATGTTTTCATTTTTACATTTAATTCTATTTTCCCCACTGTATTTACTTTTAGTAAAGTATAAACTAAGGATCCAAGTCCCCTATTCCCAAGTAGTTTGACTATTTTTGTAACACCATTTTTTGAATAAACCATTATTTTCTTATACCTTTTTTTTTAATACAATAAGTTCTTATACATACAAAGTTCTGTTTTGACGTAAGCCTTCATTTCTCAGAGTCTACTTTTAGTAAAGGAAATCCAATTTATTCTAAATTAAAAAAGCACATATAACTACTAAAGCACAAACTATTGAAGTATACAACATTATGGGAACTTTATAACAAGCTATACTTTAATAGTATACAACATACAATAGTAAAGAGTACTTTAGCATTTTAGACAAGAAAATGAATTTTGAGCACAGCCTGCTGGTATCTAATAAAAATGTAGTGAAATAAGTCTAACAGATCTCTATAACTCACTGAATCATATTGAATTACACAGCATTTTTAAAACTTTATAAATTAATATGCCTATACTTTTTTTTTTTTTTTTTGCGGTATGCGGGCCTCTCACTGCTGTGGCCTCTCGCGTTGCTGAGCACAGGCTCCTGACGCGCAGGCTCAGCGGCCATGGCTCAAGGGCCCAGCCGCTCTGCGGCATGTGGGATCTTCCCGGACCGGGGCACGACCCGCGTCCCCTGAATCGGCAGGCGGACTCTCAACCACTGCGCCACCAGGGAAGCCCTGCCTATACCTTTTTTAAATTGCAGATTTCTAAGCACAGAATGAAGCTTAGTTAAGTACCTAGAATCAAAACATTTTCAGGGCAAACTTACTTGAAACTTAGTATTAATTTTAAAAGGTATGCATATTTATAAATGTATACATACATATAAAATTTAAAAGATAATAGTATCTTATCTGCCAGTTTTCTTAAGACAAGGCTATTGAAATTTTACAATATTAAATCTCACATTTTTTTTCAAAAGGCTGAATAATTTTATTCGTTCTTCTGGCAACTTCTGTAATTTACATTTTCGATCATTCAGTTTTTCAAGGTCTTCATTAAGATGCCTCTGAACAGTTTTTATACGCATATTGTAATACATTATTTTTTTCATTGCTGTGGTCTAAAAGTGAGAAAAAAGGTTAGCTGAAACAAAAAACATTATAGGTAATTATTAGTGGTATTATATGAGTGGGGTATGTTCTATATAATTATTTTTAAGTTTTACATGCTCAGTTACTAATAATGATATTAGTTTAAATGATAATGGCTACACAGAATCCTCTATTTAAATTTAATAAGCAAAACATAAAATTTCAGAGATGTTCTTTGTGTATAATATTTTAAGTGTGAGGCATATTTACTTTCAGTGACAACATAAAGAGACTATAGAAAGAACTCAATTTACAAAATAGTGTCATTTAGCTAATGTGGCAGTACTACTGAAGCTAACATATTATTCCTATTTGATTAATTTAGAGAAAAAATAAATTTAAAAGAATAAAATCAAATGTAACATTATTCATTTTTTAAATGCATGGCTAAGAAATAGGATTTCATGGGTTTTTTCCCCCAAATCTATAAAAGAATGCTCTAAATGAACTTGTTTTAGATTGAGCAAATTACTAAATTGTCAATCTAATCCAGTTATCTTGAATTCCTTAATATCAATGGATCATGCAGTTACTAATGTTTATCATGATAAATTGATTAAATCCACCATTAAGAAATATACCAGGTAAATGGTGCTCAAGAGTTATATTAGTCAAAAGAACTAGCTAAGAAAATAAACAAATCAGGTGCATGTTATAATGTGACCTAGTTTTAACTGTTTACCTGAAATAATGAAGGCATTATCGGCAAATCTGTACCTCAGTTAAGTTGGAAGGCTTGTACACTGTTGTGTGATTTATTTAGTAGAAAGTGGATAGTCAAGATCCCAACAGAATTATTTGGCATAACAGATAGAATGGAAACAAATATATGGCTTGATGAACAGACAAAAGAATTCCTTCTCCACACATAATATGAAATTCTGAAACTGAAATTACTAAATTCTTCTGCAAAAAATCAGGCATTCATAACATAGAAGAGTTAAGGGGAAAAAGGCTGTTTTAGGGTGATGATTAGCAGATAAAAATTCCTGATCAAGAAGAGCTTGTTTCTCAGGTGCAATTGAGTAGAAAAAACTGTAACTAAGGAAATGGCAGATGGTGTTTCTTGATTTTTTTTTTTTTTTGCCTACAAGTGGCAAGTAAAGTCAGAACTTACCTACCCAAGTGACACACTTCCCCACCCACAACATTCCCTTGGTGATTCATCCAGTCCTCGGCTTGGTATCATCCTTCTGCTTTCAATTCCCATATCTTTATCTCCAATCCAGGCAACTCTCTTAAATAACAGTCTCATATATCCATCTTGGATATTCAAAAGATTGTTCAAAGTTTATATGCTTAACATTATGCTGTGATTCTTCCTTCTAAATTTACTCCTCCCATACTCTTCCTCATCTCATCAAATAGCAACTCCTTCCCTCCTTCAGTTGCTTGGGTTAGTTGCTTGGAATTATTCTCTACCTTTTCATCTACACTTCAAATTCAATCTATCAGCAAATCCAGATGGATTCTACCTTCTAACTACTGCTACAATTACTTTTGATTACTTTTTACTACCCCCTCTACAGTGTCCTGTATCAAACCATCAGCATCTCTCATCCAAGTTTCTGGAATCTAACTGGTCTCTCTGCTTTCACCTTTTCCTTTAATCCTCTATTCTTAATTCATTAACCAAAAGGATCCCTTTAAAACATAAGTCATCTTGTTTCCTCCTCCTCTCAAAATTTTCCAGTGGCCTCATATCACTCAAAGTAAAAGCCAAAGTCCTTACAACGTTCTTCAGTCTCACGTGATCTGCCCCCCACCACTCCTGTATTCATCTCTTCTTTCTTTCCTCTTTGCTTACTCAGCTCCAGCCATACTAGCCTCCTTGTTGTGCTTAAAATATGAGGCATGCTCCTGCTCAAGGTCTTTGTACTTGCTGATCCCTGAAAAACTTGCTCCCTTATTTCCTTCAGGTCTCTGCTCAAATGTTGCCTTAGTAAATCCTTTCCCAACAGTTTTATAGAAAAGAGCCTACAGCCCTTTCTCTGCCCCTACCAACAATCTTGTTTCCTTCACCCTTATTTCATTTTCCTCCATAGCATTTATCACCATCTGACATACTAGTTTTTCACTCATTTAGCTGCTTACTATCTGTCTTCTCTCACTAAATGTAAACTCCAAGGAAGCAGGGTTTTTTTTTCTGTTTTGGTCACTCTATTTCTAGTGCCTTGAACTGTGCCTCGAATGTAATAGGCATTAAATATTTGTTAGATAAATTAATCAGCCAAGTAATTTAGTGAAGCACATTCATCCTGCTCACCTTTTCAGAAAGTGTGTGATGAAAAACTACAGAGATGATAATGGAAATTTCAAAAATATGGTTGTCACTGCAAAGTTTTGTCATTATTTTTGATTTAACCTTGTTAGAGAAGACATTCCTCCCTGACCCTCCAATGACTCTGGACATCTGCTAGTAGACAATAACTCTAGCCTTTTGCTCAATATTACAAGACAGCTCACTTCTTAGATTGGGATGGGAGAGAGGATAATCTCAGTTTTGAAAAGATGAGAGGAGACAGTGGAACTTGAGAATAAATCCTCAAGCTACCAAGAGAAGAGATACAAGAGAAATGGATAAAGACATTCTTTATCTATGTTGAGATGATGGATGAGCCACAAGGAAAGAATGGGAGGGCTTCATGTGGGCACATTCTGGACACTCATAAACTATTTATCGAATGGTTAACTGAATAAACAAATGGGACTCAATGGACTAGAAGGAGAGGTAGAAATATAATGTGGGAAGAATATTAAAAAACATGGTAAATTCCTATGAACTCTACTCTCAAATTATAAAGCCTTTCATACCATGGCATAGTAGTCCCCTTACTGGGAGATTCACCATCAGTGACAGCCCAGGAAAAGCCCTTTTCAAGATTTTGGAGATCTTCAAGATTTTGGCAGTGTGGGTAGATTCACTTATACTTACAGAGAACCCCAAACCATCTTTAATTAGACTAAAATCTACCTAATCCTGGCATACTACCATCAACCATGGGTATCTTCTAATTTTGATATATAATACTCCAAATGAGAGGAGGTTACTTGTTTCATTTCTACTTTATTTAGGCTTAATTTTCGTATATATAGCATTAGTTTAATTATTCTTAACACTGATAATTTTTCAGATTTCCTTCAAGTTTTATATAAGTTTAAACGTTTTTCTATTATTTTACCTTCCAATACTGTCATCAAAATTGAGATTCTAGTACTAATGTTATTATCTGTATGCATCTATGTGAAATATCCAGTTCACTGGGCAAAAGTAGAATTGGTGACAACACTGACAAGATCATACTACCTACCACATGTTGACACAGCCAGAAAGAAGGAGTTAATTAAACTTAAGACACAGACACCTGATTAGGTATGCACTTACATCTGCCAGTTCCTTGATTTGCTTTGCTGACACATCAAACGTGTCAAGTCTTTGAAGGCAAGGCAAATGATATAACACATGTGTGGAATAATTACACAGCAGACAAACTGGATTGGTTTTATACTGAGGATCATTGAGACATAAATCCTTTAAGCAACGCAGCCTGGTTAAGTTAGTGAGGTCCTAAAACAACAGCAACAATAATGGTCAATTGATTAATTGCAACTCTCCATTTCTAAAGGAGGCATTTTAGCTCTTAAGATCACCCATAACTTAATGTAATGCATTCTAATTATGTGCTTTAATATGTTAAAGGTATTTAGATGCATAAAGTGTTATTCTCTATTGAAAAAGATGCTAAATACATGAAAAATGGATCGACAATAATTAAACAGCAGACTCTATATAACTATACATTTTAAATGTAAAATGACAAAGAGTATTTACTAAATGATGTATTCTACATGAAACCCTGAAGCCCATTTATTCCTTAAGACACCATTCTCTCTCTGCACAGCCCCTTTGCTAACACGTGCCCCAGGAATAACAAGGATGTAGGTCTCCTACCTCCTTCACCATACTCCCCACACTGACCACCCAGGAACACAGCTCGCTATTTTCCTCAGCCTCCAGGTCTGCTCTTCTCACCAAAGGCTATGGCACCTATGTTTTAATATAATTAACACTGAACTCCTGATTTTTAGGGTTTGAGGTTTTTGTTGTTGTTGTTGTTTGTTTCTATAAATGCCCTTTCTGCCTATTAAGGGCAACTGAAAGCTAGCTTTCTCCTGAGGGCCTCATTTTCCTCACAGCCTCTGGAGGGGTAGGGGTTGACGATGCACTTTCAGACCAATGTGATTCCTTAACATCTTTTATCTTGAAGTTTAAGTCACTGTTTATACCTTCCTTTATTTGGCATCTGGCCCTTGCTTAACTCTTCAGTCTTGTCCCTTCTATTTAAACCCTGACATTTTATGTTTTAGCCATACTGAACAACTTGAAGTTTCAGAATGTCCCAGACCATTTAGACATTCACTCACGCTTCTGCCTTTGAATGGACTGAACTTCACCCCAATTTTACCTTTTAATCTGTCAAGACTCAACCTAGGTATCTTCTTCTTTGAGAGCCTTGTTTCATCCCCCAGGCTTGGGGTAGATGCTCCTCCTATGAACTCTCTTAGCCACGGGGCTTACCCTTGTTATAGAATTTATCACACCCTATTGTCAATTATCCACAAGTCTATAAGCCAAGGGTCTGTATGTGCTTTGGCCCTCAATCCACAAGCTAAGAATGGTGATTGCATTTTTAAAGTGTTGGGAAAAAATAAAGAAGAATGTGTGACAGAGGCCATATATGGCCCACAAAACCTGAAATATTTTCTTTCTGGCCTTTTATAGAAAAAGTTTGCCAATTCCTGAGATAAACTCTTTGAGAACAGGGTTTGTGTCCTGTTAACACTGCATTCCCAGCATTCAGCATTTAGAACACAGCAGGCACTAAATAAATAATGTGAATTGAATTGAATGCTTATTACTTTCTACCAACCTCTAAGACACGCTCACGTCTTTCTCAATAATAGTATTACTAGGGTGGTGCCTGGGGTAGGAAGGTACTATGGTAGAGTTGGACTTAAATGAATGCACTGCTAGTTAAGAGACTCAGAATCAGAATTAAAGGAAATCCAAAGCAAGGACCAGGAGGCACTAATTTAGAAGATAAAGTATCAATACAAATGGAATCGGGAAGCAAGTAGTGAAATCAGGCTGCTAGAATTAAGAGTAAGACAGGGTGAGGTGGATAATGTGTGTCCAAACTCTCTCTGGACAAGTGATAACTTGGCTTACTGGCTGGACCTAAGGCTATGGCTAGGCCCATAGCATGAGTGGGACTAACTAATCAGGGTGACTCTAAAAAGGAGATTTCTGAATAGAGCTGTGCAGAGAATTATTTGGTCAAATTCTGCAGGGCAAGGAAGGTAAACCATTGACTATGCTGAAGAGTAAAGATACTGTTTGATTTCTGGGTGGCTGTGTTGCATTTGACCATCAGTCTGGGCTATGGCGGGTGTGAACTTTGAAGTCTTATGCAGGAATCCTCCACATACACTCAGAAGTTAGATGACGCTGGAGTCTATGAAAGCACATCTCACTTTCACCAGGATAGTATCTTTTTAGGGTGACTGGAAAGGGTAGACATAAAAATTCAGAATAATAATATTTCAGGAATATTCCTAATATTTGAATAATAAAGGTTGCTGTGAGTCATGTTCAATGTTTTTATGAGAAGCCATAATTATTATAGAGAGCCTTTTTAATTTTATGCCATACAATGAACCTTCACAATAATCCTATTTTTATCCCCATCCTTTTGATGAGGAGATTGAAATAGGTTAACGTCATTAAAGTGATAGTAATAATAATAAAATGGCATATCTATTGAGTGCTTACTGTGTTTAGTCATTGTTCTAGGAGCTTTATTTTATTATTTCACTTCAACTTCATGTTACCATTGTATTATGCTGCCCTTAGTCTGTGGCAGGGCTAGAAGTGACAGATCTTTCTGCCTGTGCAGCCTCTGCTCTTTACCACAAGGCTGCCGTGGCTGGCCAGGGTGAGATAAACTTCCATATGGCTTCTTGGCAGGGTGATACCTTATCCTCCCAGCCTTCTGCACTTATCTTCTTCAGCCTCAACTCATGATTCTCTCCCTCATTCCGTTCCAGGCACAGAGGATTTCTAGTTTTCTATATTTGCCACACTCTTTCCACCACTTAGGTCCTTCACACCTTTGCTTGGAATGCTATTTCCCTAGGTAACTCCTGCTTATGTCTCATTTGTTACCTTAAACATTACCTGCTACAGCATTCTGAATTTACCTTTCACAGCTCCCTCTGATCTCTGCTGCTGATGTTACTCAAATAACACTGATTTCTTACCTCCACACCTTTTTGCATATTGTTCTTCTCATCTTGGAATGCCTACTTCCCACTGCGTTGTAGAAAATCCTCCCTACAATGCCTGTTGAAATTCTGTCAACCCTTCAATGTTCACATCAGATATTTCCTCTTGAATTTGACTAATAAAATTAAATTTTATTGAAATTTCTTTTTAAGGTATTTATAACATTCTGCCTCATTCTATAGATTTTTGGTGTCTTATATTCTTCTCTGAGTAAAAGAATGCCTACTTTAATATTGATCAATTCAAAAGTATTTCTATAGCTAATTTGCTCACCTATTGTCTAGAGGAAGTGTTTGAAAATGTACCTTCAGTCTGACACTGTCAGAATTATGAATGCCATATGCTTTCACCCACATTATATACCATAAACATTGTCTTCTTATTTGTTTTTTCTCTCTCATTTATGTGCTTGACAAATGGTTATTGAGATTCATTACAAGTCAAGTACTGCTTTAAGTATTGTAGATATAGCAGTGAACAAAACAAGCCAAATTCCTGTACTCATGGAGCTTGTATTCTAGTAAGGGTTGTGGGTAAGTGCCAATAGGAAAAATAAAACAGGGGAAAAGTAATGGAATGCTTCCACTTGAGGAGGGTAGTAGGGGTCATTGCTATTTTACTTAATTAGGCAGGAAAGGTGTCACCAAGAACATAACATTTGAATAACATCCAGAAAGAAATGAGATGAGTCACGAAGATATACGGGGTAAGAATACTCCAGCAAGTGCAAAGGCCCTAAGGTGAATGTGTCCTCGATATATGTAAGGAACAGTGAGGAGACCAGAGTGGCTAGAATGATGAAAACAAAGGGGAGAGTGGTAGAAGCTGTGGTCAGGGAGACAGTGGGGAGACTAGATTATATAGAGTCTGGTGGGCCATTGTAAGAACTGACTTTTACTTTGAAAGAGATGAGAAGCCAAGGGAGGGTTTTGAGCAGAAATGATTTGATCTGACATATTTTTAAAGGAGTGGGCTTCTATGTGGAGAACAGACTGAGTGCAGTGAAAGGGTAAACACAGGGAGAACTGTTAGGAGGCTTTTTTTTTTTCCAATAATGCAGGAAAGAGATGATGGTGTCTTCAACCAGGTTGATAGTGATGCAGGTGGTAAAAAATGGTCAGACTTTGGATATATTCTGAAGGTAGAGCCAACAGAATTTGCTGATGGACTGGTTATGGGGTATGAATGAATAAGAGGAGTCAAAAATGACTCAAGGATTTTGGCTTAAGTTATTAGAAGAATTGAGATGACATTTAGAGAAATGGAGAAGGCTGCAGGAGACAAAGGTTCGGTAGAGGGGAAATCAGTTTGAGTTAGGATAGGAGATGTCTATCATTTGGAGTAATTGTTAGGGAAAGTAGAGATACCAATTTAGGAGTAATAAGTGGATAAAGGTATTTTAAGTTATAAGATGATTAGATTAGAGAATGAATGCAGATAGAAATGAGAAAAGATCTTGGACTAACTTGGGGCAATCCATTTTTTAGATGCTAGGAGAGGATGAAAAACCAGAAAACCAAAGAGGTGTAGCCAGAAAGATGGGAGAAAAACTAAGAGAAAGTGGTATCCTAAGACCAAGTAAATAGTTATTTGTTTGGTTTTAATAGTGTCAGATCTTAAGGCCAATTTAATCAGGTAACTCTCAAATTTCTGGGAGTATTGGGTAGTCCAAAATAAATTACTCTTTAAGTGGGGACTCTTTAGTCCATTTTCTGCAAAAAGATGGTTCATGATCCAGGTTGATGAATAAAATAAATTATTCCACTTAAACATACCTTGAAAGAACATATTTGGTTACCAGAAAGGTTTAATCTTTCTAGTTGTTCATTGGGATCAAGACATCGACCTTTAATTAAAAAAAAACAAGATGAGAAAAAAGTTAAATTTCTCATTTTACCTCCTGTTCATATCTTGTCATATTTCTGAGTTGTATATGACCATCTTTTCTTGCATATAAATGAGACTAACAGTAACGTTGTATAATTAGTAACCACTGATCAATGGGTAGTATTTTCACATCCTGTAATTATAGATTTAGAAATGCTTTTCAAGACTGTACTTTTCATATTGACAAAAAATTATTGTAACATTCTCTCATATTCCAAATGAAACTGTACATACCAATGCTGCTTATTAGATTTCCAGCAAGGTTGAGATCACTTAAATTCTTCAAAGTTTGCAAACCCTAAAATTTTAGACAATATATAATTTAGAAGAAATCATTAAAATCTATGTTTATAAATCATCTGAGCAATCTGGTTAGTTCTCCAGGTGTTCCAAGCACCAGGTGCTGTTTACTTTACAAACTTAGAAGTAAGTGGGTGCCTCAGTGAAGTCTACTTTGTTCTCTGGAAACTGGAAAGAATTTTTGAAGGAGAAGGGAACAGGGAGGGAAGCAGAGAGGAAAAGAGGAGGAGGAGTAGCAAAAAGAACACATCACACAGAGTGTGTTTAAAATCTTAGGCAAGTTATATTCAAAACTTCTCTAAACCTCCTTTTTTTTTTTTTTTAACCTTCAGAGAAGAAATAACACCTTACCTCCCAGACACGGTGGGAGGAGTAAAGAAAATGATGCATACGAAGTTCTCTATATGTTACAATATGCTACATACACATTAGTTCTTCTTAACTAATTAAACTAGTCATGAATATTTCTTGGACATTGTGGTTAAACTCTACAGGAGTTGACTTTAAATATAAATCACTGAAATTATCTTACCTCAATATTTTTAATTGTATTGTGGTTCAGCCAAAGAACCTCCAATCTCGATAATTTCTCTAAATTTTCTATTTTAGAAATTTTATTAAAATATAAGTACAGTTTTTCTAAATTTCTACATTCTTGAATACCTTCAATTTTCTGTTAAAAAAAAAAGAGGAGCCTGAATAGTGTTAACTTGTGTTTTTCTATTAATCCTTCAATAAAGTAGATTTTAAGTACATTTTCCTTAAAAATCACATTTTCAGAATAGATTGCAAAATCAACACCCAGCGAAATGTACTAAAATATAAAAAATCATACAATCCCTCTGCCTAAATACTATTTTCAATTTTCATATTCTTTTTAAATCAACTTGATACCTATTTTTATATGGTTATAATCATAACCATATACATTTTGCAATATTGCTTTTCAATATAGATGTTATAATTTTCACACAACCAATAGGGTCAAAGTAAACCAATTTCACTAGCAGTACTGGGTATTATTTGATCTGATTTGATTATTAAAAAGTAGAATGTGTCTATGTTTTGGCTCTTTATTTCTATTTTCTCCTTTGTATAAATCTATTTTTATATTTTGTCCATTTATCTGTTTTTGTTCTGTTTTGTTTTACTGGGCAAAGGGTTTAATTGCAATTCATCATGTATGAATCTATCTGTTTTGATCCATGCCTCAAGCATATACTTCAATGAACTATTTTTCCAAAGCCAAAGGACTTAGCATAATCTTCATGTAAGGTTATGTTTAGACTTACCTTTATGTAGCATTCGGCAATCCAAAGTTCTTTAAGCCGTAAACAAGTTTCTAGTCCTGAAATTTCTTTTATATCTTGAGCAACAATTGTGAGACTTGTTAAATTAGGAAATAATGATAATCCGAGTATACGAGGGTACCCTGAGAAAAACATTTCCAGTTTTGAAGTATCTGATCCTTCTTCTCCAATCATCTCATAAGATAAACCATTGCATAAACACTGTTTTCAAAAAAGAAATTGGATTATTACCTGTTGAAGATAATAAAGGAAGATGGCGGAAGAGTAAGACGCGGAGATCACCTTCCTCCCCACAGATAACACCAGAAATACATCTACACGTGGAACAACTCCTACAGAGCACCTACTGAATGCTGGCAGAAGACCTCAGACCTCCCAAAAGGCAAGAAACCCCCCACGTACCTGGTTAGGGCAAAACAAAAAAATAAACAGAGACAAAAGGATAGGGACGGGTCCTGCACCAGCGGGAAGGAGCTGTGAGGGAGGAAAAGTGTCCACACACTAGGAAGCCCCTTCGCGGGCGGAGACTGCGGGTGGCGGAGTGGGGGAGCTTCGGAGCTGCGGAGGAGAGCACAGCAACAGGGGTGCGGAGGGCAAAGCGGTGAGATTCCAGCACAGAGGATCAGGGCTGACCTGACCGGCACTCACCAGCCGAGAGGCTTGTCTGCTCACCCGCCGGGGCGGGCGGGGCTGGGAGCTGAGGCTCCGGCTTCAGTCGGAGCGCCGGGAGAGGACTGGGGTTGGCGGCGTGAACACAGCCTGCAGGGCGTTAGTGCACCGCGGCTAGCCGGGAAGGAGTCCGGGGAAAAGTCTGGACCTGCCGAAGAGGCAAAAGACTTTTTCTTCCCTCTTTATTTCCTGGTGCGCGAGGAGAGGGGATTAAGAGCGCTGCTTAAAGGTGCTCCAGAGACGGGCGCGAGCCGCGGCTAAAAGTGCGGACCCCAGAGACAGACATGAGACGCTAAGGCCACTGCTGCCGCCACCAAGAAGCCTGTGTGCGAACACAGGTCCCCTTTCGGGGAGCCTGTGCAGCGCGCCACTGCCAGGGTCCCGGGATCCAGGGACAACTCCCCCGGGAGACCGCACGGTGCGCCTCAGGCTAGCGACATCATGTCGGCCTCTGCCGCCGCAGGACCGCCCCGCACTCCGTGACCCTCCCTACCGCCTGCCCCCGGCCTGAGTGAGCCAGAGCCTCCGAATCAGCGGCTCCTTTAACCCGGTCCTGTCTGAGCAAAGAACAGACGCCCTCCGGCGACCAACACGAACAGGCAGGGCCAAATCCAAAGCTGAGCCCCTGGGAGCTGTGAGAACAAAGAAGAGAAAGGGAAATCTCTCCCAGCAGCCTCAGAAGTAGCGGATTAAAGCGCCACAATCAACTTGATGTACCCTGCATCTGTGGAATACATGAATAGACAACGAATCATCCCAAATTAAGGAGCCGTGTGGATGAAAGGCTCTTGGTGCTGCAGCCAGGAGTTAGTGCTGTGCCTCTGAGGTTGGAGAGCCAACTTCAGGACACTGGTCCACAAGAGACCTCCCAGCTCCACATAATATCAAACGGCGAAAATCTCCCAGAGATCTCCATCTCAACGCCAGCACCCAGCTTCACTCAACAACCAGCAAGCTACAGTGCTGGACATCCTATGCCAAACAACTAGCAAGACAGGAACACAACCCCACCCATTAGCAAAGAGGCTGCCCCAAATCATAATAAGTCTACGGACACCCCAAAACACACCACCAGACGTGGACCTGCCTACCAGAAAGACAAGATCCAGCCTCATCCACCAGAACACAGGCACTAGTACCCTCCACCAGGAAGCCTACACAACCCACTGAACCAACCTTAGCCACTGGGGACAGACACTAAAAACAACAGGAACTACGAACCTTCAGCCTGCAAAAAGGAGACCCCAAACACAGTAAGATAAGCAAAATGAAAAGACAGAAAAACACACAGCAGATGAAGGAGCAAGATAAAAACCCACCAGACCTAACAAATGAAGAGGAAACAGGCAGTCTACCGGAAAAAGAATTCAGAATAAGGATAGTAAAGATGATCCAAAATCTTGGAAACAGAATAGACAAAATGTAAGAAACATTTAACAAGGACCTAGAAGAACTAAAGATGAAACAAACAATGATGAACAACACAATAAATGAAATGAAAAATACTCTAGATGGGATCAATAGCAGAATAACTGAGGCAGAAGAACGGATAAGTGACCTGGAAGATAAAATAGTGGAAATAACTAATGCAGAGCAGAATAAAGAAAAAAGAATGAAAAGAACTGAAGACAGTCTCAGAGACCTCTGGGACAACACTAACGCACCAACATTCGAATTATAGGGGTTCCAGAAGAAGAAGAGAAAAAGAAAGGGACTGAGAAAATATTTGAAGAGATTATAGTTGAAAACTTCCCTAATATGGGAAAGGAAATAGTTAATCAAGTCCAGGAAGCACAGAGAGTCCCATACAGGATAAATCCAAGGAGAAATACGCCAAGACACATATTAGTCAAAATGTCAAAAATTAAATACAAAGAAAACATATTAAAAGCAGCAAGGAAAAATAACACACAAGGGAATCCCCATAAGGTTAACAGCTGATCTTTCAGCAGAAACTCTGCAAGCCAGAAGGGAGTGGCAGGACATATTGAAAGTGTTGAAGGAGAAAAACCTGCAACCAAGATTACTCTACCCAGCAAGGATCTCATTCAGATTTGATGGAGAAATGAAAACCTTTACAGACAAGCAAAAGCTGAGACAGTTCAGCACCACCAAACCAGCTCTACAACAACTGCTAAAGGAAATTTCTCTAGGCAAGAAACACAAAAGAAGGAAAAGACCTACAATAACGAACCCAAAACAATTAAGAAAATGGGAATGGGAACATACACATCGATAATTACCTTAAATGTAAATGGACTAAATGCTCCCACCAAAAGACACAGCTTGGCTGAATGGATACAAAAACAAGACGCATATATTTGCTGTCTACAAGAGACCCACTTCAGACCTAGAGACACGTACAGACTGAAAGTAAGGGGATGGAAAAAGGTATTTCATGCACATGGAAACCAAAAGAAAGCTGGAGTAGCAATTCTCATATCAGACAAAATAGACTTTAAAATAAAGACTATTAGAAGAGGCAAAGAAGGACACTACATAATGATCAAGGGATCGATCCAAGAAGAAGATATAACAATTGTAAATATTTATGCACCCAACATAGGAGCACCTCAATACATAAGGCAAATACTAACAGCCATAAAAGGGGAAATCGACAGTAACACATTCATAGTAGGGGACTTTAACACCCCACTTTCACCAATGGAAAGATCATCCAAAATGAAAATAAATAAGGAAACACAAGCTTTAAATGATACATTAAACAAGATGGACTTAATTGATATTTATAGGACATTCCATCCAAAAACAACAGAATACACATTTTTCTCAAGTGCTCATGGAACATTCTCCAGGATCGATCATATCTTGGGTCACAAATCAAGCCTTGGTAAATTTAAGAAAATTGAAATTGTATCAAGTATCTTCTCCGACCACAATGCTATGAGACTAGATATCAATTACAGGAAAAGATCTGTAAAACATACAAACACATGGAGGCTAAACAATACACTACTTAATAACGAAGTGATCACTGAAGAAATCAAAGAGGAAATCAAAAAATACCTAGAGACAAATGACAATGGAGACACGACAACTCAAAATCTATGGGATGCAGCAAAAGCAGTTCTAAGAGGGAAGTTTATAGCAATACAATCCTACCTTAAGAAACAGGAAACATCTCGAATAAACAACTTAACCTTGCACCTAAAGCAATTAGAGAAAGAAGAACAAAAAACCCCCAAAGTTAGCAGAAGGAAAGAAATCATAAAAATCAGATCAGAAATAAATGAAAAAGAAATGAAGGAAACGATAGCAAAGATCAATAAAACTAAAAGCTGGTTCTTTGAAAGGATAAACAAAATTGATAAACCATTAGCCAGACTCATCAAGAAAAAAAGGGAGAAGACTCAAATCAATAGAATTAGAAATGAAAAAGGAGAAGTAACAACTGACACTGCAGAAATACAAAAGATCATGAGAGATTACTACAAGCAACTCTATGCCAATAAAATGGACAACCTGGAAGAAATGGACAAATTCTTAGAAAGGCACAACCTGCCAAGACTGAATCAGGAAGAAATAGAAAGTATGAACAGACCAATCACAAGCACTGAAATTGAAACTGTGATTAAAAATCTTCCAACAAGCAAAAGCCCAGACCAGATGGCTTCACAGGCGAATTCTATCAAACATTTAGAGAAGAGGTATCACCTATCCTTCTCAAACTCTTTCAAAATATAGCAGAGGGAGGAACACTCCCCAACTCATTCTACGAGGCCACCATCATCCTGATACCAAAGCCAGACAAGGATGTCACAAAGAAAGAAAACTACAGGCCAATATCACTGATGAACATAGATGCAAAAATCCTCAACAAAATACTAGCAAACAGAATCCAACAGCACATTAAAAGGATCATACACCATGATCAAGTGGGGTTTATTCCAGGAATGCAAGCATTCTTCAATATATGCAAATCAATCAACGTGATACACCATATTAACAAATTGAAGGAGAAAAACCATATGATCATCTCAATAGATGCAGAGAAAGCTTTTGACCAAATTCAACACCGATTTATGATAAAAACCCTGCAGAAAGTAGGCATAGAGGGAAAATTTCCTCAACATAATAAAGGCCATATATGACAAACCCACAGCCCACATCGTCCTCAATGGTGAAAAACTGAAAGCATTTCCACTAAGATCAGGAACAAGACAAGGTTGCCCACTCTCACCACTCTTATTCAACACAGTTTTGGAAGTTTTAGCCACAGCAGTCAGAGAAGAAAAGGAAATAAAAGGAATCCAAATCGGAAAAGAAGAAGTAAAGCTGTCACTATTTGCAGATGACATGATACTATACATAGAGAATCCTAAAGATGCTACCAGAAAACTACTAGAGCTAATCAATGAATTTGGTAAAGTAGCAGGATACAAAATTAATGCACAGAAATCTCTGGCATTCCTATACACTAATGATGAAAAATCTGAAAGTGAAATCAAGAAAACACTCCCATTTACCATTGCAACAAAAAGAATAAAATATCTAGAAATAAACCTACCTAAGGAGACAAAAGACCTGTATGCAGAAAATTATAAGACACTGATGAAAGAAATTAAAGATGATACAAATAGATGGAGAGATATACCATGTTCTTGGATTGGAAGAATCAACATTGTGAAAATGACTCTACTACCCAAAGCAATCTACAGATTCAATGCAATCCCTATCAAACTACCACTGGTATTTTTCACAGAACTAGAACAAAAAATTTCACAATTTGTATGGAAACACAAAAGACCCCGAATAGCCAAAGCAATCTTGAGAACGAAAAACGCAGCTGGAGGAATCAGGCTTCCTGACTTCAGACTATACTACAAAGCTACAGTAATAAAGACAGTATGGTACTGGCACTAAAACAGAAATATAGATCAATGGAACAGGATAGAAAGCCCAGAGATAAACCCACGCACATATGGTCACCTTATCTTTGATAAAGGAGGCAGGAATGTACAGTGGAGAAAGGACAGCCTCTTCAATAAGTGGTGCTGGGAAAACTGGACAGGTACATGTAAAAGTATGAGATTAGATCACTCCCAAACACCATACACAAAAATAAGCTCAAAATGGATTAAAGACCTAAATGTAAGTCCAGAAACTATCAAACTCTTAGAGGAAAACATAGGCAGGACACTCTATGACATAAATCACAGCAAGGTCTTTTTTGACCCACCTCCTAGAGAAATGGAAATAAAAACAAAAATAAACAAATGGGACCTAATGAAACTTCAAAGCTTTTGCACAGCAAAGGAAACCATAAACAAGACCAAAAGACAACCCTCTGAATGGGAGAAAATATTTGCAAATGAAGCAACCGACAAAGGATTAATCTCCAAAATTTATAAGCAGCTCATGCAGCTTAATAACAAAAAAAAAAAACCCAATCCAAAAATGGGCAGAAGACCTAAATAGACATTTCTCCAAAGAAGATATACGGACTGCCAACAAACACATGAAAGAATGCTCAACATCACTAATCATTAGAGAAATGCAAATCAAAACTACAATGAGATATCATCTCACACCAGTCAGAATGGCCATCATCAAAAAATCTAGAAACAATAAATGCTGGAGAGGATGTGGAGAAAAGGGAACCCTCTTACACTGTTGGTGGGAATGTAAATTGATACAGCCACTGTGGAGAACAGTATGGAGGTTCCTTAAAAAACTACAAATAGAACTACCATATGACCCAGCAATCCCACTACTGGGCATATACCCTGAGAAAACCATAATTCAAAAAGGGTCATGTACCAAAGTGTTCATTGCAGCTCTATTTACAATAGCCCAGAGATGGAAACAACCTAAGTGTCCATCATCGGATGAATGGATAAAGAAGATGTGGCACATATATACAATGGAATATTACTCAGCCATAAAAAGAAACGAAATTGAGCTATTTGTAATGAGGTGGATAGACCTAGAGTCTGTCATACAGAGTGAAGTAAGTCAGAAAGAGAGAGACAAATACCGTATGCTAACACATATGTATGGAATTTAAGAAAAAAAATGTCATGAAAAACCTAAGAGTGAAACAGGAATAAAGACACAGACTTAATAAAGAATGGACTTGAGGCTATGGGGAGGGGTAAGGGTAAACTGTGACAAAGCGAGAGAGAGGCATGGACATATATACACTACCAAACGTAAGGTAGATAGCTAGTGGGAAGCAGCCGCATAGCACAGGGAGATCAGCTTGGTGCTTTGTGACCACCTGGAGGGGTGGGATAGGGAGGGTGGGAGGGAGGGAGACGCAAGCGGGAAGAGATATGGGAACATATGTAGATATATAACTGATTCAATTTGTTGTGAAGCTGAAACTAACATACCACTGTAAAGCAATTATACTCCAATAAAGATGTTAAAATGAAAAAAAAAAGATAAAAACTTATTTTTGCCATTAGAAATTATAAACGGCCAGTTTCACTGATGTCATTTTTCACTCACAAGAAGAAAAGTTGTGTCATATATATGATTTTTCTCTATTTCCAAAGATCATGGTGTAGAAGAAATCTCTAGATAAGCTCCAGAAAGGAGTGTAGAAATGTTCCATTTAATATTCTTACAAATGTAGTTGAAAAGAAACCTGGCTTTGACTCACCAGTTCTTTAATTATGTCTTCTTGGTTTAGGTTTTCACATTCAATCATCTTCCATTAAAAATGAAGGCTATAATAATATAATTGTTAAGGAAAAGGAAAAGTTGAAATAAGTACTAGAGTCATGCCACATCATTTAAAAGAGCCTTAAAGTTACTTAGGTGGAATTACTCACCTGTGGCTTGACATTTCCCAACAGTACATTACCAAGTATGTCTGGACCCCAAGACAGTCCATTCCATCTATGAAGTTTTCTCTTAGACAGTTATTTTTTATTCTGAATTTAATTCTCTCTCTCCATAACTCCTCCCCATTCACTGTCATTTTACCTCCTGGGTTCAAATAAAACAAGCATAATTTTTCTTTCACACTATGACCCTTTAATACTTGAAGAACATAGTCATCTCTCATCTATATGTTCACCTTGCCCTCAGTTCATGTCTTTTAGTTCTCTCACTAGAAAGAGCCCTGTTTTCTCCCTTGAACCAGTTCCAGTTCATTCATCCTATTATACTATGGTGTTCCAAACTGAATACAGTTCTCTAAGTATAGTTAGAAAAGAAAAGAATTTTCAGGGCTTAATGACATACCATAGGCATGGTAATAAATGTTTATTAAAATGAATTAGTCAACTTCCTCATTTTAGATGGTATGAACTACTAAATACCTAAGTAGCTTCAATAAAATTTAACCAAATTTTTCATAATTTTTAATATATTCATTATATTATTCCAGACATATACTATTTTAAAAATATAGGAATCCTGGTTTTAATATGAGGACATGGCAAAGCAATATGTAGAAATTGTATTTATTTGTTTATTGTGATTCTACCTTTTACGATAATAACTCCTCCACAGATATGTGTGTACATACATGTGTGTATAGATATAGAATAGAGATATGTATGTGTGTTTATGATTATGCATATGTAAGGAGAAATATGTAAAGATACATACTAAGTTGTTAACATGAGTTACCTTGGATATAGGTGAAAGCTGGTGTGGTTATAATAGGCATGAGAGGTTGCATGGAGATGGATCTAGGTAAAAAGGAAAAAAAAACCCTACACTTTAAAAAAGCATGTTTAGTATTGTATAATATGGATATATAACCATTTACTTATTCATTCTACTGTTAGTAGACATTTGGACTGTCTCCAGTTTGGAGCTGAATAGTGTTTCCCTGGACATTTTTATTATGCAGGACATAGGTACAGTTTTCTTTGGGGTTTATACCTAGGAGTAGAATGAGAAAGAAACTATTGGTGTACATAACATGGATGATTCTCACAAACACAATATTGAACAAACGAAAACACAAACACAATGAGTTCATACTGCATGACTCCACTCATATAAAATCTGGAAACTAATCTATGGTATTAGAAGTCAAGATAGTCATTACCTTTCAGGGCTGATTGACTAGGAGGAGGCAAAAGATAGGTTCTGGAGTGCTGATGAAGATAAATTTTTTGATCTAGGTGCTAATGGAATGCATTTACTTCGAGAGAATAAAATTAGATACCTAAGATTTGTGTGGTTTCTACATACATGTTATGAAATTTTACATAAATGTTTATTTTTAAAGTATTTATATGCTCACTTTTAATCATTTATGCAAAACTTTATACATGTGCAGGTGTACATGTAAATTAAAATTTTAAGGAAAAAAAGATGGTGACTTGAGGCCATGTATTTACCTACCTTCTCTGCTCAAATCTCGCTGGAATGACTAGGGAACTAGGAAAATAAGAAAGGAATGTGTAGCAGTGCTAGCAAAAGAGCACTGATGGCCAGAGATGTTGAGAAAGGTCTTTTGAATGAAGATAAACCAGATGACATCAGACTGAGAGAAAAAGCCCATCAGTACAGACCAGCCCAAAATTCAAGGTACCAGAGGAAGAAACTTTACAAAACTATCCTTTAAAATTCCCCAGGGCTTCCCTGGTGGCGCAGTGGTTGAGAATCCACCTGCTGATGCAGGGGACACAGGTTCATGCCCCGGTCCGGGAGGATCCCACATGCCGCGGAGTGGCTGGGCCCATGAGCTATGGCCGCTGAGCCTGCGCATCCGGAGCCTGTGCTCCGCAATGGGAGAGGCCACAACAGTGAGAGGCCCGCGTACCACAAAAAAAAGAAAAAAAAAATTCCCCAAACTCAGAGCAGCAGTGATTGGGAAGAAAGTGGCTGTGGGCCATCCAAAGAGTCCAAATCAAAGGATTTTGAGATCTGTATCAGGGTAATATTTACAGCCTATATTTGTACTCAGGCTTTGTAAACTGGAGACATTGCTCCACTATGCTGAGGAAGGGATCCCAGCTAGCACCACAAAGAAAAGTACACCCAGAAAGTTATCCTCATACAATGGAATCTCTGTTCATTCACTCATTCATTCATTTATGCATTGAGGACTAATATCTACCAGTTAGAGAATAATAGATATGGGAGAAAAGAGAAGACCTCTTTGATAATGTGGAATCTGGGCAAAGAACTGTGGAAAATGAGGCAGTATGGGCTATGAGGAATCTTGGGGAAAAGCATCAAAGTATGGGGAAAAGAAAATGCAAAAAAAAATGGGTGAAAGTATACTTGACATGTTTGTAGAATAGCAAGTGAGATGATGTAGCTGGAGCACAGTGAGGGAGATGGAGACCAGTAGGATGTGGGGTCAGAGAGGTTCTGTGGGGTCAGATCATGTGCTATCCTGTAGGCTTTTATGAGGATTTTGGATTTCATTATGAGTAAGATGGAAAGCTGTATGAAGATTTTGAAAGAAAGAATAACACAAGCTGTCTTAGGTTTCAGAAAGGATCGCCCTAGCTATTCTGTTGAAAATGGACTGTAGGGGTTGAAGGGAGAAGAAAGGAGATCAGTCAAGGGGCAGTTATAATAACGTGAGAGAGGATGGCAGCTGGAATAGGGTGGTAGTAGTGAGGATGGTGAGCAGTGATTAGATGATGGATCTATATTAAAAGTAATATTGATCATTCCTTCCCTGCTTCCAATTGGCAACTGTCTCTTTACCCCATTCTTGGACAACCCCCAGATATTACAGCATAGGAGTGGCCAGGCAAGGGAGCATGTAGCAAGGAACAACCTGAAGGAATTTAGATAATCCATCAGAGGCCCATACAGAGATGCAGGCCACAGTCTTCCCTCCTTAGGTTTACTTGGATGGCACCCCAAGTAAAGGAGGGCTTTGTAGTACCTCTTCTTATCAGAAGAGAAGCCCCTACATTCTGGTTTAATGTCTGTGAGCACCAAAGGAAAAGTCTGTCTGCCCACCACCACACAAGGGATAAAACCTGCCTTTAACACCCCCAAAGTCAACAAACAGCCATCCAAGTTTTCTAGTCCACGTCCAAGATACCTATTACAGAAGAAATTAACTGCTCCCTTCATTATTCACTAAATTATCACATATACTTGAGCCTAATTTTGGACTTTCTAATCTGCTTTCCCTTAGCTCTATCTATTCCTACAGTATTATCCTGTATTGATTACTGTGATTCATGTTGTAAATTTCTATCTCATTTTCTTTTTTGGAAATTTCCAGTTATTCTTTCATATTTATTTTTCCAAATAAGACTTATGATTATTTTGCATTTAGTTTTTAAAAATTCACTTGGGATTTTGACTGAGATGTGATTGTAAAGATTAATTTAGGGAGAACTTCCATCTTTACAGTATTGAGTCTTCCTCTAGAACAAGATATAACTCTCCATTTATTCAAGAAGACTACTATGCATATTTGGGGTACCAACCTTTTCTTTCACTTCACCTTATCCTCCCTTCACCAATGCCCTCATTTAGGAAAAACCTTGTTGTAATTCAATAGTTAATTAGCAAAACAAAATTTAACTTAAAACCCCCAAATTCTATAATTTGCATAACTATATCTGAATTATGTGATTGTGCGTAATTAATTATGCATAATTATGGGCCTTCCTGGTATTTACAAGTCTTGTATGTTTTCTCCAGTCACAGGTGGTCCCAAGGCTTCCAGTTTCTGATTCCATCAAGAGGTGAGTGTCCTGATGCCCAGCTTGCACCCACTCTTCTGCGCCTTGGGAAAGCTCTTTTCAGGGCCTGCCCATCTAAGAAACTACAGATCTTCTCTAGTTTCTCCAGGGAGCCAGGAGCTACCAGGAGCTTCTATAGCTTTCACGCTTCCAATCTCAAACCTTGGGTTGATCTAGTCACCTGTGCTCTCTGCTTTGGAGTGCTGCTGGAAGATTTCACATGGCCAGTTGGTCATGTGAGTTGAAATCACTGCAAATGTATAGTCTCTAACTTGAGTTGAATCCAACAACAGACATTTTATACTTTCCTCTTCAACTTCCTCTCCTAGGGAGTAGGACTAGAGATACAGATCTGGGATTCACAACGTCTGGACTATTCTAAACTTTCACCACTCTTCTCAAGTTCTCTCTCTCAGCAGATGATCTTGTCCCCATTTTCACAGAGAACAGTGACACCATCAGATATACACTCCTTAAATTCCCACACCTCTTAAAATATACAATTGACTCTTGAACGATGCAGGTTTGAACTGCACAGACCCACTTATATGCAGATATTTTTCCACAGTAAATACTGCAATACTACATGGTCCATGCCTTTTGAATCCGAGGATAAGGAGAAACGAAGGATAAGAGGGCCGACTATAAGTTATACATGGATTAACCCCCAGTTAATCAGTTCAAGGGTCAACTGTATTTCTTTCACTTTCTGATTCCTGTCTTAGTAAAAGTATTCTTTCTCTTGCCCAAAATGAATCCCTTTTCCTGTGTACTCATCCCATCCTCTTCAGTCTCTTTCAGAACTTTGGTCTGTTAAATTTTCCTTCTTTTCATTTATTCCCCTCTTTCTTTCTCTAGGGTCTCTTTTCTCTCCATATATGAATGTTAGGTCATTACTATCGTTAAAAAAAGCTCTCCTATCCTGTGTTCAATGAACAGCTGATTTTAGATTCCTTTACAGGAAAACTTTTAGATATAAGTCATTAGTACCATATTATAGCATTAGGAAACATTACAAAAGATATGTAGTCATTAGCAATACTTCAGTACCTCTATTCAGTTCTCAGTTTACTGCAGTCTCAGTGAGGACACCTCAGGCCACTGCAGTTTCTTTTTCCAGGTCAACAATAATCTAATTGCCAAAGACACTAGACATGTTTCAGCTCTCAATTTGACCCTGTCATCGAATCTGATGATGCTGATGGCTCTTTTTCTGCTTTGGTGTGACTTTTTCTCCTTGGCGTCTCTCTATTTGTTATGTAAAACTTAATTTTCTGATTAATAGTTTCCTTCTTGCTGAAGAATTACTAATTTTTATCTTCCTCTTTTCTGTGCAACACCCAACTACACACATGGAAAGCTCCACCTGAATGTGTCTCAAACTCAGTATGTTCAAAACTGAACTCTATATTTTCCAGCCAGCCTGCTTCTCCTAATGCATGTTTTCTCTTGGTAAGTGACACCATTCTTTTAATCATCCAAGTCAGAAGCCTGGAACTTATGCTCAACCACTCTTTTATTCTTTCCCCCACTTTTGCTCACTCATTAAATCTTTCTGCATATACCTCTTAAATGTCTATCACGTTGTTGTTGTTTTTTTTTCCTCCCCTCTATCCAATTGCCTCTGCTTTGATTCAGGCTCTCATCACTTCAACTTAACCAATGCTTTCCCTATAGTCCCACTTCCTGCCAATCGATCCTCTACTCTACTGTGACAGCAACCTCCTGAAAGGGAAATCCACTCACGCTGCTCCTCTTGGCAGGTATTCATGGTCTCCAAACTCTAACTCCTGTCTACCTCTCAAGCTCATCAACCACAAACTCCCAGGAACAACCCAGGCTCTGGCCACAACTATAGTTCTCTGAATGGCATGGGGTATTTCTGTTCTTGGCACATGCTGTTCCCCCTCCCTAACTGTCCCTTGACTTTACGGCATACTCCATATACCCTTAAAGATTTAAATCAAGGGTCTTCTCTGTGAAGACTTTAATTCTCTCTGATAGTATTATAATCATTCTTTTCCTCATGACACCAATTAAAGCCAGCATATGCCCTATATACAACACCTGTTCCACTGTATTGTGATGCTTCCAGGTCTTTCCCCCTTGACAGGTTACATGTTCACTGAAGGCAGGGACAAAGAACCTACCACAGTGCCTGACACATGCTTGGTGTTTGATAAAAATTTGTTGAATGGTTTGAATTAATTGTCATGCCACAGGGTCCTATATGATATAACTTAAATACTTTCTGTACATGACCAATCAGAGTAGAACAATAATTAGAGTACAAAGAGTAATGTTTTTGTCTGCCATGAGAGCTGGGGAGGGTGTCATTGTGAGAAAATCAAATTTCTTTTCTACAAACTAGAAGCCCTGTATGGTCAAGTAAAACTGCTTTCTCATGAAAAATATGAGTGCAGATTTTTAAATATATTTTCATTTCAAATATTTTATCTGTAATATTGACTGTTTATAAACATACATAAACATAGAAAAAGAAAAAATAATTTTACCTGTACATTTTTTTATTTCACAGAAATTTCAGTTTCTGTCATTAATTAGTTAAAAATTAATTGGGTACAAATGGATCAGAATCCATCCATTATTACTGATGGGCAAAAAAACGCCCTTCCAGCTCTAGGTGAGCAGTATCAAGTGTGTCCAAGGAGCAGTTCGTTCCCTCAGTAAAGGCTGCACAGGCGGCTGTGGGCCACCCTCCCTCTCCTCCTCCTCCTCCTCCTCTTCAGCTTTGCTCTGGCAACCGTGACGGCCTCAGATAAAGTCATGTCACTGTCTCTCATTATCATGATCGCCACTGCACCGTTACAGGGGTCTGTTGACCTCAACGTTGCTTCTCTCTTGTCTTCTTCTCAGCGTAGCCAGAGAGAGGAGAGGGGAGCAGAGACTCCTGGGGCCTGCCTACAGGTGAGGTACTCCCAAAGGCCACCAGGGGATAGTCACTCACCTTATCCCAGAGAGAGGATGGATTCCGGGGCAATCCGAGACAGAACAGAGTCCACTCCCACTTCTTAATCCCTGTCTTGCAGCAGCAGGCACGACACCCTCTCTACCGTGGGGCCTGGTGTGTACACACTACCCCGCTGCGGTTGCCTAGGAAACCCGCCCTCCGCCTCCCGCGACCTCTGGGTGGGGAGGGGGAGAAAGGGGCGGGGAAAGCGGTGGCCGACTCGTTTCTGGATCACGTGGTGGCAAGCGCCAACCAATCAGCAGAGGTCGGGGTCCACCCGGAAGACCCTGCTGGTGCTCCTGGGAAAGGGTGGGGAGCTTCCCGAGCTGCGGGTCATTTGATCCCTGCAGGTAGCTTTTCACTCACCTTCGCCGGATCAGAGGCCCGGACGGGAAGCGACGACTTATGACGGGGACTTAGTCGTTGCCTCTTCCAGTCCCTTCTCTTTCCTACTGAAAATCTTTGACCTTCATTGGAAGCCCGGAGCCTCGCTGGACTTGAACCCCGAAGACACGACGCTGTGATGTCAAGGCGGCCAGATGGTCGGAACAGGCCCTGATGCCCCCCGCGCGCTCTTGGTCCTGCGGCCCGCCACCACCGCCCTCCAGGAGTGTAGCTGACTGCAGCCCGAAGCCGCTGAGCGCAGAGCGAGCCGAATGGAAGGACAGCGCAGGCCTACGTAACGCCCTGATGCCCTTCAGAGAAGACATAGGACCTCCAAGGGTCTTCTTGTCGTTCGTCGACAGACTTTTGAGGGCCGTTTATGTATTCCAAAGTGTACAGGAGGCCAAAAAATTTTACAAGATAAAATTTAAAGAGGGAAAGGAAAGAACTTTTAAAAGAGTGGGCAGAGGGGCTGAGAAATGAATGAACTTAGGCAAATCAAAGTAACTGCAGGTCTCGTTTCATTTTCTAGATCTGCGCTGTCCCACATGGCAGCCACTAGCCACAGCCACGTGAAATGTGGCTAGTCCGAATTGAGTTGTGCTGTGAAACACACATGGTATTTTGAAGACCTAGCATGAAAAAAATATGTATTGATTACATGTTGAAATGATAATGTGTTTTGATATATTGGTTTAAATAAAAATGCCTTATTAAAATTACTGTTTCTTTTTACTTTTTAAAAGCGGCGATTAGGAAATTTTAAATTACATATGTGATTTCTATTATATTTCTGTTGGAGAGCACTACTATATTTTTTGAGGTTAAGTTGATTTGTGTAGCATATTTATGACGTTCAGTTCATGCAAGATAGTGTCTGTAGTGCTCTTTTCCGTCACCAGGTGGCTGCCTCATTCAATAGACTATAGTTTAAAACTGCTTTCTCATGAAAAATATGAGTGCAGATTTTTAAATATATTTTCATTCCAAATATTTTATCTGTAATATTGACTGTTTATAAACATACATAAACACAGAAAAAGAAAAAATAATTTTACCTGTACATTTTTTTATTTCACAGAAATTTCAGTTTCTGTCATTAATTAGTTAAAAATTAATTAAAATATTTATGGTTTAAGGGTTTAAAAAAAGGACCAGAAAAATCTGATTCATATTTGTACTTTTACTATTAACTTCTCTGAAAATCTAGTTGAACAAGATGACCTGTCTGGGTAAATTTTCATCTTAGAGTGTAAAAGCTAGATAACAATAGTTTAGAAATTTAAACTTTTAAATTAAATTAAGAAATTGGATCAGAAATCAATTAGGTGAATTATCTACATCAAGCTTCTCATTTTGGGAGATGCAACTCTTGCATAAAAGTATAGAGATTATCTACTTTGATATTGTTAGAAATTTTTATTGTGACTTTCCTAACCAGTAAAGGACTAGGAGAAAGCTAACACAGTTTTCGTTATATTATATAAATGAGTAATTTTAAGAATTTTATTTTTAGGTAAAGCTCAAGGATTTGGTCAGCAACTGAGTCAGAGTTCCTGTATAGCTGTAGACTGATAACCATTGGTGAGTTGCCAAACTAAAGTCCTTGTCCTAGTAATTCTTAAAGGAAGAATTGCCTGTTAGCGTGTTCTAGATGGTATTTGGAGCAAAAGGTGATTACAGTTAAAACCAGAGAAAGCATACAGAATCAGTGACCATTCTTGTTAATCTCCTTTTCTTATTTTAAAGCTTCTTTATGATATGGTTTTATGTGTCTGTACCAGAAACAACAGAAGTAGAAGCCACTAAAAGTCAAGCAAAGTAAAACATTCTAAGTGAAATAAGACTTCATTTCATTCATCAGTCTGTTCATACTCCTAGACAAAGGCCAAAACATATAAATTTAAATCTACTTTATTTATGGATAAAGGTATCTTGAACCTGAAAACAATTGGGAAGCTATCTTACCACTGATTATGGCACACTTACCGTGTCACCACCTGAATTAAAGAGGAATTACTTAAACAAAATAGAGGTGACTATAGACCTAAATAAGAAAATCTTTCTTTATTAAAATCTTTTGAATAGATGGTTAAATTGATTTCCCCCAAAGCCCTATTCTTATTGGTAGACAACAGTGGAGACATCTAATTACAATTTGGCTTTGTAATGTCTTCAAGTTTAATTCCAGAGAACCAAAAGTCTGGAGATTTCAAATGCTAATTTAATTTTTATATTCTTGTTGACATTTGATCCTTATGCAAATGAGTACTTTCCAGTTAATGATTTTATTAGATTATCTGTGAAAATTTGCTGTCACATGTTTAAATTTGATATATCGTGAAAACACCAAGGCAGCACAACTTAGGGTTTACTTTGGCAGCGGAAGAGATAATTTTGTGGTGCATATAAAGTCATCAGCAGGGGTCCTCTTATTACTCATGTCTGGCAATAAATATATATTATTCAATTAAAAGGTAGGAATTATCCTGAAATAAAACTTTAATTAGACCAACAGAATGCTATTTCTAATGAGTCTATCTAAAAATGTTAAATAATCTTTGTCCATGATTTGTTGACATATAATTAATGCACAAGCTTTTCTTAAAAGGCAGCCAGAACGGAATTGTAAAAAGATACTCCACTTCAGACAACATAACCTCCTTATTTTACCTTCCTAATTCTATTTGTATTTAGCTTTATGGTAGCAAATTGAAGGATAGTGAATTTAAGAAGGGATGGTAGTCTTAATTCGCTAGAGAGCTGACCAGTTCTTTGTGTGGGAGAATTCTTTCCTCTACCTCCTTTCTTTTGTGTCTTTTATTTATTTATAATACCTGAGGCTCAGAAAGTTGATTGTATTCCTCAGATCACAGCACATTATCGACATTTGTCTATATAAGGCCCTTGTTTTATTTTATATCCAGTCCCACCCCCATCCCAATAATAGGCATACATTTGATGTTTCTTATAAACCTTGAGTTGTGCATCTATCTTTGAAAAACAAGCAGTACTGTTTTGTGTGTCTGTATTTTTTATTTATAAAAAGTTATTGTGGATTTTTGCCAGAGCCTGCGACCGAGTGGGAGTGGAGTGGAGCGGCTGTTGTTGCCAACTCTTTCCTCCTCCCCACGGTCCAGTCAGCTGGTTGATTAGGCCATCGGCCCTCAAGCCGAGACCTGTCTCTTATTTAGTTCTGGGGAGTGCCTGGCTGACATGAGTGATGTAGAGAGAACAACTTCGAGGGCAGAGAGCCTCGCTCTCAGTCAAAATCTCCAACGGGAACTCCTGCTCATGTAAAATCAGAGAGCAGGTCAGGATCTCATAGTCCATCAAGAGTTTCCAAACACTCTCAATCCCATTCTCGATCAAGATTAAAATCCAGGTCGAGGTCAAGGAGGCATTCTCATAGACGTTACACTTGATCCAGATCCCATTCTCACTCTCATAGAAGACAATCTCAAAGTAGGTCCTATACACTAGAATACCGGCGTCACAGGAGCCGAAGTCATTCTCCAATGTCTAACCAGAGAAGACATACAGGCAGCAGGGCAAATCCAGATCCCAACACTTGTCTAGGAGTGTTTGGCCTCAGTTTGTACACGACAGAGAGAGATCTTCGTGAAGTATTTTCTTGATATGGACCATTGAGTGGTGTCAATGTGGTTTATGACCAGTGAACTGGACGATCACAAGGATTTGCTTTTGTTTATTTTGAGAGAATAGATGACTCAAAGGAGGCTATGGAAAGGGAAAATGGAATGGAGCTGGATGGTAGAAGAATTCGTGTAGATTATTCTATCACCAAGAGAGTGCACACACCCACACCAGGCATATACATGGGCAGACCAACTCACAGTGGTGGTGGAGGCGGTGGAGGTGGAGGTGGAGGTGGAGGAGGTGGCAGACGTCGAGATTCTTACTATGATAGAGGATATGATCGTGGGTACGACAGATATGAAGATGATGATTACTGGTACAGAAGAAGATCACCTTCTCCTTACTATAGTCAATACAGATCACAATAAAGATCTTGTTCCTACAGCCCAAAACGCTATTGATAAACAGAGTGGCTGCTGTTGAGGACATCTTTTTCTTTTTTTTTTTTCCCTTTCTCTTTTTTTGTTTAATTCTGGATTTCTCCAAGCTTCTAATCCTTCCTACTCCTTAAAAAGAACCCTTAAAAACATCTTTGGTTTATTTAGCATCTACACTTCGTTGATTGTATTGCTGTTTTCACCCCTTTTATTATATTCTTAAAGATGTAATTGTTGTCATTTTGAGTAGTTAAACATCTTGAGTAAAACAGGAACCCCTAGTGTTATGCTTTTGTAAATGGTTTTTTGTTTGTTTGTTGCTTTTACAGAAAATTAACTCCTGACTAATCGAATGAAGAAAGAAACGATCTTTTTAAAGCTTCTTTTGTGTTAGATATTGTATTAGACATGGTATTAGAGAGCTGCATTTACTACAAACTCCTTTTTTAACTTTCTTTTGGGGAAGTTAGTAACATAAAGTAGTTCAGTCATGTCAGGTTTGTCTGGGGTGGCATGGAGCAATCAAATAATTGAGTGTAGAAAGTTTGAAGCTATAGAAGAAAACACTTGGTCATTTCTTTTGAAGAATGGAATTTTTGAACCCTAAAAATTATGTCGTTTTTTTAGAGATGAAAAGCTTGTGGACTCCTACAAAACATGTTGTATTTAAAATACATTCGTTAAAACTTAAAAACGTAAAGTTTGATTTTTGTGTTGAAATTTTTGAAGTTTAATCAGTGAAGGACAAGCCTTATTATTTAGAGCAGTTGTATGCTTTGCTGTTAGAAATTTTGGTATTGGGGAAATGGTTTAAGTAGGCTATTGTATAGAGTCCTTAGAAATAGTGAGGGGAAGGGTAGTCTCCTTTCAAATAAAAGTTAATTTCTTTGAAAAAAATAAGTTATTGTGCTATAAATTGTATTTTGATTCTCTTTCATTCACTGCTATTTTAGGATCTATCCTTGTTTCTGTATGTTCATGTAGTTCATTGTTTCTGTATTATGCACATTATTCCATAATATATATCTACCATGTTTTATCTTTCATTTGTTCCCCTAGTGATGGGCACCTATTTTGACTACAATAAACAATAGGGTATTGAACAGCCTTGAAATTGTTTTCTTAAGGACATTTTCTCTGGGGTATATGCCAGGAATAGAATTATTAGGCAAAAGGCAAACATATACTTCACTAGATATCATCTGATAACTTTCCAGAATGGCTGTTCCAGATTTCCCTCCCACCAGTAGTGCTTGACAATTCTCATTCCCCTTTTTGGGGAAATATAATTAAAACCAAAATCTCCTGGCTACCCAGAAAACCTCTCCACAAAGGTAGAAGGAAAAGAAAGCAATTTTATTACTGAATAAACGTTAAACCAGAATATGATTCATATCACAGGCAATCCCCTGAAGAGATGGAAGACAGAAAGAAACCTAACCCTTTTACATAGCCAAGCAGATACAACCCATCCCATACATGTTCTCAAATGATAACTAGGCCTTAAACAAGAGGACGTGACATAGAGAATGGACTTGAGGACACGGGGACGGGGAAGGGTAAGCTGGGACGAAGTGAGAGAGTAGCATGGACATATATACACTACCAACTGTAAAATAGATAGCTAGTGGGAAGCAGCTACATAACACAGCTCTGTGCTTTATGACCACCTAGAGGGGTGAGATAGGGAGGATGGGAGGGAGATGCAACAGGGAGGGGATATGGGAATATATGTATACATATAGCTGATTCACTTTGTTATGCAGCAGAAATGAACACAGCATTGTAAAGCAATTATACTTCAATAAAGATGTTAAAAAAAATAATATACTGCAAAGGCAAAGGTCGGGGAGGACCAAAAACACAGGCCGTATTAAATAGAAGGTCAGGGGACAGCCAGCACATTCACTAACCCGAGTTCTCATTTGTAGTAGGGGAAAAATCTCCCCACCATGATTATCTGATCAAATTCCTCCCTCCACACTTCCCCTCCCCCCAATACCTTACCATCCTGCCTTCCTTAATAATTCTATTAAGTTCTTTTGGCCAGAAACCCCCTTATCCTTGATGTTTCCTCTTGGCAATTTTTTTTTATCCACTGACCCCTCTTTACCTTGCTCCTTGGCTGTAAGTCCCCACTTGTCCTTGTTGTATTCAGAATGGAGCTTCATACTCATGTCTCTCTTCCCCTATTACAATAGTTCCTGCATGAAATTTACCTTCACCACTTTAATTTCTGTCTGGCTCTGGTTTTCTCTGACACTATCTTCCTTGATGATTCCATTTCAAAAAGATGGCTCCAAGGTCCTTGAGAAAGACATTCCTGGGTTATAAAGTTGGCAAGAGGCTTAGGTTTTTAAAAGGGACAAAGAAAGAATTCGCAATTACAAGTACTCTAAAGAAATGCTCTGAAAGAAAAGGAGGAGAGAAGAGTCTCTTTACCATTTTTATACCAGGGAAAATTAATTTTTTTTCTTTTTGGATTTGTATTTACTCTTACACCTATATCTTTGCTGAATGTTTAATGTCTGCCTCCACCAGTACGCTTTGAGCTCTGTGAGGGCAGGAATCGCATCTCTCTCATTTCCCGTTGCGTTCCCAGCATCTACCTTAGTGGCTGTCACATAGCAAGTGCTCAAGAAAGATTTGTGGAATGTATGAATACCAAGTAATATGCCAAGGGCTTTATATGAACAGTCTCTTATTTTGATCACTTTGGTGTATTAGGCCTCTAGAACACACCCATAGAATCCTATCCCTCCTTCACTTTCTTTGGGAAAGCAAGAGTTAGCAAATAATTTTTTTCATCTGCAAACTTACAGGAAATTCCAAGATGAAGATTGTGATTTATAAAACACAAATTGATAATGATAGTTTACCCTAAATGTCCACCTCCTTTCTCTGGAAGATAGTGGTGTCTCTCCAAAATTCAAGTCCATGTGGAACCTCACAATATGACCTTATTTAGATTTAGGTTCTTCACAGATGTAATTAATTAAGATGCAGTCATACTGGATTAGAGTAGCCCCTAAATCCAGTGACTGTGTCCTTATAAGGATGCCATGTGAAGACACAAACACAGAGAGAAAATCATGTGAAGACAGAAGCAGAGATTACGGTCATGCACCTGCAAGCCAAGGAATGCCAAGGATAGCTAGCACACACCAGAACCCAGGAAGAGGCAAAGAAGGACTCTTCCTGAGAACCTTCAGAGAGAGCATGACCTTGCCCACACCTTGATTGCAGACTTCTAGCCTTCAGAGCTGTGAGAGAATAAGTTTCCGCTTTATACCACCCAGTTTGTGGTAATTTGTTATAGCAGCTCTAGGAAATAATTACAGGTACTGTTAGGAAGGGGAAAGTATCTTGCCCAAAGTTATACATACAGGAAGGGATCCAAAGCAGAACTTAATAAAAGAGCCAGAAATAAGATTAGAGTTGAGAGCAGAGCCCAGTTTGAGCCAGGCAGAGACAAGAAGAGTGTAGCCAGACTTTTCTGCCCCACCTCAGGTATGAGGCAAGTTAACTCATACTAACATCCCTATATACACTTTGACCATCCCGTTTTCTTTCCTAATTCCTGCCCCAGTTGGTCCAGCTCATCTCCTTCTCTCTATTTCTAACACTACTGCCTTAGTTCAGGGTACAAAATTTTTTTTTATCAATAGCCCCTAAATTATTTTCCAGCCACTAATCTTTGCCCACTAGCCTATCTTCCTCATTACCTCCACGGTTATGGTCTTAAAAAACAGATCTGATAAAGTCATGCTTTAATAGACCTCCCATGCATCATCCTTTACATGTGTGTTCATTTGTGCATTCATTAACTCAGCAAATATTTATTGAACTTCCACTGTGAGCCAAGCACTCTTCTAGACACTAGAGATACAGTTAGTGAACAAAATAGGTTAAAATATCTATCTTTATGTAGCTTGCATTCTAATGGAGAAAAGACAAATAAATAAAATGTATAGCAGGTTAGCTAGAGATAAGTGCTAAGAAGAAAAGTAAAGAAGAGAAAGGAGATAAGAAGTGTGTGTGTTTGTGTTTATGCAATTTCAAATTGGATGTCCAGGGAAGGCCACTGTCAGTAGATGATATCTGAGTAATGACTGGAAGGAGGCAAGGCATGAATCATGATGTCTGGGGAAGACTATACAGGATTGGATGTGGGGTGTGAAAAAAATGAGAGGATGATTCCAAGGCTTTGACCTGAGCAGTTGTAGAAAAGACATGGCATTTTCTGAAAAAGGAAAGCTGCAAATGAAACAGGATTTAGGGGTGGGAGGATATTAAAGCATAGACTTAGATATTTTAGGTTGAAGATTCCTATTAGAAATGTAAGTAGAGAAGCTAAGTAAGAAGTTGGACTTATGAGTCTGGAGTCCAGGAGAGAGATCCAGGCTGGAAATACAAATTTCATCAGCCTAAAGATGATATTTAAAGTCATTAGACTGGATTAAATGTCCAAAAGAGTAGGTGTGGGTAGAAAAGAGAAGAGGTTGAAAGATTAAGCTGTGGGACACTTGGATACTTAAGTTAAGAGAGATGAGAAAGAACCACCAAAGACTAAGAATCTTAGCCAAAAAAGTGGGAGGAAAACCAGGAAAGTATGGTGTTCTAGAGCCAAATGAAGAAAATTGAGTAATGATAGGTCAAGGAAGATGGACAGTTTCTAAGGAGTGGGTTCAAGAAGAATGGAAGGAGAGAAATCGGAGAACATGAGTATTACAGAAAACTCTTTCAAAGAGTTTTGCTATAAAAGGAAGAAGAGAAATGGGGGCATAAGCTAGAGGAGAAGTAGGGTCAATGAAGATATTTTTCAAGTTGGGAGAATAACAGCATGCTTTTATGCTAATTAGAATGATCCAGTGGGGACCAAAATGTATCCAGGAGATAGAGGGAGAATTGTTGCAGCAACATCCTTGAGGAGTTGAGAGAAGGTGGGTGCACACAGGTCACAGGGTTAGCCCTAGCTAAGAGCTTGGACAGGAGATCAGGTACAGTGGATTCGTACAGAAGCAGGTGGGTAGGTATATATGGTGGTAGAGGTGTGTAGAAGCCTTCTTTTCATGGTTTCAGTTTTCTCAGTGAAGTAGAAAGAAGGTCATCTGAGAGTAAGACTTTGGAAAGATGCTGAGGTTTGATGAGAGATGAAAAAGTACGATGTAATGATCCAGGTGAATGAGTGGACTAGGGCAACAGCGTATGATTGCCTAACAGCATTACTTTCTTATGAGTTTAGTGATCAGGAGTGTAAGTGCTACTTGTCAGTATGGTTGTGATTCTCCTCCATCCACAGTCAGCTGTGTGGCTGCTAGCATGGAAGATAAGAAGAGTTGAATTTGGCCAGATATATGCAGCAAAGTGAAAGAGCGCGGATAGCTTGAGAGTGTATTCACAGGAAGGTTAATAGTGATTGACCTTGGAATTTAAGCTGGATGTGGAAGGAAGTGACTTCATGAAGAAGGTAAGGGGATAAGAGTAGTAGGATCTATGGATTATGAATACCAGTGGGGCCACACAAGAAAATCCCAAATTTTTAGCACTTCATAAAATACAAGCTCAAATTACCTCTTGCTTCCTCAACCCCACACCCCACTTAGCAGCAATTCCTCCATCCACACCAAACTTATTTCCAGAGTATTGCAAGGCCTTGTACCACATTACCCTTTTGTACCTACTAGTTCCTAGGCCTCAAATGCTTTTTTCCCCTTCCTGCCTATCTTATCCTACAAATCCCTTTCAACACCTTAATTCAATACCCCAGCAGAGTAAGCTGTTCTCTCTTCCCAACTTGCACCCAGGTTTTGGTTCATGCTTCCATTATAGATATAGCACATTTATCTATGGTGAGTCTCTTCAACCAGACTGTGATCTTTATGAGTCAGGACTACATCTCATTCATCCTTGCATTTCTGTAGATAATAACAAAGTAGAAACCTAAAAATAATGCCTGAATGAATAAATGAATGAATGAATACCACTAGGCTAAAGAACCACCACCTTAGTCTAAAACAAAATAGACTGCAAACCTATTGTTTGCAAACCTATCTGATAATTAGAATCACTTGTAGAATGTTTTTAAGATTCTAAGGACATATCCCAGAGAATACCATTCATTAGGTTTAGAGTAAGGTTCACAAATTTGTGTGTTAAAAACTTTTCCAGATGCTGTTAGTAATCAGTCATGTTGAGATACCCTAGCTAATTATCAAGCTCTAACTAGAAGCTGATTCGATGATGAAGAAATTAGCTTCTTTATCTCTTTATTTTCCTTAGAAAAAATACAAGCATCCTTGATAAAAATGTCCATTATCCCAGTGTCCTTTCTCAAAAAAACTGGTAAAAAAATTAACACTAAGATGATAGTTAACACTAAGAATTGATAGTATAATACTTCTCCCAGGAAAAGATTCCTCTTGTGGCACAATTTTAGGTTTTTGGAAAAAAAATTTTTTTGGCAAGGGAGTTTATTAACCTGGAATCTTTTTGATGTTAAGTGAAGAAAATCCAATTCAAATGTTTAAGAAAATTGAAAAAAATTGACCTTCACAAGCAACAGGTCAAATGTCCAGGGGTAGGAATAGGTTTAGGGAAAGCTACACATCCAGGATTCATTCAAATGAAAATATCTGGACTCAGTTTCTCCATGACTCTGGTCTATTTTAATCAGCTTCATTTTCAGAGAGGAGCATCTCCACATAGTGCCATCTGCCAGCTTAAGGACCCTAATGGAAAGAGGGGGTCTTTTTCCTACTAGTTTCAACACAAGTTCTGGTATTCAAGCCTGATTGGCCTAACTTGGGTCATATGCTCAACTGGAATGCTCTGATTGGCCTGGGCTGAGGGGTGGGGTCATGTCCACCACAATATCAGGTATACTGTAAGAAGAGAGTTGATACTTGAGGAAAAATTGAGGTGTTCTTACCAGAATGTTGAATGCTGGGAAGGCAAAACCAGCAGATGTGCACTGTAGAGAGAGTGGCTGTCCCCACAACCTTTATATCACAATGTGTAGGTAAGCATTACACCCACATACACCAAACTAGGGCTGCTTTGACTTTGTATAGATTTATCCTCATTTATTTTCCATCTGTAGTATTTTACAGTAAAATATTTGAGAAGTTAAGAGAGCAAATGTGAGACCCCACCCCCCTTCCCCACTCCCAATCTACTACAGGAGATTTGCTCCTGATTTCATCTGTTGGTGCCCCCAGATTAGTGGGAGGCAGCAATTTTGCCTAAGTGAATCGCCTGAATAGACCCAAATTTTCCCTCGAGTGCGCTCTAGCAAAATCTAGTGGGAATAGGGGATGCTAGTGAGCCTTTCTATACAGATACACAACGATTCTCCCAATGACTTTTCCAGTATTAAAGCTGATATTTTAATCACCAGTTATCTGTCTCATGTCTATTTCCCAGTTGGTTCCAAGCTTGGGAAGGAAAGAAAGAGGTATTATTTATTTGCTTTCTAAAGCCTAATTCTATAGTTTGGGTTAAGTGTACTTTTGTGTAATCCAAATGTTTGTGATTTAAAATGAATATTGACACTGAAAAAAACAGAGTATTCCATTATTCAGAATAAGGAACTCTTTTTCAATTTCGGGAAAGTGAAAGTTTGCTATACTGTTACTACAGGCTTACTTCTTAGCCACATGTACACAAAGATGACAGTATCTGTGGAAATTAGAGCCAGCCTACATAGAAACACTTGATTTGCTTTACAAACCATGGCTAAAGTACACATCTGTTCACTTGACAAGAGATCTTGGAAAAAGATGTAACACTGTTATTAAATACAGAGAACTCTGAGACAATTCCTAGTGGTAGCCAGCACCATTTTGCTAGCTATGCCAGAATGATCATTATATGATCCAACCTGCAAACACAACACCTGAATAGAAGCAGAATTTTAATTGTGCATATACAAGATGAATACCAAGCTGAACATTAGATTATAATTAACTTTAAATGACCCTCTTAAATCAAATCCAGGACCTCAAAAATAAGCCATTCATGCCCTTGAAAACATTAGTAACATATGGTAAAAGCTAATACATATATAATGTTAATGTCTCATATGTATTTTCATTTGTATATATGTATTTATACATATACTGAAGAAATTTACCTAAGATAGTGCATTTTGTATCAGAGTTATCAGAGTTTTAAAATTTGTGTGCTTATGAGACCTTGGCCATTTAATTCACCTTTTGTCTTAAAACAGAGTCACATTAAAAAATCGTCCCAGGGCTTCCCTGGTGGCACAGTGGTTGAGAGTCCGCCTGCCGATGCAGGGGATACGGGTTCGTGCCCCGGTCCAGGAAGATCCCACATGCCGCGAAGCGGCTGGGCCCGTGAGCCATGGCCGCTGAGCTTGCGCATTCGGAGCCTGAGCTCCACAACGGGACAGGCCACAGCAGTGAGAGGCCCGCGTACCGCAAAAAAAAAAAAAAAAAAAAATCGTCCCAGATACTCTTTATTTAAAAGATATGTTAGCAATCTTTCAGTTTAATTTTAAAAAATCCCTATTGACAGAATGTTTATCTCCAAGCCTGACCTAAACCTGAAATTCTATAGACTCTACCTTTTTTTGTCTGTTTTCATCTTCAGTGAAGACAGCTACTGACCCCCATATTAAAAAGTTTGTATTCTAGATCAACCCTGTTCAGTAGAAACAAAATGTGGGCCATATATGTAATTTTATTTTAAAAATATTGATTGATTGATTGATTTAATGATTTACTTATTTATTTATTATTGAAGTATAGTTGATTTACAATATTATATTAGTTTTTGCACAACATAGTGATTCAATATTTTTGTAGATTATACTCCATTTAAAGTTATTACAAAATAATGGCTATATTTCCCTGTGCTGTGCAATATATCCTTTTTGCTTATCTATTTCATACATAGTACTTTGTATCTCTTAATCTCATATGCATATATGTAATTTTAAATGTTCTATTAGCCATAGTAAAAAAGTAAAACAAACGTGTAAAATTAATGTTTTTACAATATTTAAAATATCACATATATTATCATCAGAAAAGTCTTTTTTTTTATTTGAAGTATAATTGACATACAACATTATATTAGTCTCAGGTGTACAATGTAATGATTTGATATTTGTATGTATTGTGAAATGATCACCACAGTAAGTCTAGTTGATATCCATCACCATACTTAGTCACAGATTTTTTTTCTTTTGATGAGAACTTTTAAAATTTACTCTTTTAGCAACTTTCAAATATGCAATACAGCACTATTAACTATAGTTGTCATGCTGCACATTAATTCCTCATGACTTATTTATTTTATAACTGGAAGTGTGTATCTTTTGACTCCATTTACCCTTTTATCAAACCTACCCCCAACCTCCACCTCTGGCAACCACCAATCTGTTCTCTGTATCTGTGAGCTTGGTTTTCTTTTGTTGTTGTTTGTTTTTGATTCCATATGTAACTGAGATCATACAGTATTTGTCTCTCTCTGTCTGACTTATTTCACTCTGCATAATGCCTCAAGGTCAATCCATGTTGTCACAAATGGTAAGATTTTATTCTTTTTCATGGCTGAGTTTTACATATGTGTGTGTATATATATATATATATATATATATATATATATATCTCACATTTTTCTTTATCCATTCATCTATCAGTGGGCACTTTGGTTGTTTCCATATCTTGGCTCTTGTAAATAATGCTGCAATGAATCTGGGGGTCCATATATCTTTTCAAGCTAGTGTTTTTGTTCTCTTCAGACAAATACCTGGAAGTGGAACTGCTGGATCAAATGGTAGTTCTATTTTTAATTTTTTGAGGAACCTCTATACTGTTTTTCACAATAGCTGCATCAATTTATATTCCCATCAACAGTGCTCAAGAGTTCCCTTTTTGCCATATCCTTGACAACACATATTTCTTGTCTTTTTGATGATAGCCATTCTGACAGGTGTGAGGTGGTATCTCATTGTGGTTTTGATTTGCATTTCCCTGATGGTTAGTGATGTTAACCATCTTTTCATGTGTCTGTTGACCATGTCTATGTCTTCTTTGGAAAAATGTCTATTCAGATCCTCTGCCCATATTTTAATTGAATTACTTGGTTTCTTTGCTATTCAGCTGTATGAGTCCTTTATGTATTTTGAATATTAACCCCTTATCATACATATGATTTCCAAATATTTTCTCCCATTTAGCATGTTCCCTTTTCATTTTGTTGATGGTTCCCTTTACTGTGCAGATGAAATTAATTTTAATGATATTTTTTTAACCCAACATATCAAAATATTTTCATTTCAACATCTAATCAATATAAAACATCATTAATGAGTGATTTTACATTCTTTATTTCATATGAAGTTTTCAAAATCCAGTGTATATTTTATCCTTGCAGTATATCTAAATACAGACTAGCCACATTTCAAGTGCTCATAGACACACCTGTGAATAGTGGCTACCATATTCAAATGTGCAATTCTAAATGATTGTTTTTAATTTAGAATTTAGATGAATATTAAACTTAGGTTTGGCTGCAGTGAAAGAAGACACAAAATAATCATGGCTTTATAAATATAGAAGTTTATTTCTCTCTTATACAATGTTGGGAAATAGTGGTCTCGGATTAGTAAGGTGTCAGGGACCCAGCTTTTTTATCTTGTTGCTTTGCTTTGTACGGCCTCGATTAATAAGATCACCTCATGGTCTAAGATGCTTGCAGCAGAGAGGAGGAAAGAGAAGGTGGAAATTTCATATGATAGTCATATACCATCAGCCAGAACTTAGTCACAAGTCCACAGATAGCTGCAAGAGGTGGTGAAAATTTTTAATGTTAATTTAAGGTAGCCCTATATCCATCTTAAAATTGGAGATTTTACTACTGTAGAAGAAAAGGAAATGGATAATGAGGGGAAACCAGTAGTCTTTATTTCAAGAGGGTCTTTGAAAACTCAATCGATTTTTGAGGAGATTGTCTTGAATATACTCATCACTGTTTGGAAGTGTAACAAGACATCTTTAGGGTTATATCTGCTTCAGTAGAATGAATCAACAAATTTGTTAATTTACTGGCAAATCTACTGACATTTAACATTCCAGAAGATAGAGATGCAAATGGGTTGTGTGACCTTAGAAGTAGAACAGTATGGTGTGTAACATTCAGAGAGGCTTCTGCTACAGTAAAAAGGTCCCCTCGGTCTTGGCTTATAAGCAGATCACTTGAGATGCCTTTTCTTATTCCAGCTTCCCAATCTTATATTCATACATGCACATATTTAAATGCCTAGTTATTAAATTTGAGTTTTCATGTGTTCAAGAAATGTATTAAATCTAGAAGTTCTCTAAATGTGGAGTAGTTTCTGGAGAAAAAATGGGCTAAGTGGAGGATGGACTCCATTTCTCCTTTTTTGGCAGGTTTGCTTTTTTACCATTTAATCATTTTGTTAGGTGTTTTTTTTCTTCCTAAATATCTCTAAATATCCAGAAGGCAAGGGCCTATATTTTATTGTTTTTGTGTTTCCCAGACACAACTTTAGTAGAGTATTTGAATAAGCAGGTATTTGATATTTCTAATTAAAATGCACCACTACTCTAAGGCTATGAAATCTAGGGCAAATATCCAAGGATCAAGGTTACGGATAGTACAAAAAACTCAAAGCCATACTTTTCCTGCTCTTCTTCAAAAACAGTTTGCCTACTTTCTCAAGATATATCCTAACAGTTGAAATAAAAATTCTCTCATTTTCCATCCCTCAATCAATACTCTTAACTTCTGTTCCAACAAAAAGCATCACTGTTTCTGGAAAATTATTTAAATTGTGTGGAGACTTGAAGCCTGATGATAAATAAATGGGTTTCCAGCTAAGTTTTTATGGCAACTTAGAGTGCCTTCAATAATCTAAACGGCTGCAGCAAAATTCTCAAAATGAATTCATTTTTATTTAAGTTAGTAAATGAATGCATTAGTAGACAGTTTAGGTTTGTCTGAGAAAGGGAAGGAGAGAGGAACCACCCAGGGGAAGTAAAATGTCATACAATAAAATAAATGGGAAAGAAACATCAAGTCAGCTTGAGCCTCACTGTAATTTTCTCCACTAGACTGGGCAGCTCTCAGAGGACAGGGTCCCTCTCTCAGGCTTCTCCTGCCTTCAGGCCTCAGGAGCACACTTACCACTGAGTTGTTACTCAACACGTGTGTTGCGAAATGACAGAACAGTTAAGACTCCTTCTTATTACAGTGGCCCCAAGAAATAACCCCTGAAATGCTGCCAATATACTTTTACTAACCAAAGTTGGTGAGCTAAAAAGATATCTGAATAAAAATGATGACTTTAAAGGGATCACGTTTGCCTTTCCCACATCATATCTTTTTAGTGAGTGTAATCATGTTGCTATTCTCATTTAAAACTATTTCAGCAGCCGCTTGATCGGATTCAAAAGGAAAATAAATGAGAAAAGATTTAAGCCCCTTCTAAAGTTGTAGATCTGAGAATGGAGAAGAAAGGATAAATGAGATGATTGCAGACAAGATCTTTGTGTTCTTCAGTTGTAGACGTTTCTCCCTTCCCTGAAAGCACTTTATATCTTTAAATCTTCACTTTTACTTCTTCCTAATTCAACTGAAGTGATTATTGAATTCATCTGCAAATCTTGTTTTGAATGCCTCAATTCTTTAAGTTGCTGTTAAGAATTTTCCTACTGGATATCCCATTTAAAGAAAACAAACCAAGGCTTATTTTTTCAAGGCTTTTAAAAATATTCTTAGATTTTGTCACTAATTTTCTTCCCTTAGGTTTTATTTCTTAGTTCAATTTAAATGAATTGCTAATCATTAGGAATATTATTAAAGCCATAAATACAATGACTCAGATGAGTCAATGACTGTAATGAGTGACTGACAGGTATTTCAAATCACAAGTTTATTGTGTTTCTATTTTTTTTGTAATAATAATACACTTGACTAATTTGTAAAATATCCCTATCTTTCCCCGCTTTCTAGAATATCAAAGCTTATTTATACTAGAGAGAGCTTTTAATTTAGAATTTCACCACAAAAAAATCTCTTAATTAGAACAGGAATACTCAACATTTTGGTCTCCTTTATACTGTTAAAAATTATTGAGGACCGCAAAGAACTTTTGTTTATGTGAGTTATGCCAATTGATATTTACCATTCAAAATTACAACTCAGAAATTTAAAACATGTTTATTCATTTATTTTAAAAACATTTCATGCTAACATAAACAACATATGTTTGTGAAAAATAACTGTACTTTCTTAAAGAAAAGGTTTGGTGAGAAACAAAGCAACGTTTTACATGTTTTAAAAATTCTTTAGTGTCTGATGTAAGGGAAGATATTTGAATTCTCATGCCTGATTTTGCAGTCAATCTGTTACAGAATCTCAGATCACGTAGCTTCATGCACCCATGAGAGAATGAGAGTGAAAGGCAAATAATAACTTAATATTGTTATGAAATCAGTTTTGACCTCACAAACTCCAAGAGTCACTGGCCACACACTGAGAACCACTGGTTTAGAACAATATTTGACCCATGAAAAGAAAAGGTGCAATGTATGTAATTGAAAGTAAATAAATTTAGAATTCTAAGCCTAGATGGTACTCCATCGGTTACTGGAAAACAATCTTAAGATACATTTTAAAATAACCTCTTTACTATTTAAGTTGTAGAGGTAGAGATTAGTTTTTAAATTCTGAAAAATTCCACGTGTTTGACACTGCTGAGTGCCAGTAATATAAGGATAGATATACACATGGAGCAGAACTTTAAAAAATAGTCTTCAGAAGTTGTCATTTGTGATCTTTGTTTCAACTAGTTACCACTGTCATATTGCCTAATAGAGTCAGCTCAAGGTTTTGAATTCTAACTTCAGAACTGACTGGCTTTGTGAATGTGGGCCAGTTACTTCACTCCTCTAAGCCTCTAAGCCTTAGTGTACTCATCTGTGAAATGGGAAAAAGTGCCTGCACTGCAGAATTGTAAGGATCAGAGGGTGTGTGTGTGTGTGTGTGTGTGTGTGAAGTCAGAGAACTAATAGCTGTGACTATAAGGATTAAATTTACAGTTTGGGACAGATTTTGATGGGCAGCCACGTTGAATTCCACCTGAAAACAGGTGGGGGCAGTGGTGAACTGCATGAGTTGGGAGGCTTTGGCAAACCTTAGCTGCAGATGGACTGCTAAGACCCTACTGAAAGAACGTCAAGCCAAATGCAAGCAAGATGCAGCAATGGCATCAGAGGAGTGTGCAGATTAGTTACAACAAATACAGAGACACAGAAGCCAGAAACCAGGGTTAACCCAGGGATGAAAGCCGAAGAGCAAGGTGCCATGTTACTAGAGTGGAGAGTCAGATCAAGGCCAGGAACTAGGACCAAGGACCTAGAGAGGGTGCAGAGAATCTTGGGAGATAGAAGTCAGGTCCTGGTTGAGCTTAGTGAGGGATGACACCCTTTGAGGTGATGGCCTGGGCCAGTCACACAGCCCCAGCCTGATCTGAAAGACAACCTGCCCCAGTGTTGCCGTAGAGAAGGGGGGCAAATTGGGGGCTTTTACCATGCTTCCACCCAGGCACAAGATGGATCTGGCCTGGGTGAAGTGAATATTTTCCCCTGCTTCAGCCCCTCTTCCCCCTTTCTTTTGTAACAGAACTGCTTTTTCCTGTGGAGAACTCATTTCAAATAGAAAAATGGCTGACCCACCTAGGGTAGAATTTTTGAAGTATGGTAACATTTGGGGAAATATTGGGTAGAAGTAAATGTGGTCCTTAGTTATCAGTCAAAGTGTATAGTTCCCAGAACTTCTTAGGTTGGTAGAACTTGTTGAGGAACTGTAGAATGATCGATAAAGGTGCTGGGGTTGCTCCCTGATGAAATTCATCCTTTGGTAGGGGCCTCATTGCCCAGAGCTGGATTCTTCCACTCCCTCTCTCCAGGGGATTCCCTAGTATATAGACTCTCAGCTTTAAAACTGGAAGAATTCCAGGCAAACTGGGACAAGTTGGTCATCCTGCCCTACATTATAACTAGCCCTCTTTCTAAAGGACCTCACATATCACCCCAAATCAAGGTGATGGAAGTCCTCCCCAGGGCGCTCTCCTCAGAGCTATCAGCAAAGATGGTTTTATTGCTCCTGGCTGGACTAAGTTAGTGGGATGGATGTTATGATCTGCCAATGGTCATTTCACCCATTACAGGGAGAATTTCTGTCCGAGAGATAAAGATGAATCCTGATCCCTGATGATCATCTCAGTCCAGCTGAGCCTGAACTTATAAATTCTGTCTTCTGCACCAGGAGAGATTTAGAACAAATGAATGGACCTTTGGCTTAATCTTTGGACAATTGGATGCTGTTCTCGGTTGTAACAACCTGTTTTTGTCCTTTTTGGAAACATGGCCCTCTTCCAAATAATACTCTCAGGCTTTCTGTGCTTTGGTTCTTAAGGGCTTCTTCTCCCATATCATATAATTTTGGGTGGTTAGATGGGCAAGGGATAGGGAGTGGGAAATTTGTGTAGTAAGTTTGTGAAAATGCTGAGTCAGGGCTGAGTTAGGAAAGGTGCTTCCACAGCTGTAATTTTCAAGTTTTAGTGGGTATAAGAATAATTTCAGGTGCTTATTTCCAGTGAATCTAATTCAGTAGGTCTGGGGTAGGGCCCAGGAATAAGCATCTTAAGCAAGAATATCAAGTGATTCTGATGTAGTTGGTCTCTAGAACATACTTTGAGAAATATTCCTCCATGGTATGTTCAGAACAATATGCTTGGCGAGAGGAAAGACCCTGATAGTCTGGGTGTACTAGAATAGATGCAGGATGGACCATCTTTGTGGTTTTTAAATGTCTTTTGGGCCTTTAATGATGCTTGGCTTATTTTCCTTAAGCAGTTTGGTAAGCTTGGAAGTCAGGATGAAGAAATATGGAAGAAGGTATGTTTATATATCCCTCCCACATCTCTCCTGTCATATCCCACAAACCCCAAAAGTACTACCAACTGTTGGAGCTTGGTGGCCTGCCCCAATCATGCGTGTCAGGGAATGTCTTGAGGGAAGATGACTCTAGAGAATTGACCTTTACAGTCTCATATTTGGGTTGATTCATTTCATCAAAGAGCCAGAGTTGCCAGCAGCAATTCAGGGTCATATGAGAGAATGGGCCAGAACTCCCTGGAGTTGTGAAAACAATCATCCAGAATATGACTGCGCCCCAATCCAACATGTAAAGAATGGTGTTCCTCAGCTGGGGCACTGTCAGACTGGTTGGAAGGAAGTCTCAGAATCCTTGAATCTGTATTCTCAGAGGGATGAACATTCCCCATCAGAAGTTGGACTCCCAGCAGCAGGGTGGTAGCTTCTATGGTACTATAAGTGTACTGGAAGTTTTGATATTCTCTGCATATCTCAGGAACACTTTGCTTGGCTGCTGGTTTTTGGACAGAGTCCAGGAAAACCATAGACCTTGTTAGGGGAGCAAAATGCCAGCTCTGAGGCAGACCACAAATTTTGAAACCTAGGAAAAAGTGGGATACATATTACACTCAGGATTACAGTCTGTTAGAGAAACAGAGTAGTTATCATGAAGAGGTAGTTCTCAAGGTTGGTCTCTCACCGTTTCAATTCCAGTGAGGCAATGAAGTCTGCAAGTGTTTGGCTCCTGGGAATGCCATTCACATAAAATGCGATGGGCATGGAGCTCTGTGGAATTTTTGAAGTATGGTAACATTTGGGGAAATATTGGGTAGAAGTAAATGTGGTCCTTAGTTATCAGTCAAAGTGTATAGTTCCCAGAACTTCTTAGGTTGGTAGAACTTGTTGAGGAACTGTAGAATGATCGATAAAGGTGCTGGGGTTGCTCCCTGATGAAATTCATCCTTTGGTAGGGGCCTCATTGCCCAGAGCTGGATTCTTCCACTCCCTCTCTCCAGTGGGGGCTTGTAAATGGCATAGTGGCTTGCCTGCCCAAATTCAAAGAGGAAGAGAAAGCTGGAGTGAGTGTAGCCTAAGTGTATCAGTTTAAGATGGTGCCTGAGAAGGCCACCAAGTTTGAAAAAAAATTACAGACACATCTGAGCTGGTATTTAAGGGGCATTGAATCAGCTTCAATCAGTAGGCACAGTAATCTGGACAGAATCACAACTATATCCTCTTAGGTAGCCCAAATGGACTGACTATTCAGACCTTCCTTAAACTCATTATCTAGAGTGGCTTTATTCCAATCCAAACTGAGCGAGCTAATTTAAATGAGTCATTTAGGAAAAACTAAGCTGTGGCTCTGCTACTGCCACTGAAGCTTCCAGACTCAGCCATCATCTTTAGGCATCCTTCAAAATCTACCCCAATTAAGCTGTGTATTCTCCATAGCAGCAGAGAAGGAGACTGTATTTATTATCACTGGAGATTTGAATCTCTATCCCTCCTGGTGATTTATGAGGAAGCCCAAATTTCAAGGTATCTGTGCTGAAGTCTACAGGTCAAAGATTTTAGCTAAAGCTAGAGCCATGCCAAGAGTTTGGACAGAGTCTTCTGTTTCTTTCAAATTTATTTGGAAGGCTGAGGGAGAAAATTTTTTTTTTTTAACATCTTTATTGGAGTATAATTGCTTTACAATGGTATGTTAGTTTCAGCTTCACAACAAAATGAATCAGTTATATATATACATATATTCCCATATCTCTTCCCGCTTGCGTCTCCCTCCCTCCCACCCTCCCTATCCCACCCCTCCAGGCGGTCACAAAGCACCGAGCTGATCGAGGGAGAAAATTATAGGAGAAACAAGGGAAAAGTGCAATGGACTTCAGTCTTTGAAATATTTAGGAATGTTGTGACCTTTTACATGGCTGTGGGGTGGGGGTAGTATTCCTCTATGTGTCTTAGGGGTTAATGGGCAGAATAGGCAAGGACTGACAGAACGCAAGAGGTTAATTTTAGAGCCTGCAGGGGCCACAGCTGCACAAAGGCCTCTATCCCATGGGTGACAGACATAGAGAACAGAAAGCCAAGGAGTGGGAAGCTAGTGACTCTGCTTCATCTGGGAAGTGAGTGGAGACTCGCAAGGTGAAAAGAGGCTGAAGTGAAACTAGGGAAGGCTGAGTTCTCAGAAGGGAAGCCATATGTGAGGGAAAGACCAGGACAAGCAGAGATGGAAAGCTCAAGTCTCAGCTACTTCACCTCCAGAAGGAAAATGTGCATCAAAGCCAGAACCCAGGAAATCATAGCATCTGGAGGTATCTGGTGGAGACCCTGGGTAGATATCTCAGGAATCATATGGAGTAGTGTCCCTTGGAGGTGATGGCCCTGCTTAGTCTAAAGGATCCCCAATGTCTCTTCTTCTAGTGGGACTCTTCACACTTCATTCATTTATTTAGCCCAAATGTATTATCTACTTTATGCTAGTCACTTCTATAAAATCTGCATATAAATCAGTGAGCAAAAAGACATCCCAAGAACTCAGTGATTCCCTGTTTAACACAACATATAGGAAGAAGTTCATTTTTACAGGACTGAAATAACTTTTGGTCAACATACATCAGTTTTTTTTTTTTTACTACTGATTTTATTTATTTATTTTTAAACATCTTTATTGGAGTATAATTGCTTTACAATGGTGTGTTAGTTTCTGCTTTATAACAAAGTGAATCAGCCATACATATACATTTATCCCCATATCTCTTCCCTCTTGCATCTCCCTCCCTCCCACCCTCCCTATCCCACCCCTCTAGGTGGTCACAAAGCACCGAGCTGATCTCCCTGTGCTATGCGGCTGCTTCCCACTAGCTATCCATTTTATATTTGGTAGTGTATGTATGTCCATGCCACTCTCTCACTTTGTCCCAACTTACCCTTCCCCCTCCCCATGTCCTCAAGTCCATTCTCTAGTAGGTCTGTGTCTTTATTCCCGTCTTGCTCCTAGGTTCTTCATGACCATTTTCTTTTTTGTTTTTTAGATTCCATATATATGCATTAGCATACGGTATTTGTTTTTCTCTTTCTGACTTACTTCACTCTGTATAACAGACTCTAGGTCCATCCACCTCACTACAAATAACTCAATTTCGTTTCTTTTTATGGCTGAGTAATATTCCATTGTATATATGTGCCACATCTTCTTTATCCATTCATCTGTCGATGGACACTTAGGTTGCTTCCGTGTCCTGACTATTGTAAATAGTGACGCAATGAACGTTGTGGTACACGTATCTTTTTGAATTATGGTTTTCTCAAGGTATATGCCCAGTAGTGGGATTGCTGGGTCATATGGTAGTTCTATTTTTAGCTTTTTAAGGAACCTCCATACTGTTCTCCATAGTAGCTGCACCAATTTACATTCCCACCAACAGTGCAAGAGGGTTCCCTTTTCTCCACACCCTCTCCAGCATTTATGGTTTGTAGATTTTTTGATGATGGCCATTCTGACTGGTGTGAGATGATATCATAATGTAGTTTTGATTTGCATTTCTCTAATGATTAATGATGTTGAGCATTCTTTCATGTGTTTGTTGGCAATCTGTATATCTTCTTTGGAGAAATGTCTATTTAGGTCTTCTGCCCATTTTTGGATTGTGTTGTTTGTTTTTTTGATATTGAGCTGCAGTCTTTTCAATGTAGTTTCACAGCAGCACTCCTGGCAGTGGATCCAGCTGGTCAGCTCAGCACTGCTGTATCTTAGCATTTTGTAACAAAGCAGGGGCATTGTTGCCTGCGGCTCTGCATCCATTGATTTTTACGATGTTTCTTCAGCTTGCAATTATTTTGCTTTTTTGTTCACGTAGGAGCACCTACCTAATATCTTGCAGCTGTTTGTGCTTTACATGTGTCCTGCTCAGGTGCAGTGTTTAATGTACCCTTATTTCTAGGGTAATTTAGTTTTCAGAAGCCCAGCTTTCTACATTTTGTGAAAATGCATCCCATTAATGGTAGTTGGAATGCTAGCATTGTCAATTAGGCTTTAGGTAAACCAGTATTTATTATGGGATCAAAGTGTCTTGCAGAGGCATTAAGAGCTTTCCCTTTAGAATAATTTAGAACCATTTATTGAGTGCTGACTATATGTCAGGCATTGTGCTAAATACAAAATAATAGATAGTGTTTATTAAGAACTCACTATAGGGGCTTTCCTGGTAGCACAGTGGTTAAGAATCTGCCTGCCAATGCAGGGGACACGGGTTCGAGCCCTGGTCCCAGAAGATCCCACATTGCTGCGGAGCAACTAAGGCTGTGCGCCACAACTACTGAGCCTGTGCTCTGGAGCCTGCAAGCCACAATTACTGAGCCCGTGTGCCACAACTACTAAAGCCTGCATGCCTAGAGCCCGTCCTCCGCAACAAGAGAAGCCACCACAGTGAGAAGCCTGCACACCACAATGAAGAGTAGCTTCAATTCGCCGCAACTAGAGAAAGCCCGCACGCAGCCACAAAGACCCAATGCAGCCAAAAAATAAATAAATTAAAAAAAAAAAAGAACTCACTATACATCAGACACTATGCTAAGTCTTTTATATTATCATGTCATTTAATCTTCACAACAGTCCTGTGGAGGACATACTATTATTCTGATTTTCCAGATGAGGAAGCTGATGCACAGAGAGTAGCTTACCTAAGGTCTCACAGCTAGACCATGGCAGAGCTGGTATCCAAATTCAAGCCACATGACACAGAGCTCATGCTCTTAACCCTAAATGTATGACCCACCTTATGCAAACTTCACAGTAGTCTTATGAGGTCTACATTATGACTGTACTTTTATTATTATTACAGATATTAGACGCTGAGGCTTTGGAGGAGTTAAGTTATTTCCCTGAGTTGAGTAGGTTGGATAGTCACAATTTGGACCCAGGAAGTCTGATACCACAATGCCCTTTTGTTCTTTCTTGCTATACTATACTGCTAGTAAGTGATGCAATAGATATTCAAATCCTGCCTGACTTCAGAATCCCTAATCAGTCCAATACTGTTCATCTGGAAAGTCATTCTCAGATGGTTTTCTTTGTTTGTTTTTCTGTTTGTTTTGGATAATGATTTGTACTAAGTGGGATAACTATTGGAGTTACTGAAGAAATTTTAGAAATAAAATACCTTAAGCATACCTTAAAATGCTTTGATGAAAGTTCAAGTCTATTATTCATTTGACAATATTACCTTCCAGAGAAAGATCATATTAGAAAGCCTTTGATAAAGAGTAGTCAGAAAGCCCTTTGATAATTTTGGTATTCTCCATTTGAAGAATTAGAGTCTAGCAGATCTGAGAAAAAATGTATTGTAAAATTATAATGAAAGTCAATTGGAAAAAGCAATACAAATTACAAATACTAGGCTTACATGCAATTTTTCTTCTGCTGAAACCCTGCTGTTGCCACCTTCATGCTTTGCAGATGATTCTGCCTTACATGTAACCATCTGATGTGAATCTCCTTCATCACCAGCTTGAACTTTTTCTCAGTGTTCATCTGCCTTGTATTCTCTTTCTTCTATCTCTGAAAAAGAATTAAGTTTCCTACATTCTAAATTTAATCCTTGCCCTCAAGGGCTTGTACCAGGTGTGGGGTCCTATGGAGAGACTAGATTGGGTAGGGTTTTTTCCTAGGCTAGATGGGAGCTAACAAAAGTCTAGAAGTGATTGTGAGCTGTGGACCGAGAGGGAGGTCAATGTATCAGAGGTAAGTATCAAGCATCTGCTGCAAGGAGAGCCTTCAAGGCTCCAGGGAAGCGGTCAGGATCCAAGGAAAGCAGGAGCAGACCAGAAAGCGACGTTGTGGTGGCTCCGTATGAAATGGTTTAATACATAGGCAAAGACAAAAAGAAGGGATGGGTACTTGCTTCTTTTGGGGTGATAGGTATGGCAGGCGAGGAGAAGCAGGTGCTGATTCCATCTTAATCCATTGACTTCATCAATTATTTCCTGTCCTTGAATCTACAGTTTTCCCCTCTCCACTGTATTCTCCCCCTTAGCTTATATGTTTTCCTGTCCTTTTCTAAAAGCCCACACTTTCCTTTAATCCCTTTACTTCTTTAAGCAAGTATCACCTTTCTTCCCTGTCCCTCCTAGTGGCCAAATTCAGTGGCCAAATTCAATGGCCAATTCAGTCATCATCATCATCAGGCTCTCTGTGGGATTAAACATTGTTGAAGGTGTTCACACTTGAAACTCCTCCCTTGGGTGTGCTCCCCCATCTCTGTGGATATTCTTTCTTCTTCTTTGAATTCAAATAAATATATATTTCTTAAGGATGTGCTCTTGGCTGGCTTCTCAGATCTCAATATACTGTCTCCCCTGGCAGACTCATCCAACCTTATGACTTGGATTATTCTCTCTACCTAGGTGACTCCTAATCTCAATCACTAGCTTTGACCTTGACCTCCTTTTCATATTCTAGGAGCCAGCTAGATACCTTCACCTAAGTGTTTTATCTGCACGTTAAATTCTGCATGGCCAAACATTAACGAGTTATTCTACAACCAGCTTCTCTTCCTGTGTTTTTAAGTTTCCATTAATGACATTTATAAATTATCTGTCCCCCAAATTTTTTGGATCAATTTTTACTCTTCCTACATTCAGTCAGGTACCAAATTCAGTTGATTGAAATATTTCTAATATTTGTCCCCCCATTTATATTATTATTTCCTCTTTCTTAGTGCTCTTCATCAAAACAACTTTAATAGCCTGTTACCCGGCCTCCTTATCATTAGTTTTCTTCCCCTAAAATCCATTTTAATTACTGCTGCCTTTTCCTGAATGACATCTATTTATGTCTCTTTAAAACTCTTATTTTAAAAACAAATCCAAACACCCTAACCTGGCTTTCTAGGTCCTTCACAATCTGATCCCAACCAATTTTTCTATTTTTATTTCCCACTTTACCTACCTTTTGCTCTAGAAAAATGTACTTAGTCACTCTTCTCTGTAAGTGCCCTATAATTGCTCTCTTCCATGCCCTTGCTGTTCCTTAGACCAGAATGATCTCTATTCATCAGCTCCTCATATACAGATCCTACAACTTCCAAAGCCTCGCTCAAATAGCTCTCTTTCCGTAAAGCTTTTCTTGATATCTCCAGATGGCAGTAATTTGCCATAACACTTTATCTGAGCCTTTTTCCTAGTGCTTATCAACTTCTACTTTGGATTTTGATTATTCGCAGGCACATTTTATTATCTCCATGGTTTGATTATAAACATCTTGAAAAGCTGATTCATCTTTGTATTCCCAAAGTGTCTGGTACAAATGTTTGAACAAAGTTTATAAGACTCACCAAATATTCGATGTACTTCCTTACATTTCCCAGTATCCTTTGCATTAGACTTGGGCTTATGACCCGTTTTGACCAATATTCTATAAGAAGTGATATGTGAAACTTTCAGTATGAGGTATTTTGGAACAGATGAGAATTCTACACTCTTTCTTCCCTTTCCCCTTCTATGATGATCTACAAGGCTGTGTGTCCCAAATGCTCTAATGGCAAGTTGATGGACCATTATAAACATTTTCACAATTGTAGAGATAATTTCTGCTACACTATTACAATCTGCAAGGATTGTTGAACATGTCCATAATTTGCTGAAATACATTCATCCCTGGGGAAGTTTAACATCTTCCTCTGACTCCTAAGGCCTGCGGTTGCAATCCCGCATGCTGTCCTACTTGGGCAGTGTGAAGTGCTGGCTCTTCTCTTTTTCTTACCAAAATCTAAGCTCAGCTTAGTAAAGTTATCTGATAATCCACTATAAGATATTAATACTGAGTTACCTTATGGGGGGATGCTACCATTTACAGCAGTACTGACCTTCCAATATTAAAAAGTCAAAATGTTGAATTTCCAACACCATTGACAAGCTAGAGTAGGAGCAACATTTGGTAGTAAGATCTTTCTAAAGTCTCCAAAGTAAAGTTGCACAGGAAGCCACGATTCTGTTGAAGAATAACATTATTCCAGAGTATCATCTAGATGTTTCTGCAGAACAATTGTTTATGTTCTCTATTTTGCTTATTTAATCAAGTGAAACAAGTATTTCTCTTTACTGACTATGTGTAGATATCCTGCACCATCTTCATGTTAAGGACTTCTGTTTGGGACCTTCTACTATCATCAGGACCTTCACGTAGGTTATTTTTCCGGTTATGATAGGCTTATCTTGATTTATCACTGCTTTACATCTGTAACCAAATAGGGATCAGTGAGATAAATGACCAACAACGGGACAGTTCATAAGGCATACAAGCCACAGAGTTTGTGTAGTCCTATCTGCTCTGTGACACCAGTGGTCAAACTTATATTATGGTGTACATGGAATTAAAAATACAGCCTGGCTCTGAGCCCTCTTACCTCAGTATTCCCCTTAATTCCCTTGGCATTCTCATATAAACTTAAGCTTCTGCCAAGTTCTCTTTTAGGTCCCCACTTATAGTGGATTTCCTGCTTAGTCCCTAAATTTGATGAAAAGGCATCCTGATGGATAAAGAGCTGCAAGAAAGAAAAGAAAGAAAACATTTTCTCCTCAGACCAGGCTAACCCCAAAGAAACCCCTGGGACCTAGGATTTTCTAACATATTTTTCAGGCCCAAAGATGAAGGTATGTCATCTGACAAGACTACAGACTCTTGGAAGATGGTATGACCCTCTTCACCAAGAGAGGTTGAGATCATATTAATAAGGCCAGAACCCCTTAAATTGGAACTAACCCCGTAATGTATGAGTCAACCACTAATCCGGGGTTGCAGTGATTACAGTGTAAAGTTAGAAGAAAACTGGTTTTTGGCTAATGCTCATACTGAGCTGTCCAGGGTTCTGACTTTGGCATGGGACATTCCAATCCTTGGGCTTGATGCTGGTGATTTTGCTTTAAATTCTGAGTACTTTGGATGTAGTTTGTGATCACTAATCTTGACTACCTCTGTAGTTTACCTTGAGCTCTATTGAGCTATGCTATTGTTAATGACATACTGTGTACAAACTGTAAAATTGATTATACTGTGTCAGGACTTTTAAGTTGGAGAGCATGAGGTGTAGAATCAAAAGACTTAGACTTTGATAACAGCTGCATTAGCCATGTGATTTTGAAGAAGTCTCTGAAGATTTTTCAGAACCTTGGTTTTCTCATCATCCTTGAAAATAAAATGTGAAAAATATCTGTAACATAAATGACAAAAATATAATACAAAGAGCATTTAAAAATATACAAGAAAAAAACTTGGAAAAGTAAACATGGGACACAAAAGGCAATTTACAAAATAAGAAAGACAAATTGCCCACAAGATATGTAAAAATTAACTCAAAATGGATCAAACACCAAATTTTAAGACCTGGAACTATAAAACTCTTAGAAAAAAACATAGCTGTAAATCTTTTGACCTTGGATTAGGCAATTGTTTCTTAGATATGACACCAAAATCACAAGTGACAAAAGATAAAATAGATGAATTGAACTTCATAAAAATTAAACAATTTTGTCCTGCAATGGACACCATCAAGAAAGTAAAAAGACAATCCACAGAATGAAAGAAAAATATTTGCAAATCATATATGTGATAAAGGACTTGTATCCAGAATATTTAAAGAAATTTTACAACTCAATATTAAAAGAAAAATAACCCAGTTTAAAAATGGGCATAGGATCTGAATAGACATTTCTCCAAAGAAGATATACAAATGGCCAATAAGCACATGAAAAAGATGCTGAACACCATTAGCTATCAGGGAAATGCAAATCAAAACCACAATGTGATTCTACTTCACACCCTCTAGGATGGCTGTAATGAAAAAACAGATAATAACAAGTATCGGCAAGGATGTGGAGAAGTTGAAGTCCTCATAAACTGCTGATGAGATTTTTAAATGGGCCAGTTGATTTGGAAAACAGTATGACAGTTCCTCAAGTAATTAAACACAGAGTTCCCATATGACCCAGCAGTTCTAATGCTAGGTATATACCCAAGATAAAAGAAAAATTACTCCAAAAAACTTATACACAAACATTTATAGCAGCATCATTTATAATAATCAAAAGGTGGAAACAACCTAAATGTCTATCAACTGATGAATGGATGAACAAATTGTGTTATATCTATACAATGGAGTATTATTCATCAATAAAAAGAATGGAGTACTGATACATGCTATAATGCAGATGGACATTGAAAATCTTACGCTAAGGGAAAGGAGCCAATCACAAAAGTGCACATATGGTATGATTCCATTCATATGAAGTATCCACAACAGGCAAATTTATGGAGTCAGAAAATAGATTAGTGATTGCCAAGGACTGGATATGAGGTGGTAGGGATGGAGAGTGACTGCTAATGTGTATGAGGTTTCTTTTTGGAGTGATGAAAATGTTTTAAAGTTGATTGTGGTGATGATTGCACAACCATGTGAAGATAGTGAAAATCATTGAATTATATACTTTAAATTGTACTGTATGCAAATTATATCTCAATAAAGCTGTTATTTTAAAAAAGAAATACAAATTATCAAGAAGCACATGAAAAAACTCCAGATTCATTGGTCATCAAATAAATAAAAAATTAATAATTACAGTGTTACCATTTTTCTTATCAAATTTTGGAAATTAAAATCATGTATATGTGCATGTATTAAATGAGATCTGTTTGTAAACTTCAAAGAACCTATTTAAAGAAAATTTTACCTTTATCATGTGTATATTTCAGTTTTCTTGTCAAGCTCAGAATTTTTAAAAGAGGCTTTGTGAATCCAAAGCATGGAGAATTCAAGTTTCAGATCTCCTAATTCATGTTTTTGCCCAAATAAAAAAGTCTTTGTAGTTTTACTCAGATGTGCAAATTAAACAAGAAAAACGAAACTGGGTTCAATGAAAAGTGATCAACTCTCTTCTTTCCACCCCTACTGGAGTGGGAAGCATCTATGTTTTATGCATTAGAAGCATCTATGTTTTATCCCCTTGGATGGCAGATTAAATAACAGCAGCCACTCCCTATGGACAGAAGGAGCCTGGTGTGTTCCAAATGTGCTGTGTGACATTTGTGAATGATGTAGTGGTCTCCTGGAGAAAACACAGCTGTCTCGGGCACCAGCCTGTAGCCTCTATAAATTAGTTTCAATCTAAACATTCTTTCACTGCAATAGGAATTGGAGAACTCTTCCTGATCAATTTCAAGAGCTTCTACATATTGTGGAAGGGTGAAAACCATGTTGCAAAATGAGCTGGTTGCTCCATAGACAAATTAAGTCCTGAACCAACCTTGCACATAATGATTTCAGAGAAATCTGAGGCTCCAGCGTGAATCTCATCTTGAGTCAAACACTTACCTTACCAAGTCGATGGGAGTGTTTCCACAGTTGCAGTCTCTCTTAAAAAGGTTCAAAAGTAGAGCCTTGGCTTGGATGCTAAAAGTTTTTAAATAAACCAGAGAAGGCAGATACTTGGCATGTGCTGCCACACCCCCTTCACTTGCCTGAATGTAGCTATTTCTTACCTTTCTAGACGCTCTTTTTTTACTGACTCTGGATGTGATCTAAGACTCTTTCTCAACACAGTGCCCCAAGCATTCATTATTAATCTATCAATGAGCTCTATTTGCCATTCCTGTTATAGGAATGGCAAGTTGAAATATGTATACACGCCTATGTGTGTTTTACACAACTACTTAGAAGAACCTTTGAAGTATATTTATCTTTATGTAAGGTTTGCCTTTCAGAATATAGAAACTACTAGTAGAAACAGATCAATAGCCACTCAATATCATTCCTTATCTAATTTGCTTTGAATGCCTGAAATGGTCACTGTTGACTCTCTGTTCTTTACAAATAGAAATACGCAGGCAGAGTGCTAACCATTATAAGCCATTTTCTGGAAGTAATTTGACATGTGCAATTAAATCTTAGTAACATGCGTTACCTACGTCAACTCATTTAGTGCTCCCCCAAATCCTTTAAAGAAGGTGCTATTAAAATATCCAGATTACAAATGAGGAAATTTAGGCACAGAATGATTAAATAACTTTCATATTGAGGCTGGAAAGGACTTCATCTTGGTTAAAGTGTTACTTGTGGTACTCTTTCTCCATGTCCCCACACTTCTTCCCCCATGATATAAGCTTTGATCTAAGTTAAGAAGCTAGTGTTAAATAAATGCTCCATACCAGATTCCTTCTTTTGAAAAAGTGAACAAAACTTTTCTTCTAAAAAACAATAGCTTAAGACAAAACCTGACAGTTCTTTTGTCTCAACTATCCTTGCTATGACTCCTTTAAAAGTGCCAACCCCATTTTTCTTTGTCACAACAGCATTTTAGAACAACTCATAACTTAGAGCAACTCTGCAAGCCCTGGAATCCCATTGTTAACTGTGTGTTATGCCCATACATCGTCCTATTAGTCAAGGTTTGTCAGTTCACAGGGGTGCAAATGTAAAATAAATGATAGTGATAGACATTGGTAATTTCAAACCATAGCATAAAGTTGAAAATTCCTTCAACCAAATAGATAATTATTTGTCCACATCCAGTAGTAGAGCCTAATAAAGATAGTTGTGAAAATTGCTAAAACTAAACAGTGTGAACACCTCTTTAAAGCAGAGCAAAATAGAATAATTTATCAAAGTGGAATTTCAGTTAAATGGGAAATGGAAATGAAAATTTTCAATCAAAATGGAAAATTTCAATTTTCTCTAACAAGTAAAATCTAAATATACTTTAACTGGCTATTTCTTTCACACATTCTCAATCAGAGTATCGATCAGTATCTGATGAACCATGAAAAAGAACTGGAACCATATCCCAAAACTCCTTATCATTTTAGGTGTAAGGAAGTCGTGAGGCTTGCATAGTTACTCCAGTTTTTTTAAATGATGAATTTCATCAGTGTTTCTCAGAGAAACAAAATAACATTCTCCATATATTTCTGTACGTAATTCCCTTACCATAACAATTCTCAAATATTCAGTACCCATCGATAAGCACTCAGTTTTATATCATTAGTTTTCTATATTCTTGGCATGTTGTCAATAATGAAACTGTGAGAAATTTCTATCTGGTATTTCTGATATTCTAAACAATGGATTTTAAAAAACTGAGAAATGCCCCTGATTATATGAAAGGATTAAGCTTAATGGAAAGAGAGCAGTGTAATAGCTTTTCACCTTAAAGATTTCTTAAACAGGCTCATTTTTCCCATGGAAAGATTTTGAAAACCATGATGGTTCAGGGTAACCAATAATTGTTAATGTCAAAGGGGGTAACTTAAAAACAGCTTTAGGGCTTCCCTGGTGGTGCAGTGGTTGAGAGTCTGCCTGCCAATGCAGGGGACATGGGTTCGTGCCCCGGTCCGGGAAGATCCCACATGCTGCTGAGCGGCTGGGCTCGTGAGCCATGGCCGCTGAGCCTGCGCGTCCAGAGCCTGTGCTCCGCTATGGGAGAGGCCACAACAGTGAGAGGCCCGCGTACCGCAAAAAAAAAAAAAAGCTTTATTCAGGTATAATTGGCATACACTAAGTTGCACATATTTACAGTAAGTGATCTGATGAATTTTGACATATGTATACCCCTGTGAAGCTATCACCACAATCAAGCCAATGAAAATGTCCATCATAATTTTTGAAGATATCAATAATGTAAAATTTTGGTGATCATCATATCCCCAGGGGTATCTGGCCCTAGTAGGCCATATTTCTTGTCTATTGAGTGAACACATTTTCTCTAATTTATTGTCACTGAACAGAACAAAAAGTTGGGCAGAATTCAGGCTTTTAACTTTCAGCATTTTTGAGGAGCATCTGCATGGTACTGAAGTTGGCCTTTGAATATATAAATTGACAGGTATGAAATCCTCAGCATGTCTATGGTGGCTTAGCAATCCCACAAAGCCTCACAGTAGCTTGCCTGATGCCCCACCTTCTCTAGAGAAGGAGCAGTGGATGGGCTTATTCCTCCACCCTGTGTGTTATTTTTTTTCCAACCACATCATTTCATAGACAATTTAGGAACCAATAAAGCATAAGTCTTGTTTGAAAAGATGTATCTAAATATAGGAATAATACATTATAAGCCAAGTCATTTCCCTCCTCTGAGTTGCTGTTTATCTGTCAAATATCTTCCATTTTATCAGAGAGAGCTGTAAAGGAAAATGGGTGGGTGGGGAAGCAGCAGCAAGCTTTCTGGAATGTCCAGCTTCTCAAATAAAATAGACTGCACAGACAGCTTATAATTTGTATGGCTTTAGCTCAGGGTTTCTGAAAGGAAACATAAGTTGTTTTTGTCCTGCCTATTGCTGTCTTATTCACCCTCAGTGCTGGTAGGAATGAAGTCTGGTAAGCTTTATTCGGAGGATCTCCTGATAGCTCTTTCCTGTACTCCACTATTTTAGGTTCTGTTTTGGAAACAGTTTATGGATGCAGCATTTAACCTCGGGGGTTGCAGATTCCCTCGTCTCCATCTGTCAACAACCATCTTCACCCCTCCCCGCGAAGACAAGTCCCCTCCACAGATGATACTGGTCACCCTCAGAACTGTGGCCTTGAGGGCTCCAGCTTCCTTTCTTTGCCTCGGGTCCCAGGACACCAGTCCAGGTTTAACTTTATGAGTTGGGAGGGCAGCTTGCCTAATCAGTCACTCTTCAGCTGGGGGCTGTTTCTACCTGCTCATCCTCTCTGATTCTCCCCCAAATGAGAGGAAGATTCAAGTGGATGTGGCACATTCCCTAATCTAGGCCTGCAGACCGGTGGCTGACGTGTGCAAAGGAAGACTCGGACCAAACAGGCCTTTTTCACCTGCGTAATGACAGGCTTGGGAGTAGCAAGGCAGCAGCGGTGGCGGCGCCGGCAATAGGAGGAGGAGCGCAGGCAGCGGCCGGGGCGGGGCCGGGAGGAAGTGGAGGGGGAGGAGGAGGAGCTGAAACGCGGTAAGCGGCAGGCGGCAGCTCGGCCGGAGTTGCAGCAGCTGCGGCGGTGGCGGCGCTGACACCGCAACCTCCCCAAACCCTGAGTCCCGGCGGGGGCAGCAGCAGGGACCGCCTGCCCGCCCTCCCGCCCGCCCAGTCACTGCACCTCGGCCCCGCCAAGCAGCAGTCGCTGCGTCCGGGGAACTGCCAGCTATGGCCGCGCCGCCCGATCCCAAAGAAGAGCTGCTGCCGCTGGCCAGCCCCGGGTCCCAGTGGTTCGGGGACCGGAGCGAGGGGGAGGAAGAAGCGGTGACGCCGAAAGGGGCCAAGCCCGAGCCGCAGGTGGGGGAGCCCGGCCCTCGGCTGGGCTCCGAGGCCCGAGAAGCTGCGCCGCGGGAACTGGGCTCGGGCCCCGCCCGGCCGCCGCCCGTTGCCATGGAAACTGCATCCACAGGTAAGGCGGGCGGGTGCCGCTGTCCCGCAAATGGCGTCGGGGACTCGGGTCCCCCAGCCGGTCCCCTTCTCTGCAGCTCGCCTATGCACCTACCTCGCGCTCTCTATCTTGAGCACCAACCTTAACTCCCCTTCGCCACAGGCGACTGTAAATATTAGCGGACTGGTAGGGACAGAAAATTTATTTTTCCAAAGGCTCGGAAGAAAACAAAATACTATTGATCCTTTTATTTCATTATCATTTTTCCGGCTTTCAAAGTTGTTCTCAGAGGCAAACCGCAGCATCCTGGCTGCCGCCGCGCCTGTATACAAGTTTTTTCCTTCTTGGAAGGGGCTGGGGGCCGTAGGGCCCGTTTGGCCACTTGGGATGATATTCTGAGGCGTGTTTGTGCGCCCGGCGCGCGCGCCAGCGACAGGGGACGCTGACAACAAAGCGACGGGAGGGCCTGCTGCCCCTAGACTCTGCTCGATCCAGGGCAGAGATGTGACTTTAACTCTCCGTTTCCTCCAAGAATTTCCACACCCTACTCCTAGCCCCTTTCCCTTCACCTCCTCTATCTCCCCCTCCCCCCGCACACTAAACCAAAACGCCACGGTGTGTCTAATTCCAGAGGGACAGCGTTGCCAGAAGGTTGGGAGTTGTGGCGGCTCCCGCCCAGAACCCTTCTTTCCCAGCTGCCCGGATGCTCCCATCTCGAAGGGAGCAGTGAAACTTGCAACCCTTTAGAGCGGCCGCTGGCTGAGGTGTTAGAGGGCTTGAGTGGCGGTGAGTGTTCAGGCACAGTTTACCATCAGTCTGAACCTGCCTGGTCCTTTGGAAATTGTCCTGGATTCGCCCTCCTTTCGCCTGACTTCCCCTTCCGAACTGGAGCACGTTGGTGCTCAGCGGGGACCAGGGATCCTGAAGCATTCTGTCCGAAGGATGCCTGAGGCGAGCTTTGGGGAGGGGCTGCCGGCTTGGGTAGGTCTGTGTTTCCAGGGAGTGGGGTAGAGGGTGCTGTGTGTGTTGTTCCCGGAGAAAGCTTTGCTGTGGTGGAATGAGAGTTGTGTAGTTTTGGAAATGCAGCTCTTGAAGGCCGGGTGCCGGGTGATTCTGCAGGAGGGGAAGGGGGGCGGGACTGGCATGCTTGTTCATGGCAGCTGATTTAGGGGAACCCCTTTCTTAAACCATTGCCTCTCTTAAGGGTCGTGTGGAGTGTCTTAGGTAGTCTTAATTCTTCTCTAGTACAAACGATTTGAGCTGAGGAAAGGAGGTTTAGGGAACGTGTCAAATAAAACATTATGAAGGGAAGAAAAAAAGTAAAGAAAGAAAAAAGAGAGAAAGGAAAAGGAAAGAAAGACTCAAAAGCAGAAAACCCCGTTTGTCATATATTAGTTATTATATGGAGGAGGGGAGGATTTAAGACTAAGAGAGATCTCAACTTCTTCATCTAAATGGAGAGAAAACAAAACTTTTTATAATTGCAAAAGAAGATGGCAGAAGCTAATAGACAAAGGAAGGTACACATTTCATTGGTTTACCATTACCATTCTTCGTTGAGAGTAGCTCATAGTACAGAACCTTTATCCACTGTCATCAAAGTAAATCATTTATAAACATTGCCCACCTCCCATTGGTGTCCCCAAGGTTAGGTGAACTAGGGAGAGGAAGCTAAGCGCCCCCTGTTCAGTAACATACTATCCACTAAAATGGTTGCTATGCACAAAATGCCTAGAACAACTGTGACAAAGTAGGCATTTGCAATTTTTAATATTATTATAGAAATATTTTACTTTGTTGAATATATTAGGGGTTTCCTATCCTAGGCAACAAATACACTAATAAAATCGAACATGATGCTAACTTTGGATGGGAGGAGAATGAAGGGAGGCAGAAGGAGCACATAGTTTGCATATTTATATAGAAATTTTAAAGTTTATTATTGCTGCTTGAAGGAATTTCTCATATAGTTGTTGGTTATTTAATGTTTTAAGTTTGTATATTTCTTTTTTAGTAGACTGTATGGGCTGTTATAAGAGTCCCAGATGCCAGAAATGATATCTAAATAAATAACTAGATCTTGAAAAATTCAAATAAAATCTGGGCCAGCTTCCTTATCTGTTGTTTTGGCAGTTCTGTTGCAATAAGCAGAGTCAGCAGGTGCATCCTCAACTTAATCAGGGACAAAATCCAGAGGAAGCCTATTAAGCACATGGCTTTCCTTTTTTTTAAAAGAATGGTACTCTTTGGGACTCAAATCAAACTAAGAAGTAACTTAGACTTTGAGTGTGATGCACTGTAAATAGCTTTTGTTTCTTTCTCAAATGGAATTCTAAAATTTAAGACAGATATTGATGTTTTAAAAACTTTTTTTCTGAAAAACACCACTAATCATGCTATCTGGACAGAAATTCTGTTATTTATTTTTATACATTGATGGTAATTAAAGTTCCTAAAGAAATATTTCCAAAAATATTTCTCAGTGATGTCCTGGAATGAATATATGTTTAAACATCATTAAAGTTGCACTATAAAGCTCTGTCAGTACTGTATTCTTTACCAGTACTCCATCAGTACAGATATTCTCATTGCTTCTGTCCCTTTTGTGGGATGGAAATGTCCTTAACAAAAAGTAACACTTTTTTCTAAAGCTACAATTTTTCATGTCTAAAATTGATAATGGGCACGTGATATGATGTCTGTTGCCAAGGGAACATTTAATGCACTGTATGTAGGCTACAACATGTTAGATTGTTAATCATGAAACAGTGCCATCATCGAATAACTTTATACAAAGAACGTGAAGAGCAACATTTTTGTTTTTTCACGATCAGTTATTTTATTCCTGGAAACTATTCAAAAGGAGCATACAAAAACACAAGAATAGAAGAATCATCCTTTGTTTAAAGGAAGAATTTAAAATAGAATATTTGAACAAAATGCAATGGTAAGAATTAACTCATTGGCCACTTTGGAAATTAACTCATTGACTGATTCATGCATAGAAGGCAAAATGAATAAGAGAATGGAGAATGGTCTGGAGAAAGCAGCCCAGTGTGATGATTTGCTTTAGTGATATTGACTTATAGATAATTTGACTTAAATTTCTAGATGATTGCCAAGGGGGAGGGAAGTGAGAGAGGGAGAGAGAGGTATTTTTCCAATTTACTTGGACTACAGTGCTCATAAATTTATATTTTTCAAATGCTGAATGTGATACTCTATTGGAAAAAACTATTCTTAATCTATCATTATTTAAATACCTTTCAGAAATGTTTATATGTCCTGCATTTATTCTGTATAATATAATAAATTGTACCATACACATTACCAATCATCTTTTAAAATCCATGTAGAGACTGGATTAGCTGTCTTTTCTTGTGGTTGTGCTCGATAGATGTGTACATTTTTAAAAATTTTTGAGTCATTCCCAGCAATCCTCTTCAGAAGGTGTAAATTTCGGTCTTCTGTTTTCTTTCATCTTTTAAGAAAGCTACAGTTCTATTGAAATGGGAAGGAACACTACACTAGCTTTTACAATATTTTACAGAACCTATAAGAAAAATAAGAGTTTCTAATGCAATTTATTTCTCTGGACATAGGCTCTGAATATAATCAATGACACTTCTGGCAGTAACTACAGTACTTATCCTTTCATATTGGGAATTCAAATTAGGTTAAATTAAAATTTAGAAACACATACCCTAAAAATACATTGATAAATGAGTTTTATCAGAGCTTTCAGCATAACTTCCTTTTCATGAACTCACTGTTCCAGGAAACCCATCCTACTCATTGTCCCTCAGATACACCATAGACCTACCTGCTCCCATCTCTTCTCTAGGCTGTTCATCTACTGACTCTGAGGGTTTGGAGAAGAGTTGTGGATTATTTTGTTCATTGTACTGTCTATCTTGCATAGCCTGGAAGATAGACAAAACTTCCAAAAAGTTTATGGAAAGTTTTTATTATCTGTAAAGTGAGAGACCATTGAGATTCAATTCAATTTAGTAAACATTTATTGAATGCCCCCTTTGTGTAAGGATCTGTGCTAAACACAGGTTTTGGTTTCCTAGAACATGTGCACCTTTCTGTTTCACATTAGTATTTAGTTAAACAGTTCTTTTATGTCATTTTTTATTTTCCTCATTCCCAAGTCATTGCTGGAAGATTGTTTAGAAGGGTATTATAATAATCTAACCACATGGGCACACAGGCATGAATTAGTTTTCTGAGGTCGACATAGGATAAATAAATACTAGCATAGCTTGCTCAAAGGGCATAGCTGGGGGAAAACAAAATCTATCTATCTACCTAACTAGCTAATTCTATCTTCCTCATAGAAGTAACTGTGGCTGAATAGTACTCAGAGATCCTTGTATTAGTTAGTAGTGCTTTTATTTTAAAGTTAAAGGAAGTGATCTCAGTGGTGACTAAGGGAGATTTGAAAAAAGGCACTGTAAAATATAGACGGCAGTGAAAATAAAAGACATATTTCAAGAGACTAGTACATCCACACAGGAATGCTTTCCATGAAAGAATATGGTCAAAAGATGAAAGACAGCCAGTTTTATTTGTTTAAATAATATTTGAGGGCAAAAAGAACAATGAGAAGAACATGAGCTAGAGAGGCTCACTGCTTGTGGAAGGTGCTCTAGTGAGAGTAATGAAAAAAAGGAGAGGGAAGAGTTTCTCAGTTCACATTTAACCCGTATTATTTAAAAGGGACAGCGATCATTTTGAAATGTATAGGGATATTGAACCACTATGTTGTGTAACAGGAACTAACACAGTATTGTAGGTCAGTTATACTTCCAAAACAAACAAACTCACAGAAAAAGAGATCAGATTTGTGGTTACCAGAGGTGGGGAAGTGGGTGGAGGGGGAATTGGATGAAGGCAGTCAAAAGGTACAAACTTCCAGATAAGATAAATAAGTACTCAGGATGTAATGTACAACATAATTAATATAATTAACAGTGCTGTATGTTATATATGAAAGTTGTTAAGAGAGTTTGAGTTCTCATCACAAGGAAAACATTTTTTTCTATTTTTTTAGTCTTACATCTATATGAGATAATGGAACTTCACGAAAGTTGATCATTTAAAAATAAATAATTAAAATGGACAGTGATTCTTAAGCTGGGCAATCTAAAACATACGGAAAGAAAGACTGGAAGCCCAGGATAAGTGAACAGCAAGTAGAATACTGTATCACTGCTCTGATAAGATTGGCTCTTCGGAGCCAACTACTTTATATCTCATGGTATAGAATGAGTGTGGTGAGCAGTTTTGATGTCATTCCTAGTATCTCCTGAGAATAAGACTAATGTTAGAAAAGTTGAAATGGGGAATGATTTTCAGAAAAGGGAAAACAATGGATATTTAAAACTTACAAGCCAATATATTTGTTGCTGAGTGCTGGTAGAATCTAAGAATGCATTATTATGCTGAATATTTATAAACCCTTAGAAAATAATAAACATGTTGATCACCGGCAATTCCCATTGGTTCACTAAAAAAACAATGTCCATAAAACATAATTTTCTCTTTTTCATATTCTGAATCACCAACATATGCACAGCACTTACTATGCACAGGAACTCTAGAAAGTACTCAACTTACATTAGAAAGCATGCTCTTTAATTTTGCAAATGGCACAAAGTTTCAAAAGATGATTGATATGGTAGAGGGTAGCACTCCTATTTAAAATTTTTGATTTTAATGTTAACTCAAAAGCAAATTCTTTTTATTAAAATAATTTTTTACTCTAGTTTAAAAAATTCCTTGTTGGGGTAAGAAGCACATGCACGTGACATTAAAATTTAAAAGCTACAAAAGGGTATACAGAGAAAAGGAAGTATTCACACTCAGTCTTTCAACCAGCCAGCTGTTATCCCTCTTCAGCAGCAACCATTGTTATCAAATTCAGCAATAGAGCATTATTTAATTAATTCATGATTATACTATTATTTATTGAACCCCTGCTCTATGCCAGGCATTGTTCTAAGCACTAAGGGTACGGTACAGAAAAGGACAGATAAAAGTTTATCTCCTATAAATTATATATCCTACTGTGTGTGTGTGTGTGTGTGTGTGTGTGTGTGTGTGTGTGTGTGTGTAGGCAGGGAAGGAGAGAAGACAGAGAGGAGACAAAGAATAAAAAATATATGTCAAGGTATGATAAGTCCTAAGGAGAAAGTTAAAATAGAGCAGTAGAGTGAGAGAGATAGTCAAAAATGTCCTCTTTGATAAGGTGGCATTAAAGGAAAGACTTGAAGAAAGTGACAGAATAAGTCATGCAGATGCAGAAGATCATTTTAGGCAGAAGGAATAGTCTGTGCAAAGGCCCTGCGTGAAAGTACTCCCTGGAATGGCAGGGAGGTCACTGAAGTGGGGTGAACAAGGTGAAAATGGTAGGAGATGGGCTCAGAGTGTAGGGTGAGGGGTGATGGGCAGATTAGGTCCTATAGGCCATTTTAAGAGTTTTGGATATTACTCTGAGTTTGATGGGAGCCACTGGAGGGTTTACAGTAGGGGAGGAACATGTTTAGAGTTAAGTTTTAAATTAAGTTTAATGGATCACTCTGTACTGTATTGAGAATCTAAAATAGGGGAGGAGGGGAGGAATATGGAGCAAGAATGACCAACTAGGAAGCTATTGTAATAATGCAAGTAAGAGATGCTAGTGGCTTGCACTGGGGTGATACATTGGAGGAGGTGAAAAGTGCTTGGATTCTAGATATATTCTAAGTGTAAAGCTAACAGTGTATCCCTAATGGGTTTTGTACGGGTGTGAGAGAAAAGAGTTAAGGATGACACCCTTTTATGGCCTGAGCAAATGCAAGAATGGAGTTGCTATTAGCTGGGATTGGGAAGACTTTGGGAGGGGCAGGTTTTGGGGAAAAGCCAGGAGTTTGGTTTTGCAAATGCTAACTCTGAAATGCTCATTAGATAGCCAAGCAGTGATGTCAAGCGGGTAGTGTAGAGGTCAGGGGTGGGGAATAGTCTGGTCTGGGTATGTAAATTTTGGAGTTGTTGGCATAGAGTTGAGATCACCAAGAGGGAGTGAGTTTTGACAGTGAAGAGGTCAAGGAGTCCTGGGATGCCCAAATACTCAGAGTTTCAAGCAAAGGAAACTGAGTAAAAATGGCTTAATGGTGTAGAGGGAGAACTGAAAAAGTGGGATTCCAGAAGGCAGGGAAATGTATTTAAGAGGGATGGAATGAGTGACTCTGTCAGATGCTGCTTGTAGGTTGGGTAAGATGAGGACTGAGAATCAGCCATTGGATTTGACAATGAGGAAGCCATGAATTTGATGAAGCTGTTTTATTGTGAAGTGTTGGGGGAAAACTTTGGTTGGAATGAGTTTTAGGGAAAATGAGAAAGGAGAAAATGAGAGACAATATTATAGACATAACTCTTTTGAAGGAGGAAACTAGAAAAACAGGAACATAACTACCTGGAGGGTTGGGATCAAGAGAAGGGAAAGTTTTATTTAATTATTTTTTTACTATGGGGGATATTAAAGCATATTTGTAAGACGATACAAATGATTTAATAGGGGTGGAAAGATGGATGGTACAGGAGAGGGAGGGGGCATTTCCTGTACTATGTCCCTGAGCAGGTGAGGGGAAATGGATCAGGACACAGTGGAGGGATGATGTTAGATAGACGTAAGGACAGTTCACAGATATAACTGGAGGATGGGGGCACAGGTGCAGGGGTGGGGCTGAGGATAGGTAGAAGTTCAATGAAATAGGAAGAAAGGTCAACAGCAGAGTGAAGGCAAGAGTGGAGTTGGAAGTTTGAGAGGAGGGGAGAAGGTATACAAGTTTTGTGTAGGAGATTGGGAGAGTGAAACGTCTAGGGGAAATGGTAGGAATTCTAAGCATCCCCAGTGCCCACCTGGAGTTGAAGGTCATGAGCTTAAAGCGAGACCAGTTACCATACATGTTGTCTTTTTTTCCCATCAGTGTTGATTTCAAGTAGGTGGACAGTTGGATTGGTTTTTGTTTTTTTCTGGTAAGTATGACAAGATGAGATGGGCGGTGGAGTTAAGGATGTGTGCAAGGCAGTGAGAGTACTGGAGGGTTGTGGAATCTGGGGAGGAGGAAGGAGGACAGAGGGGGATGAAGCACAGTGAAAAGATGATGTGAACAGTGGGTTGTGCGTACCGGCAGGGTTGAAGAAGAGCAGGAGCCGGGGTGCTAGAGTAAGGGGGCTGAAAGGATAAGATTCAAGGTGGAGTGTTTGATATGGAGATTATGGAGGGCGTACAGTTATTGAGGGGATTGGGAGACAGATGTAGTGGAGGACGACAAGGTCATCAGAGGAGTGGCGTCCAGAAGAATGGTAAGGCTGGGAGTGAGATTATTACCTACATGATTTCTGAAATTGCCAAGATTGTAGCACTTGGAGAATACAGTGAACTGTATTTCCTAAAGATAAAGGACACAGTGGCCTGGGCTTCAAAGCTGGGGGATTTTAGAGGGGAGGGAAGAATAGTAGCCTGTAAAATTATGAATTTCTGACTGTAGGTTCTGTAAATTCTATTTAATATGTTCAGAATGTAGGAGACACAACTTAAAATAGTTCATTGTGGGGGATGGGAGCTTTGAGGGTTGTAATTAACTAAATATGAGCTAGTGGTATGGTGAAATTACTAAAATATCTTATGTAATTTTAGGTAGTATTAATAGAAAGTCTTGGGTACACATTATATGAGGTAATAGTTCCCCTAGATTCTGTTCTAGGCAGACAAAATTTGGAATCTTATACTAAATGATGGGTGTCATGGTTTAGAGACACTGTAGTACAGTGAAAGGTGACTAGATTGGTGTGGCTTCTAGAAAAACAAAATGCTGTTTGAGAAATGGTTGAAAAAATTCAGACTTTTTAGGCAGAATAAGAGAATGAAAGGAGATCTGAAAGTAAAATTCAAATACTAGAAGAAATCTTACTAACCAAATGAAGACTTGACTGAGGTGATTTCACAAGGCAAAATTGGGACTGGTGGGTAAATCAGAGAAACACATTTCAACTTAATGAAGGAGAATGTTCTAATAATTAGAAATGCCCAGAAAAGAGATAGATTGCCTCTCAGTTACTGATACTTAAGCACAAGTGAGGTTGCTGTTTACTGGGGGAAACAGAAAGGAAAGTGTTAAGTTATACCAAGATCTTTATTCCTTCATAAGAGAAAACAATACACCTAACCTTACCTGTGGTTGTTAGAGAAGGCATATTTCTCAAGAGTGAACAGCTCACAAATGAAACCAGAAACAGTACTCATCACAAAAACCACAGTTAACTTCAATTTGGCTCTCTAAAAAATGCACTCTCCACAGAATTGTGGCCATCTTTAAATTCTTCTCTAGTTCTCCATTGTTGAGAAAAACTCTATAATGTAACATACTTGCCTCTTGAGAACTATACAGTTTTATACAATTTGGGGTTATTAACCTAAATGTGAAACATGCTATCTGCAAGCACCTCTTTTATTTATTCTTTTTTCCTGAACTATCTTCTTCATTTTTTTTACTACAGACGCTAATTCCATAAATATTTGATATATTCTAAAATGTTTGGGGAATTCATTAACTAATTCCGTATTGCTAAAAGCATCGTATGATACTGTCCTTAGTCCTCTGCCTCACTATCTGCATGTTTATGCCAGATCATTTATTGTAAAATCATGTTTGCTGAGTTGCCTAATGATTTACATTCTTAGCTGGAACTGTTCTGCCTTCTGACTTCCATGTCCAATCCCCAAATGGATTTTTCAATTCATCTACTGCATGAGATTGTTATAAAACCAGTTATAGACCAAATTCTTGCTTCCTGAATGTGGGGAATTTGTTAACTATCTCTCATCCTTAAAAGTACCTAGAATTTTGTTTTATGCATAGCAAGTCTTCATTTTTTAAAAACAAGTCTTGGACAACAGAAAATTGTGTGTATTCAAGTTACTGCTGATCCAGTTGGTGAGCATAAGAATAAAAACCAGTGTCACATCTCCCTTTGGCATGAATTTTTCAACGGGTCCTGAAATATCAGGCCTTTCAAAATGTGGTCTGTAGATGACCTGCTTCAAGATACCGTGAAGCGATTCACGGACCTCAGCTCAGGGAAACAAGCCTGCCAAATGCATGTTAAGACTTTAAGAAGCACTGATTTATTGACTCTCGTCCTTATGCTCAGCTAGGAGCTGTGGGGGATGATGGAACATGAGCCAGGTCCTCTTTCTCCGTTCTTCCAAGCTTACTGTCTAGATGGGAGATGTGACTAACCCACACAAAACAAAGGTAGTTTGTCCAGCCTGGTGCTTGGATGGATGCTACAAGCTATAAGCACTGTACAAATTTCATAATTTTATGGGTTCCAGGGTACCTGGTGTCTTGAAAGAGGTGGAGTGTGACTTATACCTAAAGGATAGGTAGATTAGAAATAAGCAGAAGTGGCAGAAAGGCAGTTTTAGGTGAGGGGAGAGACATGGGTGATGACATAGAGATGAGCAATGACCAGCGCGTTTTAACCTGCCCATTCGGGTTCAGGGAGACAGATTCTGGGGGGTTTGAAAGCTATTCATGGGACTGTAGACTCCTTTTATATGGATTCTGGGACCTTTGAAGGTTTGTACGTGACGGAAGTAATACAGTCAGCCCTCTGTATCCTTGGGTTCCACATCCACCTTCACTGATATGAAGGGCCCACTGTACTATACCATTTTATATCAGGGAATTGAGCATCCATGGGTATTGGTATTTACATGGGGTCCTGGAACCAATTCCCAGTGAATACTGAGGAATGACTGTATACAGCTGTGTTAAGGAAGATTAGTCCAACAGTGGCATAGATGATGAACTCAACGGGGATGATCCTGAAACCTGCACTTTTGCTGAAAGAAGGCTGACTCAATAACATCAGTTTCAGAGGCTTGATTAAATAAACATGGGAATGAAGAGGAAGGTATCTGGGAAGAAAGAGGAGGAAAGATGAGCACTTCATGGGAACATTCAACAGGACTTTGTGACTGACAGGACACGGATGAGGGGAAGAAGGAATCAACTCTAAGGTTCTGTTCCTATGGCTGGGAGAATGATGGTGCTATAGAGAGATGGGGGGGGCACTGGTCAGACAGATGAGGATAATGCATTCATTTTTGTCATATGGGGCTCAAAATGAAGAAAAGCATTTGAGTGGAAATCTCCACTTGGCTCTGTATATTAAGGAACGGATTTTGGAGATGAAAACAGGATTGTAGATAAAGGTTTAGAAAATTAGAAAAGGGGACTTCCCTGGTGGTGCAGTGGTTAAGAATCCACCTGTCAATGTAGGGGACATAGGTTCGAGCCCTGGTCTGGGAAGATCACGCATGCCACGTGATTAGGTGCCACAGCTAATCCTGTGCACCACAACTACTGAGCCTGTGCTCTACAGCCCGCAAACCACAACTACTGAGCCTGCGTGCCACAACTACTGAAGCCCGCGTGCCTAGAGCCTGTGCTCCGCAACAAGAGAAGCCACTGCAGTGAGAAGCCCACGCACTGCAACGAAGAGTAGCCCCTGCTTGCTGCAACTAGAGAAAGCCCGTGTGCAGCAATGAAGACCCAATGCAGCCAAAAATAAATAAAAATTTTCTTAAAAATTAAAAGAAAATTAGAAGAAAAACCATAGAATAAATTAGTTTTTTGGAAGAGATTATGTAGTATGGGAGGAACAAAGGGCCAAGAACAGAGCAAGTGCTCCTTGTGTCTTACTAGCTGAGTGGCATTAGGCCAGTTATTGAACCTCCCTCAGCCTTAGATTCTGTGTATGTGGCACTAGGTCTTGTAGAGTGCCTGGCAATTAGGTGGTAACTTCCCTCATTATTATAGTATCATGGAAATCAAGATGGCATGGTATAGAATTAGTCTTGACCGAGAAGACAGATTTGTCTAGTCTTGGCTTTGGCACCTAATATCATGTCAATGTGGGCAAATTTGCTTTATGTCTCAGTTTCTTCATATGTAAAATGGGCATGATACCATTGTCCTGGCTACCTTACAGGGCTGTTCTGAGGATAAAATGAGATAACAAGAGGAGGTACATGCAAATTGCAAATTACTCGACATCTGTAAGGAACTACTGATAGGAAGCCTGGTAGCACTGTCAGATGCAGAAGAGAGGTCTAAGAGAATAAAGACTGAGAAAAAACCATGTCTCCTCGGCCCTAGGTGTTTTAATAGAAAATGCTTGCTGTGCTTCGCTGAACCTCAGCCAAATGTTAGTGGAGAGAGCAGGAGAGTGAGGAAGAGTGGGGCTGGGGAGGAGTTGGTTCTGGCAATCCACATTGGGAGACATTTTGGCTATGAAGAGTGCATTTGGAGTGGCGCCCCACCCCATTCTTCATGTCCTAAAGAGTGAACTGTGGCTGGAGCAGGGCTGAGGTGTGCCCATAGGGGCCAGGTGAGGTCTATTCTTAATCTCTTGCTCAGTGGAAGGGCAGTAAATGTAGAAAGCTGCCCCATGTGTGCATGGTAGTCTGGAAGAGGCTGTCTCCCAGAGAGGCTATCACAGTGAAAGCCAGCCCCTGCACCTTACCCCCACCTCTCCCCCAAAGCTTAAATTAATTGGCCCTGTGGGCTTATAGGTACTTACATGCTACTCTTACAGCTCTATAGATTTAAAAGTCTTCCATAAATAGATTAATACTTCTGGAAAGATGGAGTAGACAGCTTTTCCTTATCCCTCTTGCTAAGTACAGCTAAAAATTCTGGACATTATATACAAGATAAGCATAAAAGACTGTGCAGTGAAAGTAGCATACCTGTAAGGAAGGCATTAACGTAGATGTAAACCTATCCGAACTAGAGTGAGAGAGAAAAGCTGGGTGAGGGAGACAGTAGCTAAAACTTGGAATGACAGAACTTGAGAATCCAGAGATTTTTCTTGCAGTAGGATTCTCAGACTAACTCTATGAACAGAATAGGAGGGTCACAGTAAAACTGCAACACGTATAAAGAAAAAAATAGAGGCGCTTTATTTAACCATAGTTAACTCTCAGTCAATGGGGCAAGCCAGCTTCCCTCCAGGTGAGGAACTCTTAGTCTTATTAACTCAGGTTGCCCAGAACCAGGAGCTGAGAGTTGTACTTGGCTCCGGGAGGGTTGACCACATGCAGGGCTGGGCCAAGTCCTGAGGGTACTGAGAGCACCGGAGCAGAGATGGTAGCAGAAACCTGGACCCTGGTTGAAAGAACTGAAGATTTACAGCCTGCACAAGAGAAGATAGGATGGGTTATGACAGCCACCTAAAAATACATAAAGAGCTGCCACGTGGCATAGGGACTGGGTATGTTCTACGTGACTCTGGAGGACGGAACTGTAGTCGATCATGAGTTAAGCCGTGAAATATGAAAATAGCTTGGACTACCTCATATGGTGGTGAGTTTCTTGTTACTGCAGGTATGTAAGCATAGCTGGGTTGGTCGCTTATATGACAGAGGAGACATAATAAAGAGGATACATTAGGTTAGTAATTCTTTATCTTTTCAGGATCACAGATCCCCACTGGAGAATCTCTGCTCAGGAAAGTGTACTTAAGGAATCTCTGCTCAGGAAAGTGTACTTACAAACACCGTTTTGGACACAAATTCTGGCATTTTTTAGGAGGTCTTTTATGGATGGAGGAATTAAATAACTTTCTAACTCTTAGAGATCAATAATTTCAGATACTGTCATATAAATCCCTGTTTATACAGCAGCAATAGTTTCATGGTTTAATAAAATCTCATTGAATCATCCATTTATTTATTCAACAGATATTAATTAAGCACGAACTATGTGTGTGTGCGTTTGCATACACACACACACACACACAAGGTATGTAGCTGAGTAGGTGATACTTAAATATGTAACCAGAATATAAAAATAAATGCAGTAAAATAACAACATAGTCTATTATGAAGAGTCTAAATTAAGGAAAAGTCTACATTCCATAAATTCTATTTTGTTAGTTTCAAGAATATGTGGTAACTGAATTTGTGGCTCTCAAAGGATTACTGAGCCATCCTCTTTCCAAACTGGCCCTGGTGAAGTGGGAGAAAGAGTGTGAACTTGGAGACGCCATGCTGGTTTCCCATCTCAGCTCTTCCAATGGCCAGTAGCTAGTCTCAGCCTCTGTGGGAAGGGCTAAATGGTGGGTCTATATGAATCTGTAGTGTCTAGATAACGATGTATCATTTGTCTATTCACTGTTTCTATGTACACTGTGCACTTCTGTGTACAGTTTAGTCATTACTAAAGTTTTTAGAACCAGTGGTTACTTTAGGCAACATTCCTTTACTGATTATCAGGAGATGCTTGGGGTTGGAGTAGGGGAAGATATTAATTCTCCCTCTAATAATATCCCCATCAGCCATCTAAAGTCACAATAAATAAACAAACAAATAAATAGATATCCTTTGATGTGAACAATTAATGTTTTCTCAATTTTATGTAAAATATACATGCGATATTTTTAAAAATTTGTACTACTTTTATTATTTACATATGAGCACATCATCAAAGTAAAAAGGTGCTCCCTGTGCAAATCCAGCTTTAAAATACTAAGTCAACTGGCTGCTACTCCAACCAGACTGTAGCCCCTAAGCACCATCATATATAGAAATTTTGGAGTTACTACTACTGATCATACTATTAATTTATTTAGCAAACCTTTTATTATAGATAATACAAGGTAAATTAAATTGCAACCCAGCATGTTTGCATTACCAGAATTGAACTTGTGTGAGCTTATTTTTTAAATTGAATCCATGGCATTAGTGAACTGTTTCTATATTATTTTACCATGAGCATGAGAAAGAATAAACACCTAGAAATTGTATAACCTTTTAAAGGCCAAGCAGCTCCTGTTTATAATTTGTATGTTTGCATATCAGAAGTCTCAGAAGAATTGGTTTCATTTCTGTGAATAAAGTGGAGCAATTTAAAAATACATTTTTAAAGAGAGGTAATGTACTTTCTAGAGAAATGAGTCCCAGAAGTATCCTATCTTGAAGGTAAACATGTGTTAGGAGTAGGAACAATTTGCAGTGGCCTGTCAAGGCCGTCTGTGTTACTATTTTTTTTTTTTAAAGTGTAGTAATCTTCTCTGTGCTCAGTAGTTATCTAACTATTATAATAACTCCCAGGAACATTGGTTCCTAAAAGGAATCTTTATCAATCTGTTAAAAGCAAAAAAAGGTCCGCCATTCTGCCAGATGGGGGACATCAAGGTCAACCTTTAACTGTATCAGTTAACGCATAATGATTATGTTTGCACTGTTGATGGCTCTTGTGAAGATGTCTTTTTGATATTGAATTGATGTTGACATGCTCCACTGTATAATCACATTATTATGAATCTTGTAAAACATAATTTTCAGTTCATAAAAGGAAGGGTCGGTACATCAGTTGATCACAAGAACCTAGAACTTTTTTTTTCTGTGAAGGTCCCTGTCCTTCAAGGAAAAAAAAAAATCAGCAGATGACTGTGGATAAGTAAAATGGGACTTCATTTAGTTGATTTTCTTAGTGAAATGGAAATGGTCAACTTTACAGCCTTGTTTTAAAATTGTAAAAACAATAGTAAAAGAAATGTTTGCAAGAGAAAACATTTATTCATGATCTCACTTTCTTTCTCTTTTTTTAAAATCTCACCCTGTCTTCACAACTCTTAATGCCAACTTCATATGGTGATTCAGTGAGCTAATATTTGTAGTTCTTGACACATAGTAATGACTGTATAAATGTTTGCTATTCTTATTGTTGTTATTAATTCCCTATCAACTTTATTTATTTGCATAATAATCACCAACCTCCCTTAAGAACTTTAGAATGGATGAAACACTGATGTCCTTTATGGAGTGATCCTCATTTTACAAATGTGAGCCACATCTGTGGCTCCCAAGTCTCATGCTCTCTCTATTGTACCACAGTGCCTTTCTGCCTTTGAAATATAATGTAAGGAAAAATAACACTGTCTTACAAGACAACAAAGCCAGGACCTGGAATTCAGCTTTATCTTTCAGAGAGAGAAGACAATAATGGAAGTCTTAGCTGGAGAGACTGGAGAAGAGACAGGAGGAGAGATGAAGGTGGAGAAGAGAGGGGGCAGTGGGGTTGGAGAGGGGTGGTGATGGAGGGAGGAAGCTTGACCCCTGGAATGGACACAAATAAACAAAGGGGAGGGGAGTTAAGACACAGAAAGGGAGAGAGTTAGGGAACAGAGAAATACACAGAGGGAGGGAGGCCCTTCGAGGAAGCCAAAAATATATCTGTATTTCTATCTTTATATAAAGGAGTGGATTTGTGAAAAAAAGGAAAAGAGGAGTAGGTAAGAAAGCTTTCCTAAATTCTAGAATCTGGAGTGAGACCGGGTTCTTGGCTTTACTTCCCTTTGAAATGGTAATTTGCATTCTTACAGTTGCTTAGATCCTTAAACCTCCAGTGACTTTTCTAAATGGGGTGACCCCAGCAGGCCCCTGTGGCTCAAGGGTAGGAGTTGTTCTCAAGGTGTTCTGTACAGGGCTGCCCAGAGCTATCTCACCCCCAGGCTGGATGAAATCAGGCCGTGGGCTGAGTCAGGCCTGTGGGCCAAATGTTCCTTCCTCTGTCTGGGGATTTTCCAAAGGACTCACATTAACTTTGTCTAAATGGAGAAGAATTTAGCTCAGTGTTTTCCCTTAGATGTAAGAGATTTTTTGTAAACTCTTCCCCTATGTACAATGAGCACTGAGGTTTGCAAATGCAGTGGTCTGGATATCGATATCAAGAAGTTAATTGGTTTTTCTTTTACCATGCTCAAGTATAAAAATGTACTCATACCTTGACTGGGGAACAAGGCTAGTTAAGGAAAAGAGAGAAAACAGATAAAAGTGAAGGAAGTTAACATTTATTTAGCACCTAGTGCTAGGCAGACAGGCACTGTGACAAACACTTTATATACTTTCTTAGATTAGTTTAGGATCCAGTGGCCTATTAATAGGTAGCAGAGGACTGTATTGTCATTTAGCTAATCTGAGCAGTGATGACAGATAATTTGCATAATTCTCTTTATTTGCTTCCAGCCAAGACCAAAAACTAGACACAGGTAAGTCTTCTAGTGAGATCCCAGGATGGGGGACCAGATGTTGGGGTTCATGTCCTAGTTGGTAACACGTGTGCATTTTCAGGAATGTTTATTTAAACCACAGTCTTCCTGGGGCCTGTTGAAATAGTAAGCTAAGCATTTGGGGTCCTTCCTATCCTTGCGTCAATGATGATTTGCATACATGTACTTGTTTGTGTTCTATCAAGTGCATGAATGTTTCTTCTTGTCTAGTCTGCAAGTCCCTTGAGGCAGGTTTTATGTCTCCAATAGTCTCCATAATCCCTAGCAGAGGGTCAAGTATATCAGTGTCAGAATTTCATTGTTTGATGATTTATTTTATTTTTTCCCTTGATTACATAAAATTCTCTTAGTACTATGTTGGGATCATAGCACATTTTCATAAGCTTTCAAAGTTCACAGAATCAATGACTACTCATAGACATTAGAAGTAGGATTTGTATCTTTTGTGTATGACTCATGTGACCAATATTCAGTCAATTACAGTGTAAATTCTTGCTCCTGTTTCTGTGTTATAAGAATAATCAGCAAAAAATTTTCATATGTCATACCACTTTGAATTTCTTTTAAAAACTCGAGAGTGCTAACTTAAAAAATAAAAACAATTATTGACAGTTATGATTAAAACTATCTGATGATAAATGAATTCTGTTGACATTTTAAAAAATTAATTGGATGGATGTCCTTGATAAGGTTTTCAATTATCCTGAGAATTTACATGATAAAATGCAGTCGTTTGCCTTGAGATTAGTTTGACACAATTGCCATTAACAGCTCCTCCTTTTTTTTTTTGCGGTACGCGGGCCTCTCACTGCTGTGGCCTCTTCCGTTGCGGAGCACAAGCTCCGGATGCGCAGGCTCAGCGGCCATGGCTCACGGGCCCAGCCGCTCTGTGGCATGTGGGGCACGAACCCGTGTCCCCTGTATCGGCAGGTGGACTCTCAACCACTGTGCCACCAGGGAAGCCCAACAGCTCCTCCTTCTTAGCACCTGGCAGCTCACCTGGCAGCTCTGCCCCCAAGAAGGGGATGCTGCACTGAGATGCAGACCATTACAAGTTAAATCTTCGTTTTCTTTTAGTAATAGGAATAATAATGGTGCATTCATTTTTCATTAGTTTGTGGAGAGCAAGGCATTACAGTCTTTCCAATTCAATTCTAGCCTCTTAAAGTGTGAGCAGTTACTTGAGGTGAAAGAGGCTCCAATGAAGTGGAACTTAAAAGCAGGTTTGGGCCTGGTGAAAATTTTATTTCAGGAGTTCCCGGGGTAGATGGCCTGGCTAAAAGTCTTCATATGGGATTTGTAAGTGAATTCAGGCACTGAGCCCACTTCTGACTGCTGGGCTGGGTAATCTGTGCCAGCTTCCTTCATCTCTACTTGGCCCTGCCTATATGTATGTTGCTGTCTCTTCATATGGCAGGAAAAGTCTATGGTTCGAGAGTTAGAGCTGCTCAAAAGGGAATATAGCATGAAGTAGCGTGTTCCCCATCCCTGGAAGGGTTCAAGTACAAGACTGCATGATCACTTATCGGAGATGTTTAAAATAGGGTTATTTTCAATTAAGTGAGAAGTTGAACTACACTACGTCAAATATTTTTTATATTCCTTTTGTCTCAGGATTCTACGATTTTACAATAAAATCAGGGAATTGTTATATACTATTGTTATATACTAAGTATATAATTGTTATATACTAAGTCCTGTGAATGACTTTGTAAGACACCTATATTTTGCATGTTGGGGATTTAGACCTTTAGCTAAAACCTTTAGCTAAAACTTTAGACCTTTAGCTAAAACTTTAGCTAAAAACTTGTATGAACCCATATGAGCAAACCAAAACACCAACAATCTAAATTTGCAAGTAATTTTAACAAAAAATACTTTCAGCTTATTATTTTTATGGCATGCTCAGGTAAAATGTTATTGATTAATAAAATGGAAACATTGATTAATCATTACATTCTGTAAAATACTATTGGTAGACAAAAATATTTATAATGTAGTGTTCACTGGGGACAACAGCAAAGAGATGGGAACTAATTATTCATTATTATACACTTACATGCCAGGTATTATGCTAAGTGCTGTGGATAGAGCATTAAAAAACCTCTTTCCTCAAGAAACTTATAGTCTAATGAAACAGTTAAATAGAGCATCAATTATATTTTATTGTGAAATATGATAGAATGATGTACGTGATGCTATGTCAAGCATCTTAATAGAAGGGAAGGTTAGAAGAAGAGTTTTACTGGAAGTGGTTCTGGAACTGAGATTAAAAGGATGAGAAATTAGCAAGATAAGGCCCAAACAAGACTGTTCAGAGAGAACAGCCCTGCTTAAAGTCACATTTCTCCCTTCTTTTTCAAAGAGGAATCCTTTGTTCTGAGAGTGTATATGGCTTTCAGAATTGGACAGACTGTGCATCTCAAACAGGTATGCAGACACTTGGCTAAGGATCAAGGGCACTCAGAGCCAGACTAGACAAAGTCAATTTTTTCCAGTAGCAAGCCTTTTAAAACACTATTTTTTATTACAAAATAGATGGATGCATTGAAGAGTAAATTTACATGCAGTTTGCAAAACTGAGACTTTAAATAACTTCCTGCATCATATACTAGACTTCACCCACAGGGCCTTGGGATACACACTTGATTTTCTTTTTCTATTGTGCTTACTTAGTTGGAAATATTTGAGAACTACTAGGCAGAAAGGTGTCTGGGTAGGTGCTCTGGGGTGAGTACTGAGAACCTCAGGATCAAGGTAGCAGATGAATGTTATACGAGTGGGTGTGCATGCGTGTGTGTTGTACATGTGTATGTGCATGCACTGACTCATCGATATGGGTGCTGAGATGAGAAGAATGCTGTGAAAAAGACTGCTGGGTTTGGTGAGTGCTGTCTGCTATGGGTGAAAAATGGGAAGGAATAGAAGCAAAGCTGGGCCAGGATTTATGCTTTAGATCATTCTATTTCTCCTTCCTCACAAAAGCACTAGTGAACCAGGAAGGTTAGGGGAGACATCATCGTTCTGGTCCTGGTTCTTTCCTTCCATCATCCTTGTTATGCAGTATCGCTGACCTTCTGTTATGTCCCAATCTGGTTCATGGCCCATAGTGACCCACCCCTGATTGGTTACTTACTGAAATCAGGGCTGTTACTACAGAGAGTTCTTGGGGTTTTTTTTTGCATTGTTCCAAGTTCAGATTTTTAAATATATAGCCTTCGTCTATGGTACGTTTATAGTTCCAACTGCTGTTCCTAATCTACTATAGTGGAGTTATATATGATGCTGGAATTGAGGAGATTTTTTTCTCCTCCCCCATGTCCTCTTTAGATTTGTCCATGGCAGCTGCCTGAACTAACTTCTTTTTCTGGGTCTTGAAGGATGTCATGTGCTGGAAAATTGTGCAGGGAAGACTTCCTAGGGAGAGGGTCCGGGGAGTACAAATGAATAGAGTTGTAAAGCTGGCATGATGGGATAATGACAAGTGGTTCCAGGTGTGCCTAGACCCTCCTGGGGAAGGGAACGGAGAATGGAATGGTGGATAGGACTAGTCTGTGAGAAGCTTAAAGCTGTTGGATGGCATAGTAAGAACTGTAAATTTTATTCTCTTTTGACAATAGAGAGTCATTTGAGGTTTTATCAGTGAGATAGGAGCTCTCTCAGATTGGTGTTGAGAAAGCGCTTTGGCGACATGGAAGGTTGGAGTGGGAGCAGGCAAGGGGTGGGAGGTGAGTTGAGAGGCTTCCACAGCAGTCCCGTGAGACATGGTAGGGCAGAAGCTGTGGCAGTGGAGAGCAAGAGGCGCTGGGATGGAGAGATTTTGTGTGAAGTACAGATAGAACTTGGAGAGTTATTTCCGTTTCTGGCTTGGACGTGTGGGTGCACGGTGATGCTCTTAAGTGAAATATGGATACAGGAAGAGAGAAGAGAGAATCAATGTAAAACGCTTTCAAAGATAATAGCACTCCATTGCAAATGTAATGTATTAATATTGAAATAATATATCACTGAACTTATGTTTAAGGTAATGGTCATCCACAGGATTGATTATACAGATGTAGAGAAACCATTAGGAGTCACAAAGCAAGTGCTTTTATAAACACTATAAAAATGCAAACTGAACGCTTTGAATTTTTAATTTCTAATTGATGCAGGGAATTTACAATGTCAAGTTCGTGTATAAGGTGATTACATTTTACTTTGGTTATAGATTTTACTTTATTAGTGCTTTTTGATGTGGAGAAACATTGACTAGTTCTACTGATTGAATATAACTGGATTCGCAATTGCTTTCTTATAATCTCATTATCTAGCATCCATAAAAAGTAACTGAAGTTGTTGAGTCTTAATTAGACAACAAATTAAAGTTTGACAAGTTCTGATAAGTTGCAAAAGAAAGATCCTTGATTATATGTTAACCCATTTGATAATTTATTAAATAAAACGTCAGGAGAATTCATTATTTCATTATTTAATTTCCTCCTGTGATTATCTTTTTTAAAAAATATTATTTCTGGGCTTCCCTGGTGGCGCAGTGGTTGAGAATCTGCTTGCCAGTGCAGGGGTTCGAGCCCTGGTCTGGGAAGATCCCACATGCCGCGGAGCAACTAGGCCCGTGAGCCACAACTACTGAGCCTGCGCGTCTGGAGCCTGTGCTCTGCAACAAGAGAGGCCGCGATAGTGAGAGGCCCGCGCACTGCGATGAAGAGTGGCCCCCACTTGCCGCAACTATAGAAAGCCCTTGCACAGAAACGAAGACCCAACACAGCCAAAAATAAATAAAAATATTTCTAATTGTGATAAAATGCACATAATGTTTACCATCTTGACCATTTTAAAGTGCAGTTCTGTGGTGTTAAGTACATTCACATTACTGTGTAACCAGTACTCCATCTCTCTCCAGAACTCCCTCTACCCATAAAACACAAACTCCCTATTCCCTCCTCCTCCAGTCCCTGGCAACCACCATTCTACTTTCTGTCTCTATAAATTTGACTATTCTAGGAGGGCTTACTACTTTTTGAGCAAAAGAAAGTAATATAGTTTTTCTATAACCTGTTATTGGTTCTCTGGGATGGCTCACATGTAACTGACTCATGATCAGAATAACCTTCAAAAGGTTTTAAAGCGTCACAGTGCTTTGGGCTTGGTAAGAAAGTAGCACATTGCTGATCTTTGGACAAGTCCTTCAGATGCTGCCCAGTCCCAGTCAGAATCAGCAGTCTCCTGACAGGCAGTCGTCTGAGAGCATAGTATCTGGAGTAGCTTTGCCTGGTTTGAATCCTGGCCTACCATTTTCTAATCATGCAATGTTGGGCAAGTTGATTGAACTCTGAGAGTCTCAGTTTCCTCTTCTGGAAATCAGTAGAATATGCCTTACAGTATTGTTGGGAGGCTTCAATGAGTTGTTATATATATAAGCATTTAGAACAGAGCCTGGCGCATCATAAGCATTTAATCAATATTAACTACTGTCATTTCTCAGGTGAGCTCTTAATCTAAGTACCTTGTATTGTCGGTCTGAGCTGACCAGGGACATGATTGAACCATGATCATGGAATATTTTAAGACCTTGCCACAGTGTTTTTAAAATCAGCCAGAACTGGGATGTCAAATATAGTCATGGTTGGTAAAATTTCTGGGGTTCTACTTTGGTCCCAGTGTGTTTCTCCAGTTTTGATAATGGAAATATGAAGTGTGAACATTCTTGTGGCCTTAATATGGTGACTCACAACACTGAATATACGGTGCACTATTCAAAAAATTGTAAATCAAAGCATCACATACTAGAAGGATTGCTCAGGATCCTCCATATCATAACAGAAACTGGTCAGGAGATAGATTGTGGCCCCGTGTAAGGATTTTTCCCCTTTACGTTAGCTTCCCCCAGGGTTTAAGTGGAAGAAATTGATTGCTCTAGTTGAAAAATCAAGAGTTCCTCCTACCCGCACTGCACCCTGTTACAATTTCTTTCCCATTCCACATTCACAGACTAAAATAGGGTTGTTCTTTCTCCAAGAACAAAGGTTTTGACCTCTACTTACTGCCAGTATTGTCTGACTGACATGGTGAGACAAGCAAGGGTTGTATCAGCAACTCTGTATTCAGAAACCTGGGGATAACAACTCACTTGTGAATACTTGGTTCATTTTTCATGTTTGGAAACTTTATGTTCCCTGAAGTCTCACTGTTATATCTCCACGGCCTAGAACAACGCTTGGCATATAAGAGCGTTCAAAACATGTATATTGAATGAAAGAATGATTGAATGAATGAATGGCTAGATTTCTTTGGTGAAGTCCTGGGGAGATTACAGGGAGACATCTAGAAGCAAAAAAGTCTAAGCCCTAAAATTTCCAGGTACTCCATTTAGTTCTTCCCTGTTCAGAAAGTATCATGTGCTTCTTCACTTCACCTTGCCCATTTTACTTTTGTATTTTTCCATTTTAAAACATGTTTTCCACATAATCATCACAAACTCTTCATTTTCTTCTCATATGAATAGAAAGACCACTACTACAATCTCGTTTTTATTCCCTTTCCATCCCTGAAGTTGTGTTTATTAGATCTGGGTAATTGTGTCTGCGAGAACACCCACAAGCTTTTCTTGTTCTTTTGCCCAGACAGGACTCACTCCTCCCTTGCTGAACCAGCCTGTATTCTTGCAGAGGCAGGGAGTAACGGTGTCCCAGGAGGATGCTGAGATTCTCAAAGCAGTTTTTTTCATGGAACAAATTAAGGACAAACACAAATCATTTTGGGATTTCGACCTAAATCTTAACCCATTTATTTTCTTAAAATAAATCTTTTTTCCTAGTGTCTTTACAATGTTTGTAAAAAAAGCACTATTCTCTAATTGTTGTTTTCCAGATTGAAGACTTTGAGAATAAATGACACTAGTGGCACAACTCCAATAGCTATGTAATTTATAAACATTTTATGAAGTTTATCTGACCATTTATAGGACATAGATTCTACAAGTTTTGTATTTCTTCCGATGTCTTACTTTAGTGAATTTGCACTGGCTATGTAATTTATAAACATTTTATGAAGTTTACCATTTATAGGACATAGGTTCTACAAGTTTTGCATTTCTTCCGATGTCTTACTTTAGTGCAGTTGCACTGGCTATGTAATTTATAAACATTTTATGAAGTTTATCTGACCATTTATAGGATATTCGTTCTACAAGTTTTGTATTTCTTCCGATGTCTTTCTTTAGTGAAGTTGCACTCAAAATTTCCCTCTCAAATCACGCATGCCTTCCTTTTTCAATTTGTTTTAGCTTATCCTTCAAAGGGTGTGCAGTTATACTTTCTTAACAGATATTATTAACAGGTATTTAAGTTAGAATAGCAATAATAGCTATAGTTTATGAAACATCATCCATGAGTCAGGCTGATTCTGTGATATAACTTAATTATACCATTTAATCTTTCAAAAATACTGGATGTAATTTACATACAGAAAAGTAAACAAATGTTATTTGTACAGTTTGGTGTATACACGTCCATGTAACCATCACCCAGATCAAGAAGGAATATTTCCATCATCCAGGAAGACTCTTTCATGCCACTTCTCTCAGTCAATCCCCCATTCCCAGAGGCAACCATTATTCTGGCTTCTATCACCACAGAATAGTTTTGCCTGTTTTTGAATATTTATGAAGGGAATAATTCAGTATCTGGCTTTTTTTGCTTAATAAGATGCTTTTGAGTTCATCCATGTTATTTTCTTTACGGAGAGTTATTTTATTGTATCACTGTGTAGTAGCCTACAATATGAATATATCACAATTTGTTCATTTGCTTGTTCATGGACTTTTGGGTTCTCCCCTTATTTTTTGGCTGTTAGGAATAAAGCTACTATGAATATTCTTGAAACATACCATTTTGTGGATCTGTGGAAACATTCCTCTTGAGTATGTACTTAGGAGTACTTCCTTCCAGGCATAGGGTAGGCCTATATGCCTATATTTACTTTTATTAGAAACTCCTAAACAGTTTTCCAAGGTAGTTGTATTACTTTGTACTCCTATTCGCAATATATCAGTTGTTCCACATCCTCACCAGCACTTGTTATTGTCAGATTCTTTAATTTCAGGCATTCTAGTGAATGTGTAGTGGAATCTCATTGTAGGTTTTTTTCCAGCTGAAATGTATCAAGATATAATTTACATATAATAAAATGCACTCACTTTAAGTGTATAGTTTGATGAGTATTAAAAAAAGTTTAAAACCATGTGACCACCATCTCAATCTGTTTTTAGGTATAAATGGTCTGTGATTGCCATTTAGGTCAAGTTAATAAATAATCTGTTTCAGAATAGAGTCACAGATGTGGAAAATAAACTTATGGTTACCAAGGTGGAAGGGGGGCGAGGGATGAATTGGGAGATTGGGATTGACACATACACACTACTGTATATAAAATAGGTAACTAATAAGGACCTACTTTATAGCACAGGGAACTCTACTCAATACTCTGTAATGACCTATATGGGAAGAGAATCTAAAAAAGAGTGGATATATATGTATATGTATAAGTGATTCACTTTGCTGTATAGCAGAAACTAACACTGTAAATCAATTATACTTCAATAAAAATTAATTGCAAAAAAAGAAAATATAGTCAGAACAGCAAAAAAATAAATAATGTGTTTCATATCATCTCTGTCAACTCCCTTTGGTAACTGGAGATTCTGCAGATAACTAAGCCCTAATGCCTTAAGGTATTCATTGTTTGGATTTAGAGTGGTGCTGGTTGTATACCATCTTCGGGAAAATTGAAAAAAATATATTGTCATTCAAACCATTTTTAAGTTCTTAAATTTCTTGCACAACTCTAATTTATTAGAAACTCCTAAACAGGCTGTTCTACATCCTTATTGGTTTTTGTCTACTTATTTTAACCATTCCTGAAAGAGGGATATTAAAGTCTTCAATTATGATTATAGATTTTTCTATTTATCCCTTCAGTTTTATCAGATTTTGCTTCATATAATTGAAGCTCTGTTATTAGATGCATACACATATATGAATGTTATGTCTTTCTGATAAACTGATCCTTGCAGAATTATAAAACTATGCTGATACTCCTTATTTTGAAGTGTACCTCGTCTACTTGTTTTCTTATGCTTATTGTTTGCATGTATATCTTTGCTGTTCAACTTTCAATCTATCTACATCTTTATAAAGCATGTGTCTTATATACAGCATACCGTTGAATCTTACTGTTTTATCCAGTCTGACAATCTCTTATTTCTAACCGGAGTGTTTAGACACTTTTTACATTTATATTATTATTGATAATGTTGGACTTAAATTTACCATATTTTTGGTTTGTTTTTTATTGGCCTTATCTGGTTTTTGTTCCTTTGTTATTTTGTTTCTGCCCTTTATCAAGTTAATGAAAATTTTATTACTATAAATTTCATTTCTTCTATTGTCTTTTTTCCCACCGGAGGAGTTATATGACTTTTAAAAAAATTGTTTTATTGGGGTATAATTGATTTACAATGTTGTGTTAGTTTCACGTGTACAGCAAAGTGAGTCTGTTATACAAATACATATATCCACTCTTTTTGTAGATTCTCTTCCATATAGGCCATTACAGAATACTGAGTAGAGTTCCCTGTGCTGTACAGTAGGTCCTTATTAGTTATCTATTTTATATATAGTAGTGTGTATGTGTCAATCCCAATCTTCCAATTTATCCCTCCCCTCCCTTTACCCCCCAGTAACCATAAGTTTATTTTCTACTTCTGTAACTCTATTTTGTTTTGTAGATAAGTTCATTTGTAACCTTTTTTTGGATTGCACATATAAGCGGTGTCATATGATATTTGTCTTTCTCTGTCTGACCTATTTCACTGGGTATGAGAATCTCTAGTTCCATCCATGTTGCTACAAATGGCATTATTTTGTTCTTTTTTATGGCTGAGTAATTTTTCATTGTATATATGTACAATATCTTCTTCATCCGTTCCTCTGTTGATGGACATTTAGATTGCTTCCATGTCCTGGCTATTGTGAATAGTGCTGCAATGAACATTGAGGTGCATGTATCTTTTCCAATTATGGTTTTCTCCGGATATATGCCCAGGAGTGGGATTGCTGGATCATATGGTAGCTCTATTTTCAGTTTTTTTAGGAACCTCCATATTCTTTTCCATAGTGGCTGTACCAGTTTGCATTCCCACCAACAGTGTAGGAGGGTTCCCTTTTCTCTATACCCTCTTCAGCATTTATTGTTTGTTGATTTTTTGATGATGCCTATTCTGACCAGTGTGAGGTGATACCTCATTGTAGTTTTAATTTGCATTTCCCTAATAATTAGTGATGTTGAGCATCTTTTCATGTGCTTGTTGGCCATTTGTACATCTTTGGAGAAATGTCTATTTACGTTTTCTGCCCATGTTTTGATTGGGTTTTTTTTTTTTTTTGATATTGATCTGCATGAGCTGTTTGTATATTTTGGAGATTAATCCTTTGTCAGTTGCTTCATTTGCAAATATTTTCTCCCATTCTCAGGGTTGTCTTTTTGTTTTGTTTATGGTTTCCTTTGCTGTGCAAAAGTTTTTAAATTTCATTAGGTCCCATTTGTTTATTTTTGTTTTTATTTCCATTACCCTAGGAGGTGGATCAAAAAAGATCTTGCTGTGATTTATGTCAAAGAGTGTTCTTCCTATGTTTTCCTTGAAGAGTTTTATAATGTCTAGCCTTACGTTTAGGTTTCTAATCCATTTTGAATTTATTTTTGTGTATGGTGTTAGGGAGTGTTCTAATTTCATTCTTTTACTTATAGCTGTCCAGTTTTCCCAGCATCACTTATTGAAGAGGCTGTCTTTACTCCATTGTATATTCTTGCCTCCTTTATCAAAGATAAGGTGACCATATGTGCATGGGTTTATCTCTGGGCTTTCTGTCCTGTTCCATTGATCTATATCTCTGTTTTTGTTCCAGTACCATACTTTTTTGATGACTGTAGCTTTGTAGTATAGTCTTAAGTGCAGGAGCCTGATTCCTCCAGCTCCATTTTTCTTTCTCAAGATTGCTTTGGCTATTCTTCTGTTGTATTTTTAGCTATTATTTTTAATGATATAGCTCATATCCTTAACTTATCAGATTCTACACAGAATTGAAATTTAGCATTTCAACCATTTAATCTTCTCATTTGCTCTATGAAGTATGTATTATTATCCAGACTTTTTTGATAGATGAGGAAACAAGCCCCCCAAAAGGGTAATTACTAACTTGCTTAAGGTCACATATGGAAAGAGGTGGATCAAAGACACCATCTAAAGAATGCTCAATATGGTACTTAAATGGCCTCAATGATAGTTCAATGGATCTCTCCATATAGTCATTGCTTGTGCAAATTATATTTATGAATGACATGAAACAAATGTTTGTGCTAAGGACTTAGTGAAGGTTCCATGTAGTTTATCATCAGATGCGTCTAATAGAAGAGGTTAGCATCTAGTGGCTGCAAGATTGGCTGCTTACTCACTGAAAAAATTTTTAATCATGAGGAAATATTAATTTTACCCTAGAGAACAAGTCCATGGAAGAGGACTTACAGAGGGAAAATGATGAGTGTTTTGAAGGTTGGACATGATGAATATTTCAGTTTTGGATGTATTATAAGAGTGAAAGACTGAAATGATATAAATTTAACTGTACTAATATTACAAAAATTAATTGTACTAATATTTAATTGTACAAATATTATCACAGTTTTTCTTTTCCTTTTTTATTACTTTGTACCCTTTACTTTGAACCTCTCCCTATTTCCCACACCCCTTAGCCCCTGGTAACTACTTTTCTACTCTATTTCTGTGAGTTTTGACTTTTTTATATTCTACATATAAGCGAGATCATGCAGTATTTGTCTTTCTGTGTCTGGTTTATTTTACTTAACATAATGTTCCCTGAGTTCATTCATGTTGTTATAAATGGCAGGATTTCCTTCTTTTTTTAAGGCTGAGTGATATTCCATTGTATATTTCCTTCTTTTTTTAAGGCTCAGTGATATTCCATTGTATATATCTGCTACATTTTCTATATCCATTTATCTCAGAGGACCCTTAGGTTGTTTCCATATCTTGGCTGCTGTGAATAATGCTGCAGTGAACATGGGAGTGCAGATATTTCTTTGAGATAGTAATTTTATTTTCTTTGCATATGAACCCAGAAGTGGTATTGCTGGATCCAAATATTATCACATTTAGCCCTTACAACTATACATGGTGCTTTTTGATCTTCAATTTGCAGATGAGGAAGTTGAGGCACAGAGAGGATAAGGTATGCCCAAGATCACACAGCTGGAAAAAGATAGAGCTAGTTAGGCTGAGGAAGTCTGAGTTCTTAACCACTAAGTAAAATTAGGTGGAGAGGAGAGAATGGTTTTCATTTTACAGATCTTCTGGACTCTATTTTATGTAAGCCTCACAACAACTTTCTGAAGTCAATAAATGTAGTTATTATTTTAATGATGGGGAAGTGGAGACAGTGGTCAGGTGAGCTCAGCAGCATCCAAGATTGCTGTCAATAAAGGTCTGCCGAGTCCAAGTCTCCTCCCAGTGATGAGGATGGATACGTCCTAGAGTGGAGTAGAGTCAGAAGAAACAGAACCATATCAAATGAGGTACAAAGCGGGCAGTGGGTTCCAAACGCTAAAATTGGAAGAGTTTGGAAATGATTCTGGATAACTACTTCGAACAGTTTGAGAGGGTGAAAAAAAAAAAAGATGGAAAGAAAGATTAAGTATAGAATACTAAGAATTCAGATAATTTTAGAACAGAGAGGAGAGGTTAAGCTTACAAGACAGGAAAAAAAAAACAATTAAAAAAATTTTTTTTGTATGTTTAACACCAAAAACAGATTCTCAGTTATTCTTTGCACGAATGAGAATTCTACAAAGGAAATTCATTGCCTAAAATGAATTGTATGTATTAGAGAGAAAACAAAGCTGAGTTTTCCCTATGAGTCAAACTGAATTTGTTGAATTTTTAGCCTTAATTTATGGAAAAAATTTCCAGTGTCAGAATTGGAATTAGTAAAGGTTGAGTCACCTTGGATATATTTCCACTGATTTTCTTATAAGTGTGTAGATTGATACTTTGCAAAACCATAATACATTTTGCTAATGGTCTGAACTTGTGCTTTTTTTAAGCCTGTAAGACCAAAGTAAAACAAATGTTTTAGAAGGTGCCAAAGGATAATGGCCAGTTAAGCTGTGTTCCTTAGGAGAGTTGGATTTGGGTGGAGGGAGGAAGATTATCAACTCTATAGTTCTCTGGGTTGTTTGACAGGTTACAAAAAGTAAGCAGGCATTACTTTGAAAGAGCAATAATTATAGTAAGAATAAAAGGAAATCATAATGTATTTTATGAGCTGGAGCTAAAGACAAACTAATGTGTGTCTTAAACATTCTTAGAGGAAGAATATGGTGCCTGTAATGAAAGTATTTTTGTAGTAATAGATACATAGAATGTTGATTTCTAGTGTAAAACTAGTTACATCTGCATATATTTGTTAGGAAAGTGAAAAAAATGGCAGAAAGCAGAAAAACAAAAACAAAAACACCCCTGAATGTTATCTATTCAAGTGAATTCCCTTGATAATCTAATTCTAATCGATCATTCTCAGTCTTTCTTTTTGATTCATAATGAGGGATTTCGATGAGAAATCTGGAAGATTTTGCTAGTAAAAAAAAGAGAGAGAGAGAGAGAGAGCGCTTCTTTTTATTTTTGTTGGATGCTCTTTCCTTATTCAACTTTAGTAATATATACTACACTACAGAGTCAGTGGAAAGGGCTAAATAAATGAAACTGGACCATTGTAGAGGGAAATGACAACATTTGAGACAAGCAGAGACAAATTAATAGAAGACTTTCTAGGTCAGAAGCACAGCTGTATTTCAGTGATCTCAAAATCCTCAGTCATACATGTCTGTGATGGCCAAAATACTACATGTAATTTTTTCTGTGTATGGATTCAGAATGGTTGTAAGAGTATCAGTTGTTTCCTGTTGTGATCACCTCGCTCACTGGGAGCTGCGGCTCACTGCCCTGCCCAACATCACGAGAGAGGATTGAACTGCACATCACTAGACAAAGGAAAAGATCAAAATTCAAAATTTGGAGTATGGTTTCTACTGAATGTGTATCGCTTTTGCATCATTGTAAGGTTGAAAAATCGTAAGTTGAGCTGTCCTAAATCAGGGACCACCTATACAAAAAAAAAGTCAGTGAAAATTTTTGATTGAAATGGGTATGTCTCTATTTATTCAAGTATTTCTTATGGTTTTTCAGAAGAATTCAACAGCTTTCCTCCTTCTGTACATTCTGTACCTTTCTATACTTCTTCACTCTTTGCTTCCCTCTTTCCCATTTAGCACCTTTTGGATTAATTTGCCTAAAGTTCTCCTATGATTGTGTCATCCCTGGTTTCTTGTCTCTGTGGCCCACTTTTACCTAAGTCCAAATCCTGTCCTCTTCCAATCCTGCTTCCACCCCCCTTTCCAGTTTTATCACCCCTTTTGCTCTGGATATCCTGGACTCCTTGCCTTTCCTCAATGAGGAATTTAACTTTCCTACTTCCACCCCTTTATTCATACAATTTTCTCAGTCTGGGTTGTCATTTCTTCTGTTTTCATCAGTTTTTCCTAATAGCAACAGATTGTAGCACATCCATAGATGAGAACAAGAGAGCAAAACCTCTAGAAACCATGGTTTATGAAGAAGCGTTCTAAGAACTGACAAACTTAGGTGTGTTTCTTCCTGGGAAGTTTCTTAATGTCTCTAAGCCTCAGAGTCCTCATCTGTACAATGGAGACAACAAGAGGACTCACCTTATAGGATTGTTGGCATGATTAATTGGGATGATGCATGTAAGGTACTTGGCAGCGTGCTTGGTGCATAGTGAATGCAGTGAACGCTAAAAAAAATGTTAACTGATGTGGTAGGCAGAATAATTCCACCCATCCCCCAAAGATGTCCATGTCCTAATCCAAGCAAACTGTGAATGTTACCTTACATGGCAAAAGGGACTTTGCAGGTGTGATTAATAAGGACTTTGAGGGCTTCCCTGGTGGCGCAGTGGTTGAGAGTCCGCCTGCCAATGCAGGGGACACGGGTTCGTGCCCCGGTCCGGGAAGATCCCACATGCCGCAGAGCGGCTGGGCCCGTGAGCCATGGCCGCGGAGCCGGCGCGTCTGGAGCCTGTGCTCCGTAACGGGAGAGGCCACAACAGTGAGAGGCCCGCGTACCGCAAAAAAAAAAAAAAAAAAAAAAAAATATATATATATATATATATATATATAATAAGGACTTTGAGAGGGGGAGATTATCCTGTATTATTCAAGTGGCCTAGTATAATCAAAAGGGTCTTTATAAGAGGTAGGTGGAAGAGTCAGAGGCCAAGAAGATGTGATTACAGAAGCACAGGTTAGAGTGATGGGATGAAGGAATTGAGGCAAGGAATTGATTCTCCCCTAGAGCCTCCAGAAGGAACACAACCCTGATGACATCTTGATTTTAGCCCAGTGAGATCCATGTCATAATAAATTTGTATTGTTTTAAGCATGTGCTAATTTGTGACTGCATTAATAGGAAACTAATACAGTTCTATAATTATTTTTATCATCATCATTATAGCAATTATTAAGCCTGGAAGAAAGCATTAGGAAATGATCCAGTCTTTACACAATTAAAGGATTTTCATATGGAAGAGTGATTCTAGGTGGTCCAGGGGACAGAAGCAAGGTCAATGGTTGGAAGTTACAAGGACATTTTGAGCCAATTATAAAAAGAAAACTTCCTGAGATACAATAAGAGTAAATTACTGACACGTAGGAGTAGTTCAAGCAGCCACTGGAAGACATCTATTGGTTAGGTATATATGCATCCTGCAAAGGGTGGGGCTAAATTTCAGCCTTTGACCTTAGCTTTCATGCCTTCCCTTTCAGTGTGTTTTCCATTATCATGCTAGCAAAAGTAATCTCTCATGCACAGTCTATCTGCTTTATTCCCATTACTCTTGGCTGTCCCACTTCTATGATATTTGTCACATGTGACCTTATATCTTGCTTCCTGGACTCTTGAGGACCAGGGCAGTGTCTTGCACACTTAGTAATTCACACAGAGCTTGTTTATGGTTTCTTGAACTCACCAAAAATATGTTGGAGGAAGGATTAAATTCATCACCGTTCAAGTGTAGAAAATATTCAAATTATCATTTGTCTTCCTTTGAGTTGGTTCATGGGATTAGAGACTATTTCTGCAATTATTTCAATGTTGATTCAGATTTTAATTTGGATGAAGTTATGAAATCCAGGATATGTGGGCAATAGTTGTTTAAAGGAATGCCTATTTCTCTGCTTCACCTTGTACTTAGAAACTGTATAATCATTTGTATTGTTTTAAAGCCCTAAGTTTTTGAGCTCCCTGTTACTGAACGCTTCCCATTTATCTTTTATATGATTTGCATACAGGACTTTTGAAACCCACGTGGTCTCCTGGAAACCTGGATTCTATTTCTGATCACTGCCGCCCTTAAACCCAGGCCAGAGGGAACCCTTATCTGGATCTTTCTCTTTAGAGGGCTCTGTGTATTACAAATACTGAGACACAGAGATTTAAAATCTTAAAACATTCTTCTGTCCATTTTCTAAAATTTTTTTTCCAAGTTTAGAAACCAACTGAGCGAATGAGATGACTGCTTGAGCCTTGTGCTCAGGCAAGCTTGCAGAGGTGAGAAAGCAGGAGTCCAAGAGGGGGAAGGAGAAAATTATAGCCTCTGTCCTGGACACCAGAGGGTGCCTAGGCCTGATCTCGGGGGGCCACAGTCTGCGGTGGCTGGAAGCAGGACCTGGGTCCTTGTCTTCTTTGGAGAAAGAATTCAGCAAAGAGTTTGTGAAGCAGTAAAGCATTTATTAGAAGCAAAGTACACGTGGAGGAACACAGGGACAGACTCAGAGTGAGTTGTGCCCCAAAGGAGTGGCTTAAATCACTTATATGGGGGCAGTTTTCCGGGTTCCCTCTGGCCAGTCATCTTGCCTGTGCCCATATTTGGTCTGACTCAGGGCCCTTCCCGATATGGGCGCACATCTTTTAGCCAAGATGGATTCCAGTGCGAGCATTTCCGGGAGGTTGGCAGGACATATTACAGGCTGGCACCCTCTCCCTTCTCTGACCCCTGAGGATCTTTTCTGTGCATGTGTGGTCTGGGAGGTCTCCTTGACCACAAGAATGAGAAAAATGTGGTTGTCTTATCTTTTGTTCAAAGCAGAGCTCTGCTCCTGTCATTAACAGGAGACTGTCTGCAGCTGCTCAGCGTGGGGCCCAGCTATCTCCTGCCTCAGGCCCACCAGGTTTTCCAGGTAGCTTCATTCCTGTGCTGTGCTTTGCTCAGACCTGGAAATCCTGAGTCTGGAAAGTGAAGCCTCAGGGAGGAGCTTGATCCTGTGAGTCTGATCAGGTTGAGAGGGGCCTGGCTTCTACCTAGCTGCTGCATTTTCATGGCCTCCTTCAGGCTTGCCCGGGGCCCAGGAAGGGTAGCTCCTTAGCCTCTAGCTCTTGGGCCTGAGAGAGAATGTGGGCTAGGAAGGAGCACAGCTTGATTTCTTGTTTTTGTATGTTAAATCTGTACTGTGAGCCTCTATTTGCAGTCTTGACTCAGGCTCTGCAAATGTTAGGGGAGGACCTGCTCCTCACTCTACCAGTTTCTAAACTTTTTCCTGGCCTTAAACAAATCATTTTATTTATAAAAACAGAGATCATATTTTTAGAGGGGACCACAGTAGGGATTTTTGTCTACAGTTGACCATTGAACAACGTGGGCGGTTAGGGGAAGCCAACCCTCTGAGCAGTTGAATAGCCATGTATAATTTATCTGGGTTCCTCTGAATCCCAGATTACTCCATATCCATGGTTCCTTAGCAGTGGATTCAACCAATCTCGGATCCATGTAGTACTGTAGTATTTACTAATGAAAAAAATCCACCTAGAAGTAGACTCGGGCAGTTCAAACCTGTGTTGCTCAAGGGTCAACTGTGGTTTATTCACTGTTGTATCCTATGCCTATAATGGTGCCTGGTACAGAGTAGATGCTCAACAAATGTTAAATAAAAGAATAACATTTTTTTTCTTTTTAAAAAAGTTTGGTTGAGGTATAAGTGAAATATAATAAACTCTACATATTTAAAGGTATAATGAGTTTGACATATGCTAAACCTTTGTAACCATCACCACAATCAAAGTAATGAACATTCCCACACCCAAAAAGTTTCCCGAGGTCCCTTTGTAATCTATCCCTTCCACTCCCACACCTGCTTTTTCTGTTACTATACTATTTTGTATTTCCTTGAACTTTATTTAAATGCAATTTTACAGAATGTACTTTTTTTGGGTCTAGCTTCTTTCACTCAGGGTAATTATAAAATTCATTCATACTGTGTGTATAAATATTTCACTCCTTTCTATTGCTGAGTCCATGTGTGGATGCACAATTTGTTTATCCATTTACTTTTTGATAGCCATTTGGATTGTTTCTAGTTTTTGGCTTCTACAAACAAAGCTGCTGTGAACATTATGAACAAGGCTTTGTATGGATGTAAGCTTTCATTTCTCTTGGGTAAATACCTGAGAGTAGACTGGCTGAATCATAAGGTAGGTACAGTTTTAAGTTTGTGATAAACTGATGAACTGTTTTTCCAATGTGACTACTATTTTGCATTCCCACCACAAGTGGTATTTCATTGTGCTTTTAACTTGAATTTTCCAAATGACTCATGATGTTGAGCATCTTTTCTGTGCTGATTTGCCACCCTTACATCTTCTTTGGTGAAATATTCAAATCTTTGCTCAAGTTATTATTAGAGTTTTCCTTATTATTGAGTTTTGAATGTACTTTATATATTCTGCACACAGTTCCTTTATAAGATATGATTTGGTTCTCTCAGCTGTGGCTGTCTTTTCATTCTCTTAACAGTCTTTTTTTGAGAGAGCAGAAATATTTTTTTAATCAACTCTATCAATTTGCTCTTTCATGGATTACTGTCTTTTATGGATTCTGATGTTGTATCTAGAAATCTCTGCTTAACCCCAGGTGCCAAAGTTTTCTCGGAACTACGTTTTCTTCTGGAGTTTTATAATTTCAGGTTTGTGATCGATTTTGAGTTAGTTTTTGTATATGGTATAAAGTATGGATGGAAGTCCCCCCCTTTTTTGCATGGATAGCCAACTTTTCTGGCACCATTTGTTGAAAGACTCTCCTTTCTCCACTGAATTGCCTTTATTGAAAATAAGCTGTTCATATGTGTGTGGAACCTACTTCTGGACTCTATTCTATTCCACTGATCTATCTGTCTATCTTTAAGCCAATACTACACTCTCTTGATTATTGTAGTTTTATAATGTCTTGAAATTTGGTGGTGTTTGTCCTCCAACGTGGTTCTTCTTAATGAAATGATTTTTAAACCAAAGGAAAATTCTGAAACATTGTTTAGAAGAATCTTGCAGTGTTTCAGAGTTAGCATTTGCTTTGGGGATAAACATGTCTACATGACCTTTCTTTTTGCCTGTGCTCTGGATAAATGGAAGTTACCATATTATTTACCACTATGCGTGTTCTCTAAAACTAATGTATAAATCATGTCATTAACCTTTTCACTATTATTTGATGCATTCCTATAAGTAAATTTTTTATATTACTAATTTGAATATATGTTAATCACCATGAGACAATCAATATTTATTATATTCTTTTTCATTCTTTCTGTCTCTCTTAGACTTTCATCTCCCATATGAATCCATGTGGATATAAATGTCTCATTTTCAGATAAATCTCTGAGTTATGAGCCATTTCTCCAGGATTGTGGATTCTGCTACTTGGAAAATATTTGTTCAAGCTTCAGTTTGGCAGCTACCCAGATGCATCTTATCATTAATTCTTCTCCTGAGGCCCTTTGTCATATTCTCTTCCAGACATGCTCTGTGTACCTCAATTATAAAGACACTTCCTGGTGTGTAATCTTTTTAGAGTACAGTCCTCATTTGTTCTGCATAGTTCCTTTCTTGACTCCCTGTGCTCTAAGAGGAGTGAGGGGAAAAGTGAGGAAGTGGATTCAATGACCATTTATGGGCTCTTGGAATTCATGGATAAGTAAGAAAAAGTAAGATAAATAAATTGTCTATACTTTATTACAGATAATTATAAATAATTATAAATTATTCATAAATAAATCAAAGAGCTAATATATCTTTATATAAGCTATCAATCTTTTTATCTTTATAAAAATATAATTTAATTATTTATTTGTAGATATTATTTATTTGTAGATATTATTTATTTGTAGATAAATACAATGACCCTTTTCAGGTCCTTACAACCCTAATTTCAGATTATAATTTTCCCATCTCTGCTCTTCAGGTACTGTGACTCTCAGAAACCTGTGGTCTTGAGTCTAAGTCAGATTTACCAGGGTGTACAGAGTTCATCAGTGGTAACACCGGGGAAATGCTGCCTCAAAAGGCCTCCACTTAAGGAGGCATCTTCTGTGCCCCATGGGGTCAGGGGTGAATAAGGCAGAGTGTTGGTTAGGTTGAGGTGGTGTGGCCCTTCTTTCAAGTGGAGGGGAAGAGAATTGGATTTTTTCTGGTGTCAAGAGGCTAGCAAAGTAATAATTTGACATTTTTTCTTTTGATTTAAAACCCATACCTTTAACTTTTATCTTTAAACCGAAACTCATTGGGAAATTGATCTAAAATGTACTTGTATCTTTTTTTGTGAATTGGTCCAGGACACAGAGCTGAGAGTTCTCAGGGTTGTTTCTGTGTCTTCCATTTTGATTAGTAATAGAAATAATAATAATAATAACAGATAATAATTATTTAGCCCTTACTACATAGCAGGCCCTGTTCTAAGGACCTTACATATGTTAATTCATTTATTCATTACAACCATGCTGTGAGCTAGGTCCATTACTATCCTCATTTTACAGAAAATTGAGGCACAGAGAGGTTAAGCACTTGCTGAGGTTATACTGCTAATTAGGGACAGAGCTACTGTTCAGACACAAGTGATCTGGCTCTGAATTAGGAAGGTGCTCAGAGATGATCTGGTGCAATCCTCTGACTTTAAAGACAAAGAAAAGGAGAACTGGAAGAGGGTAAATGATTTGCTCAGAGGCACACGATCTGTAGGAGGCAGAGCTGAGGTTTGTCCTCAGGCACCTGTCACCCTGTCCTGGGTTCTTTCCCATGAAGCTGCCCTTGCTACCCTCTGTCACCCGACTACAGTCACTGTCCCCTGGGCTTCACAGTCCTCACTCAGCAGTTTGCCTTATTGCTGCCTGGGCCAGAGAACTCCCTGAGTTCCCTTTACTTTATGAGCAGACTCCGTGGGTAAGGGAATTGGGTTGGTCTCGTTACCGCTTGCTGTTTGATCCTTTGCTTACAGTGTGTGCCTGAAGAGTCAGCACAAATCATCTTTAATGTTGGCTCTGAAGATGTTGGACCATTTTAAAATTCAGACTCAGATCCGGTGTAGCCAGAATTGCTTTCCAGCCAGCATTACCCACATCGATCCAGATTCTCTCTTATGCCTTCAGGAAGGCATTGTAACAGTAGTGTGCTACTGGCAGGCACATGGCTGAAGCAGCAGAGAGGCCTCACACTTGCTCGTTCTGTGGCTGACCAGCTTGGGTGACTGTGTTCCAGTTAAATTCCTTTCAGAATTTACTCTGTTGTTATAAGAAAATCATACTTAAGACACATGCCCCAAATACCTATGGTTATCTTACATAGAAAACTCTTCAAAAACCAATGCCTGATGACACAGTTTGTGTTCTTGGGGACAGTAGTCATTAGTGCTATTTGCCAAATAGTTTTGGTTTTCTTCTGGGAACATCCTTGTCCCCTGGAAGCTAGATATGGCTGTGTGATTTGCTTTGGCCAATGAAACAAAAGTGCCATGTGCCTCTTCAGGGTGGAAGTTTTAAGAGCCAGGGTGTGTTTCCCCACCTGTTATTTGTCCTCCTTTCTGGAGGCACAGAGGTAGAGCCTCCTTCAGCCTGTTGGTGGGTGAGGACTGCAGGGCAAGCCAACCTGCCTGAACAAGCAGCATGAGCAAGGAATGAAATGATGTTCTGTACCCCCTCACCCACCTGCCCGTTTATTTTTGTTCGTATTGCAGTAGCTTTAGATTTATAGGAAGTTACAAAAATAGTACCAAGAGGTTTCTTGTACCATTCACCCAGTTTTCCCCAATGGTTCTATCTTACATAACTATAAAGTGCGTCTTTAAGTCACTGAGATTTTCGGGTTACCTCAGCATTATCTAATCTCACTGATAGAGATATTTCTCTTTTTAAAAACAATGCATACCTTAATTGCAAAGGCATAAAATTCTTCCAAACTCACATCACATTCTGATTGCCTCTCTTTTACCAAATGGAACGTTTTTCCTTGTATTATAGTCACTCATATATATTTTTATTCTCCTTCTGCCAGATCACAAGCTCCCTAAGAGAGCACATCTGATTTATTTTTGAATCCCTCCCAAACAGTTCTGTGTGTGTAGAAGGCACTCTAAAATGTTTATTAGTGAATGAATGATGGATTGCTGTGTAGTTGCTAGCCTCTTGAGTAGAAAGGATGGGAAATAAGAAGCTCATTTGGGGACCTATAAAAGACCAAATATCCTAAAGTTCATCATTATCCAGCTGCTTCAGTATGGAGCTATGAGATCAAACAGAGAAATGGTGAAAGCCTGAGAGGCTGAAAAATATAATATTTGGGAACTTCCCTGGTGGCGCAGTGGTTAAGAATCTGCCTGCCAATGCAGAGGACACGGGTTTGAGCCCTGGTCCAGGAAGATCCCACATGCCACAGAGCAACTAAGCCTGTGTGCCACAGCTACTGAGCCTGTACTGTACAGCCCACAAGCCACAACTACTGAGCCCGCGTGCTGCAACTACTGAAGCCTGCGTGCCTAGAGCCCGTGCTCTGCAACAAGAGAAGCCACTGCAATGAGAAGCCCGCGCACCGCAACAAAGAGTAGACCCCGCTTGCCGCAACTAGAGAAAGACCACGCACAGCAATGAAGACCCAGCGCAGCCAAAAATAAATAAATTTTAAAAATATATATATAATATTTGGTAGAAGTGGGGCAGGCAGAGATAAGGCATTTACTATCCAGCTTTACTTCATTAGGAATAAGATTCTGCCTTGTACCTTTTATAGGCTACCTTGCTTCCTTATTGCTTACAGATGTTCAGTGCTTCAGAAAATTTATTTGTGACTATATGTCTCTTTAGAGCCAAGAATTTCATACTGAAATCATAATACTTCACCCTCCCTCACAATTAGATTTTCATAACCATCTACCTTTGGGCCATGGGGGTGAAAAATCACCTGTTGGTCGCAGTCGGCAGTGCATTTACCCCTGTGGTGTAGCAGCAGGCAGCTGGCCAGGTGTTTTATGATCAGGAGCCTTCTGTAGCTGCATCTGTAGGAAGCCATTGCCTGAGACCAAAACTGGGAGATAATTAGACCACTGGCATCTGGTTTTAAGGCAGTTTGCAGTTACTCTGCTGCTGGTATGTAAATGGATGTTCTGCGGCCTTCCCTCCAGGCCACGTAATACCTGCTCATCCTCGCCAATCTCTTCTTTCAGGCCTCCGTCAACGTCCCTCTGTGCTCCTATCCAGTGACCTCCACAATCCTCTTAAGGTGGGCTTTGTCCAGCCCAGAAATCAGCACAGCACTCCACGGAGAGTCAGACTAGTCAGAACACAGTCCTTGCCTTCTGTTTAGGTATTACAGCCAGGCTCTCTCTCTCTCTTCTAATGATATACTTAACCCAATACTTCAATATTGAGAGAATGATTAGATCTTCGGATAGACTTGATCATGCATGTTTAATTCTTTAGCTTTCCTTTTAGAATAAAAACCAAGGACAAATATTTGAAGATCTTCAGGAAGTGATGGCAAAGATGCACAGAAAGAATGTCTGTGTCAGGAGAAATGATTCTGAATTTTTGTTAAAGATGTAAGATTGCATTTGCCAAGCTACATTCCAGTGCGAGGCGAACAAAAGTAAACAAGCTTCCCCTGAACTCATTTCCTGGGAGAGAAATAGCGTGGTAACTTATTTTGGTCCTGCATGGCTCATTAAACATGGAAGTATCCTGTTCATTTGCTTATATGGGAGAACTTAAATACCACAGATGAGTGGAAATAAACTGTACATTCGCTGCAACTTCTGGGAGTATGTCGTATTTGAAATCAAAGGACTTGTCTCAAATGCAAATATATGCAGAGGGAAAGTACAGGGAAGTTTGAGTACACAGGGGTAGAGAAGAACATCATGTGGCATCCGACAGGGCTATTCTGGGTCACTTGGGTTGGCTGACTGCAGCCTTTTGTTGAAAGCAAGGTAGAAACTGGTTTGAGAAGCCAGTGAAGGATAGGCAATGACTGAAGATTTCTCTTGGGACAAGGCTGCCTGATTTATTTTCAGTTACGGCTGAATAGTACTTGGAGCTGATGTAGAGTTATGGAGTCTATTGTTTTCTCAATAATGTTTCCATGACTAGTTGCTAGGATTGAGTGTGTGCTGAGTGTGGGCTGATGAGCGGCTGGGTGGGCAAAATAAAATGGTCTGCCCAGGTTGCTATGGCAGCCAACAGGAGGGCAAGTCCAGTGAGAAAATGAACTCAAGTGAGGCAAAGAAAAAAAATGCAATAAGAGCCACATATGTGCATGTCCTCATTGGCTGTAGGCCCATTTAGTGCCCCCTAACCTTCACTTGGCTGGATGCTTCTTATCCACTAGGTACCAGCTGCAACACTACTTCCTCAGAGGGGCCCTCCCTGACCACCCACTCTAAATACCACACCCCACCTCCCATTAATCCCTATCAGTGAAATCTGTTTTATTTTCTTTTTTGCACTCATCACTAGCTGATTCTATGTTTTTGCTTATTTGTTTATTGTCATTAGAATCTAATAACTGTGAAAGCAGGGACCTTTCCTTCCTCCATGGTATGCTCAGAGCCTGACATAGACCCCAGCACAGAGTAGGAGCTCAATAAACATTTGCTACATGAAGAACTGTGTACTGCTTGTGGGGGAACCTTATATTTTATTCATCTCTGTATTTTGAATTTCTGGCTTAGAAACATTTATTGAGCAAGTGTGGGCCATGATAAAGCAGGGAGATTATCCCTGTGACCTTTGTCTTCCTTGTCACTTGTTCCCAGGAGCCATTAGCCAATGCAAAGTCTGGAAGGAGCTCAGGGGCTTCCAATGAGCAGCTCAGAATTATGGTTATGTGGCCAGACTGGGATTGGAAACATGGCAGACTGAATATGGAGGTGAAAAAGACACAGCTTGCTAGAAAACAGGACAAGAATTACTAACAGTTATGAAATGCTTACTTTGTGCCAGGCACTGTGCTGAACATTTTATAAACACTGTGTCTTTAATCCCACAACTATATAGAGAGGTAGGTTCTATTATTATACCCATTTTACAGGTGAGGAAGCTGAGGCACAGAGAGTTTAAGTAACTTACCAAAGGTCACCTGATTGTTTAGTGGTGGAGCCAATATTCAAATGTACATCATAGGATCATGTTGAGAACCAATTGAGATAATTAGTTAAAAGTATTCAGTTTGTACTCATAAATGTGTGTTATCTCCTCCCCTCTTCCCCTCTCTCCTCTCTTCTTGTTAGTATTTTTCTGATCTCCTGATATTGTATTTTAATGCTTTTTCATCAACTTCTCTTTTTTTATCTGTCTGGTATACGTAAGTATACTGTGATATGTTTAGTAGCGTAAAACATGCAGGTACAAATAGAAAAGCCAGTGCTAAATAATGAAATGTATGAACTAGGACACTGGGGATGGGTACCACAAACTGTTGGGGGCTCAATTCCACCATGCCTGGAAAGAGTGGCATGTGATGATGTTATAGGCTTTTGGTCTGAATTCAGTTGCTAAATAGCTTTGTGACGTTGGGTTTGTCATTTAGCCTCTGCAGACCTGTTTTATCTTCTCTAGAACTGAGGGTAAGATGGGGCACTGAGGCAGGAAAACTCTAAAATTCTTTGTAACTCTAAGAGCACATGATAACTTTGTTCCATGGTGCTTTGTGTGCTCTCGTGGTTTGATGAATGCTGCCCTGGCTGGCCTGAGAGCAGTGGTGCTACTGGAGACCAGAAGGCCCAGATGTGACACGTCTGTATTCTTCTCACACTGTGGGCTGTATAGTAGACAGCTCCCCCTCAGGCTGATAAAACTTTGAAAAATCAGAAAATGCATTTTAACTATTTTATTATTAGTTTACAGCAACTTTCTCTGAGTTAGAGCATCTTTCTGGATACTTCAGGCTTTTGAAAACAGGGAAAGCTAGGAGGAGAACAAGAACAGTGTTTGCCTAAAACGTTTTAGGGCCGGAAGCAAGGGTCATAAATCAGATAGCCAGAGGTCAAGTTTATGAGGGTTAGCTAACATTCTCAGCAGGAGATGGGGGAAAAGTTCTCTCCCCAGGGAATATTTGGCAGTGTCTGGAGACATTTTTGATTGACATGACTCGGGGGAACTTTGGCATCTAGTGGGTAGAGACCAGGAATGTTGCTAAACATTCTATAATACACAGGATGGTCCTCCATTAGCAGGCAGTTATCCAGCCCAGAATGTCAATAATGCTGAGATTAAGAAATCCTAAACTAAGACGGGAGAGCAGAAAAAGTGTCACATCTATAAAATCTGAGATCAGAGATCAGGAACCAGGCAGGCAAGCTGAGCAACAGCAGGGCAGGCAGCCCAAGGTAGGAGGTTTGAGCTACAGAGCTTCGGGAACCCAGCTGAGGATTAGGATTTAGGCCAGACATCTGGAAATAGGCACAGGCCACCCGCAGAAAGAAACTTCTAATGTGCCATCGGCTTTCTGAAACAGAAGCCTCTTTTAATTTTTTTAAGGGGCTTCCTGATGCTGGCTTCCTTGGGGTCAAACCTGGCATCAAGAAATAGGCAAAATTCTAGCATCTGCTCCTTACTACAGCTATTTGGGATAGGCATGGTCAGTATTATTATTATTATCTCCATTTTACTGCTGGGCCCTCTGAAGCTGAGACGGGTTAAGTGATTGCCACATATTACCAGTAAGTAAGTGACAGAGTCTTCAGACTTCAAGCCTGGCACTTGTTTGACTGAGGAGAGTGGAGGGGTCAAAGTCGACTCACGTGGCTGGAGCAGGGGAAGTACACAGTTATCAAGCATAGAGTTAAGCTGTAGGTAGTTCTCCAGAGCCCTTCCCTATCAAAGCTGGAAAATGGGACGAAAGTGCTCATGGAAAGATAGTGTGCTTTATGCTCAGATTTGAGCACATAGGAATTTGGGAGAATTTTGTTACCTTTTATTGAACAAGTCTCATTAATGAAATCAGGAATTTTATACATTATGACAATTTTTTTTTTCCATGCCAAACTGTGCCCAGCTTTATTAAAGATACTTTTCATAAACAATCATGGTATTTCAGGCAGGACATGGGCAGACAATCATTAACAGAATACAACAACTTTCAAATGCCCTTTTTCAATGGACAACCAAAATCAAAAAGCCACTATAAAACCTAATGAAGTCTTCATGTGATGCTCTGAACAGGGAAAGTTTAGAGTGAGGGTTGACATTTAACATTTAGCATGTTGTTTAACAACTTTGCACAAGCTGACCCTGACTTTGAGGAAACGGAAATGAAAATGGCAGAAGTATCAATCTGAAGATTCACAATCTAAAAAAGGAACCGCTACTCTTTTTTTGTTTGTTTGTTTTTTTGCGGTACGTGGGCCTCTCACCGTTGTGGCCTCTCCCGTTGCGGGGCACAGGCTCCGGACACGCAGGCTCAGCGGCCACGGCTCACGGGCCCAGCCGCTCCGCGGCATGTGGGATCTTCCCAGACCGGGACACGAACTCGCGTCCCCCGCATCGGCAGGCGGACTCTCAACCACTGCACCACCAGGGAAGCCCGCTACTAGTTTGTTAATGTCTGTTTAACTAAACATTAGCTAGAGGTCCCGTGAGGACAGGGACTATCACTCTTGTAACTCCCAATCTTGGTTGAGTGCTTGTCACACACAGGCACTTAGTAACAATTTCCTGAATAAGTGGGTGCATATATATTAGGACTTGAACTCTATGTTTGACTATTGCCTTCAAAGCAGAAATATTTCTTATGATGCCCCCTCCTGTTTTCTAGTAAGTTCACCACATACTGTTCATCATGCTGAGATCTGCTTTTAAAACATACACAAAATAAGCCTTACTAGTACTGAGTATTTTATAATTTAATCCTTCACAGTATTATTATTGTACCACTTCCCTTCCCCCTCCTCCAGATCTTCTGGATATTGGTCACAACTTGGTTTGAGTATTCCATCTCAAAACTCATTTCTATGTGCAACAAATATTTATTAAGCCCCTACTTTGTCTCAGGCACTATGTGAGATGCTGGAGATACAGAGCTAAATCTGATGTCATTCTGATTTCTTAGATGTACCTCAGGGATTGGAGAAGGCAGACAATGAGCTACATTACCATGTGGTCAGCTCTGTAGCAATAGAGAAGTGGACAGTATGCTATTGGAGATGCGTGAGGATAGACAGCAGCTTCCCGGGGAATGGCTATTTCGTTCTTTACGAAAAGTCTGAATCAGCATTAATTAATCATTTGAGTACCTATTGTATTCGCATGCGTGTTTATGTGTGTGTGTATTTGCACCTCCCTTAGTCTCTAAGATTATACATGTAGCATTAAAGATAATCATAAAAGAAATTGGAAACAAGGATCCTACATCAAGCATCAAGGAGAAATTGTGCTTCTGTGTATTAGCGGAGGTTGGGTGAAATAAGTGAGGTGGGGATTAATCAGGGAAGTACATGGAGGTACTTCATATTTCTGTCTAAGGAAGGACAGGTGGCACAAGTGACTGCACAGTGGCAGGGACAAGGGGCACTGCTAGCAGAAGTAGTACCCTGAGGAAAGGCACGAAGGTGGGAGTTGGTAAATAACACAGAAAATGGAGAGCAGATTACCTGGGCAGCTGGAGAAGGATGCAGATAGACAAAGGGCCTCTGGGGTTCTCCCAGGCCTGGGAATCAGCATTAAGGAAATAAAGAAGAAAGGGAAACTAAGAAGGGAGGTAGGGTACTGAACAGGCTGACCGCAAGATCGAGGCTGGGAAGGGAGGAATGGGAAATCAGTATGAGATGGGAGAAAGGCTGAGCGGTGGAAAGCTTGAGGTGGAAGGAGAGCTAAGGGCACCTTTGTGTTCCCAGGAGGGCACAGAGATTCTAGGTGTCCATAGATACCTTCTGCAGAATTGCCGGCTCAGTAGGCATTGGTTGATGGACCAGGAGCTGGTGGAGAGAGTGGGAGTCGAGAGGTGAAGACAGTATAGATTACCATCTAAGAATCTTGGTCTGAAGAGTATGAAGTAGAGAGACCCTGGCAACTGCAGCGGTATGTAAGGGTTCAAGAGGGGAATTTTGAAGTTAGGAGAGAGACTTAAGTTTGAGAGGGAGAGGGGATGAGCAATGCAGTGCCATCTCCAAGGAAGCAACAGGGAGGGCTCCTGTGGGCTGGAGGGAGATTTGCAGTCTGTATTGGGGGACCCCAAAGACTCTTCTTTAGTTATTCCAGAACTATCACCCTCAGAAGGTAAAATCCAAGAGAGAAAATTCTGTTTAGAATTGTAGAATGGAGCTTTCCACAGTGCAGTGTGCTGCAGGGTAAAGAATAAACATTAAGAGGGGCGTCAGTGCCTGTGACAGTGACCTTAAAGAAGAAAGCTCTTTGAGAAGAAATCATTTTTCAGGGTAAATATGAACTGTCTTGCTGTAAGTGGTTGCATCTCAGGAGTAATTTATTGCATGCCCTGTTTGGAGCAAGTGAGTAATGCACAAGACTTTTGAGCCTTGAGCAATATAAAATAGCTCAGACACACTGTTGTGAGAGATATATAATCTTGGCTTTAAATGTTACTATTTCTGCTGTTTTAACAAAGTAGCTGATTCTAACTATTACAGAGCAAAAATTTCAAAAATACCGTATATGAGAAAATCATACAGAAGACAAATCAGGATAATTTGTTCCTTTTCAGGATAAAATTATCCCAGAGAGAACTTGGCTGCCATTCTAAACCATGGACTTTCTATATTTCTTTCTTTGTTTGGGTTGCCTGTCATTAGCCTAAAATCATGGAATTTGCTTTACATGGTAAACGAATGACACCATTCATAGAATAATTTGTAGCATTTCCAATCAGGGTTTTCCCAAAGACTACTTTGAAGTAGCCCCCAATCTGGCTTGCTAAAGCCATAGATGCGCTGATGTACTAAATGAGTTAATGGGTTAAAAATGAGTTAATGGGTTAAAAAAAATGAGATGGAGTGGGGCTTGTGAGACGTTCATTTAGCTAGTCCTTTCTGTAGTCTTTCTCTACATTGAGCTGATGACTCTTTCCAGAGACGTGCTGACTTTACGTCTTCAGAGCTTGTACTTTCAGATGTAGAGCAGGTACTGGGCTGCTGCTCAGTGAGGACCCCATGCACACTTGCCCTGGCCGCACTCTAGGACAAGTGGGGCCCCTCACTGCCAATCCAATATGCGGTCAGCTAGAAATCAGGCTCTCGGCTCACTTTTCTACAGGAGCTTTCGTTGATGCCCAACTTTTAGCCTCTGACTCTGTTGCCTTCCCTGATGTATATATAATACAGGAAAAGCCTTAGTTGACCTCCCTAGATTTTTTTCCCTTGGGTGCCTAGCCCTGGGTTATCTGTTGAGGCCTTCAGCTAATGTGCATGTTCTATCTTTTTCCCTTCACCTTTCCCTCAGCTTCCTGCCTGAGATGTGGATATGATGTGTCCACATCCCAGGGTGCAACATGCCCCCAGGGGCATGAGGGAGAGTCCATATTTTAAACAAGACTTTGTGGAAAGACAGAAGGAGTCTGGGCCTTTCATGAGTCCCAGCCTGGGACTGTTCTACACCTAGGCTTCTTTTACTTAAGGAAATTAAACCCAGAAGTAGGATTTCTGATAACTCGTAGTTAAATGCAGTCTCAACTGCTTAATCTCCCCATCAGCTTTAGCAGTGGTCGTCAAACCTTTTTGATCATGATGTCTATCAATAAAAATTTGAAGTATTTATATGTATTAATTTGTATTTTTAATTATTTATAAACTATCTATATGTACTATGTTAGACATAGAGAAAAAGGAATAAGTTAAAGATAAAAAACATTTTAAAATAGTATTGTATTTTTATTAACAATACAAAAATTTTTTTTAACTTTTGATATTGAGCAACATGATTGCAATTTAATATGCTTTTGAATTTTTTGAAAATCTAAGCCAAACACCTTTTGATTGAAGGATCTCAAGGTCTGTCTTCAAGGTTAGTTTAGCTCTACACTTGGTTTTATTGGCTGTCAAGTCTGAAAAATATACCTGACAAAGACACATATTTCCAAAAGGAATAAGTAAATCATTGGTTGAACTTATTATATCTAGGTACTCATTTTTCAATTCCATCCCTCAACAATGCAAAGGTTTTTTTTTTTTTTTTTTATTGAATTTGGCCAGTAAACCTCCATCTTCCCTGATGACTTTCCCTGCAAACTAACTGGAAGTGATGCTCTTTATACATTTAACAATTGGTTTCAAAACCTACTGACAGAAACTCCTCATGTTGAAGATTTTTAGATGGATTGGAAAATTCAGTTTCCAATTTAATGTGTGCAGGTTTGAGAGTTTTTATATATGACACATATCATTTTCGGCAAAAAACTACCCAATAGTGGAATCATTTCCAGTTATTCATTTTCAGAATGCTCCCTTCAGAGCTATTCTCTTTTGAAAAGCCATTATTTCCTCCCTTGTGGTTAAAGGGAGAGTTTTTGTGTCTACTTAGTACCATATTACAGAAAGCATTTGTCATATCAGGAGAGGTCCAAATTTAGCTTACTTGTCTTTTTTTGTGAAATAAAGATGGATAACTCAACATAAAGTTCAATAAATCTTTTATTTTCTTTACAATGAGATAACCTGCAAACCTTGATTTGATGTAAAAGATTTTCTTGGTCACTTTCCACCTCATTGCAAATTACTGAAAGATTATGCTGTATTTCATTGTGTTGTTTTTGTAATTTTAAGTAGGCAGTTCTGCTATAAAGCTTATTTGAAAATGTGAGTTTGTTCCAATGCAATTGATATTTTAGGGAATACTTTGAGCATAACACAAATTTTGTGTTTGCTTATGCACAGTTTCATTCACGAGAAACACTATGTGAATCTGGGTGAATGCAGAAAATAGCTGAATCAGGACACATGCACATACACACACACCCCCGCAAACATTTATTAGCTGCCTCAGTTTACCACGTTGTGTGTTATGAGTCATACTCATTCACATCTGGTGTTGTAACTTTCCATCCAGTTTCAGATAACCCTCCTTCACCACTGCACAATAATCCACAAGCTGCCACACAAACCTTCAGGCCTTTTTCAAGGGACACTGCCATATCTATTATATATTTATGTATGTCTTAGCCATTTAACACATGTAAAACTGTGCTTCTGGTTTTATTAAAATTTTGTCTTTTTAAAACAGTCTGACACTGACAAAGTTTTTGAGCGTTGTGCTCATTTTCTTCATAAGCCCTGTGATTTTTATTGCGATTGTGCGTAGTGTGGTGCTGTAATTTTTAAGAATGCATTTCATGTTATAGCAGAACTGACTATACACTGATGACCTCTAGTTTGTGCAGTTTGTGCAATCCTGGCTTTAACTTCTTTGTAGCAACAGTTTGCTTGTGAATGATTCAGCAATGGGTTTCACATTGAGATGCTATCACTGCAACCTTCCTTCCTTTTCTCTTTCCTGACAAAAGAAGTATTTATAGTAATTCCGATTTAATTGGTCTGGGAAGGGGCCTGGCCATGGGCATTTTTTAAAAACACACCCAGTTAATTCTAATGAGAACTTTGGGTTGAGAATCACTGCTTCATATATCACCAGAAGTAACTCTTTGTGTATTTTTTACTTCAAACTAGCAAATACCATAAGCCGAGACATGTTGAAACCCCAGTATTTTCACCCAGCTGTGTAGCAAACCTCCCATATTGTATAATTTGTACTAATACACATCTCTTCAAATATGCAGCAATGTTTAAAAAATTTTTGTTTTGGCTGCGCTGCATGGGTTGCAGGATCTTATCTCCCCAACCAGGGATAGAACCTGGGACACCAGCAGTGAAAGCCTGGAATCGTAACCACTCGACTGCCAGAGAATTCCCACAGCAATATTTTTAATGCATCTTCCAACAGCATTTTCTGGGTTGAAGCACATATAATATTAAGTAGCACTGAAAAAACTGTAATGTTTACCTCCATGTTTAGGATGCTCAGTTTTTAAATGTCTGGCGAATTGTGGTGACTTGACACCAACATTAGCTAATATCTCAAGAATTAGCAGACACTTACAGTGAGGTTCATTTTTACCAACGGTGGATATAGATCCATATTTCAATTAACAAGGAAATGAATTTTTGTGGCTAGATCTGATTAAATTGTCATTGATTTTAGCTTATAATGTGGCTGATTGAAGAGATGGACTAAATATGTCAGCCCATTTTTAGGTCATTTGTTTGTATTTGCATCATTACTGCTATTGTCAGCCTGTGGTTTCTGGAATCTTTTTAAGCCAATTGTCTGTATTGTAAGTTAGCTTAATAAAACAAGGTAGTATAATCTGTACATATTCTTAACTGAGTACTCATAGACTGTAATGTTATAACATGCTAATAGCCCACCAGTGATTGAGGAGCTTAGCACTGTTCCCCTGGGAATGCCCATATTCTGTGTGATACAGGATCATCAGAAATACAGATCAAGTGAGGGAGGCAGTGTCAATCCATATATTATATGTTAATAAAGTTAAATTATGATTTTTTCCTGTCACAGAAGACCTTTAATGGTCTCCTATTTATGGTTCTTTTGTTCATTTGTCCTGTTAGAGTTGAATAGACCATAATAACTTACCTGACATAACAAGGAATGCCACAGGTACAACAGATAAATGTGGCGGGTGGCCCAGGAATAAGGGTGTCACAAGAGAATCACTTAACAGAAGGGCCACAGACCTGGAGACCAGTCTCAGCCACCTGTCACTCCCCACACCCAGGATCCACTCACAGTGCCAGGCTAAGCGCCGGCTCCTATTGGAAAGGAAGACGCAGCCCCCTCCGCCAGCATCTGTGGCTAGACCCTAACACTGAGCAGAGATGCTCCAGGAAGACGGTCCATTCTACACTCATCCCCTGAGTGCTCTCAGACCTGCAGGATTCCTCCAGAGACCCTTTAAGCAGCAAATTTCCCTCGAGCAATTCTAAACGGATTCCATTCCCACATTTGTGGTCAACTGATTGTGTGGGCAACAGGCGGGTCCCTGAAGACAGGCTGGTCCCCCACCTGCAATCCCCCAAATTCTCTTCCTACCGGCCTGCCCCTCTGCCCAGATCCCTCACCAGGGCTGACTAAGAGGTGGGCACTTTGGGAAGACTTGGACCAGCCCTTGGCACAGAATCCTGCCTGGCCCCCACCCAGGGTATTCCAGGTGAAAATGTGAGACTCAGGGCACAGCACGCCACGTGACATGGGAGGAATGGTGCCAAGTGCTATTTTGTGTTCAGTCCGAGTGTGCCCTTGGGAACCTGACCTCAGTTTCTCCTTGTGTAAGGTGGAGATAGTGCCAGGCTCTGCCCACCTCAAAGGAATTATTGCAAGGGTCATGGGAGAGGTGGGTATGAAGGGGGGCTCACAAATTCAGGGTGCGGTCATGGCCTGCAATAAAGCCTACATATTTGTTTGTATATTCCAATATATTTTTCTAGTGCCACAATGGATTGCCTTGTGTGCCTCTCTGTGGAGACCACTGAGTACAACCAAAATTGAGGCTCCTGTGGAGAGATACAAGGGTCTCTATCTTTTGGCCTGTACCAACCATTCCAGCTGTAGTCTGCGTCAATCCCATGTTCACAGTTGATGCTTCAGCACCAGTGAATCGTTTACTTCTCTGCACACACCATGTTTTGCTGCCACAGAAACCTTTCCTGACTGTCCCTTCCTGCTGATTTTGCAGTGTACCCATAGCCATATGTCTAACACTCCATGCACACGTTATTTTAGAATATTTTTGTTGTTTTTACTTCCCCCAGAGACCTAGAGCTCCTTGATATGAGGAATTGAATGTGAAGAACTGTGAGGGGTTGGAGATTCTATCCTGCTTGCAGGCTAACAAGCTAGCCTGCCATAGTCTCGTGGAAGCTGACAGAGGACTGCGGACTCCTGGGTCAGAGACAGAGGACATATTTACTCACAGCACAGCAGGCAGCATGTGCTTCATGTTTGCGTCAGTTCCCTGTCCCCAGATCCCAAACCCCATGGGGGCGATGCAGAGCAGCCCGGGTGGATGCTGCACACAGGGTGGGCTTGTGTCACAGCCCAGGAACTGGGCTTAGGAAATCCTCCAATCTTTTAAGGGACTGCCAGCAAACCTGTCCCACTTTTGCCCCCCAAGGGAGACTTCACGCTCTGGATGGGAAACAAATCTGCCCCTGCTTGGGAGGGAGACTCTTCCTATCTTCCAAGGCTGTTTGCTACACAAACATTCTTGAAAGGGTAGTCAGCAAGCCATCAATACCTCATCATAAGACATGTGGAATTACGAAGAGACCCATGGAGATTTATATCCCAATAATAATCTTCTTTTCTCTGCCAGCTAGCACAGGGTTGGGAACGTAGTGGGTACTCAGTAAATATTTGTTGAAGAACGAGTGAAAGCAGCTGGAAATTTTTTTAAAAATCTTTGGGAGGAAGTGAAAAAGTCCCTATTTGAGAAGGTTTCCTTTTAAAATCCTTGGACAGAGACCAATTACTTTTAGTCTTGTTAAAAAATTAATTAATTTATTTATTTTCGCTGCGTTGGGTCTTCGTTTCTGCGCGCGGGCTTTCTTTCGTTACGGCGAGCGGGGGCTACTCTTCGTTGTAGTGCGCAGGCTTCTCACTGCAGTGGCTTCTCTTGTTGCGGAGTACAGGCTCTAGGCACGTGGGCTTCAGTAGTTGTGGCACGTGGCCTCCATAGTTGTGGCTCGTGAGCTCTAGAGGGCAGGCTCAGTAGTTGCGGTGCACGGGCTTAGTTGCTCTGTGGCATGTGGGATCTTCCTGGACCAGGGCTCGAACCTGTGTCCCCTGCATTGGCAGGCGGACTCCCAACCACTGCGCCACCAGGCAAGCCCCTAGTATTTTTTTTAAAACCATGACAATCAACCTGAAACTCTCTTACTACTTTATCAGGAGCAGCTGGGGCCTCTGCTGTGCGCTCTTCACTGAGCCAGTCCTCAGCCTTAGTTTCAGCTGCTCTGTAGGGTGGGCCCAAAGCAGGGAGACCTTCATAGGAAAACCTCTGGCCAACTGCCAGGCAGCCTGTGAAACTCTGTTCTTTCCTGTCCATTGGCTACGTTAAAGCTAGGTACCGAATACTGATGCTCACAATAAGGAAAGACAATTAGCAGATTTATTAATTAGGCTCCCGTTTACCCTTATATCCCACTAAGCCATTAATTTGTATAATTATGGCCTTTTGCTTTGGCTCAGTGATATCGGAATAAGAAAAGTATTTGCCAAACCTGACTCCCTGCTGTAAAATGTTGGGACATTCCAACATGCTTATAGAGATGAAAACACACTTTTAGTCATTGTAAGTAAGAACAATTAATAATGTGCCTTAGGGTATATTGAAGGAGCAGGGCTCAAAGGCTTCAAACAAAACTTTTATTCCCTCCTTACCCCTTTCCAATCTGCTTTGTGGGACTGGTTCTTCCTTGCTTTTTTGGATGCACTCTGGAGTGATTCCATAACTTTTCTGGTCACTCTGGGAAAACAAAAGGTCCTCAGCAACCTCAAGGGGCAAAAACATAGTCACATATTGAAATCAAAACATCACATCCTTGTAAACTTCATCCCAGTTTCTTTTAAAGTTAAAGCTTTTCCCTGTCACAAATCAACCTATTCCGTGTGGGAGGATGCAGTGGAAAAGAGGGGACCAGTCAGTTTTTCTATTAATTCGGCCAGGTCCTAGCACAGCTTGTGACCTTCCGGGGTGAAAGTGGGGCTGGAGAGAGGAAGGGTCAGGAAAGATTTCACTTGAATGACCATGATGTAAAAGCCTGTTGACTTCCTCTGAGTGTGGCAAGTGTTTAAAGCTTTCAATGGAGTATTGTGGATTCTTTGTAGATCACCCCCATCCCTAAAGGTCTCTCATCTGCAGTTCCTTTGGATCTCTAGTGGATTTTCACATCTTGAGGATCAACTCAGGCCTCACGTTCCCAAAGTCTCCTAGTAGTTCTAGGCTGACCTCTGGGGCTGGATCCAAGACAACCTCATGTCACCTTTCCTTTGGCCATAGAAGGAGACTGCATCTACTTCCCAAACTTAGGGCTGCACTCTGCAGCCACGTACCTCCTCACTGGCCACCAGCCCACAGTGCTTCAGGCACTATAGCATGTACCAAGCTTGGATATGTTCTCCAGAAAGACCCTCTCATTTGACTTGAAATCACACCTCATTGAAATATTCCTTTCAGTTGCTAACTGTCTCAGCCTCTCCAACTTTATCACTTTTAACATGTTGAATGAGTTACGGGCAAAGAGTTACAAAGCTGGTTTTCCCATTTCCTTTGGAATATGGGAGTACTCGCTACCTATTTCATTCTCAGCCTTTTGGAGCCTCAGCCAAATCTGAGATAAAGAATCCCTTTTAAAAAATTTAGCTTTGAGAGGTAAAATATAAAAATATACTACAATTTATGTTAGTTCAATTTTAATCTACTGGATTATAGTCAGACTTTTCAAAAATAAAAATGGTATCTCCACAGATCAACTTTGAGGAAAAAGATATATGATAATGAGAGGAGAAAGAAATATAATTTTATGGGCTATGATTCATAATTTTATTAAATCAAACATATATAGTTGTTTGTCGTTCATATCATCCATAGCAGACATCCTCTGATGTCAGTTTTATGAAACCCTCTTGCAGGATTGAATTCATCAACAAAATGAAATACATTGTGCATTCTTTGTCTTTGTTCTGTGCTCATTCCCAATGACATCAAAGATGTCATTTGGGAAGTACCTGATAAGGTAGAATTCATAATGTGCCCTTTCATTAAAAAAAATTTGGGTGTATCATCCTGGGAACCTAACTGATGAAAAACAAAGGCTTTCATGGAAGAAACTTTTTGGACAATTTTTTAGGTCAAACTTTTGTTTTATCATAATCAGGGTTTATGACACTGTGTAGGCCTTCTAGGAAAAGACTCATTTATGGATGTGATTAACCTGAGCATCAGTGTTTAGTTCTAAGCTGTTTTATGGTCCTAAGGTTTATCCTTTGCTATAAATTAGAGCCTTGTGGTGGGGCAGGTGGGCAGCCATGGTTCAATCCCAGTCAGAATGTCCAGGGAGAGACCTGGCCATACACAGTTAGGTTCTTAGGTGCTCCATGCTGGGGACCTCCCTCTCTTCCCCTACCTTGCTTAAGTCTGTGAGCCTGTGTGCTGGAAACTATTTTGGAATTTGGGGATAGAGCAGTGAAGAAAGAAAAGTCTTTGCTAGTATTGAGTTTACGTTCTAGTGGGGATGGGATAGTACAGTAAACAAACAGTGTCAGAGTATGTAAGTATCAGAAAGAAAAATGACCAGAATAAGGAGATAGAGACTAGGACTTGGGGATGCTCTTTCAGATGTGGTGATTAAGGAAGGCATCCCTGTGGAAGGGATCTTTGAATAGATGAAGAGATATAACATTATTTGAAGATAGATTGTGATATATATCTAAAATACAGATGTATAAATATATCTAATATCTATACTTAGATATTAGAGAAAACCCCACTATTTTCAGTTCTTCCCATGCTGTTCCAAGTAAAATTCATGAGTAACACATGAAAAAATGTATCCCATAATCGAATACGCTTGGAGTTAGACAGTGCTTAGCAAACTTCTGAGGCCCATTAACGTGCTCTTCCATCTTATGCAGCATTTCCCAGGTGTATTTGAGTATGGAAACATCTCACAACTCACTTGTGTTCTAAAGAAATCGATCTGGGAAACGGTGTCTGGATATAGCACGTCATGGACAACTGAAGTTTTTGAAGCGACTGGTAAAGTTACTAATGTTGAATGAAATCTGCAAAAGAAAATGAGCTATTTTTTCTTTTTGGTTCCATTTATTTACTAGTAAAAATAAAGTCATGAAAAATTAGAGGATTGATTAATTGAAACCTTTTAAAACAGAATTGTGACTTTTTTAGAGGGAGGGGCCTCTAAAATGTGGACCATGGTCTAGTAGCATCAGCGTCACTCGGGAGCTTGTTTGAAATACACAATTTTGGGCCAAGCCAAAGACCTCCTGAATCCCTATCTGTACGGTGCTAGAAAAAGGCATGGCACTAGGCTACAGTAGAATGGAATATGACTTTCTACATGTTATTTTACATCAGGGGATGCGATTTAAATCCATTTGAATTTAAATCCGAGTCTGAGCTGTAAGAGCATCTGAGTTTGCATTTACTTCAATGACTGTTACAAAACTCAATCCAAATTCTGGTTGTTAATACATACTCTTTACATATAATGTTTATATGTAAATTCAGATGAAATAAGCATTTAGAGCTCAGTAATACATTTAGAATTTATACATTTAGCATTTAATGTTTCCTTTAGTTACCATTTCCAGTATCCAAGCAGACATAGCAAAGAAAGAGGCTTCTAGATTTGTCCAAAAATTTCACCACTGGGGAAGCTTCACAGGTTTTGCCCTCCCAGCATCTGACCGTAACCTAAACCAAAATCTCACTTGCTAAAATGGCAACTAATTTCAGTTATATTAACAAATCTTTTTTCTTTATCCAGAATGATGTCGCCATCTTGCTAAGATAGATCACTTTTACAAAGAGGAGAAATGGAGCTGGGAATTTACAGGTGACATTTAATTCTCTCAGCTTTCACTCTGAAAAAAAAGAATCTACACAGCAATCCACCATCCCCTTGGTGAAACTGATAAAGATAACATGTCATTTACTCTGGGATAAACACCCAGGCCAAGCAGAAAATAGCGGTCTATCTAAGTGAAATCACGAGGACAGGATGCCTCCTGTTCTCATTTGGCTAAAAACAGCTGGAGAGAGGACACCTGTAATCAGAGTCCCCTGGAGCTGTGATTCTGGCAGCTCGCCTGCTGCCCGTTGAAGGGAGAGGGGGAGTCAGTTCCGTTTGAGTCCCTGTGCTGTGTATGACTCGCCTCTACCCTCAAGGACTGTACCATGGAATGAATCCCTTTACAAGCTCATAGTTCAATACAGATGGGAAGTTTCCAGACCTTTCCTTTCATCCTCCAGGAAGGGAATGTGTATCTCAGGGAATGAATGGCCTATTTCCCTCAAAGGCCAGGTCTCCACAGTCAAAGCAAAGAATTAGGGCAACTATCCAGATAATTCAGGCCACCCAAATCTACTCTGGCCTGAATCATTCAAGTTAAAAAGCAACCTTCTTTGCAGGATCTGGTCCCCCATATAATTCAGAGGGGTCGAGAGCCCATAGCGTTTTCTGCCCTGGGAAATCGGCATCATTTACTGGCCCACACAAGTGAGAAGTAAGAGTATTAATGTGACCCACTTATTTCTGTCTTCTGGTTCTTTCTGCCTGGATACATTATACTTTGCTTTCCATTCTAAACAGCGCTTTCCTGAGCTGCACTACCTGTGACCTGAGAGAGAAACAATAGTAAATAGCACATGAGGTAGTAAGCAGGTGGGTGTTTTGGGGCTGTCGACCTGGAGATTCAGAAATCTGAGGCCTCAGTATTCTATGCTCTGTTGTCTGTATGGGATAGAGACTCCATTTTTACACTGAGGGTTTTGTGTATTTATTTATGTATGATGACTTATTTATTTAAACGTTATTTTAGGGTAGTTTTGGGTTCACAGAAAACTTGTCTTACAGGCTTCAAATTCCTCTCACTGTGGGATGCTGTTACCTTGTGCTTACTTGTGGTCATATAGTGCCAAACGGTTTTCCTCAGTTTTGCTGCTTCCCTCTCAGCTTGCAGCAGGCCCCTCCCATCTACTCCATGGAGGGAGTCTTTCCGTCTCTCTCCCTGCTTTTGCTTCTCCCCCCCACCAGTAGACTTCATGTGCATATTACTTGGAGCAAAGCTTTTGGTGGTGGAGGTAGGAATTCTCCTGGCGCAGCTTTAGTTTTAAGCAGGTCCTCTGTGCTTAGAGGTAAAGTAAGGCTTCCTCAGTGTTCTTGTCTCTGTCCCCCTTAGGCCATCACACTCTGCCGCATATCGCTGGCAGCTCCTGGGAAGTACAGAATCCTCTCCCTCAGCCACCCCCAACCCCTGCCCATGACAGAAGACCTCTGCGTTGTCTTGGTGCAGGATCCTGGTCCCCAAAGGTTTTCCTGCCCTTCTCCCAGCAGCAGAGGGCTCTTATTTCCACCTTTCTCCCTGAGGCAATAGAGTTTTGCTTGAGTCCTGGCAGTGGGAAGGTTTCCTATCCTCTTCCCCAGTGGTGTAAGGCATTTGCTTTGTAGGAGAGAAGATTCTCTTGAAGTGGTTGGTATTTCATGTCTGCCCCACCCTGGCAGCCAGTCACCACCTGCGAATCTGTGCCACCAAGTGCTCTTTCATGGTCTGCCCTTTTCAAGTCTTTCTTACGAGCACTCAGTGGAGACCCATGGAGAAGAATGTCAACTCCCTACGTGTCTGGGACTCCTAGTTACTGTAAACTTACGCACTAGCCTATATTCAGCCTCCACAAATTTGCTAAAACTCTAGCTTATTTATTCTTTTATAGCGTCCATCTCTTCTTCCCATGCTCTGTCAAAGGTAAAAGAGTTTGTGTGTCCTATATCTCCTTGGGGAGGACTTGTCCCTGTGGAAATTCAGCTCAGTTCATTGACTTACAACCTATGCTCTTTGATGGCCTTGAGAAAATTGATGATTTTGTAGATTATCCAAATTTTTCTCAGTGTTAGAATGGGAGTGATGTTCTCTTGAAGCTTTCTTCTTAAGAGGAAGCAGAATTTTCTTCTTCATGGTTATTATCATGAGTGAAGTTTGATGAGTGTGGCTCACCGACTTATTCTCATTCCATAGGCATTGTGTTTTTGTTCACACTGAGTGTCCTCCTTGGCCTCGTCCATGAGTGCCACTGGGAGAGAATTTTTAATTCTTCTGTATCATCTCAGATCATGAGGTAATACCTCAAGTTGTATAAAGCAGATTATATGTTTAGAACAATAGTACATTTGTTTATGCAGTCAAGTCATAATTCACTTGACCTCATTGGAAAGAATTATTACATTTTTAGAAAATTCAGACACACCAATTGCCTTAAAAGTCTGGGAATTGTTTTTCAAGTGACCTCGGCAAATCACTGGCTGTTATTGGGGTGCTAAGAATCCTTTGCTGTTATCATTTTGCATCTCTTTTTAAGTCCTCAGTATTTGAAATGCTTTATCTGTAAGTTTATTAATTTCACCACCGTTGAAGACAGAATAATGCCCCCTTCCTTCAAAGATGTCCATGTAAATATGTTAAATTTTTAACAAAAATCTAGTTCATATTTACAGGTTTACTGAAACCTGTAAATATGTTACCTTATATAGCAAAAGGGACTTTCAGGTGTGATTAAGTTAAGGGCATTAAAATGGAGAGATTATCTAGGTGGGCCCAATGTAATCACAATGGTCCTGATAAGAGAGAGGCAAGGGGATCAGAGTCAGGGAAGGAGATGTGATGATGGAAGCAGGGTCATAATCAGAGAGAGAGATTGGAAGATGCCACACTACCAACTATGAAGATGCAGTATGGGGCCATGAGCTGAGGAAAATAGGCAGCCACCTCCTGAAGGCAGAAAGGGCAAGGAAGCTGATTCTCTCCTAGGGCCTCCAGAAAGAACCTTTCCCTGCTGATATCTTGATTTTGGAACTCTGACCTTCAAAATTGTAAGGTAATAAATTCATGTTGTTTAAGCCACTAAGTGGTAATTTGTTACAGCAGTAATAGGAAACTATCATAAATTTTGAAAAGCTAACATCCAATTTGCCTTCATTGCATAAGAAAAGGAATTACCCAGTGGATGTGACCATTTTAAAGAACTTTCAGTCAAGTGAGCAAGATTAGTTAGTAATCTTGAAATGGGTCCTTTATAATATCATATGAACTGTAATGAATTTTGTCCTATGATAAATTAATGATAAATGATCCATTTTAACAGAAGGAGAAGAGTCATTTTAAGAGTCATGCCTTTTAGTGGCCTCTCTTCCTGGGAAAGTGGATACTAAACGCTTTATTCCAGAGATTTACTGTGATGCCCTGTTTTATCATGGTTAATAATAGATGACACCCTATCTTTATAACGGGGAATATATCTTGTTTTTTTCTGGCTTAATATTTAATACATTGTCTCTTCACTTTGGATGTGATGGCCATGATGGGTTAATGCCCCCTCAGAGCTGGGCCATTATTATTTGTAGTAGCAACAATAACAACAGCAGCAGCAACAACAATAATCATAAATGTCCATTTATTATGAGCCATATACTATGTTAGGCACTTAACATTTTTCTCATAAAATCTGTATAACTTTAGAAGTAAGTATCCTTATCCATATTTTGCAGGTAATTGAAGCTCAGGAACCTGATGTAACTTGCCCAATGTCATACAACTAATCAGTGGAAGAACTAGATTTGAATTAAGAGACATGTGCTTCTAAGTCTCACGATCCTCGTCGCTATAAAACACTGCTCCTCGATAGTGCTAGCGGGGATGGCACTAGGCAAAAGTAATGAAAAGGCAGAATTTTACCTTTAATATGACTCCAGTGCCTCCGCTCCCATATAAGGAAGAGGCAGACCTAATGTCTTAAAGCAAAGAAATGGCTCTAATAATGGGCGGATAGTTGGCAGCATTCAGACATGTTGGTGTATCTCTATTTTCACGCCATGCAGGTAGCCACCATTTTGGCTATGCTGAGAAGCATCCCTGGGTTACTCTTCTTACTAAGTAGTAGGTTCTGGTTACTCGTTGCACAATGGACTTCTGAATAGCTGAAAAGCAAGGTCTCTCTACAGCTTCACAGGAGGGAAGACTGCTGGATGTTGCACAAACTTTTCTGAATCAGAATCCACAGGTTCCCACTTTAATGTTTTCCAATGTTGATATTTAAATGGCACAGCAGTTTGTGTTACCAGTACAAATAGTCCACTTCAATTAGGGAACCCAAGGTGGTTGTTAGGCAAGGGGATTTTCCCCATAGTAGTATATTACTGTCATATATTCTCTGTGCTTGTAGATGTTGCTCAGAAAATGGTGCAGAATAGTGGTGATGAAGATTTATTTCATGTTTAGCAATAGTTTGTTACATGGAGGAATTTCAAATTTCAAAGAGTTTGTTACATAAGAATTTCAAATTGTTTCATGCACAGTAAATCTTCCAGATAATCCTCTGTGGAAGCCAAAAGCTTGTGTTATTTCAAACAGTCATGGGGGGAAATGTTCAGAGAATTCAGGTGACTCCATTGTAATGTGAAGGAGTTACTCATGGATGACAATAATTTGCACGGAGTTCATTTACAACCTTAACACATCTGATCCTTTACTCATTCACTCAACAAATTTGTACTGAATTTTTATCTTGGACAAGCCACTATTCTAGGCACAGAAGATATGAAGATGGACAGGATAAAATCACTGCCCACCCCGGAGCCCATATTCTAGTGAGTGAAAGAGGTCAGTAAATTAACAGTGAGAAATAATGTGATGGATGCAACCAGAGAGAATGATTTCTTTGGAGGGAATTAGAAGGAGTAACTAATACTGTTTGAAGAGGTTGGGGAAAACTTTCTTTGTAAGGGAGGTGAAGCCTGAGCTGAATCTTGAAGAATGAGCAGTTAAACAGTGAGACCAGGCTGAGGTGGGAGTTTATGTAAAGGCACAGAGATGTGAAACAGCATAGAATGTTCCTGCAGCTACAAGAACTGTTGTAAGGTTAGGGTGTATTGTGTTACAGGGATGCGCCAAGTAAACAAAAGACAGGACATTATTAAAGCCCCGTGTATCTTGCCAAGAAGTAGGGGTATTTTCCTGTAAGCACCGGGGACACTGAAGGTTTTAAAGAACAAAAAATGATAAGATCAGTGCTTTATTGATCCACAGCATTGCCTATATTACCAGACTGAACACATCACAGGGGCGTGGATGTCTTGTCTCATTCTTCTTCTTCTTCTTTTTTTTTTTTGGCGGTATGTGGGCCTCTCCCTGTTGTGGCCTCTCGCATCATGGAGCACAGGCTCCGGACGCGCAGGCTCAGCGGCCATGGCTCACTGGCCCAGACGCTCCGCGGCATGTGGGATCCTCCCGGACCAGGGCACGAACCCGCGTCCCCTGCATCGGCAGGCGGACTCTCAACCACTGTGCCACCAGGGAAGCCCTCTCATTCTTCTTTAACTGCCCCAGCCCCTCACATAGTAATTGGGACATAGTTGGCAATTAATACATGATTTTTGGATTGATGTAGATTACTTTAACAATTATATTTATTATAAAGCCCCTTTCTGGTCTGTTCTGTTTCCCAAGTACATATTACATTCCTGAGTAGAGCTCATACTGGGCCATTGGGATGGCCGGAAACAAACACATCTTCTCTGACATTAATCAGCAACAATTACATGTATATACAACTAAATCGTTCAGTTCAGGTAAACTATTTGCTGCATATATACCAAGTATCAGTGTCATGGTTTGGCCCTTTATCTTTCAGGGAACACCCTAATGAGATGTTTGTTTTAAAACTCTACAAGTGAATGCAGCTTCCTAGGCACTGGGAAGTTATTTACAGTAAACTATGTAGATGACCACTAACAGATAATACAAACAGATGGATTTTATGTACTGGAACAAGTTCAGAATTCTGGCTAAGGTTACCATTGTCCGTAAGATTTAACATGAACCTAGTTATTTCTAAATGGTTCAAAAAACAAACTATTCTCTCATTAACTGGCCTTAGAGAGTAAACCCCACATTTGTTATGCTACTACTTAAAAAAGAAACACTTAAATGTCATCAAGCGAAAACAATTTAGTCTAATTCCAGTTTGTTCTATCAAAAATTAAAATTAGTCACAGAATATTGAAATTAGCCAGAGTTTGAACTTTAGTTGCTATGCACACAAACATACACACAATATGGAATTATTTTCATGTAGAACTCAGCAGATGGAATTGAGACTGCTAGATTGGGGTAGATATTAAATAGGTTTAAAAGAACAAAATAGGGGCTTCCCTGGTGGCGCAGTGGTTGAGAGTCCGCCTGCTGATGCAGGGGACACGGGTTCATGCCCCTGTCCGGGAAGATCCCACATGCCGCGGAGCGGCTGGGTCCGTGAGCCATGGCCGCTGAGCCTGCGCGTCTGGAGCCTATGCTCCGCAATGGGAGAGACCACAACAGTGAGAGAGGCCCGCGTACCGCAAAAAAAAAAAAGAACAAAATGAAATGATTTTGTAGATCGTAGAAGACAGATTATCGTACCCATAAGGGACAAACTGTGGTAAAGGTCAGGGTGCAGAACTGCTGTTTTTCTTCCAGTATTCATCCTTTTCTTCCCCCATAGTGGAAGACATGTTAGCTGGACTTATGGCTGTCCAGACAAAGACTACATATATCAATCTTTGTTATAGCTAAATGTGGCTATATGACCATCTTCTGGTCAGTAGAATATGACTGCGAGTAGTATTTGGTACTGTTACCGACCCTCCCCGAGTCAGTTCCCAGCAAGAGACCTTCTGCCCATGTCACTCGCAACAATAAAAGAAGACCCAGGTGGGTTCAGAGGCAAAGGAAAGCTTCATTCTTTGATCAGAGAATGGAGAGGTGGGAGCTTCTGCTCCAGAGTCCACGCTCTCCCAATAGGCCACGGGCGGGGCTGCTTCATACGGGTCTTGTCCGCAGGAGGGGAGGGGGCGGGGTTCTTACTGGGCTGGTGCAGCTGTGCAGCTCAGGCTCCAGATCCAGGTGCCGGGCGCAGCGTCTTTGCACACGGCCCGCCACCGCCGCCATCTTGAATTGAGTGTCCCGCGCCGCGCTTCTCCAGAGAGTCTTGAAGCTGTCGCACCAGACACTCTGAAGTGCTGAGGGCAAGGCCTCTGCCCATGGCCTCCTGTGTGCCGGGGAAACTAGATGAAGCACAAAGGAAAAGTAAATTAAAAAGGTCAGTCTTGGGCTTCCCTGGTGGTGCGGTGGTTGAGAGTCCGCCTGCCGATGCAGGGTACGCGGGTGCGTGCCCCGGTCCGGGAGGATCCCACATGCTTCGGAGCGGCTGGGCCCGTGAGCCATGGCCGCTGAGCCTGTGCGCCTCCGGAGCCTGTGCTCCGCAACGAGAGAGGCCACAGCAGTGAGAGGCCCGCCTACCGCAAAAAAAAAAAAAAAAAAAAGGTCAGTCTTTTTTATTACCCAGGTTCTATTTTTATTGCCCAGGACTTGTTAATGGACTTTGCCGGTGAGACTACCTCTGAATTGTGCCCTTAAAAAAAAAAAGTATGCCCTTTCCTTCCTCTTTTTTCCCTTCTTCATGCTTCATCCAGGAACATAGGCTTGGTAGTGAGTCGCCTTCACCACACAGATGACACCACATTCGAGGTATGACAGTGCAACAAGGTCAAAAGAACCTGGGTCCCAACACCTTGGAGCTGCCATATTGGTCCTGGACCAAGTCATTTTTATTTTGAAAATTTGTTATAACAATGAAAACTTCAATACAGTTGGGAAGCAGGAGGAATATGTATCAGCCAAGCACCTTTGTGTTGCAAATAACAAATTCAGTTGAGACTGTCATAACAATAAGGAAGTCCATCAGCTGATGAAATTGGAAACTTGAGGTAGACAGGCTTCAGGGGTGATTTAATACAGTGGCTTACACTCCCTTCAGGGCTCTGATGCTTTTTGTCCATAATTCTTTCCATCTGTCTTCCTCTGTAAGTCAACAAGATATTGCTAGCAGCTCCTGGGGCTACATGCATTTGATGTTAACATCCAGGGGATGGGGTGGGGTGCAGTGGGATGGGGAGGGCTCTTGTGCCTCCACCATTGAACAGAGAAATTGAGTTTCATTTTGACTGGAACAATTTTAGGTCACATGTCTACGCTTGAATAAGTCACTATGGCCAAGATAATGTTATATTCTCACTGACTTATCTTTGGGTTATCAGTAACTGAGGTAAAGAGGATATACCATCCTGGATAACTTCAGTCAGTGAGCATCCGTGGGACTGGAGGAAGCGTCAGTCTGACTCAAGATTCTGGTTGCTAGTCAGTGCTGCTCTGGGGAGGCACCTAGACAGTACCCACTGCTAAAGGTGGGCACACCTAAGGAAAGAGTGCGAGGCTTATGTGGCTTGGAGTGGAGTACATGCTGTGGTGTAGGGCACTGTGTATAGAGTTGGGTGGGGCTGCTAGAGAAAGTGTTTGCAAGTTATGATCAGGATTTTGTATATACAATAACTTGGGCGTTTGGGCTGAGTCTAAAGCAGGACTCAAAGAAGGTGATTTCTGACAGTAGCACAACAGCAAGTATAAATCAGTATAATGGCCCTTAAGAAAGTCAAAGGGAATATATGTCTGGGTAGATTTTGGATCTTGTTACTCTATGTGTGTGTCTGTATAATCCTGAGAAGGTAATGATATTTTTTTGAATTCCCTGCTAAAAGGTCCTGGGCAAAGGGAATGAAACATGTGATTGAAAACATACCCGATTACTTACATATAGTCTGTTTCTTACTAGATTCCTAAGGTTAGGAATTGTTGTCTTTGTTGTTGTTGCTCTTGTTTTGATTTTGCCTAAATTATCCAGACAGTTGACACAATCATCTGCTTTGCCTTGGCCGAACAGACCTGGAATGGAGCCTGGTGCTTCTGTACCTAAGAAAAAAAGTGTTGCATTTATAGTTTAACTCCACCTTTGATTCTAAGGGAAGCTGAACGTAAAGGTGGAGACATAGTTTACATGTCCTGAACCATCAGACTGTGCCCAGCATAGAGCTCTGCTGTCACTTGGCAGGATGAATAAAACTGAGAAATCAAGTTTCTGTAGGAAAAAAAAAATCTTAGTTTTGTCTAGAACAAAGGAAAATACTACATATTTGTTTTAAAAATGTGTGTTCTATGTTAATTAGTACTTAATAGCTATGCTAATGCTAAGTTTGTTTCTCAGTAGAATTACTATGATGTGTGTTCTTCAGATTTTGCCAGTTTCAGTAATTTCTCCCTAGCATTGTCATGGTCTGACCTTGGGGCCAGAGTGGATCAATTGCTTAAAACAGTATTTTTAGAGCCTTTTAAAAAATATCAGGCTAAAATTGTCACATGATTTCAGGGAGGTTTTCATTGCCTTATTACTTTGTTGTTGGCACATGAAGTAATATAGTTCATTTCAATCCAGCATGACACAGAATGAAAAAGAAACTTTATTGTTCATCCTGGGGGCCACAAAAGAAAATCTTTTAACAGTTCTCTTTACTCATAGAAATACATTTACTGGAACTCTCAGGAAACCGAAGTATTATTGACCATTTCTTGCTTTAGTACTTTCTGAAGGATTCTGCCTTCAAATTCAATTTTTGAGGTCATAATATTCACCCTTAAGTGTGATTGTGTTAGAAATATGTTGAGAATACATTGGTATTTTTGATGAAATGGGAATGACAGTAAATACAGAGAAAGCGTGAAATGGGGGATTTTGATTCCTGTTTTCAGAACTGAGCCATAAAGAGTGTTGTTGATCCTGGTTTAAATTTCTTGGTGATACTAAGGCAGTTGTTATCTTGTCTTTTGTAAATCCCTGAAGCTTACCCAGTTAAATATGTCCAGTTCTCTGTTTGGCTTTCATGTTTACTTATACTTGCACACACATACATGCATGTTATCTCAATAGATCTGTTACCTCAGAGCCTTTTTTCCCCCTCAGGTTGAATTGATAGCGTTTTATATTTTCACTGTTGAAGAGTAAAACTTACTTTCAGTTACTTTGGGGAGGAAAGTCCCTGATATATATAGCCGTAACTCTACTTCCAGGGGAGGATGGTGGAGTGAAGCCAATCGCAGAATCTCCCTCTCCCGAAAGCCAACAGCATGCGCAGAGATTAAATACATTAAAAACCTGGAAAAAGTATGCTGGCTGCCATCAAATAAAGGCAGAGGTACAGCTTCCTGCAGTGTTAACAGCTGGGGAAAGAAAGAAGCACAAGACTCCAGGAAACTTCATGGCTCCTAATTTCATTACTTTGCTCCCTATTCCCTTTGAGGGAATAGAATGTGAATGGACAAAGTCCTAAGAAGTCTCTTCAGTACTCCTCAGTTTAGTTAGAAGCCCTTGGGGAGAATTTGAAAATCCCTTTGTATGCCCTCAATGTCTCACCAAAGAGAGAAAAAACATCAAGACTAACCTTTTTGAAAATGACCAGGTGGAAAGAAAGCTGAGAGAGAATGGAGAGTGACTGTAACTACCCTGAGCAAATTATCTCCAGCACTGATAGTGATTTAGCCAACTGGAGGATGAAGGGTAAAGTAAATGGGATAAGCAGGAGCCCAGAGAGTCCAGTTGTTAGACCACAGGAGATGTTAATGTGGCCAAAATGCTTTTCTTTGGCCTCTGTTGGATGGGAAGAGAGTGGGATCCACTGTTGGGAAGAGGAGGGTGACACAGAGAAAGTAGACACTGGGCCTGTCTAAATGAAGCTTCCGTGGCTCTGCCTTTTTGGGAAACTGGGAAAATGAGTGTAATGTCCCTTGATACAGGGTGAATTAGATAGTGTGCACCCAGATGCCAGCTCTTTATTTATCCAGAGCAGAAATGTGAAAGCAGCAGGCAGGTCGACTAGCCATAGCTTCTCACGGTCCCAGCTGAACTCACCCCCGGATAGAACCTGAACTTCCTAACTCTCAGACTGAAGATAAAAGGAGAAGATGAAGAGGGGTCCGATAATATGGAGGAGAGCTAAGAAGCAATTATACTGTCTTGACGGAGGACTGTTCAGGTTCAACATGAGCAAGGTGAAAGCAAACACAAGGAAACTAGGCAAGAGTAAAGGAGCAAAAAGGAAAACAAAGGAGAGGAGGATAGAATACCAATAAGAGGGAAAGAATTTGCTCTGGGAGAAAACTAGCTATGAAATGGAAACATATGATCTAAATGTTGCTTTTCTGTATAAAGAACTTTAAAGAGCATGAATTCAATGAAAAGGAAAACAAGGACAAGATGATAACAGCTACAGAATGAGATAAAAAGGGAAATGCCAGAGTCAAGGAAATTGAGGGCCGAAACAATGTTGTCACCCCAGTGACAAATAACTTGGAAATAGGAGGAAGAGGATAGTAATGGATGAAACCTGCAGTAATGACATAGAAGAAAGGCTTGAAATAATCAGTAGGTGTAAAAGGGAAAGGTAGAGATTTAAACATTAGACAATAATAGTTATGGAATTCAAAGGTGATACAGCAAAAGGAAAATTGGTATATCTGAGTTAGAAATAGAACAAATGGGACAGAAAAAATACTAAAAGAAATTACCACCCCCCCCAATTCTGAAATAACTGATTCTCTAGATCAAAAGAAGTTACTATGTTCCAGGAAAAATTGATACAGAAGCCTCAATGCCAAGACACACATTCTCTGATTAAACTTTAAAGCTAGAGAATGAATTCTGCAAGCATCTTCCTCACACATAAAAACAAATCACCTTCAAGTAGGAAAAATCTGACTCATCTCAGAATTCTCCAAGGTAACAATCAAAGCTGAAGGACAGTGGAGCAAAGTGTGCAAAGTTCTGAAGAAAGAGTGATTCGAGAATTTAATATAATTATTAGTTTAAAATTTAATTATAAACAAGCAAAAAAGAACTCAATCCCCTATTGCTACCACTCAGAAATAACTACTATTAATGTTTTTTCACATTCTTATTACTTTTTCCTAAGTGTGTGTGTGTGTGTATATGTATGTGTGTATCAGACATAATGAATGACTACATTGTTACCATTTAAAAAGTTACACGATTACAGATAAGTTAAATGTTCCAAGACACACATCTAGACTCTTTAGTATGTGTATCATTCCAGTCTTCATTTTTACACTTTTATGTATGTACCTATAAAAACCATACAACATTTCGTGTATTTTCTTTAATGTATATAAATAGTATCACTCTGTATGCATCATTTTTCAACTTGCTTTATTTTTTAACAAAAAATTTTAGATCCATCCTCATTAACGTTATTAATGTTCCTTATTCTTTTTAACTTATGTATTTTATTGTAGATATTTAGATTGTTTTTAATTTTGTTAGTTTTACAAATAAAGTGGCATTAGACATCCTTAGGTGTCTCCTTGTGCACAAATGTGACCTTTTCTCTAGGGTAAATATTAGAATTTCTGAGTTGGCAGGGTTGGTATATTTTTTAGTTTGTCCCAAGAATGTTATACCCAGCCAAATTGTTGTTGAAGTCTAAGGCCAACAGAGTATTTTCAAACATGCAAGATCTCCAGCATATAATTCCTAGAGAAACATCCATTTCAACCAGGCTTTCAAACTTATTTGCATAAAAGTTTGCAAAGTATTCTTATAATTCATTTTGCTTTCTTCGTTAAATTTTCTTGAAGGATAAAAACCATATGATCATTTTAACAGATGCCAAAATGTACTTGATAAAATTCAATTCTTAAAAAGGAACAAGTGACTTTTAGCAAAATAGGAATGAATGACTATTTTCTTAACATTAGCTTAAAAAAAAGGTAAATCGTACATTAAAAATTTTCCCATTAAAATTATGAACAAGTGCCATTTATCCTTATTACTTAGCATTTTCCTGTTTTGGAAAATGCATTTAGACCAAGGAAAGAAATAGACAGTGCTAGAAAGGAGGAGGCAAAATACTGTATATCAAGAAAACCAGAGAGAATCAAACTAAAAAACTGCAAATATTACTAGAATATGGTAAGGTCACTCATTACATAACTGTTAAAGACATAAGTAATAGAAAATTTGAAGGAAGAAGAGATGCTATTTATAATAACCAAATGATAAAAATATATAGGAAAAAATTAACAATATTACATAATATGCAAAAGGTTGCTGTAAAATTAACATTAAAAACCTACCAAAGGACATAAAAGAAGACTTACGTAAATTTGTACCTTATTCTTGAACAGGAAAACTCTAAAAGATGCTATTTTCCCCCTAAGTTAATTTCTAAATAAATACCAACTAGAAATCAAGATATCCATTTTGGAATTTGACAAAATTGTAATCAAGTCCATCTGGAAAAATAAGTCTGTAAGAACAGCCAGAAGATTACAGGGAGAGAAGAATGATAACCAATTAAAATATGAAAACAAATGATGGAGCTCTAATAACCAAAACTGTTTAGAGCTGAAAAAGAAATAGATAAGTGGAAATGAATACAGATTCTAGAAGTAAACTCAAATTCATGTAAACATTTGGTATTAAAAAATGAAGCATTTGAAATTAATATAATAAAAGATATTATAAATAGTCAATTAGATGACAAAGAGAAAGAAGAAAATCTTTAAAAAACAGAGAACTGGACAAAGAATATAAACAGCAATTTCATAGAAAAATAAATACAACATGAGTGAACTTGACATCTATAGTCAAAGTGAATATTTTCAAATTCCCATATGTTTAGTATTTTGCTAGACAAAAATGTGCCATTGATTGATTTTATATTTCTTACTGTCGTTATGAATAACAATATTTGTAGAGAATATACACATACACTATGTATCTAGTCTGCAAAGAAGTGGTTGAAAAAGGGAAAGTGTTTACCATATGTTTTGTCAAATACCAGTATGAGCTCTGCCAAAATTGATAAAAATGAATATTTTTACAGCATACAGACCCCCTAAATTGATTGAAATAGTAATAGCTGATACTTGTTTGAATGCTTATTGTATGTTAACCAGTATTATAATATTTTACATACATTAAATTTATTTAATCCTCATACTAACCCTTTAAAGTATGTATTACTAGTTACAGGTGGGATGCACCAAAAAGTTAAGTAATTTTCCCAAGTTCACACAGCTGATGACTAGAACCACAGGATTTCAGTACAGAACGTCTGACTCCATATACTTTACACTATACTGTGTTTCAAATATAGAATATAAAGATTACTATCATACAGAAGCAGATAGTTTAAATTTTTTTATGACTCAGAGTTGAGGATCATACCATTTAAACATGTACACATCATGAGGCCGTCAATTTGTGCTTATGTATTTTGTTAAAGTAATTATTGGTGGTATGTAATTTTAATTCAAGGGAGTTCTTATAATATAAGACCATAAGCCAACTCATTAAAATCCTCTGAATACTAGTCAATCCAGAATCAAGGGTTTAAATAGTGACCTCTGAGACACAAACAGAATTGTTAGAGACACTGAAGTGTTTGAATTACTTATCATGATCAAGACAAACGCATATTAGGACTGAATGAAAATATAAATCTTGTGATCCTCAGCTTATTGTTTAGTGCTTTGCAGATTGAATATCTTCTCTTTCACAGATTACTATTCGACCTTGGGCATCAGATAACTATTCAAGGTTATATAAATGATATCTGTGCCAGCAATTTTATTTCCAAATCAATATGTACTATTTTTTTTTTTTTTTGGTTGGGGTGTAGTTGTTCTGCAGTGTTGTGTTGGTTTCTGCTGTGCAGCGAGGTTGGGTGGAGTTCCCTGTGCTGTACAGCAGGTTCTCATTAGTTGTCTGTTTTTATATGTATTGGTGTGTATATGTCGGTCCGGATCTCCCAGTTCATCCCGCCCCCTGTCAGTTTCCCCCTTTGGTGTCCATGCATTTGTTCTCTGCATCTGTGTCTCTATTTCTGCCTTGCGTGCTAGTCATCTGTGCCATTCTTCTAGATTCCACATCAATATGTACTGTTAATGGTAAGATTATTATATAGAGTTAACACATGCTATAATTTGAGTGTTAGAAATGCACATTATTTAAAAGCAAACTTTATTTGTAATATGTTCACTACCTAGAGAAAAAAATGTCTAAATAAAACATTTTCCTCATTCCCCCCCCAAAAAAGAAAAATAAATACAAATGGCAAAGAAACATGAAAAACAAACAAGTGCTGTGATTATATCCTTCATAATCAAAGAAAAGTCAAATAAAATGAGATTTTACTTTTCACGTGTCTAATGGCATGCTTGTGGCATTTGCTAGCCCTCAGTGTTGGCCAGGGTGAGTGGAAGCAGGAACTCTCATGCTGTGGGTAGGTGTGCAGATTAGCGCATTATTTTTAAAGGAAATATTTGGCAGTATTTCCCAACAGAAAAAAATGCACATACCTGTTACTTTAGCAGCCCCATTGCTGGAAATTTACCTTCTGGATAAATTTGCAAAAATATGTAAATTTATGTGTACAAGGATGTTTATTGAAGGATTATTATTATAAAGTGCTGAGAAAAAAATTAAATATCCACTGATAGGGGTCAGGTTAAAAAAATTAGAGTACGTTCATTGAATGGAATACCTCTACATCATTACAGAGAATGAGGCAGATCTATAATTGCACATATGGAAAGAGCTCTGAGATGAATTATTTAATGAAAAAGGAAAGCAGTGAGAAAGATCACATGTAAAATAACCCTGTGTAAATAAAGAGTAAGAGGTTTTGACACAGGTATAGGGATAAAAAAAGGAGTAGAGATTGCTTTAGGCTAATAGAGGTGTACAGGAATTTCCTGAGGAGCACACAAGAATATGCAATGATGGGGTATCAGAAGGGGAGGAAGCATTTTCTTTCCATCTTACGCCTTTGTCCTGTTTGCATTTTTAACCATGGGCTGGGCTCACATAAGGGTTATACCAATTACCGAGCCTACATGCAACCCCAGCCACACCAGTCCTGCCACCAGGCCCTCTCCTCTTTCTCCCCATTAGGGGAGTACGTGTCTACCACATTCATGGCTTTTTCTTTAGTTTGGACACTGGTGGCAGGTGAGAGCTGCGTAGAAGAAAGATAGAGAGATCAGGCTTCACTTCTGTTACTAACATTAATGCTAGTGGTCACTGACATTTACTCCGAGCACTTCCCAGACATAGTCTCAGTTCCTGCTCGTATGGACCCATGTGGCTGGTACTATTTCCCTGTCCATTTGACCAAAGAATTATACCATTTGGGACCACGTGGATGGACCTGGAAGACATTATGCTAAGTGAAATAACTCAGTCACAGAAGGACAAATACTGCATGATTCCTCTTATATGAGACATCTGAAATAGGCAAAGGTGCAGAAGTAGACAATAGAATGATGGTTACAAGGAGATGGGGGAAGGGAGACACGGGGAGTTGTTGTTCAATGGGTATAAAGTTACAATTATATAAGAGGAGTAGGTGGCAGAGACTGCTGTATAAAATAGTTAATAATATGCTATTGTGGACTTAAAAATTTGTTAGGAGGGTAGACTTCATATTGAGTGTTCTTACCACAAAAACAAAAGCAAATGAAAAAAGAGCATAAGAAACTTATGGATGTGATGGGTATATTTATTACCTGGATTGTGGTGATGATAATACAAGTGTATACATATGTCCAAATTCACCAAATTGTATACATTAATTATGTGCAATTTTTCTTTACCAATTATATATCAATAAAGCTGGAAAAAAAAAAACCCCAGTACTCTGAAGATTATAGACATGCAGTTACTTGCCCGGGCCTCCACCTACCTAATAAGAGGCAGGTCAAGGGTTCAAACCCTGATGTGCTTAACCCCAGCTAGAGCTTTCAACATGATTACACTACCTCTGTTGCACTCTTCAGAGTGCAACACGCTCAGCTCCACGGTGAGTCAAACAGTTCCCTGGACCCACCATTTATGCCTTTTTTTTCTTGATGGGGATGTTTTTCATGTTCCAAATACTGACCCAGATGGACTTGGGGAAATGCAACTCCTTTATAAGCGTGGACCATCTGCACTCAATGTTCATTTTTTTTTTCAATGTTCTTTTTAATAATACACTACAGCGGGAGTTCCTTAAGTACTTCTCTGCCCCTTGATTGCTTTCCCCAAATAATTTCTGATTGCTCAATTTTATAGCTGTCAGGACTATTTTTGGCTCTTCAAAGGTATATTTTTGGAATTACTCATTTTGCTCCAGTTCAGTTACTAAGTTCTGACGCAGTAACTCTTACAGCTAACAATTGTTCCAGGCAGGTTGCTAATTTTCTCTCACAATGGCTGTGTTGCTCTCAGACAGCAAAGGTGAAATAATTGGCCAGAAGTTTATGCTGATGATAGAGTTTTAGCCTACATATTCATCAGACTCTTTGAACAGAAATTAACGGGGAATTTTTCACAGGTTATAAATTTTTGTCATTTTGTGTTCTTCTCTCTTCTTTATCCTATACTCTTACCCTTTCTCATAACTCTTTCTGCCGTTCCCTAAAATCTAGAAGCTGAAGGGGACCTTGACAAGGCCAGTTATAATCTTCCCTGTTAATAGGAATAGTGATGATGATGATGATACCTATTGGGTGCCCATTATGGGCCATGCATTGTTGCAGGTACTTTATATTCAGCATCATTTACTTCTGCATAGAAGAAAGATAGGCCTACACTTCTGCTACTATAATCCTAATTGTAACTGCTATTTACTGAGTGCTGTGAGATGGGTCTATTCATTCCATTTTATAGATAAGTAAAGGCTCTAAAAAGTTGCACCCAAAGTCACAATAGTAAGTAGTGTCACTGGAATTCAAACGTAGGCCTCCCTGACTGCAAATGCTTTGTTCCTTCCATGAACTTCTGTTCAGGATAGGGTTTCATCTTAGACACACAGGTAGTTTTAGTAATATCTAGCAAGATGCTGGTCCCTTTCTCTGTTGCCTGTAGTCCTCCCCATTGGGCCGTTGACTTCTGTGGATTATTGATGGGATCTTGCACCTTCTAGATGGTGAGGCAAAGAGCTTCTTTCTCTACCCTCCTTTTTGCAGAATGGAGAGGAAATTTTGGCCAAAAAGAGCAAGTACAGGGAAGACTTTTGGAAGAGAGAGGAAAGGACTGCTTCCATGGGTGACCCAGTGTTGGTCCATAGCTGCTAGACCTTAAGAACTCTCTCTCATACATGCTTTCCTAAAAGATACCATTAACAGCTCCAACCCTGGAGTCCCAGTCAAACAACATCAGACTGACCTTCATGGATGAATGGAAGGGTGGAAGTGTCATGTACTGGAAAAAGTAGGGAGTGCAAAGACAAGACTAGTTCAAATTCCAGTTATACCACTTGAGAAATGTATGACTTTATGCAAGTTACTTAACTTCTTCAGACTTAGTTTCTTTATCTGTATACTGGGAGTAATAATAGTTATAGCATAGAGTGTATGATGGGGACTAAAAAAGTATGCAAAGTTTCTTCAAATAAACATACTTGTCATTTGATATGGAAGCCAGATTAATTCTGAGAGAAATGTTAATTTACTTAAATAAGTTTCCAAACAGATGGGAAAGAAACAAATGTACTTAGGTAGAGACAAAGCACCAGATGACAAAATTTATCTTGGCACTTAGATCTTATGTGTTTAACTTTTGTTATAATTTTTCATATGGGTTTTAGCAATGTACTTGTGTCATTAGGCACTAAAATTAACTCCTATAATGCAAGATTAAGAAGAAAAATGAAATTAGTGTTGCAGGAAGAATTAAGTATAACAGCTTGAGCACTGATCAGTTTTATTGATTAGGTTAACATAATGTTTGGAAAGCACATTATTTTGTAAATGGAAAAGGTGTCCAAGGCGATACCTGCTGCATTAAGGTTGGTAAACACTCAGACATCTAGAACATGAGCTAACATATTTACGGTTGTAAGACACAGAAACCTCTCTGTTTGAAGGAGTTACTGCAGGATTCATCCAGTAAGGTAAACTCTGGATCAAGGTTTGCAGGGTTTGTTGGATCAATGAAAATAAGTAAAATGGGAAACAAAAAGTGACAGTCGGAAATATATTTATCAGGAGATTCAGGAAGACTTTCTGTTATTAAAATGTATCAGTTAAAAATGGAACTGTAAGTCCAAGAAGCTTACCAGTTCCCAGTCCAATTTCTGTCCTATTTTTCTTGCATTATATGCCCCAGCAGTTATAGGATTAAAAGTATCACTAATTACTTACTCTTCGGCCACTAAGAGTCACTTAAATATCCCAGAAATATGAATTTGCATTTTGTATACAGATTCTTTCTAGCAAAATATTCAAATGAAGAAGGAGGGAATAACATGTTTCACAAAAAGGAATTTTCAGTATGAAAAAGAAACACTGCTAAATTTCCTTTCCAAAGGGCTCGAACAAAGTGTACTCCCAAAGTATACCTCAGTAATATTTTTCCCACAATATACAAAACCCAAAAGACATAATGACAAATATTCACAGATTTAACCATATATAAGCTAAAACTGCTGTATAGCCAAAGATACCATAATTCAAGTTGAAAATAGTGAGAATGGAAATTTTTGAAACATATACAAAGATGAGATCAACAATCAAAACATGTTAAGAGTTTCAACAAAGTAATATAAAAAAGACAAATGACCCAATAAGTGTACAAAGGATATGAAGAGTCATTGCACAGAGAAAGAAATGACAAATAGCCAATAAGCATTTGTAAAGATTCATACCCTTTCTGGAAACCAGGAAAATGCAAATTCAAACTGTGAAATATCTTTTTTCTGCCCACCAGATTGGAAAATTTTAATATTATAAGATTTTATTACCTCCTTTTTTTCCCATTTATTTGTCTATACCATGCTGTTTTTATTTTTATTTATTTTTTATTCAACACGCTAGTATTTATTCTTCTAGCGTATAGGGACCCTCTGTAGGAGTGGACTTCTTCCATCACATATTTATATGATACATTCTTTTTGTTTTTATTATTTGAGGTTTATAATGCATTTTGCTAGCTGGTGGGGAAAATGCCCCTTGATTATCTCTTCCCTTGTGTGTTCCTCAAAGGAAGGAACAACATCCTTGGTGATGGCCCTCAGTGATACCCCTGTGTTATCAGGTGTCACTGGCCCCACTCCCTTCCCCCTTTTGCTACAGGGAAACAGAAGGTTTCATCTCACTGTTTATTATTGCATCTGTGATTTTGATTCTGGTGACTGTTCCTTCACTGTTCTCAAGAAGAAATCTCAATACCCAAAGCACTTTCTCTGTTTAGTTTCTTTGCTGAAAATCAGAAGGCTGTGGGGGAAGAAGCATATTCCACATCACACAGCTTTGACCACCTCACCTACTGCTCCTCTCTCCTCCTTTTCACATCCCCAGTCATCCCACCCTCCACCCCTTCCAAATTTCAGGTGTTAACATTCATCAGTACACCCAGCCTCCTGGGGAATGTAATCCAGGCACCACTCTAACTGCTCCTTCCATGGGATGTGACCCCACAGGGTCACTTTCTTGCCTGGTTCTCTCTCTGCACCCCACTTCATCCAGATTTTCAGTGAACATATTTGTCTCCATCTTATTGCACATAGAGTAGAAATTTGGACATATTTGTGATTGACCAAAAAACACTTATACATAGGCATGTAGGGTGATCACACAGCATAGGGATCAAGAGGTAGGTCTTGATTAGAAACTCAGGCACTGTGTGTTCTTGAACAATGTTCTTTTTTTTTTTTTTTTTTTTTTTTGTGGTATGCGGGCCTCTCACTGTTGTGGCCTCTCCTGTTGAGCACAGGCTCCGGACGCGCAGGCTCAGCAGCCATGGCTCACGGGCCCAGCCGCTCCACGGCATGTGGGATCTTCCCGAACCGGGGCACGAACCCGTGTCCCCTGCATCGGCAGGCGGACTCTCAACCACTGCGCCACCAGGGAAGCCCTTGAACAATGTTCTTTATCTCTCTCTGTCTTGCTTTCTTCATCTGCGCAATCAGGTTGACAGCTTTCTTTACGAGGTTGTTGAGAGCATAAATGCAATGATATATGCAAAGTTGCCAAGTGCCTAGCACAGCACAGGGGGTGATGGTAATCTGGTCCACTGCAGCCATCACTGAACCGTCGCTCAACATAGCCCACAGGGTAGACTTAACTCTAACCATTTCCACCTCCCCTTTGTGGATGATGATCAAACACTCATTCTCCTCAATAAAACAGGGAAGCTCACAGCTGAGTCAGGAAAGAGAAAAATCGCACCGACAAATATCTGTTGCAGTTCAACAGCATTACATAACAGCCATTTGAAAAAGGTGTTGGTGAAGTTCATGCCTCTTCTTGCAGTACAAGGGCAGCTAAAAATGAAGGTCTCAACCTGAAAAACAAACCGTTATAGCCTCTTAGGAAATCAGGATCGCATATTATTCTACCTCATCATTTGGTTGCATTTTGCCTCTTTATCGGCTCTTAATGATTAATTTAGGTGAGAAATTTGGGATAAAAGGCTGACTTAACTCCTTTCCATTTCTGCAACTGCGTGCAGTAAAGTTTTATTGGTGCTTTAAGATGGTTCTAGCTCTGCTAACCCAGGGGAAAATTGTACTCTCTAAACTGACAGAGTTATTTTATCTCTTCAGCTTTAATTTTTGCTCCTGACTACTTTTCATTGTAAAAGAAGAGTCCAAAACCAGGGGATTATAATGCAAATATACTTTCTCCTTCCCCTACATGGATTTTATTGGATAGTGTTGCCAGGTAGCTATCTTCCAAAAACAATATCTGCATGACCCACCTTTCTGTACTGCGAATCTATATACTCTTTTATCATATCTTCATGAAATGTCTGTCTTTACATAGATGTTTCAAAAGCTATCTGTTATTTCATTTTTAAAGTAATTCTTACCTACCCTACTCACTTCAACATTTTTGCAGTTTTAATCAAGTCAGGTATCCAAAGAACTCAGTGAAGAAAAGTGAATTTTAAATGATAGGCACGTTATAAATTCTTATACTTTGTAAACACCTAAATGTCAACTAATAATAACAGGAATAGGGGGGAAAGGGTACATGAAAAGTATCCATGGTTATTTGGAAGGAAACCAAATAGTGACCAGAATGGAATATTTTACTGCCATTAGAATGACAAGTGGTGTGAACCATGTCAGAAGATGGGGCTGGATTTTGAAATAACGTTGAATAGGAAAAGCAGAGACTCAAAATTATATCCTGATTACAACTAAGTAAAACCAGCATATATAGTAACAATAATTGGAGCAGAACAGTAACAAGAACATAAATAGTTGATAACTGAAATTCTGGAGATTTTTGTTTCTATAAAGATATTAAAGTGTACAACAGAGTTATTTTAAGAAGAAATAAAATAGTCCAAGTGGTCTATTCTGATTTTTGTTCTGATCTGCTCTGAAAAAGTAGAAAGGAGATGGCTAAGTGATGGAGAGCCTGGGCTCTGGTATCAGTGAGAACTGGATTCAGATCCCAGCCACCCCCACCCCATACTGTCCATGTGACCTTGGTCCAGATATTTCTATTCTCTTATCTGCATAGGGAGGCTAAGACACCAGTTCCACAGGGTTGTTGGGAGACTAAATGAGATGATAGAAGTAAAAGATGCTTTGCATGTTCTGCTCATTATTATGATGTACTTTGTACTTATTATATATTATTATATTAATTCTGCCTTCCATGCAGGTGCCATGCCCTGGAATAGCATCCAATAATGGTGTTATAAGGAAAAGGGTATGTGAAATCAGAATTTGCAAGGCTTTCACTCTACTTCTAAGGCAAATGCCTCCACCTCTAACATCATATCTATTGCTGTTACAAGTTGCAAGTAAAATGAAAAAATATTTGTGGAACTAATGGTTTTGCAGCACCTTCCTGTATTTACCTTGTTGTCTATGGTATAATTGGATTCATTGCTACAGAAATGAGTTTATGTTGTGGTAATTCACAGTCTTCTCCGTCCTTTAATTGTTAGAAAAACTGGTAAAGTGTATCTTCAGTAGACCTTGGTTCTCTACTTTCCATAGCTTCTTCATTCAGTTAAAATGGTTCTGGTCCAAATTTCTCTTGAGTTTGATAACCACCAGCTTTGATTACCTCCTGTGTGATTGGCACCATTAGGTAACACTTGCTTCTGTTATGGTTTTTCTTCCCCCAAACTTCCTTTTGGTTTCATGACAATTGGATGTAAATCCAAGGTGGCATTTTGTTTCATTAGTAGACTCTCTAATTTATTGAATTTCTTTACTTTTATGGTTATGTACATGCTAAGAAAGTTAGGTTTCAGTACAAGCATCACATCTCCTCTCCAGACCCGAGGATGGAATTCGGCAAACTCTCTCCACCACTGATGGCACATACAAAGACCTCTTTCACAGTACAAATCACAGTGCTTTTAACTGTCAACCGGTTCAGCCTCCAGCAACCTGGAAGCTCCTTGAGAACACGGATCATGTGTTTTTACCTTTTATCCCTAGTACCTAAGCAGTGCATGGCAAAAGAGTGGTGAATGAAGGAACAAGGCCAGAATGTACAAGAAGTACCAGTAGTGCAGGGTTATCCACAAATTCTTCTTTCAAGTCCTGCCCTGCTCTTGACTAGTGATATAATCCTTGCTGAATCATTTAACATCTTTGCCTTAATGTTCTTCTCTGAGATTGCAGGGTGGAGGTAGGGGGAAGAAGAAAAACAATGAGATTGTGAGCAATCATTAGAGAAGTTAGCAATATATGGACAACTTAAATGTGTATGCACAGAGCTAGACTGAGTTCTCTGAAAGAGGTCAGGCAGAGTCTCAGAATCACTAAGCAGCCTGGTAAGAATGTGCCAAAACACCATGAAAATGCCCCCCAAAGAAACATATCAGGAGGAGAGTATGATTTTCCTTACGTGGTTGGAACCTTTTCCATTCTCTATTGTTTAGAATAAAATTGTGGGGAATCATGTCTCTTTTTTGGGCTCCTGTTCTTCAGTCTACACCAAAAATGTGGGTTTGGTTCCTTGAGATTCTGTCTTCCCTCTCTGCAGCCTTCCCCATGGTCTCATTCACAACCATGGCTCCACTTACCAACATTAAGATGAGATTTCCCATATTCATTTCTCTAGCCCGGTGGGCAGCTACACTCATATGTTTTTCAGGCAGTTTAAACTCAGTGGGCCTCAAAGAGAATTTATTCTCTGTCTTCCAAGCCTCTTTCTGCCCTTTGTATGTGGGAAAGTTGTATTATGGTCCACCCAATCAGCCACACCCAAAACCCAAGGATCGCCCCAGTCTCCTCTTAGCTTGCACACCCAGTGGGTATTAGATCCTGTTGACTCCTCTTCCTTTAATATCTCATATCTACTACCCTCCATTCCCACTGCTACTGCCCTAATTCTGGTCTTTATTACCGTTGTCCTGGGCCACTGCTGTATCCTTTATTCTGTTCCTTCAGTTTCCAGGCTCACCTGCTCCTAATCTGTCTACCTCTCTCCACTTCCAGAGTGACTGTTTTGAAATCTGGTCAGATCTTTCTTGCTTAAGACCCTTCAGTGACTCCCTATAGCTACAGCATAATCTCCAAGGTCCTTATAAGACATATGAGGCCCTACCTGACTTGCCCTTGCCCGTTCACTCCAGCCTCATAACCTGTGTTCCTGTATCTCCAGTCTGTTCGCTGTGTCTCAGGGGGCCTCGCTCTCATGGTCTTCTGTGCCTTTGCTTCCAGGGCTCCCTCCACCCTAATGCCCTTATTACTAGTCTTTTTGGTAAGCACTTGCTAGTATTTCAAGATTCACTACTCTTCTGGTAGACCTGACCACCCTCTCCTGTATATGCCTGCTGGATGCTAGACAAACATCTTAGCCTGTGTAGTATTTTATTTGACTTATTTGTTTACAAACTTCTCTTGCTCAAATAGACTAAGAGTTCCTGAAAGAATTGTGACTTATTTGTTACTTTATCCACTGTCTGGCACAGGGCAAGGCATGCAGTGGGCACTCCATAACTATTGGATGAACGCATGAATAAGTATGGTCTCGGGCTCTCCTAACTTACTGTAACTTGGACAAATCGTTTACTCCAGCAAACAGTGCTTCTTTGTCTTTAAAAATTTGAGTTTAAAATATCTGTAGCACAGGATTTTCTGAGAATTAAAAAAAGCCACTCATTCATTAATTCAAAACATGGCTTAAACTACCATGAGCAAAAACGTACATAATCCCTGCTGTCCTAGAGCATATGATCTAGTTAGAGAGAGAGAAAATAATCACAAAAATAAATAAAATTACAACTGTGATCAGTACTTCAAAACAGAGCCACATGTGGCTGGAGAGTCTGTGATAGAAGGACTGACCTGGTCAGAGAAGTCAGGTTCTCTTCCTGGAGGAAGCGATGAGTGAGCAGAAATCTGAAGGCTGAGGAGGAGCTGTTAGGTGAAGAGGGAGGAAAATTTTCCAGGCAGAGGACATCAGAGTATAGCATGTCCAAGGAACTGAAAGGAAGTCAGTGTGCCTGGGATGCAGAGAGCAAGGGCAAACGTGGAGCAGGGAACAGAGGCAAGTGGAGGCTGCATTGTGAAGCCCTGACTTGGCACAGGAAAAGACACAAAATAAATGTTAATTTTCCTAGTCTTGACTTTCCCTCATCTTTGATTTCTAAAGACTTAGAAAAAAGCTGGAAGAAAAAGATCATTCTCTTTTGCTGGAAAGGTAGTGTCAATCTCATTAGGTACCCACGCATTCCCCATGAAAGGGAGAACATCCTTTTGGTCCTAAGAGTACTCCTGAAAAAGGGCAAAAGTTCTGGGATTCAGAGTCCAGAATTAAAACATCCTTCAGCTGAGCAGAAAACAGCATCAATAACTTTCATTTTATTCTGGAACGTGATAGTTTGCAAGAAATGCCACCAAGTTAATGGCCAAAGGGAAGAAAGAGCCAGTGGTAGGTACCAATTACAATAGAAGGACATTTAGATGACAAAGCCACTGGGTTGGCACAAACTTAAAAGGGACTGAGATGGGAAGTGGTCTCATTCTTGCAGCTTTAACAAGTTTAATGTGCTCTATTTCCAGCTAATGAGTACTGTAACTACTATTGGGAGAAGGAGAAACATTGAGGGGTGAAAAGTCTGTGGGCCCTGATGAAAAACAAACAGAAAAAGCAAGCCGATTCCCCAGGATTTTAGGGTGTGCCTCTAAACCGAGCGAAGACGGATGACCCATCATGCTCATGATGATGATGTGTAGCATGTGCTCTCCTCCAATAACCTGGCACAAAATAAAGGAGGGCACAAGTTGGAGAGTCCACATGCTTCTCTGTGACATGGTCAGAATTCCGATGCTGAGGTTCCCTTGCCCAGGGACCATGTTTGCTGCCACCTTCAGTCTTCTTAGATGAGGGGCATGTTGCCCTGAGATGAACACTGTCAGCCATGGCAGGTGGATTATTTTTAGTTTGGAAGCTATAACTCAAATAATTTAGGATATCTGTGGGAGTTTGAGTGCCGATTAGTCTCATTCCTTCCCCTGAGTTCTGAACCAATCCAGTCAGATTGGAGCCTACATAGCTGCCTTATTTCTGGAAAACCTGGGTTGGAGGGCACAGCCTGGACCTGTGATTATAAATTGGGCTTCTTACTCCTTCATCCTCCTGAAATGAATTTTCCATCCGGTCCCCAGCAGAGCCTCCTACTGGATGAAGGAGAGGAGCCATGTGCAGCTCCAAAGGAGTATCAGAGAGGGTGAGAGGCAGGCCCAGGGTCGGCTCTAGATTGAAGATCCTTGGCTCAGCTTCTTGTCTTGGGCAGGGCAAATGAGGCAGAGAGAAGGGCTTAAGGGGTTGTGTCTCCCTCCCCCAAACCCCACACTTCCAAGATGAAGGAAGTTCCTATTGTATGGACATGTTCAGAAATGAAGAGAAAGAACAATGACTTAACAATGTTTTTCAAGTGTTGGCGCAAAGTATTTATTTTATTTATTTATTCTCCAAGATGCAATAGGCTTTTGACTGTAAAATAAAAAGGAAAGTGACAGAAATGAGCTCAAGTTGATTATAATATGGTATCTTATTGAAGGAAAGTTTATTTAATTTTTAAATTATTGGATATTATTTATACTGATTGATCTCTGCAACCCCCAATTTAAAACTTCTTGTCCCTGGTTGTGAGAAGAACAGTTCAGACTTCAAATAGCTTCTCTTTTTTATTTCAGTTATTAGAGACAACTTGCTGTTCCATGAATGAATGGTCTTGCCTATTTGTGGAATGTATTAAAATATACATTGACGTAGAGGACCTTGATATTTGTCATGTAAATAGAGAGCACAGGGTGTGTTATTATTGGTCTGGAGATGCATCATCTGGTATTTCAGTTCAGTTTCTGTTGCTGTGTGTCCTTAGCCTCACTGTACTTCAATGTTCTCATCTGTAAAATAGGAATAATGAATAATACCTACCTCGTGGGGCATTACAAGGATTGAGTGAGTGAATAGCTGCAGAGAATTTAGAACATGGTCCCACCACCCACACCAAAAAAAAAAAAAAAAAAAAATAGAATATGGTCCCACCTAGGAAGGGAGCTGGGAAATGTAGTCCCTGGCTGGGCAACTACATCCCAGCAACACCTGTACAATGTACAAGGGTAGCATGAGTAGGTGGACTGGCAGCCATTGTTGCCATAGCTTTGAAGGAGGTTTCTGTTTATTATTGCAACATTTCCACCTGAAATGTTCATTCAGTAAAGTAACATAGAAGTAGTTACTTGGCCATCTTTGCCTCTTGGAGTAATGAGAAAAAGATAGTACTTTAATTATCAGGAATACTTTTTGGAGGAGTGACTTCAGATCGTGTGGTCTCCCTGTAGGGATATTTGTGAGCTTTGTGAGTTGGCTCTTGGCTGACTACCGTATCACTCCCCAGACTCACCTATGGTGGTGGTAAACAGATTTATGCACATTGACTGCAGTTTATTCAGAAGGGAACATTAAGAATACATATATGAATATTAGATTCCAAATGAAAATTACTTGAATTTCATTGACTTCACGTGTCTTCATTTGAGATCTTTGGGGGAAAAGAAACAAAGTAAAGAATTGGACTATTAGGAACTGATTTTCTTCAATGTAGAGAGGGACTGCCAAATAGCTTTTTTCTCAGTCATTTTTTTGGCTTGAATTATAGGCCTAATTACTTTAGCTCTCAATTTTGCCCATGTTGACACAGCTAAAACAGTAGGTGACTTAACTAAAACTGCAGAGGTTGAAAGAAACCAACCCTTCAGAGCCAAATTATAATTATCTGTACAGTGTTTTGTAGATTATAAAGCACTTTCATACACTTTTTATTGAGTTGATTCCACATTCTACCAAGTGGGATGAAGAATGCTTTGGGGGGAAATTCAGCAAGTTTTCAAGTCAATTTAGTAGGAAACTCACATTGTTTGTCATAGAACAATAAAGAGCTGTGCTGTCGTTAACTCAGCAGTTGCATTATGTTTTAATTCTGCTACTTAAGGCAGCGGTCCCCAACCATTTTGGCACTGGGGACCGGTTTCATGGAAGACAGTTTTTCCAGACTGTGGGTGGGGGTGTGTGGATGGCTCAGGCGGTAATGCAGGCGATGATTGGGAGCGGCAGAGGAAGCTTTGCTCGCTCGGCCGCTGTTCACCTCCTGCTGTGCGGCCCGGTTCCTAACAGGGTGAGGACCAGTACCAGGGGTTGGGGACCCCTGACTTAAAGCATTTAAAGCTTCCCTTTCATTTAACTGGCAGTTCACTACAGATACTCTTTTACCCCTAGTGTGGATACTAGTCCAAGATTTGTAAATCTGGTATCCTAGTTAGCAAACATGTATGCAGGTTAATCCCAATTGTTTAATAACAGAGAAATAAGAGTAACTCTCCCTTATTAACACAAAAGAAAGAAAGGCCTGGGTGAATAAAACCTTCAGATAATCTAAAATCCTTTTTTCAGTCACCATATTCTGTCATCCTATTACGTTTTTCTTTTTTTTTCTGAAAGTGCCAAAAAAGAAGTACCGGAAGATGGACTGAATATTCATTTCTTTTCCTGTCTCTTGTCCTTTTCTTTCATCTTCTCTTGGGTAAGATAATGAGATGGTCATAAGCAGGGCAGGAGGAAGAAGAAAGACATTTAATGAAAAGCCAAGACAAATCAGCCCCTGAATACCTGAGAAATAGCAGTGCTCCCACCTACTTTTAACTTCATGGGCTTGTCCCGTTATATCTTAGACATAGCAATAGGAGTTGGCAACTCAGGTGGGTACTCTGCAGTGTCTTCAGGAGATTCTTCACTTGATGGAAAAACTACTTCTGATACTCAATTATGGAAAAAATATCTTTCATGAGATATTTAAAGTCTTAATCCAAAATGGGAATATTTATATCTGTAAATGAATATTATTATTGGTTTAAAGTGAGTTCTCGTATGCTGGTTTATTTGTCAGAAATCAGCTTTTAGCATCAGAAGATGCATAATAGATATATAATAATTCCTCATTTATTGGAACAACTACAGTAAATTACACAATATAGTACTATATTTCGTTTTTTCTTAATTAGATTTAATAAGATTGTTTTTACTATAACAAGAAATCAATCACGAGAATACTTTTTCTAATATAACTAACCAGGTATTTTAACAGTTTATAACTAATGAGATAGAATACCCATATGTCTCATAGATTTACACTTTGCTCTTTGGGGGGTTCTTATCTAAGAAGCAACTTAAAACACATAAGGAAAGGATAATGCAGTTAAAGCCTAATTTATGAACTCCTTTAAGGTAAGGAATTATATTCTTAATTAACAAATCTACTACTATATTAATTTATAGCAAACCATCTGAAATGCATTGCTTTGAAATTTTCATTAGAGACAGTGTTCATTAGAGACAGAATGAAGTATAAGTTGGGCATTAGAGACAGAATGTTCATTAGAGACAGAATGAAGTATAAGTTGGCCATAACTTGAGCATCGTCCAAGGGAATGCAATGACTTATTCACCAAAGAGCTCCATTTACCTGGAGTTCATTCACAGGGATCCCAGAGGCATAGCCACGGCGTTTCATAAATAATACATCTTTTCATTCTTTTTTCTAAGCCCTAAATTTTCCATCTCTAAAATGCCAAAAGACTCCCTTATGAACAAATAGGGATATGGTTAGAAGGTTGTCCACGTTCTTTGAGAACTTGAGATGTTAAATAATGAAGGACAAAGGGCTGTGTCTCAGTCTCGTTCATCTTGGGGGATGAGTATTTTTCATAGTCTATGAGGTCCCTAGAGGAGAAAAACAGTAACCTAAAAGATGCACAGTCACAGTTGCATGATTTAGCATCATGTTAGCTAAGGAATCAGCCAGCAGCAAAGATTTCCTGTTAGTGTACTTTTTTTTTCTTTATCTTGGAGAAGGAGAGGAAGGAATTAGACTGCCATGGAACTTAATTTGGAAGGGTGTAAATTGTTATGTTCACCTTCTTTTGCTTCTTTGGTAGCACTCAAATTACCTAATAAAGTGCTGAGCACATTGAAGGCAGTTAAATGTACTTGTTGGTAAGTTGAACAATGGGATTGGCATATAATAAGCACATTTGTAAATGAAAGTGACTAAGGAGTCAAAAAAAATCTATGAGGGATAACAACTCATGCAGATTTAAAATCATCTCAGGATCATTCTAAAAGATGTGGAAACAGCAGGTTGATTCACACAGTTTGGTTTTTTAAAAGTCAATTATATGATACAAAAGCCAGCAGATTTTTTAAATGTTCTGTAGACAAAACATTAGTTGATTGACTAAAAATTTTATTTTTCCAGAATTTGTGTGTCCTCATCCTCCATATATAAAAAGTAATTTTGGTGCTGTTGTCTTCAAATGTTCTATTTGTTCAGATTTTATGAATTTTTTTTAGTCTATGTATTCTCAGAAGTAATTACAAAAGGCAATAGCAATAAATAATGAGTAGCATACTCCAGTCTAAAATAAAATGGTTCTTCAGCAATTTAAATGTAGACATTTCTTCTTACTGTGTTTCTTGTTGTCTCATACTTTTAAAAAAAAGCACAGGGCTTCCCTGGTGACGCAGTGGTTAAGAATCTGCCTGCTCCAACCCAACCATTTTGCAAATAATGGACCAAAATATCAGTTGGAGAATGAGAATGTAAATGGGTTGTCTTGCATCAGGCTATTATAGAAATAATTCAAAATACAGATTCTGTTGATGATGGAGGACTTAGATATAGGAAGGAATTCATGTCAGTACACAATTCTTTTTTTTTTTTTTTTTTTTTGCGGTACGCGGGCCACTCACTGCTGTGGCCTCTCCCGCTGCGGAGCACAGGGTCCGGACACAGGCCCAGCGGCCATGGCTCACGGGCCCAGCCGCTCCGCGGCATGTGGGATCTTCCCGGACCGGGGCACGAACCCGTGTCCCCTGCATCGGCAGGCGGACTCTCAACCGCTGCACCACCAGGGAAGCCCACTACACAATTCTTAAGTAAAATATTTAAGACTGCAAACCTTTCGGGAAGTAAATCTGATTTGAAATTTTAAAGTGTATTTTCATTTCTGAATACCTGTGGTTGAGCTAATCACTATTAATTTCCATGAATTTCTAGCTTATGAAAATAGATATGTATATACATACATACATACATAAAGCTTGACCATAGCATTGAGGTTTTAGATGATAAATTCTGGGAGAGAACCATAGAAATGAGTAGAGCTCTGAAACCATTGAACTGGCCTTAATGCAAACTTGATACATTTCCAGATCCCAACCATCTAAATAAAAGGAAATCATGCATTAATCGTTGAAATCCCAAGTTCTGTGTTGTTTTTGGCTTTTGGTTTGTTTATTTGTTCTATTGTGTTCCCCATATGTGGCATACACTACACCAGATGATCTTTTTCTTAAGACTTAGACTTTCCCGTGGCTTTGCTTATTCTGTGTTCTCTGCCTGGGGAGGGTGGGACTTCTGTCTCCTTCTGTTGCCATCCTATCCATCCACCTAAACATCAACTCCTCTGGGACGCTCCTTGGTGTCCCACAAGTCAGAAAGGACTGCTTTGTTCTCTGCCTTCCCACACACATTGTCCTTCCTGTATCTTCAGGTCATTACCTTTCATCACAGCTGTAGCCAATGTACTGTAAAGTCCTGGAGGGCAGCAGACTATGTCTTACCTTGGTATCATGAGACCTGCTTATTGACTCTGTCCTTTGCAGATGGGATTTCAGTGACCACATGATGAGTCAAAATGGATCTTTTTCCCCCTCAAGCCAGCTAAGAGGTGCCTACACCTTTGATGTTGGCGGGGATTGTTTAGACTGTTGTGTGATAAAGCCAAAGAGAAATAATCCTTTTTATTTTAATTCTGTTTATGTTTAATCTTAATGCAAACAAATTCTGCATGGCCTATCTTATAAGACTGCATTTCAGAGTTCTACTTTCTCAGCTTCTTGCACAATGTGACAGGTTCTGCAAGGAGCAGGGCTTGCTTCTTCAGGATTCCCAGCAGAGTTCTCATCAATTATTCTGGAATTCTAGCAGCAAAACACTCATTGCTGGGGAAAGTGTCCATGAAAATTTTTTCATTTATCATGAGGTTTAGTGGTGAATCTTTTCATATTCATGTTCATATTGTAGAGCCTCAGAAATGCTATGTATTGATACTGACTTTATTCAGGTGCCAAATCAAAAAGCATCTTTCCTAAAGTGCATATGTTAATAGTGTCTTGAAAAACACCCTAGTGGAGATTGCAGTGCAGAATGGCATGACTTCATGTAAAAGACCTTCCGGCTATTACTGTTTCCATTTAACATTTGCTAAATACCCTACAGAGAACTTCCATTCTTTTTAGTAATTGTCTGCATCAGCTCAGGTGGCTATAACAAAATACCATAAAATGGGAGGCTTATAAACAACAGAAATTTATTCCTCACCATTCTGGAGCCTGGAAGTCTAAGACCAGGATGACCCGTCTGGTGAGGGCCCTCTTCTGGGTTGCAGGCTTCTTGCTGTGTCCTCACATGGTGGAGAGCAGAGAGCAGCAAACTCTCTCGTGACTCTTATAAGGGCACTGATACCATTCCTGAGAGCTCCACTCTCATGACCTCATTTAATCCCAATTATTTCCCCAAAGCTCTACTTCCTCATACCATCACATGGAGCGGTAGGATTTTAACATATGAATTTGGGGGGACACAGTCTATAACAGTAATGAATACTTAAAAAATAAGCAGGATAACATCATGATCAAGAGCAATGGCTTTAGAGTCCAACTATCTACGTTCAAATTCTTCTTCAGTTATTTATAGGGTAACCAATTTGTCTTGGTTTGTCCAAGACACTCCCAGTTTTAGCACTGTAAGTCCTACATCCTGGATAACGCCTTGGGCAAGCTAAGATGATTATGACCGTAGAAATTTGATGCCTTGTTCACGTCATGTACTTTCTCTAATTCTCAGTTTTCCCATCTGTAAAATGGGGATAACTATAGTGCCTTCCTCACAGGATTGTTAAAGCGCTTAAAAGAGTTAATGTATGTATAGCTATTAGCACAGTGCTTAGCGCATAGGAAAGTTAAATAAATCCAGCTATTGTCATCCTAGCTAGTATAATTTTTTTAAACAATGAGTCACACAGAATTAAATAAAAGGAGGGGAAGAGAACCATGTTAATATGTTAGTGACAAAGCTCAAGGCCCTGAAACAGTCATTTCATGGATGAGACTCCCCTGCCGTCATCTCTGAGCCATTGACAGAATAGAAGCTGGGGCGGGGGATGGGGGTGAGTCTGTGTAGCCCTCTAAACACAGTCCAGGGCCCTGTAGCCTATGGGCAAGGATGACAAAAATAGACCAGGTCAATAGCCATGATGCATCCACCATTCTGAGGTAGAGCCACACTTCAGTAAACCTCTAGTGGTCCAGTGATCTAAATCCTGATTTTAATCATTGGACCATGACCACATTTTTGGAAGAGCTGTCTTAAAAGATACAGTTGCTTTGAGGTCCTATTTTTGTGTTGCCAAAGAAAAGGGAATTTTTCAAACATTTGGTGAGTCCTTTGTAAACTTAGTCATTCAGTAAGAGTTATCGAACTCTTATTAAGTGCTAAGTACTGTGCTAGAGATACAGAGACAGTAGGAACATTCTTGCCTTCAGGTATCTCCCAGTCTAGTGTGACTATAAGTTAAGGTAGACAGCCATGCAATAAGGTTTATAACTGGCTGGTTAACTGATGTATGTGGCTTTTCACATAAAAGTGACAACTGTGGCACATTCAGAGAGATCAGGTACCCCAGTAATGGACCTATCCCAGGGCTTTTTTTTTTTTTTTTAAGCTGTATGCGGGCCTCTCACTGTTGTGGCCTCTCCCGTTGCGGAGCACAGGCTCCGGATGCGCAGGCTCAGCGGCCATGGCTCACGGGCCCAGCCGCTCCGCGGCATGTGGGATCTTCCTGGACGAGGGCACGAACCCGTGTCCCCTGAATCGGCAGGCAGACTCTCAACCACCGTGCCACCAGGGAAGCCCTATCCCAGGGCTTTCATACTGGTGTATAATATTTGCACTCTGGCCCATGGGCAGGAGTAAGAACAAAGCAGTTGAAACAGAGAGAGGAAAAAGTCAAGGATTCCATTATGTTTCACCAAAAGAAAACAAAAAATTGCATATTGCCTCCTCTCATCCTTTAGGTCTCAGCTTGAATGTCACCCCCTAAGAGTGTCTTGAGCATCTTTTCTAAAATAACCCAGCTCTCTCCACTGATAAACTTTTATTTTTTTTTCTTATCCAGTTGTTGGTTTCCTTCAGAGCACTTATTTTAACTGTTAGTTATTTTACTTGTTTGCTGTAATAATTAGGGTGTAGGCTAAGCTTCTGTAACAAAAAGATACAAAAACAGAGTGGCTCAAACAAGTTAGAAGTTTATTTCTCTCTTATTTGACAGTCCAGAGGCAGGTGAATGGTCAGGTGAGGGTCTGCCCCAGGGCTCCTGCTTCCTTCTGTCTTCTTGCCCATTTTCTGTGAGTACTGCCTTCATCTGCATTGTTAAAGCTTGCTCAAAGAGACCTTGTTTATAGACTAAGTCATGGGAAGGGCAAAGAAAGTGGAGGCCAACCAGCTTCGTTTTGAAGGATGTGATCTAGAGGCACATACCTCACTTCTGTTCACATCCTGGTAATGCGTCCACACCTAGAGGGAAGTTGGGAAGTGTATAGTCTTTAGCTGGGTGGCCATATACTAAAATTCCTTGAGGGGGGTCTATTGCTAAAGGGAAGAGGGACAAGTTAAACATTGGGCGACAATGAGCAGTTCTTGCTATGCCTGCATAGTTGTGTTTTTGTTTGTTTGTTGCTTGTTGTTTGTTGTTTAGTTCTGTCCTCTATGGGGCCAGGGACTATATATCTGTCTTATTCACTGTTATTTCCTCAGAAACTGGAATAAGTGCCTAGCATATAGTAGGCACTCACTATATTTGGATGAATGAAGTTAAACAACTAAACACTGAAAAATATAATTTGCTATATCATAATTGGGTTTGGCTTGTCTTCATAATTCTCATGGTACTACTAAACAGTTACTTTAGAATGTTCATGTAGTTATTGATTGGCATCATCTAACATGGTGACTGGCAGGCACATAACAAGTATTCAACAAATGCTGTTTCCTTCCATTTCTTTTAGTTAGGAAGAAAAGATTCGTATATAGGATATAAATATATGTTAAGAAATAATATTGAAACAATTAATCTTGACATTCAGAGAAGAAATATGAAACATTAAAGAATCAAAGAATTTACCTTAAAGGATAGCATTTTCAAAAATCAGTTCTCTCGGGGATCATCTGACAAACAATGACCAACAGCCAACAAGCAATTGGATAGCTCTGGTTTAACTGTTGCTTTCTTCTCAAAATATAAGTGCATCTTATTGGTGTCTGACTTACCAACTTCCAGATAACTAAAAAATATGTTGAATAATGTACGTGAGTTTGGAGCAAAAATAATAAAAACAAAGGTAGAAGAGCAGATATATATTGACTCTGGCCTGTTCCTACACAGTTAGGAAAGGGAAAGCTTGATCCTGTATTTTCTTTCCAATTGCTTTTTTCAAGAAACATTTATTTTGAAAACCACTTTGTGTTAAGGGACAGATTAAAACTTCAGCTAATTGTTACCCAAATTTTCTAAAAAAATAATACTTAAATGTGATTGACTTTTGTTTGTGGCCCAATCTGTTAATTCAGTCCTTAAATAGAACAAGTACAATTCTTAGGAGTCATGATTAGAGGGCTTTAAACAACACATGTGGGAGATAATGTCCTGCAGATTAGTTTTAGGAGTTTATAAAAAAAAAACATGAAAATTTAATGCTTATATTGAATTATTTACGTAGTAATTGGTTGCTGGTTCCTCTTCCAGGACACATTTGGTTTTGGCTTCTGCTCTCATTTTATGAAATCTTATAGAATGAAGAAATGCAGTATCCTCTGCAAGCTTTTATTTATTTATGGTTTTATCCAGACTATTTAAACTGTTCATATACTAGCTTGTTTAGGGAGTCTATTTTTTTGCCCTCAAACATGACAGATTCATTTCAGACTACTTAAAAAAGATGCCTGTGAGATGGTGTCCAAAATTTAGATGAGATTTGTAGAAATTCATATAACTCTCTGAATACATTTGACTGAACATCAGAGCATCAAAGCTTCTGTCCTTGGAAATTTATTACCTATACTTTGGCCTATACAAATCCTCCACATCCTTCAAGATTGAGCTCAAAACCCTTCACTTCTGTGAAACTTCCTGAGCCAGGCACTTCTGTATTAAAGAACTTTCTTCTGAACCCACCTTCTCTGGTCTCTTTGAGAGCTGTGCTCTCTGGAGCCTAGAACTCCAGGATATATATATATATAATTTTTAAAAATAAATTTATTTATTTATTTTTGCATTGGGTCTTCGTTGCTGCGTGCAGGCTTTCTCTAGTTGCAGCAAGCAGAGGCCACTCTTTGTTTTGGTGCACGGGCTTCTCATTGCTGTGGCTTTCCTTGTTGCAGAGCGCGGGCTCTAGGCATGTGGGCTTCAGTAGTTGTGGCTCGCAGGCTCAGTAGTTGTGGCGCACGGGCTTAGTTGCTCCGTGGCATGTGGAATCTTCCCGGACTAGGGATTGAACCCATGTCCCCTGCATTGGCAGGTGGATTCTTAACCACTGAGCCACCAGGAAAGTCCCCAGGCTATATTTAAAAGCAAGTCCTGGTGAATGTTCACTACTTTTTCATGGCATCTGCTGAAACCACTCTTTTTCTTAGCCTCTGTGTACTTACGTATTAAAAAAAAAATGTTATAGTGATCATGTAATATTGCTTTTATAATTAAAAAAAGATTACAAATTAATTTGACATGACTCCCAAACCTGTATGCTGCCATTGTGGGAGCTATTATTGGACTAATTGCTCTAAAACAATCACTGGATCCTTGTTTCCCACCATCTCTATTGAAACCCTCACACTGGCTTCATAATCCCAGCCACCCCTTCTAGCCTGACTTCCCACTGCTTCCCAAGGTCTCCTGTTGGAGTTGGGATTCTTTCCTACTCATTACTTCATCTTTACCTTTGCTATTATTTTCTGCTCCCAAAATAACTTTGTACTGCTTCCCTCTGCCTCTCTAAAGCATATGTATTTTCAGATCCCCAGTGCAAGTCTCATTTTCCTCACAATAGCAATCTTTCTCCAAATTCCCCAAAACACAATGCATTTTTATTGATCATCATTCAGGTAGCTTATACTAGAACAGTGCGATATTTCAGTTATCCCCTTCAAATATGCAGTTGATTGAAATTTTGCATTGATGGCAGAAATTATGTGTTTTGAATTTATTGCTTATTATTTATTGTTCTTTTTCTTTTTGGAGATAAAAGGAAGGAAAATGGGAAGAAAAGGAATCTTGATGTAGTTTCCTGACTGAGCACTCAAGCCACTTGGATCAATACTCCCAAACTCTGGCACATCAATGGCTGAGTTATTGTTTTGCTTTAAACACGACCTCGGCCCATAGATCAGATAGCTCAGAGAAGCAAAATGAATGCTGTTGTTGATAAAGGGCATTAATCTTTCTTTTCTTTCTCCTTGATTAGTATAGCTACTTCTGGGCTCCATTTTCTGCACACCTTAATAGAATAAATTTTCTACATATATTTGGATTGTGACTGCATGTGATTGTTTGTATGTGTGTGTTAAAGTCAAGTGGTTTGCCTTTGAGCCTACCAAGTGATGCATCCTGAATTCCAGTTTTATGTTAATTTGTCCCCACATGTCATTCACCTGTTTCTACTCTTACAACCTGCATTCCACATGAGCTTATGTTTAAAATTAGGAATGCTCAAAATCCCAAATTAAATTTCAAATATTCTAGAACATAGGAGCTAGATTTTGAAAACTTGAGGAAGAAGGTGTACTGTATAAATGCAGAATGGTAGCTAATGTTAATCATGCTATTGATCCTTTCAGGTCCAACCACAAAAAGGGTCCTCCTGCCCAGTGTGGCTCACACCAATAGAACAAGACTGAGTTCTTCGTTTAGGAAGGAAAGGAAAGCTTTATTCTTTAATAAAGAATGGAGAGGTGAGAGCTCCCATTTCAGAGCACATGCTCTCCGCAGCAGCCTGTGGGCAGGGCTGCTTTATAGGGATCTCATCAGAGGGCAGGGGGAGTCGGCGGAGTTTTCCCCTGGGGCGGTTGCAGTGTCTCTGCTCACAGCCTGCTGCTGTGGCCATATTTTTTTTTTTTTTTTTTTTTTTTTTTAACATCTTTATTGGGGTATAATTGCTTTACAATGGTGTGTTAGTTTCTGCTTTATAACAAAGTGAATCAGTCATACATAAACAAATGTTCCCATATGTCTTCCCTCTTGCGTCTCCCTCACTCCCACCCTCCCTATCCCACCCCTGCAGGCTGTCACAAAGCACCAAGCCAATATCCCTGTGCCATGCGGCTGCTTCCCACTAGCTATCTACCTTACTACGTTTGTTAGTGTGTATATGTCCATGACTCTCTCTCGCCCTGTCACAGCTCACCCTTCCCCCTCCCCATAACCTCAAGTCCATTCTCTAGGAGGTCTGCGTCTTTATTCCTGCCTTACCCCTAGGTTCTTCATGACATTTTTTTTTCTTAAATTCCGTATATATATGTTAGCATACGGTATTTGTCTTTTTCTTTCTGACTTACTTCACTCTGTATGACAGACTCTAGGTCTATCCACCTCATTACAAATAGCTCAATTTCGTTTCTTTTTATGGCTGAGTAATATTCCATTGTATATATGTGCCACATCTTCTTTATCCATTCATCCGATGATGGGCACTTAGGTTGTTTCCATCTCCGGGCTATTGTAAATAGAGCTGCAGTGAACATTTTGGTACATGACTCTTTTTGAATTTTGGTTTTCTCAGGGTATATGCCCAGTAGTGGGATTGCTGGGTCATATGGTAGTTCTATTTGTAGTTTTTTAAGGAACCTCCATACTGTTCTCCATAGTGGCTGAACCAATTCACATTCCCACCAGCAGTGCAAGCGTGTTCCCTTTTCTCCACACCCTCTCCAGCATTTATTGTTTCTAGATTTTTTGATGATGACCATTCTGACTGGTGTGAGATGATATCTCATTGTAGTTTTGATTTGCATTTCTCTAATGATTAATGATGTTGAGCATTCTTTCATGTGTTTGTTGGCAGTCTGTATATCTTCTTTGGAGAAATGTCTATTTAGGTCTTCTGCCCATTTTTGGATTGGGTTGTTTGTTTTTTTTGTTATTGAACTGCATGAGCTGCTTGTAAATTTTGGAGATTAATCCTTTGTCGGTTGCTTCATTTGCAAATATTTTCTCCCATTCTGAGGGTTGTCTTTTGGTCTTGTTTATGGTTTCCTTTGCTGTGCGAAAGCTTTGAAGTTTCATTAGGTCCCATTTGTTTATTTTTGGTTTTATTTCCATTACTCTAGGAGGTGGGTCAGAAAGGATCTTGCTGTGATTTATGTCATAGAGTGTTCTGCCTATGTTTTCCTCTAAGAGTTTGATAGTTTCTGGCCTTACGGCCATCTTTAATTGAGTGTCATGGGCAGCACTTCTGCACGGGACCCACCTACCTGAGGTGTCAGCACAGCCCTGTCTTGCTAGGACCTCTGATCTGAAGGGCCAGGTGCTAGGCCTCTGCCTGAGGCAACCTATGAGCAAACGAAACCAGACTAAGCACAAAGGAAAAGAAAAGAAAAAAAAAAAAAAGGTTAGACTTTATTACCCAGATTCTATTTTTATTTCCTGGGAATTGTTAATGGGCTTGCTGGTGACAAAACCATTCAGTCTCCTTTAATCCTCACAGCAGTTCTGAGAATAGTGCTAATAGCATCTGTTTTGGAGCCAGATTGCCCTAAATCCGAGATCTGAGTCTGTCTGTTCTGGCTGTGTTCCTCAGTCAGTTCCTTAACCTCTCTAAGCTTCCATTTCTTTATCAATAAGTATGGGTGTAGTTTTAAAAAAAAGCCCTCAGATTGTTTAAGCTTGAAATGAGATAATCCATTTTAGTTGTTGTTATCTTCCTTTTGCAAGTGTGGAAACAGATTTCCTGAGAATTTAATGACTTATTAAAGGTAAGTAACTTGATGGAGATGGAAGGCCAGGTCCTCTAAAGCTTGGGACTTTTCTGTCACAGAATGCCACACTCAAAGCACCCTCACACAACAAACCACAGCATGTCCTAGCACTCCATACTGTGTGCCCTGTCATGTCAGGCCACAATACAACACAGCACACACCATGTCACACCACACCACAGCATGCTGTAACATACTTTATACCATGTCATGCCACGTGACATGTCATCTTTCTAACAGAATTATCCCTCAGTCATCCTCCTTTGTCCTTCCTTATGTGCCTCCCAAATCGTATCACTTTACATAACATTGTTTTAGATTCCAGGGATCTGTGTTCAATTCCCAATGCAGGCACAAAATCCAAGATTTTCAGCAGAGGATGCATGTCTCAGGCACTGGTCTGTATCTGCCAGATGAAGGACATCTTTTTTTTTTTTTTTGGTCAAGACACAGCATGGGCTGATGGCAGCCCTGCAAGGGTTGCCTTATGCTGTGTGGACATAGATTTCCCTTTATAAAACACATTCTAATGAGACGCGCTAACTCTAGCTTTATCTTGATCTTGTGGATTATTCCAGAGTGAGGTAAATTCCTTTTCTAGGGTCTTCTTCAATCTGTTCTAAATGATAGATGCAGGTCATAGGCAGTTACAAAAAATATTTGCATCTGACTTTAATGTCTTTCAAACTTATGAGATATACCCAGTGCTGTGGCTAAAAGTGCAATTTGAAATTATACAGTTTTTAAAAAAATTTATATACCCACATGTTTTAGTTGGACATAAATGCAACATGAACTAAGTACAGGGCCAAAAATATAAAGGTTTGTGAATAAAAATAGGAAGTTTAAGTCAAGGGAATCAAAACTGGGAGGGGAAATTGTCTCACTGTCCATCTCTGGCCTCATCAGGTTGTAGTCAGGTCCAGGTCAGATTGTAGAGGGACAGTGACAAACTATAGTGTATCCCCTGGTTGTAACCAGTATGATGAGTATGGAAACATATTCATTGATTTATCCCATAAGTATTTACCAAATAAAACCTATATGCCAGCAAGCGTGCTTAGTATGAGGGAAACAGTGAGGTACAAGGTACAGTTCATGTCTCTTAGGAGCTCCCAGTGTGAGGAAAACAAATCATGTGAAAGAGAAAATGAAGAAGGCTCTAGCCTGAGCCATGAGAACCTAAGAGAGGACACAGGTTAATAAGAGGATCATAATAAGAGGACCTTCCTCCTCTTATTATGATCCTCCAACATCACTGCCACCCCCCAGCATTCACTGCCACAAGCAGCCAGGGACACCCAAACTTCCAGTTACAAACAATGACTTCACAGTGGATTTTTGTGACACCCGATTTCTAAGCCTACATATATATGGGAATGTCCTCCACTTTGCATATGGTGAGTGTTCAACAAATCTTTTTGATTGAATTAATACATGATTAATGGTAAAGCTTATAATAAAAGTTCTTGGATGTGACTCAATCATATGGTAATATGGAGATAATCATCCATTCAGTGATTACTGAGTACATACTGTGTGCAAAGCACAGTGCTAGGAACTCAAAGATATGAAGAAGTAGAAGACATGGTTCTCAACCAGTATAGGAAAAGAGATAACTGGTGACAAAGGCAGAGAAGCTGGTGGACCCCAAACAAATGGTCGTGCCTCAGAGTTGGAGATGAGGGAGAAAGCAGTGAGGAGTGGGGTGTTAGGAGGAGGCTGCTTAGAGGAGGTGTGGCATCACCAGAGGCTTTATTTGGACTTAGGGAGGAGTGAAGGGGCCTTTCAGTTGAGGAAAAGGACCTGCACAGAGGCATAGAAGTTGAAAATCTCATGTTTGTGCGTGAACAGGTTTGTTTCTTGAGCAGGCTCAGAAATAAAACCATAAAGGCAGACTGGGGTCTCATTGATGATGATCCTGAATTCTAAGCCAAAGGATGGGCAAAGATGCTCACCAAAAGCTTTGGAACAGAGAAGTGAAGCGGTGAAAGTGGTGTTTTAGGGAGATGAATGTGTCAGCTGTGTGCAAGGTGGCACAAAGAAGAGGCAAAGCTGGAACCCTTAGAACACTGAGGAAACTATCACATTAATTCAAGTAGAAGGTGATAAGGGTCCAGCTGGGGAAGTAGCCATGGATGGGAAGTAAGGAAGAAAGGTCATGTAAGAAGGTTTCTGAGGATCAGCTAGATGATTCTCTGTCGGGGGAGGGAGTGAAAGAACCATTAAAGTGTAAACAGAAACATAGTACGTATTTTTTTTGCTACTATCAATATATACATAGCATTAATGAAACGACCAAGAACAATTATTTTTCTCTTTGGAAATTAGAGAGCAAAATTCTTCAACAAATAATAAAAAGATTGGGATAGCTTTTTTTGTTGTTCCAAAGGTAATTCTTTGCATGGTGAAGGTAACTTAGAGCTTTTTCTGTATTGAAAACATAAAGAGTAGAATATATCTAAATTAAGTGGGTGGATTAGTTGGTTGCATAACTCTGTGAATAAACAAAAAGTGCTGAATTGCATGCTTTAGGAGTGAATTTTATGGTTTGTGAATTATAAATCAGTAAAGCTTTTATTAAAAAAAAAGCAATGGGAAGTCTAGGTAGGGTTGTAAGGAACTTTTCTTAAGATCTAAGTAAATTATAAATAAATATTTACCCCCTCCTCCCCCCAAATTTTCCCCACCCAAGAAGGCTGCAGAATCACATTTCCATCTTTGAACACAGGCAAAAGAAGTCCGCACACTTCGACGCTCACCAGAGCTTGGGCTGACTTTGCATCGCAGCACTTGGCAGCTTTGTGCTTTCCAAGACCCTGCTGAGAACTGTCAGAGAAACTTAGACAGTGGTTTGCTGCTGGGCCAGGTTTTTCCCTCTAACAGAATTTTCTGCTAAAGTGAAAACTCCACAAGCAATGCAAGCCCTGGCTCTTCATAGTGGGGGAAAAACCCAAAACTTGCTGAATCATTTTTTATTAAACATTAATTTTACAATCCCGACAGCTAAATCTGTTATTCTGGCAGGCGAGCTTTAAATAAGGCAGTGAGTTGGGGAAAGAAAGAGTACTTACTCATATTCTTAAACCCCGAGCATGTCATCAGCATTGGCTTCAAGTCTTTTGCTAGGGAATGCAGGCTCATCTTTTCCTTTTTACTCAATTAACTAATCACATAGATAAATTTTTAAAGAATGAATGTACCTTAATTTCTCAGTGCCCATTTGTCATGTTAAATAACAGGTACTTAATTTTAGAAGAGAATGTTTTCTAAGTGACACAGAGGCTCCTGGAGCCTCCCTGGCATATCCATCCCTCATAGATGGCTCTGTTGTCAAATGTGTCACAGCCTCCATACCGTGGGCCTGCTGATTTCTTAGCATTTAGAAAAGATGAGTGGGAGTTTCAGGGGAAAAGCCTCACTGCCTAACCTCTGTGCAGGCTACTACAATCCATCACATAGGCAGTCTAAGGGCAAATGATTCTGAGAAAAGTGAATGCAGATTCACTTCGGGTCAGTGTTTCTGGCCTTTAATTCTTGAATTTTAACATGCATCTCTCACCCTACTCCTACTGTCATTCCAGTTTTTTATATGCTCCCCCCCTTTAAAAAATATTTCTCAAATTAATGGAACTATTGTCCCCTATACCTGTTAGTGTTGACTCTATTCAAACAATAATTGGTGTTTTGTTTTTATTTTTAATCCAGATGTTTATCTAATGGAGCACATCTACCTCTGTGCTCAGAAAACCTTTTCATATAATCATTCTTTCTTTCTGGCATTCTCAATGTTTCCATTTCAGTGCAGCGAGAGGGTCTTTACTGAGTTACAGAAGTATCATCTTAAACCATAGACCCCTTATCTCCAGCCTGAGGAGTCAGAATGAACTCCAACCACAGGGGAGAAACCTCATCTGTGGGCACCAAACACTCGCCTTCCTTTTCTATTGTCTTGGTAAATTTCAACATATCATACCCAAGTCAGTCATCACCACGTTCATGACAGGATCCATCAGTTGTATCACTAGAAAGTACTTAACACCCAACCACCTGCTCATGGAGCTGTGCAGAGAACCCTGGCCTTGCACTCTTGGGACTTCAGCATCTACAGCAGACCCCAGAGGGCAGTGTGAGTGTGGACTGGCTATATTTAACTCCTCTGGCCCAAACGACCCTGATCACATGTCACTAGATAGGATAAAGTACCAAATGGACAGATGGTATATATTGTAAATGCTGGTGTCCTCCCTGCAAAATAGAGATAATCATAAAATCCACAGCTCTCATTTACTGAGTGTGTGTACTATGTGCCAGGAGTAGAGCTAAGTGCATAATCTCATTTAATCCCTATAACAGCCAAATAAGATGGGAACTATTATTGCCCCCATTTTAAAACTGAATAAACGAGTCTCAGAGAGGCTACCTTGCCCAGAGTCTCACAACTGATAGTAGAGCCAGAATACAAACCTAAGCTGTAGGCTAGCAATCCAATGAGCTTGATTCGGTAAGGATAAATCAGAGTCAAGAATGAGGATTGTAGGATTGAAACTTTCCTCGAGAAAAGTCAAACTGTCTTCAGCTAGTCATCATTCCTTAGTATTGCCAAAGAAATTAAAAAAATAAAATACCCACCATTTAGGAGACTGCTGAATTTGTCTAGCTCATGATTAGCATTTCTGATCTAGGACATCGGTGAATACAAAAGCCTGATTTTATCAGCACGTGTGATTTAATGGCAATAGTTTTAGCTTATTTTCATTCTTCTTCCACTTAGCTTTCGACTAGAAATAGTGACCTATGGCTTCTTCAGCTTTTATTATAAGTACTTTCCTAAAAAGTTACTTGTAAAATGAAAATTTGAAAATCAATCCCATTTTAAATTTGCTGTGCTGTCCTGTCCAGCCACCTCCCGAGAGGGCACATGTGAGTCCACACATTGACTCTCATTGTACATCTGCCTCCACATGAATCAGGTTTCTAGATGGCCAAGGCAATAGACAGAGAGAATGAGGAAATCAGATGTTCCCAGGAATCCTTGCTTATATAAAGAAAGTAGTAATTTCTAGTCTAGACAAGGAAAGCCCTTTTATTTAGTGGATTTGTATCTAACAATGTAACAATATTGGTTCCTGCCTGGGGCATCTGGCTTATGCTGTCTGCTCAGTCTCCACAGCTGCCAGCTCTGCAAGAAGCGCTGACAAGGATTAATTGGCTTTCCTGAGCCTTGAGGCTCAGTTCTGCTTCCCATTTCCAGTGATCCCACAGGACTCTGCTCTCATATAATTTACTGTCTGCAAGGACTTCCTATTTTCAAGAGTTGTATCTAACAGGCCCTATGTAATGTATACACATTTTCAAATTCAATAACTTCGAACCTTGAGAATCTTTCAGGATATTTAACTCAATTTAAGAAATGGGACATGACCACATTTAGAGTATTTAGATTATTTGTTGCTTTTATGAGGGTTCTTACATGGTGCCATTTAAAATGTGTGATTTACACAAACGGCTTTGTTCCTCTTCCTCTACTTGGTAGTATTTGTAGAGTGTGACAAAGGAGTCCTTCCAATTTTATGCTGGGTTTTCTGAGCAAGATGAAGCTAGTAAGATGAGGATTTCAGGGGTGGGAGTTCTTCCCAATAACTGATTCTATTTATAGTCTCTCAAGTAATACAGATGTAATCTAGAGTCTGTTCCCTCACTTATTGCCATATATTTGGCAAGCTCTGTGGCATCACCTCAGGGAAAATTATATTGATTCCATTGTACAGGCAAAGAAGAAGTAAAGGAAGCTGTGTCCCACTATGGTGGCAGCCAATTGGTATAAAAATCACAGAGAGTTGGAAGAGACTTCTGCTGTTGTCCCATCCAACTTTCTACCAAATGCTGGTTCCTGCCTAGACAGATTCTGGGCCTCTCTCTCTCTGCCTGCCCACTGGGATCATAACAGTCTTGTTCCTGAGATTCAGCTCTATCCCATTGTTGGATAACTTGAATTCTGGATAGTTCTTTCACATAATAGATTAAAAACATCCTCTTTGTAACTTGCATCAATTAGTTTGTTCTGCATAGAATGCCTACTCATTGATTGATTGGTCCATTCATTCATTTATTCATTTTGTATTGGGTGCCTACTATGTACAATATAGTGTGCAAGACATGAACCTCAGACTCCAGGAACTGACAGGTTGGCAGGAGATGACGTAGACATATAGAAGTCGTGTGTCACGCATGTGACACAAGCAATATAATTAAGTGCTACAGGATAGGGGAGGGAGAAAAATAGGAAGGGGTCAGGTCTTGACAGGGTGGTCAGCAAATTCATCTTGGAGTGGGTAGCATTTAAAGCTGTTTTTCTTTAATGGCTTGAGGTTAAAGGTGGAGATTTGGATGTGGAGATTGTAAGGATTAAGTGTTGGAGAAGTGATGGGTAGAGCTGAGAGTTTGAATTGGAGAGTGAAAGGGCTAGAAAGGCTGGTAGAGTGAGTGTGACATTGTGAAGGGCTTTCTGTGCCTGGAGTAGAGGGTAAGTGAGAGGAGTAGTGGAGACAGGGCTGTGGCCAGCTGGCATTCACATCATTCATATCTCTCAAATGCTAGGCTGCAGAGTTTAAGGATTATCCAGTGAGGCAAGGCAGGGCCCTGGGGCCAGTTGCTGAATAGGTGACAGTTGTGTTTAGTGTGATAACTGGTGGCAGGAGACAGTGGGCTGCAGGACTATAAGGGTCAGGAGTCCTGTGGTGACCCCTGCAATAGAAACATTGACTGAAAGTTGAATGATAATGACTGTGACACAACCCTGGAAACTATCTACTGTGTCTTCCCCAGGAGAGCATCCCCTCCCCCACTCCCCAGACTATTTATATCCAGTGGCAAACCCCTCCTTACTTTCTGGTGAACCATTACTTATTAACATGTGGAAGTGGTTCCAGGTAATTGTGGTAGAGAATCCCAGGATCCAAATGTCTGTAGTGAAATATCTCTGCATTGATTTCCCTGCCTCCAGTGAGGTCTACATGTAGGCTAAGCCCGTATAATGAAAGAAGCTTTAAATATCCTTTAGGATAATGGTGTCTGTGCACACATGGATTTAAATTGAATAGTTTTTCTTTGGTGGTCTATGTATGGTAGACAGTAAGACCCATCATTACTACTATTCCTTTTGTTATTGAGTTTGTTTTTGTTTTTGTCTAACTTGAAAAGCGGGACTGCCATATACAAAGGAAGTATAACTAGAAGACTAGCTGAAATGTTCAGATTTAAACTGGCCTGTTGCTCACAAAATTAGGCTACTTGCTGAATAAAGTGAATGTCACTAGCAATTTAGGGGTATGTTCCAACCTGTCTTCTCACACATTGTGTTATTTATGCTTTATTCTAAACTTCAAAATTACCTTCTTTAATTTTGCAAATATTTATTGAGTACCTACCATGTGCCTGGCCCTGTTCTAGGTTTTGGGCTACATTAATGAACAAAATAGTCAAAGATTCCTGCCCTCGTGGAACATACCTAGCAAGTCGAGGGGAGGCAATCATTAAATAAGTAATGAATAAATAAGTTAATTATATGGTATACTAGAAGGAGATAAGTGCTACAGGAAAAAGAAAAAGTAGAGAAAAGTAGGAAGGGACAGAGTTGCTTGGGAGTGTAGGGTGAGTTGTAGTTTGAGATAGAGTGGTCAGGGTTGCCTTCCTTAAGAAGGTGACATTTGAGGAAGACTTGGTGGTGAGTGAATTAGGTATGCAGGTAAAATGCAGGTATCTGGATGAAGAGAATTCCTAGGAAAGAAGGAAGCTCCTGCAATGGTGCTAAGCCTGAAGAGTGCTAGAAGTGGAGGCTCTGTGCTTTTCCATTCCCCTTAGACTAACAGTAGCTCATGTAACCAAGGAGAAAGCTAGGAAAAGAAAATAGCTAAGTTTATTTGTAATAAAACTGATTCAAAATTACTTTAAAAAAAAAACACTTCACAGACTGATTTAAGGAGGTACAAAGGACACTAGGCGAGGTTTTCTGACTTCTAGACTGCTTGGGTCTGAATCCTGACTCAGCCACTTCCTGCCTGTGCGATCTTTGGTGTGTCATTCAGCCCTTCTGTTCCTCAGTTTCCTCATCTGTCAAATGAGGCTAATTATAGTACCTATCTTCTAGGATTGCTTTGATGATTAAATGAGTCAATAAAAAGCTTGGTACTCTGACACGTAGCAAGATTCAAATATTAGCTATTAATATTATTATGTTACTGTTACTACCTTTGTTACTTACGAGTTGGTGCCCTAATCTGGAATATTCTTTGAGTGTGTCTTAAGGGCTGAGTGTGTGTGTATGTGTGATCTCTTGAGAATGTGGGGCTTAATTTAAATAATTAGTTTTAAAGAATTAGGTAAAATCCTGCTGCTTAGCACATGATACGGCCTCAATGAATGTTAGTTTTCTTCCCTTCTGGCAGTATTTTACAGCACAGAAAAATAATAAAGGGTTTCCTTCTTCTGCTTGCTATTAATGAATATTTTGGCTCGTTTACGAATAAAGTGAAGGCCTGGTGAAAGCATTCTATAGACGCAAACTTGGAAACTTACTTTGCTCTTAGAAACCCACCAAGAAATTCCCAGTGGGTCATTTTGAATATCATTGGAAGGCAAAGGGTGGGTAGTGGTGGGGAATTGAAAAGAAAAACAAAATGAGGGGAAAACTGAAGAAAGAGGGAAGCACTCCATTAAGGTGATACCACTTTGGGATGAGGCCACCAGAAAACTGGGAGTTCCTTTCTCTGAGAACCTTTAACAAGAGAAGGGATGGCATCAATCCAGGTAGGGCAGGAGTCCCTGAATGAAAGGGCTGGACCAGAGAGCCTTCTCCCAGCTTGTTGAGTCTCCAAGAGCAACCATTCTCCCTAGTGGACTAGCCTATTGTTGTATTTACACACCTGAATTTGCCTATATTTCCACCTCTGTTTAAAGAGTCCTTAATACTTTAGATACAAAGAAGGCTTCTATTGAATAATACCAAGTAAGAATCAGTCACTGTATATTGAAGTATCCGATGTTGAAAATCAACTTTCTAGTCGTCCGGGGTCTGTCTCCAACATCTCTGGGTGTGGCAGCTTATGTGGTCTGCTGCCAGAAAAATACCAGTGCTTGGGGCTATCAGGGAGACAAGGCAAAGCAACATGAGAGTGGTCCGAAGGAACTCTGAGGTCTTGAGGAGAAAGGATGCTGTGTCTGCACGGGCCAGGGTGGGTGGTGGGTTAGGCTGGAGCGAGAACTGGTGCCAGGCGCCCCCTCACTGTCTGCTGCCGTTTTGATTCACAGGTGCAGCAGATGTTTCCAGGGCCATGGATCATACCTTTTCAACAGCAGCAAAAGATGGGGAAGGAGTGTGTTACACGTCTCTGATTTCTGACATCTGTTACCCACCTCGGGAGGATTCTACATATTTCACTGGAATTCTTCAGAAGGAAAACAGCCACATCACCACTTCAGAGAGCCCTGAGGAGTTGCGTACCCCCGGACCCTCCTTACCAGATGTGCCTGGGATGGAGCCTCGTGGCTTATTTAGTTCTGATTCTGGAATAGAAATGACTCCTGCAGAGTCCACTGAAGTGAACAAGATCTTAGCAGACCCCCTGGACCAGATGAAAGCAGAAGCCTATAAATACATTGACATAACTAGGCCAGAGGAGGTGAAATATCAGGAGCAACGTCACCCCAAGTTGGAAGAGAAAGACTTGGACTTTAAGAATAAGGACACTGACATCTCAGCAAAATCCGAAGAGGCCCATGAAGCAGAGAAACCATCTCCTGTGGAGGGAAAAATCCTCAAGGACCATTTATTTGAAGAATCAACGTTTGAACCATATGTAGCCGATATCTCTGAAGCACAGCACAGTGCTCCTCTGATCACTGCCCCTGTCAAAATCACGCTGACTGAGATCGAGCCTTCTGTTGAAACTGCTACCCCAGAGAAGACCCCCGAGAAGCAAGATATCTGCCTGAAACCAAGTCCTGACACAGTCCCCACAGTCACCGTCTCAGAGCCTGAAGATGACAGCCCAGGATCTGTCACTCCTCCGTCTTCTGGAACAGGTAAGGCAACGGGTGTTCCCTGCCTTGGGAAAACCCAGCATATGGAAAGCTGAACATTAAGGAGTGAAGATTTGCATTCAAAATACTTAAATCTCAATTTAACTGATTTAATTAACATATAACTTTTTCAGTCTTGTGCCCATTATGCAAAGGTTGACATCCGGGATTTTTTAGAGTCCTGTCAGATTTGCTTTGTAAAATATTTCTTTCTTCATTTGAGGGGAGAGGTAAAGATGACACGCTGGGGACATTAAAATCCTCCTGTGGCTTTACTCTTCAGAGCAGAGAAGGAGATGCTGCCAGCTTCTAGGTTAGCTCTCCTCCCTGACCTCTGGGCATCGTGGAGAGTACCTTGACTGTTCTTCCCAGACCAGGTGGGCCACCTTGGACAGAGCATTTAACATTCCTGGCCCCAACTCCAAGTCTGAACAATGAAGGGGGGTAGGGTAGAAGTTAGAGTCTTTTTTTTGTGGGGGGGAATGGGCAGTGACAGTAAACCTAAACAAAGGGTACTCCTCCCCTCCCCCTTCAATCTCAGCACATCATTTTCATCTTTTTAGTTTATTGAAGTTCTGCATAAAATTTTATTTTTAAACTAAAGATCCTATTTGGTTAGAATAAAAAAAGTTCAGAATTCACTAGCCTATGATGTTTTTCAACCTGAGCCTTCTACTCTGACTCAAGGCAGGGTGTTGTTAAACCACATCGAAACCCCTCTCAAACACAAAGGGGACCTCCCATACCCTAATGAAAGGCCAGCTACCACTGATAGCTAGAGCTTCCCCATCCCACCCTGTGCCACCATCCTGGGTAGTAGAAGTGGAGCCTTTTTATCTCCATCGCTCTCAAACGCTCATGAGGCATCAGGATGAAGAGGATAATGAGAGATCCTTGAATCGTCCCCTGCCTCCAGTGGCTGGAATTCTGACCCCACCCAAAAGAAATTTACAAACCTTTTTGATTTACAAAAAGCAATTTTCCAAAGAATAGATATTGGTATATGTATAACTGAATCACTTTGCTGTACACCTGAAACTTAACACAACACTGCTAACTACACTCCAATATAAAATAAAACATTAAAAAAAAAAGCAATTTTCAGCACCTCAGGTAAAAGAGCTTCTACTGAACTCTTAAAACAGATCTAAACCCTTACAATTAGGAGTGACTGCTCTAAATCCCGATGATGCAGTAAGTCCAAGTGTTAGAACAGAGGGGATTTAATGGAAGTCCTTCCTGTCTTATTTCCTTAAAGATTTTAGCATCAATTCCTCTCCTCCCCAGCCTTACCTCAGACTCATTCAGCTGTAAACTCACTGCACCAAGTTCCTGATTTTCAAATTCATTCATTCACTCAACACACACTTTTCTTTTGGTCAGGCACTCGAATAGGCACTGGTGATGCTGGAGTTGAAAAGCAAACAAAAAGCAGTCCCTGCCTTCCAGTGAGACAGATGACCAGGGAAATAGTCACACTCCAGTGTGACTTATCCCAACTGACAGCAGGAGGTAGGGACATATCTGAGTCTCAAAGCCTCCTTGTGGTTTTTCTGGCCATGCATGTAAAACCCTTCGATTATCCCATGACATAAAGATACTGACACTCTGAAGATATAAACTACATTATAAGCTGTGTTTACAGAGCTCCAGGGTTGTCTGGTGGTCATTACAGAAGAACTTTGGCCAGTCTTCAGGAAGAGTGAAATGACCCCATACGTTTTGGTCCATTTATTATATGATACATGCCTCATGAGAAAATTGCAGTTTACAAAGCTGATGGTAAGGACTTGATACAGGATTCGTTAATTAGGAGGGAATTTTTTTTTCTTCAGTAGTCACAACTCACTGGCGTTCGGGAGCATCTTCAAGAGAAGACAAAGTTGGATTTGGCTCTCATGATCTTGGAGTTTTATGATCTGTTGGTGGCCATTTGACAGCAAGGAATTAGGGCAGTGGTTTTCTCTGCAATTGTTTCAAATAAACATTCTAAGTAAGGTTTGTTCCAGAAAGAGAAAGTCCCCTGTCCCATTACACAATTACCTCTCATGTTCAGCTCCTCTCTCCACACACATCCCACACCATAACACCTGAGTCATATGAGAACACGTAAGAATAAAATTAATAGGAGAGATAGGAGGACTCGGTTTGTCATTGAGGCTTTTCTCCTTGTCTTTTTTATCCCAAGAGGTTACCCTAACCCCCCCTCCCCATCTTGTGAGCCCCTGGTACCATGTGACACTGTGCCCATAGACACTGGAGGATTGGGGCTTTATTACATCTGTTGGGTCTTGATTCACTCTGCCATTTCCTGTGCTGACAGGTAAGACAAACAAAGAATTACATGTAATCCTACATAGAAACTGAGGAAAAGGAAAGCATCCTAAAGAGAAAGAATTGAGTTTTTCACTGTTTAATAAATAAGGAATTATCAACTGACTTTGGGGAATAATCCTAATTATGTGAATTATGAATCAGAAGAAGATCTAATTTAGGACAGTTTTAGCCGCAGACCCTAAAGCTTAAGCAAGGAGTCTAATATACTTTCTTCAATTCCAATAGATTATTACATTTTGTAACTTTCTTCAACATACTTAATTATTTTCATCATATTAAATAATGTACCATGAGGTACGGAGGTAAAAATTCTTACAGCTTAAATATTGAAAGTTTCTTCTAAGCAAAGATCAGTGATGAATACAAGTGAAGTATTTTAGGAAACTATAGTAAGTGCCCTGATGCACCAGACCACTGGCCCATCAGCAGCATGTTGTTTCTGACACAAACACCTAGAAAGATATTATGGTGGTCATGGATGTTATTTGAGGTGTTATCCTCAGAAAGGACAATAATCAAGAGGCCACCATAAAACCACACCAGTGTCCCTTAAAAAGAAATAAGCAATAAAAAGTAAATCAGTTTAAACTCTGAAAACTGTTGCTGTTTCCTTGCATCGATGAGGTCTGTGATTCTCCTACCCATTTTGAAAATTTATTCTTTTATTCAAAAATACTTATTGAGTGACTTCAATGTGTCAGACATGTGCTGGGCACCAGAGAACAGTGAACAAGATGTGTAAAGTCCCTGCCCTCACGGAGCTTACTTGCTAGTGGGAGAAGTCAATAAAAGGAAGCACATAAATAAATAGTGTAATTTCATGGGGTATGAATTCTGTGAAGAGTGATAGAATGTTGGGTGTGAGAGGGTCAAGGATGGCCTCTCTGAGGTGACATGTGATCTGAGATTTGAATGAGAAGAAGCCCACAATTCAGAGAGGGGTTAAGAGGGGCCCCAGGTGCAGAGGACAACTAATACACAGGCCCCAAGGCTGTATTATTTGGGAACTGAAAGATGGTCGAAAGGAGCAAGGGAGGAGTATAGCATAGAACAGAATTGGAGAGGTAGACAGGGCCCCGATCATTCAGGGCTTCACATGCGAGGATAAAGAATTTGAATTTTGTTCCAAATGCAGTGAGAAAGCATTGGAGGGTTTTAATCTGGGAAATGATGCCATTCATTCATTCATCCTTTCACTTAACAAATATGTATTGACCATTTACTCCATACCACTGGGGATACAGTGGTGAAACATAACAAGTTTCCTGCATTCATGGAGTTTGCGTTCTAATTGAGAAGACTTACATACAAATAAATAATAATGTAATATCAGGTCGTTATAATGGTTATGAAGAAAAAGAAAGCAAGATAGAATGTAAGAGGGTGATGGGGTGGCCATGAAGAAACGCGTTTCCCTGCTGATGGTTTTCAGCAGAGACCTGAATGGGGTGAGAGAGCAAGCCCTATAGACACCTGAGGAAGAAATGCCAGGCTGAGGAGACAGCCAGTGCAGAGGCCCGGAGCTGGGAATGTCCTGTGTGTTCCAGGAGCAGCTAGAAGGTCAGTGTGGCTGCAGTGGGGAGAAGGAAGGGAAGAGCTGCAGAATCAGATTTGTGTTTTCAAAAGATCCTTCTGGAAGATGAGTGGAGAATGAGCTGGGAGCAAAGGGGAGGCCTGAATGGCAGCATTGTTCATGGTTGTTCACTGGCATCTGCAACTTGGTAGACTGGCCCATGTTCACCTTCCATTTTATCAATCTGAATTATATCATTCAAAATTAGCAGCAGCAGCAAACACATCTCCCCATGTGGGGTGGTTCTAACCTCCTCAGTTTCTATATTCTATTTAATTATTTTCAACGACTGTTTCTAGCTTTGCTGTGTCAGACCTGACACATAACTAGTGTCTTAGCTAGAGGCCCATAAGTTTTTAACAAGGGTAGGAAAACCTCTGTTTTGTTCTAAATTTTCTCCTGATTCCTCCTAGCACTTTGTTAAACTTTTACTTCACTTTAAGAATGGAGGGCAATGTCTACACTATATACTGAGTCCCCTTTCACTCATAATAAAGATGATTTTTTTTAAAGTAGTACTTTTACTTACCCAAGATGAAACTTATCAGGCCCTTTCCTCCCACCCCACAGCTGTCTGATACCATCCTTACTCTTGAGTAAATAAAGCAATATCCTTGAGCGTTCTTTTCTGAATGCTCTAACACAGTGGTTTTCAGCTAGAGGTAGGGTTACCAGATAAAAATACCAATATTTCATGGGACATACTTATACTAAAAAAATTCATTGTTTATCAGAGATTCCTGTTTAACTGGGTATCCTGTATTTTTGTTAAATCTGCCATCCCTAACTGGAGGTGATCTTTAGAATCACCCTTAGAGTTACAAAATGCAGATGCCTGGGCCCCATTCAGACTTACTTCTACTAAGTCAGAATTTCTTTTTTTTTTTTTTTTTTTTTGCGGTACGTGGGCCTCTCACTGTTGTGGCCTCTCCCGTTGTGGAGCACAGGCTCCGGACGCGCAGGCTCAGCGGCCATGGCTCACGGGCCCAGCCGCTCCGCGGCATGTGAGATCTTCCCGGACCGGGGCACGAACCCACGTCCCCTGCATCGGCAGGCGGACTCTCAACCACTGCGCCACCAGGGAAGCCCAAGTCAGAATTTCTGAGGGCAGTTTTGAGCCATACACCTGATGAAGAACCACTGTTCTAAGATCTGAGGTAGTCCTCACATGAGCTCTGTTTGTTGCGTACCTCCTATGTGCCAGGCATTGCACTAGGTGCTGGGGATATGATAGTGAACAAACACCTTGGCTGCCCTTTGCCCTCATGATGCTTTCAGTCTGGGGTCAGGGAGAGTGGGGGAGGGTGAAGAGACAGATGTTAATGAAATCATCACATACACATACAGAGCCACCCAGGGGCACCCAGTTGTGCAGAATGAGTGGGCACCACCCTGTCTCCTGAATGATGCAGCATCAGGCCGGTTTGCACACAAGGCAGGCTACCCTGCAGGGTCGCCTGTGGTCCTCTTAGCCCAAGAGCCTGCCTGCCTGCTTCGTGGTCTCCTAAGAATGTTGTACAAGTAGGAGTTTGGTCAGTCCTGGCAGTTTGTATGGTTAGACAGAGGCTGCCAGCATGAGAAATTGGAAGGATGTGTGCTATGGAAAGGGATGAAATATCCAGGATGAGAACTTTCTTCCCCTGGCCCATCAAAACAGCTCACTGTTCTGACTTCCATGTTTCTGAGTATGGAATTCCTATTCATTATACTCACCCAGGCTCACTGTTTCTGAGTGATCTTTGACACCACCCCCCATTTCTTTCTCACTTGCCACGTGAAGCAGACCCCAAGTCTGTGCTTTCTCTCTCTTCAGTGTCTCTTGAATTATCCTTTCTTTTCCATCCATATGACCACTATAACTCATTAGGTTGTCATAATTCCTCCCCTTGACTATTGCAGTATCCTCTTAATGGGTCATCCTTCTTTTATTCTGTCTTTCCTAAGTTCATCCTGACCCTTCTAGGACCCGCCAGTGCCTTCCTGATAAAATATTGACTTTTAAACTAGCTTCCAGGCCTTTCTATGATCAGGGGTCTGCTTAACTTTCCAGTCATACGTGGTCTTTTGTGACTGGCTTATTTCACTTAGCATACTGTTTTCAGGGTTTAGCCATGTTGTAGCATGTATCAGTATTTCATTCCTTTTTATGGCCAAATAATATTCCAGCGTATGGATATACCACATTTTACTTATCCATTCATTAATTAGTGGACATTGGGTTGTTTCGCTTTTTTGACAGTTATGGATAATGCTGTTATGAACACTGTGTACAAGTTTTTGTATGGACATAGGTTTTCAATTCTCTACTTATGAGTGGAATTTCTGTATCATATGGTAACTAAATAGTTGAACTGCCAGACTGTTTTCCAAAGCAACTATACCATTTTTTATTCCCACCAACAGTGGGTGAGAGTTTCTATTTTTCCACATCCTTTCCACCACTTGTTACTCTCTGACTTTGTTATTCTAGCAATCCTAGTGAGTGTGAAATGATAACACACTGTGGTTTTGATTTGCACTTCTCTGGTGTATTATGATGTTGAGCATATTTTCATATGCTTTTTTGTCACGTGTAAATATTCCTTGGAGAAATGTCTATTCAAGCCCTTTGCCTATTTTTTAACTGGGTTATTTGTCTTTTTATAACTGAGTTGTAATAATTTTTAACATATTCTAGATACACGTCTCTTATAAGATATATGGTTTGTAAAATTTTCTCCCATTCTGTGGGTTGTCCTTCTACGTTCTTGATGTTGTCCTCTAACGCACAAAAGTGTTTAATTTGGATGCATTCCAAGTTGTGTATTTTTATTTTGTCGTTTATATTTTTGGTGTCATGTCTAAGAAACCACTGTATAATCCAGGGTCATGAAGATTCATTTCTGTGTTTTCTTCTGGAGTTTCTGGTTTTAGCTCATATATTTAGGTTGGATCCACGTGGAGTTAATTTTTACATATGACATGAGGTAGGGGTTCAGCTTCATTCTTTTGTATGTGGTTATGCAGCTCACTTTTCCTCTTTGTCTCATTCTCCAAAATATAATTTGCCCTACTGAGACCCCACCCCCTTTTTGAACAGATGTAGCATGATATAGTGAGAAACACATGGAACATAAAGACTTGAGTTCAAATTTAAGCCGAGTCATTTCTAGCCACATGGCTATATCATTCAGGGTCCTGTGAGGAAACAAAGTGACACGCTCAAAGGTTGTAACTGAAGACGGTTTAAAGAGGTAGCTATTTACAAATGTGTAAAGACAGTTAAGAGAACAAACAAAAGATGGTAAAGCACTCAAGGACTGGCAATATTAGGGATCTATTAGCACCCCTGGACCCGAAGGAGGAAGGGGAGGGAACAGCGTTCCCAAAGCCTGCCAAAACCTGGAGCTTCAGAAGCAGCAACAGGTATAAATACCCTAACATTTCTCTCCACCCCCTCCTCCTATGATTCCTATTGGCTGAAAACAACCAGAAACTAGAGGGGAAGCAATTCCAGGTAATGCCTTCTATGTAGGTCAGCCTCTCAGAACAGCGAACAGGGCAGAGAAAGATGGGAATAAGTCCAAGGGGGCAAAGATAGAAAAACCAGTACAGTGACCTTGGACAAGTCACTTAACCTACTGCTACTAGACTCGAAGCCCCATATGTGAAGTGCCTCTATCCCAGCAGATGCTAATGACAGATGTTAATGATCACAAGTGGAGCTGTGACGATGTAGCTACTGATAGTACTCTGGAAGTACAGGCTGTTCCTCCATTCACACTAGCCTCTACTCCCTATCATCTTCCTCCTCCGTCTGGCCTACCAGTGGGAATTAATGTAGCTTTTATACTTTCATGCTGCTTGTAATCATATCAAGGAACTATGTGCATGACTTATTACAGAACTAACTTCTATAAAAATAGAGTTTGGGATCATGCAGTAAATCTTTTTACACATAAATAGTGTGCAAGATAATGAGGATGTTGTTGTTTTAAGTTATTAAGAAAAACAACAGCATAGATCATATCACTTCTCTGCTCAAAACCCTCCAATGGTTTCTCATTTCTCTCAAAATAAAAGCCTGATGAGATCCTACATGATGATCCCCCTTCCCTGAATGCATTTGACCTCTTTTCCTATTATTCTCCCCCTTATTCACTTTGCCCCAGACATAACTGCCTCCTTGTGATATCTATAAATCATTGCGGCTCCCACCTCCAGGCCTTTGTACTATCTGTTCCCTCTGCTTGGCATGCTTTTCCTCTGGATATCTTCATGAATCCCTCACTCACCTTCTCAAGTGTTGAATATCGGTTTCCTTCTCAGTAAGGCCTACCTTGACTACCCTATTTAAAATTGCAAACTCATCCCCACCCTGTCACAGCCCTCCTGATTCCATTACCCTACTCTACTTTTTTATTTCCATAGCACTTAACATCTTCTAACATACTATATACTTTAATTATTTATTACATGTATTGTTTGTGTATTGTGTTCTCCTCCCACTAGAATATAAGCAGAGATTTTGTTTCCTGTTTCATTCACTGATACATCCCAAGTGCCTATAAGAGTGACGACACATAGTAGGTTCTCAATAAATAACAGATGAATGAATGATACATGGATAAAGGATAAAATCAATTCAGCTTTATAGAGAATTAGACAAATGTAAAATGTTTTATCCATTGGGGTTCTCCCACAGTCCTAAATTGACAGATTACTTAGCCATGGATAGTCTACCTCTTACCCCTCCTATATCCCTCCCAGTGACCTCAGAGCTTTGGAGAAATGACAAGTGGCTCTTGCTTACAAAAGGGCCAGAAATCACTGTCTAGAATATTCTGAAATAAGGCCCTGCTGCATGGGCAAGGGGAGAACCAAGCTCCTGAAAATTGTTGTCATGGCGATCCCAGGTAATTTCAATTAAGATAGAAATATCAGTAAGATTGCTGGTGAGGTTTGGGGGCCATCTGGATAAACGTCAGACAGAAGGCAGGCACTCACCCAGTAGACAGGGGTTGACTCTTGGGTATTGTTCTTCTCAAGAGGAGGTGAAGAGATGAAAAAGAATGACAGTGGGCTCCACCACTAGAAGCCCTGTGGGGTTGTGCAGTATGGTAATCTGCACAGCCTGCTTGGTGGAATTGGCAAAAACTATCTATTATATTGCTTCACTTTGTTACACTTTTCACTAAAAAGGGAGTAAAAGTATTGATTCTTATGGGAAATGTAAAGCTTAGAAGTCAAGTTGTATACAAGGATCCAAATTAGCTTTCTTTGTCTTATTGAAGTAGGGAATATGAACAGAAACAGACAAGGAATAATGGATGATTTCAGATTTTTTGACATTGGTGGGCCAAATTAGAGAGTTATATACATTGCATTATCTAATGAAATCTGTGAAACTGGAAAACTCTCCTCACAGAATGGATTAGAAATCAAAACCATGACTTCTAGAATCTTTCCCACATTGGAACAGAAAAACCAACGAGGTGCTAACGCTAAGAAATTGCTGGGTCATTTTTAAAAATAGCTAGATTAAGATAGATAGGTATATCAAACACTGATTAACTGGGCCATAACAGTAATTAGCCTTTTAGTTCAGGTGGCCTGTCTTTCCAGCATAGCCCTGGAAACACTATTTTTGTGCTAATGAGATATGTATTTTTTAAGCAACGAGAAAATACCTCCCCTAATGGAATTTTGTTTTATTTCTTCTTTTTCTGTCCATCTGTCTTGTCCTTGTGTGTGCCTCTTTGGCTCTTCTCACTCTGTGGGACGACAGAACCATCTGCTGCAGAATCCCAGGGGAAATGCAGCATCTCCGAGGATGAGCTGATCACTGCCATTAAGGAAGCAAAGGGGTTGTCCTTCGAAACAACGGAGAGTCCACGGCCAGCGGGCCAGGTGGCCGACAGGCCGGAGGCCAAGGCCAGGTCCGGGCTGCCCACCATCCCTAGCCCCCTGGACCACGAGGCCAGCAGCGCGGAGTCGGGGGACTCGGAGATCGAGTTGGTGTCCGAGGACCCGCTGGCCGCCGAGGACGCTCTGCCCTCGGGCTACGTGACCTTTGGTCATGTGGGTGGCCCGCCGCCGTCGCCGGCCTCTCCGTCCATCCAGTACAGCATCCTGAGGGAGGAGCGTGAGGCTGAGCTGGACAGCGAGCTCATCATCGAGTCGTGTGACGCCTCCTCCGCCTCGGAGGAGAGTCCCAAACGGGAGCAGGACTCGCCGCCCGTGAAGCCGGGCGCCCTGGATGCCATCCGGGAGGAGCCGGGCACCCGGGCCGAGGAGCGCGCCCACAACCGGCAGGGCCTGGCGGAGCCGGGGCCCTTCCTCAAATTCCCTTCGGCCGGCCCCCAAGTCTGCTCCGAGCTGCCCTCTGGAGACGGAGCCCCTGCGCCCGAGGGGCCTGCAGTGCCACGGACACCTGTGGAAGCAACGAGTTACGACCAGAGCTCCCAGGCCACAAAGGGCCCTGGGCCTCAGGGTCCAGGCGTCGTGCCTCCTCTGCTGTTTCTCAATAAGCAACAAGGTAAAGTGACAGCTTTCTTGATTGAAGTAGCTTGTCTTGCTTACTGTTCTCGCCTGGGTGCTCTGAGATATTCAGCAGAGGGAGGTGGTTCTGCCTTAGCCCTGTAGTCATGTCCTAGCTGGTCAAACAATCGACCGGAGAACAATTCCGAGGCGGGTGGGGAATAGATGAGAGGATTCAGATTCGCAGCTGGGGCTTCCATGGAAGAAACACGTGCTCCGAGCTGCTCTGGGCTGGCTGAACCAGAGCATCTCCAATAATGAGCGGTTTTGTGTACATTCCAAGATCTCCTGAATGGAGTGAATGTGTCCCTCCTTTCGTTCCAGGACTGGGTTTCCTCACTTGGGAAGGGATGGGGTTTTGTTATTGTCCAGTCTCATTTCCAGTTTCCCACCCTCTCAGTGATGGGATGTGGCTACAGTCCCTCTAGGTGCTGGAACCCACCATTAGCACTTCCATTTTGCCAAACTTCTTTCTTAAATGGGCCAAGAGCATCTCAGTGCCATCCTTTCTCTTACCAAAAAACAAACAAAACAACAACAATGATGACAAAACCAGCAAGGAATTTGGGCCTTGATAAGGTTTTTGTGTCCCAGCTAGCCAGGAAAGACAGGGACGGAAGTTAGTCCCAGGGTTTCTCCTGTGCCTAAGCAAGGCCTAAGGTGACTAATTAATTTTAAAGTCACTTTTAACTTAGAATGATTTTAATCTGGCCATTATAGTTTTCCTATGAGAAATCTTGAGTTGAATGAAGTCTTCAAATGCAGAAAAAATGGAAGTCATTATTTTGTCTTCCAGGCACTCTTCCCCCCAAGTCATCCCCCACACCGGATTGCAGTTGTATAATGGAATTCAGGAAAGGAATGAAAGAGTCAGATGAATAAATTAGGCCCTGCACAGTCTAGTTAATGGGCTACATTGAAGATAGACAATCTCTTCCCAGATGCTGGGTAGAAGAACATCCAGGTGGAACTTGAAAACAAACCCTAAAAGCACAACTCTGTTCAAGGTCCCCTCTTACCCATCTCCTCTGCTTTCTGTTTTTTTAGAAGTATTTTGCCTTTTGGGGATAAATGAGTCTGAGAGTACACCCTCTCCTTCCTGTTTATATGCTAACTTCAATGATGTTAGTAGCAATTAAAGTGCCTCATCTAAAAATAGAGGACAAAAACTTTCTCATTATAGATTGGAAGCTGGCTTCTAAATTCTTTAAAATTAACACATTGGAAAGGGGGAAACTGGAGGAATGTAATAAAAAGATAACCCTGCTGCATGTTGCCGGAGGCCTAGACATGTGGCATCATGTTGCGGCTGATATAATTGACTCCTGATTTCCCAAATAACTTATCCCTGAGAGTTTAAAGTGTATTTAGTGTGTGCAATAGGGAGGCTATTCTGTGACAAACTTAACAGTAGGAATGTGTATTTGTTGGGTGAATATTAGAACTAATTTGGATTCTTTTGCTACCACTCTTGACTGTGGCGGGAAAGGGCCCTGCAGCTTTCAGGGAGCTTTGGGAAACAGCATTAGCCTGAACAACCTGCAGTTCCCTGTGGTCCTGAAGCAGGAGAGCTTGAGTCATTCGGAATATAGTTTCATATCACTGTACTGTAACACGCATGTGTTTCCATTTTATCCCCTAACTAGTGTCCCCATAGTGAAATAGTCACCATGTGCAGAGTGCTGCTCAAATATATTTATCCTCAAAAGTAAGTAAATCTGAAGGCTAATAAAGAGAAAATGGTATTGTGCAGGCCCATTTCCCTCGTTAGTATATTTGAGAGACAAGTTTGACAGCTGGAACTGACCAAGTGACCAGACATCTGATGAAGAGCTGAGGTGATGGAATACTACAGCTGTTAATGCAAAGGCTTCAGAGCATATTTAATGGCTGATTCTGGTGTCATTCTAATCTCTGTGCAAGTTGCCTCATAAGGCTTGGACCCTCTGCTGCCAAGTTAGACGTTAGAAAGGAGAAAGTGGCAGTCTTTTCAAATAATTAAGTCATGGCAGGGTGAATAGCCTCTGCTCTCCTCTGCACTGAGGGATCCTTTGAAATCCAGTCTCCCACCGAAACTTAGCGCTCAGCCTCATTATCTATGAAGAGAGTCTAAAAGGCCCTGGGGCAGCCAAGCACTGAAGGTTCTGGGCAGATGACTCAGCGCTGCCAGCAGGTTATTGGAGCCCTGAGTTCTTCTGGTCTCCCTGCTCCATCTCAGCAGGTGGGAGGATCAGTGTTGACCAGCCATCGCCATGCTGTTCTTAATCACTGTCAGTGGACAGTAGGATTGTGCTCAAGTCAAGTGTGACTCCCCTCAGCAGTGAGGTCAGGTCAGCTTCTGTGGTTTCCTGAAGGCTCTGGCAGTATAAATGCATTCAGATTCATGCATTCGCAAGTATGCTCATCTCCCTGACTTTGGAGTTATTCTGCTGATGCTGGGCCAAGTTTTAGAAAGGTCCAGAAATATTTAGAATAAGGTTTGGCAAATATCTGACGGCATCAAAGCACATACTGTCAAGGAACGTCAGGCTTTACTGGTGTGCACATGCCCTAACAAGGTCTGTTTTTGGACCTTTCTTACCTTTTGGAGACCTCTGCTGCAGTTTCACTGAAGACAAGATTTGGTTCGTCATATTCCAGTTTCCCTTCTCTGTGCACCCCCTGAGCTCCTGCTACCCTATCATTCTGCTTCCTCATAGCCTCTAGGATGGCTTATCATGAACATGATAGGATAGATAAGTTTTCATTGTTGCAAGGTTAACCCTGTTAGGAACATCTAAGTGAAAGCCAATTAAAAATTCTCAATAAAACACTAATACCCAGTGTGACTCATCAGGATGGGTGTGTGGTATTTCCAGACCTATTTTATTGCAGAATCTTTTATTAGAGTGTGCTGTAGGGTTCATCTTCTAGGGCACATTCTTTCGGAAATAGTGGTCTCTGGGTACTCACCTCCATTCCCTGCATTCTGATTACTTTTCCTTGCAATTCAAAAGCATAGTGTTAGACCAGCCATGTGGATATCATATGGGAGCCTGTTAGAAATGTCAGGGTCCTTCCCAGACCTACCTACCGAATTGGAATCTGCATTTTACCAAGGTCCCCTAGTGATTCCTATTCACATTGAAGCTTGAGAAGCAATGTTTTAGACCATGGCAGTCAGCTTTCACATTCCAACCTGAAACTGTTCTGATGAAGGTCACCAACGACAACCTTCTTACCCCCCAAAAGACCTCTTTTCAGTCTCATCTTTCTTGTTCTTCCTGGTACTTCAATGTCATACTGCTGAACAGTCCTTAAAACAGCGAGAAAATAATGTATGTTCAAAATAATAATTTAAATTGTAAGAAACGGTACAAAATAAAAAGTTAAAGTTCCCCTACTCCAACCTCACATTCCTAAGTCTCAGAGATAACCACAGGCTTCTGTTTTATTGTTGTTGTTCTTGTTCCTTTCAGAAATTTTCTTTATGTATCACAATTTTTTATTGCACAAGTGATATCATGTTGGACAGACTTTTGCAACTTATTTCTTTTAGTGGTAAAATCAGGGATAATACCGACTCACATGGAGACTGTTCTCTTCGTCTCAAAACTTTCCTCCCTTATCTCCCTGATGTTTCTCCTACCTGGTTATCCCCCCAGTCTCTGACCTCTTTCCCAATCTCTTTTGCTACCTTCCTTCCAATTCCTCTGTCTAGCCCCGAGTTCTTTCCCTGTCTTCCTTTGTCCCTCGTTTCCTTGCTCTCATCCACACAGGTTTTCAGCCACTGCCTCATGTGTAGCACCTCCCAGATCTCTGGCTTTGGAGAATCTTTTGTTCTGGGCTCCAAGCCGCTTTCCTCACTCTTCGTTGGACATTCTATAGACCACCCCCCACACCTCCAATTCAGTACACTGATGTTATTTGTCAAAATCTGCTCCTTTCCTTCTTCTGTTCCCTTCCTGAGTGAATGAACGATATCATTCAGCCTTTACTGTGGTGTGGATATTCAGATCAGGTCTGGATCTGAGTAAAGACTCATTGGCTTGAGACAAAGTTAGAGGGACAACCTGATTGTAAAACTTTAGTGGAAGTCTTGCGGTAGTGTTTGGTTATAAAATTATCATCCAGATAATCCAGGATGTTCTTAATATTTGAAAAATTATCGAAAACAAAGTACAAAATGCAAAAGTTATCTATTTGAAACTTTCAACAAGGCATCCAGTGACCCCAGTTTGAGAAATACTGGTTTAAGCCAGTGGTTCCCAAAGTATTGCCTGGGCACCGGGTGCCTCACAATCTCCTGAAGTGCTGACTGAAAATGCAGGTTCCTGCTCTGCCCCTGCCCCAGAACTACAAAATCAGGATGGGCGTAAACTTGCACTTTCAATAAGCATGCCAAAGAGAATTTTTGTTGTAAGCAGATGAGCTAAGCAACCCAGACCTATAGTGTAAAACACCTTGGTGAGCATGCCCTGGGCATATGGTGTTTTTTAGTGAGAGGGACTGAGGGGGCACTCAGCTGTTTCCATCCCTTCCTGTGCCCTGGGAGGTGGGCCCCTGCACCTTTTCTCTCTGGGCACCAGCTACAGCAGCCAGAGCTTGCAGGGCTTAGCCCCCTGTGGCAGGGAGAAGCTTATCTCCTTATAGGGAAGTGATTTGCAAGAAGACTCCCAGATGGAGGTCTTCTCAGATAGACCTAGCATTTATGATATTTATTATTACTTTTCATTATTATATCAGATATTGCTTCTGTCCTAAAATATTTTGGAGAGAACCAAAATAAGTGTGACCCATTTACTTTTCTACCTGTAATTTTTTAAAAAGTTATGCTCTAGTCCCATATTTATGTGCTTCCATGAGACTGAATTAGTGAATCAAGCCATAAAGATCTTTGGACAGTATCTTTCTTTCACAATGCAGGTTTCAGAATCGGCATAAGGACTTATGCCCCTTCAATTGTAGCTGCTTCCCCCATGCCAGCTTTCAACAAGATGGACCAGTAACTGCTGGATAAAGTCTGGCTTCTGTGAGGTTGTATGCAGTGTAAATATTTAGATGGGGGCACTGAACCTTCCATCTTATATTATTCAAAGCAGTTAAGCTACTTTTATGAGACTCTGCCCAGTGATAGAAGGTACTCTCCTGGTTTAGGCATCACAGAATGAGGCTGCCAGTAGCCAGTTCACCTCATTGGCTTTTACTCTGAAACAGTCACAAGGTTAGCATTGTCCCAGATTGCATATTGGTCTGTTTTTTAAATGGCGGCTTCAGGACGCTGGGAAGGTTTCCTTCTCAGTCTTGAAGAGAATTGCTCCAAATCTTGATGACCCAGCACTTACTATTTCAAGGACAGATATTTTTGACACTTCACCTATTGGATGTATATATAGATCCAAAATGGTTGTTGTAATTTTTTTTACTTTTTTTTATTTTTTGCGGTATGCGGGCCTCTCACTGTTGTGGCCTCTCCCGTTGCGGAGCATAGACTCTGGACGCACAGGCTCAGCGGCCATGGCTCACAGGCCCAGCCGCTCCGCGGCATGTGAGATCTTCCCGGACCGGGGCACGAACCCGTGTCCCCTGCATCGGCAGGCAGACGCTCAACCACTGCGCCACCAGGGAAGCCCGGTTGTTGTAATATTTTGATGCCAATTCCTTGGGGACACAATGAACCCCAACTCCCTAGTAAATGTTGCCTGGGCACAGAGTGGGGCATAGATTAGCTCCTAAGATGGATCCAAGTCAAAATTGCCTGTAGAGGTAGAGTTCACAGATGGGAGACATTTTGGTGCCTCTAAGAAATAATGGCCCTATTTAGATGGTGATCCTGATTCTCTATCTAGTCCCTTTTTCCTTCACATAAATCATCCTTGCTTACCAATGCAGTCATGAGGCTTGGAGGGTATAATTCACATACCTCTAATTCTCAGCACCAATACTGGCTCCAGGGGGTTCTCCCCTCCTTTCAAATGCTAACTTCATTTTCCTCTAAAGTCTGCGTGGGATACTCACAGTTATGGTCTCTGCACTTCTGGATTCTATCTTTGTAACCCCACAAACCACTGCTGTAACACAGATAACATAAATTTTACCCAAGGTTATGCCAGCCCCACCCAAGCAAGACCTTACCCATTCATTCATTCATCCTTCCTTTGATTCAACCAATATGGTATACTGCCTGCCTGACACTAGCAATATAGTAATGACCAAAGCAGACATGAATCCGTCCCTTGCAGGGCTTACATTTGGGTGGGTGCGGGGCTGACATTAAATAGGAAATCAACAGAGTGACGTGTTCTCTTGAGCAAGTACCTGGTGATAGTGGAACTTAGATCAGAAGGTCAGAGAAGGAGGAAACTGAGGAATCAGCTGTGGCAAGAGATAACTTTTAAAACTTCTGGACAATAGACAATGCAAAAGCCACAGGCAGGAAAGTTCTGGGAGCATTCTAGAAACTAAAAAAAAAAGTCTTTATAGTTAGAGTGTGGTAGGCAAAGGGAAAAATGGGGTTGGAAGGTTGGCAGTGCCCTTTCATGCCCAGACCATGGTGCAGAGTTTAGTCTTTATCCTACTCATCATAAGATGCCATTATAGTAGTTAAGGCATGAGATGGTGGTGTCTGGGAGAGGGAGGTAGCAATGAAGGTGGAGAGGAATAGATGGGTTTAAAGTATATTTTGGAGATTGACTTAATAGGACTTACTGATACATTGGATCAGTGGTGGGGGTGACTTTATTCCCAACATCTCTCAAATTATATTTCAATTTTTGTCACCAGAATTGTTATAAGTAGATGCAAAAATACTTACAGTAGGAAAAATACCCCAAACTTAGATGCTGTTTCTTTAGTCATTGAGCCCAGTTTTTTATGTCTGCTATTGGAAAGTCATCCATTTGGGTTGTGCTGGCACTGAAGTATTCTCTCACAGGTTGAGCTGTATATCTAGTATATTTTCATGGCCAAACATCTGGGAGTATAATGGTCATTAATGTGTTTTGGTGATAGTGATATTTGAGTGGCTGAGACTGGAGCTTAGATGAGGGTCAAATATGGTACTTGTGGAGGTTAAATAAGACATATAGTGAGGTAGGCAGGGATGGTGGACAGCAAGTTGGTTTTTTAAAAAGAATTAAGTGTAAGTTTGGCTAGGGCCAGGAACTCACAAAAGCTTCAGGAGTCTAAAGTGCAGTTCCAAATATGGATCAAAATTACAGTAACAGACAAAAGAAAGACAGTAGTCTTGCCAGAGAGCAGAGGTTAAAGTCAGAGAAAAGGCAGTTTAAGGCAGGCACTCAAACTAGGGTCTAAAGTGAGGACAAGCATACCACTGGGTCTAGTTAACTTCAGCTCAAGCCTACAGTTGACCATTGTCTTTATCTGTGATTACTCAGTGCTTCCTGAGTTAACCCTATCTCTGTAATGGTCCTTCTGGGTTTTAAATGACCTAGGCCTGAGAAAGTGGTCCTCTTCTGCCAGGTAAAGCATTGATCCAGGACTCTTCTCTCTTCTTGTGGAAACTGGGGGCATATGACAGGGAGAGTGAATTGGGGGCTCAGTGGAACCATTTGTTTTTCTAGACAGTGTTTCTCAAAGTGTGGTTGGTGAACTATTTATATCATAAGCCATTTGTTAAAATACAGATTCCTAGGCTCACCCCAGGATCTCCTAGGAAGGGGCTGAGGAATCTGCTTCATTAAGTGGCTCCCTAGTGAATACTTGGCACACCAGAATTTGAGAATTATTGTTCTAGGGACTGTGTTGAGGCTGATACGTCAAAGCCCTCAGAGTTATCTTTGGCAGGTTTTTCCTCTAGTGTCCCATCTTTTTCCAGGGCCTGAGCCAGAATCCTGCAAGGTGGGTTTTCTGATTGAGTTTAAATGTTAGTTAAAATGGCTTATGTGTGGGGTTTAGAATGAAATTTATACTGTTAACTCTGAGACTTCCACCTCCTCGTAGGAGAAGTAGAGGGAAGATAACGTGAGCATACCCTGGCCTTACCAGCTCACTCTGGAGGATGCTCCTACTATCTTCCCACCCCACAACAGAGAACTTAATAGGGTTAGCAAGGACACAGAGAGATAACCATTCATGTTCCCAGTAGTTTGGGGCCTCCTGGGTTAGAGGAGTCCTCCAGGTTGCCTCTGTCCATAGCTTGGACAATCATGAGAGAGGGAGAAGTCCTGAGGGTGGGGTTGAGCTCTACACTTGCAGTCACAAATGGGGAATAGCAAGCTTAATCTTCTTACACAAGATCAAAAATTTCACTACCACTAATAAATAATTCAGTTCAAAGCTGCATACTCTGGTAGATAACAGTATTCTGGTTTATCTCTTCTCTTCTGGCTGGGCCTCATTTTCTTACAACTCTTGGCTGAACACTGAAATCCTGGGGGATTTACCTACACACAGAGCACTTGCAAAAGCAGAATATGTTTTCCAAAACTATTTTTTTTTTTTTTACTTCCAAACTCACTTTTGTTTACCTCCCCTAGCAACTCTAGGAAATTTGATACTATGTCTAAAAGCACAGAGGAAATCAAGTAAAGCAGAAGAATGGCTTTCATATTGATTTTCCCCACTCACCGTTAATGTCTGTTGCCATCCAGTGGTTGTGATGAAAATACCCAACCTCTACTTTTTAACCCCATCTCAAACCACCAGGATTTGAAACTTACAGATCTCCTGGGTTATGTCCCATATGTCCCATAGTTGCATAATTTTATGTTTTGCCTCTCCTTCTCTGTACCTTTCTCCTTTGTACTCTCCTTTGCTGATGCTAATTGGTCTTACTGTTAGAAATACTGGTGAGGTAATTCTGAGCAAATTAGAAAATGACAATCTTGCCCTCAAGATGTTCTATTGCTACTTAGCTAAATATTGTCATATCTTTGAATGATTTTACAATGTCCACATGGCTGGACCATTTATATGGTGATTGATGATTTACATTATCATTCATCCATATTTTCTTTGGAATAAGCACAAGGACAGAGGTCCAAATAACCTGTTAGTTTTTACCAGAGTTAATTTTAAGCTAGGCCATTTGGCCTGTGCCAAAAAATATAGTATATAGGATTCATGAGCCAAAGTTTCATACTAACTGGAGTTTTTGGATCAACATCCTTCTTTTAAATTGAACTCAGGGTTTGAGGTACAGTCAGTTGTTCTAGGTGATCTTGCAGGGATAGAACCAGGATTTGAGATAAGATCTCCTGACTCTCATCCAGTGCCCTTTTCCAACTAAATTGCTTTCTGGATAGTTGACTTCTTTATAAGCAAACCTAAATGCTTTTCCGTGTGAAGTTGCTTTAGAATTTGGAGATTTAAGATTTCATATCTTAAACATATATTGCTGTAAATAGTTTTATAATGGTGCAATAAGTGCAGCTAGTTTAAGTGAAAGTATGGTCAATGAGGTGGAAATTCAGTCCAGTCACCTGGAGAGGATTTAATTTTTTTTACATTTTAAGTTAGCCAAGTGATGGTTGAATCATTTTACACAGAGTCATAGTTTTCTCAAATGTTAGACATAAATAAAATCATAAATAACTTGGTTCTAGATACTTTTGATATAAGTAAAATGGCCTCATTGCCAATTTGTCCCTTTTATTTTCTCTCTCTTCCCTTTGTTGGGGTCCACATTTTAAAGCCCCTTTCTTATTCCTCTGAAAACAGAATCTTGAAATTTTGGGTAGATTTTATATAATCCACAAATCTATGCTCTAATTCCAAAGCCAAAGATCTTGACTTTGACTTTGATTTCTAAAGCACCTGATTCCTGTTGACCACATCTTTCCCTCAGATCCTGTTAGTATGGCCAAAAACACCAGAGACCATGTTGATAGGGAAATTCCTAGGGACTGATGGCAAAGTTCTCTTTGAAGGAGACAGCTTTCAGATTTCAGCCTTACTGTTCATCTGTCAAATCCGAACTGATTTGCCTCTAAGATGACACATAAGATCATTCACTTGAACTGTAAGTTTTTATCTCTCCCATTGTATATTATATTTGTTCTTGTGATTTATATAATGCCCATTTTGTAACAAGTAAAGATGGGTCACTTTCTACCAAATTGATACTTCCTCTTCCATAGTGTAGAGTCATTGCTGGGTGTGACTGCTCAGTCAGAGACTGCATTTTCTAGCCCCCCTTGCATGTAGATGAAGCTAAACCCTGACTGTTATCAATGGAATGTAAGTAGAAGTGATGTGAGTTACATCTGGGACAAGGTGGTTAAGATGCAGTTATGCCTTTTCTTCCTTCTAGTCTGTAAGGGATGACAAAAGGGAAGGAACCTGGGCCCCTGAATGACTGTTTGGAGGAAAGCTGCCCGCTAATGAACACTCACATTGATCTATTAAGTTAGCCCCAAAACAAATTTATCCCATGTTAAGCCACCGAAATTTTGGGGTGATTTGTTACCATAGCCAGCCTCATCCTAATATGATAACTCATGATGTAAGGGTGAGGTTGAGAAAGAAGATCTACAGTTAGAATGTATGTTGGACCATATGTCCCATAGTTGCACAATTTTATGTTTTGCCTCTCCTTCTTTGCTGATGCTAATTGGTCCTACTGTTAGAAATACTGGTAAGGTAATTCTGAGCAAATTAGAAAATGACAATCTTGTCCTCAAGATGTTCTATTGCTCTTTACCTAAATATTGTCATAAAAACTGAACAAATCTTTAATAACCACAAGGTGAGTGTTGATGCCTTCTGGAGTTCTGCAAAGTAAGAAACAGCCCTGGTGGTGATCATCAGGTCCACCAGAACAGAAGCACAAAAAGTTTCTGTGACATAGACCACTGGGAGAACTGGAGAAGTCCCATTGATTGGGCTAACCCCAGGCGAAATTGGGAAATAAGTACAGTATCTTGGGGTTCTCTGCCTCCCACAACTGGTGTGTTCCTGTCCCTCAGCTACTCAAGATCCCCACTTTGGAGCCCAGTGCTCCTGAGCTCCCCCTGCTTCCCTTTCAAAAATGCATTTCCTGTATCCTGTTTCGTTGGGGTTCTTCATGTTCTCCATTTATAGAATGTGCTGTAGAGGTTTAATTTAACAAAGCAGTTCTTTTTCATGTGTTAGCGAGCTAGTGTGTGATCCCTTCTATGTAACAGAAGATCTCCAGAAGGCTCTGAAGGAATGAGCCACCCTAGGTTAGAGCTGGTCCACTCTAGGGAGTAGTTTCCTTAGTCCAAGACTCCGTTCTCAGTAGTAAGTGTACTGAAACACAAATGTATCTGAATCTGGTATAAACCAGAATGCCTCTTTACAATTTACCTGGAGATGTATCAGGAGAACCCCACCCCAGTGTGGAGATCAGCTCCTTGTTGCCTGAACATAGAATTGGGGCAAGAAGAGTAGATTGTTTCATTGGAAATTTCCCACACTTTGGCGGCATGTGAACTGTTCTGTTCTCTAAGGACTTGGGTCCTCAACTAGAATCAGAACAGCTACTCCCTGAGCCCATGCCTAAGGTGCTTCCCCTCTCGTGGCCCCTTGTCTAGAGTAACTTTCTCCAAACTGTGTATTGTTTTGACTGCATATCCCCCTCTTCACTGGGACAAGGAATCATGAGCCAGCTGGGTTTGGATCCTAGTTCTACCATTTATTACTAGCTGTGTGATTTTGGGCAGTTACCCTGTCTGCTCTTCAATTTTTTCATTTGTTCAAAGGGGAGAATAGTACCTGTATCACAGGATTCTTGTGATGATTAATTTTTATGATTTAAGTAATTATCCTCTCATTTTATTACTACTTAAATATTTATGTTAATAATAATTTTACAACGAGATGGAGCTTTGGAAGAATCTAGTCCAGTTACTCATTTAGTACAAGAATTCTTTCATAATATTTCAGTCATCTTACGGGTTGTCTTCATATGCTACAGTTTGATTGGCTGCTTTCCAAAGATTTATACAAAGTTGACTTGATCTCACTAATTTGCTCTTTCCGAAGCATATTGTTGGACAGGTTGTCTCTGGGGAGGTTTCTTAAAGCCAACGGACCCGATTTATCATCTTCTGTGAGTAGTTTTTTTTCTCAAAATATATATGCTTAGGCCGTACTCTAAATATCCCAGAGCATACTCTTTGGGTATAACGTCATCTGTAGATTAGTACTTTTGGTATCCCTTGGGTGATTTAAAATGTCCATCCGGGGTTTACAGCCACTGAGTTTAACCCCATCCATGGTGTATGGGCTGCCATTTGTTCTCTCCCCCCAGACTCTAGCATTTCATACTTTTTTGACTTAGTTTGAATTAGTCAGGCCATACTGCAGTGAGAAACCCCCAGATCTCAATGGCTTAGCTCAACAAATGTTTATTTCTAGCTCACACAAAATCAGGTGCTAGTTGATGGGGGGCTCTTTTTCATCCAATTACAAAGGGATCCAAGCTCCCTCCCTCCTGTGCCACTGAATATCCACATATGGCTTCCCAGGTTGCCACGTCAGGGGAAGAGAGAGCTGGAGGGGCACGTTAGCTCTTCAAAGCCTCCTCCTAGAAATGACACATGTCACTTTTGCTTATGGTCCATTGGCCAGAATGAGTAACATGACTCTCCCTTGATGCATGGGGCATAGGAGAAATTCGATGAGCATCAAGTCTTTATCACAGACCTCTTGCACAAATTATCTCTTATTATAGATCTTCATAGCATTTATCATTACCCAGTGTATTAAATATGCATTTTTATTTGTTTATGGCTTTTCTTTACCACTTAGACTTTAAGCTCTTTGAGATCACACACTTGCTTTCAGTGCTGTGTCTCCAGTGCCTACAATAGTGCCTGGTAAGTTTGTAGAGACTCAATAAACATTTGGTGACTAAATGAATGGTGACTCCAGACACACAGATGAAGCCACAGAAGTATATTATGGGATTTTATTATATGTCAGTGTGTTTTATAGATTGTGCTCTTTTCCAAGAGCTCATTTAAATGTTATTGAATCCAATGAAAGGTAAAAGAATAATAGGCCAGTTAGGAAGAGAACATTGTGTGTGTATCCCCTACTGTTACTCATGAACAGCATCAACTTCTTGGCTGTGTTCTTCTAGAGTGATCATCAGCCCAGGAAAGGGCATATAGAGTCAGCAGAGAAAGATGCTTTCTGAGGTTCAGCTGACAAAGCCAATAATAGATGTGAGTTGACAAAGCAGAAGGTGACATCACTGTAGGCCAGTGTTCAGCTTTTCTTTGCTGAGCCTATGGAATGTGTACAAGACCAGTCTATTGAAACTTTATAACCCCTATAAAATGGGGACACTTTCTGCAGTAAATGCTTCTTGTTTTGAATATAGCAGAACCCAGTTAAAAACAAGATTTGTTATTAAGGTTGTATTACATAGTGATTAAGGCGTGAGCTCTGAAATCAGACAGATTTGGGTTTGAACCCTAGTCTACCACTTGCCGGCCTAAAACTTCCCAGGCTTCATCTGCAAAATATGGCTAGTAATTCCTACTCTCTTGAATTGTAATTTAAATTTAAATTGAATACATTGAATAATGTTTTTAAGGAGCTTAGGTTAGTAGAAGACCTGGCACATTGTAAATGGCAGCAATTATTATCACATTCCATGACTGGATCATGTTTTCTGTACTAGGTAAGGCTATACATGCAGGCTACTGTCAGTAATGGTGGTTACCAAGGATATAGGAGAATATGAGGCAGCAGGGATGGGCTTTCCTTGGTGGGTCAGCACCTTGGCCTTCCAAGGCTGGCTGTATGGCAGGCCTACAGATCACAGCCACAGCAGCCTGGTCATGCACCTGAGCTCCATCGGCAGCTTGCCCTCCTTCTGTGCACTGAGGACTCCTGTTCTCCAAAATGGGGAGAATCTGAGTGGGCTGCTTCATCACCATCTGATGCTCTCCTGTCACACCTCACCTCATCAATATTTAGGTCAAGCCCCCAACTCTGGTTTGATCAGATTTCTCTCAACGCAGAATGACCAGTGCGGTAGCAGCTTGAGCAGAAATAACCATTAGGGCTACTTTCCTTTAAAAGGGACTGAATTCATGGCAAACGTGTAATGTTGCGGGTGCCTCTTTCTCATTTCCCAAAGCATGACTGTACACAAAAAAGAAGATTCACCCCTCTGATTTATTTTTATGGAAAACTACCTTCTGAACAATCAGATTCTTTAGGACTATTTGAAATAACATTTGGGGGCAAGATTTAACCACATTCTCACAATGATAAACATGGAATTACCCCTTTAGAGTAGATAGACAAATCCTTGAGAGTTTATTTGTTTCTTATATGAAATGCTTCAGATGACTGCTGTTTCTCTCAAAAAGCTCTTCCATTTTTGTTACATGCTTTCAGTTATCCGAAGTGGGAAGGCATCTTTGGCATGCTTCCAGTTCAGGGCAGTCTCTTGTCTGCCTGGTCTCCTACGGGCAGGCAGACTGGCAGCAGGCAGGGAGCAGGATTTATGCAGTATTTCTGTCTCCATCTAGGGAGGTTTCGTGCAACATCTTGCTTATTTGGTGCATTTTGCTTCATCTTCTTTGTCCACCATTTTCATGCTTTCAAAAATACTTGTTCATCAGCTCACTCCAAAAATCCACACAAGGTATTTCAGAAGCACTGACAAAGACTTGTCATCCTTAAAATAGTATATATTTTAATCATCCTTTAAGGAAGGCAAGATTAGGGTTGACCCTTCAAATATTTAACTGTTATCTGTGATTTGAATGAGTACTCATGCTTCTGTTTTTTTCAAAATATTTAAAGTAGATTATTATAGAAAGTTTCATACATACATTGGAGGGAATAGTATAATGAACTTCCAAATATAGATCTACAAAACTTAACAGTCATTACCGTTTTTTCACATTTGTTTCATCTAATTTGGGGGGAGCACTTGAAAATTAAGTCATAGCCATCAATATATTTCCTCTCCTAAATGCTTCATTGTACATCTCTAAAAATAGGAACATCTCTTATGTAACCACAGGACCACTGTTACATCTAATGCCCAGTTCATATTCAAATTTCTTTAAGAATCCTCTAAATTTTTTGGTTGGTCACTTTTAATTAGCCAACGAACAAATATCTCTCTTCTATTTTTCAACTGTATTAACTGTAATAAGAACATGGAACAGTGGAAAGTTCCCTTGGTTTGTGTATTATATGATGATCAGATGTGTTTGCTTTTTTCCCAATATTTATTATGAAAATCTTCAAGCATACAGAATAGTTGAAAGAATTCTTCACTGCACACCTGTTTACATGGTTCTATTTTAAATTATTTCCCTTCCTTTTTGGGGGTGACTGGGACTTGATAGTTTTTATACCTCAGGCTCAGTGAGAAAGTGAGTATTTTATGGCTTCTTTTTAGGTGGAAGCCTTAAATAATATTTGCAAAGCAGATGGATAAGATACTGATTACTTTGCATGGTTTATAAATCTTGAAAGTATCTTCTCCAACTAGGTAGCCCATGCCAGCCTATAAATACTATTAAGTCTGACTTTCAATTGTCAGTATGTCTCTGGGGCATCCCCAGAGAGCCAGGTGCTGCACTGTTGACAGCAATATCACCATTGTGGGTTAAGCGAGAAAATGACAAGCCACCCCGTCTAATAATGAAGCAATTGGAACAGGCAGTGTGTTTACACCTTATGCAATGTCAGTTGTATTTCAACATTATCCAAAATATCATGCAAAGGTACTTGGAAAAGAGAAAAACAAATCTGGTTTTTAAAATGTCTGTCTGAGGGTTGCTGCTGTCGCTATGGAGATCAGAGAAGCAGATTTTCACGTCTTTACCACACGGAGCTTGTTTTTGAACAGATTCATGAGACTGAGCTTTTTTTTTCTCCTATTCTAGGTGGTTTTGTTAGACATAACCTTGCCTGAATAATATTAACATACCGCTTGTGTGAAAGCACATTAGATGCTAATGCTTGGAGTTGTTTTTAGCAGAATGGTGTAACAATACCAGATTCATTTTTCATATGCATGTTTTTAAATAGACTGACTCCCCTAATCAGCGTGAACAGAGAGCTCAGCTTGGAGCATAAGGAAATGTTAGTTTAATATTTTAGTGCCATCTGCTGTAAGTTTCATGGCATTCTACCCCATCTGGTTTATTTGCAACTATTCCTCCCCCTTTTCTTTTAGTCTTAATAGAATGCAGCAAATCTCTTTCCAAATCGTTTATAATGATTGGCCCTGTTTCTTCCTACTGATCACTGGCTGAGGCTTTTGTCAGAGGAATATGTTCCTTTGGCTCTAGGTATTACTCATTTCCTGAAGACTTCAGTTTCGGCTTAGTGTGATGTGTGCGTGTGTGTATGCATGTGTGTATGACAGTCAAGCAGTTAACACATTCCTAGACCTCTTTGCTTTATCTCAAATGACAGCCTGACTCTTGGTGAGTGAACATTTGTAAATTCAGAAACATCACTAAATAAATAATTATTGAAAGCCTATTAATATGCCAGGCTCTTTCCTAGGCACAGTGGGGGTCAGGGGGAGAGTGGAGAACAAAGCAGATGCCCTGCTCTCATGGAGTTCAGTTAGTAGAGGAGTTTAACAATATACAAGGAAACACATATTACAGTATCACGCAGTGGTAAGTGCTGTGAATTAAAAAAATAAAGCAGGCTAAGGGGAACTATTTTAAATAAGATGGTCAAAGATAGATAATAGAATTAAAATATTGCAGTGAACACCTCTAACATTAAGGTCACTAACAAGGACAACAAATGTGCCCTCCAACCCTGTGCCTTGAGGCTCTTGTTAAAGATAGAGTCATCTTATTGTTAGTTAATCAGTTATCTTTCAACTGAAGCAGAAACATTATACAGATGAAAAATCTGTCCTTTGAGAGCTGTCTGACGGTTTCTGCTATTGCTGTGGAACTGGGTGCACCTTGGATTTGATTTAGGTGAGCAGTTCTGTACTTCAGCACGTGATTAGAGCTCCTGTGTGTGTCCAGTTCTTTGCTAGGTTCCATGGGGACACCAGAGGATTTTAAGTCAGAGCCTGCTCTCCAGAAGTTGCTTTTAAGTGACTACTCCACCAACCCTCAACTCATCGGGGGATAGAATAAATACAAATGGGAATTTAAATAATAACAACAGGTACCATTATGATTAACGCTCACTACAAACGCTGTCAATCTTAAATGCAATCATATTGGGTGTCAGAGGAGGGAAAAGTGTTAAGATGCCCAGTGCATTTCTCTTTACCTACCCTCTTTAAAGATCAGTTTGAGCTGAACATTGAGCTTATGGAGATTACTAATATTCCTATCATTAGAAACAAAGGATTTTCTGAATTGTGTAATTAGAACTATGAACAACCCATGTGGATTCCAGTGTGTGTGTTTGTGTGTGTTTGCTCACATGTGCTCACGCACTTACATGTGCAAGTGCTCATTCATTCATTCAAGAATCAAGTCTCTGGCACCGACTACAGGTGCGTGATAGGGCTGTGTCTGAGGAAGCAAAGATAAGATATAGTCCTTGCCCACAAGGCATTTGTAAGGACAGACATAAAAACAAATTAATGCAATAAAGTGTTGTAGGAGCAGTAAAAGCCATACCTTTCCTAGGTCTGCCTACGTTACCGATTTACATTGCAGTGATTGAGCCATTGTGTGAGTATTCTGACCTTTCTGGGCTGATTTTCCCATATCTTAACAAATCTGGGGCAGGGAGAAGTATTTGAGGAATGATGATTCCTATCCCTTGAGGAGAAAGATTGAATTGTCCTGAAGTGATAACAGTATTTGTTTTGGATTGCTGTGAAATGAGCCACATAAATAGAATCATTGCTTTAATAGCTTGAGTACCATCGTCAGATGCTGTAGTAATAATACACCAGTGGGAGATAAGCAAATGGTAAAAAGGTATGTTCTCCCTGTTTTCCTGTTTATACAATGTACTTGAAGTCTCTGGATAACTTTAGAGACTCATTAGCCCCCTGTATAATTAGATATAAATGCTCACCTCAGTAGAGGCTGATCACAGTGTAGCTGTGAGGTGGGTGGGTGCTGTAGTCACTCCTAAGTATGCACAGCTCCTCTGCCCTGTGCCTGGGAGCTTGTGGTAGCTTGCATGGAAGCAAAAGTAAAACTGAGTTTGGGAATAGGGGAAGGCTGTTGAATGTCTTATGTATCCTCTACTCTCTGGGTGCTTTTAATAAAGGTTTTCTAGGTATAAAGGAGGGATTTAGTCCATCATATTACCCTTACTGTCTATAAAATTTCCACCCAGTTGAGTACCACTTTTCAAAGCCAGGAAAGTATTTGTTGGGCTAACAAAAAGCTATAAATGCTGCTTTTTGCTGAGTGTTTATATTGATGGTCCAGCTCTCTTCTTACCCACTTCTCCTCCCTTCCCCCAATCTAATATACTCAGTTGACATCAAAATGATATTTTTATGGTCTCTGGTGCAGCCTTTGTGAGAGGTGGATTTTCCTCCTGATTATTGTGTCAGGGAAAATCAGTAGTAGTAGCAGCAGCAGCAAGTCAAACTCCAGGACCAACACTGGCTCTTCTCAGATGCTTTCACTGTATTTCCATATCTTCTCTCACTAGCTGGCACTTTGAGTATTTCTACAATTTCCTTTACTTCTGTACTGTCCTTTACTTCTGTACTGTCTGCACAGGACAATGCTGAATTCAAAAAAGAAAAACCTGACCATCACTTCATTCTGTTGTAGGGACATCCTGTCAATGGAAACAAGGACTAGTGTGTAGATTCTACTGACTGTAGACCTTTGGAGTTCTAAAAGCTGACTCTTAGGTGCCAGAAGGTTTTCAAAGCTCGAACTATTTCTGTTTCTCCTTCTCCTGATGGCAGACCATATTGTACCCACTGCTCTTTCATTCCATCTTCACAAAGGCATAAGGAGTAGTTTCCCCTTATTCCCATCGTTAAATATTGGGTGGGATTTCTGACCAATGTTGCATAATCTTCTCAGTAGATCTTTGAATCTCGCAGAGATTTGACTATTTGAGTGTTGTTCATAAAAGGATTAGCATTAATGAATTTTTATGATGGGACCATGATATGGTCTGAATATTTGTTTTCACCTCCCCCCAGAATTCATATATTGAAATACTAATTCCCAAAGATTTTGGTATTAGGAGGTGAGGCCTTTGAGAAGTGCTTAAGAAACCATTGCCTATCCAAAGTCACAAAGATTTACTCCTGTGTTTTCTTCTAAGGGTTTTGTAGTTTTAGCTCTTACATTTAGGTCTTTGATTCATTTTGAGTTAATTTTTTTATTTAGTGTGAGGTAGGAGTCCAACTTCATTCTTTTGTATGTGGCTATCCAGTTGTTCTGGAATCATTTGTTAAAAAGACTGCTTTCCATTGAAGTATCTTCTTATCCTTGTCAAAAAAACAGTTGACCATAAATGTGGGGGTTTTATTTCTAGATTATCAGTTCTATCCCATTGATCTACATTTCTAGCCTTATGCTAGTACCATACAGTTTTGATTAATGTAGCTCTGTTGTAAGTGAAATCTGGAAGTGTAAGTCCTCCAAACTTTTTCTTCTTTTTCAATATTGTTTTCTCTCTTCTGGGTCCTTTGCATTCCATATGAATTTTAGAATCAACTGAAAAACAGAAACTGATAAAGATTGCTTGGACCTTGATAGGCATCCCTTGACAGGGATTGTGTAGTTTGGGGAATATTGCCATGTTAACATTATTAAGACTTTTAATTCATGAACACGGGCTATCTTTCCATTTAATTATTTAATTTCAACACTGTTTTGTAATTATCTTTGCATAAGTCTTGCACTTATTTTATTAAATTTATCCCTAATTACATTATTCTTTTTGATTCTTATCATACCACCACCGGTTTTCTTTTTTTTTTTTTTAGGTTGTTGTATTCCCTTTATTTTGAAAAATAACATTTACAAAATGTTGAGAAAATCACATGTTGCTTGTTAGGTTTAAAATATTTAAAAGGTTTGACAAGATATACTCTTCATTTAAGAGATTGAAAGGGCATTGAAGAATCAGTTATTTAGTAAATAGTCACGGAGAACCTCTTTGGGGCACTTTTTTTTTTAATTTAATTTTATTTATTTTTTTATACAGCAGATTCTTATTAGTCATCAGTTTTATACACATCAGTGTATACATGTCAATCCCAATTGCCCAATTCATCACAAACACACCCCACGCCCCGCTGCTGCTTTCCCCCCTTGGTGTCCATACGTTTGTTCTGTACGTCTGTGTCTCAATTTCTGCCCTGCAAACCAGTTCATCTGTACCATATTTCTAGGTTCCACATATATGTGTTAATATACGATATTTGTTTTTCTCTTTCTGACTTACTTCACTCTGTATGACTGTCCCTAGATCCATCCATGTCTCAACAAATGACCCAATTTCATTCCTTTTTATGTCTGAGTAATATTCCATTGTATATATGTACCACATCTTCTTTATCCATTCATCTGTCGATGGGCATTTAGGTTGCTTCCATGACCTGGCTATTGTAAATAGTGCTGCAGTGAACATTGGGGTGCATGTGTCTTTTTGAATTATGATTTTTTCTGGGTATATGCCCAGTAGTGGGATTGCTGGATCATATGGTAATTCTATTTTTAGTTTTTTAAGGAACCTCCATACTGTTCTCCATAGTGGCTGTATCAATTTCCATTTCCCACCAACGGTGAAAGAGGGTTCCCTTTTTTCCACACCCTCTCCAGCATTTGTTGTTTGTACATTTTCTGATGATGCCCATTCTAACTGGTGTGAGGTGATACCTCATTGTAGTTTTGATTTGCATTTCTCTAATAATTACTTATGTTGAGCAGCTTTTCATGTGCCTCTTGGCCATCTGTATGTCTTCTTTGGAGAAATGTCTATTTAGGTCTTCTGCCCATTTTTGGATTGGGTTGTTTGTTTTTTTAATATTGAGCTGCATGAGCTGCTTATATATTTTGGAGATTAATCCTTTGTCCATTGATTCGTTTGCAGATATTTTCTCCCATTCTCAGGGTTGTCTTTTCATCTTGTTTATGGTTTCCTTTGCTGTGCAAAAGCTTTGAAGTTTCATTAGGTCCCAATTCTTTATTATTTTTTTAATTTCCATTACTCTAGGAGGTGGATCAAAAAAGATCTTGCTGTGATTTATGTGAAAGAGTGTTCTTCCTATGTTTTCCTCTAAGAGTTTTATAGTGTCCCGTCTTACGTTTAGGTCTCGAATCCATTTTGAGTTTATTTTTATGTATGGTGTTAGGGAGTGTTCTAATTTCATTCTTTTACATGTAGCTGTCCAGTTTTCCCAGCACCACTTATTGAAGAGACTGTCTTTTCTCCATTGTATATCCTTGCCTCCTTTGTCATAGATAACCTGACCATAGGTGCGAGGGTTTATCTCTGGGCTTTCTGTCTTGTTCCATTGATCTGTTTCTGTTTTTGTGCCAGTACAATATTGTCTTGATTACTGTAGCTTTGTATATAGTCTGAAGTCAGAGAGTCCGATTTCTCCAGCTATGTTTCTTTCCCTCAAGACTGCTTTCGCTATTCAGGGTCTTTTATGTCTCCATACAAATTTTAAGACTTTTTGTTCTAGTTCTGTAAAAAATGCCATTGGTAATTTGATAGGGATTGTATTGAATCTGTAGATTGCTTTAGGTAGTATAGTTATTTTCACAATACTGATTCTTCCAATCCAAGAACATGGTATATGTCTCCATCTGTTGGTATCATCTTTAATTTCTTTCATCAGTGTCTTATAGTTTTCTGCATACAGGTCTTTGGTCTCCCTAGGTAGGTTTATTCCTAGGTATTTTATTCTTTTTGTTGCAGTGGTAAATGGGAGTGTTTCCTTAATATCTCTTTCAGATTTTTCATCATTAATGTATAGGAATGCAAGAGATTTCTGTGCATTAATTTTGTATCCTGTGACTTTATGAAATTCATTGATGAGCTCTAGTAGTTTTCTGGTGGCATCTTTAGGATTCTCTATGTATAGTATCATGTCATCTGCAAACAGTGACAGTTTTACTACTTCTTTTCCAATTTGTATTCCTTTTATTTCTTTTTCTTCTGATTGCCGTGGCTATCAGAAGAAAAAGAAATAAAAGGAATACAAATTGGAAAAGCTTTTCCAAAACTTTGAAAAAGCTTTTCCAAAACTATGTTGAATAATAGTGGTGAGATATCCTTGTATTGTTCCTGATCCTGTAGGTAATGCTTTCAGTTTTTCACCATTGAGAATGATGTTTGCTGTGGATTTGTCATATATGGCATTTATTATGTTGAGGTAGGTTCCCTCTATGCCCACTTTCTGGAGAGTTTTTATCATAAATGGGTGTTGACTTTTGTCAACAGCTTTTTCTGCATCTATTGAGATGATCATATGGTTTTTTCTTCTTCAATTTGTTAATATGGTGTATCACATTGATTGATTTATGTATATTGAAGAATCCTTGCATCCCTGGGATAAATCCCACTTGATCGTGGTGTATGATCCTTTTAATGTGATGTTGGATTCTGTTTGTTAGTATTTTGTTGAGAATTTTTGCATCTATGTTCATCAGTGATATTGGTCTGTAATTTTCTTTTTTTGTGGTATCTTTGTCTGGTTTTGGTATCAGGGTGATGGTGGCCTCGTAGAATGAGTTTGGGAGTGTTCCTTCCTCTGCAATTTTTTTGAAGAGTTTGAGAAGGATGGGTGTTAGCTCTTCTCTGAATGTTTGATAGAATTCACCTCTGAAGCCATCTGGTCCTGGATGTCTGTTTGTTGGAAGATTTTTAATCACAGTTTCAATTCCATTCCTTGTGATTGGTCTGTTCATATTTTCTATTTATTCCTGGTTCAGTCTTGGAAGGTTATACCTTTCTAAGAATTTGTCCATTTCTTCCAGGTTGTCCATTTCATTGGCATAGAGTTGCTTGTAGTAGTCTCTTAGGATGCTTTGTATTTCAGTGGTGTCTGTTGTAACTTCCTCTTTTTCATTTCTAATTTTATTGATTTGAGTCCTCTCCCTCTTGATGAGTCTGGCTAAGGGTTTATCAGTTTTGTTTATCTTCTTAAGGAACCAGTTTTTAGTTTTATTGATCTTTGCTGTTGTTTTCTATTTCATTTATTTCTGATCTGATCTTTATGATTTCTTTCCTTCTGCTAACTTTGAGTTGTTTGTTCTTCTTTCTCTAGTTCGTTTAGGTGTAAGGTTAGATTGTTGATTTGAGATTTTCCTTGTTTCTTGAGGTAGGCTTGTATAGCTATGAACTTCCCTCTTAGAACTGCTTTTGCTGCATCCCATAAATTTTGGATCACCGTGTTTTCATTGTCTTTTATCTCTAGTTATTTTTTGATTTCCTCTTTGATTTCTTCAGTGATCTCTTGGTTATTTAGTAACGTATTGTTTAGCCTCCATGTGTTTGTGTTTTTTACGGTATTTTCCCTGTAATTCATTTCTAATCTCGTAGTGTTGTGGCAGAAAAGATGCTTGATATGATTTCAGTTTTCTTAAATTTACTGAGGCTTGATTTGTGACCCAGATGTGATCTATCCTGGAGAATGTTCTGTGCGCATTTGAGAAGAAAGTGCAATCTGCTGTTTTTGGATGGAATGTCCTGTAAATATCAATTAAATCTATCTGGTGTGTTGTGTCATTTAAAGCTTCTCTTTCCTTACCTATTTTCATTTTGGATGATCTGTCCATTGGTGTAAGTGAGGTGTTAAAGTCCACCAGTAGTATTGTGTTACTGTCGATTTCACCTTTTATAGCTGTTAGCAGTTGCCTTATGTATTGTGGTGTTCCTATGTTGGGTGCATATATATTTATAATTGTTATATCTTCTTCTTGGCTTGATCCCTTGATCATTATGTAGTGTCTTTCCTTGTCTCTTGTAACATTCTTTATTTTACAGTCTATTTTATCTGATATGAGTATTGCTACTCCACCTTTCTTTTGATTTCCATTTGCATGGAATATCTTTTTCCATCCCCTTACTTTCAGTCTGTATGAGTCCCTAGGTCTGAAGTGGGTCTCTTGTAGACAGTATATATGGGTCTTGTTTTTGTGTCCTTTCAGCAAGCCTGTATCTTTTGGTTGGAGCATTTAATCCATTCAGCTTTAAGGTAATTATCAATATGTATGTTCCTATGACCATTTCCTTAATTGTTTTGGGTTTGTTTTTGTAGCTCCTTTTCTTCTCTTGTGTTTCCCACTTAGAGAAGTTCCTGTAGCATTTGTTGTAGAGTTGGTTTGGTGGTGCTGAATTCTCTTAGCTTTTGCTTGTCTGTAAAGTTTTTAATTTCTCCATCGAATCTGAATGAGATCCTTGCCGGGTAGAGTAATCTTGGTCATAGGTTCTTCCCTTTCATCACTTTAAGTATATCATGCCACTCCCTTCTGGCTTGTAGAGTTTCTGGTGAGAAGTCAGCTGTTAACCTTATGGGAGTTCCCTTGTATGTTGTTGTTTTTCCCTTGCTGCTTTCAATAATTTTTTTTTGTCTTTAATTTTTGCCAGTTTGATTACTATGTGTCTCAGTGTGTTTCTCCTTGGGTTTATCCTGTATGGAACTGACTCTCTGCGCTTCTTGGACTTGGGTGGCTATTTCCTTTCCCACGTTAGGGACGTTTTTTACTATAATCTCTTCAAATATTTCCTCTGGTCCTCTCTCTCCCTCTTTTCCTTCTGGGACCCCAATAATGCGAATGTTGTTGCGTTTAATGTTGTCCCGGAGGTCTCTTAGTCTGTCTTCATTTCTTTTCAGTCTTTTATCTTTATTCTGTTCCGCAGCAGTGAATTCCACCATTCTGTCTTCCAGGTCACTTATCCATCCTTCTGCCTCAGTTATTCTGCTATTGATTCCTTCTAGTGTAGTTTTCATTTCAGTTATTGTATTGTTCATCAGTTTGTTTGTTGTTTAATTCTTCTAAGTCTCTGTTAAACATTTCTTGCATCTTCTCGATCTTTGCCTCCATTCTGTTTCTGAGGACCTGGATCATCTTCACTATCATTATTCTGAATTCTTTTTCTGGAAGGTTGCCTATCTCCACTTCATTTAGTTGTTTTTCTGGAGTTTTATCTTGTTCCTTCATCTGGTACATAGCTCTCTGCCTTTTCATCTTGTCTGTCTTTCTGTGAATGTGGTTTTTGTTCCACAGGCTGCAGGATTGTAATTCTTCTTGCTTCTGCTGTCTGCCCTCTGGTGGATGAGGCTATCGAAGAGGCTTGTGCAAGTTTCCTGATGGGAGGGACTGGTGGTGGGTAGAGCTGACTGTGGCTCTGGTGGGCAGAGCTCAGTAAAACTTTAATCTGCTTGACTGCTGATGGGTGGGACTGGGTTCCCTCCCTGTTGGTTGTTTGGCCTGAGGTGAGCCACAGCCACCCTCTGCCTCTGCAGGAGACCCTCCAACACTAGCAGGTAGGTCTGGTTCAGTCTCCCCTGGGGTCACTGCTCCTTCCCCTGGGTTCCGATGCGCACACTACTTTGTGTGTGCCCTCCAAGAGTGGAGTCGCTTCTTCCCCCAGTCCTGTTGAAGTCCTGCAATCAAATCCCACCAGGCTTCAAAGTCTGATTCCGTAGGAATTCCTCCTCCCGTTGCTGGACCCCCAGGTTGGGAAGCCTGACGTGGGGCTCAGAACCTTCACTCCAGTGGGTGGACTTCTGTGGTATAAGTGTTCTCCAGTCTGTGAGTCAACCACCCAACAGTTATGGGATTTGATTTTATTGTAATTGCACCCCTCTTACCGTGTCATTGTGGCTTCTCCTTTGTCTTTGGATGTGGGGTATCTTTTTCGGTGAGTTCCAGTGTCTTCCTGTCGATGATTGTCCAGCAGCTAGTTGTGATTCTGGTGTTCTTGCAAGAGGGAGTGGGAACACGTCCTTCTACTCTGCCATCTTGGTTCTCACCTGTTATTTTTTAAATATAATTTTATTAGAACACAGCCATGCTTTTTCACTTACATATTGTCTTTGGCTTTTTTGCTACAAGGGCAGAGTGGAGTAGTTGCCACTGAGACCGTGTGGCCCACAAAGCCGAAAGTATTTACTCTCTGGCCCTTTACAGAAGAAGTTTGCTAATCTTTGTCTTCGAATATAATTTGTTTTTGGAAAATGCCAATTCTTCTCTTTTTCTCCCTCAGAGATGCTGTGTGGTAAGATGGAAGAGGAATCAGAGTTATTTTATTTAATGTTGAGAAATACAAATTATATTAGATAGGATGAGTTGTGGAGTTCGTGAGAGCTAGGTCCTATCCTGGGTCATCACTTCCTGTTTGATCTCTCTGAAATTGTTTCTTCTCATTGAAATTTTCATTTCCTTTTCTTAAGAGGGCAGAAAGTGACTTGCTAATGTCATATGTTATAGCGTATGTCAAGAACTCTGAAGTTCTACCTTTTTGTCCATTTTCATTTCCACTGCTTAGAAGTTAAATCCTGACCAGGAGATATAAGCTAAAAGTTGCTTTTTCCCTACTTCCCTCACTAAATTTTTAATATCAGCTTGTTAGATGTGCCTTTATTACTTATTTATACCATTTTCTTCTTTTTCATAAAAAGTTAAGTGCAAAAAAATATGTTGGTTACTCAGTATTAGGTGATATTGGGAAAAGTTTTGTTTTTCCCTTAAGAAAAATATGTTACCTCCATTTCTTAGTAATGGCATTCTAGCTTGGTTCATAAACATGTAGGACACATTTATATTAGCCGCAATGAGATGGAAAGCATAGCTGTTTCAGCCACCAAAAGCATTTCTCCTGCATTATCTATTTTGTTGGTATAGATGACGACAGGCTTCCAGCTGGAACAGATTCAAATGGCTTTCCTCTTGCTCCATTATTTGAATCTAGAAGAATGTTGACTATACCAAAATGGATCAAAATATTACTCAGCGACTCTGGTTGTACAGGTAAAATACAGACTTCCACTCACAACTGAAATGTTCAAAGTGCTTCAGAAGCGTGGTTATCTGGAAACAGTAATTATCTGAGAAACAAACCTTAAATCTAGTGCTTACATAGAGGACTTTCCCAGTCAATATTTTTTTTAGCTTGATTCGTAATACTTTATAAAAAATTAGGTCTTGTAATCTGTTAATAAAATGACAGGCCATTATAACTACTCATTCTTTCAGTGGGAGGTAATATTAGAAATGATCACTGTTGAGATGATGTTATCTTTTTCTAGAAATCAGGGAACCTCCATTTTTTTTTAACTTGACTGATCAGAGAGCTCAGGATCAGAGAGTTTCTGGGTTGGAAGGGACTAAAAACTTCATGCACATTTTGAGTGACAGGGAACTCACTGCTTCCCGGCTTACTTTCCATCCTTGGTCCATTCTTAAATTTATCTCATATGTTGATGATATTTATCATGGTTGGCACTTTGGAGGGAGATACTAGACCTTGCATTTTATTGCTACTAAACTTGATCTTGTTAGGTTAACCCCATTTTTCTAGTCTGTCAAGATTTGGGAGGATTCTTTCACTGAATGCATTTGCCGTCTCTGCCGATGCAGGGGACACGGGTTCGTGCCCCGGTCTGGGAAGATCCCATATGCTGCGGAGCGGCTGGGCCCGTGAGCCATGGCCACTGAGCCTGTGTATCCGGAGCCTGTGTTCCGCAACGGGAGAGGCCACAACAGTGAGAGGCCCGCGTACCGCAAAAAAAAAAAAAAAAAAAAAACTGAAACAAAATTATTGGGTTGGCCCAAAAGTTCGTTCGGGTTTTTCCGTAAGATGTTACGGAAAAACCCAAATGAACTTTTGGGCCAACCCAGTACAACAGCCTCCCTTCTTTCACAATAAGGCCTAAGAATACAAAAGAACTTGTCCTTTTATTAAGTTATGCTACTGACCTTTTAAGTGGTGTCTTGGCCCTGGGAATGATGAGTGGCTTGGGCAGAAAGCCATCTGAAGACACCAAGGTAATTCTGCTGCGGGCCAAGTCATTCATTTTGTTGGAATTGACCATGCATTTAGTAATGATCCTGCAGCTTTAAAAGCAAAGTCATTCTACCTGTGGCCTCAGCATAAAGGCACATGACCTTGTCCTCTGCCAGGCAGGTAAATGCAGGTATTAAATTGCTGTTGACAGTGCAGAAGTTGAGAAGTTTAAAAGTTAGCTAAATTGTTGGAAACTTAGCTGAATAGTTGCTCTGACTTCAACTTCACAAGCTAAATCTTTCTAAATCTCCAGGGAAGCCAAGAATAAAATGAGAGCCCTAAGAAGTAAAATTTTTAAAACTACATTACATTTCTGGTAGCTTGCTATTCTTTGTAGCTTTTATCATGGTTTTAAATTACAGATTTATCCCTGTATTCATTCATTAATGAGTATATCCCTGATAGAGTATAAGCTCTAGGAGGGCATGGACCATGTTTTGTTTGTCATTGTTTATATGCTCACCACCTAGCACAGTATCTTCCTTGACCTGAAGGAACTCAGGATCCAGTAGAGGAAAAGTGACAGTTACTAGTTACTCCTTCTACCTTTGCCTCTTGAGCCCATAGTCTGGCATCCTTGTTGGTTTTGCACATAGCAACCTAGAGCTGAATGTTCCTGGAGAGTAGTACCCCTAGTGAAGGTTCTTAAGACAAGGTGAGCTCCAGAGAAGAATCTTCCTTGGTGATACTTTTCTTTCTTGTCAACTCCTATTCAAAGGCAAAAGTGGAAGCAGCATTTATAGACAATGTGTCTGGGATGAGAAATAGTGGATCTAACTCACATATATTTTCTTTCAACCTCTCTTTGCCTGTCATTTAAACAATCAATAAAAAATTCCATTATGCATACATTTACTCTTTCACTTATTCAATAAACATTATTAAATTCCTATTATTTGCAAGCCCTGTACTAGGTACCACATGGAAATAACAAGTAAATAAAAATACGACAAACATAAGCATTTGCTTTCGGGGTGGTTCCCTCCAAGGCTGGGGGATGGTGTATTGGTGGATATCAAACTGGAAGGTTGACCAGGGTGACTGGGAGGATTTACCTGCTTGAAAGAGGTATACATGGTGGCAACTGAGAGTACCTCTGGGTTCTGTTTCACCACTAGTCTGCCACCCTTTGGCTCTTCCACATAAGGACTGCTTAAAATTACCCCCCCACACACCTCATCATCTAATGTGTGGTCAATATATATAAGATTTGGGGCCAAGTCAGCATATCATTTGAATATTTTTATGGACTCAATCTGTAAAGTGCTAGAATTTTTCTGATATTGATAGGTAAGTAGACAGATGGATAGATTCTATACAGTTAAATTGAAACTGCTTAAATATTGAAAGGTAGATTTAGGAATCAATAATTAAAGTCAGAGAAAAGAATTATTCTTAATTTATATGGATAAAACAGATGCTAAATTCTTTTGTCACCCACTAAATCAGTGAATTCTCCAGCTTTTTCTGGTTTATAACAAATAAATCCCAGATCTCAGTAGTTTACAACAAGAAATAGTTTTTCTTCTGCACATTACATCAAGGTTTGGCTCTGCTATACTTTGTTAGGCTCGGCTCTATGTGTTCTTTCATTTTGGAACCCAGGCTAAAGGAGCAGTCCTTTTCTAGGACATGCTGTTCTCCTGGTACAAGGATGAAGCAAGGTAGCCCCAGCCAAGCCACACAGTCACATGAAGTTTCTGCTCAGATGTGGAAAATGAATGTTCCCTCATGTACCAGTAGCTGAACTATGCCACACATAGCCAAGCCTGAAGTTAATGGATGGGTAAGCGGGGTGAAAGGAGGAGCAAATAATGTAAACAAATAATTACACAGCCTACCAGTCAGCATTACAATTGTAGTCATGCTCCTTGAACTTTCTGGCATTCAGCTACATTGCTATAAAAAAATAATGTTCTGTTTTGAAAACAACTGCAAATAAAAACCTTTTAGTTCAGTGTACACTGTGGAGATTTGTGAGGCTTTAACTTATATATAGTGCTATACATGAAACCTTAAAGAAACAACATTACTGTTATCAGATCCTTTGATCCACATAGCGAAACTTTTGGGTTGTTTAAGTTCTTCCACAATTACTGGGATTGATAATTTTGTAACAGGGCAGAACCCTTCCGATAGGCCTTTAGGGAAAAACTAGGATGACCACCAAAGAACCATCCCAAGATGTAATATGCAATTTAAGTGGGCACCTAAGCTGGATAATGTCAGTGTTGCCCAAAATGAGTAAAAATGGAAATGATCTGAGAAACCATTTGTATTCTGAGCATTATTTGAATAATGTTCATGTCAGTGACTATTGTTGACATTAGAGTAAAATACTTTCTTGAAATGTATAATTAAGGAATTTAATAAGTTTGTCAGCATTAATCAAAGTATCTTTCTGACCATGATGAATATTATCTAGAAAATGCAGAAATGTCCCATTTCAGACTAAACATTGATTGCAGAGAAGTCAGCTGTAGGTCATTTCAACAAATGCATCAATAATATAGTCATTCCAAATGCAGAATTTAGTTCAAGGTTTGAGAAAATATATTGCCAATCAGACTATTCCATATTATTTAAGACATTTTTAATATGCCATTGCTATGTCAGGTTGACCAGATTAATCCAGTCAGGTCTTGAGACATGAGACACTTTCCAGTCAACAGTGATAAATGTTGCCGGAGCCTAAGGACTTACAAAGAGCATACAAATGGATTTAATTATGTCTGTGAGAGTGAATAAGCTAAATCTTCTTTTAATCTGAAACCCTCAGTTTCTGCAGGGACATAAATAAAATGATTGGCTGTTGGTATACGACAGTAGTTTTTTACTCATGATAAGTGGAGGGAACACACTCAAATACAGAGATACAAATTAATCATGTTCTTTATTATGATGATATGTATACTCATCAATCAGTGAAAGGCCCCTCTCTTATTTTATGTTATTTGATTTTACCCCTTCTTTCTGCTTACTCAGTCCCATTCCCCTGTCCTTCTCATCACTCACTGTAATGGGAGTGATATACATCCTTGGGTTTATGTATATAAACTAGATGTTTGGTATAAGTGTTTTTAATTTTAAAAAGTGATACTGTGCTACAATTCTCATTCTGTTTCTTACATTTTCTACTTCAGCCGTGTTATTAAGACAGTGATACATGTGCAACTAGTTCATTGCTTCCAACTACTGCACAGTATTTCATTGTGTGCATCCATCAGATTTCACTTACGCATTCCCTGATGATGGACTTCTAGGCGGCTTCCAGTCTCGCACTGCCGTTCATATACAACACTGTCATAAGCCTCCCACATGTGTCTTGTTATAAACCTATGGCAGAATTTCTATAGTCTATACATCGTATGACAGGATTGCTACCTCATTAATTATTTGCATACCTAATTTAACTAAATACTGCTAGGTTTTTCTCCAGATTGCTTGAATCAGTTTACATTCCTACCAGCCAGGCATGGAAAGGTTTTATTTCCTCTTCCTTTCCCCTTCTGTGCTTGCTAACATTTGGTATTATTTGAATTTCTAATTCTGATCGATCTTACAGGAATAAAAAGCTCTCTCTCTCTTTTTCTTAATTACAAGTGTGGTTGAGCATCTCTTTATATACTTGTTAGCTGTTCAGGCTTCCTTATATGTGAATTGGCTAGTCATATTTGGTTTTCCATCTTTTTCTTGTTTATTCTCTTATTGGTTTAGACCTTCCTCTAGTTTGTCACCCATTTGTTAACTCTGTTGTGCAGTTTGTTGAACAGAAATCCTTATTTTGATGTAGTCAACTATACAAATTTTTCACTTTGTGGTTTATCACATTTTCAAGACACAAAGTTATTTTCTTGCATTATCTTTTACTATCTAGATTTACCATTACATTTAATTACTTAATCCATTTGTAGTTTACCTTTGAATATACTATGAGTTAAGAATCTAGCATTCTTCATATGTAATGAGTCGATTTTATCAGCAGAATTTATTGGACAATTTATCCTTCCCCCACAGAACTGTGATACCACCTTTATCATATATCAAGTTTCAGTCTATGGTTCTGTTCATGAACTCTCAATTCTCTTCCATTGGTTTAATTTTCTGTTCTTGTGTCAAAACATTTATTTTTATTGCTATTATAGTTTAGTTGTTTGCCTTACTATTTGCTAGGGTGAGTCTACCCTCTTTTCTCCCCCCAAATTGACTCCATTTTGCATGGTTCTTTATTCTTACATTTAAGTTTTATAATACATTTTTTAAGTTCTAAAAAAATCGTACTGGAATTTTTATTTTTATATCGCCACTTACTTGAGTCCTTTGTTTGTTTATTGGATTATTCAGTGGAGTTTAAAGTTTTTCTAAATAAAGATCTTGTACCCTTTTACATTAATTCCAGTGGTTTCCATTGCTGTTATAAATTCAGCAGTGTATTTTTTGTTGGCTATTATTGGTATAGAGGAATGCTCTGTGTGTATGTGTGTGTGTGCGTGTACACATAATATACATATTTTATATCTGACATATTTGCCAAACTCATGTATTAGTTCCATATCATGTCTGTTGAATCTTTTGGGATTTCTCTATAGATGATCATACTTGTCTTATGCCTAATCATAAAGGGGAATACATTTAAACTTACTCCATTAAGTATGATTTCTATAATTTGATTTTTACATACAGCCGTAAGGAAGGAAATTTCCTTGTATTCCTACTTCTCCAATACTTTTCAGTCATTGGTAGGAATTTAGGGCTTCCCCAGTGGCACAGTGGTTAAGAATCTGCCTGCGAGGAAGGATTACAACTCCCGGCATGCCCCTGTGCGGTTGTCAGGAGCAACCACGGAATGCAGACTAACAGATCACTGGAGTCAGGACTATCCACCAACAGACAACCAACCAACCATGGGCCAGGATTATTACTCTGTGCTCCAGATCACTCGCAATTCAGAAGATGCCCAGATCAAGAATGCGTGAGTGGGGGCAGGAGCGAGGCTTTTGGGTTGTGCTGGGACAGGGCCCACCCTCATCTCTTCCAAACTGAGCTTTCCTGCACAGCTTAGGACAGGCAAGGTAGACCTTGTTCCTTTTCTTGCTTCTTGCACACCTACTTCCTGGCTTTGGGCTGGGTCAGGGTTCCCAGTCCATCATCCTTTACCCTCTATGCCCTGTCTGCTCTCCTGGGTACCCTGGTTATCCTAGCAATTAAGTGGGAACAAAGGAGAAAAAAAAAAAGAATCCACCTGCCAGTGCAGGGGACACAGGTTCGAGCCCTGGTCCAGGAAGATCCCACATGCCGCGGAGCAACTAAGCCTGTGCACCACAACTACTGAGCCTGTGCTCTAGAGCCCGTGAGCCACAGCTACTGAAGCCTGCATGCCTAGAGCCTGTGCTCTGCAGCAAGAGAGACCACCGCAATGAGAAGCCCGTGCACCGCAACAAAGACCCAACACAACCATAAATAAATAAATAAATAGGAATTTAACTTTAAATGCTTTATCTGTGTCTAGTAAGATAATCGTGATTTTTCTCTTTTGGCCAATTAATGTAGTAAATTAAACTGATAGGTTTTCAAAAGTTAAACAATCTTACAGTCCTGAAATAACCTCTGGTTTGATTAACTACTGTTTTATATAGCATTTTAATATATGTTGGTTAGCTACTATTTATTTATAACTTTGATATTCATGTCAATATTAACAATTACTGACACTTTCAGAACATTTACTCCATACCAGACACTGGCCAAGGACTTTACATATATTGACTCATTTTATCCTCACAACTTGTGACATATATACTAATATTTGTCATTCTCATTTGACTGATGAGGAGACTAAGGCACAAGGAAGTTAAGTAACATTCCCAAGGTCACACGGCTAGTCAGTGGTGAAGCTGCATTTGAAACTCAGAAAGCCCAGCCCTGGAATCTGTGTTCCTACATACTGTGCTTTACTGTCTCTCGTAAATAACTGGAGCCTGTAATCATTTTGTCTTGTAATGCCCTCATCTCATTTTGGAATCAAGATTATACTTGCAGCATAAAATGATGTGGATAGTTTTCCCTCTTTGTCTGTTTCTGGAACAACTTGAATAAAATAGGCATCATCTAGTCTTTGAAAACAACCCGGTCAAAAAGTGGGCAGAAGACCTAAATAGACATTTCTTCAGAGAAGACATACAGATGGCCAACAAACACGTGAAAGAATGCTCAACATCTCTAATTATTAGAGAAATGCAAATCAAAACTGCAATGAGGTATCACCTCACACCGGTCAGAATGGCCATCATCACAAAATCTACAAACAGTAAATGCTGGAGAGGGTGTGGAAAAAAGGGAACCCTCTTGCACTGTTGGTAGGAATGTAAATTGATACAGCCACTGTATGTATGGAGGTTCCTTAAAAAACTAAAAATAGAACTACCACGTGACCCAGCAATCCCACTACTGGGCATATACCCAGAGAAAACCATAATTCAGAAAGACAAATGCACCCCAATGTTCAGTGCAGCACTATTTACAATAGCCAGGACATGGAAACAACCTAAATGTCCATCAACAGAGGAATGGATAAAGAAGATATGGTACATACATACAATGGAATATTACTCAGCCATAAAAAGGAACGAAATTGGGTCATTTGTAGAGATGTGGATGGACCTAGAGTCTGTCATACAGAGTGAAGTAAGTCAGAGAAAAACAAATATCATATATTAACGCATATATGTGGAATCTGAAAAAAATGGTATAGAAGATCTTATTTACAAAGCAGAAATAGAGACATAGACGTAGAGAACAAACATATGGATACCAATGGGGAGTGGGGAGGTGGGATGAATTGGGAGATTGGGATTGACATATAAACACTATTGATACTATGTATAAAATAGATAACGAATGAGAACCTACTGTACAGCACAGGGAACTCTACTCAATGCTCTGTGGTGACCTAAATGGGAAGGAAGTCCAAAAAAGAGGGGATATATGTATATGTATAGCTGATTCACTTTGCTGTACAGTAGAAACTAACACAACATTGTAAAGCAACTATACTCCAATAAAAAAGAAAATTACTAAAAAAAAAAAGTATGGTAGAACTAAAATGTAAAACCACCTGGAATCTATGGGTTTCTTTTATAGAGGAAGTCTTTGATTGCTATTTCAATTTCTTTGAAGACTACTGTTTAGCATTAAGATTTCGACTCTTTTTTTGGTACTAATTTGTACTATATTCCCCCCAAATGTATCCATTTTATTCTAGTTTTCATATAATTGATGTATAGTTGCCCATAATATTATTTTGTAATCTCTGTTGTGTTTGTAGCTATTTCTTGTCATGTTGCATTTTATTTGTTTCTTCTTTCTCCTTTTCTTGATCAGTCTGTCTTATTTATCTTTTCAAAAAAGCAGCTTTTGGTTTTTCATTTTCCCCCTTTTTGTTATTTTCTTCTCTATTTTATTGATTTATTTTCATACTGATATTATTTCCTTCTCTCTTATTTCTTTGGATTTTTTTCTGTTGCTCTTCTAACACTTGAGTTGAAAATATAGCTCATTTATTTTTACCTTCTTATATTCTGACTAATAATTTTAAAATTCTCACAAATTTTGACATGTGTTTTTCACTGTCATTCAGATGTAAGTTTTCCCTTATGACTTTTAATTTTATTACATTTTGGTTAGTCTTGAATGTCTATAATGTTGATTCTCTGGGATTTATTAAGGTTTTCATTGTGTCCTGGCAAGCAGTTTATTTTTGTGAATGTTTCATGTATTCTTAAAGAAAACAATATATATATTCTCTGTTGGATGTAAAGTTCTCTATTAGTTTGAACTAAATTATGATATTTAAATCTTATATAATTTTGTTAATTTTTGTGTGCTTGATCTATGAGCTGCTGTGCAGGGTTTATTAAACTTTACAGTTTCAGTTTTTGCTTAATCTATTTCACCCCATAGTTTGATCAATTATGTTTTATATATTTTGAGATCCTAGCTTGGGCCTCTCATAGTAAGCCTAAGGAGTGGCAAAGAGAATGTTCTTCAAAGTAGAAGGCTCTACTCTTATGGTCTGGACTTGATGGTCCCTCCTGCCCCACCACCTCACTACCAACCGCCTGTACCCTGTCACTCAACCATAGCACCACCAAGTGACTTTAGCTTTCTGGAAACCTCTCTGCTTCTTCACCCTAGAGGATGGGGGAATGCTCTGGTGCCACCCTGAGAGGTGGAATTGCTGTTTTTCTGCCTCTGGTGACCTACCCCAGGGCAGTAAGGGGAGAAGAAAACTGGGAAGCTCCATTCCAGTCTTTCACTTGTGGTTTCCTATCCTCTTGCTCTGGACTTCTATGTGCTGTGCATACTGGAACCCAGACACTACTCTCCTTTGAAGGATTTCTCAGTCTGTATATGAGTTTCCAAGGTGCGTCAACCTCCTTTTTTTTCTATGGCATCTCCAGGGTTGGGTTTGAAAGATGGAACAAGTAGCTAGTATTAAGTTCAGAATCTCATTAGGCTACTTCGTGTTGTGTAACCAGTAATTTGCATATCTAACTATAAATTGACTCTTAATGTTGGGGCTTGGCTGTCAATATTGAATATTGTAGAGGATATAAGGATATAACAGAAATTTTCTTTTCAACCTGAAGCTTTGAGGTTCTAAGTCACCATATGGCATTTTCTCCGTTTTGTAATTGATGTACTGTAATGTTTTTGCACTGTGCAAATCTTCAGAATTATTTTCAGAAGCTTGCAATTAATGCTTCTTGAAAAAGATATTTAATTATCCTTTGTCATATGAAATATCTTGTGATGCAATTCTGATTCTCAAGAGAAGTATATACTGTGTATAAGTTTGTACACACGCACTCACATATGTTATTTCTTCCCTCCATTCTTGTGGTGTTTGCCAATCTTTTATGCCCACTGAGAGTGATTTTCCTCTCCTTCCCACCTGTCCTGAGCTATGGCTCTCCTTGTTTCCAGATAGGTAATCTACTGCATTTAAATGTCATGCTAGTATTACCTTTGTTGAGAGTTGACTATGATCGATATTTTATTGAAGTAAAAAAAAAAAATTCTGATTTAAAAAAACTGGGGAACTGAGGAATAAGAGCTGAGTAACAAAACACCTAGCTGAAGAAGGCAAATGCAAGGAAGGCCCTATACTGAAAGATGGTGTTTAGAATTAAAGTAAGGTTTCAGAACCAAAGGGACCATTTGCTTTGGGATGCATCTCTTTTAAACCAAATTGAGGTGTGTACAAAGGTGAAGCGAACTGAAGCGTCAGTCTGGTTCTGAGCATATCCTGTGTTCATCAGAAATCATCTCTGGATGTGTCAGCATGAAGCAGACTGACTTCCTTTTTTGGCTGAACTCACTTACCTGTGGTAGTATTGACTAGCCTTTGTTTGGATTTATTGCATGCATTTTTCTGTAGTAGCATTGTCTGAATGAATTATAGGCAAAAGTAAGGCACAGGTAGAAGAACAATTTTGGGCAGCATCCGTATTGAATTGGGCTACTAGAGTTAGAGCATACTTTGTGCAAAAGAGTCAAAACAGGAGCCATATTCAATTAAATGGACATAGAAATGTGCATTAATAGTCTAGAAAATGCTGCAGAAGGTGAATTGTGCAAAAACTGATCAAGGTTGCTCATTTGTTTCTTTCTGGTCCTTTGCTTGGCTCTTGCCCCCTACAGGCTGTTCTGGCAGCTACAGAAGCATGATTCAGAGGCTGTGATCATTCATTGTCTTCCCAGTGCTCTCAGTAAAATCTGAGCTCCTTGCTGTGACTTAAAAGATCCTAGAAGATCTGATTTCTGCCTCACTCTCTGACCTTACTTCATACCACTTTCCTTCTCATGCACCATTTTCCAGCCACACTGACCTTCATGTTTCTCTAGCATACCAAGTTTGTTCCTGTCTCAAGGCATTGTACTAACATTGTTCTCTTTGCCCAGCATTTTCTCCATTCCTGATTTCTCTATGGCTCTATCTTTTTATTCTGTTCTCAGCCTACATGATACCTCAGAGAGGCCTTCTGTGACCACTAAATGTAAAGTAGCCACCGGGCTAGTTGCTTGTACATTATCCTATTTTAGTTCTTTCTCTAAAATAGATTTACTAAACTCTGGGCGATCCAGTAGGGTTCTAGTTATATAATACACGTAAGTCCTCCCTCTCTATGTTAAAAAGGTATTTTATGCGGGACACCCCGATTTTCAGATAGTGGTACAATCCTGTGATACTAAAAGATAATTTTAGAATACTTAAATATTAATGCTGGAAGAAATTTAGAAAATCCCCATTAGCCCTCTTCACTTTAAAAATGAGGAAAACCGGGCTTCCCTGGTTGTGCAGTGGTTGAGAGTCCACCTGCCAATGCAGGGGACACGGGTTCGTGCCCTGGTCTGGGAGGATCCCACATGCCGCGGAGCAGCTGGGCCCATGGACCATGGCTGCTGAGCCTTCGCGTCCGGAGCCTGTGCTCTGTAATGGGAGAGGCCACAACAGTGAGAGGGCCGCGTACTGCAAAAAAAAAAAAGAGGAAAACCAACACAAAGATGTTAAGTGAGTTTCCAAATAATTATAATTGAGTTATAGCAAAGCCAGGAACAGATATGTATTAATAAAACAATGGTTACATCTTCAGAGGAAAGATTGACAACGGGGTTAAATTGTACCAGGCTTTAGAAGATATCCAGAACCGTTTGAGGGGCTATCAGTTTAGGATGACAAAGCAAGCAGTTGTGCCCACCTCTGCTCCCTCCCATTTTCCCATTGAGATGACAGAAAATATTTTTTAAATAATACATTTATATAATCACTGGAAAATAAGAACTAGTGAAATCAGTGGACAAAGAAGTTTTGAAGAATTTCTGAAAAACAGAAAGCAGATTGGATTGAATTGGCAATGGAATTGCAGAGGAAACCCAGGCACCAGCTCTTGGTGCAGTTCATCCCAAGAAAACCTAGAAAGGCTCCCAGTTTAACAAATACCACAGGCAAGGTGGGATGGGGGACCTCTCTGTGTGCATCGGTGTGAGACAACAGGGCTCACTCCCATCCCTAAGTAGAGCTGGTGATGGAACTTGAGACCTTTGACTAAAGCTAGAGAACACTTTCTAAGGAAAGCACTCCTTCCTGCTGGGGAGGGCATCTTGAAAGAGAACTCTGGTTTCAGGGAGACATAACAAAGCGAAAGAAACTCCAGACCTCCACAACAGATACAGAGGGAGAAGAAAAGAGAGGATAGGCATTTTCTTCCAGAAACACTAAACACTTCCAATCCCAAACTATAGCCCTCTTGCTTTGGTAATTGGGAGCCCTGGGTCTATGAGCCTGTTGCCTGCACACATACCTAATAGCAGTGCTTCTTAACTGAACTGTACATTAAAATACCTGAGGAGCTCAAAAACATACTGATGCCTAAGCCCCACTCCTGATTTAATTGGCCTAGGTCAGGACCTGGGCAACTGCATCGTTAAAAATATCCTGATGATGCTAAGATGTGCATAAGTTTTGGGTTTTTTTTAACATCTTTATTGGAGAATAATTGCTTTACAATGGTGTGTTAGTTTCTGCTTTATAACAAAGTGAATCAGCTATACATATACCTATATCCCCATATCTCCTCCCTCTTCGGTCTCCCTCCCATACCACCCCTCTAGGTGGTCACAGAGCACCTAGCTAATCTCCCTGTGCTATGCAGCTGCTTCCCACTAGCTAACTATTTTACATTTACTTATAGTATATATAAGTCCATGCCACTCTCTCACTTCGTCCCAGTTTACCCTTCCCCCTTCCCGTGTCCTCAAGTCTGCGTCTTTATTCCTGTTCTGCCCCCTAGGTCCTTCAGAACGTGTTTTTTTATTTTTTTTAGATTCCATATAGATGTCTTACCATACAGTATTTATTTTTCTCTTTCTGACTTACTTCACTCCGTATGACAGTCCCTAGGTCCATCCATCTCACTACAGATAACTCAATTTCATTTCTTTTTATGGCTGAGTAACATTCCATCGTATATAGGTGCCACATCTTCTTTATCCATTCATCTGTCGATGGACACTTAGGATGCTTCCATGTCCTGGCTATTGTAAATAGAGCTGCAATGAACATTGTGGTACATGACTCTTTTTGAATTATGGTTTTCTCAGGGTATATGCCCAGTAGTGGGATTGCGGGTCATATGGTAGTTATATTTTTAAGTTTTTAAAGGAACCTTCATACTGTTCTCCATAGTGGCTATATCAATTTATATTTCCTCCCACAGTGCAAGAGGGTTCCCTTTTCTCCACACCCCCTCCAGTGTTTATTGTTTGTAGATTTTTTGATGATGGCCATTCTGACCTGTGTGAGGTGATAACTCATTGTAGTTTTGATTTGCATTTCTCTAATGATTAGTGATGTTGAGCATCCTTTCATGTGTTTGTTGGCAATCTGTGTATCTTCTTTGGAGAAATGTCTCTTAAGGTCTTCTGCCCATTTTTGGATTGGGTTGTTTGTTTGTTTGATATTGGGCTGCATGAGCTGCTTGTAAATTTTGGAGATTAATCTTTGTCAGTTGCTTCACTTGAAAATATTTTCTCCCATTCTGAGGGTTGTCTTTTCATCTTGTTTATGGCTTCCTTTGCTGTGCAAAAGCTTTTAAGTTTCATTAGGTCCCATTTGTTTATTTTTGTTTTTATATCCATTTCTCTAGGAGGTGGATCAAAAAAGATCTTGCTGTGATTTATGTCAAAGAGTGTTCTTCCTATGTTTTCCTTGAAGAGTTTTATAGTGTCTAGCCTTACGTTTAGGTTTCTAATCCATTTTGAGTTTATTTTTGTGTATGGTGTTAGGGAGTGTTATAATTTCATTCTTTTACATGTAGCTGTCCAGTTTTCCCAGCACCATTTATTGAAGAGGCTGTCTTTTCTCCATTCTATATTCTTGCCTCCTTTATCGAAAATAAGGTGACCATATGTGCGTGAGTTTATCTCTGGGCTTTCTATCCTGTTCCATTGATCGATATTTCTGTTTTTCTGCCAGAACCATACAGTCTTCATTACTGTAGCTTTGTAGTATAGTCTGAAGTCCAGGAGCCTGATTCCTCCAGCTCCGTTTTTCTTTCTCAGGATTGCTTTGGCTATTCAGGGTCTTTTGTGTTTCCGTACAAATTGAGAAATTTTTTGTTCTCGTTCTGTGAAAAATGCCATTGGTAGTTTGATAGGGATTACACTGAATCTGTAGATTGCTTTGGGTAGTAGAGTCATTTTCACAGTGTTGATTCTTCCAATCCAAGAACATGGTATATCTCTCCATCTATTTGTATCCTCTTTAATTTCTTTCATCAGTGTCTTATAATTTGCTGCATACAAGTCTTTGGTCTCCTTAGGTAGGTTTATTCTAGGTGTTTTATTCTTTTTGTTGCAATGGTAAATGGGAGTGTTTCCTTAATTTCTATTTCAGATTTTTCATCATTAGTGTATAGGAATGCACGAGATTTCTGTGCATTAATTTTGTATCCTGCTACTTTACCAAATTCATTGATTAGCTCTAGTAGGTTTCTGGTAACATCTTTAGGATTCTCAATATATAGTATCATGTCATCTGCAAACAGTGGCAGCTTTACTTCCTTTCCAGTTTGTATTCCTTTTATTTCTTTTTCTTCTCTGATTGCTGTGGGTAAAATTTCCAAAACTATGTTGAATAATAGTGGTGAGAGTGGACAACCTTGTCTTGTTCCTGATCTTAGAGGAAATGGTTTCAGTTTTTCACCGCTGAGAACGATGTTGGCTTAGGTTTGTCATATATGATCTTTATTTTGTTGAGGTAGGTTCCCTCTATGCCTACTTTCTAGAGGGTTTTTTTATCATAAATGGGTGTTGAATTTTGTTGAAAGCTTTTTCTGCATCTGTTGAGATGATCATATGGTTTTTCTTCTTCAATTTGTTAATATGGTTTATCACATTGATTGATTTACATATATTGAAGAATCCTTCCATTCCTGGGTTACACCCTACTTGATCATGGTGTGTGATCCTTTTAATGTGCTGTTGGATTCTGTTTGCTAGTATTTTGTTGAGGATTTTTGCATCTATGTTCATCAGTGACATTGGCCTGTAGTTTTCTTTCTTTGTGACAACTTTGTCTGGTTTTGGTATCAGGGTGATGGTGGCCTCGTAGAATGAGTTTGGAAGTGTTCCTCCCTCTGCTATATATTGGAAGAGTTTGAGAAGGGTAGGTGTTAGCTGTTCTCTAAATGTTTGATAGATTTTGCCTGTGAAGCCATCTGGTCCTGGGCTTTTGTTTGTTGGAAGATTTTTAATCACAGTCTCAATTTCATTGCTTGTGATTGGTCTCTATATTTTCTGTTTCTTCCTGATTGAGTCTTGGAACATAGTGCTTTTCTAAGAATTTGTCCATTTCTTCCAGGTGGTCCATTTTATTGGCATAGTGTTGCTTATAGTAATCTCTCATGATCCTTTGTATTTCTGCCATGTCAGTTGTTACTTCTCCTTTTTCATTTCTAATTCTACTGATTTGAATTTCTCCTATTTTTTCTTGATGAGTCTGGCTAATGGTTTCTCAATTTTGTTTATCTTCTCAAAGAACCAGCTTTTAGTTTTATTGATCTTTGCTATCATTTCCTTTATTTCTTTTTCATTTATTTCTGATCTGATCTTTATGATTTATTTCCTTCTGCTAACCTTGGGGGTTTTTTGTTCTTTCTCTAATTGCTTTAGATGTAAGGGTAGGTTGTTTATTTGAGGTGTTTCTTGTTTCATGAGATAGGATTGTATTGCTATAAACTTCCCCCTTAGAACTGCTTTTGCTGCATCCCAAAGGTTTTGGGTAGTCGTGTTTTCATTGTCATTTGTTTCTAGGTATTTTTTGATTTCCTCTTCGATATCTGCAATGATCTCTTGGTTATTAAGTCATGTATTGTTTAGCCTCCATGTGTTTGTATTTTTTACAGATTTTTTCCTGTAATTGATATCTAGTCTCATAGTGTTGTGGTCGGAAAAGATACTTGATATGATTTCAGTTTTCTTAAATTTACCAAGGCTTGATTTGTGACCCAAGATATGATCTATCCTGCAGAATGTTCCATGAGCACTTGAGAAGAAAGTGTATTCTGTTGTTTTTGGATGGAATATCCTGTAAATACCAATTAAGTCCATCTTTTTTAATGTGTCGTTTAAAGCTGTGTTTCCTTATTTATTTTCATTTTGGATGGTCTGTCCATTGGTGCAAGCGAGGTGTTAAAGTCCCCTACTATGATTGTGTTACTGTCACTTTCCCCTTTTATGGCTGTTAGCATTTGCCTTATGTATTGAGGTGCCCCTATGCTGAGTGCATAAGCCTTTATAATTGTTACATCTTCTTCTTGGATTGATCCCTTGATCATTATGTAGTGTCCTTCTTTGTCTCTTGTAATAGTCTTTATTTTAAAGTCTATTTTGTCTGATATGAGATTTGCTACTCCAGCTTTCTTTTGATTTCCATTTGCATGGAATATCTTTTTCCATCCCCTCACTTTCAGTCTGTTTGTGTCCCTAGGTCTGAAGTGGGTCTCTTGTAGACAGCATATATATGGGTCTTGTTTTTGTATCCATTCAGCCAGTCTATGTCTTTTGGTTGGAGCATTTAATCCATTTACATTTAAGGTAATTATCAAAATGTATATTCCTATTACCATTTTCTTAATTGGGTTTGTTATTGTAGGTCTTTTCCTTCTCTTGTGTTTCCTGCCTAGAGAAGTTCCTTTAGCATTTATTGTACATCTGGTTTGGTGGTGCTGAATTCTCTTAGCTTTTGATTGTCTGTAAAAGTTTTAATTTCTCTGTCGAATCTGAATGAGATCCTTGCTGGGTAGAGTAATATTGGTTGTATGTTTTTCCCTGTCTTCATTTTACGTATGTCTTGCCACTCCCTTCTGGCTTGAAGAGTTTCTCTGGAAGATCAGCTCTTAACCTTATGCGGCTTCCCTTGTATGTTATTTGTTGCTTTTCCCTTGCTGCCTTTAATATTTTTTTCTTTGTATTTAATTTTTGATAGTTTGATTAATATGTGGCTTGGCGTGTTTCTCCTTGGATTTATCCTGTATGGGACTCTCTGTGCTTCCTGGACTTGATTGACTATTCCCTTTCCCATGTTAGGGAAGTTTTCGACTATAATCTCTTCAAATATTTTCTCAGTCCCTTTCTTTTTCTCTTCTTCTTCTGGGACCCCTATAATTCGAATGTTGGTGCGTTTAATGTTGTCCCAGAGATCTCTAAAACTGTCCTCATTCTTTTTTCTTTATTCTGCTCTGCAGTAGTTATTTCCACTATTTTATCTTCCAGATCACTTATCCGTTCTTCTGCCTCAGTTATTCTACTATTGATTCCTTCTAGAGAATTTTTAATTTCATTTATTGTGTTCTTCATCCTTGTTTGTTTGCTCTTTAGTTCTTCTAGGTCCTTGTTAAATGTTTCTTGTATTTTCTCCATTCTAGTTCTAAGATTTTGGATCATCTTTACTATCATTACTCTGAATTCTTTTTCAGGTAGACTGCCTATTTCCTCTTCATTTGTTTGGTCTGTTGGGTTTTTATCTTACTCCTTCATCTGCTGTGTGTTTCTCTGTCTTCTCATTTTGCTTAACTTACTGTGTTTGGGGTCTCCTTTTCACAGGCTGGAAGTTCGTAGTTCTTGCTGTTTTTGATGTCTGCCCCTAGTGCCTACGGTTTGTTCAGTGGGTTGTGTCGGCTTCCTGGTGGAGGGGACTGGTGCCTGTGTTCTGGTGGATGAAGCTGGATCTTGTCTTTCTGGTGGGCAGGACCGCATCCAGTGGTGTGTTTTGGGGTGTCTGTGACCTCAGGCAGCCTCTCTGCTAATGGGTGGGGTTGTGTTCCTGACTTGTTAATTGTTTGGCATAGGGGTCCAGCACTTTAGCTTTCTGGTTGTTGAGTGGAGCTGGGTCTTAGCATTGAGATGGAGATCTCTGGGAGAGCTTTTGCCATTTGATACTACGTGGAGCCGGGAGGTCTCTGGTAGACCAATGTCCTGAACTCGGCTCTCCCACCTCAGAGGCACAGGCCTGACACCCTGTCAGCCACACAGCTTGGTGTGCCCAGTGGCAGAGGATTCAACACCTGTGTGCTCCCTCAAAGTGAAGAAAAGCAAAGACTGGTTTAGGTTCTGAAATGAAGCTTATTTTTTGAGATTCTTTAGAAATGCAGCAAATCTCTCCACATACCATGAGCTAGAGCGTCCCATGACAGCTCTAGTTAGACGACTCCCCGTTTTCCTGCACTCCATGCGCACATGCGCTCCAGACCCTCAGTAGGATGCCAGTTGCACAGGCGCAACAGGCCTCTCCTCTCAGATGTACTTAAGTTTGAGAATCACTTCCTGTCTGGGGAGACTTGCCTGTTAGAAAAACATGCGTATCATTAGCATACAAACTGCCTTCTCAATTGTGTTCTTCATTCATCGGTAAGAATCACAGTCAATATCACCACATTTTGGTAAGTATAATTTCATGTAAGTTACACCTCAATAAAGCTGTTGTTAAGAAGATAAAAAGGAAAAGAAATCACTGGTGACAGTGTTCAGGACACACTACCCTAAAATATGGCATCTTGGCATATTGAATATTTCAAGCTGAAAGGATTTGAGAAATGGCATGTGTAGGAAGGACTTTCTGACTTTCCCCTGAAGCAGGTCATAAGACCCTCAAGTGAGTGGTACCCTGTGCATACCTGGAGGTAAGGAGCATCCTTATCTCCAAAGACAAAGGGACACAGAGAGGAGTCTGAACGAATAGGCCTTGCTAAGTTTCCCCCAGTGTACACTTACCTCATACTCTTTGCCCTATCATATCTTTCCATGACTATGTAGTCTTCATCAAACCTAATATAAAAATACTCAGGTTTAACCATTTCTTCGAGTCTTCATTTCCTTACGAAGGCTTCCTGTAACATAAAACTTACATTAAGTAAGTTTGTATGCTTTTCTCCTGTCTTTGTCAGCTTAATTTTCAGACCCAGCCAGAGACTCAAAAAGGGTTGAGGAAATCTTTTACCTCCCCTACACCAGATTTTGAGGAAAACTAACAACATGAAAGGAAACTGGGATGTGAAACAACTATTTTAAAAGGACAAATGGATAATTGGCCAAAAGGAAATAGAGACAGATCAAAGAAAATGGGTGGAAGGGGTGGAAGAATATTTTAAAAGCTATAGTTAGTATCCTTACAGTGATTAGAGAAAGGTATTTCAACCACAAAATGAAAACAAGCTGCTGTGAATGAGGGACAAAGGAGAATGAGTTCCTCAAAATTATAAATATGATGTTTAAAAATCCAGTGGTAGCATGAATTGTAGAATGATAGATAAGACTAAAGACCAAGCTGATGATCTGAATTTGGTATCAAGGAACTCTTCCTGAAGGGTAAAACAAGTCTTAAAAGGTGAAAATCACCAAAAATGTAAAAGGCCTGGAGGCTACACTAGGAGGCTCATCATCTAATCAGAGTTTCAGAACAATGGAAAGGAGGAAGTAATAATAGCCAAAATACTAATAATAACAGAAAAAGAAAATTTCCTTGAGGTTTAGAAAGACATGAATCTTCAAGCTGAAAATAACTACCAAGTATGGAGTGAATGGAAGGAGACGCATAGCTAGACATGATCTGTTGAAATTTTAGAACTGTAAGGATAAAGATACTTTTTAATATTCCAGAATGGGGAGATTGAAGGAAGAATAGAGAATGAAGAATAAAGAATGAAGGAATGAAAATCTGTCCGATATTATATTTCTTATCAACAGCACTATACACAAGAAGACAGAGGAACAACGATTCAGATTTGTGTGGAGAAATGATTTTAAGCCTAGATTTCTATACTCACCCAAACTATTATTCACGTAAAAGAGCAAAATCAAGATATTTTCTGTCTTGCAGACTTTGAAAGTTTTTCTACTCAAGTACCCCATATGAAAAAAAATTCTCAAGGACAAAACCTTAACAAAACAAAAGTAAACTCAAGGAAGAGGATGGAGCAAAATATAGGAAAGAGTGGTAGCTGAATATGACCTATAAAAGCAAAGAAAGTTGAAAAGAAGTTAGTAGAAAATGTATTCCTAATGATTGAACCTTTTTCCTGTTGACCAGTGGGGCGTTTAGTGATATAGATCACATGCCCTTTCTTTTAATCTAAACACATCATTTATTTCTGTATAAATAATATTTAAATAGTTGTAAAACAATAGCTCTGTATATACACCATAAATTTTATCACCTCCATAGAAAAGGCAGAGAAGTCTTTAATTATAGATGTTTAAAAGAATGTACATTTTATAAACCTTGGCTCTAAAAATAAAGTGAAAAATCTGTAGCTGGAAAGGAAATGAGTAGTAGTGAAAGTGCACTAAATTTAAAAATTTTATGTAACAGGTACTACCTGAAATTAATAAATCAAGAAATGGTTGCAAAAAGATAATTTAAATAAATCATAGTAACCACCATAAGTAAAAATATCAGAAACTAAGTAAGAAGAATGGGTTGGAGTGAGGAAGACTTTACATTTTTTAAAAAGCCTTGTTCTAAGTAAAAAAAAAGTCTCAGTTGTATGATTATATAATTGCAAACTAAATATACCCTATATATATTTTACTTGACTCATTACAGAACTCTAAATGCAGAAGCTTTCTGAGCCTGTGAAAGTCAATCACTAAAATTATTACTTTTGAGAAACTAATTCAAAGCACAATACTTGATAATAAGAATGACACAAAGACTATCAAAGCACTAGGGTACTATTCATAGTAAAGGAGTTGGCTTTGACAAGAATGGAAAACCAAAGAAGAGCAAATTAGATGGGTCATCAGTTTTCTTTCATGGCAGACAGAAGTCAAGAACACTTCTCTGACTAATAAGGTCAACTACCTGAAACCAAAAAGATTAAGGAAATAAAGAGTAATTCTAAAGCAAGAGAAGGGAGCTCTTCAAGGAACCCACTATTGAGCTAGAGTATCTAATCTTTCAGGAAATAGAAATGAATAAACAGATTTGTAACTTGGCTCACCTGGTTTGAGGAACAAAGAAAGTTTTCAAATGTTGTGATAAAATCCATCATTTGCAACATTCAATCCTACAGTGAATGGACCTTAGGAAAGTATATCAGTATATCATAAAGTGTTCTGGGACTGGCCAGAGAGATACTCTAACCAAGCTTCTTTCAATTTTCTAAAAGAAAGTTACAAAAAGAAGTAAAGAAAGAAAGAAAGAAAGGGAGGGAAGGAGGAAGGGAGAGGTCCTATTCTTAAATGCTTAATAAATTGACAAAGATTCATAATTGAATCTACATCATTTCAAATATGCAGGATATATTTTCTATCTCAACCGTATTGTAAATGTGCAGTTTTCACTTCCCCTACCCAAGGATGATTGGGAAACATTTAGATTAAAAAAAGTCATAGTGTTAACTCATGAAAATCAATACCGTCTTTGTACATTTTTAAACTGATTCAGTGGAAAAAAAGCAAAAGGTGATGCCAATTAGCAATTTAGAATAGAAACAGAGATTGAGTTTGGATTAAGCCTCAGTACAAAACCCAGAGAATACCTTAGTAAGAGAGAATGGGGTTGACAGATTCATACATCACCCACAGAGTGAATGTCAACAAATATTTTGTGTTTGATTTTTTAAATATTAATCAAGAACCAAAACATTACTTCTCTAGCTATAAGTCAAATTTCTACTCCTTTCTCTTGCCTGTATCCCTAAACGCTGAATAAAACCACAAGTAAGATTTCTATCAGGCAGATTAGTGCAGCGTGGATTAGAAATCACAGTTTCTAGAAGTGGACTACAATGGGACTAAATATTCCCTACTATCGGTCACTTTAATTATGGATTATGAACTCAGAAATTATCCATTCGTATCTCAAAGCATCCTTAAAGACTCCGGAACCATGTGCTCTCTGAATACAGTTGATCTTGCTCCATGGAAATGTAGAATTGTGTTTTTCTCTTATGAAGTATCAAGCACTACTTATTGGAAATTATGAGTTACTTTTACAGTTACAAAATTTCATCATTCAAAACACTGTAGTCAAAACACTGCAGTTTCAGTTGGTTCAACACACGCTTATTAAGTACCTCCTTTTGCCAAGTTCTGAGAATACAAAGATGATTATGATCCAGTCCCTGCCCTCTAGCAGTTCAGGGGAGACAGAGGTGTAAATAAGCCAGGGCAGTAATAGTGATGGGAGTCCCTCTGCAGGGGCAGAAATGTCTATACACCCAGCAGCAAGCACAGTGAATGGCATAATGTTCAATGCTTAGTAGATTTTGGTTGAATAAATAAAATACCATGAGAATATATACAAGAGATTGTGATGCCACAGAGGAAGGGAAACAAGAGGTGCTGAAACTTAAGCTAAGGTTTGGAAAATGTGTAGCTTGCAGACAGATGGAATAGACGAAAGGATCCCAGTTGAAGAGAAGCGTATGTGGTAAGTCCCGAAGGGAAGAAATAACAGGTGGGTTCAGAGAACCAGATTAGCTCTGTTTTCCTGGATTACTGGATGTCAGTGGTGAAGCCATGGGAGATGAAGTTGGGCAGATGGGAAGGGAGCCTGATCAGGTAGGGCATGCTAAGCAGACTTCTGTCTTCTTAAAGGGGAGTGCCATGATCCAATTTACATTTTAGAAAGATTTCTCCATGCGAAGGATAGATTGGCAACCAAGAGGGTAGTTCGAAGCTCATAACAAAAATCTACTGAGAGGTGATGAGGGTTTAAGATGAGCAGATGAACTTGAGAGATTTGGGAAGTAGAAATCAAGGTGTGAGGGTGGGCACACAGGGGACAGTGGAAGAGAACAAAGAATCTGAGGTGATCCTTGTGTTCTGATTTTATTGACTGTGTGAACAGAAGTGCTAGTTACCAGAACACAGTCTGAGGAGAAGGTGATGCAGGAAGGATGAGTTCATAGATGCCTGTGAGACATTCAGGCAGATATATTTAGTAAGCAGTTAGTGACTGAGTCTGGAACTCGGAGCAAGATCCAGGCTAGAGATAGAGTTGGTAGTGCACGTCTAGTGGTAACCATGAACGTGGGTGATATAGTCCAGGGGGAGACTATAGGATGAATATCCCAGATTCATTATTTCCCAGTGCCTGTTACAGTATATGGTCAACATTTGGGGATGTAAAAATTTAGTATTATCAAATTATCATTTTTCAGGTTTAAAGTTTTTTTCTGCTGAGGGATAGTGACTCATAGAGGAAAACAATCTGTCAAGAACCAAATAACTTAAAAGCAAAGTAACTAATTTTTTTGTTAGAGAAAATGTCTGTTCATATGTACAAATTAAGAATTGTTCCTTGCACATAAAGCTCAGTTAGTATTTGATGGGTGGGTACATGTAGAATTCTAAATTGTATTCAGTAAATATGGAGTTAATAATGTAAAGTTTAGTTTTATTTTATGGACACTTAGAATGAAGGGAAAGAGAGGCAGAGAAAAGAATGAGAAAGATAGTGATACACAATCTATTATTATGTCTATTAAATACTGATACTATTAATTAAGAAATGTATAAAGGACAAAAATAACTATCATCCACAATGCAACCACCTAGGGTTAACCACTGCCAATTTCAACATATTTTCCAATATTTTTACATACTTTATACATATTATGCTGTATATATAATTTGGTTTGTTGCTTTTTTACTTAACATCATATGATAGACATTTTCCTCAGTTATTAAAAACTCTTCATAAACATGATTTTTTTATCCTTTAAATCATGTATTTGCTGTGCTAAATAAAAAAAGTATTAAACACATCACTCTAAAAAAATTTTTTTTGCAGCAAAGTGATTCAGTTTATATATATATATTTTTTCAGATTATTTTCCATTATAGGTTATTACAAGATATTGAATATAGTTCCCTGTGTTATACAGTAAATTCTTATTGCTTATCTATTTTATGTATAGTAGTTTGTATCTGTTAATCTCATACTCCTAATTTATCCCTCCCCTCTTCCCTTTCCCCTTTGGTAACTGTAATTTTGTTTTCTGTGTCTATGAGACTGTTTCTGTTTTGTATATCAATTCATTTGTATTATTTTTTAGATTCCACATATACATGATATCATATAATATTTGTCTTTCTCTATCTGACTTCCTTCACTTAGTATGATAATCTCTAGGTCCATCCATGTTGCTACAAATGGCAATATTTCATTGTTTATTATGACTGAGTAATATTCCATTGTATATACCACATCTTCTTAAACCAGTTGTCTGTTCATGGGCACTTGGGTTGTTTCCATGTCTTAGCTATTGTAAACAGTGCTGCTATGAACATTGGGTTGTATATATCTTTTTGAATTAGAGTTTTTATCTTTTCTGGATATATGCCCAGGAGTGGGATTGCTGGATCATGCAGTAGCTCTATTTTTTAGTTTTTAAGGAACCTCCATACTGTTTTCCATAGTGGCTGCACCAATTTACATTCCCGCCAACAGTGTATGAGGGTTCCCATTTCTCCACTCCCTCTCCGGCATTTATTATTTGTAGACTTTTTGATGATAGCCATTCTGACCAGTATGAGGTGTTACCTCATTGTAGTTTTGATTTGCATTTCTCTAATGATTAACAGTGTTGAGCATCTTTTCATGCACCTATTGGTCATCTGTATGTCTTCTTTGGAGAAATGTCTATGTAGGTCTTCTGCCCATTTTTTGATTGGGTTGTTTAGGTTTTTGATATTGAGTTGTATGAGCGCTTTGTATATTTTTTCTATTGACCCCTTGTCGGTCGCATTGTTTGCAAATATTTTCTCCCATTCCGTAGGTTGTCTTTTCGTTTTGTTGATGTTTCCTTTGCTGTGCAGAAGAAGCCTTTAAGTTTGATTCGGTTCCATTTGTTTATTTTTGCTTTTATTTCTTTTGCCTTGGGAGACTGATCTAAGAAAATATTACTACAATTTATGTCCAAGAATTTTCACCTATGTTCTCTTCTAGGAGTTTTATGTTGTCAAGTCTTATATTTAGGTCTTTAAGCCATTTTTGTACCTGGTGTGAGGGAGTTTTCTAATTTCATTGATTTATATGTAGCTGTCCAGCTTTCCCATCACCACTTGCTGAAGAGACTGTCTTTTCTCTATTGTATATTCTTGCCTCCTTTGTCATAGATTAACTTACCACAGATGTGTGGGTTTATTTCTGGGCTCTTTATTCTGTTCCATTGGTCTATATGTTTGTTTTTGTGCCAATACCATGCTGCATAAACATGATTTTTTTTTTTTTTTTTTTTTTTGGCGGTACGCGGGCCTCTCACTGCTGTGGCCTCTCCCATTGCAGAGCACAGGCTCCAGACGCGCAGGCTTAGCGGCCATGGCTCATGGGCCCAGCCGCTCCGCAGCATGTGGGATCTTCCCGGACCGGGGCACGAACCCGCGTCACCTGCATCGGCAGGCGGACTCCCAACCACTGCGCCACCAGGGAAGCCCCATAAACGTGATTTTTAATGTCAGCACAAAGATGCCCATCACCTTCCAATTATTTGCTTACATATTCTTTCTTGTTTAACATTTAGGTTTTTGTTTTTTCTATTTTAAATACCACTCCAGTGAGCATCTTTGTTATAAGGCTTTGTATCTGTTTAAAATAATTTTCTTGGGATAGATTCCTGGAAATGGAATTACCATATTAAAAGGTGCTATGGTCTGAATGTGTCCCCTCCAAATTCATATATTGAAATCTTAATGTCGGATGTGATGGTATTATGTGGTGGGGGGGCACTTGGGAGGTGCTTAGGTCATGAGGGTGAGGCTCTCAGAAGTGGGATTAATGTTCTTATAAGAGACCCCACAGAGATCCCTCACCCCTTTTACCATGTGAGGACACAGCAAAAATGCGCTGGCTATGAACCAGGAAGAGGGCCCTCAGCAGTACATGAACATGCTGGCACCTTGATCTTGGACTTCTAGCCTCCAGACTGTGAGCAATAAATTTCTGTTGTTTATAAGCTACCCAATTTGTGGTATTTTGTTAAAGCTGCCCAAATGGACTAAGATAAAAGGTATGAACATTTTCAGGCTGCCATTGCCAAAGTGCTCTTGAGAAAAATAACATCAGTTTACACTGCTGTCAGCTTTATATGGCAGTGCCACGAAGCATATTATAAAGCCTGTATTTGGGGTCATTGGGAATAGGCACTACCCTTGCACTTTATTGATTCAATAAATATTCTGATCGGTTCAAATTATTATAAAATTGACCTTATTGTAAACAATCACTATATCACTACTATCCCTTTTAAAATTTTTTTTATTGAAGTATAGTTGATTTACAATGTTGTATTAGTTTCAGGTGTACAGAAAAGTGATTCATATATATATATATATATAGGAGTGTGTGTGTGTGTGTGTGTGTGTATGTGTGTGTGTGTGTGCTTTTTCAGATTCTTTTCCATTATAGGTTATTACAAGATACTGAATACAGTTGTTCCCTGTGCTATATAGTAGTTCCTTGCTGTTTTTCCATTTCATGTATAGTAGTGTGTATCTGTTAATCCCAAGCTCCTAATTTATCCTTTACTATCCCTTTTCTTAACCTCTATGCAAAAGAATCTTAAAATGTAGTTCAAAGCACAATACAGTCTGTACATTTTGCATGGTCTTGAAGCTTGGAAATACTTCTCTAAATGAAAGAAATAAATGTTTCTCTAACTGGTATGGAGGGGAAGAAGGTTTATTATTTTTTAGTGAAGTTAAGAAGTATTTAACAACAGTTGTTTATTTTGGAGGGGTTTTATAGCTACTTAAAAAAAAAAAAACAAAGTGTCCCATTTATCTATTCAAGAGCAAAGCTTTTAGGAAGCAGTAGCCAAAGGCTATATTACTAACTTGATTGTTCCAAGAGGAGTGCTGCTCAGCTACCATGGTGATAGGTACCATGGAAATAGACACACTTGTCAGATGTATTGTAAATGCTTTGGGGTATGAGGGCAGCAGTTGCAGCGAACATTTTATTGTTAAACTGTGGAGGTTGCACAACATACCGAGGCTTATTTAGATTCTATTGATAGGTATGACCCAGGTTAAAACAAAACGTTCTTATTTTTAAAAAAATGAACAAAAACATCACCAACCTATTAGACCTAAAATGAAATGAGAGCAATTTACAAGGCTCACAGCCATCTTTTATGAGAATAAGCAGGTTTGTGTGGAAGCTCTAGAAAAGTATATGATATTCCAAGAGCTGTGAACTTTGAAATGTCTGTGGCAGTAGATGATGGGTAGCACGTGAATAATTTAAATCCATAAATAATCCTCAGACTTTAGCTAAGCGGTTCATCTTCCTCATTGGTCAGTGCAGTGTTAATTTTTATAAGGACAATGTGAAATTATTAACAGTGATTACTAATATTAATGTCTATTTTGTGCCCTGCTCAGCCCTCTTTAACAACCCACCCTAAAGGTACAAATGACTGGTACCATAAGCACGTACATTCCCTAATAGGGGAAATTAAGGCATAGAGAAGAAATAAAGACCTCCTGGTCTCAACTGACAGGGGTGGAGTTTGAATTGAGAAAAGTTAGAGCCCCAGCCACCAACCTTATTTACAAACATCTCCACGATGGCAGACAAAACCTAAGTCAAACGGTGTATGGGTTATCATTGTGGCTGTTTAATAGATAACGTGGTTTAGCAGCAAGCACTGTACTGCTGTTTAATTTTGGAGCACCTACACAACCCTGACACCTAGGAGGGAAATCCAGGATACTTCCCAGTTCATACCCAGGCCACCCTTAAAATTACACTAGCACATGTTACTCAATACAGTCAAGTGAGGGATTCTGTTGGCCTTTTTCTACTAGGTTCCTACCTGTTCCCAGTCCTTCCCAAATACCATTATCCCTCACAATCCAATCTCTCACCTTCCAAATCCTAGGAAACAATAAGATCCAGATGCTGTTCTTTGCTTTCCGAATTCACTATCGGACTCCAGAACAAAATTGATTTAGATATTAAAACTTTGCACCTATGGTTATGGTTGTTGAACCTACACACTCAGAAGAATAACCTGGGGAGCATGTTAAAAGTACAGATTCCCAGCGGCTCATTCTGACTCAGGAGGCCATATTTTAGCGAGCTCTTCTGATGCTTCTGAAGCAGGTGGTCTGCATATTGCACTTTGAGACACCAAGAAGTAGCTTGTCAATTGGTTAGAGCCTCATCCATACCCATGGTCCTCAGCTAAATGGGAGCAATGGGGAGATTATGGAGGTGGCCCTAGTGAAAAGGGAGACCTGGGCCTCTGGGCCTGGGAGCCCAACGAGGAGCCTTCTGCCCTTGAGTTCTCAGTATATGCTGTGGCCCAGGCTGGATCCATCTACGTGTGAAAAAAGCAACAAACCTTGGGTCTTCACAGGGGAAAAGGCATGGGGAACAAAAACGGATGCCACATGGCAATCTGCAGGCTGAGTAATTGGTCCCTGAGTCAGTAAGAGTCAACTATAATTACCTAAGTGTTGAAATCAGTTTTCTTCTCCCAGATATTGGACACCAGAACATGCATTAAACAAAGACCAGGCCCCAGCCGTGTAGAGAAATGAAAAGTTTTGTAACGTATTGATGGCTTCTTTCTTGTTGTTAGGAAGACCTGTTCAGAGTAGCTGAAATAATGGAGCTGGGCCACTTGAGCATTAACATGCAGTCCTTGAATAAAAATTTGGAGAAAAGACCCCTTCTCTCATCACCCACACACTCCCACTGCAGCCCCTAAGCTTTGGCAGCCTTTCACATCCTCTCGGAGCCCACAGCAGGACTTGTCCCCTTGGCTTGTTTTCCAGGGCTTATATGACGCCCTTGTTCCCTTCTTGGCAATTCAAGCAAAGCTCTCTATCTCTGGCCACAGCAGTGGTAGTTGTTGTAAACAGCTTGGACCAGTTTATCTTTCAGAAACGCTTAGAATAGCATTTAGATGCCAAGATACTTGGAGTGGGAAAAGAATGTTATTTTTATAAGAAATACTATTTTAGGGGATTGTTCTAACATTAAAAGACAGAAATGGGCCATATGGTTTGTTAAGAAATGTCCTTGCAAAGCTAAAATCCATGTTACTGCCTATATGAGTGGGGTAGTTAGCCACTTTCCCACTTTCTCTTAAATCAGGTCATGATTCCTGAGTTATGGCCACCTCTCAAAGCTAGAAAGATGCATGAGCCTGGCCAAGTGCTTTGAATTAACTCAAGAGAAAGCCAACACAGGCCTCATTTGTTTCCATATACCTGCGGAAGCCAGGTCCATAACTTCCTTTGGCTGAGTAATTATTGACCATCTGCATTATCTCCATCCACAGGGCCAGATTGTTTGATAGTTTCATTTTAGTGATTAAAAACTCCAGTATTAATGTCAGTCTTTTGTTTCATTTCCTTTTACATCATATTCTAGCCACTTAACTGCAGTATTTGATCCCTTGAGCTACATTTCAAACTGTAAATCTCTCCTCATGCCTCCTTAAAAAAAGTGGACTTTTTTTGGTTTCTTTATTTCCTGCTTTTATCTCCGGACTATAACCACTGTTTCCTCATTGACCAGAGTGATGAGGTACCATCAACCCTGGAAAGAAGATGTCCTGAATAACCTTTGAGGAAAATCAAATGAAGAGAGCCTTTGCCTTTTTAGATGTTGAAAGTCTGAGAAAAATCAACCTGATATTGTTTTTTAAATTCAGAGATGTAACAACTATGAATACATCACATCAACATAACTTAAATATTGGCATCTATGGGTATGTTCTTTATAGAGGGACTCAAAAGACTGGGGCTCCGGGGAAAGGGGCTAGAAAGCACAAAAGAAGAAAGAAAGAGCAAGACCTAAAGACAACCGGGAGATGGCAGCCAGCCCACCACCCTCAGGGAAACGTGGATGAGAGCAGTGGAGTGGGGAACATGTGTAGATGTGGTGAGATCTGCCTGCCTAAATAGGATATGATGAATATGATGAATCTGTTGCTATCATCTGAATTCATGATGCCTTTCCAAAGCTCATCTTACCTCTTAGAGAATAAGCATGTCTGAACCTCATACTTTTCTATGCTGCGGTTATCATGTTTCCTGGATTTAAGAACTAGTGGTTCACTATTTTTTCAGTGCTTAAAAATGACCTGAGAAACCTGTTAAAATGCAGATTCTTGGGTTTCATCCCCATCAATTCTGATTTGGTTCATCAGGGATGGATCCAGAAATTTTCAATTTTAGTGAATACACCAATTGATTTTAAAACTGATAGTTAAGTCAACAGAGCTACACTGTCCTACCATTTGCTTCTTTTTACCATCATCTTTCATAGTCCTGCCTCCTTTTTGGCATTCTTCCAACACACACCATATTTGTGCACGTGTCCTTTGCCCTCAAGTCTCCTTTCCAATCATCAATTAGCTAGGTACCAACTTCTCACAGAATTTCATTATTGTTTCTTTGCCTCAAACTGTGACTTCTCTCTTAGGCCATAAAACTACTGGTAATTAATTGAACCTGTTCCCTAATTGCTGTCACTGCAGTTATAAATGATGATGATATTCTCAAGGCCATTTATGTACCACAGAAAATAAACAGCATTTGCTATATACACAGAACCTTCTGAGGACCTGGTATATACAGAAGACATTGACTCATTAATCTATACAGTCCATGTGCAAAAAATTAGATAGAATTACTCCTTCCACTTTTCAGTTAAAGGCAACTGGTCATAAGTGCACTTTCCAATGTCAGTTTTTTTTTCTATTAATCTTGATTTAGAAATTGCATTTAGTGGATGTTTATAGACTACCATATATCAAGCACTATGCTAGGTGCTCATGATACAGTGATGATCCTGCTCTCATGAATCTTACGATCTAATTGGGAAGCAGACAAGAAGACAAAGGGACTCATGAGCACACACATGGTGGCACCTAATCCAGTACTGAATGGGAGGGGCAGGGATATCAAGGAGCCATCTTGGAAGGCTAAAAGTTAAGTTGGACTAAATATGTTGACCCTAGATCGTGTCCTTGATGGTTGGTTTCATTTAAAACAAAATTCCAGAATTTATTTTCTTTTGATTTTTTAGTCTTAATTATAAAATTGCAATAGAAAATAAGTAATAAAAATAACCCAGGGTGTTGAAATTGGACCCCTCTGAGTTTAAATCTGAGCTCCACCACTTATACGTGGTGTGACTCTGGACAAGTTACTTAACCTCTCCGAATCTTAGGTCCTAATGTGTAAAGCAGAATTAATCGTCCCTAAATCACAGGGTTGTTGTGAAATTAAATGAGGTGACATGTGAAAAGCAGCTAGAGCAGTGTCTGGAACACAGTAAATGCTCAATAAATTTTAATGTTATCCTCTAATTGTTGTAGGTCTCAAATAATTAAATTGTTTACTTTAATTAGCCTCTTTGCTCCCAAATTAGCATTCTGGCCTCCTGCTGAGCCCTCTGACTTTTGCATCCAAACTCCGTGGCCTCTAGGACTTCGCATGTGAGATTCCCATTTTCTCTTTCCTTTCTTCCCCACCCTCCATGCCCGTATGAACACACTCTCTACGTGACTCAGTGTACTGATCCTTCAAGACTCAGCTTAGACACCACTTATTCCGAGAAACCTGCCCTGACCCTCTTGTCCATATCTCATTTAGCTACCCCTTTCATGGACACTGTAACTCACTATTTTTCCCCGTAATTGTGCCTTTCACACCTTTTGATAATTGTGTGTATGCTCATCTGCATACCCTACCAGCCTACATGGCCTCATGTGTGACTTGTTTACCTTCTTATGTCCAGCGCCTAGAAGAAAGCCTGGCCCATGATAGGTTTTCAATATGCATTTTTGAATGAATAAATGAATGAATAGGTGGATAGATAGATGATAACTTCCCCCCAATTTTAGATGAAGAATATATTTAGTGCATATACTCTAGCCTTACTGAGCTCCACATTATAATTTTTTACAGATCACTTATCTTTTTACTCTTTGCTATTTGCAGTTTTTGAAGTGCTGATTTACCTCTTTTGTCACTTTTCACCTTTTTTTTGCCCAAGTATCCTCAGTTGTTTGTATCTTTCAATTTAGAATTATTCACGTTTAATATGAAACTATAGGAATAAAGATGCAGACGTAGAGAATGGACTTGAGGACACGGGGAGTGGGAAGGGTAAGCTGGGACGAAGTGAAAGAGTGGCACGGACTTATATACACTACCAAACGTAAAATAGATAGCTAGTGGGAAGCAGCCGCATAGCACAGGGAGATCAACTAGGTGCTTTGTGACCACCTAGAGGGGTGGGATAGGGAGGGTGGGAGGGAGACTCAAGAGGGAGGAGATATGGGGATATATGTATATGTAAAGCTGATTCACTTTGTTATAAAGCAGAAACTAACACACCATTGTAAAGCAATTCTACGCCAATAAAGATGTTAAAAAAATATGAAACTATAGACTCCCTTCAGAGTAAAAAGAACTTTTTTCAGTATACAAGATGAAAATCTTTCACTACTTTGAATACTACACATACACACACGCATACTCGTACCCTTTATGTTTGGGTTTTGTTTGAATGCTATTTGTTAAATCATTTGGTAATAATCCCCCTGTTCAGAGCGTTTTTAGGGATTGGCAATTTTTAACTGTCATTAAAGTATCTCTTCATCTCTCCAACTCTGTTCCTTAGTCTATAACTAGAAACCAAATATTTGAAAGAAATTGTGATTGGAAGTTCACTAAACTTATTGTGGTAATCATTTCATGATGTATTGTAAGTCAAATCATTATGCTGTACGCTTTAAACCTATACAGTGCAGTATGCCAATTATACTTCAGTAAAACTGGAAGGGAAAAAAGCTAAAAGTAAAAAAGTAAAATAAATAAATTTAAATGAAAGTTAAAATTAAGGAAATTAGGGCTTCCCTGGTGGTGCAGTGGTTGAGAGTCCGCCTGCCAATGCAGGGGACACAGGTTTGTGCCCCGGTCCGGGAAGATCCCACATGCCGCGGAGCGGCTAGGCCCGTGAGCCATGGCCACTGAGCCTGCGCGTCCGGAGCCTGTGCTCCGCAACGGGAGAGGCCACAACAGTGGGAGGCCCGCATACCGCAAAAAAAAAATAAAAAAATAAGGAAATCAAAGCCATAAAGAAAATTAGGTGAAGTAAATGTGCCATGATAAATATTAGTATTTTTTCTCTGATTTTATATCAAATTTGGCTTCGAGCTTCCTGGTTGGGCACAAAAGTCAAGGCAAAAAAAGATATGCTTTGTATTCGTTCATTCAACAAATAATTATCTGTTAAATAACTTCATTATGTAATAAAATATAATTTATTTGAGAAATGTAACACACCTTGATATTAATTTGGATAATAATTTGTCACAAGGTGGTGTGTCCTTTATGTGGATTATATGAAACTCAAAGCACCATAGCAGAAAGAAAATAATTCTCCTTGGAATATAGCAACATTTTAAAGCAGCATCCTTTAGGGACTTCCCTGGCAGTCCAGTGGTTAAGATTTTGCCTTCCAATACAGGGGATGTGGTTTCCATCCCTGGTCAGGGAGCTAAGATCCCACATGCCTCATGGCCAAAAAACATAAAACAGAAGAAATATTGTTACAAATTCAATAAAGACTTTAAAAATGGTCCACATCAAAAAAATCTAATAAATAAGTAAATAAATAAAGTAACATCCTTTAAGGTCCTGCACTGGCTTTGTTCAAGCTGAGGCAACTTGATAGTTCTTCACTTTCAACTATGGAATGGCTTTTTATGTTGAGGTGATCTGTCCAATTTCACCCTCTTCCAAATTGACTCCTAGTTGCTGGCTACTGACCACCATAAGTGCTGTCCTATTTACATATGTGTGGTGAGGAGTAGTATCCTTTTCCTGCTGATGAAGCTGAGCTCAGGGAAGTCAAAGAATCTGAAGTAGTAAGACCAGTAAATGGCAGAGACAGAACTCTTTCCACTGCCATTGCTGCACTTTAACCAGACTAGATTCGTATCCCGAGGCCCAGAGAGAAAGTGAGGATGACTTTAGAGACTCCCAAAATTCATGCTTCCAACTAATCACTTCTAATCCCTGCAGCATCAGGTTGTATGGTATCCACTTCAAGGAGAAAGGCAGGAGCTAGATGTCAGAAATAGAGCATCTGAGCTTTCTTGTTTTCATTCTGGGGGCAGAATGAAACATTAAACACATACTATCTTCTCCCTTCATTGAATTCTGAGCCCAAGTCCAGCTCCATAGAGCAGACACACTGGGGAGACTCAGAACTGTTCCTTACCCTCGGGATTGGCCTTTTCAGGTTCAGATACTTTAGATCTTTTGTTTGCCCAGCACCTGGCTTCTCTGGTGCAGACTGTGGGTGGTTGTTAGGAAATGTCAGTAGGCAGTACAGTCTCCTGAATCACAGCTGGAGTTCTGAAGCCGGGGTAACCTGGGTCTGAACCTGACTCTGCTGCTTATGGGTTCTGGGGCTGGAGTCAAGTTCCCTAATCTGAGACTTACTTCCCCTCTGGGTAGAATGGATGTATTAGCAGCCCTTCTTTATAAGTCTGTGGTGAGGATTAAATGAGAGAATCCATGTGAAACACTTAGCCCCGTGTCTGCCACTTGGTATATGTTAATAAATGTGTGCTTTTATTGGTATTGCTCTTATTCTTTTAAGTGTAGAATGTTTTTCTCTGCTCTTTGATTTATGTATGAGTCATTCCATGTTATCTGACAATTGCAAAATGAGGAATAAGGAGGACTTTTTGCACAAACTCCTGATCTTTTATCTTTAACTAACGGAGATTAAAAATGGGAAGTAAGAAACATCCTCCACAAATCTGGTAAAACTATATAAAGAAGGATGTTTAAATAGGGAAGACTTTGACACGACATTTTCTCCTTTCCTTTTCACAAGTTTGACTCTCTGACATGTATCTTTGCAAGACAAACATCTCCTTAAAAACTTAAATAGCAGCCTTCTCTCCTCCCCATGTAGGTACACGTCCATCAACACCCAAACGAAGACTTAGCCAGTGTGTACTTCTGTAGAGTCCACCACTTAGGAAGTGACAGGATGGAGTGGTATGTGCTTATTGTCATAGCAGTGAAGGTGCTGCTATTCCCTCTGTATGGTGGCCTCGGTTAGAAAGTCCTCAAGGAATATTGTGCAAGCATAACTTGCCCAGTTTGCCTTTATTTTCATGGGAATTGCTTAAGAAGACTTGGTTAATAATTACATTGATATTATAGGACATTGTAAGGAAACCATTACCTGATTATAGCAAACATGTTCTGAAATGACTTAAAATACACATGCAAAAATATGCTAGACATTATTTATAATTGAATGTCATTTACCTTTTTGATGCATAATAGCTTAGTGTGTGAACACTTATTTAGCATATACCAGCACATTTTTTAATCTTCAAGCAAATGAATAGGCTGAAAGATGGCTGGAGGTATTGAAACACATAGCTGAAGGAGATTGGGCAAAACATGCCAGAGTTCTTTTCACTTCAAGTTTAACATTAGATGTCAGTTTTGCTGAATTATCTTTAAGCAACTGTCTCTAACCTTCAGGAATCTTAAAAACCATCAACACCTGGAATATTAGATTAAAGGAAAAATAAGAATATAATTTGAGTGCAGCTGTATCATTATTTTATACCCAAAGAGTAAGTCTATGCTAAAAACACTGAAGCTGAATCAAGAAGTGGTCCTAACTCTGTGGTTGAGACCAGCAGACCTGGGAGCACACACATCTGTCTGGATCTCAAGTTAACCAACGTAAAATCATTCCTACAGGGTCACTTACAACAACTGAGTCATTCTAAGCATCTTTTAATACTCACCTCACATGAGTTTTTAGCCTGGGACTTGCTATAGCCATTATTACAAAAGAATGAATGCCTTTCTGGTCCCTGAGACTTCTAGACTTGCTGTAATGCAGATAATATCTTACACATTTATTTATTATTATTTTTTTTGCGGTATGCGGGCCTCTCACTGCTGTGGCCTCTCCCATTGCGGGGCACAGGCTCCGGACGCGCAGGCTCAGCGGCCATGGCTTATGGGCCCAGCCGCTCCACAGCATGTGGGATCTTCCCGGACTGGGGCACGAACCCGTGTCCCCTGCATCGGCAGGCGGACTCTAAACCACTGCGCCACCAGGGAAGCCCTCTTACACATTTTTTAAAAAGACGTTAAACAGTTATTGGGTTGGCCAAAAGGTTCATTTGTTTTTTTCTGTAAGATGGCTCTAGTAGCACTTAGTTGTCTTTAACTTCATTCAAAACAATTTTGTTAATTTGTAAGTGACAGCTGTCATATCAGCATGCATTTAAAAAAAGACATCAAAATTGGTGAATTTTTGTGTAGCCATTTTAATATTGAAGACGGAAGAAAAAAGCAACATTTTCGACATATTATGCTTTATTATTTCAAGAAACGTAAAAATGCAACTGAAACGCAAAAAAAGATTTGTGCAGTGTATGGAGAAGGTGCTGTGACTGATCGAACATGTCAAAAGTGGTTTGCGAAGTTTCGGGCTGGAGATTTCTTGCTGGTCGATGCTCCGCGGTTGGGTAGACCAGTTGAAGTTGATAGTGATCAAATTGAGACATTAATTGAGAACAGTCAACGTTGTGTCACTCGGGAGATAGCCGACATACTCAGAATATCCAAATCAAGCACTGAAAATCATTTGCATGAGCTTGGTTATGTTCATCACTTTGGTGTTTGGGTTCCACATAAGTTAAGCCAAAAAATCTTCTTGACCGTATTTCCACGTGTGATTCTCTACTTAAACGTAAGGAAAACGTTCCGTTTTTAAAACAAATTGTGATGGGCGATGAAAAGTGGATACTGCACAATAATGTGGCATGGAAAAGATCGTGGGGCAAGTGGAATGAACCACTGCCAACCACACCAAAAGCCGGTCTTCATCCAAAGAAGGTGATGTTGTGTATATGGTGGGATTGGAAGGGAGCCCTCCATTATGAAGCTCCTTGTGGAAAACCAAACAATTAATTCCAACAAGTACTGCTCCCAATTAGACCAACTAAAAGCAGCACTCAACGAAAAGCATCCAGACTTAGTCAACAGAAAACGCATAATCTTCCATCAGGATAACACAAGACTGCATGTTTGATGACCAGGCAAAAACTGTTATAGCTTGGCTGGGAAGTTCTGGTTCATCCGTCATATTCACCAGACATTGCACCTTTGGATTTCCATTTATTTCAGTCTTTACAAAATTCTTTTTTTTTTTTTTAATTTTAATTTTATTTTTTTTTGGTACGCGGGCCTCTCACTGTTGCGGCCTCTCCCATTGCAGAGCACAGGCTCCGGATGCGCAGGCTCAGCGGCCATGGCTCACGGGCCCAGCCGCTCCGCGGCATGTGGGATCTTCCCGGACCGGGGCACGAACCCGTGTCCCCTGCATCGGCAGGCGGACTCTCAACCACTGCGCCACCAGGGAAGCCCTACAAAATTCTTTTAATAGAAAAAATTTCAATTCTCTGGAAGACTGTAAAAGGCACCTGGAACAGTTCTTTGCTCAGAAAGATAAAAAGTTTTGGGAAGGTGGAATTATGAAGTTGCCTGAAAAATGGCAGAAGGTAGTGGAACAAAACGGTTAATATGTTCAATAAAGTTCTTGGTGAAAATGAAAAATGTGTCTTTTATTTTTATGTAAAAACTGAAGGCACTTTTTGGCCAACCCAATATTAGGTTAGCTAAGAGTGGAGAGGTGTTCATATTCTAGGAAGCATATTCTTTCAGTCTTAGTGTTTTTATTCCTTTGAGCTCCTATGGTTGTGTGTTTTAGAATTTTGCTGTGGTTTGTCCTAACACATTTCTCCACAATAACGGACTATTCTTGTCCTTTGTCTGCTTACTTTTTTCCTAACACAAGGGCCTCCTCTGAAATTCCAGACCTAAATAGTGAGACTGGTTTTGTGGATTCAGTTTGCCTCTTGCGGAGAAAAAATATTCATTGCTGCTTCAGCAGCTTCCTGGACTTTCAGATTAGTTTTGTTTTGGTTTTTTTTTTTCATTTCCTTCTAGGTATGTTAGGAGTGGTTTACAGAATTGCAACTGTTTGCAAAAATTTACTGCTGTGCTGTAAATGTTTAATGAGATCATTATTTTAAATCCAGTTTCTGGTCCTTGTTCACTAATGCATGTTCAGCAGAGGAAACTTCTTTTTGGGGGGTGGGGACTTTATACTGATGAGGTACTACTGCAAAATTATCAATATGTCCCTTCTATGATGATTTATTGAGAAATGTTTCCTTTACCTTGAATGTATAAGGCAAATTTTTGCAGTAGAAACCCATTGATTTAGTTATTCTATTTGCTGTGGCTTTCTATAAAAGTAGTCGATGATGACCTTCAAAGAAAATGTCTAACTAATTAATGGTGAGAGGAATAAGCAGAAAATGGAAACACAACGTGGTGTTGCTCTTCACTGGTACAAGGAATTTGTAAAATGAAGAAGGGAACCAGGAAAAAGTACAACAGTGCTCACCCTGTCAGTGAGTTTATCCATAGGAACGCTTTTGGCTGCAATGACAGAAAATCCAACTAGCATCAGTGTGAACCATAAGGACATTGACTGTTTACTTAATAAAAAGTTTAGAGGTGGGAGATTCCAGAGACCCAGGTGGTTCAACAGACCCACAACGTCAGGGCACTAGACTCTTTACAGTTATCATTGACTTCTCCTCATGACCTCCAGATGACTGCAGTAGTTCCAAGCATCATGTCCTCATAGAAAACTGGGGCCAACCAGAGTGACAAAAGAGTTCACCCTGCTTTTCATCAAGAAAAAAATCTTTCACAGTGGCTCTCCAGCAGACTTCTTTATATCTCATTGGCTAAACCTGACTCCATTGCCACCCCTATGTGCAAGGCATTCTGGAAGAATTACATGTGCATGCATATAGCTATATGTTACTATATGTTTTTTATAGGCTCCATAGTAGAAGGAGAACATGAGAGAAGAGGGTTTAAAATGACTGTGGCATCTACCACAGTGGGCCACATTTTAGAGTGTTCGGTACATGCAGCCTTCTCTGTCACAACTTCATCTAGCATGCTCCAGATTTCCCTTTCAGGCCTTGTCAGTTTCCTTAGAGTAAATTTCACCATCATTTTTTTCCTGGAAATATCAGAACATTCCTTTACAAAAACAAAATAAAGCAAAGATGTTGTTACGTTGTTAGATCTTTCACCCCAGCCCTTTCTTTCCCCCTATATGCAAGATTACCAGTTCATGTCCCAGCACAGTTCATGTCCCAGCACATTTGAATCATGCTGATTCAAATTCAGCATGCCAAAACTAAACCTCATCACCAACTGTATTGAATTAATCAGCAGAAACAAAGAGAATAAGTTAGAACATTCCTGATAATGATGGTAGTGAGATGAAGGAGGTTGTGGAAGACCCTAATTTCAGTGATCAGCAGTTTTAATTTAAAAAGCAATTAATGGAACTTCTGGCATAGACCTGTTTCTCTCCATTCACTTCCACTAAGCACAATTACAAACCCTGGAAATAATGCAAGAGACAACCAAAGGAGAATACAACCAAAGGAGAATTCTGAAGGGTGGTAGAAGGTAAACTAATTTGAACCCTAGGACTGGAGGAACAATATAGAAGCAGGATGTCTTACATCCCCCCACTCAACAGAAGACCACCCATACCTGGTGTTGTCTGATCTTCAACCTAGCAACAGAAGGAAGCAACAGGTAGGTTCATTTCTCCCTCGTATCCAATGGGAATCTTTCTAGCAACACCAGGCTAGCCTGGCAAAGGTGGCAAAGTAAGGTCAATCAGGAACCCTGCCAATAGTAAGCATCTAGGGGAAATACTCTCCTTCCCTTCCAGGCCTGAGATTCTCCCTTTCTATGAAGAGATACTGAGGCAGGTAGGCAGAACCGGCAAGAAGAATCCAGCTGCAGCAAGTGGCCCAGTTTTGGAAGCCTCATTGCTCTGTGGGCTTGAGATTTTCCTCCCCTGCCAGCAGATACCAGGGCAGCTGGGAAGTACCAGTGGGGAGATCCCATCATACCACTGCCCTACTGAGAGACACTGGTTGGCCCAGTCTGGTGAAACCTCCTCTGCTGCCTCTGGCAGCACCAGCAGAGACCAGTGGGAGCCCCAGTGGCAGCAGTAGAACAAAGACCAAAATATTTTTCAAAGGTTCTAAAAATTAAAGAACTGCCTTTAGAACTATAGTTAACAAAACTTGGTTAAGACTCACATGCTAAACCTAAACAAGAGTGCCTACCTACTAAAATAAAAGCCTTAAATAGGAAACAAAGTCTCCTGACATAATACACCAAATGTTTAGGATACATCATACCATACATCATACCAAGAACCAAGAAAATCACAATTTGAAAGAAAAAACAAGCAACCGATGCCAACAACAATATGAATCATATGTTGGAAGTGTCTGGAAAGGATTTTAAAGCAGCTATCACAAAAAGGCTTCAACAATCAATTACAAATTCTCTTGAAACAAAGGAAAAAATAGAAAATCTTAGCAAAGAAATAGAATTCATAAAAAAAACCAAATGGAAGTGATAGAACTAAAAATATAATAGCACATTTTTCAAAATTGCTGGATAGCTCAATACTAGAGTGGAAATGACCTAGAATAGAATCAGTGAACGTGAAGACAGAACAATAGAGTTCACCTAGTCTGAAAACAAAAAATATACTGGAATAAACTATATGAACAGAGCCTCAGGGACCAGTTGAGAAATAACGAAAGATCTATGGTTTGTATTATCAGAGTCCCAAAAGGAGAAGCAAGAGAGTGGGGCTGAAGGGACATTTGAAGAAATAATGGCTGAAAACTAACCATACTTGACAAAAGACAAGCCTCGAGATTCAAGAAGCTGAGCGAGCCCCAAAAAGGATAAACCCTCCAAATCTATGTCAACACACATCATAATTAAACTCTTGAAAACTGAAGACAAAATCTTAAAAACAATTAGAGAGAAATGACACATCTATATGGGAACAGGAATTCAAATGACAGCAAATTTCTCACCTAAAATCATGGCGACCATAAGGAAGTAGCACAATATTTTAAAGTGCTGAAAGAAAGCTGTTGACTATAAATTCTGTATCCAATGAAACTATCCTTCAAGAATAAAGGAGAAATAAAGACATTCCAGATGAAGGAGAAGACCCCCGAAATTCTCTGTGCTCTGCCTATTCATCTCCCGTACCCCCCCCCGGCAACCACTGCTTATTTTGTTGTCTCCACGGTTTTGCCTTTTCTAGAATGTCATATACTTGGACTCATACAGCATGTACCCTTTTCAGATCACCTTCTTTCACTTAGTAGTGTGCATTTGTTTCCTCTTTGTCTTTTCATGGCTTGATAGCTTTTTAGCACTGAATAACATTTTGTTTTCTGAATGTACTACAGTTTATTTATCCATTCACCTACTGAAGTTACTTGGTTACTTTAAAGTTCTGGCAATTATGAGTAAAGCTGCTATAAATGCCTGTGTGCTGGCTTTTGTGTGGGGATAAGTTTTTAATTCCTTTGGGTAAATACCAAGAAGCACAATTGCTGGATCATATGATAAGAACGTGTTTCATTTTGTAAGAAACTGCCAAACTGTCTTCCAAAGTAGCTGTAGCATTTTGCATTCCCACCAGCAGTGAACAGGAGTTCCATTGTTTCACATCCCTTCCCAGCATCCGGTGTTGTCAGTGTTCTGGATTTTGGCCATTCTATTAGGTATATGATGGCATAAAATTTTAATATTCTATGTTACTGGTTTCTTAATCAGGTTATTATTTCTCAAGGTACAATCAACAGAAAATTAATGTCAGATGCATTTAACTTTATTGTTCTGTGGTTGATTTTGTGACTTTTCATGTGTTGTTTATTATTCACAAACTTCCCTCTTTCCAACTACATGTGGACTAGGTGTCCTTTTTTGCTGTAAACATAAAATGTTTTATGTGTGCTTGAGAAAAAAATAAAAGTGAGGGTCATGCTAATTCTTGTAAGTCAGCCACTGACTGATGGGTAGCAAGACAAGAAACAGAAAATCAAGAGTCAGATTAGAAGATAGGAACATGTGGAAAGCAAGGCTGAGGAACTAATCCCTAGTAAAGAAAAAACCCTCAAATAGAATCATGCCTGGGTTTGGTGGAAATGTGTAGATTGCAGAAACCAATTCAAGTTACGTGCTTAAAAAGTCCAGCAGGGGAAATTCTGAGAGATGTGATGGGAAGGGAGGACGAGGAGAGGGACAGCAATAAACTCAGGTTGTCAAGGAGCTCCAGGGAGCAATTTTGGCCTGAGCCAAGGAATTATACTGTGAGTAGACTGAGACAGAGAAAAAGGCTGACCTGGAGGGTGGACTAAAAATCAGTCCAAGCTACCGTGTAAAGTTGTCAGGCTGTGCCCTTTGCCAGGAGTGCCTGGCCACAGTGGCAAACGAGGCCTGACTCCAGCTCATGCTCTGTTCACTAAGCCCCATGCCAAGGTGCAACATTACAGCCACCTGGAAGAATAATCATATTGTAATTCTGTTCTTCTGTATTTCTGTTTTTAAATCAAGGTATAATTTACATGTAAAACACCCTCCTAAAATGTACAATTCATTAGTTTTCAGCATATTCACAAAGTTGTGCAACTATCACCACTAATTTCAAAACATTTTCATCACCCCAAACGAAGCCCTGTACCCATTAGTAGTCACTTCCCATTCCCTCCTTCCTTCAGCTCCTAATTGACTTCCTATCTCTATAGACTTGCCTAATCTGGACATTTCGTATAAACGGAATCATAAAACATGGGCCTCTGTATCCATCTTCTTTCCCTTAGAATAAGGTTCTCAAGGTTCATCCATGTTGTAGTGGATATCACACTTCATTCCTTTTTATAGCTGAATAATATTCCATAGAATGAATATGCAACATCTTGTTTTTCCATTCATTATTGATATGTGGTTTGTGGTTTCCATTTTTGAGCTGTTATCAATGGTGCTGCTATGAATATTTATGTACAAGTTTTTGTGTGGACATATGTTTTCAGTTACCTCAGCTATATACTTAAGGAGTGGGATTGCTGGGTCATATTATAACTCTATGTTTAACTTTTTGAGGAACTGTCAAAATGTTTTCCAAAGTGGCTCCACCACTTTACATTCCCAACAGCGATGTACAATGGTTCCATTTTCTCAGAATCCTCACCAACACTTAGTATTTTCCATCTTTTTGATTAAATACATTGTAGTGGGTATGAAGTGACATCTCATTTTAGTTTGATTTGCCTTAACCTAATGATGGCCACATCTTTTCATGTGATGATTGGTCATTTTTTTCATATGATTTTTTTCACGTGATGGTTGGTCATACTTTCTTTGGAGAAATGTCTATTCAACTCCATTGCCTATTTTTAAATTGAGTTGTCTTTTAGTTGTTGAGTTGTAAGAATCCTTTTTATATTTTGGTTACATATCCCTTGTCAGATACAAGATTTACAAATATTCTGTCCCATTCTGTGGATTGTCTTTTTTACTTTCTTGATAGTATCCTTTGATGCACAAACATTTGTTTCTTTTTTGAAGTAAAAAAAAGCTTCATCAAACTTGATGAAGTCCAATTTTACCTATTTTATCTTTTGTTCCTTGTGCTTTTGGTGTCATAGCTAAGAAACCTCTGCCTAATCCAAGGCCATGAAGATTTATGCCTCTGTTTTCTTCTAAAAGGTTTCTAGTTTTATCTCTTTGGTCTACTTTGAGTTAAATTTTGTATATGGAGTAACGTAGGGGTCAAACTTTATTATTTTGCATATCCAGTTGTCCCAGCACCATTGTTGAAAATACTACTCTTTTCCCCATTGAATAGTCTTGGCACCCTTGTCAAAGACTAGGTTGACCATATAGGTAAGGGTTTATTTCTGGACTCTTAATTCTGTTCTGTTGATCTATATGTCTAGTCTTACAGTACCACACTGTCTTGATTACTGTAGCTTTGTAGTAAGTTTTGAAATCATGAAGTGTGTTTTTTATCACCTTTTTCTTTTTCAAGGTTGTCTTATCTATTCTGGATCCCTTGCATTTCCATATGAATTTTAGGATCAAGTTGTCAATTTCTGGAAACACACACACACACACACACACACACACACACACACACACACACACAACCTACCTGGGATTTTGACAGGAATTGTGTTGAATCTGTAGATTAATTTAGGGAGTATTGCCATATTAACAATATTAAGCCATCCAATTTATAAACAAAAAATGTCTTTCCATTTAACCTTTTCTGATTTAATCCAACGATTAAATTGTTTAATTTCTTTTAACAATGTTTTGTTGTTTTTAGAGTATAAGTTTTGCATTTCATTTGTCAAATTTCTTACTAAGTATTTTATTCTTTTTATGTTACTGTAAATGGAATTGCTTTCTTGAGTTCATTTTTGGATTGTTCACTGCTAGTGTGTAGAAGCACAATTGATTTTTTATACTGATCTCATATCCTGCAAACTGCTAGACTTGTCTGTTACCTCTAAATATTTACCCCTTAAAATTTATATATTCAAGATCATTTTGTCTGCAAACAGAGATAGTTTTACTTCTTTATTTCCAGTCTATATTACTTTTACTTCTTTTTCTTGCTGCATTGTCCTGGTTAGAATCTCCAGTACAATATTGAATAGACGTTGCCAGAGCAAACATATTTGTCTTGTTCCAGATCTTCAGGGGAAAGCTTTCAGTTTTTGCCACTATGTATCATATCAGCTGTGAGTTTTTTGGTGACTCCTTTTTATCAGATTAAAGATGTTTCCTTCTATTTTTAGTTTGTTGAGTGTTTTTTATCACGAAAAGGTGTTGGATTTCTCAAATGCTTTTTTCTGCATTAATTGGGATGATAGTATGGTTTTTGGCCCTTATTCTGTTAATATGGTATATTATGTTCATTGGTGTATTCTATTGCTTGTTTTAACCCTGGGATAAATCCTGTTTAATCATGATGTTTCTTTTTTATATGTTGCTAATTCAGTTTGTCAGTACTTTTTTTAACAATTGTTCCTTTAATTAATTTATATATTTTTTGCTGCATTGGGTCTTCGTTGCTGCGCACGGGCTTTCTCTAGTTGCAGCAAATGGGGACTACTCTTCCTTGCAGTGTGCCAGCTTCTCATTGCGGAGGCTTCTCTTGTTGCGGAGCACGGGCTCTAGGTGCGTGGGCTTCAGTAATTGTGGCACGCAGACTCGGTAGTTGTGGCTTGCAGACTCTAGAGCGTAGGCTCAGTAGTTGTGGCACATGGGCTTAGTTGCTCTGCAGCATGTGGGATCTTCCTGGACCAGGGCTGGAACCCGTGTCCCCTGCAATGGCAAACGGATTCTTAACTACTGCGCCACCCGGGAAGTCCAGTTTATCAGTATTTTGTTGAGGATTTTTGCATCTATAATCATAAGGGATATGTTCTGTAGTTCTCTTTCCTCATGATGCTTTGTCTGGTTTGGCATCAAGGTGATATTGACCTCATAGAGTGAGATGGAAAATTTTCCTATACCTTCTACTTTTTGGAAAAGTTATGAAGGATTGGTGATAAGCCTTCTTTAAACGTTTGGTAGATCAGCAGTGAAACCATCTGAACCTGGGCTTTTCTTAGTGAGAAGTTTTAAAATTACTAATTCAATGCATTTTCATCTCAATCTATTAACATTTTATATTTCTCTTAGAGTCAGTTTTGGTAGCTTGTGTCTTTCTAAAAATTTGTCCACGTTATCTAGGTTATCTAATTTCTTCATCTGCAGTTGTTCATAGTATTTCTGCATAACCTTTTTAATTCTGTAAGGTTGGTCATAATGTCCCCTCTTTCATTCCTGATTTTAGTAATTTGAGACGTCTCTTTTTATTTTTTCCTTTTTCTAGCTAAAGGTTTGCTAATTTTGTTGATTCTTTCAGAGAACTAACTTTTAGTTTCATTGATTTTCTGTGTTGTTTTTCTCTATTTCATTAATTTTCAGTCTAATCTCTATTACTTCCTTCATCTGCTTGCTTTGGGTTTAGTTTGTTCTTCTTTTCTAGTTTCTTAAGGCAGAAGATTGGGTTATTGATATGTTCTTTTTAAATATAAAAAGCCTTTCCAAAAAAATAAATAAAAAGCCTTTCCCTCTAATTATCTTTAGCTATACCTCTAACTTTTGGTTTTATTTTCATTCATTTCAAATTTTCTAATTTCCCTTGTGATTTCTTCTTTGACCCATTGCTTATTTAGAAGTGCATTGGTTAAATTCTACGTATTTGTGAATTTTCAAGTTTCCTCATGTTATTGATTTCTAATTTCATTGCATCATCATTGGACAACATATATTGTATGATTTTCATCCTCTTAAAATGTATTGAGTCTGTCTCATGGCCTAATGTATGTTCTGTCTTAGGGAATGTTCCATGTGCACTTATCAAGAATATGTATTTTGCTGTTGTTGTATGGTATGTTCTACAGATGTCAGTTAGCTCTAGTTAGTTTATAGTGTTGTTCAATTCTTCTTTCCTTGTTGATATTCTATCTAGTTCTATCCATTGTTAAAAGTAGGGTATTGAATAATAGTTGTCCAACAACTATTATTGTTTGTTTATTTCTCTCTTCAGTTCTTTTAGTTTTTGTTTTATTTACTTTGGAGTTCTGTTGTTAGGTGCATATATATTTATAAGTTTTGTCTTCTTGATAGATTGCCATCCATATATGTTATAAACTCAACAATACACTGTTATGATTATTGGTTTACAATCTTATGTCTTTTAAATAAATGAATAGAAAAAGAAGAAAAGATAAATTTATATAGTTTGTTTTGTTCACCCATATATTTACTCTTTCTAGAACTCTTTCTTTCTGTGGATTTTAGTTGCTGCCTGGAGTAATTTCCTTTTTACCTGAAAGACTTTCTTTAGTATTTTTTCTAAGGCAAATCTGCTACCAATGAATTCTCTCTTTCTTCATCTAGGACTATATGTCACCTTCATTTTCCAAGGATAATTTTGCTGGATATAAAATCCTTGGATGACAGTATGTGTTTTAGCACTTGAATGTCATTCAGCTTCTTTCTCATCTCCATTGTTTTTGATGAGAAGTCAGTTATTATTAGTATTGATACTCTCCTGTATGTGATGAGTCATTTTTTACTTGCTGTTTCAAGGTTTTCTCCTTCTGTCTTTAACTGTTTGATAAAGGTATGTCTAGGTATAGATCACTTTATATTTAAACTATTTGAAGTTTGTTATCTTAAATCTGTTGATTAATCAAGTTTTAAAATCAAATTTGGGGATTTTTCAAGAATTACACCTTAAATATTTTTCTGTCTCTCTCCCCTCTCTCTCTCCAAACTCCTATTATAGATATGTTGGTACACTTGATGTTGTACCGTAAGTCTCTGTGGCTTTGTTCATTTTCTTTTAGATTTTTCCTCCATTCTTCAGGTTAGATCACTTCTATTCGTCTGTCTTCATGTTCAATGCTCTCTTCTACTATTTTACATCTGCTGTTGAGTTCATCTAGTGAATTTTAATTTTTAGTTATTGTAGTTTTCATCTCTAGAATTTCCAATTGGTTCCTTTTTAGAGTTTCTGTGTCTTCATCAGTTTTTCCTTTTAGTTGAATCATTGTCATTCTATTTTTTGCAAATTCTTTAAAGTATAATTTATTTTATTCTTTAATTATATTCATAGCAGCTGCTTTGAAATTTTTGTCTGCTAAATCAATATTTGTTCTCACTTAGAGTCAATTCTTATTGATTGCTTTTTTCTTGATTATGGATCACAGTTTCCTGTTTCTTACATGGCTAATAATTTTTTATTGAAAACTAGTCATTCTGAGTCTGACTTTTTAATTGAGAGTTTGTGCCATTGTTTGGATTTTTCTTTTGGTTTTGTTTTTAGTAATTTTCATGGACTTAATCTGAGTTTTCTCTCTCCCCCATTGTATGTGGCCACTGATGTTTCTGCTCAGTATTATTTTAATTTTTAAAAAATCCTGGATTCCTAAGTATCCCCTTTGTGTCTGCAGAGTTCAGCAGACAGCTAATGATTGGTCAGAGTCTGTGCTCTCACATCTCAAGTCATCAGTAAAGCTTTGACCTGCAACCAGTGGATCTGTGTACGGGCTGAGAAATACATTAAAAGTTCAGATGGCTTTCACCTCTTTTACTGAGAACACCTCTGAGTGTGGATTTTTCACCATCCAGTCTAAATCAAGTCAAAAGAAGCTGTTCATTTTCACAGAGTCCCACCTTGGTAACAATAGGGTGGGATGGGGATAGAAGTCCCAGTCGAACACACAACAAATTCCCACTGTTCTTACCCAAATATTAGCAGTTTTTCATGTATAAATGCTTCTCAATCTGTTTCTGTGTTTGGCTGATTTCCAGAGCTGTGAAATGGTTGTCTTTGGCAAGTTTGTCCAATTTCATAGTTGTTTTTGGGAAAGATAATTGGCCAGCGTCTTTACTCCACTATTGCCAGAAGTTATGTTGTATATATCCTTTTTCAAGTTGAATTTTTTTACTCAACATTCTGTTTTCAGAGTTAGGTATGCTAATTCATGAAATCCTAGTTTATTCCTTTTAACCACTATGTAGGCTTCCATTGTATGAATAAAGCACAGTTTATCAGTTTTCCTGCTGAAAGTATTATAGACATGGCTATAGGGAACAACTTTTTTCATATCTTCTTGTGCACAAGTTTGAGGTTTTTTCCAGAGTAGATACCTAGAAGTGGAATTACTGGGTCTCAAGGTATGGATATCAGCTTTACTAGAAATTGCCAAATTGTTCTACAGATCTAGCATTATATGTGTTGCTGTTTCTGTATCTTTACCAAAAACATTTAGTAGTATCAAACATTTAATTTTTTAAAGTTTCAGCATTGTAAATATTTCACAGTGGTCTTTATTTTTATTTCCCTGATTAGTAGAAAACCACACCTTTATTGTGTTTATTGACTCAAAGTACTTACAGTTATAGGAATTGCCTATTGTATTTTTTTCCTATATTCCTGTTGAATTTCTTTCAGTATTGATTTGAAGTTCTTTCCCTGATGCCTTCTTCTAGTTTGTGGCTTTTCTTTCTACTTTGTTTATATTTTCAATTGTCAAACTTGAGGGTTTTTAATATAATCAAAGTGATCACAATTTCCCTTTTAAATTTGTAATGTTTCTACCTTACTCGGATATTGTAAAGCTATATTCTTTTACTTTTTCTAAAAATTTTATTTTTAAACTAAGTCTTTAAACCATTTGTTATATATTTTTATATATAGTGTAAGTTAGAAATTTAATTTTGTCTTTTTCCAGATAGCTAGCCAATTATTCCAGAACCCTTTATTGAATAACCCTTCCTTTACCACTGAATTATGTCACCATATCAAATGAATTAATACCTGTAAAGTACTGAAAACATTGCCAAACTATTTTATAAGTAGTGGTAACAATAGTAGTAATACTTCTACTACTGTATCAAAATTTTACTTATACATGGGTCCATTTCTAGGTTTTCTAGTTGGTTCCATGGGTCTGTTTAACTATTGCTTACCAATATTATGCTGTTTTTTTAATTATAATACTTATATAAGTATTGATACCTAGAAGATGAGAATCTTCTTTTTCCTTTTTGTCTTCTTTCTCTTCCCCTTCTTTCTTTATCATTTTCTCTTTCAAAATTGTGCTGTTTTTGGCATTTCACATGAATTTTAGGATAGTTTGTCCAGTACTATGAAAAAATTTTTTGGAGTTTTGATAGAAATTGCTTTGAATTTACAAAATGATTATAGGGAGAAGTTCTGTCTCTGCAATAGTGGGTCTTCCTAGCATGGAATATCTTTTTACTTAAGATTTCTTGGGCTTCCCTGGTGGCGCAGTGGTTGAGAGTCTGCCTGCTGATGTAGGGGACACGGGTTCGTGCCCCAGTCTGGGAAGATCCCACATGCCGCGGAGCAGCTGGGCCTGTGAGCCATTGCCGCTGAGCCTGCGCGTCCGGAGCCTGTGCTCCACAACGGGAGAGACCACAACAGTGAGAGGCCCGCATACTGCCAAAAAAAAAAAAAAAAAAAAAAGATTTCTTTATGTCACTTAAAAAAAGTTTTATACTTTTCTCTTTAAGTTTCTACAGAATTATATGTACTTCTAGTAACCTTATATATTTGTTACTCTTATGATAGGTAACCTAAACATAATATTTTCCAAGTGACTTTGCTATTTTATAGGAACACTATTTTTGTATATTGAACTTGTGTCCAGCAATACACCATGACTTAGCTCAGTTCCTGGTTGAAATGATGTGGTCAACCCAGCTTCTTAGCAAAGGGAGGGTGAACCCTTTTTATGGGAAAATAAAATCAGCTGTCAGTCTTTATGGTTCTTGTGTACACAATATCCATTATACTATAAAAAAATTTGCTAGACATGTAAGAGGCAAGAATATGTAACTGATAATCAAACATAAAAGGCAATAGAAGCAGACCCACAGATGATCTGGATATTGGCATTAGATAAAGTTTTTAAGTAACTATTATAAATATATGAAACAAGATGGAGAATTTAAACAGAGAAGTGGAATTTATAAAAACAAAATCAAGTGAATTTACTAGAACTGAAAATTAAAATTCTGAAATTAAAACTTAATTGGCTACATTTAATAAGTCTTTGGACACAGAAAAAGACAGTGAACTCAGAGAACTCAATAGGAGATATTCAAAATGGTGAATGAAGGGAATAAAATATGAAAATAACAGAACAGAGTATTAAAAAGTATGCTGTATAAGAACATAAGAACATATAAAGATACAATAGTTTGAAAGTAAAGGATGGAAAAAGCTATATTATGCAAACATTAATCAAAAGAAAGCTGTTAAAGATAGCTTCCATATTAGCTAAACCAGACTTTAAATCAAGGAGTATTATTAGAGATAAAGGGGAATATTTCATAGTGATATAAGAATCAATTCCAGTGTAAGACATGATAATCTTAAATTTATAAGTGCCCAATAACATAGCTTCAAAATATATAAAGTAAAAACAGACAAAATTGAAGGGAAATACACAAATCAACTTCAAAGTTGGAAGTAGTATTTCTTTTCATATTTGACAGACACATAGACAAAAAATTAGTGGGGAACTAGATTATTTGAATAATACTATTAACTAACATCTAATTGACACTTCCCCTTGAAACTTCAACATGTATGTTCAAGTCCACTAGACATATATATCAAAGTACATCATGTTCCAGGCTCTCAAGCAAGTCTCAATAAATTTAAATGGATTAAAGTAATACAAAATTTGTTCTCTGACTACATAATAATTAATCTGAAAATAAACAATAAGGATAGTTAGAACAATCCTCAGAATTTTACAGTTCTATATAATCAATAGATCAAAGAAAAAACTCACTTTCCAATGCCTATTGGAAAACATTTTGAACAATAATATTGATACAATGTATCAAATTGATATATCAATATAATGTATCAAAATTGTAGGATGTAGCTACAGTGTTTAGAGAGCATTTTATACTTTTATTTTTTATAATATTTGTTTATTGCTGCATCAGGTCTTACTTGTGGCACGCTCTTCATTGCTGCATGCAGGATCTTTGTTGTGGCATGCAGGATCTTTTTAGTTGCAGTATGCAGAATCTTTAGTTGCAGCATGTGGGATCTAGTTCTTGGACCAGGGATCAAACCCAGAACCCCTGCATTGAGATCACGGAGTCTTAGCCACTGGACCAGCAGGGAAGTTCCCCCAAGAGGGCATTTTATACTTTTAAATGAAATATTAGAAAAGAAAAAATGTTGAATATAATCTAAGCTTCCATTTTAAGGAGCTAGTAAAAGAATAGCAAATGAAAGTAATAAATAAATAAATAGACGGAAATAGAGAGCATATATACAAAAGAGAAAAAACAACAAAGTAAAATTTTATTCTTTAATTCATTATATTGATAAACTTCCAACAAAATAATCAAGAAAGAGGAGAGAAAACAAAACTTAAAATATCATAAATGAGAAAGGAAACATGACTATGACTCCTCCAGATTATTAAAAAATTAAAAGATGATATGAATAATTTATGCCAATAAATTTGGCAATATATTTTAAATGGACAAATTCATTTGAAAAAAAAACTGACCAAAATTATCATAAGCAGAAATTGAAAATCAGAATAATCCTACACTATTAAAGAAATCTGTAATTAAATATCATCTCACAAATAAAACTCCAGGTCCAAATGGGTTCCCTGGTGAATTCTTGCAAACATTCCAAAACGAAATAATATCACCTTATATAAACTCCTTCAGAAAATAATGGTGGGATTAACACTTTTCAACTCATTTTGTGTGGCCAGTATAACCCTGATGCAGAAACTTAAGAAAAATATTATAAGAAAGGAAAGGAAGAGACCATATCTCTCATGAATATAGATATAAAAATTCTACACAAAACATTAACAAATTGAATCCAAATTGAACAGCAGTATATAAAAAGGATGTCACATCAGGGCCATATAAAGTTTATTCTAGGAATGCAAGTTTGGTTTAACATTCAGAATTCAATCCATGTAATTTATATATTAACAAAATTAAGGAGAAAACCTGTGTGATCATCTCACTAGCTTCAGTAAAAGCATTTGATAGAATTTAGTACCTATTCATGATGAAAAATCTCAGAAAACTGGTGCCAGAGGGAATTTGCCTTATTCTGATAAAGGATAGCTAAAAAATTCACAGCTTGCACCATATTTAATGGTGAAATTTTGAACACACTTTCCCCTTTAATTCAAGAAAAAGACAAAGGATAGTCCCTGTTACCACCTCTACTGAACAGTATACTAGAAGTCCTAGCCGAAGCAGTAAGTCAAGGTAAAGAAATGCAAGTATAAAAATTGGAAGGGAAGAAATAAAACCATCTTTATTCAGAGAAGATATGCTTATGTACATATAAAATTCAAAAGAATCTACAAATAAAATTAATAAGTTAATCTAGCAAGGTCACTATTACAAAAATTTATTAACCTGGTATAACTTTTTCCATTTCTACTTAGAACATTTCTGTATCAGTATGTTTTAGGACTTTCTTTTGAAAACATCCTTTGACTACATCTTTTTCATCCAATATGAGAGCTTTCATCATTTTTAGTTGGCATTCTTTAGATATATTTAGAAGTATTTTTAATATTTTATTTTGTGCTTTCAATTTACTAGTTATTTTCTTTGCTTCTAATTTTTCCTAATTTTTTCTATTTGATTGAATAAATTACCTTGCTTATACATTTTATTCATTTTGAAGTTACATGTTCTCGTTATTTTCTTTTAGTGATGACCATTAAATGTTTGACACATAAATCTGACACTTTCGTAGTCTAAATATCTCTATCTTCCTCCTGAACAAATACTAGGATCTTAGAATGCTTTTACTCTTGTCACTCCTCCTACCTATGTTCTATTTTGTCTACTGTTTTACTTTTACCTTTCTTTTATAACCCTCCCCTCAAATGAGCCATTACTGATGTTTATGCTCAGCATTCTTTCATGCATGTCACTTCTTCCTTTTAACTGAATTTAGGTTCAGTTTTCTTCTTTCTGGAGTACTATCTTTGATAGATTTTTCTGCAGAGTCTGCCATTAGTAAATTCTCTAATTTCTTTCATATTTGAAAATCCCTGTATTAGTCTTTCTGGATGTAGAATTCTAGATGATGGTTATTCTCCCTCACTACTTTGAGGACATTATTTCATTGTCTTCTGGCTTCTATTAATGAAAAGATTGCTGTTCATCTTACAGTTTCTCTGAGGTAATCTTTTATTTATGTCTGCTTTGAAGATTTCTCCTTATTTTTGATGCCCTGCAGTTTCACTATGATGTGGGTCAGGGTATTGATTTCTTACTTGTCTTGCTCAGGGCTAGAATTTATGTCTTTTATCAATTCTGGAAAAATTCTCAGCCAAATTTGGATAAATTATTCAACTTCCCATGTTACTCCTCTCCTTGAAACCCTGCAATGTCTCCCTCATCTATTGACAGTATTACTACTCAGGCCTGTCACAGTTTGGCCTCTATACATTTCTGTAATTAAGTTTCCACGGCTGTCAGCCAGGAAAGCCCATCACTCAAACTGGTGATAAACTCAGTTTAATTATCACCTATTCTCAGAAGCCTTTCCTGAAACCTCTGCCACTAAACACTCTCTGTTTTGTGTATCCACTCTTTCCTGTTCATACAATCCACTGATTGCATTTATCTATTTATGTGTAAATCTTCCCCCCAGTAGACTCAAATTCCCAGTGGGCAGTTCCCTTTGTATTTACAGAGACAGGCACTTAGTATGGGCTCTATAAACCTTTGTAGATTGAATGAATGAATCAATCAAGAAGATGAAGGTAAACACTATCTACCTCATAGGGATCTTGTAACAACCAAATACACACCATGTGAAAATAAAAAGTGCTAATCTTTTATTTGAATTGAAGACAACTTATGCATTGTTTTGGTACAGTGGGTTATGTAACAAACTGGTTGTTCCTTTAAATTTCCTAATTCCATATGGCATAGAGCAGAGTTCTTAGTGTTCTTTGATCATAATGAAGTTTTTTTTTTTTTGGTTCTGTGCCTTTTCTGCCAATGGCTATACTTCTCAGAGCCTAAAAAAATCCAAGGAGTTCTATAAGATGCTTGATATAGTTTACTGGCTATTATAATACATTCTGTCCTGAAAACTCAGTGCATCTGTGAATGCTCTTCCTCCATAGATCTTAATGGCTTTCTCCTTTATTCCATTAGGTGTCTGCTCTAATTTTACCTTACGAATTAGCCCTTCACTGACTCTCATTATAAAACAACAAATTTCCACCCCAACCCCTTCTCTGTCCTCTTTTACCTGCTTTATTTTCCCCAATACACTTCTCCACAAGTGAAATATATATTTACCTCTTTTATTATTATCTACTCCTCCCATACACACTAGCATGTAAACTTCTTAAAAGTAGGAACGTTGCTTTATGCTTAGAGCAGTGTTTAGAATACAGTAGGTGCTCCGTAAGTATTTCTTAAATAAATGTGTCAATATAGGTGCCATTGAGTCTCATCAGTAAAAATCCTGATGCTTAGTAGGCAAAAACAATACAGCCACTCTGGGCATAGCAGCCTTCAACATTCATCTTGATCTGGGATGAGATTATAAAACTTGGCTATTTTGCTTTTCCTTAGTACAGACTAATGCACGATTTCATCCTGAAAACTAAAGAAATCACTTCCTTTCCTGGCAGTACCTAAACCAAGTTCTAAGCTGGCTGCATACAAAGCCCGTCTGTTCTCTCCTGGTTTAAAGACAGCGGCAGTTCCTGCCTGCTTTTAGTAAGCTTTATTTTGCTTTCTGTTTTCTTTCACTGCTTAAGGACAATTTACATATCTTTTCTACCCATTCTATCATTTTGATCTTGCCAAGAGCTTTCAATTAATATTTTGTGGGCACTTGTGCAAGGAAAGCACCCATTTACAATGTCTTTGGGAAATAAATTCTTATTATTTCATAGAAACAAACATCTAAAGCTATAACTCATTTGTATATTATGAGGGAGAGGTCCAGAGATACTTATTTGCTGGAAGCCATATAACTAAAGTTTGTAACACAAGTGTGTCTAACACCCACATCCCCAGTCGTTCTTCATACTCTTTTGCCTGATTTTCCTTTAATAAGGTCATTTTTGTTTCTCTTAATCACCTGTGCATTAATCAAAAGCCCCCAATTCTTATTTTACTAGTGTGTGTCTTTCTGGCATCAGACATCTTACCTCCTCAGTCTTCAACTATCCAACTGCTATATTGATTTTTCGGGTGCCATCAAGCTTCTCTTTCCAGATTTAGCGTGACTGAAAAGCATGTGGTCTTTCAGCTAAGCTGACATTCCAAGGTCAATTTTGTGGCCAGTGAAAACTAATGGCCCAAAAATTCTGACAGAGCTACGCTCCACCTGAGGGAGAGTTTGCCTCTGTGCCTACTCTTCCTTGCTAGGGACGTGCTGCTCCCAGCTTGCTGCCCAGTACTGACTGTCAGAGCCACACACTGGCTCCAGTAACACTGAATACTCAACCACTGAAAATACCTGGGTTTTCGTCTTGTTTGTGGTTTCCTTTGCTGTGCAAAAGCTTCTAAGTTTCACTAGGTCCCATTTGTTTATTTTTGGGTTTTTTGTTTGTTTTTTAGGCATTTGAAATATTTATTTTCCATCTTTCTGTAATTGGAGACTTTCAGTTGTTTTTTTTTTTTTTAATACAGCAGGTTCGTATTAGTCATCCATTTTATACACATCACTGTATACATGTCAATCCCTATCTCCCAATTCATCACACCACCCCCCGCCCCGCCACTTTCCCTCCTTGGTGTCCATACGTTTGTTCTCTACATCTGTGTCTCAATTTCTGCCCTGCAAACCGGTTCATCTGTACCATTTTTCTAGGTTCCACATATATGCGTTAATATATGATATTTGTTTTTCTCTTTCTGACTGACTTCACTCTGTATGACAGTCTCTAGATCCATCCACGTCTCTACAAATGACCCAATTTCGTTCCTTTTTATGGCTGTGTAATACTCCATTGTATATATGTACCACATCTTCTTTACCCATTCATCTGTCGATGGGCATTTAGGCTGCTTCCATGACCAGGCTATTGTAAATAGTGCTGCAGTGAACATTGGGGTGCATGTGTCTTTTTGAGTTATGGTTTTCTGTCGGTATATGCCCAGTAGTGGGATTGCTGGGTCATATGGTAATTCTATTTTTAGTTTTTTAAGGAACCTCTATACTGTTCTCAATAGTGGCTGTATCAATTTACATTCCCACCAACAGTGCAGGAGGGTTCCCTTTTCTCCACACCCTCTCCAGCATGCTTTGTTTATAGATTTTCTGATGATGCCCATTCTAACTGGTGTGAGGTGATACCTTATTGTAGTTTTGATTTGCATTTCTCTAATAATTAGTGATGTTGAGCAGCTTTTCATGTGCCTCTTGGCCATCTGTATGTCTTCTTTGGAGAAATGTCTATTTAGGTCTTCTGCCCATTTTTGGATTTGGTTGTTTGTTTTTTAATATTGAGCTGCATGAGCTGTTTATATATTTTGGAGAGTAATCCTTTGTCCTTTGATTCATTTGCAAATATTTTCTCCCATTCTGAGAGTTGTCTTTTCATCTTGTTTGTAGTTTCCCTTGCTTTGCAAAAGCTTTTAAGTTTCATTAGGTCCCATTTCTTTATTTTTGGTTTTATTTCCATTACTCTAGGAGGTGGATCAAAAAAGATCTTGCTGTGATTTATGTCAAAGGGTGTTCTTCCTATGTTTTCCTCTAAGAGTTTTATAGTTGACATTTAAGTCTCTAATCCATTTTGAGTTTATTTTTGTGTAAGGTGTTAGGGAGTGTTCTAATTTCATTCTTTCACATGTAGCTGTCCAGTTTTCCCAGTACCACTTACTGAAGAGGCTGTCTTTTCTCCATTCTATATTCTTGCCTCCTTTATCAAAAATAAGGTGACCATATGTGCATGTGTTTATCTCTGGGCTTTCTATCCTGTTCCATTGATCTATATCTCTGTTTTTGTGCCAGTACCATACTGTCTAGATTACTGTAGCTTTGTAGTATAGTCTGAAGTCTGGGAGCCTGATTCCTCCAGCTCTGTTTTTCATTCTCAAGATTGCTTTGGTCATTTGCAAATGAAGCAACTGACAAAGGATTAACCTCCAAAATTTACAAGCAGCTCATGCAACTCAGTATATAAAAAACAAACAGCCCAATCCAAAAATGGGCAGAAGACCTAAATAGACATTTCTCCAAAGAAGATATACCAAGATTGCCAACAAACACATGAAAGAATGCTCAACATCACTAATTATTAGAGAAATGCAAATCATAACTACAATGAGGTATCACCTCACACCAGTCGGAATGGCCATCATCAAAAAGTCTACAAACTATAAATGCTGGAGAGGGTGTGGAGAAAAAGGAACTCTCTTGCACTGTTGGTGGGAATGTAAATTGATACAGCCACTATGGAGAACAGTATGGAGTTCCCTTAAAAAACTAAAAAGAACTACCATACGACCCAGCAATCCCACTACTGGGCATATACCCTAAGAAAACCATAATTCAAAAAGAGTCATGTACCACAATGTTCATTGCAGCTCTATTTACAATAGCCAGGACATGGAAGCAACTTAAGTGTCCATCGACAGATGAATAGATAAAGAATATGTGGCACATATATACAATGGTATATTACTCAGCCATAAAAATAAATGAAATTGAGTTATTTGTAGTGAGGTGGATGGACCTAGAGCCTGTCATACAGAGTGAAGTAAGTCAGAAAGAGAAAAAAAATACCATATGCTAACATATATATGGAATCTAAAATAAAAAAGTGGTTCTGAAGAACCTAGGGGCAGGACAAGAATAAAGACACAGACGTAGAGAATGGACTTGAGGACATGGGGAGGGGGAAGGGTAAGCTGGAACGAAGTGAGGGAGTGGCATGGACATATATACACTACCAAATTTAAAATAGAGAGCTAGTGGGAAGCAGCCTCATAGCACAGGTAGATCAGCTCTGTGCTTTGTGACCACCTAGAGGGGTGGGGTAGGGAGGGTGGCAGGGAGATGCAAGAGGGAGGATATATGGGGATATATGTATAGCTGATTCACTTTATTATAAGGCAGAAACGGACACAACATTGTAAAGCAGATATACTCCAATAAAGATGTTAAAAAAAAAAAAAGAAAATACCTGGGACACCTTCTGTGCTGAGGCTGATGTCTGTGGCTATCATTGGACTGTCAGTGCCTCCTAGTGGCCAAGGTTCCAAAGGATTCCAACTGAAAAGTGGCCAGGACAGGAACAGCCCACCTGGCAGCTCTTTCTCTCTCCTTCTGAGTCTTGTCCCCCACCTATTTGCAGTTTGTCCCAGCCCCACATCATGCAGTGAGAATTCATCATCACATACCAGTCATTTCATCATTTTGCTGATTGAATTCCCAAGCATGACCATGATGATGAAAAAATTGGGAGGCAGGGGGAGGGAGAGGGAGGAGGGGGGAGGGAATATAAATATAACAAAAGCCACTAGCACCTCTAGAGCAGGTCAGTTTGAAAAGTGCTGTGTAATAATGTGGTCACTGTTCTTCCTTCCCATCAGCCCCATGGGAGCTCCGACAAGCCCACTCTTTTAGGAGACTTCAAATGCTCAAAAGTGCCAAATCATCCTTCTGAAATCATTCTTTATTAAGCTTCCTTAAGAATAATTTCACATGTTTTACAAAGATATGCAGAGGCTTAGCTGGTTTCTCTGGAGGCTTTCATTCTAGAAAGAACACGCATGATCATAAAGATCATATTTTAAAGTGTATATCGTTCATAAAATGAAAGATAAATCATGTCCACAAGCATAACCTTGAGATTACTGTCATTAGGCTCTTGCTGGCACAGGATGTACAGACGTAGATTTGGGTATGGGAAGGAATGGCTCTGTAAACTGCAGAGGAATTGTGGAGGCTCCACTTCTCCATGAGGGAGAGAGAAATTCTGTGTAACAGATAAGGCCATGCTACAACAAATGAAGTGGGAACTCTTCCTTCTATGTACCCCTTTGGTCCCCAAGGCATCCTTTGTCCTCATGCTATGTCTTGTCTCCTCAAGGGTCCCCTCCACCAGGACTTTCTTTCCCTAGAAAATGCCTATATTCCAGTCCTTTCTCTGTGCTATTTCTACCTTTTCCTCACCAAAACATACCTATCCCCTGTCCATTCTCTCAACTGCCTTGGAATATAATCCGATAAAGTATTTCATGCTAAGATTTGAATAGTAGCTTACTACCTATTTTTCTGCTCCTCCCATTAACATTTGCATTGTAACTGGGGACACCTGAAGCCCTTGACGCACAAGGCTTGGAAACCAACTTTATCTCGCAAATTATACACACCACCCATGCCCATCACCCCTCAGCACTCAATCTCAAATATGATGTTGAGGAAGAATGCCCTTTGCTTCCCTGAGTTCTGTTTGGATGTCCCCACAACTGACCACTCTTGGAGGGTCACTGCAGTGGCTAATAACTCCGTGTGTCAGAGTCCAAAGGCTTTGATCTGGAGCCTGCTGGCGCACCACATTCTGATATTATTTATTCATTCAACCCACAAACAGAGCTGGAGAAGAGGGGTTAACAGGAGAGGACACGAACCCTCAGGGTTTCTTTGCAGTGATTGCGGCTTGCCAAGGAAGGTTTTGGATAGCCGTGGCCTATTCCAAAAGAGGGAAAGAATCTGTCAGTTGTTTGGAAGATGTCAAGCAATTAAAGTGTGACCACAATGTAAAGAATTGGGGGCGGGTGGAGGGGGAAAGTGAGTAAGCGCTGCGGCAATTAGGGCACATGATGCTGAAAGCCTGAGATTTGTACTGCCATCAACTATGTCTTATCCAACAAGTTTCATGGGTTTCTAAGACATTTCTAGAAAAAGCACCATGCCGTGCCGGGCAGGAAGTCCCAGAAACTGCCCAAGTGTTGTACTCTCATCCCTACCCTTGGCCCTTTCTCCTCTTTCTCCCAAACTTCCCACCCCCCGGTCAGCTTTTGTGCCTTCCGGGTAAGAACCGGCTTCACCATCTCTCGGGCAGCGAGCCTACGCTCTCGCCTCTAGCGGCGCCCGCATCCCCGAGCGCGCAGGCCGACCCGGCACCGCGCCGCGCTGATTCGCTGCCTCGGAGACTGCGGTGCCCGCGACGCGCCCGCCCCTCGCGGCGCACGCCGGCTGGTTCAGCCTCAGTCTGTCTGCAGCCGCGGCCACCGCGAGCAGCGCTGCAGCCGGGGCACCGACGCCTCAGTGCTCGCTCAGCGCCCCCGAGGACGGCAACGGCGAGCCCCTAAAGCGCGCACGATGCAGGCCACCGCCGATTCCACGAAGATGGACTGTGTTTGGAGCAACTGGAAAAGTCAGGGTATTCTCTTTATTTCAGTTGTGCATGCCTGCGGCGCACGGGAGCGCCGGGACCCAGACTCGGCCATTGTGCATCATTTCACCTGTGGGACCTATGCATGCTTTATACCCAAGAGCTTTCTGATGGGGGGAGTAAACTTGTTCTGTCAAAAATCAAAGTGGATGGTGTTTGATTTTTGTGGGGTTTTCCCCTTGTCCTGTCTTTTTTAAAAAATCCCCCACCCCCACCCCTTTGTTTTCTTGTTGTCACGCTAGTATTTTAAAAAATGCATCTTTTGCCTCCTCCTGGAGCTCTTTTGGGATCCTTTAATCGTTCAGTACTTGTTTAATCTCTTCTTATTCCTGGAGTTAAAATGCTTTCTTATTGTTCCATGCATCCCAGTGCATTTAATTTATGCCTAAAGGTTGAAATCTCCTGGTAGAACCATTAGCTGAGAAGGCTGTAGTGCATCCTTTTAAGAGGGACACACCCATTTTAGACTTATTATTTGTGGTCACACAAAGGAAACTGGAAATGCAGAATAGCTCTCGAAATCCTGAAAATATGATGGCGTAGACACATATTAGGATGATTCACTTTGAAATATTTCAGGGTTTTTTTGTCTTTCATTGGGGTAACCTGTAACTACTGTTTATTAATAATGGGTATATGTGGAACAAATGGAGGGAAATTAAAAAACAGTGCCAGTTGCCCTCTGGTATAACAGATTTATTTTGAAACAGTCCATATTAGCACTGGGTGTGGCCACCCTCCAGCCTTGCTTGGATTGCTTTTCAGCCATTTTTATTCAGCCTCATACTTCACACATCTCCATCTCTCCTTTGTTACATTAAAATTCTCTCCTTCATGCTCAGTGTGAGATTACTAGGAGAAAGAGAGACTTTGAAAGAATTACTTGTTGTAAACTTGGATGTTTGTAATATGAAGTGTCTTTTAATATTTAACAAATATGGTTCTGAAGAAGGTGCGTTTGACTTAACCTGCAGGGTTGCAGCATCCCTCAGGGGGCCAAGAATACACTGGAGCAGGAGCTGATTTTTTTTTTTAAACCTGGCATCTTCCTCTTGTAATGTTATATCATAGAAAGAATGGGATGTCTTTTAATCTTTAATGCCCCAAGGAGTTTTTCTTTGGTAAATCTTTTAAGCAGAGAAAAAGTAAACATGAACCTCAGAATTAAGAACATATTTTCTCTGTCTCTTATTTGTTGGTTGGGTGGCTAAGACATAAAATACAATAGTCTAGTTCAAATTATGTGGGCCTATTGGAAATACAACTGTCAAAAGTAAGTAAATGAACCTAATAAATTTAAATGCCAGGAAATAAGAAATGTATGGCCATTCAGGGGGCATAATTTTAGAGAATGATGTCAACTACATGAACTAGCATATGTTTTATACAGGAGGCATCTGTGAAAATTCTTGGTAACATTTCATTCTTGTTATGTGTTTAGACTCAGCCAGTTTATTCCGTATACACACTCAGCATACATCTATGGCTTGAAAGAATACCAAGTTTAGTTGGACATAACAAACTTGGTTTTTAGACTATGCTTATGGATTTCCTCTATTCTTACCAAAAGTAAGTACCAAAAGTGGCAGATTTTCTGCCTTATTTGTATAAGATGTAAGACACTATTTCATCACAGTCCTATGTGTTTTGCCTCAGTTGACATTCTCACTGGGGGGGAGGTTAAAAAATGTGGACATTTATAATCAGAAAATAACACAAAATGCCATAATTTGTCCATTGAAGACAATCGTTTTCATTTCCACTATACAGCTGCTTACGAAGATTGATTCAGGATCATTGAGGGTCTTTCCTACTCTGTGACCTTTGATAGTGTTCAGTACCATTGATTTCCTTTTGTCAAATAGAACAAAGCCATTATCCTGAAAATTAACTAATAACTGGGTGGGTGGGTTTATAGGCATAAAAGAGAAATAATAAGTAAATTATTCCTGTTTCTCCCTACTAGGAGAACTTTCACCTAAACTAAAATCTACAGTAAGATTCTTGTTTAGCATTTTCAGTGTATCTTCATTTTAGTTCCCTCATTATCAAAAACAGTTGTTCTTAACACTGGCTGTATATTAGTATCACCTGGGAAGTGTTAAAAACCCATGAAGGATGCCTGGGCCCCACCCTTAGAGGTTCTGATTCAGTTGAGCCAAGCATCAGTATTTTTCAAAAGCTCCTCAAGTGAATTTAATACATAATCAGGGTTGAAGCCACTCATGTGTAATAATTCTTAGCCCAATCCATAGACCAGCAGAGCAAGGTCTAGTATACAAAGGATGAAATGGGTGTGATCAAGGAGCAGCTGTGAATGCAGTTAAAAGAAGTAAGTATTAACATTGTTGATAATGTCCTCTGAAGGTATTAAGAAGTGAAAGTTTTGCTTGGAAAAGGGAATAAAAGTGAGTTTCTGTTTTCTCCATGTTAAACAGTTCCATGGAGAAATTTGCAGCCCATTGGATATGTCATGAAGACTGTACTGAAACTAATACAATGCATCCTAAAAACTGTAGTATACATGCAAAAGGAACCTTATATTTATTTTACTAATATATATGATTTTAGCTGTAGAAAAGAATGTTTAAAGAGAGACTAAAGTCCACATTATACTACATTACACACATTCTGTTCCCAGTTTAAAAAAATGATACTCATACCCAATTGGTTAATAAACCAAAGCCCAATCTACTCAGTGAAGATGAAATAAGACAATAAGCTAATAAAACGTGGCAATCTTCAGATTACTATTATTATTATTAAATATTGACATTTATTGGGCACTTTTACTGAGTGATTTACTCGCATCATTGCATTTAATCTTCATGAATCCTATGATGTGTGAGTTGTTTTATTATCCCATTTTACAGGTGATGAACTGAGGCTTCTGCCAAGGCACACAGCTGGTGATGCCAGAGGCTGGATTCAAGCCTAGGGCTGTCTGACCCCAGAGCCCCTTGATTCTTGCTGTTTTACCATCTGCCTCCGAAGTAGATGGCTTCTTCCTCAATGGTTTTTCTAAAAATGTGAATTATCTAGGTAATGGGGGGTGTTAATAACCCGTCACATTTACATACTTTTCATTTTGCCAAACATCTTCTCATTTGAGCTTTTCAGTTTACTCTTGAACAACATGAGGCTCAAAGAGGTTAAGTGACTTGCCCAGAATTTTTCGATAAGTGGCAAGTTGAGTAATGAAAAGGTGACTCTGGCCGCGAATCCAGAACTCTTCCTATCTCAACGCTCACTACTTCTTTCACTAATGCTGAGTTACAGAAAGTGAACTCTCCTTTCACCTTCAAAGATATTTTCACACAGGTTACCTCTTTAAAGACAAAGCAAAATTGAGCAGTTGAGGCAGTGATCTTGACCAATTTATGCCATTGTTGTCATCATCCCTATCATCAACTCATCATTAAAAATTCTCCATCAGGGCTTCCCTGGTGGCACAGTGGTTGAGAGTCCGCCTGCCAATGCAGGGGACACGGGTTTGTGCCCCGGTCCGGGAAGATCCCACACGCCACGGAGCGGATGGGCCCGTGGGCCGTGGCCGCTGAGCCTGCGTGTCCGGAGCCTGTGCTCCACAACGGGAGAGGCCACAACAGTGAGAGGCCCGCGTACCGCAAAAAAAAAAAAATTCTCCATCAGTATTATCCATGTGTTGGTCATTGTCCTAAACTCTTGTTACATATCTTAATCTCATATCTTCCTGAGATTATTGTGTTACTCTCATTTTATAGAGGACGAAACTGAGGATTTTAAGGCTGAGATGGCCAGTAATTTGCCCTAAGACTTAGGTGGGTCCCAAACGCAGAGCAGTCTGATCCCCAAACCTACACTTTTAACCACTTTACTATACTACCTGAATCCAAATGGTACTAAGGCAGGGGAACAAAGTTTGACTAGAACCACTTATCCATATCATTTCACTTGTGCTCCAAAGATTGCTGTTTTCCAGATATCGCTGTACGTGACAAGTTCATGGGCAGGACACTTGGCAATGTGGGGGGCTGAGGCTAGTGGTCAGCTCCCACTTTACTGCACGTGGCAGCATTTTGTACTTACAGGTTCCCATGCCTGTAAAATAGTGAAGGGTGAAACACTTTCCAGGAATATAATCTTACATGTTTCTGATTTTGTTAGAAAATAAAATATTTTGAAAATTTTATGCTGGCCTACAGTTCTCTGTGGAAACACTCTTGAGGGTAGTCTGTTCTCAAAGGTGCTAGTTCAAAATGGCCAAGCCTCCCCAAATACACAGAAGAAATGTCTGTTGTAGCCACAGGAATTGAAAGAAATGCTTGTATTTTGAAAATGGCATTTAATAAAGACAGTTTATCACACAGACATAAAGGCAGACCAATCCCACCTTTTATCAAAAACAGCATTTTACTTGGATTCAGTATTATTAGAATACTTGTGCAAACATTACAGCATAAATAATTGCATTTACAAACTCCCTCTCTGCAGATTGTAATGAGGTCTGATGGGAAAACTGGCTTAGCTGAGGATCTAGGGATTTTTTTTTTAACGAAACAAAATTCTCATTGTACAGATAATATACCAAACGTACGTAGGTATTACTCCATTGAAAAATAAAATTCTCCTTTTTCACAATGTATTTTCATTTTCAAGAGAATCTTTATAATGGAATATTTCAAAATTTGGGAGTAGAATAATGGCCTTACTTGTTTTCTAAAAATAATACATGCACATTATGAAAATTTCCATTTCTACAAAGAGTTTCAAATGAAAGCCACAAATCACCCAAAGTCCTACCACCTAGAGTTAATTAATGTTAGTATTTGCTGAATATCTTCCAATATCTGTATACCATATAAAATGAATCTGTAGAACTAGGTAGGGAACAAAAACAGCTTTTATTAAACAAGATTGTACATATCTCAAAAAGTATTTAAAATAATTTAATGGGAGAAACTGACATGAAAGAATTGCTGAACTTCAAATATATATGTTTCTTTACATTACGAGCTATTCCTTACTAAAATTAAGAAAAAGACTATGATAAATATCAATAGGTTAGAATCATTTTTTATTACATGTTGTGGTTTTAGACTGTACAGATGGACTCTCTGCAGTGTCTTTTTTTTTTTTTTTTTTTGCGGTACGTGGGCCTCTCACTGCTGTGGCCTCTCCCGCTGCGGAGCACAGGCTCCAAACGCGCAGGCCCAGCCGCTCCGTGGCACGTGGAATCCTCCTGGACCGGGGCACGAACCCACGTCCCTCGCATCGGCAGGCGGACTCTCAACCACTGCGCCACCAGGGAAGCCCTTTTTTTTTTTTTTAAAGGAAGAGCCACCATGGATGAGAAAGATTGACAGAAATGCCATGCTAAATCCACATCTTCAAATCTATGGTTTTTCTCATAGTTCCATGAACTAATATTTCTTTCATTAAAACCAATAATATTCCTGATATGCCATCACAAAAGCGTTAATTATGAGTACCATACATCAATAGGGGTTGGATGAAATCTTCTGTCTTCTGCAGGCCCTTCCTTCTTCATCATTTTTAAAATGATGCCTTACCTCCCTCCCACTTTCTTCTTATAGTATTTGAAATTATATTCTTTACTCAATTGTTTTTCCTCTTTAGAATAATTAATAAATTCAGGAACAGAATCTGTGAATTGATCTATTTTAAGTTCACTTAAAATAGAATTCTAAAATCTAATGAAAGCTAATTAAATTTACATCACCACCAAATTTCCCATCCTTCTCAACCTGATGTCCTAAGTGGCGTGCATATTTGACCATGTATTAATATTTACATATTGTCACCTTTTCAGTTCTTATGAAAGTACACACAGCCATTAAAAGAAACATGACTACCTTACAATTAAGCTCACAATTTGAAAGCTAAGAATGTGACATTAATAATTCTTTAAAAGCCATCTTCTGCCTATGTGATAGATAATACTAACTACATTAAAACCTTGATCGTTATCATTGTATTCTAAATTTATAGCATATATTTCAAATAAGAAAATAAAATTGTTAGGAGTTTTAGAACTTAGAAGTATAGAGTACTATTTCCCCCAAGTATGTTTGAGCTATAAACTTAAATCTGAGCAATTATCTTACCGTTTCACAAGATAAAATCCTTAAATTCTTCCTTATTTCTTGTGTTGCCAAAGGGGGGAAATAATTCAAGCATTACTTACAAGTTCTTTGCCCAAACTGGTGAACAATGTTGTTCAATGTTGAACAAATGAAAAGTAGAGAATGGACTTGAGAACACGGGGAGGGGGAAGGGTAAGCTGGGATGAAGTGAGAGAGTAGCACTGATATATATAAGCTACCAAATATAAAATAGACGGCTAGTGGTAAGCGGCTCCATAGCACACGGAGATCAGCTCGGTGCTTTGTGACCACCTAGAGGGGTGGGATAGGGAGGGTGGGATAAGGAGGGTGGGAGGGACAGCAACAAGGAGGGGATATGGGGATATATGTACACATACAGCTGATACATTCCCTTTGTTATACAGCAGAAACTAACACAACATTGTGAAGCAATTATACTCCAATAAAGAAGTTTAAAAAAAAACACAGACAAAAATAAAAAAATCAAAAGAAAAAAAGAAAAAATACAAATGTAATAGGTTTTTATGTTTAGAATTTATTGCAGTTACACCCATTTCACAATGGGCATACTTCACATGTAGTCATATTTTATCTCCTGCCTTCAGAATCATTTCACCAAACTGCAGATCAAATCTAGTGATAATAAGGGTCAGGAAGGACATAATATTTTATTGAACAGAACGAAGTTACCGTGAGAGATTATTCCTTTTCCTCGTCTTATATATCTTTTTAGTTCAAGAAATATTTTAGCCATTATGGTCTTTGTCAAAATTTTAAAATATATTCTTTAAAAACGAGAGAACCAACAGCAGTCTACCTTCTATTCCAATACAATGATGGATTTTTAAGAAGGTATGGCCCAGACTTAAGATTTTGTGGCTAATTATGACATACAAACCAACCAATGAACAGTTTTGTATTTTGATCCAGTCAGAAAGCTTATTGAAGAAAGAAAAAGCACACAAAGACATTCATTATTCAATACCTTGAAAATCTTTCTATGTGCCTCCCTCAACTACCATGTGCCCAAAGCCTGTCTTTCTCTCCATATGGCCGTGTCTTCCTTTAATCCTAAACGAGCCTATTTGCTGGAGGTTTAGCAGGAGAGGCTGACCACCCAGTCTTAAATACTGGGCCTTACTGGTTCATTTCCTGGCCAGGCCTACTCTACCAAGGTGACAATGGCTTAAGCGTCATTGTGTTAATTTCACAGCATGGAATATGGTCCTAGTAGTTAGAACTAGCAAACAGGAATCACATTCAGCTGTTAAACCCAGGAAAATGGTAAATCCTTCATGAGTATAAACGTAGTTTATGCCATCAGTCTAATCTGAAGGGTAGTCATTAGAAGAACATGTTTGCTTTTGTCTCCCACGGAATAAAAGTCCCAGAGATTGTTGCTAGCCGTGGCTTTGGCAATAAAATCCTCCATTTCTCATTGTTCTGCCAAAGCTGATTAGAGTAGAAGATCGTCTGTGTGGGTTAAATGCTGTGCTCTTTTACTCTCTACACAGAGCACCAGGCTTAACATATATTCCCTTTCAGAACATCCACAGAATTGCTTAACCGTCTAGAAAATAATGTTGGCATTTTTCTCTTGACAGTCAGATGGGCTGCATTTAAAATATGTGAAGGAAGGACCTAGAAAATGGAATCACTGCAAGAGTCTTATCTACAAAAGTGCCTTCTAGCAATTTCCTCTCTGGGCTCAGGGCTCCTGGATTACCTTTTAAATTTTTACCTTATGTAGGAGACTGTTTCATGGCAAATGAAACTTATGGATTAGTTGACCAGAACATGTCATCTTTGAAGGTCTCTCTGTATGTTTAAAGTATTTTATTACATATATTTCCATTATGTTTCTCTAGTTTGATGGCAAAATGAGGGAATAAAGTAGAAAAAGTTACTACTATTATTGTTAACTTTTTGTACTGATATTTTATTTGCCTAACAAAAATCAGAGTAATGGACTTTTCTATCACTGCTTTAGACACTGAGTTGTAAAGAACTGAGGGTTTTCTAGCCTTGTAATCCTTTTCACAAGGTAGTAAATTATTGGAGGCTTGCTGAAAAGTAAACATAAAAGTCAAAGCATATCATTTTTCAGCACTTCTTTTGATGAAATGCTGGTATCATTTGTGAACAGGAATTTCACACATTTTCTTTTCTGACTTGGCCTTTGAAAAAGTAGCATTAATTTGTCACATAGCAAGTGGTGCAATGCTGCCTGAAATCTTTTTTGGACCAAGATGAAATATAAATAAATACATTTAAGAATATGGTGCAGTAATGTAGATAATTGTGCACAATTTATTGCCATTTTATATATTACCCACATTTTGCCTTATAAATAAAATATGAATAGCTGCACCACTGTCTTTTCAATTCATACATTTTTGGTATACTTTCTGAATGCTAGAGTCACTATTGGATCATTTAATTCAATACATTTAAAATAATGTCCCAATCCAAAAAACTTTAGACTGCAGCAAAGGGCTTTCTTTCTAGAAACTTGACATTGAATTTTATTTCCATTTAGGTATTAATTCAAACCTTGGATCACCTCTTCTATTTTATTCTATTCTTGCCTGGATTATGGAAATAAGAGTAGCACTGATTTCAGCATTTGAGATTAGGATTCTTCAAATCTGCCAAATCTTGCCAGTGCACCCCGCTAAGTCAGCCCCAGGCAGGCTGCAGAGTGTGCTCCCACATGTGGTTTGGGGACAAGGATGAGCTCAGCAAGCCCAGTCTATTTATTAGATTGATAGAACATACGGATCTCCCATTTCATTGCATTGCTCCTTGGTTTTTAGCAAAGTAATTTAATTTTTATAATTGGCAAAGCAATACAGTAATTTACCTGTCCCAGTGAGTATGCTTAGTGAATGTGTACTCAGCTGTTTAAACTCTCACCTAGCCTTCCTGTATTAGGAGGATATTGAAAGAGACAAGCTATCTACTGCTGTATCCAAAGGCTACTTGTGATAATTTGCCGCAGTTACAGAGATACTTATGTTTTTACTTGGATTCTAAGGAAGCTTTATTCAAATACCCATTTTTCTGGACCAGATACTATAAAGCTTCCTACACAAGTTTACATCACTCTAAGCAAAATTAAAATGTGAAAAATCAGCATTTATACAGCAGCTTGGGAACACAGAAACTCTCTTCTGTGATCACACTTCATCACTTCCTACCCTTCCCACTGAATCATCAGGGCTTCAGGCTGTTTGCCGGCACTCGGGCCACACACAGCCCTTGCCATTCTCCCAATGCGTTAGTTCCCAAAGGTCTTCACTGCTTGTCATTCCCAGCCTGAGCCCAAGGTTGTTCATTTCAATTCTGTCCTTTTGGATCTTTGACTCCTCTAACCATGCCAGTTCACAAATCTGGGCCAGCCCCACAATCCACAGATCAGAACGCCCAACCTCTAACCCTGTTGATTGGATCCACAGAGATCCTTGACTTTAACCAATCCTCTTTACTTCCTGGAAGCCCTTTTATTAATTTCTTTTTGAGTCCTACTGTATTTTTCTAGATCAGCGCTGTCCAATAGAAATATAATGTGAACCACATATGTAATTAAAAATTTTCTAGTGGTCACATTAAAAAGTAAAAAGAGGGCTTCCCTGGTGGCGCAGTGGTTAAGAATCCGCCTGCCAATGCAGGAGACATGGGTTTGAGCCCTGGTCCGGGAAGATACCACATGCCGCGGAGCAACTAAGCCCGTGCGCCGCAACTACTGAGCCTGCGCTCTAGAGCCCAAGAGCCACAACTACTGAGCCCGCGTGCCACAACTACTGAAGCGCGTGTACCTAGAGCCTGTGCTTCGCAACAAGAGAAGCCAGCGCAACAAGCAGCCCAAGCACCACAACAAAGAGTAACCCCCGCTTGCCGCAACTAGAGAGAAGCCCACGCACAGCAACAAAGACCCAATGCAGCCAAAAATAAATAAATAAATAAATTCATTTAAAAAAATAAGTAAAAAGAAACAGGTAGAATTACTTTTGATAATACACTGTATTTAATCCAGCATATCTAGAGTATTAGCCTTTCAACAACAGAAAATCAATATAAAAAGCATTAATGAGATACTTTTTTACGTCCTTTTTTGTACTAAGTCTGAAATCTGACATGTACTTTACACTTGCAATATGTTTTAATTGAGACTAGCCACATTGCAAGTGCTCAGTAGCTACTGTGACTCATCACTACTATATTGAACAGCGCAGGTCTGGACCTCTCCTAATCTCTTCAAGCTCTACTCCTATTCTCCTCAGTCTCAGGGGGACCTCATGACTCATTTTCCAGGGAAAACTTGAATAAATCTACCCCGAGCCACTTGATATTATACCCTATCCACCTCAACATATATCTGTAGCCACACCAATACTTTGACGAAATGTTTCTCCATCCTTCCCCACCCTGTCATTCTTTTTCCTTCTTTGAAAAGAAAGAGCTGTGACTGATCCCATCCTTCCCCACCTTCTCTGAGACTTTGCTCAAACAAATATCTTCTCTTTTCGGGGATCTTCACTCCTCCCTTTTCACTAACATTCCCAGGTTTGCTCAACCTTAAGATTTGCTTGTTGCTACTCCCAAAACTACCATTTTCTTTTCCATCTTCTTTATTACTTTGAACTTCCCACCACTGACCCAAACCTTTACAGTAGGGCTTCCATCCTCACCAGCACCTAACACCACTCTCCCCCCAGTTCTGAGTGACTCCCCAGTCTTCAAAACCAGTGGTCCTTTCTCATTTCCCTCATTGCATCTACCGCATTCCACGCTGTAGCCTACCCCTTCTGAAAGGTTCCTTCTTCTTTACTGCCAACCCCTTTCTTCTGGAAGTTTCCTTCTTCTTGACTGCCCTAACCAACACTCTTGTGGGACCCTTTCTAATACCCAGACGGGACTCCTTTTACAGCTTTACTCAATCCTTTGAATCCTTAACTATGGTTCATCCCTTATTACATCTGTTAGTTTCTCCTCTCTTGGAGGTTTTCTCTACTTTCATGGCTTCAATCATCATTTCTACTCAGAATACACCCAAATGTAAATATTCAACCCTCTTAGCTAAATGCCATTCCTGCACTTCCAATTCTTTACTGTACATATCCATCTGAATATCACATGGATATTACTGTCCGTTTTAACTCAGGGCTACTGTGACAAAGCCTATAAAAAGAAATCATTTTATTTCCAAGCCTCTAAAAAATTAATAAGTATTGTGTGTAATTGTCAGTTACATCTCATTTGTGATCCCTGTCCCATCTCTGCCCCAGGCTGTGTCAAGATGCCCTGCTTGATGTCATCACAGCAGAACCTGGAGGTATAAAAACAAGTGTTAGCTTTTTCCCAAACCAGTTCTCCCTCAGATTTCCTATTTTTGTCAGTGATATTAATCACTCTGTCACCCAGCTTTGAAATGTTGCTTTCACCCTTAATTAGTTCTTCCTCCTTTCTCCCACAGCTAATTAGTCACCATTCTTGTCAACTAATCCTTCATAATATTTCCCTGTATCCACCCCATCTCCTTAACAAATTGTTAGCCACATTCTCAAACCATCCCACAACCTCTTTCATCAATTCCAGTACTGTCCCTTCTTTGAACTCAACTTTTGCCACCTCTGACAACACAAGGTATATTGGCATTGATGCAGCATTAAAAAAAAAAAAATGTTCAGTCTTCCCATCTAGATCTTAAGTTAACATAAAAGCAGGAACAAAATGTTATGACCTCTTCATTCCTGTGTTTACTAAATAAACAGATGACCAATAACTGTTTACTGTTGATAATGACTTGATTGCCCTTACCAAAAAAAAAATCACTATAAATATCTAGCTCTGGAAGCAGATTGAAATATAATCAAGTTGCCCCAAATTAATTTTGCATACTTTGGGGGACAGTTAACATTCAACCACATAACATGGGAGAGGCAACTGGGTTTTTTTTTGTTTTTTTTTTGTTTTTGCGGTACGCGGGCCTCTCACTGTTGTGGCCTCTCCCGTTGCAGAGCATGGGCTCCGGACGCGCAGGCTCAGCAGCCATGGCTCACGGGCCCAGCTGCTCCGCGGCATGTGGGATCTTCCTGGACCGGGGTACGAACCCGTGTCCCCTGTATCGGCAGGTGGACTCTCAACCACTGTGCCACCAGGGAAGCCCGGCAACATTTTTTGAAAACATCACACTTAGGGTTTGATCTTGTTTCTCCTATTAAATAGTCAGTATGCGAGTTTCTTAACTTCTAGTTTCCTTGCCTGTTATACACCTGTGTAATGGAGTTTATTGTGAGGTTTAAATGAACTAATATCTGAAAGTGCTTTGAACATTTCAGAATCTGTAAGTAGAGAATCATGTCACAAAGTACCCAGAATCAACATCCATTGATGTTTTAAGATACAACTTTTGTTGACTTCCCAATTAGAAACCTCCAGCAATTTTATCAAGTTGATTGAAAGACCTGTTGTGTAATTACCCTACACCAAACTAACGTTACTTAGTTAACAGTTAATGTTCTATGCCCACAGCTTCTTCTAGTGAAGCCCCTACCTGTGCCTGCCATTCTTGGGCTTTTTGAACAGGGGTCCAAAGATTCAGAAGGTTTTTTCTAGAGGCCACATCATTTTTAACAGGTGTTATGCAATTTGTTAAGTGGGGATTCACTTGAACATAGTAAATTCTGTCTCCTCTTTGCCTGAAAACTACTTGCAGTGTCTCCGTGCCCCTTTACATCATCTCAGATGGGTAAGCCTACCATCCCTAGCACTGTGTACCCCCATAGCACAGATCATGCTGTCTTATAATGTGTTTATTTCTAAACGTGTCTGCCATGGGAATCTGTGGGCATCATAAAACAGAAGATTACAATTTATTTATTTACATATGTTTTCTTTTTTAAACAGTTCATTTATTTTGATATACCTGGCACTTAGCACAAAGCATGGCACTTAGTACTTGCTCAATAAATACTGAATAAATGAGCAAATGTGGAAGAGGTAACACTGCAGGTGATGGTGATGTTTTAGTCTCCTTTTTATTCTCCTTCCCCACTCCCCTACACTTAACAGAATAAATACTAAGAGGCTCCTAGCCCACAGGGGCCTTTAGGCCTGCTGGTCTAGACTTAGGCCTAGGCTTACCTCAATTTGTTGTCTCCAGAGCCACTCACACCCAGGGGGGAGCAAGGCTTCTGTGGAGATCCCTTCTTCTCCCACTTCTGTCATCTACCCTCAGGGGCCCAGGGGTTTCTTGTGTCATGTCTTCCCAAAGATTACTCTTCTCTGCCTGAAAAGAAAGAAACCATTTGTTACTTGCCTAATTGAAGAATAAATTTGCATACATTCTTCAACAAGTCTTCTATGCTTTTTTCATAATCTAGTGACTGGAATATTTAAAATATTTCCATTTTGTATCATATTTGAAGCACCATGGCTTTATTCTTTTGAATTTAATTTTTTGTTTCTGAGTTGAAAGAGGCAAATAACTGAATGATAGGTGTGATGTAGATTTTAAAGCTTGGATTCCAGATTTTTTAAGTCACAAGAATGTAAGTGAACAAATCATATGATTACAAAATGGTTTAATCCAAATTCCAGGTATTCTTGAGAAAGCTACTAACCCTCCAGTTTTACACATTTTAGAGGCAGACCATATCTCTATTCAGAAGCCTTTGGCATTAGCTGGGGTCTCCCAGACCTGCTGCCATGCTTCTGAAGGTTCCACTTCTCCAGAACCTCTGTTTTCCTTGTTGCTGCCCCTTGTCAGCAGCAGGGCCATGTGTACGACTGATGTGCTCATCTACGGGCCACCATTGAGACACTGAATTGTAAGCAGGGCATCAAGATGCGTACAATCAATGCCATCCAAAAGAAGCAAACAGGTACTTCACAGAGTCCTCTGAATTTTCAATCTTGTTTCAAAGTCACATAATTAAGGCCACTGTACAGATGTAGCCCACTGAGATTCACTCAGAGAGATATTGTCACTGGAGGTTCAACAGCCTATTCTTATCTGTGAATTTACTGATTGACCTCAGGGATAGAAAAGATTCTTCCAAAGCAAAATGGGATGACAGTAAGTGCTCTGGGAATAGCGCTGTGTCTGTTCATCTGTGTTTAGGAATCCAAAAGCTGGTGAGAACCTGTAGCAACTGTGGCTTTGCAGAAGGGGCTGCAACAGCTCCCCCAGTGGTACTGCCAGTGTTAACTGGTGTGTGTTATGTGTGTCTCCTCCCTACAGCTATTGACCTGCTGTACTGGAGGGACATCAAGCAGACGGGGATAGTGTTTGGGAGCTTCCTGCTGCTACTCTTCTCCCTGACCCAGTTCAGCGTTGTGAGTGTCGTGGCCTACCTGGCCCTTGCTGCGCTCTCAGCCACCATCAGTTTCCGCATCTACAAGTCTGTTTTACAAGCTGTGCAGAAAACCGACGAGGGTCACCCTTTCAAGTGAGTGCCCCCACCAGACCAGCCCTTGCCCCACCTCTCACGTGGCTCTTTCGTCTGCCTCTATTTCAGCTCCTGTGCACTATGGGTTGTGCTTCTCTGACACCTAACAGGCCTCATAGAGTCTCCTTTAATGCTCTCTCTCTTTTAATACCTAATGTTTCTGTTAAATTTCTAAAACAAACTCATTTATCTCTATTCTAACCTTTACTGATTTATTACTACTAATTAAATATTAAATATTTATCTTTAATTTAAATTTATATAATTTATATAATATAAATTCTTGTGTGTTAATTTATGAAATGTGAAAACATTAAATTTATATTTAATATTAATTTTATATTATTACTAATAATAATCATAATTCATTATATGTATACAATGTTTTATAGTTTGAAGTGTTTCAACAATTATTCCTCCCAACTCTCTGAAGAAGGCAGAACATTATAATCCCTATTCACAGATGGAAAAACAGAGGTTCTAAGAAGTAAAGTGACTTGCCCAAAGTCACATGGCAGTAAATAGCACAGAGCCAGGACTGGAGTGTTTGGATTTTTATTTCTCTGCTCTTTCCAGAAGTTTAAAATCAAAGGGCCAAACTTCTGAGGGATGCAAGGTTCGTGAACAGTATTATGCACCCTCTTCCATATTTTTATACAGGGGAAGTCTTACTAGAATGAACACTGAAGAGGAGGATTTTTTTAAGGCAGTGTATTAAGAGGATATATGAAATGTGGCAGAGGGAGATGTTAGCACTTCCAGCTGCATGCTCCCTAACTCCACCCCAATTTAGTTGTGAGTATAGCTTGTAAGCCCCAGGTATTTTAGCACTGACTGTCAGAGTCACCCCCTCACCTGGTGCTGGCCCCAGAGTGCAGGCCCCACTACAGGTGTCCTCACCTCCTGGAACTGACGGATATTTCTGCATCCCGAATGAGACCTGTAGATACTGCTGCATGATGGCTTCTGAGCCAGCCCCAGTAATTCACTGGGGATGCCTCTGAATCCTTCCTGGCTCACCCTCACCAGTCAGCTGAATCAAGGTGTCAGGGCACCAGGCTCTTAAAAGAGGGAAAAGACTCCTGTGTTATGGGGCCTTGTTGACAAAAGGGAAAATGCCATGTTTCAGACTTCTCTTCCCAGCCTCTGGTTCCTGGCCTCAGTGTCAAACATAGTTACAGTCTGATCTTTCTCACCCTTGGGATGTATTTGGCCTTCTTCTAATGCAGAGTTAATGGGTTTTCTGGGCCATAACTTGGTTACACATGTTCCCATCCCAAAAGTGGGAAGAATGGAGAAGTGGAGTGTTATTTTACCAGGATGAACACTATGCCTACTTCAGTGACCCTAGCCTGTGACCAGTATCCACACTGTTAGAGTCCTGCCCTGCCCCAGCCCCTATCCTTAGCCATCTGAGAGAGGCTGGTTTCTGCCATGTTCTTGGATCCAAGCCTGTCAAGTTACACTGAGAACTCATCTCTCACTTCTCTTATTTCTTCTGTAACTACCCAGTTGTAGGACCAAGAGTCCAACTGTAATTAGCTCAACTACTTTATCTTCCATTAGGAGACATTTAAAATGTAAAACACCCCTTTGGCTGAATTGTTTTTATCAGCAAAAGGAATATATAACTCAGTACATTTTGAATCAAAACATATTATCTAGACAAATCAGTTTTTCTATTTTTTTCTAAAAAGCCAAGCATATAAACATAAATTCTCTAAAACTCAAGCCAAATTCTGTTTTACTCTTTTCTTCTCAATCCTCAGAGTTAGGTGAGCACTTTAAAAACTCTAGAAATATCCTCAAAATAGACAACATCGTAGAGTGGGGGAAGGAGAGAGAGAGGATGGGCCTGGGGAAGGGGGGAAATGGCCAAAGCAGGAGGATGGATTGATTTTTATATACTTGAAGAGTTTATCTACCCAAGAGTTCAAATTAACCATTTGAACAAATGGAAAATGCAATTACTAAAAATACCATTCTTACTAGAACCAGTGAGCATTTTAATATGGTGCAGCTCCTTGCATTTTCAGAGTTCTCTAGATAAAACCTGAAAGTACTTTCCAGAATTTAAATATGAAATCTTAGAGTTTTGATGACAGATAGTAATTGGCAGCTAGGATTTTCAGATATCTCAGTTATTTAAAAAGACAATTCATCTTCATGCAGCCAAGAAGAAAGGAAGACTTTCACAATTGCCTGGTGGGCCAGAGATATACAGAGAATTCAGCAAATGAGCTGGTTTGGATTGACTTTTCTCTGTTCTCAGCCAGTTGCTCTGAATTATCAGCTCACACTGTAATGTTGCCTATGGGAGACAGAAGCAGTCAGAGTGCCCCACTAAGTGCCGTGATTCCTGTGTTCCCCAATGCACCGGCTGTGTGTGTGTGTGGTGCCCTGTAGCCTTCTGGCTGGCATGAATCCTTCAGGATGACCGGGCTGTTATCCTCAGGGTTGGAAAAGGAAAACTTCGCTGTTTCAGGATTCCCTTTGATGGAGTTCTCTGTGGGGGTCCTTTGTTGACAGGGCCTACTTGGAGCTTGAGATCACGCTGTCTCAGGAGCAGATTCAGAAGTACACAGACTGCCTGCAATTCTATGTGAACAACACGCTTAAAGAACTGAGAAGGCTCTTCCTTGTCCAGGACCTGGTGGATTCCTTAAAAGTACGATTGCTTAAGACGTTCCGTTTGACGGTCTTGGTTTTATTTTCCCTAACGGTGTAACATTATAAACTGCGACACAATGGAGAATAAAATAACAAGTGCTAATTATATTCTAGAGTCAGCAAATCTCCAGCTGTACAGTACCATGGAGCTCATCCAGTCTAATCCCCTCATTTTACAGATGCTGGAACTATGGTTCAGAGAGATTAAGATACTTGCCTGAGGTTGCCAAGTGAGTCACTGATAGAGCTGGGATCAAACCCAGGTCACACAGCTTCTAGTTCTGTACTTTTTACAATATCCCAGGTTGCTTCTCCTTACCATTTTCAATTCCTCAATTTCCTAAAATTATTTTAAAAATAAAAATCTAGTTTAGGGAATGTAAAAAATATATATGCTTTTCCTTTGAAATGCTGGACTCTGCTAATAATAAGACATGTGGGCTATGAGACTGAACCCCTGAGGGTAGAGGACTTTGGGCACTTGGGTGTTATTCCTGGTGCCATCATTGAACTCATCAGGTTTCTTTGAACAAGCTGCTATGACCACCCCGTGGCTTACATGTAAAACCGAAGTCAATCAATCATGATTCAACAGGGCCATGAGCCGAGGGGTGGGAGCCCAGGCAAGGATGTTTTGAGTTCCCCGTTCCCCGAGAGCACTTTGTACACACCAGGGAGGGGTCTCCCGTGGGCTGCTCCATAACTGAGGAAGAAAGAGCAGAAGGAAAGTGAGTGATGAGGCCTTAACCCTCAAGGTGCTTTACTGGAATAATGTCTTGGCAGGTAACGACTAAAAAAGAGATAGCAGGGCGATTTTAATTACTTACCGTAGGGCTTTTAAGGTGACATTTCTCTTGACGTTTGTAATGTAAAAATTGTGGGCTAGAATGGGGATCAGCAAACCTTATCTATAAAGGGCCATATAGTAAATATTTAAGGCTTTGCAGGCTACACAGTCTTTGTTGCAGCTACTCAACTTTGCCATTATAGCAGGAAAGCAGCCAAAGACAATATGTAAATGAATGACTGTGGCTGTGTGCTAATAAAACATTGTTTATGAATACTGAAAATTGAATTTCATATCATTTTCACATATCACAAAATGTTATTCCTGTTTTGATTTTCTTTGACTATTACAAAATGTAAAATCCATTCTTAACTTGTGGGCCCATACAAAAACAGGCAATGGCCAGTTTGCTGACCCCTGCCCTAGATTATTATTTCATTGAGTCCTTCAAATCTTACAACAGAGAGATCCAAAGCGTTCGGAGAGAAGTAAAGACAGGATCCTCTTTCAGTAATTCTGTGATGAGCTTTAAATGCTCTTACATTTTCTATTGAAACCATGACGTAGTTTGCCTCAAGTTTTAATCTAAAGAAGTCAATGAAATGAGACTCTTATCTGTCACGATGGTTTTAGAAGCTCTGATCATCATTTCATTCTTTAGTTTGCAGTCCTGATGTGGCTCCTGACTTACGTTGGCGCTCTCTTCAATGGCTTGACCCTGCTGCTCATGGGTAAGGACAGACAAGTATGTTATGTCTCCCCTCACACGTTCTGTGAGCATAAAGCTTCCTAGGCTGTTAGCCATTAGCTTACTTGGATGGATTCCTAGCAACAAATGCCAGATTCTGAGTCCAAAGCATTTCCCCGACCATCATAGTTCAGTTAAAGAGTATAATGTATATTACATAGTAATAATGAATTTCTTAATCTGAAGTTTTCTTCAACTGTAACTGGTTTTATTTGGCTTCAAATATATATCTGCTTCAATGGCATTTATGTGTAGAAGTTCATTTTCTTCTTAGGAGGTCATTCCTTCATTCCAGGAATAATGACTTAATATCCATGAAGGCTTCAGCATATTTTTGTTTTCCTTATGAACTAGTCCTGCCATCTTTTAGCTAGAATGCTGGCTACTGCAAATAATGTCATAATATCACATGACTATATAAAAATGTATCTATAAGCTTATTCTTACTGACAACT